>NC_138775.1:255230589-256660589 GCF_965119305.1 Pelophylax lessonae | reverse complement strand
TGCATTGTATATTGCCCATCATATTCCATTGTCTGGTAAGAAGATAGGAGTGCATCACGGTGGTGTGGTGTGCTTTATTTTGCACGGAAGCTGGTGGAGGACTCTCATCTCTTCTTTTATATACATTCACATTGATATGTGTCAGCGCTGCATATAGACCCATATTGACTATATTCGTTATTACAAACTTATGCTGGCTGCTTGGTGATTTACACAAATATATTTAGCATAGCGCGGATTGTTCCTTCAACAATCCCACAGTGGCTGCATAGAATTTCTCAGGGTGGGTTTCCTGGTGGTGAGAACAGTGGCCAAGTAGTAGAACAATTCTCCTGCGCTCGAGTAAAACATAGGCCAGAAGGAAGAGAAATACTTGAGACTTGAGTGGACAAAGCTTGTGGTCTTGCTGCCCCTTCAGGATCAAGGGTATCCGAAACCAACTAGGAAACAACAACAAAAAGAGCAACTCTTTTTGGCTCTGAGGAAGGGGGTTCCCCCCTGAAACGCGTCAGCCTTGACACAGCAGCCTCATGCGGCACACTGCATACCATTCAGCACAGTGCAGTTCCTTGGCTACCTTGGAGACTTTATGTGTATTATGTTGATGTGTGTTTATTCACACCTGCTTTGTGAGTATAATGTATACTTTTTAATATTTTTAATACATTTTTAGTGGCAATGCACTAGGTCGATGCGCCCCTTTTCTTTTTTGTTGGTGAGAACAGTGGACCATAGCTATATATTATAGATATGAGTGTGAGTTGAATTGGTCACTTGTCATCTCTTCTGGAAGGCATGTGACAGGGTGACATAGCTACATAGTTACATAGATAGTTGGGTTGAAAAATCCATCTAGCTCAACGAATAGAAAACAATAAATAAACAGAAAACCTCCATATACACAACCCAATACCCACAGTTGATCTAGCACAGGGGTCTCCAAACTTTCTAAACAAAAGGCCTGTTTTTCCCATTATTGGTGTCAGTGGGAGGAATAGTACCCCATCATTTGTGTCAGTGGCAGGAATAGTGCCCCATCATTAATGTTAGTGGGAGTAACAGTTCCCCTATTGTTGGTGTCAGTGAAGATATTATTGCTCCATTGTTGGTGTCAGTGGGAGGAATAGTTCCCCAAGGGCCAAAAAAGGGTATGCAAAGGACCACATTTGGCCCCCAGACCACAGTTTGGAGGCCACTGATCTAGAGGAAGGCAAATAAAAGCTATGAAGCATGGTCCAATTTGCTCCAGCAAGGGAAAAAATCCCTCCTGACAATGCTGAACCAGAAACTAGAGCTGGAGTAGAATGTTGTCACCCTGTAACAGAATGTGCCTAAAGCCGCATCTTTATGGAAGGGCCCTTGGGGATTAAAGCTCTCCAGTGTCCCCAGGGTCTTAGAAAGAAAGTTAACAGTTCTTGTATTGGGGGCATAAATAGAGACAAAAGTAAACTGATGGCCATTCATCATGCTCTTGAGAAAAAGGAAACGACCCCTTAGGGATCAGCTAGCAGAGACATGAGGAAGAAGGGACACAATTTCCGAATCCCTATCGTTACCCCCCTAGCCTTAGGGATGGGAAATGGTGCATGAAACCACTCGTTAAAAGGCAAGAGAAGCATACAGGGGGTTGACCTTGCCGTGAAGTGTATCTCCTGTAAAAAAACTATGTCTACAGCAAGGTAATGCAGTACCTGACAAAGACGACCCCCTCCTATGCGGTGAGCAAAGACCTCTCACATTATAGGACACAATTTTCAAATTCTGAGCCAATGCAAACATTTAGGTTGAAAGTATAAAAAATTGGCCAAGTGCCGCACTGCTCACATGACTAGACATAAATGTCCCATAAAGAGACTCATCATTGGTCGAGATTACACCCACAAATACACCTAAAGGGAAAGAAGTAACACATATATAAACAGCATAAACCAAGAAAGTAAAAGGAGAACAGTGCCATACCCTGCAATAGGGGGTGTACCTACTAAATGGGAGACAGATCCGGGCAGGAGGAAACAGCCCATGCCCTGGGCCCTCTCCCAGTCTGCAACTAGGCAGAATACAAAGTCCCTCGATTTGGAACCAACCTAAGGGGAGGGCATGACAGAGCACAGAGCATGCGATGTAATATGAACAGACAACTACATTACACATAGGCCCATGATAATTCAAGTGGCTGAAGCTTGCACCGGGCTCTTCCTGCATCTGCCAGTGCTAGGGCGATTCCTATGGCGGGATCCGGATGAGCTTGGCGCTAATGTTTTGGGTGCTGTGGTAGAGGTATGGAACTGTTCAGTCTAAAACCCGGAAAATTGATTGGGGGAAGATCCAGTGTTTCCACAAAGCGTTGCAGGTCACCCTTGGTCCAGAGAACCGCCGTTTACTGTTCTGAGTTGCTGTCAAGCGGAAGGGGAAACCCCAGCAGTAATTGACATTCACTGAGTGAAAGCCCTAAAGCAGTAGGCGTACAGCTTGACACTGCATAAGGATGCAACGTGATAAGTCAGGGAACAGCAAAAGTTGAGTGGCATCAAAGTCAATGAAGGGTTTGCCGCAAACAGCTTTCATAAAAGCTTCCTTCACAGTTTACATATGACATCTCTTGGTTTAAATGTATCATCGGGAGTAGAGCTCTGAGAACTCTGTCTACTTCAATGTTGTCGGGAGCTGAGTCCCCCAAAAGTTGGCAGAAAAGACCCTGCACGGTAGGGAGCAAGTCGGGTAGCTTCAGGCAGACCTCTGATACGGATGTTCTGGTGTTGATCTCTATTGTCATAATCATTGAGCTGACCTAGGAGGGGGTTCAAAACATCCTCATGGAGTTTAGTAGAGTCCTGGAAAGAGATGACAGCCTGCATAAGGTCATCCTGTCCAGCCTCCACTGCCTCCATTCTGTGCCCCAGTGAAATTGTGTCCTCCCTGAGACCATCCACAGCTTGTTTACAGGATAGTTTCACAGGAGCTATCAGCTGTTGGATATCAGCTTTGGTGGGAAGAGCCTTAATGTGCTCTCTAATGTCGCAGTCCACTTCAGGACTGGGACATTAGACTGGGACTGGGACATCCCAGTCAAAGTCAGGGTGTTGGGAGAACTGACCCTCAGAGTGTCTGGAGGCCGAGGGGTTAGTATACTGCACATGCTGTGTGCGCCATCTTGAAAGCGCATCCTGAACCCGTAGCATGCGGGGAAACAAAGGCTTGCAGCCTGCTTGTGGAGGTCTTACCACCGTTGGGAAGCATTGCAGCGACGTGATGGCATGTTAGGGCTGGCAGAGGAGAGCTGCAATAAGCCACTAGAAGCTGTAAGGGAGACTGGGTATCAGAAAGCTCTTGGGTGGCACGTCTGCACACCATGCCATCCAGGCCGCGCCCCCTAGTTATTGTTAATAAATGGCCACCGCTGCCAAATTTTCTCCATATTGGTGTCATTCTCATTATTAGGTAGATGGTTTAATGTGATGGGAAAAAAAAGGTATAGTTTGTACAAAGCTTTGGAAATCTGGGTTACCTTGCTCATGATTCCTACACAGTACTGAGAATTGTATCCCATGCACATATAGCAGTGCTGGACCAGACATTAACCACTGATACATGGAGTAAGGTACGCACTTCTCCATACCCAAAATTACCAGACATGTTCCTTACAGCTGAACAGAGAAATGAGGTTTGGGTTAAGATTAGATGAGTATGTGCTGCTAGGGAGGTGAGCATTAGTGCAAAACTTTAATTCAGATTTACTTTATTTTAAGTCCAATTTAAGGTTTTGGAATCTCCCCCCAACCACCTGTGTCACCCTTTTCACATTCCATCGTCATTCAACGCACTAACTGTAAGTCCAGACTTTCATGGACACCGGCTCAGGCTGTGTCATCACCCACCCTGGGCTCACAGTACCATGTTCCGGATAGGACCAGCCACGTCCATTGCTGGAGGCAAAAAAAGGACCCTGCATGTCATGCGATTGGCCAGAAATTACCTGTAATTAAGGTATGTATGCCTAACACTTAAAACAAATGTAATTCAGGTAGGGGTTGAAGGGGAAGAAAGCATAGACATGGTGGTAGAAGGGGGCATTGTGGACTACCTAAGCTAATTTTTTTTAGCCCAATTTTCTATTTTAATTTTAAATTTCTTTTTAATTTGTATTTCTATGGTGCTTTTATCCCAACATACTAAGGCCCAGTTAACACCGATGCATTGCCGAATTCGCAGTGAATTCTGTGCCGTTTCCGCACCTCATCAAAATTGCACCCTGTTCATGTGAAGCGGTGTATATGTTAAATTAACAAGACCCCAAAATCGGTTTGCAAAACACAGTGCAATTTGCAGAATTGGATTTCATGAGTGCGTACACCCATGCGATTCAATTCTGGTGAGGCAAAGAAAAAGGGTCCTGCGCAATTTTGGTGCAGATGTGGTGCAATTTGAAAGAATGGCTCAAGTCGCACTCCTACAGAATCTGCTACAGTATCGCATGTGATTTGAACAAAAATGCGGTGCAACTCCTGTTCAAATCGCATGCGGTTCCTGCACCGCATCCAGTGTGAACTGGGCCTAAAGGTGCTTAGGAGGTGAGGCTGCTGACAAATTCAGATGATCCAATTACCAGCATGTCTTTGACATGTGAAAGGAAACTAGAGTACCTGGAGGAAACCCATGCAGGCACAGAGAGAACATGCAAACTCTATGCAAATAATGTCCTGGTTGGGATTTAAACCCTAAAGCCATCCATTGACAGTTTGAATCTCATCTGGCTCAGCAGATTGGAACCATGTACGGGGAAGCTGATTTGCACCCTAGTTGATTGATTAATCAACTTGAGTATAACCAGCCTGTCGTGTTTTTCATGTGATTATTGCCAGCGGCTATAGCCGGCTCCCCCCCCCCCCTTTCCCCTGCTGGGAGAACACAATAGCTCTGCAGGACGGATTCAACATTGACCCTGGCTGCAGGAAAGAAAATTGCTCCATCTATGGCCGGCTTAAGACTCCAGTGCAGGGTTTTTCAAACTATGGCCCTCCAGTTGTTCAGGAACTACAATTCCCCCTCCTGCCTAGTCATGTCTGTGAATGTCAGAGTTTTCCAATGCCTCATGGAATGTGTAGTTCCACACCAGCTGACCCCAAAATCGGTTAGCAAAACACAGTGCAATTTGCAGATTTGGATTGCATGAGTGTGTACACCCATGCAATTAAATTCTGGTGAGGCAAAGAAAAAGGGTCCTGCTCAATTTTGGTGCAGATGTGGTGCAATTTGAAAGAATGGCTCAAGTCGCACTCCTACAGAATCTGCTACAGTATCGCAATTCCAATGCCTCATGGAATGTGTAGTTCCACACCAGCTGACCCCAAAATCGGTTTGCAAAACACAGTGCAATTTGCAGAATTGGATTGCATGAGTGTGTACACCCATGCAATTAAATTCTGGTGTGGCAAAGAAAAAGGGTCCTGCTCAACTTTGGTGCAGATGTGGTGCAATTTGAAAGAATGGCTCAAGTCGCACTCCTACAGAATCTGCTACAGTATCGCATGTGATTTGAACAAAAATGTCAGAGTTTTCCAATGCCTCATGGAATGTGTAGTTCCACACCAGCTGGAGGGCCGTAGTTTGAGGATCCCTGCTCTAGTGCTCGAAAGCGGAAGTACCATTCACTAACAAATGAGATTTTGATTACAGATATGTAATTTTAATGCTGTCCTGATCCAAAACCCTATATAATGTCTGTTCTATACAATTCCAGTGAGAAATCCTGTCCTAAGATGTGGGATTTTTTTGTAAAGGCGGAAGCAAAAGGACTTTAGAGTGAATATCTTCTAATGCTAGAACCAACAATATGAGTGACTATTTCTTCTGAAAATTATCCATGATGTATCTTCTCCAGAGATGAATGTCATTGTTGGGTGAACTAAATTCCTCTTGTTAGACTGAATCATAGGGGCCATGAGGAATGATGGAATATAATCTTTGACCTTAAGAGCAAAGCAAAAAAAGAAACTATTTTCCATTAATCTAAATTACAATACCTTAGTTGCAAGGTCAACAGAAACAATTATGGATTTTCCATAATTCTCCCGTTACGAACTGAAAGAAAAATGTATTGACTATATAATATAAATTATTTACATTGCATGCTTTCCTTTCATAACCCTTTGGTCTTTGCTTGGAATGCTTAGCAGGAAAGGTCACTAAGATTTTGCGGAAACACTATGACATGTTGTCCATGTTGTGTTCTAATCAATGTATTGTCAAGATGGCAGATAAACTCAAAATGGCTGTAGTGATTACCTCCTACACTGGCCAGATGATTGGAAGGTCCATCAGAGAAAATATTATGTTTTGCTCCACATTCCTGTAAATTCTTACACCACTAAAAAGAAAATAGATTTTCTAAAAAAAAAAAACGTGATTGCGAGTAGGGATGAATCGAACTGCATTTAGCTCGGTTCCAGCAGGGCTCAGTAAACTTCAAAGAATTTCAGATGCAGAACCCTATTAAAATCAATGAGAGCCGAATCTGTCAAATTTAACAACTTGTCTCCCAAGCCAATTCTGACATTTCTCCCCTACATGTAAAAATCATCATTTTTTTTTCTAGAAAACTACCGTACTTAGAACCTCCAAACAGTATATATATATATATATAGATTTGTTGCCTAGGTTATGTGCAAATGTGCATACACCCCAATCATTGTAGTAGTATGCACCTATACACATCTAGATCTGAGAGATCTTACACAAAAGAGATAGTTTCATCCGCAATATACACATTTATTGAAAGGGTTACATAATATATACAAATTACACACGAAACAGTATTAACAACACATTAACGGTAGAAGTCCCCCGGCTTATATGGTATTTACAAATTACCCACAACAACCATATTTACAATACAATGTACGAGTATGGAGTTAGTTTACCTTTCCACTTCAGATCGGGCCATGGTGACTGCTGTGTATCCCCACACAAAAGAGACTCAAGGCTTGGTGACAAAGCCTTATATCCCCTCTCTCCTTTCTGTACTGTGGCTAAAATAATTCTCCCTAATTGGTCACTGTACCTAGCAAATGTATATTGGGCACAGGCTGATTGGATGAGTCAAAGAAGGCTGCTGTTTACTACCCATGTGAAATGTGTTTAGAGAAAAAAAAGGGCCAACCCTTGAAGTGGAACTAATATCAGTAACACCAACACAAAGCTCAATACTTTAAATATATTTCCTTCTAACTGAAACAATAGCTGATAATTTCGAATAATAAATAAATATTTATTTATTTATTTAAATTTCTAAATAATAATAATAACTGAAATTTCTAATTACAATATTATTTTACAGCTGTTTAGGGAAATTTCACATAAACCCATTTGTAACATATATATATTTTTTTTAAGCAGAGGCCCTAGAGAATAAAATGGAGGATATTGCATATTTTTATGTCACACTATATTTCCGCAGCGGTTTTTCAATTTTTTGGGAAAAAATAAAATTGAATGAGTTTTAAAAACACAATATAACATCCAACTGTTTGGTAAAATATAAAAGATGATGTTACGCTGAGTAAGTAGATACCAAACAACCACAAATAAAAATTATACAATATACGTGTTCTAACACCGCTAACTAAATTGTGATAAAATAAAATAATTAGTGTATGTTAAAACTGAAAATAAAAATAAAAAATGTTCAATAATCCATTCCGAGCCTAGTGCGTAAAGTTGCCCATATGGTGATACACCCAACCCATATGTGCTATTATCCACCACCTTCCAAACTTCACACTTACCAGATGGCAGTACAATATGTGCCTGATCAATATAAATGTCTCCCAGATATATGCCACGACATTTCATTGACACAATTCCGGTGTGATATAGCGATCCCAGGTCTATCCACTGATTTCTTATTTGGTTAATTTGGCTCCCCTCTCATGCACTCATGTAATTAAACAAAAGCCATCATTGTGCAATATCCCATCTGCTTAATTTGCAAACTAATGATAACATTTTACATTCACGTTTTGAAATGCCCTCAGACCAGCACTAAGTCTGTCCACTTATCCACACATGCCTGTGTAACCGCCGCTCTGTTCAATGGAGCCGGCGTGCGTGTCAAGCCTCGTTTTCGATGCGGGTCAGGAACCGGAAGTAGCGTGACCTTGCTCCAATAGCCTCAACGCATTTCACAATCACCATGTGTCACCAGGAAGCTAGTGTCGCCATATTAGTTATGGTATTTACCCTTACTCCATATTGTTAGAAATTTTTAGAAAAATGGTGGAACAGGACATTAAAGGTTGTGAAAAAATGATTGGTAGGAAGATAATCAATTGAGAAAATGTTGGGACTTTAAATGAAGCACAGTCCAGTTGGGAAAAAATGCTTCCATCCCTATTATTTGAGAAAAAAGGGGGGAGGGGAATGAGAAAAATAAATACAGATACTATATGACAGCTGGCATGTGTATAACATAGGTATAACCATATAAATCAAAAGGTTATATATTAATATATTATTAAGCCAGCTGTTACATAAGGAGAAAAATGGGGTAAAGGAGGGGGGACGTTTGGGACTTTAGATGAGGTGTGCAAAAATAATACATGAACAGACAAATCGATAAAATAATTTAGGCGGGTCTAGCATAATCCTACAAAAGCAATTTAATTGTATTGATCAACATACATAAAATGACATCATGGCATAGCTAAAATGGTACAATAAATAAGTGGTATAATGACAGACCAAATATGTTAATACATAGAGGCTGACTGGTTGTAAACTGAAATGGAGCACTGTAGTCCATAAGCATAAAGGACCCAAAGGTATAAAACTAAAAGATGCACCACGAACAAGCTCTACGCGTTACGTGGAATACGTTCCACTTCCTCAGGAGCAGGTCCCCAAACGTCCCCCCTCCTTTACCCCATTTTTCTCCTTATGTAACAGCTGGCTTAATAATATATTAATATATAACTTTTTGATTTATATGGCTATACCTATGTTATACACATGCCAGCTGTCATGTAGTATCTGTTTTTTTCAGGACATTACAGGTATTAAACCGAAACGGACAAAGGAGAAAGAAATAGTGTGGCAGGGTATAAAGCAGCTAGAAAACATAAAAACATAGTAGTTAGGCCTGAGAATAAAGGGGGAGTGACTAGTTATCCTAAAGAAAGAGGACTATGAAGCTGAGCTGGACAGAATAGTTTATGACACCACAAACTATCAGAAATTAAGAAAGAACCCCACTGAAGATTTAAAAACTAGATTAAAAGAGTTTTTGAATAATGGGATTAGGAATACAATTTTGAATAAAAAGAAGGGAAAATATCTCTTACCAGAGGCCCTGAGGGTTCCGGTTATATACCAGGTACCAAAGATACATATAACTAGGGATGGGCTTCGTGTTCGAGTCAAACCTAAGTTTGACTCAAACACAGCCCGTTCGCCGAATGGCGAACAAATGGGCTTCTTCGTGGGAACTTCGAGTTCCCGCATCCATAATGCACTGTGCACTGGCAGTGCATTATGTGATTGGCCAAAGCATGGACTCTGTCCTCCATGCTTTGGCCAATCAAATCATCTGTGCCATGATTGGGCAAAGGCAGGTGCCTATGCAGGCTTGACGGTGGTGTAGGTGGTAGAATACCAGGCTGGCAATTGAGAGGTTGTGGGTTTGAATCCCTTGGCCGTGGGTGATTTATAAGTGGAATTCCTTCAGGGATAGTGTAGTGAGTTTAACAGATAGTGTAGTATAGTTAATAATACATTGCTGTCAGGGAGAGAGATTTTTGCTTTTTACAGTTTTTTGAGATCAGATGTGCAGTGTATACCACAAAGTTATATATATATATATATATATATATATATATATATATATATATATATATATAGGCACTTCAGTTTATATCAGTTTATGTCAGTATTGCTGAAAACAACGGCGTGGGGTCCCCCCCAGTCCATACCTGATCAACAAAAGTCAGTATACCCCTCACATTTTTGTAAATATTTTATTATATCTTTTCATGTGACAACACTGAAGAAATTACACTTTGCTACAATGTAGTGAGTGTACAGCTTGTATAACAGTGTAAATTCACTGTTCCCTCAAAATAACTCAACACACAGCCAATAATGTCTAAACAGCTGCCAATAAAAGTGAGTACACCCTTAGGTGCAAATGTCCAAATTGGGCCCTATCAGCCATTTTCCCTCCCCTTTGTCATGTGACTCATTAGTGTTACAAGGTCTTAGGTGTGAATGGGGAGCAGGTGTGTTAAATTTGGTGTTATCACTTTCACTCTCTCATACTGGTCACTGGAAGTTCAACATGGCACCTCATGGCAAATAACTCTCTGAGGGCCTGATAAAAAGAACTGTTGCTCTACATAAAGATGGCCTAGGCTAAAAGAAGATGGCCAAGACCCTGAAACTGAGCTGCAGCACACTGGCCAAGACCATACAGTGGTTTACCAGGACAGATTCCACTCAGAACAGGCCTCGCCATGGTCGACCAGAGAATTTGAGAGCACATGCTCAGCGACATATCCAGAGGTTGTCTTTGGGAAATAGACGTATGAGTGCTGCAGAGTTTGAAGGGGAGGGGGTTAACCTGTCAGTGCTCAGACCATATGCCGCACACTGCATCAAATTGGTCTGCATGGCTGTTGTCCCAGAAGGAAGCCTCTTCTAAAGATGATGCTTAAGAAAGCACGCTAACAGTTTGCTGAAGACAAGCAGACTAAGGACATGGATTACTGAAACCATGTCCTGTGGTCTGATGAGACCAAGATAAACTTATTTGGTTCAGATGGTGTCAACTGTGTGTGGCGGCAACCAAGTGAGGAGTACAAAGACAAGTGTGTCTTGCCTACAGTCAAGCATGGCGGTGGGAGTGTCATGGTGTGGGGCTGCATGGGTGCTGCCGACACTGGGGACTTACAGTTCATTGAGGGAACCATGAATGCCAACATGTACTGTGACATACTGAACCAGAGCATGACCCCCTCCCTTCAAAGACTGGGCCACAGGGCAGTATTCCAACATGATGACAATCCCAAATACACCTCCAAGACGACAACTGCCTTGCTAAAAAAAAGCAAAGGTGATGGTACGGGCCAAGCATATCTCCAGACCTAAACCCTATTGAGCATCTGTGGGGCATCCTCAAATGGAAGGTGGAGGAGTGCAAGGTCTCTAACATCCACCAACTCTGTGATGTCATCATGGAGGAGTGGAAGAGGACTTTAGTGGCAACCTGTGAAGTGCTGGTGAACTCCATACCCAAGAGGGTTAAGGCAGTGCTGGAAAATAATGGTGGCCACACAAAACATTGACACTTTGGGCCCAATTTGGACATTTTAACTTAGGGGTGTACTCACTTTTGTTGCCAGTGGTTTAGACATTAATGGCTAGGTGTTGAGTTATTTTGAGGGGACAGCAAATTTACACTGTTGTACAAGCTGTACACTCACTACTTTACATTGTGGCAAAGTGTAATTTCTTCAGTGTTGTCACGTGAAAAGATATAATAAAATATTTAGAAAAATGTGAGGGGTATACTCACTTTTGTGAGATACTGTATAAAAAAAAAAAAAAAAAAAATCCCCAAAAATTGTCTGTTATTGTAAATCCATCATCAATCATCAATGTTTTTATGAGAATATAGCCACTGGATTTAAATATACTGTACTTTAAAGCAATTTAAATTTTTTTTTTTTATTTTGTCTTTAACCCCCCTCACCTGTATTACTAGGTTATCTTAAAAATGTACAGTATACTCACTTACACAGCAAACCCAGCATTGCCCCACTGTGATCCGCCGTACAAGTGACATAGCCTGGGTCATGTCTTGGTCCTCTTCAGCTGGCTGACTCTTCCGAATTCAGGCACCCAACTCTGGATGAAACGCTCTGACCATCCTTCAGACACTTTTTGTACCTGGTCCTACAGTCTCCTGTGAGATGTTATAGGGGTATACTAGGAGGCTGCAGGCCAGAATGGTGGTCGGGATGGGGCCAGCACAAAAAACACCACATTTGTTGTTGGATGGGTGGTGGCATATTGGAGGGTAAAGGTGCTGGGTCATTTCACGCAAAAGGAACTTGGGCATTTCAATCTACAACTCCATCTTCTCTTTCAAGGAAGAATCTCCCAGACCAGAACGTGATCTATTATACCAATATAAATTAATATCTTTGCACAGGTAATACATAGACTCCTACGGTCCCCCTACCAGGCCCACAGCAGTGGTCCTTCATCAGCCAAATGTATGACTCATTAGCGGCAACCCTTTTCACTGTTAGCTTTTAATCAGCTGTGTTTCCGAAATATTGAGTCTGTTTTGCTCTTTAGTTATCACATCTGAGTTGTGCCTGACAGATTATTATTCATCCCACAACAGTAAATAAATCTCTCAATGGGGGATCCGCCGTTTATTCGTCTTCCTATTCCCGGCAGCCAGGGCCCATGCTGGTACACTCATTCACTGGCCTTTCAACTGTAAATGTCCATTTTCTTGTGTGTTGCCAGTCACATTAATTCAGCTAGAAGGGACAAGGAATCTCTTGATGGTATAATTTTTTTTTTCACTTTTGATTTTGTTTCCTGGCTTTGTAATCATACAAAAGAACGTAAAAATTAAATATACATCAAGTTGTACAAATAGCTGTAAATATACGGTTATCATAAAAGAATCAAACTACTCTGTTAGCTGCTATAAACCTTACTAGCTAGCTATACAGAAAAAAAGGATGATTTAATGGAAAACTACTTTAGCCATATTTCCACAATTAATTTTCTTCATGATCTCATTGTGTTAGATTACAATTCACATTGCTCTGTTCATCGTTGAGTGTAATTCCATTTCTCAGTACTGCTTGAGGAATAAGTCTAATCAGAGCAACATTTTCACCAACAATTTATCTGATGTTTGAACTTTTGACTTTATCTCTGATAGGAGTCCCAAGCCTGTTTTTCAAAATGCTCGCTGTTAAGGGAGTTATCACAACAGACCTGTCTGAACACTTAAGGATTCTTTTTATGATCTGTCAAAAATGTGAACACTACCCCTCCTTTCCCTTATCATATTCAGAAACCTAATGCTTGATAATATTGGCAGGACACCCCCTCATCAAGCTTCAAAGTTCAACTATTTCAAAAAGGCAGAATGACCTGTGACTCACCCTTTTAGAAAAGATTGAAGGATCTCGGCAACTAAGAAGTGTGGGCGGTCCTGCCGATAAGGCAGGATAACCTGTGACTCACCATATTAAAAAAGGTTGGAGGATCTTGGCAACTAATGAGTGTGGAAGGTCCTGCTGATGAGGCAGGATGACCTATGACTCACTATATTAAAAAAAGGTTGAAGGATCTCAGCAACGTTTAAGTGTGCATAACCCTGGTGATGAAGCAGGATAACCTGTTACTCACCATAATGTAAAAGGTTGAAGGCTCTCGGCAACTTATGAGTGTGGATGACCCTGGTGATGAGGCAGGATGACCTGTGACTTAACATATTAGAAAAGGTTCAAGGCTCTCAGCAAATGATGAGTGTGGATGACCCTGGCGATGAGGCAGGATGACCTGTGACTTACCATATTAGAAAAGGTTGAAGGATCTCGACAAATGATAAGTGTGGATGACCCTGGCGATGAGGCAGGATTACTTGTGACTCACCATATTAGAGAGTTTTAAAAGGTTGAAAGATCTCAGGAACTGAGTGGTGTTTAAAAATAGAAATGTGACTAGGCTAAGGGCAATCAAGCATCAAACGAGCTTTAAAATAAACCCTACCTGACCTCTGTAGCCGCAGGCACTGTGGAGTAATTTATCCTCACAGGAAAAAAAATACTTTTATTTAAATTAATGCAGCTTATCTCACCCTGTTTTCCACTCCCTGCAGTGGCTTGGCAGCCTTCCAGCCATCTAATCTCTAATGAAAACTCAGGTGCACATGGAGAGGGGAAAAGCAACATGCTAAGACCCAACTTGAACACCTTTCATGTTTCCATTATGGAGTTTAAAATGATGATTTCTGGGTTTTGCTTGAGATTAGACAATGCCTGGTGTTCTTTTTGTTAGGTTGTGGGATGTTTGGTCTTTCTTCTGATTGAATTTATTTAATTCCATCATGATCTCAAAAATAGGTACAAAGCTCCTTTGTGATGCACCTGATTAGCTTTGTCTTTATGCAGCTCTCAATCAAATGTTAGGAATCAGTGGGGAATGAAGGTTGGAAACTCAATATTGTCTATTTGAAATGGCATGTTGATATTGTCTATTAGAAACTGGGGTGTATGTGAATGGATCTGGTCATTTCAAACTTCAAGACAAACTCTAGATTGCCTTCAACAACTCATCTGGTGCATCACAAAGGGAACTTTGTACCTAGCTTTGTGTAGCAATACCCCTGTAGGAGTTGCAGATGAAAGGGATCCCCCACTCCTACACAGACAGGCACACTGAATCTTCACAAGCACCCAGAGTCAGAGAACAGTCGGTGGCTTTGTTTTTGTTGTTTATTAGAGGGTTAATACTTAAACCCTTGCTTGCTCCAGCTGAATCACTCTTGAGATCTGCCGGCTCCTGGTCAGATTTAGCAACAGCCCATTACAGGCAGGAACTCACAACCCCTTTAAGTGTAACTCAGATATAGTGAAACAGCATGTAACTTCTCTTCTGTGACGACTGATTCTAGCACCACCTCTTCAGGCACTGCCAACCCATCTGGTTGCAGCTGCCTCTTTCACTAGCCCTCCTGGCAGGGCCACTGATAGGTGGGAACACCAGTCCTCCTGTAGGGGGCCCAGGCACACAGGGGGCCCCAACAGAACAGGCAATCGGTGCTGTTGGGCAGAGGGGCAATTACAGAAGGAAGCCCTGTGTTGCTCTCTGCAGCAGCTGAAAGCCAGTTTCTCCCCCTCCTGCCAGCTTTCAGCTGCTGTGGAGAGAAACGCAGACACAGGGCATCATTCCTGTAATTGCTTCTCTGACAACGATCCCCACCCCTGTTCTGGCTGCTTCTGACCTCCCGTCCTTCCTGTGTGCCCTTCTTTTCCTGTGCTGAAGCACCCCCCCCCCCCCCTCCTGCAGCACTGCAGGCATCTCTGCACTGTAAAAAAAAATAACAAATTGTAAAAGAAATTAATAATAATAATATTTAAACATTGTAATAAATAATTTTAAAAATTGTAAAATAAAATAAAATAATTGTAAACATTTTTAACATTTTATACAACAAATGTAATTTTTTTAAATGTAAAAAACAAAAAAAGGGCTAATTTACACAGGTTTTCTGTTATGTTTGTGTCTGCTAATAATGATTTTAGTGTATTTGTAGTGAAAATATTGTCTTGATATATTCATGGGGGGGGGGGGGCTGCCAGGTAGGCTGTATGGAGCCCTGTGATTTCTAACAGCAGCCCTGCCTGCTGGCTGCCTCTCCACACCAGTCCACCCGACTGACTCTTTACTAACCCACCCAGCTGACTATCAGGAGATCTGTCAGGGAAAGGACTGAAAACGTATACTACTAACTAGCTTATAATACAAGTGGTTGTAAAGTCAACATTAAGAAATCCTGTAATCCGTTGTGTTACAGGATTATATCATGTGCAGTGTGTGTCTTTGTGTAAAATGATTGTGATAAATACCTTATTTAGAGCCCACTGGAGCTCTCCTTTCCACTGACGTCAGCCGAGAGGAGAGGAAGAGGAAGAGAGCAGCGGGAGGTCACACGAGTGCCCAGTGGCGCTGTAAATAAGGTATTTATCACAATAATTTTAGACAAAGACTCACATTGCACATGATATCAACACAGACAGGGGGACATAGGAACTGGCAGGATCAACCAGGTTTTTCAGAACATAGAGAGGGGTATATGACACAGCACAAGAATTGTGCCTTATAACATGCTTTAAAGGATCAAGATAATTTTGTTTTTAGGGTTACAACCACTTTAAGCACAACACTGTCTTCAAGGGAGAATGGCTACCTGTGGCAGTCTCCTCCTTTGTTAGTCCCCACAGTGTTGCACTATTCACTCTGTCCTCTCTTGCTCTCGTGCCTCTGGCAGCCTCCTTAACACTGTATCTCCATCTTCCATCAAACTGCCCCTACTGGCATGGCCCATGCCTATTTAGGAGGTATTCTCTGCCTGTTTTTCAAAATGCTCCCTGTCAGCACCTCTTAACCTCTGCCCTCTAGTTCTTGAAGATTCTCCAACCTTCTAGACCAGGAGGAGGCACCAGAGAGCTGCCAGGATGATCTAGTCACTGAATGTTGTTGATCTATTTAAAACCAGTAGTACACCGTTTACATCTATTTTCTTATTTTATTAGTGCAGCACCACATCACTATATATCAACATATTACGTTTGCCCTCACAACCTGGTTTGATGCCTGTTTACTTTGATGACTACTATTTAGTACTAAGTATTACTTTTGGTGGTTTCCTGTGATATTGTATGTTCGTACTACTTAATCTGGTGTGTCAGAGGGGCTGAGGTTCTTGAGAAGTTCAAGGCAAAAAACAGAGGACCCGTCCTATCCTTTGTCTCCTAGGAGGGTAGTAATACCTCAGTCTTCGGATGGGTACTTAGGGGGCAGTAAAACTGCAGCCTAACCACCTGCGAACCAGCCCTAACAGAAACACAGGAGTCAAAATTTGTTAGGTAAAACCTAACTCTAAAGCTAAAAATGTTATTAGTGTAGCACTACTCCTTTGGGAGCCGCTGGTGACGGGTTCCCCTGGGTTACCCATAGCAACAGTACAATAATGCAGCAACTTCAAAGTGCCTGGCTCAGTCAAGAAACAGTCTAGGAGTTTTGGTTTTTGTGGTTTTATTGAGAACTTGGATAGGAGAAGGGAATGAGTGGGATACTCCAACTTGAATAAACTATGCACAATTTGCTGGGACGTTAGATATAATTGAGTGCGGCAAGGCTGCTGCTTCACCTTGTCACTTGCGATGAAGTAGTATTTAATGAACTGCTTTAGATAAGCTGTACTGTACTGCAGAACTCTTCTGGGTCCTTCCTGGCACTCCCTTTGTTCCTATTCTTCAGGGCTTTCTACATAGCAACCCCTTTACTGTAATACTCTCTGTGTGAGCTAGCTCCTTGATCCCCTGACTTCACTGGAGTGGTCCCCCTTCCTGGGCTAGACCCTTAGCAGATCCCTCAGTACTCACGGACACTGTTTTTCCCAAGAGACTCTGCCAGAAGCTCCACTGTCAGTTACACTGGATCCTCTGCAGCTGAGCTCCACACCTGGTTCTCTAGGCCGACCACCTAAGACCACCTTCCTCACACACTGCAGGAGGAGAGACAGCTGTCCACCTCCTCATGGGACTCTGCTTCCCGCCAAAGACACCCTTTCACATGCCCCCCCCCCCTGGTTTTTATGAGCAATCCCAGGATGCATTGCAAATATGCCCTCCCACTGGGACACACACAAAAGCCAATGTGTCACTGGCTGGGTTTCCTCCACTGTCCAACAAGCTCCCTCATTGGATACAGTGGGGACACTCACTCAGACTCAGTGAATCACACCTGGAGACATGCAACAGGCAACCTAACAGATCAGGCTCCGCTACTAAGCAGAAGGAACAAATAGATGCGTTTTCCTAGCACCTACCTAGGAGGGTGCTACATTAGGTTAAAACCTAACTCCTAAATTTGTATTTTAGTGTTTTTGATAGAGTGGGTAGGAGTTAAAAATTCTGTCAACATTGTTTTCCTGTTATTGACACCCATTTGTAGATATTACCTCAATTCCTGTCTCTTTGGTAACAGTAGAAGAAATGAAAGACAGGAAGGGATGGACAGCAGTAAAAACATTGTCCGCAGTTCTTAGCCATTCCCACTCTTTTAGAAATATGTTTGTTTTTATCAGAGTCCCTCTTGGAGCGATTTCCCATCACTTTCTTTGTAGACAAGAAGTGAAGGGAGATATCTCCAACAGTCCAGTCCAAGATATCACCATCTCAGTATGTTCAGAAAAACAGAGAGGAGGATGCCTTAATATCACCACCATCAAGCAGTGATGTTTCAAGACCACTAAGAGCAGTAGTGACGACTTTAGTGGCCTTGAAACATTGCCGCTTTCTGTTGGCGAGTGGCGACATTGATTGTTGGTAAAGTGTCCTCCTGTCTGATATCTTAGACTGTACTTAGGATTTGGCATTACCATCTGCCATTTCACCACTGCACCTTTCTATAGCTGGGTCTCATTGATGTATGGAGCACACTGGACTCTTTGAATTGACGGACTTATCTTTCGATCGGGATGCAGACAGAAGTAAAAATTTCACAAAGTGCTTAACTCCAAACTTTATCCAAAACTTACAAAAATGATTTGATTAACGTGGTTGTAAAAGGATCAAGGTCTGTTGTGGCCCCACACTCAGACGAAGTCGTAATAATGAAACGCGTCAGCGTGGGACCACTCAGGGACCAGTGTCGTCAGCATGCCTCTCTGAGGTAGCAGGGAGAGTGGAGCCCAGCTGGGAGAATTAGATACGGAATGGCACAGGTAAGCCATTGATCCATCCAAGGGCAATCTGACAGATTTGGGACAGTTATGTGACATCTTTAAGCTCGTTTTTGATTTGATTAATTTGAGTGTGTTTTTTGGGGGTGAATCAGATGGATAAATGTTATACAGAGGTACACTATGGTATTGTGCCTTATTTTGACCGGAGTACCGTGTGAGCTGTCATTGCCTAGCGGAGGACGGATCCAGTGAGTGAGCGAGGGGAGTTACCTTATATGAGGATGCTCTGTTTATTATGAGTGACTGTGATTGTTGAATTCAGAGGGAGCGGGACACACACATGCGGTGTGTTTGTTTTCCTTTGGAGAGGATAATGGCTGGTTTGAGTCTAGGGACACCTTTCTTATCCAGTTACCTGCTGGATTCATCACAAGCGGTGGACTTCTGCTCATTAGTCACTGGAAAGACTTTTATGTATTAACACATTTGACCTCTCTTGTAGCACGCCATATATATGCAAAGAGATTTTTCATTATTATGTTATTAAGAGTGCTGCTTATATTTGACTTTATGCTACCTCAATCCCTTGGGCTAAATTTAGCAGCAGCCATTGAAGTTTTTTTTTTTTTTCCATTTAAAGATTCATCATTTTATGGTAATTCAGAAGCACTTTTTAGGGTGGGAATTTCTAATGTACACAATAGCCTCGGCTCCGGGGACTCTTCCTCCTCATCGACTGAGACAATCACAGCCAGTAAGCCAATGAGGGAGTGAGCCTGCTTGGGTGCCCCCAAAGCAAGCTGCTAGCTCTGGGTGCACTAGGCAGGAGGGGGGGGGGGGCAGGGGAGCTGGCAGAAGACCCAAGGAGAGGAGGATCGGGGGTGCTCTGTGCAAAACCATTGCACAGACCAGCTACAGTAAGTATAATCTGTTTATTATTTATTTATTTTTCTTCTGCCTTTAATATCAGGTGTACCTTTACTGTACACTGGCTGTGGTCCAGTGTTTCCAAGGCCCCCAGGTGTTACCATCCAGCTGGGGCTTTTGTTAATCCATCGTGGTACTGGACCCCCCACCCAGTGGCTCTGCAGGTCGTTCACCGCCCACCACCAGCGGCTTCAACCTGGACAGGATACCGGTTTGGAATGTTATTTATTGATTTTTATCAATCCACACATATGGTTTTAATTTAATAAATATGACTTTTCTTCATGGGCTGTTCTCCTAACCTTCATTGTACTAACCTTGGATAGCGCTGCTCCCTTTTTCCCTTTGCAAACAATTATGCTGGTAACAGTATTTTTCAAGCAGCAGCACCACTGGTCAGTTGAAACCTTGGTAGTGTGATTAATGCAGTGTCAGCGCTGGAACTTTGTTATTGTCTACCTTTTCCGCATTCTATCTAAATCTAACCTAAAAAAAAAAAAAAATGGTATAGATACACTTTAACTCCAGGCAAATAGATAGCTATTAAGAGGAAATATTCAGATTTTCATACTAGTTTTATCGAAAAAGTACTTTCAGATTAGATCCAGACCCTGTACTTTCATGAATGTTGACGCATTTTGGTAAAGAGTTGTATGTGAGTTTGTCAAGGGGGTGGCATCCTATTCATTTCAATGCATGTCAACGGACCTTACATTTAATGTACCAAAATCCATAGAAATACATTTTGAATTGTGTAACACCGTGTAAGCCAAAAATCAGTCAGTTATATTTTTTTTGGTGCACTGAAATTCATTAGGGTCCTACAGGAAATGGAGAGGCAGATGCAATGCAACACGTGTTTAACACACATTAAAACACACATGCATAGGTGTGAATGGGCCCTTAAAGCTTTTTAATGAATAAATGGCTGCACTAAATAGTGTTCTCTATCTGCATAGAGTTCAGCTTTAAACTATTTCCCATTATGTAATGGAGTCTCTTCCACCAGAATTTCCCATGACTCCTTTAAGCTGTGAAGCTTGTAGAAAATATTATTACTGGCTACAAATCTGTAAGAATTCCTCTACCCTCAGGCTACTCTGAATGAGGTTTTCCATTGAGGTTGGGGGTGAAGATTTGTGCTGGACACAAAGCATTGTTTTCTCGCAACAAGCTAATACCACTTCATGAATACATTTTCATGGTCATTTATTTTATGTGTTAAATCTTCATAAGATTACTTCATTAAGTTTGGCCAGTGCTTTATATATTACATCAATCCTAAACAAAATTACATTTAGGGGACTGTTTATTAAAATCAGCAAAAAAATTGGCCCTGTTTTGTTACTGAAAATGGAAAGTTGCAATGTCAAAGGGATGTAAAAAGAAAGGGGAGGAATAAATGGATTAGCATAACAGATAAATTAAAGTAATTTAAAAAAATATAAAAACTAAAAATTTTGTTAACTTTCAGCATGTTTTTTTTTTCTCCAGTTTCTATCTTAGCCCAAACTCCAACTAAAACATATCTTTTTTTGTTATGCAAAGAATTGAGTGACTTGAGGGTTGCAGAGCTATTCGCCCTGTAAATACTGCATGTATAATTGTTTCTATGCAAACGGGGCAAAATTGAATATTATTTAGCTATTTTCTCTCCAGGTCGATTGTTATTTATTCATAAATAGAGAGTGGTTTGAGAAAATACCACATTACTGGCACTAGATGGAGCTAACGTTCATAGTAAATGGTCAACAGCTCCATCTAGTGGTCATAATGTAGTATTTTACTCTGTTCTGTATGAATAAATCAAATTCCACCTTTAGAAAAAACAGTCTAGCACATTTTGATTCTGCCCTCATTTCCACAAAACGAATATACATGTTTCATAGGATGAATATTTCTGCAAATGTTTTATAAATACACCCCTATAGGGTTACAAACAGTGTCAGCTTTCACCATGTTTCTTGCCTTGTGACAAGGAAGCAAGGAGAACTTACCTGTGGGGACAGGAACACCAATAAAATGAAAAAGTGGCTTCACAAAAGAGAAAATGACAGCTGACTGGGGGTCCCCACTAAGCCCTTAACAGCTAGCAATGTCATTTGGCTCTATTTACATACATGGCCCGGGAATCCCCCACCATATAAGCAAAGAAGCCCTTTGGGTCTGGTATGGATTTAAAAAAAAAAGCATGGGGTCCCCCCAAAAAGAGAATACCAGACCCTTATCCAAGCATGTAGCCTGGCTAGCCAGGAAAGAAGGGTGAGAGGATCAACTTGCTTGAAGCACAGGATGTAGCATCTAGAGCACTCAGGGGTCATACTTCTTGGATTTTTGGCAATTATTCTTTTTGGAGGGTTGATGACCACACTACCCTGCTCCATTGATTGCCTTCTGAAGGATTTTTGGTTATTGGTCTATCCATATATATATGACTGGTTTTGCCCAGCATCATCCTTTATACCTGTGTTACCACTGTGACAGACAGTTATACATAATGAATTTATCTTCCTACAGAAGCAAGCTCTGCCCTACAAAACACGTTGAAGAATACAATAAAAATGCTGAGAGTGGAAGCATAATGGAAGGAATTATTATAAAGGGCTAATGTAATATATTGTATAACTGTTTTTACTCTGATTTTAATTGTACTGTTTTTCACAAGGTGTTTAACTTAGTCCCTTATATAGTTTTTTTTTTATTGAATACATGATATGAAAGTTGATTGCTTTTACTTGGAGAGTCTTATTTGGTGTGGTAAGGTTAAAGTCCTATTTAGTTGTGTGTTTTAGGGCAGTGGTTCTCAATTCCGGTCCTCTAACAGGCCAGATTTTAAGTATTACCTTGGGGGATGCAGACTAGAATACTGCAATCACTGAGCAGCAAATGAGATCACCTGTGATGTAATTTAGTTATCTTGCAAACCTGGCCTGTTGGTGGGTCCCGAGGACCGGAATTGAGAACCACTGTTTTAGGGAACTACTTCTTTGTGCATACCAAAATTATTGCCTGTTGTAAGTTGCCTCCAGCATTGCTTCTATTTCTTCCTGCTGGAGGCTGCCATTTTGTTGAAGCCCAGAGCAGTCACTTCATTATTGGAAACTCTCCCCCTCTCCATGGTCACAAAAACGATATTATACTTTCTGCAATTATTATATGTACACTTCCAGCCTTGATTGTATGTCTTGGCTCAGCTTGAGAGGAAGGCTGATGGAAGCTTTACAGTTCCGAAGTTCATAGAGGAGAAAGGATAGAACATCAGGGAGATAAGATAAGACACTATCCTTGTAAGTTTAACTCTTTTGTGTCTCCCTGGCAGCCTAGTTTGACCTGTCACCTCTCCTGCTTTTCTTTTCTTCCTCCCTAACCTGTGTTCCCTCAACACAGGATGTCTCATTCCTGATGCCCCCCCCCAAGCAGTATATCTTGAGGCCTTTATCAGATTGACCTCTAGTGACTCACTGATTATCAGCACAGTGTGGATAGTACAGAACAACTGAGGCTGTGCAGGTTGAAACGGGGTCCTAATGGATTTTACATAGTATTGGTATTTGTTTTTAACGTTTTACATAGCTACACCTGTATAAGGGGCCAGGAAGTGATCTATCAGGACCTAAGGTTCTTACTAAAGTTAAGCCCACCATACATGGATCAAAATTTGGTTGGTTCAGGCAGAGGTTCAGCTGGTTATACCCAAGTACTTCGATCGACTTGGGTATAACCAGCCTGTCAACATTTTTTTATATGCAATTACAGCCTAGCAGCTATAGGCGCTAGCAGTAATCATTGTGTTCTGCCGGCCGGGAAGGCTCCCCTCATCAGCAGAAAATAGTAGTGCTGTGGGAGGCATTCCCCATTAACACTGACTGTGTTGATGGGGGAATCTATGGTTCCACCCATGGTGGAAGGAAAGAAAATTTGAATCATCTATGGCATGTGTGTCAAACATAATTTTATCGCGGGCCACATCTGCAGTAGGGATGGTTTGTACCAAAACATTTGAACATCACAAAAGTTTGGAATTGAATAACAAACCCCATTAAAGTCTTTAGGACCCGAACTGGAAAAATCAAAAGTGCCCATTTTGAAGGCTTATATGCAAGTAATTGGGCATACAATGGTTATGGGGGTCCGGGTACCGCCCTGGGGGGACAGGTATCAATGAGAAAAGGTTTGCAAAAAACATCATTTCTTTAATGAGCAGTAATTTACCGATGCTTAAAGTGAAAACATCAAAAAGAGAAATATTAATAAAAATGAAAAATTTATTTCAATATAGTGCCTGGGTGGTCTCCTTAATCTGCCTGTAAAGTGGCACATCTGTACTGTGTATAGAAGCTGCTGCAGAAATAATTGCATTTATAAAGCCAAAAAAAATGACAATTTTCCCTGCAAGCTTTCTTTATTTTGTAAACAACAGCTTGGGGAGCCAGTCTGTATAATGAGGACACAATGTGGTGCACTGATAAAAAGATTAGCGATTCTTTGGATACATTCTGATGTCTTTCACAGACTTTGGATACAAGTAACAGGTGTGGAAAAATTGGTCTTTGGGTGTCTGTGGCACCTTCACATTCTTAACCCTATAGAGTTATTCTTGATAAAAGCAAAAATTGGCCTTGCTGTCAAAAGTTGAAATGATATGCACCCGTCAAACAGGTGCAGAAAAATAGGTCTTTGGGTGTTAATTGTGCCCATATAAACCTACACCAAAAATATTCTTCCAGATGAAATCAACACCCACAACACTAGGGCAGTAGACAGCCTAGAAGTCTTGCAGAAATTTCACATCCCAAAAGCACTTAATCAGTGACATCGGCATCAGGGGCTTCATAGCTGCTGGTAATCCAGGACTGATTCATTTTGATAAATGTCAGACGATCTGCGGAGTCTGTGGACAGACGCGTTCTATTGTCAGTAACAAAACCTCCAGCAGCACTGAATGCCCAATCGGAAAGCACGCTGGATGCACGGCAGCCCAGCAGCGCAATTGCATACTGGGCAAGTTCTTGCCAGTGGTCTACTCTCATGAACAAGTAACCCAGTGGATCGCCAACTGGAAAGCTCTCCATGTCTGTTCTCGCCCATAGATAATCGTCCCCCATATGATGCAGATGCTGCCAATGGAATGTGTAAGCTGAGAGTCCTGGGACTAAAAAAAATTGTTAATTGCATCACTTAGGCAGCCCCCTTCTCCTCCTGCTCCTCTCTTGACCAACAGAAGCCTCAAAACTACATTGTAACATACCAGAGTCTAGAAAAGCATTAGATCAACTCCTCTTTAAAGTGTCCTCAAGAGATTTCATCTTCTGCACCCTCTGTAGGGGAAAGGTTCTGAGATTTTACCCTTGTAATGGTGGTCAAGGAGGGTTGCCAACCAAAAGTGATCCTTCTCCTTGATGCCATGTTTTCTTGGGTCCATTCGCAGGCTTTAAAGCATGAGGGAGCCCATGCACCGCAAGTTTGCGGAGTCAAGAAAAGCAGACTCCTCTGGGTCACTGAGGATTACAGTATCTGGGACGGCCTCCTCCCAGCCATGTACTATTCCCAAGGGTTCTGAGGATGAAAAACCATCTGTTGAGGTTTGACATATGTCTTTCTCTGCTTCAATGCCGCCAAAACTGCCAGAATCCTCCTCCTCTGCCTCCTCCCTGTCCTCTTGTGTGTTCTGTGGTGTAGGAAGAATGGTGTCTGCATAAAGCAGGCCTTGAGAGGAAAGGAAGTCCTCCTCTTCCTCCCACTGCTCTGCCTCGAGTGCCCTATCTATAATGCCACGCAGAGTCTGCTCCAGCAGGAACATAACAGGGATTGTGTCACTGATGCATGCATTGTCACGGCTCACCATTCTTGTGGCCTCCTCAGATGGTGACAGTACAGTGCATGCATCCTTTATCAGCAGCCATTGGCGTGGGGAACAAAAGCCTAGCCGGCCTGAGGTTGTTCTGTTGTCTACTCATTGTGGTATACTCACACAGGTACTCGTTGACGGCCCTCTGCTGCATTTCCAAAGTCGAGTTCCACCTGGTGGGCATGTCACAAATCAGGCGGTTTATGGGCAGGTGATCTACCCCCTCTGTTGTCCTTAAAGGGCCAATTGTGCAGGGTTTAGGGGTGCGTTATGTACAGAGTGCAGGGTTCAGGAGTACATTATGTACAGAGTACCAGGTTCAGGAGTATGCTACATACAGAGTGCAGAGTTTGTGGTGCACTGTGTACCATGTGTGCAGCGCAACCTCATCTCCCCTGCCATGTTCTGTCTGCAAAACTGGGTGTGCGGGCCACATGACAAAGCCTGGCAGACCAGATTTAGACCATAGGCCTTGTGTTTCACATATGTTATCTATGGGCTATCTTACACTTTAACTGCTAAAGAGAGGATTTATGTCTCCTCCTCTGCCAGATTGGACTGTATAGCAGATCTATGCAATGTACAATCTATGTGATTTATGTGTAGGTGGGGTTCAGCATGGCGCGGAGGCAGTAACTCACACAGGCAGATGCAATAGAACTTGTATTAAAGGAATACAGAAACAGTTTATATAAAGCCAGGTGGGGCAGCCACCCAGCTGAGAATACTCACAGTTCAGTAGAGTGACAAGATAGATTCCAGCCGGGATCACAGCGTCTGTAGAGATCTGGTCCCAATCGGGAGTCGGCCAGTCGGATGAGGCCCTATGCTTATCCTCCTTATCAGGAACCTTTTCCTAGCACTGATACTTTCTCTCACAGACCTGTCCCTACTCGGTCTACTTGGCAAATCGCGCTGTCTGACCCAAGATGACCGCTAGAGTCACATGCGGCGGCAGCATCCAATAGAATAACTCCCCCCAGTAGCCCAGGGAACCATAGAGGAACCTTGTTCCTCCTCGTTTCCTCTCCAGCAAAAGGGCGGCTGTGGTCCAGAAAGTAGACTGCATCTGCCTACATACACTATATTGTCAAAAGTATTGGGACGCCTGCCTTTAAACGCACATGAACTTTAATGCCATCCCAGTCTTAGTCTGTAGGGTTCAATATTGAATTGGCCCAACATTTGCCGCTATAACAGCTTCAACTCTTCTGGGAAGGCTGTCCACAAGGTTTAGGAGTGTGTCTATGAGAATTTTTGACCATTCTTCCAGAGGAGCATTTATGAGGCCAGGCACTGATGTTGCAGGGAAGGTCTGGCTCGCAGTCTCCGCTCTAATTCATCCCAAAAGTGTTCTGTCGAGTTGAGGTCAGGACTCTATGCAGGCCAGTCAAGTTCCTCCACCCCAAACTGTCCAAAATGCATTCGTATGCTGACGCCTTAAGAGTTCCTTTCACTGGAACTAAGTGGCCAAGCCCAACCCCTGAAAAACAACCCCGCACCATAATCCCCCCTCCACCAAATGATTTGGACCAGTGCACAAAGCAAGGTCCATAAAGACATAGATGAGCAAGTTTGAGGTGGAGGAACTTAACTGCTCTGAGTCCTAACCTCAACCCGATAGAACACCTTTGGGATGAGTTAGAGCATAGACAGGCCTTCTTGTCCAAAATCAGTGCCTGACCTCACAAATGCGTTTCTGCAAGAATGGTCAAACATTCCCATAGACAAACCTTGTGGACAGCCTTCCCAGAAGAGTTGAAGCTGTTATAGCTGCAAAGGGTGGGCCAACTCAATATTGAACCCTACGGACTAAGAATGGGATGCCATTAAAGTTCATGCATTTAACATGCGTGTAAAGGCAGGCGTCCCAATACTTTTGACAATATAGTGTATGCAATTTATCTATCTAAATATGAGGACTGCATGAACAGAAATACTAGCCTCTTGATAGATTAACCAGATTCCTCATATGTAAATTATCTGTGTATTTAACTGTTTGTCTGGATTTCAGCTTTAACACCAAATTTTTGGGAATCTGTCGCCCATCAGATGGGCTATTCATTTTCAATTAATTTTCACTACAACAGCACATTTGCATATCAGCTTCCAACGTCTTCAAGAAGGCCCCATAAAAAATCTCCTATTAAGGCACATCTTGTCCTACAGAAATCGGTTTATAATAAAACATCCCTCATTCTGAATAATGTTATAAACGCCACAGATGGTAATGACAACACATTTAGACAACAGTGCTTGCCAATTGCATGTATTAATATTTGAAATGTCGAATCCTACACAAGATATGGTAATTAACATTTTCAGATTGTACTAATGACTTTTATAATTAGTAATTACTTTCGAAAATTGAGTTTCAAAAGTATTCTCCAAACTTTTGTGTTGTACCCACTGAATCCAAGGATTATTTAAACCCCCAAATGTAATAAATGTCTCAGCTGTTATATAGTGTATGAAGCCATATTAAATGTTAATAAAAATCTCTTTTCAGGCTGGCTGTATCCTAAGAATTCGGGAGAAATTTGCAATTCTTAGCGGCAACTCACTTTTCTGAGAAAAAACATTGCATTTCCATAAAGATTTATTGGTGCCTATAGAAACATTACTGAATTTGGAAACATTCACTGTAATAATTAACAAGTGCGCCATTGGAAGAAAATACACTGGGATGTTTTTTTTCTGTCGGCGTAAAAATTTAGGAAAAAACAACTAACAATAGGCATAAAGGAAGTGCAAGCTGTTTTGAATTTACTGGCATTTAAAGTGTTAGTGTCTGCTGAAAGTAGATATAAAATACACAAATTTATGCAGTTCTGAATTTATTAATAAATCATTTTTTTTGTAATGCAAGCAGTCTAAGGCTGCATTCACGCCTGAGTGTAACGTCTTTGAGCATTCTTGAAGCGTTTCCCCCTCTTTTTATGCTAATTTTTGTGCATTTTTATACAGCATTTTTGAGCTTTGGCATTTTTTTTATTAGCCAATAGAGAAAACTATCATCTATTGGATCATTTATTGCTAGATTTTTCAGTTTTTTTTAGTTTTTCCATCACCTTTTTAATTTTTATTATTATTATTCACTTATTTATTTATTTTTGTTAGGGTAAGGGGTTAGAGTTAAGGTTAAGCTAGGGTTAGGAATAGGGGTTGGGGTTTGGGTTAGGGGTTAATATTGTATTTATCTTTTTATTATTATTTATATTTATATTTTCTACTACTACTACTAATAATAATAATAATAGTATTAATACATGAACTAATAAATGTAAATAAGATGCACAAATAAATAAAAATAATCATAAAAAAAAACAATAAATGAATACTATGTAATAATAAATACTTAACCCTTAACCCCCCCCGACCCTTATAAAAAAAATTATAACAATAATAATAATAAAACTTTAAATACGTTAACACAAAATAAATACATAAATACATTATCATTATTATTATTATTATTATTAAAATGCTAATTCTTATTATTATGATCAATAATAGTATTATTATTATTATTATTATTATTATTATTATTATTATTATTATTATTATTATTATTATTAATAATAATAATAACAATGTTTTTTTTCAGTATTGGGTGTTTATTAGTATTATTATTAATGATAAAAATAAAAACAATACTTTCTTTTTTTTAAGATTAGGGGTTTATTATGTATTTTATTATTACATATTATTTATTTATTTTATTTATTTTTTATTTATTTATAATGATTTTTAGTTTCTTGTATATCTATTTTACATGTATTTATTCAAATATTATTACTTTTTTATTTTTTTGTTTTTTTTTTTACATTTTTGCATTTGAGCAGCAACTTGTGCAAAACAAATACACGTTTCCATTCATTTCTATGGGAATAAAAACATGCCAAAAATAAAACAAATGCACAAATCTGCCCATATTGAGCAACAAAATAGCTCCAGGAATTTTTTGAGATGCAATTGTTTGCCTTCAGGTGACTTGGAGACTCCAAATCACCTGAAGGCAAACAATTGCATCTCAAAAAAGCCCTGGAGCTATTTTGTTGCTCAATATGGGAAGATTTGTGCATTTGTTTTATTTTGTAGTGGAAAATAAAGAATAAATGATTTTTTTTCTCCTCCAACATTTTGGAGCTTTGAGCTTCAAGCTTCAAAACGCTGAGGTGCAAATGGGGCCTAAGTATCTGAGTTTGACTTAGTATCAGTTTCTTGCAATCCCCTATACAGCAGAGGTTAGGCTGGCAAAGGGAGACACAGCACATGTTCTACCGAGAAACATGCTGATAGAAGGGGAGGGCAGAGTGACAGAAAGATGAGCCAATGAGCTTGCTGCTTTTCCTTTCACTGTCCAGTCATGGTCTGAGGGAGGGACAGGAGAGAGGGACCCAATCCTTTTATTGCCACTGATCTATCTCATACCTTGGTGGCAGCAGGAGTTTTTACATAAGCCAACTGTCAGTTTTCTGATGAAAGCGATCGAGCAGCTGTACAGACGCTTTCAATGACACCCCCCCCCCCCCCCACATGCACATGAACTTCAGTGGCATCCCAGTCTTAGTCCATAGGGTTCAATATTGAGTTGGCCCACCCTTTGCATCTATAACAGCTTCAACTCTTCTGGGAAGGCTGTCCACAAGGTTTAGGAGTGTGTCTATGGGAATGTTTGACCATTCTTCCAGAAGCGCATTTGTGAGGTCAGGCACTGATGAAGGAGGTGAAGGTCTGACTCACAGTCTCTGCTCTAATTCATCCCAAAGGTGTTCTATCGGATTGAGGTCAGGACTCTGTGCAGGCCAGTCAAGTTCCTCCACCCCAAACTCGCTCATTCATGTCTTTATGGACCTTGCTTTGTGCGCTGGTTGGAAGCATGAAATGGTTCAAAATGTCCTGGTATGCTGACGCCATAAGAGTTCCCTTCACTGGAACGAAGGGGCCAAGCCCAATCCCTGGAAAATAAACCAAAACCATAATCCCCCCTCCACCAAATGATTTGGACCAGTGCACAAAGCAAGGTCCATAAAGACATGGATGAGCGAGTCACCTAGATGGGAACAGGTGCCAATGGGCTGTGACTTTTCATGTTACTTTATGTGTCCAAAGTCGCATGACAAGTCGCACTAGTGGAAACGGAGCCTAAAACTCATTACTCACATGTAATGAGCAATAGAAATCGATCCGTATCCTTCTAAACCTTGTTCATTCTTACCTTATTTCTTTCATATATTGTGCCGGTCCCGTGTCATTCCCCCCCCCCCCCCTCTCTCTCTCTCTCCCTCCCTCTCAGGAACAGCTGCTAGCCTAAAAGAGGCAATGAAGACAGGAGATCATGTTTTGTGAAGGATGGGAGGGATAGAAGGGATGGGGGTGGGGCTGGTCAGGTCTAGGCATGCCTGTCTAAGAAAGACCGACAACCTTTTCAGGAACTGAAAGACAGCTTAGCAAATTCAGATAAAGGGAAATAGTGTTGTCGGTGAAGAACAGGAAGAAGCTGATTGTCTAGTTTAGATAAGACTTTCTAAGCTACACAAGCAGCTAGCCAGAAAATGAATAATATCAAAGATAAAAGACATTTAACATACTATTAATAGGAAAAATTTAATTTTTGACTGGAGTTCCCCTTTAAGGTTAGATTAGCATTAGGGTTAGAATTAGGGCTTAGGGTTTGGGTTAAGGGAAATGTTTTATTTATTTTCTTATTATTATTTATTTTATATTATTATGATCATAAAAAATGTTTTGTTAGGGTTAATACTACTACTACTAATAATAATATTAATAATAATAATAATAATAATAAAATTATTGAATAAATAAATGTAAAATATATACACAAATAAAAAAAATGTAAACCCTAACCCTTAAAAAATAAAATAATAGTAATAAAATATTATTAAACACCCTAAACCAAAATAAATAAATGCAGTACATTAATAATATTAATATTATTTTAATAAATAGCAATTCAGAAGACTGACAGATACCAGCTGAAAATAAAATCACTAGATACAAGTTTATATTGAATATGTGGACAGTGTGACAACTTTTAAAAAAAAGAACATTTTGTTTTCACAAAGGCTGGCTCAGTGACAAAATAGCCTCCCCCAATCCATGTAGGAGATTGGAAATTTAGCTAAGTAGTGTATAAATTACAAAAAAAAAAGGACAAGAGATTATTATTTTAATCCACATAAAAATTGCAAAAAATAGGTAAACAGAATTTATAACACAAGTTGATGTATATACTATTTTTTATATATGAATTATATTGGAGCAGTGAAGTTTTAATGTATTTTTATTAAAAACTGCTCCAATATTATTATTATTTATTTTATTATTAAAATTATTTTTTTGTTCATGTTTGGGTGTTCATTTATTAGTTACATAGTTACATAGTTAGTGAGGTTGAAAAAAGACATCAGTCCATCCAGTTCAACCTATGATGTGTGTGTGTGTTTGCTTTTAACCGTACATTGTATACCCCTGTATGTTGTGGTCTTTAAGGTGTCCATCTAATCGTTTTTTGAAACTATCAATGCTCCCTGCTGATACCACTGCTTGTGGAAGAGAATTCCACATCCTTACCACTCTTACAGTGAAGAACCCCTTACGCACTTTAAGGTTAAACTGCCTTTCCTCAAGTTTTAGTGAGTGGCCACGTGTCTTATTGTATCTCCTCTCTCTGAATAGTTTGTTCCTTATGCTAGGGTCGCCAGTACAGTATTTGTACATTGATATCATATCCCCCCTCAATCGTCTCTTCTCCAGAGAGAAGAGGTTCAGTGCTTGTAGTCTTTCCTCATAGCTGATGTCCTCCATTCCCCTAATTATTTTTGTTGCCCTTCTCTGGACTTTCTCCAGTTCCAGCACATCCTTCCTGAGGACCGGTGCCCAGAACTGGACAGCATACTCCAGATGTGGCCGGACCAGAGTCTTGTAGAGTGGAAGAATAATCTCTTTATTTCTGGAGTGAATCCCCTTTTTTATACAACCCAGTATTCTGTTGGCTTTGCTTGCGGCGGCTTGGCATTGCATGCCACTGCCAAGCCTGTTGTCTACCAGTACCCCCAGGTCCCTTTCCATCCTAGACTCACCCAGAGGTCCCCGCCCTAGTGAGTAGCTTGCTTTCTGGTTTCTGGCCCCCAAGTGCATTACTTTACATTTTTCAACATTAAATCTCATCTGCCATGTAGTTGCCCACCCCGTTATTTTGTTCAGGTCCGCTTGCAAGGTTTCCACATCCTGCATAGAAGATATTGGCAAGCCTAATTTAGTATCATCTGCAAATACTGAGATTGTACTAGATATCCCCTCCTCTAGATCATTTATGAATAAATTAAACAGGATTGGTCCCAGGACAGAACCCTGGGGGACCCCACTTTCCACACCCGCCCAATCCGAGTACTCCCCATTAATCACCACCCTCTGTACTCTCCTCTGGAGCCAGTTCTCTATCCAGGTACTCACCTTATGGTCCATACCTACCTTCCTTAGTTTGTACAGTAAGCGTTTGTGGGGAACGGTGTCAAAGGCCTTTGCAAAGTCCAGATACACCACATCCACAGGCTTACCTTTATCTAGTTGGCAGCTCACTTCATCATAGAAGGTTAATAGATTGGTTTGGCACGAACGATTTTTCATTAATCCATGCTGATTACTACTTATAATACCGTTTTCATTACTAAAGTCTTATATGTGGTCCCTTATAATCCCCTCCAAAATTTTGCAGACTACTGATGTTAGGCTGACCGGCCTATAGTTACCCGGGATATATCTCGGCCCCTTTTTAAATATTGGTACCACGTTGGCTTTTTTCCAATCAGCTGGCACCATACCCGTCTGTAAACTATCCTTAAAGATCAAGAATAATGGTCTGGCAATCACCTGGCTGAGCTCATTAAGAACCCTCGGGTGCAAGCCATTCGGTCCCTGGGATTTATTTATGTTAAGTTTCTCTAGTTTAGCTCTAAGTCTATCCTATGTTAGCCATGGCGGCACTTCCTGAGGTGTATTATTTAGTTCGGCCTTACAAGCAAGGTTCGTGTAGCCCCCCGATTCCTTTGTGAAGACTGAAGAAAAGAAATTATTTAACACTTCCGCCTTTTCTCTGTCCTCTGTGGCCATTTTTCCTTTATCATCTTTTATGGGGCCAATGTGCTCTGGCCTCGCTTTCCTACTGTTTATATACTTAAAGAACTTCTTGGGGTTCTTTTTACTCTCCTCCGCTATATGTCTCTCGTGTTCTATTTTAGCCGCCCTGATTTCGTCTTTACATTTCTTATTACACTCTTTGTAGTGCTTAAATGCTGCCAATGACCCCTCAGTCTTGTATTTTTTGAAGGCCTTTTCTTTAGCTCTAATAATAAATAAAAATAATAATAATAATAATAATTAATTACATTTTTTTCTTTTTTGCATTTGAGCAGAAAATCGCATAAAACCGTGGAACTTGTGCATATCCATTCCTTTCTATGAGAATAAAAATGCGCCCAAAACACAAAAATATGCCCAATTTGAGCTCCAAACAAAGCTCAAGAACTTGTTGGAGGCCTTTAGTTTTAGGAACCAACTCCTGAGGTGTGAATGGGACCTTATACAAGTACATGGTACAACCGGCACATTTTATGTGCAACTCTGTCACATTACCAAACTTGCTGAAATAAGCTCACCCTAGTAAAGAATGAAGTAAATACTTATCTCTCCTTCTGCCCATGCCACTTGTTCTTCAGAAATCCTCCATCTTTCAAAACCAGCAGCTCTAGTGCCTTGCTGCGCTCATTGGTTTTTCTAGCCAACCCCCTACGTCACCATGAAGTCCTGTAGCGATGAGGAGGTTGGCTAAAGCTGAAGACTTCCATTGTGTCTTTTCACCAAATCCAAAAAAAGCAACAATGGCAGCCGCTCTGATCAGATTAATACTGGCAACAAAAAAGAAGAAGATGCACCCGGGAATATGATCTGTATGTAAAATGCTGTAGCTGTTATAAAAACGAAATTAAAATTCCAGCCCACTTCACCTTTTAAATGTCAGATTTGACGTAGTCACCTTTTTAACAAAAAGAAAAAAAAAATGCAAAATACAACAAATTTATTTATTAATGCACATAAATTTTGCTAGACGGGTCTGAGGCCGTAATTTTAATATAAATGTAGCCGTTGAGAGGGACTGTACAACCCTGACATTGACTTTTATTTTTTTTTCCTTTAGCAAAGTAAATGTAATTGACCTTGGCTGTAGCAACGTTTTATAACACCGTTCCCCTCCATGTAAATTCCCCAACTAATAGCTGCTTTTTAGTCTGACACGTGTTAACCGGTGGCCAATTAAGGCACAAAACATTGAGACGCTTGACATATCGGTTGGGAGAGTTGGCTGGTTAGCCCGCAATTCCTAAGGCACCGATAGGAAGCATTATTCTTGGTGTCACTTGTCCTCTAGATACCAACGAATTCCTTTACTCTGAAAAAATAGATGATAAATTAAAGGAAGTTTATGCATTTGCAACTGTAAATTATGAACAGGATGCAGAGCGTTCCCTTGGCTGACTCATTGCCAAAAATAAAGCAAATTGCCGTAGGAAAGATTCCTTAAAAAAAAAAAAAAAAAAAGGAAAAAAACCCTTATGAACAATGAAGAAGAAGCACAAAAAAAAAAGTTTACAGACAATTTCCTGAGATTGTCCCTCCATGTAAAGGGGACATCCCAGAGTGAATCACTGTCACAGCTGTTTAATATTTTAATGGCTAGGAAGTCGCAAGAAATAAACACTGATGATTAAACTTCCAGCAATTCAGCTGAAAATAAAATCACTAGATACATGTTTATATTGCGTATGTGGACAGTGTGACTACTTTTTTTTAAAAAAAAGAACATTTTTGTTTTCACAAAGGCTGGCTCAGTGACAAAATGACCGCCCCCCAATCCATGTAGGAGATTGGAATTTTAGCTACAAGTAGCAAATAAATTCCAAAAAAAAGGACAAAAGATGATTGTTTTAATCCAAATAAAAATAGCAAAAAAAAAGTAAACAGAATTTATAACACAACTTGATGTATAAACTATTTTTATATATTAATTATTTTGGACCCGTGCAATTTTAATGTATTTTTATTAGAAAATGCTCAGTTTCTAACAGTGAGCAAGTTTTCTTCGTAATGCACACAAACCAAAATAATGCACCCTTGTTTAATATAATGTTTAGTTATGTATACTGTTTCTTTTGGGAGGTTTCATGATGATATAGATTTACTTAAGGAATACTTAATTTTCTACTTAATACTTAATACTTAATACTTCAGCTTTAAGTGTCTGTGCGTTTTTCCGGTGTTTTTTGCACTTTTTATGCTCGATTTTGGCACGTTTTATGCATGACTTGCGTGTTTTTATACAGTGTTTTTGAGCTTTGGCTTTTTTATTAGCTAATAGAGAAAACTATCATCTGTTGCATAATTTGCTGCTAGATATTTCAACTTTTTTAGCTTTTCCATTAGCTTTTATTTTTATTATTATTATGATTATTATTATTTTTATTATTATTATTATTAATAATGTTTTATTATTATTTTTTTTTCATTAAGGTAAGGGGTTAGAGTTAAGGTTAGGATTAGGAGTTGGGGTTAAGGTTAGGATTAGGGGTTAGGGTTATTTATTTATTTATTTTTTTGTTAGGATTAGGGTGTTATTAATGCTACTACTACTACTACTACTGAATAAATAATTGTAAAATAAATACACAAATAAATAAATAATAAATGCATTCAAACAATGAATACTAAGTAATAATAAATAAATAATTAACCCATAACCCTTAAAAAAATAAAATAATAATAATAAAATAACTAAACACCCTAACCCTAACACAAAATAAACAAATAATTATTATAATTATTATTATTAATAGTATCTTTTTTGTTTTTTTCTTCGGGTTTGGGTGTTTATGTAATATTATTATTATTATTATTATTATTATTATTATTAATAATAATTTATTCATTAATAATAATATATTTAATATTTTTTAAGGCTAGGGTTTAATTATTAATTATTTATGTATTTTTACATAATAATTTATTTTATTTATGATGATTTTTAGTTATTTGTGTATTTATTTTATATTAATTTATTCATATATTATTCATAATAATAATAAAATAACTAAACACCCTAACCCTAACACAAAATAAACAAATAATTATTATAATTATTATTATTATTAATAGTATTTTTCTTTAGTTTTTCTTCGGGTTTGGGTGTTTTTGGAATATTATTATCATTATTATTATTGATAAAATTAATTTATTTATTAATAATAATTTATTTAATATTTTTTAGGGTTAGGGTTTAATTATTATTTATTTATGTATTTTTACATAATAATTTTTTTTATTGATGATGATTTTTAGTTATTTGTGTATTTATTTTATATTAATTTATTCATATATTATTCATATTTACTTTAACATTTGTTCATTTGAGCATAAAATCACACAAAAACGCAAGACACTTGTGAATTCGCACAAAAACGCTCTTGTGCACATTACTGGATCAGGATCAGCCTCGGTAGGGGGGCTGAGGTGGAAGCTGCAGACTGAAGGTTTTTTACTGTCATGCATATAATTGCATGAAGGTAAAAATCCTTTCGCTTTTACAACCACTTTAAAGCATAAACGATGTCCTGAAATAAAAAAAAGGAAAATCCCTAGGAGGTAGATTAGAGGTAGGCATGCAAATTCTCTTTGGCCAATACATTTTTTAAATTTGCACCCAGCATTTTTTTTGTTTTTCTATACACTGTCTGCATTTGCATGCTCAATACAGTGTACAACCTGTCACAACACTTCCAGATACCCTGCCAGTGCTTCCAATGATACTCAAAGAATCCCTCCCAGTACTCATACTTCCAACAGTACTTGCAGAATCAAGGCATATCTCAGGGATTTGTTTGCAGAATCCCTGACAGTACATTCAATGGTACTCGAGGCAATCCCTGCACAAACTTCCAAAGTTCCCTGAAATGGTGCTGGGGAGTGTTCTCTGGCCAAAAAGATATTCAAGCTCCAGCCTTTGAAGTGGCTGGTGTTGTGCCTTCAAACGATCGATCTGTGAGAAACAACTATAATACAGAAGCCTGTTGCCTGTTGTTGCTGACCCAGGTTGCCTGACTTTTCTCACATCTTCTCCCTTCTTTGTTGCCAACTCAGACTGTCTAATTGTCTGATCTGACCTGTCTCTGCTTCCTGTCTGCCAAACCCCTACTTGATCTCAACTGTGCTTTGGTCTCCTGTCACCACATTATATCCCTTCAGTAGCTGTTGCCCCTGGTGGGACAATCCTAGGGGCAGTAAACTGGTGCACTGAAAAGTTTTTGGGGACCACCAGAGTCTCCAGCCCATCATCACGATCAAGAGCTCTGGTGAAGACCAACTGGTACTTAGATTCCATGCCCTGGGAGAGCCCTCATTACCTGCCAGAGGAGTGTACAGTAGCACACTCCTGACTCATTACTGGCATCTTTAAGATGCTGATCATTGAGCCAGTTGTCAGGACATTGTAGCTAAAGAGCGCATGCTAATGAATAAAATCATCAGTGGCTGTCCAGTGGCAGACCTAAGAAAATGCCAGACTAGGAAGAAGATTGCAGGAAAAGGTCAGGTACCTTAGAGGGAGCAACAAGGGGGAGTGGAGAGGTTGCATTGCAGGAGGAAAACACAATCACAACAAAGGGTAAAGATGGCCATACACTAGTAGAATTTAATTTGAAAATTTATGTATGTATATAGGCACAGTTAATAGGTGGTTGTTAAGGAGTGGCCCGGGAAGCCAGTCACTGCGTCCTTAACAACAGGTGAGTCATCAGCTGTCAATGGGCTTCGCCGCTGACCGCTGAAGAAAAGAAAAAAAAAAAAAACATTGCCGGCAATAGAAAAGGTCTGGTATAGTTTGGGGATGGGGGCCCCCACACCATTGTTTTTACATTTTTGTATTTCCGGCAATGGCTTGCAGCCAGGAAAATCAATTTAAATGTAATTTTTTTTTCTCTATATATTTTGGTTTTACTGCAGCTGGTTCTATACATGGTACAGATGTGCCATTTTACAGGTAAAGTAGTCCCCAGGCATGATATTTAAAGGAATTTTTCCTTGTTATTGTTTCAATTTAAGCATCATTAAAATTACTGCTCCGGTAACAACAATATTTTTTAGAGAAAAAATTAGCATTGATACATTTTTACATTACTTACACTACATTACTTTTTATGGCCGATAACCTGCATATAATCCTTCAAAATGTAGACTTTTGAATTTCAAGTTCGGCCCCATAGAGTTTTATCAAGTTCATGGCTCAGGTTCTAATTTTTGGCATGTTCCGGAGTTCTGGTGCGAGCCGAATGGGGGGGGGGGGGTGGTCGGGTTGGTCGTTCAGCCCATCACTAATTTTATTTACAGTGTAACTGGAGTTTTATGATTATTTTTTTTTATACTGTTAATGGCGGGGATCAGCAACTTATAATGGGACTGGATGCGTTGGGCAATCTGATACTGACTGAAACTGCTGATCTGTCCCTGCCTGTCAGTGAGAAGATCCGCCTGCTTTGTTTACATAAGCAGGCGGGTCTTCTCTCCATTTACCGAATGATCGTGGGAGGAAGGTGGCAATCGTCTAAACACAGCGGGAGCGCGCCACCGAAAACCCTTCCCCTGGACCCAGGGGAGCCGCACTGCCGCAGTAATATTACTGTGGGCAGTCGGCAAGTGGTTAAAGATGCCAGTAAGGAGTCAGGAGTGCTTAATGAAAACCCATGGCTTTGTGTAACTAAAATGTAAGCTTCATTCTCCTTCTGGTTTGTATACAATTTTTGATCAATTTTTAGGCATTTTGCCAAGGCGCCCCTGAAGAAATCTCAAGGCACATGGGTAAAAAAGCTTGGGTTAAATGATAAGTGTACTATTACGTGGATTAATAATAATCACTAAAATTCCATGGTATGACTAATTGTAATGTATCTCTAATTTTGAAGTTCTCTGATGTTCATTGTGCTGAGACACAGAGGAAACATAGAAAGGTGAAGATGGAAAAAAAATAAATCTGCCCATTTTTTTACATTTGTTTGTTCTTCTAATTTTGTTGTTCTTTTTTTATATCTTTTTACTTTGAGTTTAGATCTAACTTTGAAAACTGCTTTGAAAACAAGAAACTTTGACCATCCTGTCCCTTCCATGACCTGCTCTACCTTACAAACCCCCTAAACCCAATGAATTTAAATGAATGCAGGATCGTCTGCCAAATTCCTCCTGGTAATTGAGAATTGAGCAAAAGTTTTCGATCCAATATGTTGGTTTCAGAGGGCACAATCTACACAGACATTATCACCTTGTTAGTTACTACAGGAGGAAGGGTAACAAGAGCAGCTCGCTCCACTGGGTGTTATAAAAAGAGAGTGTTCGGGGAATGTACATCTTCACCGTGGTGAGCTCATGCTCTATTTAGTTCATTAAAGTGATGTCTTTGTGCTGCGCTTGCTATCAGCCAGCGGAAGTGATGTCCAATTACACCGAGGACAAGCAAGAGTTTGACATGCCTGTTCATCGAAAGTCTAATGTACATACTTCCATCCTTTTCGCTTGAAATATCTGCAGCAACACAACACAGCAAAAATGCAGTGAGCCGACTCAGGATAAGATATTGTCAAACTAAGCCTTTGTTTTATAATACTATAAGATAAGATAACTGCTGTTAGAACAAATCCCCTCTTTTTAATATCTTCAGGGACAACATGCAGCATTCCCAGGATCTTACTGAAAAGGGCTGTGATGTCATCTTCACCCAGGCAGGTGTAAGGCAACTATAACTTTTTACATTTCTCAGTTATTTTATTTTTTCAACACGGAATACCGTACATTTTTATAATGGAACGTTATCGCTTGCAAGGTAGGTTGGGTTTTTCCATAATGTGCAAGTTTGCACAGCATATTTTCACATTATGGCATACTTAACCACTTCAGCCCCGGAAGATTTTCCCCCCTTCCTGACCAGGCCCTAAGGGTTACCGCTTTTGGTACTGAAAGTTAACCCCGAGCCACACTCGGGAATACCGCCAAGGAGGTCAAAGATGGGCCTACATGCATCGATTTGTGATCAATATAAATATGAGTGGTCAAAAATAACTGATTCTTCATCAATTAAAGTCAAACAAACAATTTAATGCATATGATATGGATTAAAAATATGATTTATCAGGAATAATGTTTTGAAATTGATTATGTATATTTAAGGTTTTTTTCTGACCCACCTACCTATAGTATTTTGACTGATTGAAAAACCCTATGATTGCTGATCAACTTTCTAGCTTTGAAATCAAATTTGAAAGCTCTCTTAATTGACCGAATGAAGAGAATGTGGTTTACAATTCAACTATTTATGTCACATTGAATAATCGACTAAATTACATCAGTATGTGTCTGACCACCTTACGAGGGAACTTTCTCTCATTTTGTAGAGATTTTATCAAAATTTCTAGTGTATCTAAAGGGCAAGAAGTGAAGGAACTTATTAACAATGGGACACACACAGCAAAAAATAAATTTACAGTGGTTTTACCCTCCCCTATCTTTTCCTCTATCCAAAATATAAAAAATATTTAATTACAATTACACGGTGCACTTTGAGCTGTGTTTGTGAGGGCACAGCTCCCTATTCATTTGAATAGGCTGCTGTACCTGCGTTTCATGCTGGAAAAATGTCCCTGCACATTTTTTAAAATGCAGCTGTAAGGAAATCAGCTGACATTGCACCATGTGGTTTCATGTAACCTAAAACTGCATTTTCAGATTTGTGGGGTTGCCAATAAAATTGAATGTCAGCCCCGCGTGTCTGCAAAGGAGCAGCACAGTTTGGCTACGTGTAGGCAGGTTTCTTACTGTATGTGGGCAAGGTGAGGTAAAGTGGCGCTGCCTGATTATAAGTTATAAAAAATGGATGTTGCTAATTAAAGTGCTGTAGTGTTGATTGATAAATAAAAACTCAGTGTAAAAACAGTATCGCAATTGGTGTATAAATTAATCTCCTTAATTGATGTGTTATAAAGTGCAAACAATACATGGATAATATATGTGCCAGTGAAAAAAGATTAATGTGTTTAAAAGCACACTTGGTATAATGTGTGCCTTGCCTAAATAGGTGGTGATCCGTGCACTGAATAATTTAGTAGATAAAATGCAATAAATTCACATCTGTGCTAATAACGGATAAATACGACAATAAATAAATAAATAGTGCTCATGCAGTGAATAAATAGTCCCAAAAAAACAGATCAACAGTCTGTTTAGTTGCTGGGTAAATCCGTGATTCAAAGAAATATATATGCACCTGATGACGTCAGCTCTGACGAAACGCGTCATGCGCGATTATGTCATTTCTGCCCCACTGCAACGCAGATCCGGCCGCTGACCCGCACAGCGTCCCGGAAGCGGCCGCCAACGAGGGACTCGCGGCCCCTACTGCTTGGATGCCCGTTACCACTGTATTTTATGTGAGTACCTGACTTTTATCTTTCACAATAAAGCTATTTTGTAAACGGTACTTTACCTCACCTTGCCCACATACCTTGATATAGCCTTTTGGCCATATTTTGAGGTAGGCTGCAGCCTTTTCTCCCCGTCCACAAGCGCGGATTTTCTCACCTCTAGGTTTCTTACTGTAGTTAGCTTGGAAATGTTTACATGGGGAAAAAACATTAAGGCCGTTCTTAGAGGCAGCTGTCCAGGCCCCCATAAAGGGCCCACAGCCGGAACCTTGCCAGTACATGATCCTTCCTCTCGTAGCTCCCCCGCCTATTGGCCCACCACTAGTTACTCATTGCTGACCCCAACCCATAATACTCCCCCTGTTGTACCCGGTCCTGACTACAGTTGGTTCCCATGTGGGGTAGTCGGAGCCTGGTGTACCTTAATGTTTGGTCCTAATAGGGTGGAAGCTCAACACACTCGTATGTCACCGGCAAGATTCACCTGAAGTGCCTTGACTAGACCTGTTATTATGTTCATGTTTCTTGTTTCAAATCTGTGACCATTGTGATAATTTTTCTCTTCCTTATGCTAATACAACGTATGTACCTAACCTTCTTTCAAAAAAAAAAAAAAAAAGGGCCCACAGCCACCTTCCTTCAAGATGAGCACAAACTATTTGAAGGAAATTATTCCTACCTGCTCACGGTATCACCCACAAACCACCAGTGACTGACTGAGTTGGTTCAGCGCAATCTCCAACCCTACAGAGCTACTGTAGTTAGCTAGCCAGTTTGGCTGGAAGGGGTTAATGTTTTATTGGGCAAGTTTACAGGCTTTTTGGGGCCCGGCCTCCCTCCCTATGTATTTTAAAAGGGGAGATGTTTGGGTCCCCAGAAAGCAGGAATGGGAACTATTAAAGAATATTGCTGGGACCTGTGGTCCACCTCAGGAATGCCAAGTAGTCTGGGCACTGTAATGGTGGGCACATCCACTCTGGATCTGACAATTATGGACTTCACCCATAAGGACTTTACCTATGCAGGTATGCTGGGGCAGCCGCAATTAGGGATAGTTAGGGAAAGGATGTTTTACCCTGTTGCATTTGACATTCCAAGTTTACAGTTTCAGCTGCTTTGAGCCTGGTATGAAGTTATTCAAAGGTGTGTGGGGTCTTGATGTATTTCTAAGAACCTGGGTCTGCGGAAGCACTTTGGGGTATATGTAACAACACTACAAAGGTAACGCAAAGAAGAGGAGGTAGTTGCCATGGGTAAAAGCTAGGTAACTGAAAGGAAGAACAGCTACAGCACCAGTTGCTTGGCGTGGGACCTAGGTGGGTGATGGGTCCTTTGGTAGAGAGGGAGTCGGTGCTCTGACTCCCTTCCTAGCTGTCCTTCTCCTCTGGTCACCCGGAGCAGACTAGCGATATGGAGATCTGAGAGCAAATTACTAGGTATGGGAAGGCAAGAGTTAATGAGCATGCATGGACCCGCTATGTGCTTGGTGGGAGTGAGGCATCGCTGGACTGGTGGAGGGGGCAAAACATCTCACAGGGGTATTCTATATTTCTGCTGCACACAAGTTCAGTCGGGGACTTCCTAATGTTTGATTCTTCACATGACTTCAGCCTCCACCTGGTCCCAGGCATTGATAAGAACTCCTTCAGGCGAGATGTTACCCAATGTACATGGCGCAGTAGTCAGACCCCACCCACATGCTGGTGGATGCAGTGTGGGAACAGGGGCAATTTTCACAATGTCTTGCACCCGCATTCACCCACACAAGTGTGAATCTAGCCTTAGGGTTTCTTCACACTGCCCTGCTGTGCTTTTGCTAAAGCGAAGCTAACCCGTGGATTTTGTGCGTGTTACCTGCACTTTCCCATAGACTTCTATAAGTTCCTGTGGTTTCAGAAAGTGCACTAAAACTCGTGCAATCTTTGGTGCGCTTTTTGAAACCGCATCATAGAAGTCTGTCGGAAAGCACAGCTAACCCGCACGACACTTGCGGTGTGGGACCACACCTAGGCAGTGTGCAGCTGCTCTCCTACTAAAACTTATGATAAATCCTTAAAGACTCTAGGGAAAGATCCTCCTCAAGATCCCCTGGGTCAATAACCTCTGTTTATTGAACAATATAATATAACATATTAATGTGTGTTAGAAGATATGCCTCCTAATGTTCCTTATTTTGGAAGACGGGGACATTTTCTAGGTGGAGTGTTGGTTTTATCCACGTGATTCCTAATGGCCGTACACATGAGCTGAATATCGGGTGGTATAGATCGATTCAATAGACACCGTCCGACATTCGGCCTGTGTGCCCGGCAGCTGGTCCAACAGAAGCTAGCTGAATGTCTGGCTTCTTTTGAAGGGGCATGACCAAAAAGGCCTGCCAATTGGCATCTGCTAACCGGTGTGGTCTGGCAGAGAGGGTGTCCCGCTATCAGAACACAATAGCCCAGCGGGGGAGATTGGACTAACATTGGATTGTTAGTACAGGATCTCCTCCCAAGCTCTTCAGTTTTCTTTCATTCCGCTGGGTTGAATGAAAAAAAGAAAAATTGAATAGTGTGCTCTGGGCTTTAGTGATGTGTTCTGTGGATTGGGAGACATGAAGGTTAGGGAGAGGACTGGGGAGGACTGGGGGAGGGGGTCAAGGTTTGGATCAGGGCTAGGGTTGGGGGAGAGTTGAGATTGAAGTGGTGAATACTATTCAAGTTATGCTTGTTTATTATTATGTAAGATATATGTACTATATATGAGGATCATGTCAGCGTTTAAAAGTTGATAGAGTTCATAAAGAGAAGCCATGGTGTGCCAAGATCTTACAGTGCCAATATATCGGGATACACACTCTCTCTAGACAGTGTCACCATGGCTTGCAACTTTGTCCTGATCTACCATCTAGTGCCATGGAAACATCAGACATTATGTAATGTTATTACCATAAGGATGGAAAGCCAACAGTCCATGGAACAATGCACAAGGAAGTGTATGGGCGTAGAATTGTTGCAATGAATATACTGCATATGTTAAAACGTATCAGACACATGACTGTTAAGAAGCATAGACATGACAACTTTAATGCTCAGTAGATGCATCTTGCCCATTGCCAACCCAATAAAAACATGTCAATCTTATTGTTGGAAGGGCAAGGCCGCATCTTTATTGATTTGTGAGCCATTTGGGTTAACAATAATGGTAAACAAACTGTCAGCTTCTAGTTGACAACAACCCCAATGCTAGCCAGATGAACTGGGAGCATCCAACAATAATTGCTTCTGCTCTCTGCAGCATTCATCTGTGAGTCCAGGGTGACGGGCAGACCCTTGATGCCCTGGGTCACAGAAAGTGGGTTCAATGACATTCGGCATTACTGGAAGAGGAATGACTCATTCCTTTACTGAATCAGTCAAGAGACAGGGCCAAAGATGGGTAAGTATTGTAGCCTGAGATGATTTTTTTTTTTAAAGATTTGACCAAGTTGGAGTTGGATTTTAAATGACCACCTAACCAAGGCCCACAGAGGGCATCGATCATACACCATTTCCCTAAAGCTCAAGAGTCCATACAGTTAACATTTTTATTAGAGAAATTCTAACCGTGCCGTAAGTTGCTCAAGTCAGTAAAAGGAAAACGGGGCGACTTAGCACCATATCAACAATATTTTGTTTTCATAAAACAGACAGGTGTCAACAAAAAAAGAAAGTTTTACAGCAAGACCAAAACGTAATAAGATACCCAAATGAGGGGGAAAAAAATATCATAGTTCCTTATGGATTTTCAATTACTGCTAGACTTTTAACATTTACAATTGTACTCTGCGCGTAAGCTTTCTAAAATTTGTTCTCCCCAGCATAATATTACTCTTGCCATCTGTTGTCCTCGCTCAAGCAAAAGGAATCTGCATTGTGAGAAAGTTTCCATGCTGTCATCTCGCAGAAGAAAAGTGTGTGTCTCATGCATATTTAGCATTGAGGATTAAGGGAAACACATGGAACAATGGCTGCAATAAATATAGTAAACTGTTTTAATGATATCAACAGAATACGTGACAATCTCAAAGTCAAAGGCAGATCGGGGAGCGGCCAAACAAGCCTCCGAGGAAGAAATATCTTTAGCTTTTATGTGCTGACCTGCTCAGTTTGTTTTTCACAGATCTAGCAGACAAAATAGGTGATTTGTTGCCAGGAAACAATTATGGTCTGACCCTTAGACTCAGGATTTTCTGTACATTTCAGGGTTACAGGATTTAAACTAGGGATAGACCGATTATCTGCAAGGCCGATATATCGGGGGTCGATATGCACTTTCCCTGATATATTGGTATCGACTGATATTGCTGATATTTTTGTGACATCATTCTGCCTTCTTAGGCCTCCTCCCTTGCCTTGGACAGCCTCGTCTGGAGTCGAGACTAGTCTTGCGGGAGTGTATCACAGTCATAAACCCACCCACAGCAGCCCGGGGCCAGCCAGCCACCCACAGCCCCTGTGCCAGCCACCCACCCACCACAGGGAGCCAGCCAGCCACCCACCCACCACAGGGTGTCAGACTGCCAGCCACCCACAGAGAGGGTGCCAGACAGCCAGCTACCCACATGTCCTTTACCAGCCAGCCACAGGCACTGTACCAGCCAGCCGCCCACTGGCCCTGTACCAGCTAACCACCCACAGCCCCTGTGTCAGCCAGCCAGCCACCCACCACAGGGTGCCAGCCAGCCACCCACCACAGGGCGCCAGCCAGCCAGCCATTAAGCATTAAACAAAAATTAACATGTTCAGTACCATATTTGTGTCAAAAATTGTCTTTATTTTTCAAATATTTAAATGTACAAAATATCGGCCCATATTGGCTGATACCGATATGCAATGGCCAAAATATCAGTATCAGTATCAGTATCGGCCCTGAAAAAAACATATCGGTCTATCCCTAATTTAAACCCTAAATATTCAGGTTTACCAGTTCAAGCAGTCTTTTTTCCATTTTACATATTTCATACTGCTTATCATCACTCATCTACTCTCTGCAGGGCTGGTGCAAGGATTTTTGTCTACTTAGGCGAAAGTGCAGGTTTCAAAGGGCATTAAAGTATAACTAAAGGCAAAACTTTTTTGTTTTGGATAGAGTGGAGAGGAATTAGAACCCGTCACTTTTATTTGCTGTCTGTGCCCCCATTAAAGAGATTCTCCCTCTCTATTTGCCCTGTTTACCATTATCATTGAAAGTGAATGTAAAAGGAAATCACAAATTTTGAGTTGGCGGCAGAATAGTAATAGAGGGACAATCATCCAATGGGGACATTAGTTCTGGTGATCTGGAGGTTCCCAAAGAATTCCCTTAATTTGCAGGGATTTCCTCTCACTTCCTGTTTGCCGATGGGACAGGAAGTTAAGGGAAATCTCTGCAATGAGGCACAGGTGGTGAAAAAAAAAATCTGACCTTTATAACCCTCCCTTACTCTATCTAAAATAAAATAAAATGTTTTGCCTATAGTTATACTTTAAATATTAAAGGGGGGCTGCTGTCTGGAAGATAATTTGAGTCCCCATTGTATCCTCTCTTTTCATGGATATTTTCTTTGACAATATTTACTTCTATGTTGATGAGGAGGAAGATCCGGTGCTACTTTGCAGGAGTCCAGTGAGTCAAATTAGGAACTCTGGAGCATTGCCGTTTCCAAATCCAAATGGCATCAAAAAGGATCCTTAATGGACTTACAATACAGAGAACCCAAACCGCTGCACCATATGTCCACCGGTGAGAACAATCCTGCTGACTGTAAATGGCATTTATATAGCATATACATGACACAAGCCTCAAATAGACACTTTCGTATGCCCACTTGATGCAGCACATCTTGATCTTGCCCCCTTGATGCTCCTTCTCACAGGAGGTCTTTGTTTTGAACTTTTTTTTCCCTTAACATTCCCCTGTCAGGATCCTTCTCCAGAACCTTGCACTGCCGACTATCTTGAAATGAATTCCCGTGGCTGCATAATCTTCCCAAATCCCATCACTGTACATCCACAAAAAGAGGGGCCTTTAAACCTTTAGGCTGGGTTCACACTGAATTCTGAGTGGCTCACAGCCCAATGTGGTGGGGTCCTGATGCGTCCTGTTTTCGGTCCGAATTTTTGGCTGAATTCGGACCTGAAACGAAGCAAAAGACACACACGGATTTCCTGCAAACCGCTCAGCAGCTGTCCCAGAGCTGTGTGAACTGGCTCCATTGAGAGCCGGTCACAGTCTCCTGACATGCAAATTGGATGCGGGGAAACCTGCATCCAATTCAAACCAGTGTGAACCCAGCCTTACAGAAATGTGATTTTCTTTTTTTTTGAAAGGCCAAAGCCATAGTTTAATGGAATTTTTGCAAATGTCATAGTTCAGTATACCAGTCAATTCATGGTTACATACCTTTGCTAGTTACAAATATTCTGTGGGTACACAGGCCTCTAATTACCCCAAAAGCCAACGAGGGCATCAATTAGTACCGATCAGTAACCACTGGGATGGTTATAAAAAAAAAAAGTGTTCCAAAAAAAAATGATAACACTGCAAACATGGAGACAGAGGATGTCGATACATCAGATAGCTAGATATACTTCCAATCGAATGTTACATCCCCAGCACAACACTAAATGAAGCATAGGTCCACTCCAAAACATAACAGTCAACCAAGGCCAATCAAATTATAACCATCTATAAAACATATGTCAACTCGATTAACAAGAAGCCTATTATATAGTGAAACCAATTTGATATGTCAAACACTACTGAAAAAAGCTGCCTAATTAAAATTGAGTTGTATTCAGCAGTCATCTAACCAGATAGGCTGTCTTATCACCTCTCTTCCAAAGTGTGGGTAGGGTGTTGCTATAAAAGCAGGAACTACATTCCCTGTCATGCTCTGACTACTGTCCACAATGCATTCTCTGCTGCCTTTCACACTTCTACATATTATTGTGTGTAATTTCTCTTATGACATCATGGATGCTGTTAGGAGTCGCTGTCAATCAGACCCAGCAAGTCTAGGCATGAGGCATACCCGTGCCAGCCAGGCTGACTAAAGCTGACCACAGATGGGTCGAAGTTTGGCTGATTCAGCAGCAACCGACAAGATTTTGATCTATCTATGAGCAGGCTGGTTGTACTGCAGTAGATCAATCAACTTCAGTACATCCATTGTATATATAGAAGAATACCACTCTAAGGCCCCTTTCACACATACGGTCCGTTTGTCCGTTTTTCATCCATCCGTTGACGGGTGAAAAATGGACATCAATGTATCTCTATGTAAAAACGGATGACAACGGATGATCATCAGTTAACATCCGTTTTCATCCACTTCCGTCAATGTTCGTTTTTTTGAACGTATGAATGCCCTATTTTTCATCCGTCAAAAAAACGGATCGGACGAAAAACGGATGACAACGGATGAAAAACGGATGACAGCGGATGACAACGGATGAAAAACAGATAACTGATGAAAAACGGATGAAAAACGGATAACAACTGACGAAAAACAGATGAAAAACGGATAACAACTGACGAAAAACAGATGAAAAACAGATAACAACTGATGAAAAACGGAGGAAAAACGGATGAAAAAAGGATAACAACTGACGAAAAACGGATGACAACTGATGAAAAACGGATGAAAAATGGATGGAAAACTGACATCCGCAAGAAAATGCTAAAATAAAATAGCAATTTAAATGTATAATGAAAAAAAAATTCCAAAATATTATGTACACACATATCATCATGTGCTCATATAATATCACAAATAATGATCATTATATAAACAATAATAGAAAAAAGGGTGTGGAAGAAAGTCCAAAGTAGTGTTGCAGCAAAGTCCTGATATCAACAGAGATAATATTCCAATGATAATGGCTGGCAATCCCAATATTCATAGATAGGTCACCACCATGAAGGATATCCACCACCCTATAGAACTGGATACGCTTACCAAAATTAGTGGACCCAATCAGCCTACGCTGTTTGGTTGAACAGCCAGGGGTGAATATACATAAGTAGAGGGATGTTTCCATGACTACTTTCCAAAAGACACAATTTAAGGTGACTTTAAGGGACCACCAACTCCACCATCGAGCACACGTCTTTTCCTCTTAAAGACACACAGGTAATATTCCCCCAAAAAAAGAAACAGAACACCTTATTCGGCTCAGTTCATTGGGCAATTGCACTACCCCTTAGGTCCTGTGGGATCAGGTTCTGAGACATATAGAGGCCATTCAGCTTATGGAGAGGGTGCACCATTACTATGCATACTATGCCTGCAAACAATGACTACAAAAGCATCCAGCATGCATGAGTAGAGAACTTCACCATGTGTACATCCAGCCTGTCGTTTTTTTTCACGTAGGTTGAAGGAAAGAAAATTGCATAATCAATGGCTAGCTGGAGATGGAGTGATTTTCTTTCCTGTTATCATGGGTTGCAGGAAAGATAATTGCTCAATTCCCCCATCAACTCAGTCAGTGTTGATGGGGGAAACCCACTGTGTTCTCCCAGGGGGCGGGGGAAGTCGCCCCTGCCAGGGGAACACTGATCATTGCTAGCAACTATTTCCGCTGCCAATAATCCGACAGACTGATTGTACCCAAGGTGATTGATTGATCAACTTGGGTACATTTAGCCTGTCCATACCTGATTCAAGCTGTCTATGGCTGGCTTAAGGTACTACAGGCAAAACCTGTGTCTACAAGCGGTCCACTAGGTTTAATTAGGAGAGGAATGACACAAACGGACTATGCCAGCACAGGTCAGTTTTTATGCTTAGCATGGTCAGAAATCTAGAGGAAGAAGAGGGGACTAGCCCATTAAAATGCCATGCTTTCATCAATTAAAGTTTAACTAAAGGCAGCATTTTTTTTTTTTTTTTGTGGTTTTGGATAGAGTGGAGGTGGATTCTTCCAGAAGCGCATTTGTGAGCTAAGGCACTGATGATAGACGAGAAGGCCTGACTCTCAGTCTCCACTCTAATTCATCCCAAAGGTGTTCTATCAGGTTGAGGTCAGGACTCTGTGCAGGCCAGTCAAGTTCCTCCACCCCGGACATGTCTTAATGGACCTTTTTTTGTGTGCACTAGTCCAAATCGTTTGGTGGAGGGGGGGTTTATGGTGTGGGGTTGTTTTTCAGGGGTTGAGCTTGGCTCCTTAGTTCCAGTGAATGGAACTCTTAAGGTGTCAGCATACCAAGACATTTTGGACAATTTCATGCTCCCAACTTTGTGGGAACAGTTTGGGGATGGCCCCTTCCTGTTCCAACATGACTGCGCACCAGTGCACAAAGCAAGGTCCATAAAGACATGGATGAGCGAGTTTGGGGTGAAGGAACTTGAGTCCTCCTGACCTCAACCCAAAAGAACACCTTTGGGGTGAATTAGAGGGCAGACTGCGAGCCAGGCCTTCTTGTCCAACATTAGTGCCTGACCTCACAAATTCAGCCTTCCCAGAAGAGTTGAAGTTGTTATAGCGGCAAAGGGTGGGCCAACTCAATATTGAACCCTACGGACTAAAACTAGGATGCCATTAAAGTTAATGTACGTGTAAGCAGGAGTCCCAATACTTTTGATAATATAGGATATAAGTATATAGAATATAAGTATATATATATATATATATATATATATATATATATATATATATATATAATTGTATTTGTTTATTTATTTGTATCATTTCTTTATGAAAATTAAAGAGCACAAAAGCCACCCTACATTCCCCAAACAGCCAACAACTGTGATGAAATCAAAAGTAGCCTTCTCTGTTCCACACATCTGTTTCTACACAATTACTCCCAAATGTGTTCTACTTACCTGAGTCATATTTAATTAACCGGATTGGGAAAAACAACACGTCAGATTCAGTTGGTAGGAAAGCATTAGGTGGAATCCACAGTCATATTAATCTATCAATTGATTTGTGCAAGTGCTGATTTTTTCTTTCCCTCCTCTGATCCTTGAGTCATTAAGGTGGATTACATTTGGATGACTTTCTACCTCCATAATCCGTCGTGGCAAAGGACAGTTAAACCCTTCATCAAAGTGAACCTGTCACTCTTCTTGCAAACAAACACTTTCAGTCAACATAGAGAAAAAAAAAAATTGCTGAAGTTTGGCACAAGCAATTTCATCCTTCTAATATATATATATTTTTTTTTTCAAAATGATGTCTCTGTTTTGTTGCCGGGCAGCTCTGTAACAGCTGAAGTGATCGATAAAGAACATTTTTGTAAATCTTCGTGTGAATTCCCAATATTCTCCATAAAATCAATAAAACACACAAAGAAGCAGTCTTGACATTATACATTAAAAACAAAGCCTGCTGTTTGGAAAATAATATTTAGTGCCATGATTTGTTTTTGCTCGCTAATTATGAGCTCAGTGGCATTTTATGCCGCAGTATATCTGCTGGTGCGAGATTAAACCCGTTATTGAGTAGATTTTTGACTTCAGTGCTAGGCACTCATCACTGCTGGAGAGTGAATAGTGCTGTTATCTCATTTAAAAGTTGGCCTGCGAAACAGCCCATTTGTTTAAAATGCAATTAAGCTTGTGTCTTAAAGAGAAATTAGCCAGGAGTTCCTGATGGAGGAAGCTTTGGAGGTCCGCTCCTGGACACATTAATTCCATGATTTGAGACCTCACAGTGATTTGGGACACAACTGTGGAATGGTGCATAGTATAAACATAACTTTTAAAATGAAAAAAAAAATGTCTTTGTATGGTCAAGCAATATTTGGTACACAGAGGCTAGTGGGCTTTTAAAGGAAACCAATAAAGAAAAAAAGCCAGCATGCCAATTCTAAATTTAATGAAATTCCATATAGCAGATCAGCATTTTGGGGAAATGGAGGTCCTCTTTCTGAAGGCGAAAGACAGAATTGTTCTGTCTTTCTCCTTGAAAAAAGGGACTCCCATACTCTCGAAACATGGGCCTGCATTATGAATCTTTAGTACATTTCGAATTGGAACTCTTGGCTTTTTAATACATTGGTTATATATACAGTATATACAGAGATGTATAGTAACTAAGTAGAACTACTTCACTACTGTACTTAAGTACCGAAAGGCGGTATCTGTACTACTAGAGTAGAATTTTTTTCTCCTACTTCCACTTTTACTTCACTACATTTTTTCGATGATTTCAATACTTCTACTCTGATATTTTTTTTTTGTGCTGCATAGTTACTTGTTACAATTATAAAAATTACCACTGCCAGAACAGTAGATGGCAGGTTTCATGAAGCTCAAAACATGTGTATTATCAGCACATACGAAAATAAATGCTACTGTATGTATAAATAAAAGCTGCATTTGAAATAATAAAAAACAATATGATGTTCAAACTTTTGACTTCTTTCTTTAATAACGACATAACACAGTACTTGTACTTTTACTTTCAGTACTTGAGTAGCAATTTTTTTTTCAAAACTACTGGTACTTTTACTTTCAGTACTTGAGTAGCAAAATTTTTTAAAAAACTACTTGCAATACTTAAGTACAAAAAATTTTGAATACTTTAGTACTTCTACTCAAGTCACTTTTTGATTGAGCACTTCCACTTCTACTCAAGTCACTTTTTGATCGAGCACTTGTACTTTTACTGAAGTATGGGTTTTCGAGTACTTTATACAACTCTGAGTATATGGTATCACTTTAAGCAGTAACACTGAACCCTGTATATCCTTTTGACAAGCAAAGATGTTGCAGAGAGTATGGACTGACAGTATACAAGTTTCAAAGAAAATTGGCAGGGTAGAAGCCTGGTCTGGTTTTTCAAGCCATACCTATGTACCTAATCCAGCACTGTAAACTGTATAGCAAGTATCTCTAGGTTCCTGCATGCCTAGTCCCTCACCAAGCCTAAATTCATTCGGAACTGTTGGTCTACTGGGAAGGACTCGGCTGAGAGGGGCACTCTCCCCTTCCACAGGCCAGTACAAATTAAAAATATTAGGTTGGTGGACCTAAGTTGAGATACTCCCTCATTCAGACCTTACACAAAACAGGACCTACAGTCAGTGACAGCTTCTAGATGTTAAATAGCTACCTGCTCCCTGTTCAGACCTGCAACCACAACCCCTTGCAAGTATTCATTTGTAAAGCGAAGCTAAAAAATTTATGATAAAAATGATAAAACATAATTATAATCATAATAAACCAGCACCCACCTTTCGCCATGCCCATCAATGACTGCAGCACCCTGGCACACTTTTACTTTTTACTAAAACTGGAGAGGGCAAAATGTGGTTCAGCTCTGTACAAAAACCAATCAGCTTCCATTTTTTTTTAATTTTTATTAAAGCTTAATTGAACAAGCTGAAGTTAGAAGCTGATTGGCTACCATGCACAGCTGCCCCAGATTATGCACTCTTCAGCTTTAGTAAATCATCCCATTGTATGCTGCAAGTTCTGTAGCACTAGGAAACTACTTACCATGAAAAGGGTTGTCGGCTGTTAACATGATTCATAAAAAAAGAAGACATTTCAGGGAAGAGATAAGTTTAGCAAGGAGCACAATAGGTGATTCATCTTCTTCCTCTAAAGGTCTGACAATTTGTAGTAGAAATTTGGACCAATATAAAGAAAAAACAAGGGTCTTTATTTATTTTTGCAGGCTTTGTAAATGTGAGCTTGAGTTGCTGAGCTCTGTAAACTTCTTCAACAGAGAAGCTACCATATTTTCTGGTGTATAAGACGACTTTTGAACCTCAAAAAAATCCCCCAAAAATGGGGGGGGGGGGGGTCGTCTTATACGCCGAGTATGAAAGTAGTAGGTAATTGAGTGTAATCTAGGTACCGTAAGTACCGTAAATGTATTCTCTTATAACTCTCCAAGGTATTTGTAAGTAAAAATATTACCGGTAGATGTATAATCTTCTCCCGCTGGCTGTGCGTGAATCCTGTACTGGTATACTGTACCGTACCTTCGGCTACGTAGTATACCGCGCTGGGCCAATCACTGTGAGCGATGTATTCTATTATTGAATGCAAAGCTTGCTCGGATTGGCGGAGTCAGAGAGTGTAACATAATTCCGCTTCTCTGACTCCACCAATCCGAGCAGGCTTTGCATTCAATAATAGAATACATCACTCACTCACTCACAGTGGCTCAGCACAGTATACTGTATGTAGATGAAGCTACGGCACATACGGTATACCAGTACAAGTTTCCCACACAGCCAAGCACCTTGAGAGAAATTAGTGTGATATATACCTTTAGCTTCTCTTCATTGTATTTCCTGTGCTGGAGAATCCCCTGGTGAGTAACTGTAGGTATCTGCAGCTTTCCATTTTTCTAGGTATCAGGGAGATCTCTGACACTCATAAACATGAGGGGCAGTCATCAAGTTCCTTTTTGCAAATTTTTTAAAATGTCTTTTGCATTGTTTTTTTTTGTATGACAACGCAAGAAATCAAACAAAACACAGCTATAGTGGTTACCCTTGACAATTAATCATTATGCTCCACTCTGAAACCCGTCTAAACCAACATTAATGCTCAATGTAAAAATCCAAATGACAATAACAATGACAGGGGCCAGCAGACCAGTATACTACAAAAGGACATCTACCGGTAATACTTAGTACTTACCATACCTTGGAGATTTATAAGAGAATACATGCAGATGAATAGGACACAGACAGCCAGCGATTTTATAGATTACAGTACACTTACTTAATTACCGTTCGGATTTATATACTCAGCATATATGGTATATGGTGTTGCCTTGCTTTGCTTTGGAAGGGGGGTAGTCTTATACGGCGAGTATAGCCCAAAATCTATGTTTTAACTTAAAAAGTAGGGGGTCGTCTTATACGCCCATTCGTCATATACGCCGGAAAATACGGTAAGACTAAATAAGGGAGTCTAGGGCTACACCTGCTGGCTGGAAGTTAAATTACTAATTTTTCATATTTATTATTTACCTGAAAAAATAAAATCTATATTTTAGTTTTACACTCTCCTATGCATGTGTGATATTTGACCCCTTCGTTCAAGTTTCCCTTCATTGAGTTTCTTTGCACATGGGTATTCTTTGCAAAGTGAAGTTTTGCCACATTAATTGAGGTAAGAGAAAATTGACAACCTATTTGCCTTTAGTAAATCAACCCCAATATGCCTGTTTTACAAATTAAGAAGACCACAAGCACTTGAGAGTATCTACTGAAAAAAAACAAAACCCATATACACAGTATATATATATATATATATATATATATATATATATATGTATATATATTAATGATTTGTCAAGTGCATTTGTTACAGGACAGATATCCTGCATTGATACAACTTGTGGACGTGTCAGTTTTGTTTTCACTTCATGGAATACATTATTTACAAGATAGGGTAAAAGAAAATATTATTTAAAGGTAACAATTTCTGGAGGTTAATGTTTCACACAAACCTAATGGGAAGCGCTGATAGCTCTCCAAAAGAAGAACAGAGGACTGGTGAATGAGAACAAGTACTGTATGTCTCTAAGGGTTTATGTCGATGGGCTTTTATTCCTGCCAGATCTGCTTCTCTCCCCATACAAGTCAATAGGAAACAGGTTGATGCCGTTCAAAAGGAGGTCAAATGTGTGGCAGATAGAAGTCAACTGTAGGTCAGATGCACTTATAAATAACAATGTCAGAAATGTCTCAAATTGATCACAAATACAAGCAGAACGCGCTAGAAAGTGAGCTTCATTTGCCTATCAACATAGGTCCTAAGCGTGCTGGACCTAATGGACCTAATTTTAAACTGTTTACCAGGAGCACTAGACACAGATAGAACATTTTGTTTGAAGAGGGGGGTGCAACATTTTGTTGTACATATATTTGCCTGTTTTTTAACCACTTGAGGTCCGCCTTATAGCAGTTTTACTGCTACAGGGCTACAGTTTTACTGCGACAGGGCTACACCTCTGAGTTATGGTTTGGAACAACAATGATTGGAAAAAAAGATTTTGTTCTATACGATGCAACGTAAGAACAAGCAACACATCTGACTTTATTTGAACCCTCTTGTCTAGAGAACCTCTTAAGTTTAGCCACTAGGATTGCTTTTACTTAAAAGAGATTAGCCGGCCACAAAAAAAACAATACCAGATGATGCATGTAGCTGTATGGAATTATCCCAGTATAACCATTTAGACCGATGACGTATAATTACATATTGCAGACTTCAAGTGGTTAATGAAACCTAGAGAACTTCATAAGTTATACATTATATTACCATAAGTATTGGTACGCCTGCCTTTACACGCATATGAACTTTAATGGCATCCCAGTTTTAGTCCATAGGGTTCAATATTGAGTTGGGAATGTTTGACCATTCTTCCAGAAACGCATTTGTGAGGTCAGGAAGTGATGTGAATGAGAAGGCCTGTCTCGCAGTGTGCGCATTAATTCATCCCAAAGGTGTTCTATCGAGATGAGGTCAGGACTTTGTGCATGTCAGTCAAGGACATCCACCCCAAACTCGCTCATCCACGTCTTTGCTTTGTGCAGTGGTCCAAATCATTTTGTGGAGGGGGGATTATGGTGTGGGGTTATTTTTCAGGGGTTGGGCTACTAGTGAAGGGAACTCTTAAGGTTTCAGCATACTAAGACATTTTGGACAATTTCATGCTCCCAACTTTGTGGGAACAGTTTGGAGATGGCCCCTTCCTGTTCCAGCATGACTGCACACCAGTGCACGAAGCAAGGTCCATAAAGACATGAATGAGTGAGTTTGGGGTGGAGGAACTTGACTAGCCTGCACAGAGTCCGGACCTCAACCCGATAGAACACTTTTGGGATGAATCAGAGCAGGGGCTGCAAACCAGGCCTTCTCGTCCAACATCAGTGCCAGACCTCACAAATGCGCTTCTGGAAGAATGGTCAAACATTCCCATAGACACAATCCTAAACCTTTTGGACAGCCTTCCCAGAAGAGTTGAAGCTGTTGAAGCTGCAAAGGGTGGGCCAACTAAATATAGAATCCTACAGACTAAGACTGGGATGCCATTAAAGTTCATGTGTGTGTAAAGGCAGGTATCCCAGTACTTTTGGTAATATAGTGTATGTTGAGGTTGGTCAGTACCAAATCATACATGGTGTTGTGGTCGGGCTGTATTGGGAATCAGTGTTAGAAGTACCACTTGATAAAAGCAGCCTTGCTTAAAGCAGCAGTTTAGGTTTCAAATTGGCAGCTAACAGCTTTAATGCATTTTTCATTTATAATATTAAAAAAGCACAGAAAGACACAGCAACAGAAAACAAACAGAAAATAAAAATAAAAAATATAAACATAAGTCCAGCTTGTCAGGTACTAACTATATAGCTGTGATCAAATGATGGACATTTCTGTATTTACATATTCTTAGCAAACAGGAAAAAAAAAAACTTTAACATAAGCCCTCACTGACCTTTGTAGTTGCAGACATTGTGGAGTAATTCACACTTAAATTTGAATAAGAAGTTTCTGTATTCTATTTTCAGTTTCTTTGGGTGGCTCAGTTCTTCCTTCCCAGCAGTGAGTTGGTATAGGAGAATGTAAAAGTGCGGGTTGCTGAGACCAGGCAGTGGCTTTTCTGCTTTTATTATAAATTGGAGGATGAATTCCTTCACAGTGACTGTAACTACAGAAGTCAGTGAGGGCTTCTTTAAAGCTAAACACTGGGGAAAACACAAATCCCACTTGGCAGTGGAGCTGCCCCCACACTGCAAGGGTTAAATGCTCATTTAAGTCCAGGGTAGTGGAAAAGCATTTTTAATTTCCTGATCCTCCATTTTCACAAGCTCCCTCCACACTGCCAGTGCAGCATCTTCTCCCCTGTGCTCCAGTGGTCATATATCTTCTGATGTCATCAAATACAATGCAGAAGGAACCAAAGAACAGTCAACTGCCAGAGCATAGGGGAGTAGAAGAGAGCATCTGCTGCCAAGGGATCAGAGTATCAGATAGGTAAGACAACAACAAAAAAAGAAGGGCACACCGATCTCGTACATTACTACTAAAAAAGGTTTATTATAATCCAATAATTTGGATTATAATAAACCTTTTTTAGTGGTAATGCACGAGATTGGTGCGCCCTTCTTTTTTTGTTGTTGTCTTTCAGTACATTTTGGATACCCTTGGTCCTGAGGGGGCAGCAAGACCTTGAGTGGTACATATCAAGACCATATAAGATCCCTTATCCTTCATTACATACCATCCAAGCACAGGAGAATTTTTGTTTAACCTCCTTAGCAGTATTCCCAAGTGTGGCTCGGGGTGGAATTTCAGTGCCATTAGCGGTAACCCCCGAGCCACACTTGGGGTACCGCCAGGGAGCATCGCTGGATCCTGGAAGAGGGGTTACTTACCTTGTCCCCGGGATCCCGCGATGTGTTCCTGCAGCATACGGCGGCCGGATCTTCCGTCTGATGCTCTGTGCCCCGACTTCCGTTCCCTGCGAGCGTCACGTCGCAGGGGGGTGGAACCGGCGGCAAATTTGAAAAGTAAAACACATTGATATATTGTAATCCTATTGGATTACATTACTAAATAAAAGTATTTGAAAATGTCACAGGACGTGACCAAACGCGTCAGGACGTGGAACGCACAACTTGGCGTACGCACAGAGTATTGGAACGCAAGCCGGAAAAAACCTCCGATCGCCACTCTGCATTGCTGTACACAGCAGTCATGAGATTCTTAATTTTACCCTGCAAATATCCTTATGATTTTATTGATTTGAAATACCCAATCTTTGGGGAATAAAGTCCATTAACTTTATCACACTATTGGAGCAGTTATATTTTTTATACACCTACCGTATGCTGATACGAGGGATGGTGAGGAGAAAACCCTAATCCACACATCCAGGAGGCAGTACAAGGGGACCTACCGTGGCCCTGAGGTCCTTCAAGTGTGATTGGTCTTAATATCATACGATATATGAGACCCATTACATCTGGGAAAGTCACCCATCTTTTAACATACCACTGAAAGGAGGAACCTGCACCTGCACTTTAATAAGTCACAAAACTGGAGGAAAAACTTATCACTGAGCACCTTCACTTTTAATCCCATCTGAAAGAACTTTTTTTGCACTGAAGAATAGTCAATTGGGACTTTTTTGTCACTCACTTGATTTTATTGCCATTCTGATTTGATTTTATTGCCACTTGATGTATTCATTATTTTTATGTCACAATATTGATTGATCTGCATATTAATTTTATTTGGATCACCTTTATTAATTTTATACCGCTTGCACAGAATCCCGCATGTTATATTAATTGGTCTGATATTTATTTATTTATATATTTACTTATGATATTTAATTTATAATATTTATTTTGAACACCCACCAATTATTTTATATGCTTGGATTGTTAGCAAGCGCTGTAGATAGCCCTAATCCACTAGGACTATTTTTTCCACTAAATAAAATAAATTGACATTCGTTTGCCCCCCAGTGCCCTTGCCTGCAGTTTTACTGTACTATATATATATATATATATATATATATATATATATATATATATATATATTTATACATGTGTGAAAAATTTCAATGTCCAGAGCCTATCCATGGTGCTACATCATCCCCCTTTGGCAGGGAAATATGGAAATGGACTTACAGGGCTGCCAGCTCACAGGCACTCTCTCTCTCTCTCTCTCTCTCTCTCTCTCTCTCTCTCTTTCTCTCTCTCTCTTATTACTCAGTTACTCTCTCTCAAGCTTTTCTACTCAACTACTGAAAGGGTACTGTGCAGGTAATTGCTTATAAAGGATAACCACAGCAGTGGCATAATGAGGCCTGATTAGAACAGCTTCCCAGAAGCACACTTCCCCCATGTATAGAGTACCTGGTTATGCTTCTTTCAATTTATACTGTACATACAGTACATATTTATACAGTCTACAACTTCTGAAATTCTGAGAAAAACAGCCTTGACCCGATTACCCCAGACAACTCCCTAAACCACCCACCCCTCACTCTCAAGCTGAAAAACAATTGTTGGCCGGGGAGCTACTATGCTTAGTCGCATTTCTTAAATTGGCGAGGATTTTAACCCAATCAAACAACTTCCCTAACAATACATGTCTTGGATTTCTCAACATGTTCCTCTCGTAAGTGTCCTGGGAGAAAAGATCCATTTAGAGCAGAAAGCATTTCTCATCTTTCTCCAATAAAAACACATTTCTGGGAAATCATAAGGAAATCCAGATTTTTTTTTTTTTTATAATACAAAACCCAGATCATAGCACTGTTTATATCCTCTCTAAGTCAGACATGCTTTGTTGGCCAATCTGTGTAAATGTTACATTTGATCCTCCTTAGGGTTGTGTTCTTGTTTGCTATTTTCTGAAAAAAATCTGTTTGGAAGATATTTACAATTACCTAGTTGTTTTTCCAATAAGAACTTTAATTACTGCCCTGTTTTCATTGTTTAAAGACAGTTTGCTTTGTCTATTTAAACATTCATTTGTTTCCTTTTGGATGGCTCATAATAACACAGCTGCAGTAACTGTCATCAGACATCCCACTGTATCTGCCGTCTTAACGTTTTCGCAGCTCTGCTGTTATGTGGCATGCATTCATCGTCTCCAGAATTCCAAAGCTTTGCCGACTACCGTCCGAGGGGCATTCAACACATGGGGTACCTAGGGGTTGTTCCTAGGGGGCAGGGTACAGATGCCTATATATAGAAAAACAAAACGAGCTACCAAAAGCGTGCCATAATCCTGGAAAAACAAACAAAGAAAAATTATCAGTTGAAACGCCAACTGAACACATGGTGGACTTTACGGGCACATCATAAGGTAGACTAGAACACAACTATATATATATATATATATATATATATATATATATATTAAAAAAACATTTATTGAGTTTACAATTAAAATAGTTCACAAAAGGGGATGAACCTCAACCAAACACAAGGGGGTCCAAATCACCCTACATGTGTATAAAAGTGGACATGACTCAAAATTGGCCATGAAACACAACTATACATATGAAACAATACGTGGCTTGTGAGAATATTTCTGCTTAGAGGTCAACGCTTTTCGTGGTAAGCTTCATCAGGAACAGAAACAGACAAGAGCATTCTTAAAATACACAATAAAAGAGAAATATTAGTAAATAATACAATGTTATATAATCTACAATACAACAAAAGTACAGCAAAATATACATGTATGCATTTATTATTCCAGTATTAAACCAACCTTCTCCAAGCAGTGCAAGGCAAAATTGGCTTTGGACGGACACAGGGAATAATTAAGGCCCAGGACACCGAAGGAGGTTCTACACTATCATAAGATAAGTGAACCTCAACCAAACACAAGGGGGTCCAAATCATCCTACATGTGTATAAAAGTGGACATGACTCAAAATTGGTCATGAAACACAACTATACATAGCAAACAATACGTGGCTTGTGAGAATATGTCTGCTTAGAGGTCAACGTGTTTCGCGGTAAACTTCATCAGGACCAGAAACAGACAAGAGTATTCTTAAAATACACAAAAAAAAGAGAAATATTAGTAAATAAAACAATGCTATATAAATTGGCAATACAACAAAAGTACAGCAAAATATACAGGTATGCATATATTATTCCAGTATTAAACCAACCTTCTCCAAGCAGCGCAAGGCAAAATTGACTTTGGACGGACACAGGGAATAATTAAGGCCCAGGATACAGAAAGAGGTTCTACACTATCATAAGATAAGTGAACCTTAACCAAACACAAGGGGGGTCCAAATCATCCTACATGTGTATAAAAGTGGACATGACTCAAAATTGGTCATGAAACACAACTATACATAGCAAACAATACGTGGCTTGTGAGAATATGTCTGCTTAGAGGTCAACGCGTTTCGCGGTAAGCTTCATCAGGACCAGAAACAGACAAGAGTATTCTTAAAATACACAAAAAAAAGAGAAATATTTGTAAATAATACAATGCTATATAATCAGCAATACAACAAAAGTACAGCAAAATATACATGTATGCATATATTATTCCAGTATTAAACCAACCTTGTCCAAGCAGCGCAAGGCAAAATTGGCTTTGGACGGACACAGGAAATAATTAGGGCCCAGGATACAGAACGAGGTTCTACACTATCATAAGATAAGTGAACCTCAACCAAACACAAGGGGGGCCAAATCATCCTACATGTGTATAAAAGTGGACATGACTCAAAATTGGTCATGAAACACAACTATACATATCGAACAATACGTGGCTTGTGAGAATATGTCTTCTTAGAGGTCAACGCGTTTCGCGGTAAGCTTCATCAGGACCAGAAACAGACAAGAGTATTCTTAAAATACACAAAAAAAGAGAAATATTAGTAATTAATACAATGCTACATAATCGGCAATACAACAAAAGTACAGCAAAATATACATGTATGCATATATTATTCCAGTATTAAACCAACCTTCTCCAAGCAGTGCAAGGCAAAATTGGCTTTGGACGGACACAGGGAATAATTAAGGCCGAGAACACCGAAGGAGGTTCTACACTATCATAAGATAATCATCACCTTTTGTGAACTATTTTAATTGTAAACTCAATAAATATTTTTCTTTTATATATAGTTGTGTCCTAGTCTATCTTATGATGTGCTCGTAAAGTCCACTATGTGTTCAGTTGGCGTTTCAACTGATAATTTTTCTATGCCTATATATAAGCCAATTATCTGCAGGTTGCTTTAGAGCTCTTTGCTATAAGTGACTCGTGTACAAACCTCCACTTTAGGGTGACAGATCTCAAAACATTAGGATGGGAGTTAGAACTGAAGAGGTGGCTTGGGCAAGCTACAAAACGTCTTCAACTTTGCAGAACATGTCCCATTAAATGTGACTAAACATTCCTAGACATTGGGATGTAAAGGAGTGATTGTACAAAGTACTGCATTTCTCCCAACTTTCTGAAATGATAAAGAGGGACACCTTCTAGCACAGAGTATGCAAACAAAGGCCACGGTCTTGGTAACAAGGACCACAAAGATCTGATAAGCAGAAAATAATTTGATAAATCACATAAGTGCTTTTTTTTTTTACCCCTTTTTTCCCTTTATATTGGCTTTTCAAAACAACAAATACAGAAATATACAGGGATGGATAAAAAAGTTTAATAATCAGTCAAAGAGGAACAACACTCAGGGACCTAGATGCAATTAATTAGTAGTATTCCTCATGGAGTAGGGTATGCTTCTAGATACAGTGCCTTGAAAAAGTATTCATACCCCTTGACATTTTCCCCATTTTATCATGTTATAACCAAAATGGTCTTAAGGTGGTTAATGCAGAGATCCTAGAGAATAAAATGGCGGTCATTGCAATACTTTATGTCACATAGTATATGCGCAGCAGTCTTTCAAACGCAATTTTTTTTAGAAAAAAAAAACTAAAAAGTAAAGTTAGTCCAATTTTTTTTGTATAATGTCAAAGATGATGTTACACCGAGTAAACAGATACCTAACATGTCATGCATTTAAAATTGCACACATTTATTAAAAGACGACAAACTATGGCCCTCAAAAATCTCCATAGGCGACATTTTTATTTTATCATTGTTTGCTAGAATTATTGCTCTCACTCTAATGATCGCGGTGATACCTCACATGTGTGGTTTGAACACCGTTAACATGTGTGGGCGTGTCTTACGTATGCATTCACTTCTGTGCTTGAGCACAGAGGGATGAGGCGCTTTAAATGTTTTTTTTTTTTCTTATTTATTTTACTTTTTATTTTTTATTTTTAAACTGTCCCTCTTATTTTTGTATTGATCACTTTTATTCCCATAACAAGGAATGTAAACATCATAAATAAAAGCATGACAGGTCCTCGTTATCGAGAGATCTGGGGTCAAAAAGACCCCAGAGCTCTCATTTACCTTAAAAAGCAAATAAATAAATAAAAAATGTTCCCTTTAGGGCTCTTTCATACGGTCCGCTCCGGCACTTTTTTTTTTTTTTCACAGACACGGATGACACTTGTGTCATCTGCTCCGTATGTCCGCATATCATCCCATCCGTTTGTGGATGATATACGGACATAATGTATGTCTATGGGCATTGTGGATGTCAGCGGATGACACCACTGACATCCGATTTTGCATCCGTTCCGTTTTTTAAATGGAACAAAAATAGGGTTCTGTTCCGTTCCAAAAAACGGAACAGAACTGAAAGGACGAAAATCGGATGTCAGCGGATGGTCATCCGCTGACATCCGGAATCCCATAGACATTCATTATGTCCGCATATCACCCGCAAACGGATGGGGTGATTTATGGACATACGGAACGTCCGTGTGAAAGAGCCCTTATTATTAAAAAAAATCCTTTCTGTCTGCCTGAGAACAGGAAGTGATGTCACGCTCTGGTCCTCCAAGGACATAGAGCAGAGTGGGGGCTAACTTGCCCACACTCTTGCTCTTTCTGCATACGTAGCCATCAGATGCATTGGATCGGTTCTGGGCTTACCAATGGCTCTGGTAAGCTCAGAAATGACCGGGAAGCGACAGGAGGGGGACCTCTCCCACCGCCTAAATAGTAATCCAGTGGTGAATCCACCGCTGGGGACCATTTTTATCTGAAAGCCGACTGTCTGAAGAAAAAAATAATACCGGGATTATGACATCTAACTGCAGTTATAACCACAGTATCTAACTGTAAATCATGATGTACACTATACACTGTAAATCATGATGTACATTTACAGTTAGATTGTCGGCAACTGACAACCTTATTTTAGAACTTGGATGGGAGAAGGGATGAATGGGATACTCCAACTATGAACTATGCACAATTTCTAAGGACAACTGACTGTAGTGTGTTTGGCAAGGCCGCTGCTTCACCTTGCCACTGAAGTGAAGTAGAAGATATGTTCCTGAATTAGCAGATATGTTCCTGAATTTGCAGATATGTTCCTGAATTAATTCCTCTTCAGAGTCCTAACCTGGCACCCACTTTCTCACTTCCCATGCATGCTAGCCCTTGTTAACTGACTCTCCACTGGAGTGGTCCCCTTCCTGGGCAGACCCCTGGCAAGCTTCCCGGTACTCACAGACACTGTTTTTCCCAAGGTTGCTCTGCCTTCACCTTCACTCGTCAGCATCCTGGACCTCCTGGCTCAGCATCACACACTTGGTCCACTAGGCCGACTGCCTCTGACCACCTTCCTTGCTGACAGGAGGAGACACAGCCATCACCCTCCTCCTGGGCCTGGCTTCCCACCCAAAGACACCCTGTCACATGTGCCCTTGGCTTTTATGGCCAATCCCAGAATGCACCACTCTCTGTGCCAACCCACTGAGGACAGCTACAAAAGCCTGTGTGTCACTGGCTGGGTTTCCTCCACTGTCCAACAGGCTCCCCTATTGAATACAGTGGGGACACTCCCTCAGACCAGATAAATCACACATGGACACATGCAACAGGCAAAACTAACAATCAGGCTCCCCTGATAATCAGGCTGAGCAAACAATGATTTTACCTAGCTCATAACTAGGAGGGTGCTACATATGGTAAGATAACAGGCAGTGGTGAGATTAAGGAAATCACAGTATGGTAATCCCTGCAGGGTGATACCATCACACTGTGAACATCTATTTTCACAAATCTGTCAGTAATAAACCTAGAACAACCTAAATCACTGGTATATGGGTAACGGTGAAATTTAGGAAACCACAATCAAGTCAGCTTAGCACCGGCTGTTCTTATTATAGTGGACATCTAATATCACATTTTCACCCAATATTCACCAGGAATAGATCTTGTGGCGCTTTAAAAGATGCAAAACAATTAACCTAAATAATACAGAACCCAGCAGGGAGTGTGATCAAACAAGTGGAAAATGGATTCCACACCAGTATGTGGCTGGTACACAATGATTTGCGATCTGCAAGTATAAAGATTTCCTATGGTGCCTTGTCATGCAGCTTCATGTCGTGCAAAATGTCTTGGTTGTCTGAGAGGCACAGATAGCAAGGTGATCAAGGTATGGCAATAAGCCACAAAAAGCAAAAATCACATGTGTAAATTTTGGTGGTTGGAGTCTGAACATACTGATACAACATAATGTTTAGAGTCAGTAATAGAAGCCTTCATAAAGCCTGCAACTATTACAAGGTAGCAATAACACATGTGATTGGGGTTAAAACACTAAAACAACAATACTTGTTCCTGACCCTAATTCATAATGCTGCAATAGCACTTAATATTATAGACTAAGTGGCCACTTTACTATGCCTTATAGTGATCTAGCCCTTTCATGCTATGTGTAACACGTAAGGCTCTATTCACACTTTCCCATAGTGGGAACAAGGGTTTGCGCTCACGGTTTTGGTTTTTGATTGATCTGCACATAATTTTGCATGTTGCATAGGGCCAACCCATTCACTTGAGTAGGCTGCCCTAAGCGTGTTTGTCTCCTGCTACTTTTCGGATGACAAGCTTCAGGTGATTTTTTTTTTAAAGCACGGTTTGCCATGATTGTTGCGCAATCCCGTCATGCAAAAATTGCGGCTGAATTGCATCTCATTTGGGGTGTCATCATATGATATCTTGCAGTGATTGTCATGCAATTCCAAATCTCAAAGTGTGAATGGAGCCTTAAGCCCCGTACACACGCGTCGATAGTTGGCTGTGAATTTTCGGCCAACGTCCGATCGGCCGATTTTTGGCTTGTTAGTATGATGCTTCCGACAACCGACTCCGACTTTTCAGCCGAAAAAAATCTGGTGTGTAGGCTATAAAATTTTTGTTGGCCGTCAACACAACGGTCGATTTTCCGTCAGTCAGTAGATTTCGGCAGAAAAAATCTGATAACCAAGACTGGGCATGCTCAGAGAAGAAAAAGCACACGGAAAGTAAACCAGCACATGACATCACTTCTGAAGTAGATTTTTGTTGGCCGAGAAAATTTGTGTGCAGTCTAGTCACATTCCAACCAACAAAACACCACTGTGGACAAAAGTCGGACGATCGGTCGGGCGATAATCGTTGCGTGTGTACGAGGCATTATGCTGGCCATACACTAGCCAAATAATTGTTTGAATATCTGTCATTTGGTCTGTTCGTTCATTTTTCATCCAGTTATTGGGCACAAATAGAAAATCGGTTTTAACTTTTCAGAGCTGAAAAATTGAAGGAACAGTTTGGAAAATTCTGCCGAACGAACGATAAATTGAAAGATTAATGTGTTTCTCGCTCTAACTGTTTGTACTAGGCATATGTGACAAAATGAATAAAAAATTGATTATTTATGTCCATTGAATGATTTAACAATCAAAATTCGGTCATTACATGATGGTACGATAGTCTGCTCTCACAGCCGAGTGTTCGTTTTTCAAAAATGAGTTCAAATGATTTTTCGTCTAGTACACAACCAGCATTAGGCTGCATTCACACTTTTGCATTGCGGGAACAAACATGCTCTCGATCTTGGTTGAGTGATTTGCATGCAATTTTGTGTATGACAAAGGGCAATCCCATTCACTTGAAAGGGCTGCCATGTGTGAGTTCGTCACCCACAAAGAAGCTCCAGCTCCTTTTTGGGCGAAAGTGATTTTTAAAGGCATGATCCTGTTGCGCGACAACTCTGGTAGAATCCCATCACATCTGGGGTGCCAACATACAATAATGGCACCCAAAAGCAATTGGAACCCCATTTGCAATTCTAAATCCCGAAGTGTGAATGCAGCCTTAGACATAATGAGAATGCATGCCCAATCAAAACATGTTTGTGTGTGTTTTCTTGCTAGGTGTCTAGAGCATTCTTCATCTCATCCAATGTCTCCATGAAGGTTCTCCTTCACCCAGATCTTGGTATGTCCAGTAGTAGTAGTTAGTCTCATTCATCTGGACTCGTTCTGTAAAGTTGAAGATGTTCCAAAGCTTCTCCAGGCCCCTTCTTCAGTTACCACCTAACGTTCTTTACATTTTTCGGTGGCCTATGCCTACAATGAAATCAAGTCTCTTGCTGCTCCCAGCACTGGCTCAATGGGGAGATGTGTGTATTTTTAATTTGTTTCAATTTTAATCACTTGTTTGTTTTCGCATTTACTTTCCACTCATTTATTCGTGTTTACATAACGGAACTTCATGCTTTGGCAGCTTTGATTTGTTATGACATCCCACGAGGAGGCCACTACAGTGTAATAATGCTTTTTCCTACTTGCTTTTTAATTGTCCTAGCTGGGCCAAAGACTCGGAGCATTACCCAACTGTGAAATGGGTCATATTAGACTCTCAAATTTGTTGTTATAGCTCTTTTCTCTGCATGACCATTTCAACTAAAATAACTTACATCAAAATGTGAAGAAAAATACGTTAAAAAAAAAACCAAAAAAACAATTACTTGGTGTAGAATATATTGTCGTAAAACTTCTCAAACTAGTACATAGACTGACTAATAATGGAAGCAAAGGATCTTGTGAAGAGGAATGCACAGAGATGCCCTTGTTAATGTGTTGCTGTTCCTTCACTGTCTAATCAGCTGGCTGGAGGCAAGTGGTCGACCATGCTGTATTTCAAAACTGCAATGTAGAACAGAAAGGACACCATCCTGTTTGGGCTGTCTGGCAGGGGTTCCTGGACTGCAAGATGAGCTGAATAAAATGTCAAGCCATTTAGCAACTGGCACAGTTGTTATTTATGTATCTCAATTGTGTATTTAGTTGTTGTGCTTAAAAATTAGCAATCTTACGTTATTCTTCGCCTCGTTTGATTGTCTGGAGTGCGATCTCGGGACTGCCTGATTTTGCTGAACAATGGCCCGTACAAAGCACACTGCCCGTAAGTCAACTGGAGGAAAGGCTACCAGGAAGCAGCTGGCTACTAAAGCTGCGAGTAAAAGTGCTCCATCGACAGGAGGTGTTAAGAAGACTCACAGATATAAGCCTGGTACTGTGGCTTTTAAAGAAATTAGGAGATACCAGAAGTCCACTTAGCTCCTGATCCACAAGCTTCCATTCCAGCGTCTCGTGAGGGAAATCGCTCAGGACTTCAAAACTGACCTGAGGTTCCAGAGTGCAGCTATTGGTGCTCTGCAGGAAGCATGTGAGGCATGCCTGGTGGGTCTCTTTGAGGACACCAACCCGTGTGCTATTTATGCAAAGAAAGTAACAATTATGCCCAAGAACATCCAGCTAGCAAGAAGAATCCGTGGGGAACGTGCTTAATTTTTTTTCTGGAAACTGTTTTTGATCTTAGATTTTTTTTTTTTACAAATGTACATGAAATGTGATGTCTCCTTATATTAAAAAAAGGTTTGTTAACTGTAGAGTAGTTGACAGTAAATTGTTAGTACACATTTCATCTGATATTCCCTTAATCCTCAGGTTTTTCAGAAAATTTATATCTGCAGCTAGTCTACTTCTGTGACCCTGACCATTTAAGAGCCTGCATGCCATGGCTCCATTCTCTCCATACTTTGGTATATTTCAGTGTAACTCCATTGTAAATAAACATTCCACTACCTAAAAAAAAAAAAAAATAATAATAATAAATAAATAAAGAAACACCAATCTTAAGTTAGAATTTAAAGAAGATCTATCATTATTTTTTGTCACAGTCATGTCCCCATATGGTACAAAGTATATGAAGTACGTGTCTCATGTTGCTAAGTGTTTTCTACCCTTAGTTATAATGTTTGACTTGCCCTCCTCCCTTCCTCCCATAGAGCAAGCAATAGTGCTGCAAGTTTGAAAATGACTTGCAAAGCTATTGCTAGACTTGCCAGGCTTTACAAGTTTGTTGCACAATTGCAACAAGTCCACATTGCATGACTCCAGATCAACTTTCTTTGCAAAAAATCTGCAAGTCTGCTGCTAGTTCTGTTATGTTGTGCAATTGTCATCCCACCACAGGGGTCACTGTGACTTGCAGATCTCTACCTGTAGACTCACCACTGCAACTTTGCTCTTGCTAGAGGCTTGCAATGGAAATTTGCTACAAATTGGAAAAGTGTCAACTAAAACTTGTGCTTCAAATGCTCTGCAAGTGTAAAACTTACCAGTGAAAATGTGCAGCAAATTAACAAGACTTTTAATTCTACACTACTACAAATTTGTGGCAAGTTATCCCTGCTATCTGTGTTGGCATTATCAATGCAACAACATCTATAAAGGAAACGGCTGATTCATAACTGCAGTTTGCCTCGGCTGTGAGCAAGTTTCACAGACAAGCAGTGGCAAGAGGAATGCAGAACCTGACACATCCCCCTCCCTCTGCATTCCTCTTTGCTTCTGCTTGTGTTTGGAAAATGTTTATAGCCAAGACAAGCTGCACTTATTAATCAGCCATCTCCTTTGAAGCTGTAGTCGGATTAGTCACAGCCAGAGGGGAGGTTAGCAGATCGGACTTCATAACTATGGTTAAAAAGCACTTAGCAACACAGGACAAATTGCTACATGCACATAGATGGTTTTGCATCGATGGAATGCTTGAAGAGTAATGATGAGCCGAATACCCCCCAGTTCGGTTCGCACCAGAACAGGGGAAAAGTTTGTTAGAACATGCAAACTCCATTAACCCCTTCCGTACCGCGTCATGTAAAATGACGTCGGCACAAATCCTTTCTCGATCCGGGCCGACGTCATATGACGGCGCCCGGATCTCCCCGCTACTGCGCGCCCCCGGGGGCACGCAGCGCGGCGATCGGGTGTGAGGCTCATCCCTCGGACTGAGCCCAACCCCGATCAAGGTAAACAGCCAATGAAATTGGCTGTTTACCACGTGATCGGCTGTGTCAATCACAGCCGATCACATGAGCGGCTCCAGCGCGAGCCGCTCGTTCCTTCCTTAATGCGCGCCCCCGGGGGCGCGCAGCGCGGCGATCGGGGACGAGGCTCGTCCCTCGGACAGAGCCCATCCCCGATCTAGGTAAAGAGCCAATGAAATTGGCTCTTTACCACGTGACCGGCTGTGTCCAATCACAGCCGGTCACAAATGTCATCAGAGAACACGGTAACTAGCTGTCACCGTGTTCTCCTCCTCACACACTGATCCTGTGTGAGGAGGAGATTGTGGTAACAGCTAGTTACCAATCATAGTGCACCCCAACCACACTGATTGCCCCCCCCCAATAAAGAGCACCTGTCACTAGCCCATCAAAGTACCCGAGTACCTGTCACCAGCCCATCAGGTACTCAGATGACAGGTACTCGGGTACTCTGATGGGCTGATGACAGGTACTCTGATAGGCTGGTGACAGGTACTCGGGTACTCTGATGATGGGTACTCGGGTACTCTGATGACAGGTACTCGGGTACTCTGATGACAGGTACTCTGATGGGCTGGTGACAGGTACTCGGGTACTCTGATGACAGGTACTCGGGTACTCTGATGATGGGTACTCGGGTACTCTGATGACAGGTACTCGGGTACTCTGGTGACAGGTACTCTGATGGGCTGGTGACAGGTACTCGGGTACTCTGATGACAGGTACTTGGGTACTCTGATGACAAGTACTCGGGTACTCTGATGACAGGTACTCGGGTACTCTGATGACGGGTACTCGGGTACTCTGATGACAGGTACTCGGGTACTCTGATGACAGGTACTCGGGTACTCTGATGACAGGTACTCTGGTACTTTGAGTACCCGTCATCGGAGTACCCGAGTACCTGTCACCTACCCAACAGAGTACCTGAGTACCTTCCACCTGCTCATCAGAGTACCTGACACCTGAAGTACCCGAGTACTTGCCACCTGCTCATCATTACCCATCACTACTCATCAGTACTCATCAGTACCCATCAGTACCTATCACCTATTAGTATCAGTACTGATCATCCGTACCCATCAGTACAGTATCAGTATCACCTATCAGTATCAGTACTACTCATCAGTACCTATCACCTGCCTGTCACCTGCCCATAAGAGTACCCGAGTACCTGTCACCTGCCTATCGGAGTACTCGAGTACCTGCCACTTGCTCATCAGTACCAGAGTACCTGTCACCTGCCCAGCAAAGTACCCGAGTACCTGTCACCCTTCATACAGCCACCATGTCTAAGTCCAAAAAGGTTAACATACGTCGTCCGTTTAAACCTAAATACCGGTGTTATGGCAGCAGATAGCTGCCATAACCCTGGTATTTTTTTAAACGGTGGACGGTTGGCTTTCCGATAAGGGTGGTCCCAGCGGCAGATTCGCCGCGGGATCACCCTTCCGGGGTGGCGGAAGAGGTGCCCCCCCCCTCCCGCTGCATTCTGGTCCTTTTCCCCGCTTACCGGACCCGCCGGCAGCGGGGAAAACGATCCGGTCCCAGATCCTCACAGACAGGATGTCGAGTGAGGGCAAGCTTGCCCTCACTCGACTCTATGGTCTTGGAGGACCGGAGCTACGGCAAACGTCGTTGCCTAGCAACCAGTTTAAAGGTCCCTTTTTTTTTTTTCATTTTATTTAATTTTTTTTTAATTTTTTTTTTTTATTATTTCTATCTTTTAGTGTACTTGTGAGATCTGAGGACTTTTTGACCCCAGATCTCACAAAAAAGAGGTCCTGTCGTGCCTTTTTCTGTTACAAGTAACATTTCTTGCAATAGAAATAAAAATGATCAATTTTTTTTTTTAAAAAAAAACAGTGTAAAAATAAAAAATAATAAATAAAATAAATAGTAAAAAAAAAAAAAAAAAATTAAAGCGCCGTCTCCCCGCGAGCTCGCGCGCAGAAGAGAACGCATACGGAAACCCCGCCCACATATGTAAACAGTGTTCAAACTACACATGTGAGGTATCGTCGCGATCGTTAGAGCAAGAGCAATAATTTGAGCCATAGACCTCCTCTGTAACTCTAAGATAGCAACCTGTAGAAATTTTTAAAATGTCGCCTATGGGGATTTTTAAGTACCAAAATTTGTCACCATTCTGTGAGCGTGCGCAATTTTGAAGCATGACATGTTGGGTATCTATTTACTCGGCGTAACATTATCTTTCACATTATGGAAAACAATTGGGCTAACTTTACTGGTTTCTTATTTTTTAATTAAAAAAAGTGATTTTTTTCCCAAAAAATTGCGTTTGGAAGACCGCTGCGCAAATACGGTGTGATAAAAAATATTGCAATAATCTCCATTTTATTCTCTAGGGTCTCTGCTAAAAAAAAATATATAATGTTTTGGGGTTCTAAGTAGTTTTCTAGCAAAAACAACTGATTTTAGCTTGTAAACACCAAATGTCAAAAATAGGCCTAGGCAAGTGGCTAGGATGCATGATGATGCTCCTTGGATGTTTAGGCCCCTCTATATGGCTAGGCTGTGAAAAAGTCTCACACATGTGGTATTGCCATACTCAGGAGGAGTGGCAGAATGTATTTTGGGGTGTCATTTTTGCGATGTACATGCTATGTGTTAGGAATATCCTATAAATTGACAACTTTGTGTAAAAAAAAAAGTTTTTATTTTTTTCCCACATTTTCCAAAAACTTGTGGAAAAAAATGACATGTTCAAAGGACCCATAATGCCTCATAGAATATACGTTGGAGTGTTTGCTTTCCAAAATGGGGTAATTTTGTGGACTTTTCCATTGTATTGTTGCTCTAGGGCCTTGAAAAGTGTGATAGGTAGTAAGAAAGTTTTATGTGTATTTATGCTCCTAAAACGCCTTATGGTGCTACTTGGACGTGGAGTCTCTTTTTGTGGCCAGGCTGTGTAAAAGTCTCACACATGTGGTATCACCATACTCAGAAGGAGTAGCAGAATGAATTTTGGGGTGTCATTTTTGCTGCGTACATGCTATGTGTTAGAAATAGCTTATAAATTGACAACGTTTTGGGAAAAAAAAAGAAAAAAAAATGTTTTCTTCATTTTCCCAAGAATTGTGGGAAAAAATTATAACTTCAAAAAACTCACCATGCCTCTTACTAAATACCTTGGACTGTCTACTTTACAAAAAGGGGTCATTTGGGGGGTATTTGTACTGTCCTGACATTTCAGGGCCTCAAGAAAGGAGATAGGCCATCAGTACATCTGGTGTGATCAATTTTCAGTAATTGGTACCATAGCTTCTAGACTCAATAACTTTCACACAGACTAAATAATATACACTAATTTGGGTTAATTTTACCAGAGATATGTAGCAGTATAAATTTTGGCCCAAATGTATGAAGAAAAATTAATTTTTTGCAAAATTTTATAATAGAAACTAAAAAAAAGTGTTTTTTTTGCAAAATTTTTGCTCTTTTTTTGCTTATATCACAAAAAAAAACCCCCAGTTGTGATCAAATACCACCAAAAGAAAGCTCTATTTGTGTGAAAAAAATGATAAAAATTTTGTTTGGTTACAGTGTAGCATGACTGAGCAATTGTCATTCAAAGTGTGAGAGTGCTGAAAGCTGAAAATTGGTCTGGGCAGGAAGGGGGTCTAACTGCTCTGTATGGAAGCGGTTAAAGTCTATGGGACTCGAACATGAAAGATCAAAAGTCCTCATTTAAAGGCTTAAATGCAAGTTATTGCCCAAAAAAAGTGTATGGAGATCTGGAAAAAATGTAATTCAAACTTGTTTGCGGCTGTAATGTAATGTCGGCTCCCCCCCCCCCCCCGTCCATACCAGATGCCAAAATGGAAAAAAAACGGCATGGGGTCCCCCCCAAAATCCATACCAGATCCTTATCCAAGCAAGCAGCCTGGCTGGACAGGATAATGGGGGGGAGGGGACAGGCAAGCGTCCCCTCCCCGAGGGGACAGGCAAGCGTCCCCTCCCCTCCTTAACCATACCAGGCCACTTGCCCTCAACATGGGGAGGGTGCTTTGGGGTGCCCTTCAAAGCACCTTGTCCTCATGTTAATGGGGATCAAGGGTCTCTTCCCAACAACCCTGGAATGTGGTTGTGGAGGTCTGTGGGTGGAGGCTTATCAGAAACTGGAAGCCTCCTTTAACAAGGAGGCCCCCAGATCCCGGACCTCCCCCTATGTGAATGGATATTGGGTACATCGTACCCCTACCCATTCACCAAAAAAGTGTACAAAAAAATAAAGCCAGTTTTTGACAAGCCCTTTATTAAAAAAATAAAAAATAGTGTCCCCCGATGTAAATCCATCATCAATAACTTTGCACGGCGCACCCAGAAAGTGAAAAAAAAAAAAAGAAGCTCCTGCCTCTTCAGATGCCTCCCGCGTAATGAGCTGTTTGAGTTTGACAGCTCTTTTATAGGAATCTGACGTCACGAGCGCCCCATAATGCACTGCTCAGGTGCAGTGAATAAATCACTAACATCTCGTCAGTAGGATCGGTGCCACTGGGTGATGTCCCCGCCCCTTTCCTATAAAAGAGCTGTCACAGCTCCAGCAGCTCATTACACCGGAGGCGTCTGAAGTGACGGGAGTGTTTTTTTTTTTCTTTTCTATTTTTCAGGTGCTGTGGCAGGGCAAATTTCCCACGAATGGCCCCATTTGTTCATGTGTTCAGCGAACACATGAACGCCCGATGTTCAACTGGAACTCAAAGCTCATCCCTAATGAAGAGTGTCGTAGATACTCTTAGAAATCTGCCTTGTGGTAGTGCAACAAAAAGCAGAGCCTGCAAAAGATTTTTGTATGTGTCGGTAAGATATACACCCTAAGGAGCAACTAGTGAATTTGGTCCTATTTCCCCCTTTAGAGTACACACAGCTACAGTAGGTACACAGTATTTCCTTTATTCTTCAACTGGCTCAGGAAACAGTTTAGGAGTTCTTTTTAAGGGATTTATTAGGAACAACGAACTTGGATAGTGGTAGGGAGCATAGGAAATCCTGAGGAACTGAAAAATTAACTTGAGGACTCTTTAATTTCTGGCTGCTCTACACAAAACTGCTGGTTGGGCTGCACAATTTTGCTGGCTGCACTGAACACTTAAATGTCCCAAAGAATTGCAGTTGACTTGTACTCCCTCCTGAGTTAAAAGCTTCACACAGAGACTCTCCTTGAGCATTAGGGGTCATTTATTTTTAGCCATAGGATCATAGGTTAACTCCTGCCGACATCCACCAGGCACTTCCTAAGTGAGGGAGATGTAGACTCACACCACCACAAGACAAATGGACTCTTCCCCACCAACTTCCTCCTGATTCTCTCTCCAGTGAGCTTCCTCCAGCCCTAACTTGATCCTTGGACATGGATCCTCGGATAGGCCCCCCAACTAAGCCAACTGAGCTGGGACCTTGGTGTCTTCTTTAAGGCTTCCTCTAGAATCCTGCACCAGATATAGAGCCCCTGCACAGGGGTCTCCTCCTGCAGAACTGGACCTAGGAACACAGCATTGACTGCACAGGACTCAGACTAATCATGGTCTCTCCTGCTACCTTCTAGACACACCTCCCCAGGGATTGGCTGGAGTTACATTAATATTCAGGCTGCCTGTTCTGCTCCCCCTTCCACTTTACTTCTAGAAGCCACTAGAAGACAGGGAAAGTAACAGAACAGCAACCTGTGAAACACTGAGCAGCCCTCAGCAATCAACCCCTGCTTCCCCGTTTACAGAGGAGCTAAACTAATTTTATCTATCAGCATACTCTGTACTTGAAGGTTGCTACACAGGATTTTCATGAATTGGTGGAAGACTTCCAACTAGTGCACAAATCCTTGTCCTCCAAATGCCCCCCCCCCCAATAAAATCCCTTCTTCTCAGCACAAATCTCCCCCCCCACTAATCCCCCCCCTAGCACAAATCTTTTCCCCCCATCTCCCTTCCCAACACAAATGCCCCTAAATCACCCCCAATGTTTCCTCCTAGAACAATACTTACCCCCTGCAGCCCCTCCCCTCCCCTCCCCCATATTTCCCCCTTAAAACACAAATCAGCTCCCCCCTATCTCCTTGCAGTGCCCCCCACGGCACATAATACCACATGGCCCAGGGCAGCTGCCTCTCCTACCCACCCTTTGTCCCAGCCCTGCTTCTATCTACATCCACTCTGCTAGAAATGTGTTGAAAATGCCTTATTATTCCCCCCCCCCCCTATGTATTGTTGTAGTGGGGTTAAAATGTCAGAGTAAGTTTCCACACTTCTGAAAATAAGAAGAGAGGTTAATCCTGCTGGCAGTGGCCGAAGCGATGAATGAATTTCACAGTATCTCTCTCGCCTCAGTTTGGTCTCTGCCTTGGAAAATATAGAGATGCTTATCTGCAAATACTATTCTCTCCTATGATGGTTTTTATTCCTTTGCCGTTATGAGTTTGGATGCTTACTCATCACGCTGTATCTTTGGTATCGACGCTTCATATATTAAAGAGGCTTTAAATAAAGCAGATTGAAATAGTCTTCCAAGAAGCTGATGAGAGCCGAGCATTCAGCAGTAAGGTTTTATTATAGAAAGAATATGTCAAGAATAAACATAAATGCACAGCAACAGCGTGAAAATATTTGTTTTCCTAAAAAATTTTGAAATGATTTACTCAAAATGTCAGTTTTAGGGTATCAGTGAGGTGTACTGCTCAGCAACCAATCACATTTCAGTTTACCTGCAACAGGTTCTTGTTATCTGAAAGTACTTCTCATATCATAAACCAAGATCATGGTTGAAGCCTCATAAAAAATGCATATTGTTTCTCAACATGTCTTTGAACTGAACAATATTCAGGTCTACGTGACAGCAGGAGGGATTCCCAGCACGCACCTGGCCAACATCTATTATAAATTAGCCCCAAAGTTTTATAGAACCCTTGCACAGCTGCATAATATGCAACAAATTAAAGCTTCAAGTCCATGCTTCCCCCATTGAGGCATTTCCTGCACCCAAGGAAAAAAAACACCTTCCGAGAAAGAAAAATTCAAAGAGAACCTGTGATGTCACCAGACTGAATATACCTGGAAAAAAGTAATGTATACAAACACATAACTTTTTTCCTGTTTCTTTAGTCTTCAAACTCTTCATCCCTTGGCAGTGGGTGAAGAATGATGTGACTACACACTCTACAAGATTATTCCATGGAGCTGGGGGTGGAACCATGAAGCCCTGGGCTTACATGAAGCCGATTGAATAATGCTGGGTGTCCTGCAACCCAAAAGTGGACTGACACTGGATTGCTGAGCGGGTGAGTGTACAGGGGACATCAACAGAGTAAGTAAAACAATACACTATGCGGGCTCCCCTTCTGTTCCTCTAAATAGTGGTTGTGGCATGAGGAGCTGATACAGAGAGCTGCGAGGAGATTGTCGGTGGAGAGGAGCAGTGAAGGAGAGGTGGTGCAGAGACCCGCAAAGACCCGGGAGGGGACTATCCACAGGCATTGGAGACTTTAATGCTGAGAGACACAAAGTCAAAAGTATCTGATGAGAGACACTGGGCACATAGCACTGCATGCAGCACTGAGAAGCAATATCAGTTGCACTGAAGCACTTTTTCTATACTTTGGAGCACCGTAAGACACCGTAAGACACCAACCTTAGAAAAAGGGGAAAAGGAAATACACTTTAAATAGTTTGGTCTTATATATGGGGAAATGGTGATGTATTTAAAATATATGAGTACATTATAGCTGGCTAGTCTTATATTAAACAAAGCAATATCTAACAAAAACAGGAGAGAAAGAAAAAATACCTTCTCCCCAATTATAGTTAATTAGGTAGCAGTTTCCCACTTCAATAAACCATAGGCACACTGCAGCTTCTTTAGCAAGGCAGTGGTTTTCTTGGAGGTGTGTTTGTTATCATGTTGGAATACTGCCCTGCGGTCCAGTCTCTGAAGAGAGGGGATCATGCTCTGCTTCAGTATGTCACAGTACATGTTGGCATTCATGGTTCCCTCAATGAACTGTAGCTCCCCAGTGCCGAGATCACTCATGCAGCCCCAGACCATGACACTCCCACCACCATGCTTGACTGTAGGCAAGACACACTTGTCTTTGTACTCCTCACCTGTTTGCCACCACACGCGCTTGACACCATCTGAACCAAATAAGTTTATCTTGGTCTCATCAGACCACAGGACATGGTTCCAGTAATCCATGTCGTTAGTCTGCTTGTCTTCAGCAAACTTTTTGCGGGCTTTCTTGTGCATCATCTTTAGAAGAGGCATCCTTCTGGGACGACAGCCATGCAGACCAATTTGATGCAGTGTGTGGCGTACGGTCTGAGCACTGAAAGGCGGACCCCCCACCCCTTCAACCTCTACAGCAATGCTGGCATCACTCATATGTCTATTTCCCAAAGACAACTTCTGGATATGACGCTGAGCACGTGCACTCAACTTCTTTGGTCGACCATGACAAGACCTGTTCTCAGTGGAACCTGTCCTGTTAAAGCGCTGTATGGTCTTGGCCACCGTGCTTCAGCTCAGTTTCAAGGTCTTGACAATCTTCTTATAGCCTAGGCCATCTTTATGTAGAGCAACAATTCTTTTTTTCAGATCCGCAGAGAGTTCTTTGCCATGAGGTGCCATGTTGAACTTCCAGTGACCAGTATGAGAGAGTGAGTGCGATAACAACAAATTCAACACACCTGCTCCCCATTCACACCTGGGACCTTGTAACACTAAAGAGTCACATGACAACGGGGGGGGGGGATGGATAATTGGGCCCAAATTGAACATTTTAACTTGGGGGTGTACTCACTTTTGTTGCCAGCAGTTTAGAAATTAATGGCTGTGTGTTGAGTTATTTTGAGGGGACAGCAAATTTACACTGTTATACAAGATGTACATTCACTACTTTACATTGTAGAAAATGTAATTTCTTCAGTGTTGTCACATGAAAGATATAATAAAATATTTGCAAAAATGTAAGGGGTGTACTCACTTTTGTGAGATACTGTATATCTATTTAGTAAGAGTGAAAAATATATCTTTTTCTTCTATAAATTCTCTAGGTTCTATCCCTGCTAATAATAGCTAAGAACCCCTGCTCTTATCAATTCATTTTTAAATTTCATTAATGAATTCCCCTCAACTACCTGTCTTTTGCATCACTTATTATTGGTGCTTAATGATGGATTCAATGGGAATATCTCGTTATTAAACAGAATATTAAAATCAGAATTTTACGCAAATGCCAATAATGACTCCAGATCTCTGTAGGGTATCCAATGAAAATTAATAGGAATTTGATTATGGATGGAAAAATAAAATATATATTAAGGGCTGTTCTTTTTGGGGCCGGAAAGAAAAAAACATCTGAATTAGGGAAGATACATTCAAATGACATCTCTAACACTACATAAAGGAGATCATATATATGGGCTGGTGGATCTAATTGATAGGTTATCAGTCTGACTCCAATTACCTTTTTTGCTGGTTTATTAAGTTGAAAAGTCCCACTGACATCAAAAGCCTCCATTGGTTAATTCTCCTTTGAAATTTTGGGAGCAAACGTAGTTGAGAAGTCAGCATGGTAATATACTACAGTCAGGGCCTGATTTATATTTATAGCCCCCCAGGCCAACTTTCTTGAGCTGCCACCTTTCTGTCCCAGTCAATTGATTAGCATTAGTATCAAACAGTTTGCTAACTCTGTGCCAGTAGATCTAAAAGCAATGATTAGAAGAATTGAGCAAACTGTCACCCTACTCTACTGAAAGTGTGGCTATTGGTATATGGATATGGTAAGTGTGCTTGAAAAAATGTTAGTTTGTTTGTGATGTGTGTTGCCCTTCCATGTGCACCTTACTGCAAAAGGCTAGTTATAAATTGGGGTGGTTGCCATCTTTTTGTGTAGCTTGTTCGCTGATTTGGTGTGGGGGCCCATTGGATAATTTCAGTTGCCATTTTGCTATTGTTGGGTGTCCAATGTGTCTCTGTGCCTTTAAGAAGACGTGAGTTTCCTCCAGGCAAGCCTACCCTAAGGCCTCATTTACACTGCTACTTGTAAACGACCGTTTTGGAGCAGTTGGGCGTTTTTTTCAGAAGCCCCTGAACACTCCTCTATGTTATCTTATCTGTCCATGTACAGTGGGTCGTTTACAGTCATTTAGAGGCAGTTGAGTTCAGTGTCGTTTTTTGGAAAGCAATTATTTGCGTTCAGGATGTTCAGAAGGTGTGTGTTTCAAACGCAAAACGCGACCAAACGCGACCGAACGCGATCACCCGTGTTTAACGCTTGCGTTTTTCCATTTTAAAGGGGAATGTTTTTTTGACCTCTAAAAACAGATCTGAGCGCAAACGCCCGCTAAACGCGGCTGCAAACGCAACACAACGGACGTTTTAAACATCCTTCACATAGCTGTAAAATTCCAGCGTTGAAAGGACTTTTTTAAAACGTCCCGTGTACATGTAGACTTAATTTATCCATTACTATACAGTATATTCTCCAACTTGAAGATTCTCAAAACTATAGAGTTGGGCACCGCAGTATAGAGAGGAGTCTTGACATGAGCAGCACTGCGGCTTCCACATATATTTGCAAATGTGTGTAACGAAATCCTCTGTTTTTATTATGAATTGTTAGGTAGGGTCAATTTAGTCTGTTTGCAGGTTGGCTTGTAAGTGTGCTGGGATCATTTTTGTTTGTTTGTGATGTGCGTTGCCCTTCCATGTGCACCTTACTGCAAAGGCTAGTTATAAACTGGGGTGGTTGCCATCTTTTTGTATAAATTGGTTTATGGATCCAGAGTGGGAACACTTTAATTTCACATAACATATTATAACTTATTATTCAACCAATAAAAACAAAAACTATGATGGGACAAACAATAAGAACCTGGCGAAATGGCAAACAAGTCAGCAGTCCGGAACCCTTTATTTTACATGGGAATGTGTTTCTGAGAGATAGCGCAATGCTATTTGAATTGTAGCACACCTGGCAGCCCTGCCAATGGCTTGTGTAGATAATGCAGAAATAGAATTCTGACCACATTCAGATTTTAGTGTTCAAACTATTAAGTTTAATGTAAAACCCAACTACTACATTTTATACAAGCTCAATCATGTTAACATATTAAAACCTGGTAAACCTGCCATGAAGGTCCTTGTTCATGCATTTCCTGCTATAAGGTGACAACGCTCTGTCTCCCAATAGTGATCCTGCATTTTCATCCTATCACATAGGCTTCTGATGGTGACTACAAGTGGCTGTTTGAACACATATTTGCACAGGTATGGTCTACTAATGTCACCATCAGAATCCTTGCCAGCAGTGCTGGAGTCAGACCTTGAAGGGCCCTGGGCACTTCAATTTGGAGGGCATCTTAACATAGAAATTAAGTTATATAACAAATAAAAAAGTGAACTGAAAAAAATGATAAATCACGTTTGTTCTAAAAAAATATGTTAAGTTCTGAAGAAAATACAATACACAGGTAACTAGTGACCATCATGCTCAAATACATGAAGACCTGGAAAAATTGGCCCTAGTATGTGTATGTATGAATGTGAGTTAGGAACCTTAGATTGTAAGCTCCTTTAAGACAGGGACAGTGAATGTACAATATACAGTATCGCACAACAGTGAGTACACCCCTCACATTTTTGTAAATATTTTATTATATCTTTTCATGTGAAAACACTGAAGAAATGACAGTTTGCTACAATGTAAAGTAGTGGTGTACAGCCTGTATAACAGTGTAAATTTGCTGTCCCCTCAAAATAACTCACACAGCCATTAATGTCTAAACCGCTGGCAACAAAAGTGAGTACACCCCTAAGTGAAAGTGTCCAAATTGGGCCCAATTAGCAATTTTCCATCTCCGGTGTCATGTGACTCATTAGTGTTACAAGATCTCAGGTGTGAATGGGGAGCAGGTGTGTTAAATTTGGTGTTTTCGCTCTCACTCTCTCATATTGGTCACTGGAAGTTCAGCATGGCACCTCATGGCAAAGAACTCTGAGGATCTGAAAAAAATAATTTTTGCTCTACATAAAGATGGCCTAGGCTATAAGAAGTTTGCCAAGACCCTGAAACTGAGCTGCAGCACAGTGGCCAAGACCATACAGCGGTTTAAACGGACAGGTTCCACTAAGAACAGGTCGACCAAAGAAGTTGAGTTCACATGCTCAGCGTCATATCCAGAGGTTGTCTTTGGGAAATAGATGTATGAGTGCTGCCAGCATTGCTGCAGAGGTTGAAGGGGTGGGGGTCAGCCTGTCAGCGCTCAGACCATATGCCGCACACTGCATCACATTGGTCTGCATGGCTGTTGTTCCAGAAGGTAGCCTCTTATAAAGATGATTGACAAGAAAGCCCGCAAACAGCTTGCTGAAGAGAAGCAGACTGAGGACATGGATTACTGGAACCATGTCCTGTGGTCTGAAACAAAAGATAAACTTATTTGGTTCAGATGGTGTCAAGCATTTGTGGCAGCAACCAGGAGTACAAAGACAAGTGTGTCTTGCCTACAGTCAAGCATGGTGGTGGGAGTGCCATGGTCTGGGGCTGACACTGGGGAGCTACAGTTCATTGAGGGAACCATGAATGCCGACATGTACTGTGACATACTGAAGCAGAGCATGATCTTCTCTCTTCAGAGACTGGGCTGCATGGCAGTATTCCAACATGATAACAACCCAAAAACACACCTCCAAAGGGAACACTGCCTTGTTAAGAAGCTGAGGGTAAAGATTATGGACTGGCCAAGCATGTCCCTGGACCTAAACCCTATTAAGCATTTGTGGGGCATCCTCAAACAGAAGGTGGAGGAGAACAAGGTCTCTAACATCCACCAGCTCAGTGATCATCATGGAGGATTGGAAGAGGACTCCAGTGGCAACCTGTGACACTCTGGTGAGCTCCATGCCCAATAGGGTTAAGGCAGTGCTGAAAAATAATGGTAGCCACACAAAATCTTGACACTCTGGGTCAAATTTGGACATTTTGACTTAGGGGTGTACTCACTTTTGTTGCCAGCAGTTTAGACATTAATGGCTGTGTGTTGAGTTATTTTGAGAGAACAGCAAATTTACACTGTTATACAAGCTGTACACTCACATTGTAGCAAAGTGTCATTTCTTCAGTGTTGTCACATGAAAATATATAACAAAATATTTACAAAAATGTGAGGGGTGTACTCACTTTTGTGAAATACTGTAAATGTAAAGTGCTACGTAAATTGATGACTTTATATAAGTACCTGTAATAAATAAATAATAAAGCACAACAACTATATAGGACATTCATTGTGATCTTGAGATGCTTATTTTTTACCTAGAATGTCACTCCCCTATCATTGCTTTATCTCTCATACATAGTACAGTAACTAATTCCTTATTAACAGCTGAGAAAATTTCAAAATGTCAACACTTAATTTTTCAAGTTTAAAAAAAAAATGCGATTTACTCCCAGTATGGTAATGATCATGATAATACAAAAACAAGACTTCACATATCGCATTACTAATTTTGCTAAAAAGTTTTGTGAACTGAATTACTGTGGTCATTTTCCTAAATTAGTTGTGCGGGGGATTATAATTTCATTGAAACCACACAGTCTTCCGCAGAGAAAGCAGAGGGAATTAAGAACTCGCTTTTTTTTTTTTTTCCCTTTGCTTGCTCCTTGTTGGCTAATGCTGTTCTTTCCCTCTGCGGTGAACCAGCTACAGCTCTTCACATTAAATAATAAATAATAGCTCCACTTCTGTTATGCCTGATACTAAACAATGCAAGCGAGACAGAATCAAAGGCTCCCACATCCTTTCACAAGGTGACATAAAAAATTCCCTCTTACTCTTATCGAGATTAAACCTTACCAATATTTTCTCGACTTTGCAGTAAAACTCTTAAGTAAGTATCATTTTCTCCTGGTTTATTAAGAAAAAATAATTTAAAGTGGAAAATAATATTTTAAAGGTGGTACCATACTTCAATTTTGAACCTGTTAATGATTATAATAAAAGTTGTGAATCGTTCACAGTAAATAATTGCTTGCTGTCATTGCATGTTTATATTGTTTTTGCTTGTTTTTTTACATTATCCTGCATGTTGGTGGGCTGTCAGCTCTAGGAGAGCAGTGTCTCTTGTGCCTTCATCACTAAGAATTAAAGAGCAGGCTAATCTCACATATCATGATGTTGTCTAACACTAAAGCCTCGTACACACGCAACGAATTTCCGCCGACCGGTCATCCGTCTTTTGTCCAGAGTTGTGTTTTGTTGGTTGGAATGTGTAGACTGCACACGAATTTTACTGCACAACAAAATTCTACTTCAGAAGTAATGTCATGTGTTGGTTTGCTTTCTTTGTGTTCTTTCTTCTCTGAGCATGCCCAGTCTTGCTCATAAGATTTTTCCCTGTCGAAATCTGTACTGACTGCACGAAAATTGGACGTGTTTTGACGGAAGACAAAAATTTTATAGCCTGCACACCAGAAATTTTTCGGCCGAAAAGTCGGAGTCAGTTGTCGGAAGCATCATACTAACAAGCCGAAAATCGACAGATCGGGTGTTGGACGAAAATTCCCGGCCGAATTTCGACGCGTGTGTACGAGGCTTTACTAGTATTAACATTTATTTCTAGAGAGTGACTTTTATAGATAGGCAATTGGCAAATGATGGCATTGGATGGTTGAAAGGCATTGTGCCCTACCTGAAGTTTAGTGCATCATTCTTCCTTCTACTGGCCACCAACATAAGGGGGCAATCTTTCTTCTATTGACCTCCAACATTAGAAAGAGTCCTTCTTCTACTGATCACCAACGTAAGGGAGAATCCTTCTGTTTACTGATATAAGATGGGATTTTTTCCCCTACTGACCATTAAAATAAGAGGGAATTCTTCCTCCTAATGGCCAACAGTGTAAAGGGTCTTTCTTCTACTGGCCACCATTGTAAGAAAGAATTCTTCCTCCTCTCGATCACCAGCATAAGAAAGCAATCTTTTTATACTGACCACCAACAAAGGGAGAATTCCTTCTCTTACTGACCACTAACATTCTCCTCCTACTGATGACCAATGCAAGAGAGCATTGTTCTTTCTACTGACCATCGACAGGAAATTATTTTTTTCTACTGACCCCCATTTTAAGGGAGGATTATTTTGCCTACTGACCCCCAATGTATTTCTTCACCAGATCACCAATGTACAGGGGGATTCTTTCTTCTACTGGCCACCAATATGAGAGGTGAATCTTTCTTCAACTGACCAAGGGAGCATTCTTCCTTCTACTACCCACCAATGAGAACTCTTCCTACCGTTGATCACCAACGTAAGGGGGCATTCTTTCTTCCACTGGCTAAGGAAGCAAATGTTTCCTCCTCCTGCCCATCAATGCAAGGGAGAATTCTTCCTCCTATTGAACATCAATGGGACATTCCTTGTCGTTTGGAAGTGATGTCATTGTGGGAGTGGGTGGAGACACTGTGGAACCTGTTGGGGCTGACACTATATGTCCCTATTTGCTTTTTATCTATGAGGTATTCCAGTCCTTATAATAAACAAGACTGAACTGGAAGGAACACTGTGAAAGGAGAAAGGTGATTGAATATCCTCAATTATATGGGCTTGCTTATGGAAAATTGTTGCTGTCCTCAATAGGCTTCTTTTAACCTCCTATAGCTTTGTGTTGTGGTTCCCAAGGTCCTGGTCCTTCCATCTGAATAATTATTTTTTTTAATTAAACATTTATTGTATCTCCTCAATTCTATCAGCATACAAGATTTTTTTTATGAAATATTATAATATATATACACTACTCAACAAAAATTAAAGGAACACTTTAAAAACACATCAGATCTCAATGGGGAAAAATATCATGCTGGATATCTATACTGATGTAGACTGGATAATGTGCTAGGAATGAAAGGAAGGCACATCGTTTGATGGAAATGAAAATCATCAACCTACAGAGAGCTGAAATCAAAGACATCCCCAAAATCAAAGAGAAAATGACTCAGCAGGCTAGTCCATTTTGCTGAAATTTCATTGCAGCAACTCCAAATGGTACTCAGTATTTGTATGGCCCCCACATGTTTTTATGCATGCCTGACAAAATCTGGGCATGCTCCTAATAGGATGATGGATGGTGTCCTGGGATATTTACTCCCAGATCTGGACCAGGGCATCACTGAGCTCCTGAACAGAATGAGGTGCAACATGGCGGCTGGATACACACTATACAATTTTCTTTAGATTTTTTTCCTTTAGACTTACCAAAACCATATAATATGAGGTCAGACCTAAACACTTTCAATTTGTATGCAATCAGGGAGACCCTTGCACTACATAGTTGAAGGTAAATCAAAATGAAAATCTACCAACAAAAGTTGTATAGTGTGTATCCAGCTTTAGGATCAACTTTTTAAATGTATAAGAATAAAAACAAATTCAATTTTAATTACAATATATGTCTTACAGTACATGTGTTAGGGAGCCTTAGAAGTGCCATTTATTGATTGTCTTCTACTGTTGAAACTGTGAGGGACGTTGGTGCCAAACTGTGCAACCTCAGCAACCTACATCTAGGTCTTGTTGCATTATTTATATAGGATATTCTGTATATTTATGTGTATAAATATATATATATATATATATTCATACACAGATATACATACACATAGTCTTTTTTAATGTGAACATAGGTTTTCTATTTAACACAACAAAAAGTAAGTAAGGTAAGGTTGGGAATAAATATTTATCTAAGTAGGCATTTCAAAGGGGACTTGTGGACCAGAACAGAGACTGACCAAACCAGGTTGACCTTTACATATCAAAGGGGTGGGTAATGACCCTGTGCTATGTTAATTTTAATGAAAGACAACCTCAACCTTTGAGAGCCAACCTAATTAGAAGCCAAATAATGCAAATTAGGAAATTTCCTGAAGGGTTTTATGACTGCAGTTGTCCATAGCCAGAGGGGGCATTATCCACCCAGAAAGACAAAAGCAGATCAAAGGCCTAATAAAACTGGCCAATCAAATTAATTATACTGGTCCTCAATGAGGAAAAAAAGGCATATTACAAATGGGTTGGTTTGGCTAAGTTATGACAGGAGAAGCTGGGTTCTCTGAAGGTGAAAGAAATGTCCTGTCATCCATCTTGTATGTACCTCTGTTGACTTTTGTGAAGTCTCAACAAATGCATCTCTCTGGAAGAACTGGGTCATTGCAAGAATAACTCACATTATAGTAATAATTAATTAATGCTACCACTATGATTATATCACTACAGGTCTGTCCACAGTGTCTAAAGATATGAAAAACCCACAATGCACTTGGCCACCAGAGACCATGTGATGTTTTGCCTAGGCTTTAGGTTGCATGAGTTAGCAAGGGACCAGCAGTTTCTTAATCTTGGATTTTTTTTTAAGTCTCAGGCTTTGTTTTACGTCTCTGGATTTAAATGGTATTATTTCAATTATAATTTTATATTATTTGAAAGAAACAAATTTACTACACTGTAATTTTAATGCTTTTTGCACAGGCCACATAAAAATATATATTTTTTTTAATGGTTAAAGGGCATGTATACATTTTACAATTACAAGCTAGACTATGACGTTTCCCTTCTCCGAGAGGTTTCGGGTGCATCCCCTGCAGCCTATTAAATGTGTTTGCGTTTAGTTTATTACACTGCTATCAAAGGGAACCACATATTGTTTGTGAAACCTGTAAATGGGTTGTACTCTCTGGAGGGTCCATGAAATATAATTTTCTGTAATCACTCAAAGAGGGGTCACATTATTTGCTGGAAGTAATATTAGGGTGAGCGCTGCTGAGATAATAAACTTTTTACGTTTTCTGTTGTGCCTGACAATGGTGGGCTTTGTCTTTAGCGTATGATTTATGACTGTGGGATTAAAACATAAATGTAGTTTCAGCTTTTTTTTTTCCTTTAATATGTGCATGCCACAATTGCCCAGAGCTATCTTAGCTTCCTTCGAAAAGGATTTTCTAAAGAAAAGAAAAATCTAATTACTTTTGTGTTTCGGCAACTGGCCTAGTCTTGTGTGCATTTAAAAATTTGACAGGTATGCAGAAAAATCTGAGGATCAAGGCAAGATGGCAGTTATTGGATAATCACCACAAACTGGATGATATAGAATTGGCAGTAATTGTGATTTTAATGCATATATGTGGAAGGTATAGGTACAGTACAGATTCTTTAACTGCTACTTTTCCACCCTTTCAATCTTTAGCAGTCACATATTTAAGATATTGTTGTGATTTACTAAAACTAGAGAGTGCAAAATCTGGTGCAACTGTGCATGGTAGCCAATCAGCTTCTAACCTCTAAGCTTGTTCAATTAAACTTTGACAAAAAAACTGTAAGCTAATTGGTTTCTATGCAGAGCTGCACTTGATTTTGCACTCTCCAGTTTTAGTTTTAACCACTTAAGCCCCGGAAGATTTTACCCCCTTCCTGACCAGGGTTTTTTTTGCGATTTTTTACTGCGTGACTTTAACGGACAATTGCGCGGTCGTGCGATGCTGTACCTAAACAAATTTGACGTTCTTTTTTTTTCCCACAAACAGAGCTTTCTTTTGGTGGTATTTGATCACCTGTGCGATTTTTTGATCATGCACTATAAACAAAAAAAGAGCGTAAATTTTGCAAAAATAACAATATTTTTCACTTTTTTTTTATATGAAATTCCCAAACAAAAAAAAAATGTAAAAATTAAAATTTTTTAACATTTTCGGCCAATTTGTTTTATGCTACATATTTTTGGTAAAAAAAATCGCAAAAAGCGTATTTTGATTGGTTTGCGCAAAAGTTATCGCGTTTACTAACAAAGGGAAAGATTTTTGTCATTTTTGGTGTTTTTTTTTTAACGAGTAATGGCGGCGATCTGTGATTTTTTTTGCGGGACTGCGACATTGCGGTGGACAGATCAGCCCTTGACTGACATTTTTGACACTTTTGGGGTTACCAGTGACATTACTGCAGTAATCAGTGCTATACATATGCACTGTTACTGTAAAAATGACGCTGGCAGGGAAGGGGTTAACTGTATTGGATAGGGAGGGGTTAAGTGTGTCCTAGGGGCGTTTTTCTAACTGTGATTGGCTGTGGCTACTAGTGTAAAAACAGAGATCAATGGTCCTACATAGTAGAACCGTCTGATCTCCATTTTTACACAGGGGAGAATGACAGGCGGCTTGTTTACATTAGCAACCTGCCTTTCTCCCTTCCCGGTGAACGATCGCGAGTGACCGGCGGACATCGGGTCCGCCGGTCACACGCACTGACTTGTTAGGGAACGAGCAGGGACGGGCGCGCGCTTTCCCGCTATTGGCTCACAAGCCAGTGACAGGCTAGTGACGTACCGGTACGTCACTTTGCCTGGCCGGGGCTGACCGTCGCAGTACATGTACTTGCGGCGGTCGGCAAGTGGTTAAAAGCATTTATGATGTGTTTTGCATTTTTGGGAGGTGTCTGTTATCTTGCTGAATAAACCATCAAAAACTCAGCAGAAACACATTCAATCACTGTGTTCTCAATCAAAGTACCCATACATCGATTCACGCAGCCGAGCCAGCCTGCCTGCAGTATATATGCAGCGGGCGGTCGGCAAGCGGTTAAGGAGTGGGCGGCCACAGCGTCCTTAACAACCGAAACTGGGGTTTCCCGCTGACAGCTGAATGTAAAGAAAAGAATTGTCAGTGTAGTGCACTGTCATATTCTAATAAGGCAGATTTACCCCCCTGGTTTCTTCAGGCTATGTGTGTGGGGGCCTTTAAGACTGCTTCCAGTAGAGGTCAGCCTCTCACAGGAAATAGAAGAACAGGATTGTGTGAAATATAGTTCTGAACTGTGAGCAGACTGTTGTTTGGACTGCAGAAGAAACTACAATCCCATGATGCACAGGGGAGGATCAGAGCAGAGCTAGACACTTGCCTGCTTCAAGCATATCTCTCTCTTAGCTTCCTGCACTGAAAGATGACAGATCAGCCTGCAGGTGTGCTGAGACACAGACTGTGTTTGAGGCCTAGTGCATGAGGCTTCAGCAGCGCGGTGTAAGGTTCTGGCACTCTCAGTGCCTCCTATCACATTTATTCCGGGTGATTTCCATCTACCTAGACAGAAGAAACACATATAGGTGTGTTTCCCTTTAAGGCTGAAGCTGTCATCACCCAGCGCCGGACTAGATGGCTATTTAGGGCGTCGGTTCTCACTCACATGTGTTCGTTCAAACACCAGTACCTGGATACTAATCTTGCTTGAAGCTTCCATGCTTGCAAGCTCTCCTCGCTGACGAACCTCGCTGCGCTGATCCCTGCATCCTGCTACTGGATCATCCGCATCTCCTGAGCGATCCTTCGGCTATCGCTATTAGTGCTAAGTACCCCACAGGGGAAATCTCTATAGACTTGTACTAGGCTTACACTATTTAGCTCTGCATAGCAAGGACTGTCTTTTACATCTGCATAACTAGATTGCTAGCTCTTGAGGCTACTGCTACTATTTCCTGCACTGGGTTGATCTCTCCTGTATGCACCTGCTACTCTGTCATCTGTTATCATACATGATCGCTAACCCTTCCTGCATCCATCTGCACTGTCTCACCTCAAGTGTCTGTCACCTAGCACTTCCACTCAAACCTATCCCTAAGACCTTTATCATTGTCTTACCACATGTATATAAAGTCACACTAGGAACCAGCTTAATTACTGTGTGTATTTACTTGCTGAAATAAGACCTTCCATACATGATGAGTCATTGAGGTTGGGATTGGTATCTCAGCATATCTCCTACATGACTACTGACGTGGAACTACTTCTGCAGCTGAAAATCCACACCTTATAAGAAACGCAAGGAGCGTTACAGATTGAACGAACCCAAAAAATGGATTCAGCAGAAGTAGCCACTCAGGTGACACAATTAAAACAGCAAGTATCTGCGTTAATACACGCACTTGCTGAATTGAAAAACGACAATCAGGCTCTGTCGCAGCAGGTAATTAGACTGACACAACTTACCTCTGCACAGTCTCCTGAACCCAAGATAAATCCCCCTTTGGTATTTACAGGCGATCGCAAAAAATTTCGCGAATTTAAAAACGCATGTGAGTTACTTTTTTTGCTAAAACCTCGTACCTACCTTACTGATCACATTAAGGTTTGTACTATTATTTCTTACCTATCAGGCGATCCTCGGGCCTGGGCAGATTCTCTTTTTGAAAAAAACGACAAGCTTCTCAACTCCTATGCCTTGTTCCTGGCAGAGCTCACTAGCCTATATGATGACCCCAATAGGCAGAGTACTGCCGATCTTCAGTTAAGATCCTTGAAACAAGGAAAAAGGCCTGTAGAAGACTTTGTCGCAGAATTCAAGAGATGGACCCTTGATTCAGGATGGAATGATGCATCTCTGAAAACCCAATTTAGGCTTGGCCTATCAGAAGCCGTCAAGGACGAGCTCGCCCGAGCAGAGATGCCAAAAACCCTGGATACATTGATACAACTCAGTATCACCATAGATAGAAGACTACGAGAAAGGAAGTCTGAAAAAATGGAAATGCCATTATCCAGTTCTTCTCAGAATTCAGCTATTGACCCCACTCCTAAACCCGCTCCAGGTAACCACAGACCCCGGCTACCTAAGGAAAAAAGGAGACCTAGTAGATATGGTGATCCTGCCTGGTCATGGTCCGAGCCTGCCTCAAACAGTCGACCTTGTCACTCTGACACATCCCATTTGGACCCTGATCCTACAGAGATGGATGAGGAGCCTATGGAGATTGGTGCCATACATGCTAGGTTGTCCTCACAAGAAAAAAGAGATCACAGGAGAATCTGTGGCCTTTGTTTTTATTGTGGTGAAGGGGGACTTTTTATTACATTCTGCCCAACCAGACCCCATAGGCCTAAGGCTCTCCCAATGGAGGCCAGGCGAATCCGAAGGGTCTTCCCTGAAAAACAGCCTGGAAATTATCAAGGCTGTTGCCAGCCCTGTCCCCGTTCTATATCAGTGAAGGACACCCAGAAATTAACAAATATTGGAATAGATATTCCTTCAACTCCAGTGAACTTTATACCACGTTCAAAAAACCCTCCTGTACCACCTCCTGAGGATACTCCTATTTTTGCAAGCACATTTCTGGCTTCCGATGAAAATACAGAGATTCTTGCACCTGACTGCTTACGTGCTTCTAATGGCACGGTGGTATGTAGGAAGGATCTGAGGATGTTTGAAGAAGCATTGGTTGCTAGGTCTACTAGGATTACTTCGGATGGTTATGCGTCCGATTCTAGTGAGGGGTCCATGTAGCAGACACCCTAACAACAAGTGATCCGATTTTTATATCGGCAACAAGGGATCCGATTCTCATCGGCTACCAACCTGATCCGATTTTCATATCGGCAACAAGGGATCCGATTCTCAGATCGGTTACCAACCTGATCCGATTCTCATATCGGCAACCATTTTTTTTTTTTCCGATTTTCATATCGGTGACCAGTCTTATCCGATTCTCGTATCGGCAACCAGTATTATCCGATTCTCATATTGGCAACCAATTTTTTTTTTTCTTCCCGATTTTCATATCGGCAACCAGTCTTATCCGATTCTCGCATCGGAGACCAGTCTCATTCCGATTCTCATATCGGCAACAAAAAAAAAAAAAAAGAGAATTTTTTTTTTTTCCTTCCGATTTTCGCATCGGCAACCAGTCTCATGTGATTCTTATATCAACAACCAGCCTTAGAGGCCTTCCGGAGCCGGCCTTACGGGGGGGGTAATGTAAGGTTCTGGCACTCTCAGTGCCTCCTATCACATTTATTCCGGGTGATTTCCATCTACCTAGACAGAAGAAACACATATAGGTGTGTTTCCCTTTAAGGCTGAAGCTGTCATCACCCAGCGCCGGACTAGATGGCTATTTAGGGCGTCGGTTCTCACTCACATGTGTTCGTTCAAACACCAGTACCTGGATACTAATCTTGCTTGAAGCTTCCATGCTTGCAAGCTCTCCTCGCTGACGAACCTCGCTGCGCTGATCCCTGCATCCTGCTACTGGATCATCTGCATCTCCTGAGCGATCCTTCGGCTATCGCTATTAGTGCTAAGTACCCCACAGGGGAAATCTCTATAGACTTGTACTAGGCTTACACTATTTAGCTCTGCATAGCAAGGACTGTCTTTTACATCTGCATAACTAGATTGCTAGCTCTTGAGGCTACTGCTACTATTTCCTGCACTGGGTTGATCTCTCCTGTATGCACCTGCTACTCTGTCATCTGTTATCATACATGATCGCTAACCCTTCCTGCATCCATCTGCACTGTCTCACCTCAAGTGTCTGTCACCTAGCACTTCCACTCAAACCTATCCCTAAGACCTTTATCATTGTCTTACCACATGTATATAAAGTCACACTAGGAACCAGCTTAATTACTGTGTGTATTTACTTGCTGAAATAAGACCTTCCATACATGATGAGTCATTGAGGTTGGGATTGGTATCTCAGCATATCTCCTACATGACTACTGACGTGGAACTACTTCTGCAGCTGAAAATCCACACCTTATAAGAAACGCAAGGAGCATTACACGCGGATGCTGGTGATCGCACAGCGGTGGATGTTACAGCGGAGTAACCGGCCGGGTGTGGAGGATGGCTGAACAAGGACACTGACGGATTGGGTGAGAGACATCTGATTGCAGCACACACAGTAGTTGATAGAAACAAAGCAAGGAAAGGCCTGTGACACAGTTTAGCTTGGACAGAGAACTGCATTGGTCATAGGACAGTTGCCACAGGACACTGTAGTGCTGATTATAAGGCCTCACCTCATACATTCAACTTTCCCAGATCGTACATCTATTTAACTGAGTACAGAAGCCTATTTTTCCTTATAGTTTGGATTACAGTTAATCGTTACTTTGCAGTGGATTACGATTGATTGTTACCTATACAGTGGATTACAAATACTATTCCTTGGATGACTGATGATCCCTCGGCCGGCGAAGACTAGCAAGGCCTTGCTCATTCAGGAGACTCTTGCCAATCTAAAGTAAAGGGGGCCCCCATAGGATACAGAGTGCACTCTGATAGATAGCCTAGTATTAGGTTAATAGAGTCACTGAGATAAGTTAGATAAATTGCAGTGGTATTCTTCATCATAGGTTAAACACTATTTCTGTGGTCACTCTCACAATTCATTATAGGGATGATTTATTGACAGATTATTGATACATCAGTCCTCAATTATAATAGCATAACATATATGTGCATTGGTGTTTGCTTTATTAGATCCTGAGTGCTAAATCCTATGCAACTCTGGGTTGAGGATTCAGGATTTCCATTTGGTTCTCTTTATCTTTAATTCCTGTCATGTTGATTTGTAACTGCTACACTTTAATTGTCCAGTAAACGGTTAAACTGGTGCTTCTTTGTGTCTAAGCATATTCTTAAAGGCGCATACACCCAGAAAATCACCAGGTGTGCCAGAGGGGTGGAGCTTGATCTTGGGGGTTGAAAGGCGGAGCAAGGGACCCGTTTTACTTCAGCGGCTCCTGAGGGGATAGCGCTACATCAGCGTTAAACATTTGAAAAAAAAAAAAACGTGGGGTCTATCCCTCCAATCCATACCAGGCCCTTCGGGTCTGGTTTGGATTTTGAGGGGAACGCCCAAATGGATCAAGACTTTGGTAATTAAACCAAAATACTGTATGTCCCGCCAGAGGAAACCAAGGTTGGTGATGTGGACGGTGCACAACCAGAGCATGTCTCAGAAAGAACCAACTCAAAGCCACACATTTTCTGCTCCCCATATCCCTCCACTATGCCAGCTGAATAAGTCCCTAATTGTATGACAATGTAGCACATTGTCATCACCAGTGTCTCTGAGAAGTGTTAGAAGTCATCGTATGATGAAAATTCGAATGAAACATACAAAGACTGAAATCATTTTCTGTAGGGTTAGCCTTTGAGGTACTGTATGCATAAAAATGTTTCTAACAATGGCAGCAGACAGCAGAGAATATGATATGTCTGCCAGGTAACTGTCCAATACCATTATTATCAACGGAAGTAAGATTTCCACAAGCAGTTTATGTGCTAAGCCAAAATACTGTCAACAGCAAATAGAGCAATAATAGCAAAAATTGCTAGTGTGACAAACTGCAATAAAACCCAGTGAAGGCGCTGAGATTTTTTTTTTGGTTATCATTTTTTATGCATCAATAGAGAACTGTACAAAGGAACTCTACTTAGTGAAGGAGCTTAAAGACATAAGAGGTAGGAAAAAAGATTATACCGTCAGATCTGGAAGCTGACATTATAAAATAGGAAAGCCTGCTTTTGATATAGCACATTAATTGAGCAATTGCATATACTTAAATAGAGGTAAAAAGGGAATCCAAGTTTAAAGTATATCTAGAGCCAAAACCGTTTTTATCTTAGTTTTTGATAGAGTAGGAAAAGGTTATAATCCCTATCATCTTCTCTTTTTTTTTTTTTGGTGTTCTGTTGGGGAACTTTCTTTCACTTCCTTTCCTATAAACACAACAGGAAATAAGAGAAAATCTCTTGAAAGGGAGGGAAATTCCCTCTTAGACGGTTGTCACTGCAAGTGTCCCCCCTGAAAAATGTTTCCTCTGTTCCTGGCAGTGGCGGCCCGTCCATTGGGCCGCCCCCCTTCCCCCTATTCATGCATCCGTCCCCCTAATCTATATGCAGGGCGCCGGACGCATTGGATTCCAATGTTTTTTTTTTTAAGCATGTGATTAGAGCCAGAGGCTCTAATAGACTTAAAAAAAGAGTGGGCTCGGGGCGCATAGCACTGCACCATGAGCCCACCCAGTTGTGTGACAATAGCGAATGAATATTCGCTATTGTCACATGGATTCTCCTCCTGGCCAATCAGGAAGCAGGTCCTGAGACCTGTTTCCTGATTGGCCGAAAGGAGAAGCAATGCTATTGGCCAAGGAGGAGGAGGGAGGAGACGCACGACCCACGGAGGAGACTGAGGTGGAAGCCATTGCCTGCCAGTCCAGGGTGAGTGAGCTGGCGACCGGGGTGGGGGGGTATGGTATGTAGGCTGAAGCTGGTGTGGTCGGGAGGGGGTATGGTGTGGTCCGTCTGTTGCCCCCCTTGTCCCTGGTACTACCCCTTTACCACTTTATCCAAAGATTAATTTCCTCTCTTCCTGGTACTAACCCTTTACCACTCTATCCACAGATGAAGTCAAGAGGGGGGTGTGGAATAAATTGCAAACCAAGATATATGTGTGAGCTGCTCAGGCTGTAAGTGAAACGCGTTGGAGGCGTGACCTAACGGGGGTCCAGGCTGAGACTGCCATTCACTATCATACAGTAGGGCTTGAATTGATTTGAGGCTCCCGGGACACTTAATCACTCTCTATCAGTGTAGAAAAAATTGTCACTCTAAGATCGTCCTCCCAATACATTTAGAATAAGACTAGATCACAGAAAAGGATAAAAAGGAATTTAGAAATTACCACTGGGTATATAACAACCAAGTATCAAAAATCGTTTTTACCAAACATCCATATAATAAAATCCCATGATAGCTGTAACCATAAAATTACATGACATACATATTGCCCATAGTGTCCATGTATCATCAAGTCTATGCATTTCGCAAATCGTCCCGCTTTTTCAGAACTATTTATCTTGGGACAGGCAACTAGGGTTTAAGAAGCAATATACATTTAAAATAAGAAGAATTTAAAATAACAAGCATATAGAAATACATCATATACACTATATTACCAAAAGTATTGGGATACCTGCCTTTACACGCACATGAACTTTAATGGCTTCCCAGTCTTAGTTCGTAGGGTTCAGTACTGAGTTGGCCCACCTTTGCAGCTATAACAGCTTCAACTCTTCTGGAAAGGCTGTCCACAAGGTTTAGGAGTGTGTCTATGGGAATGTTTGACCATTCTTCCAGAAGCGCATTTGTGAGGCCAGGCACTGATGTGGATGAGAATGTCTGGCTCACTCTAACTCCTCCCAAAGGTGTTCTATTGGGTTGAGGTCAGGACTCTGTGCAGGCCAGTCAAGTTCTTCCACCCCAAACTCGCTCATCCATGTCTTTATGGCCCTAGCTTTGTGCACTGGTGTGCAGCCATGTTGGAACAGGAAGGGACCATCCCCGAACTGTTCCCACAAAGTTGGGAGCATGAAATTGCCAAAAATGTTTTGGTATGCTGATGCCTTAAGAGTTCCCTTCACTAGAACTAAGGGCCAAGCCCAACAACTCAAAAACAACCCCACACCATAATCTCCCCTCCACCAAATTATTTGGACCAGTGCACAAAGCAAGGTCCATAAAGACATGGGTCAGTGAGTTTGGGGTGGAGGAACTTGGCTGGCCTGACCTCAACCCAACAGAACACCTTTGGGATGAATTAGAGTCTGTGAGCCAGGTCTTCTCGTCCAATATCAGTGCCTGACCTCATAAATGCGCTTCTGGAAGAATGGTCAAACATTCCAATAGACACACTCCTAAACCTTGTGGACAGCCTTCCCAGAAGAGTTGAAGCTTTTATAGGTGCAAAAGGTAGGCCAACTCAATATTGAACCCTATGGATTATGATTGGGATCCCATTAAAGTTCATGTGCGTGCAAAGGCAGGCGTCCCAATACTTTTGGTAATATAGTGTAAATTCACATAAGAAAAATATATATGTATAATACTGTCCACAAAAAAAAAAAAAAACACATAAAGACAAAAACTAAAACAGCATTAAATTATCCAAACGATAAGAATAATGCACCAGCTATGTCATCTCAAGCTATGGGAAGGCATCACGAGGCTCCACAGGGGGAAAGAGGGAAAAAGGGGAAATACTCCACACATTGTGCTTAAACACAGAGATTCCTAAAAAAGATCAAAAAATTATTTAAAAAATATATACGTCAAAAAAGATATATAGAGATATCAACGCAGTTGTATACAAAGTCACCATTAACACACTTACTAAAGGGGTCCCAAATAAAGCCCAGATGATGGAACTGATGTACAACTCTCAAAAAGTCTGAAAGGACAAAAGGGATGGAAACGTATCCACCAAGATAATAGGAAGAGCCACTAAAAGCGTAACTCCACTTTTGTTGAGAAAAAACATTCCCCTCTGGTTGATCTCTGTACATTACAAGGATTTTAACAAACCTTGTTGCAGATTCCTCCCTTTTGTTATTCTGGAGAAATCATTGTTTGTTCCTCTGTACAGAGTGGGTCTAATGGGAGTGGTTTCATAATTATCTGTCAGCTGTGCAGCTGCAGGGCTCCAATGAAGAAAGCTGCTGGGCCTGCATCCCTTTAGACGTGTTCCTATTGGGAGCATCCCACCAAAAATGACATTTGTGTTGCAGGGGATGCCAGAAATCTGACTTGTATCTTAAGCAGACTTCTGGGAAAATTGGTCAGCCAATCACACAAGTAGGAAATTATGTTTCTGGGGGTGTGGTCAGTATACATTCTGTGTACAGAACACCTCCAGGTAGCCATATTGCATTGCATTTTTAGAAAATTACAACAGCTGCAGATTGAAAAGGAAAGTGAATTTTTAATAACATTCAATTACAATACGATTTGTGTCTCAATTTTATACACTATATTGTTTTTTCTTTATTTGTTGATTTTTTTCCCCACGAAAGTGGTGTTACCCTTTAATAATGATGCTATAGTAAAAGGAAACCAAAACAAAACCATTAGCACTGATAACTAGCTTAACCACTTCAGCTCCGGAAGATTTACTCCCCTTCATGACCAGGCCAGTTTTTGCAATAGGGCACTGCGTTACTTTAACTGACAATTGCGCGGTCGTGCGACACTGTACCCAAAAACAATTGATGTCCTTTTTTTCCCCACAAATAGAACTTTCTCTTGGTGGTATTTGGTCACCTCTGTTTTTTTTACTAATATTGGCGGTGATCAGCGATTTTTAACAGGACTGTGACATTTCTGATGACGCGAGATTGAGACGCGAAATGCATTGTGGTCCTTACTGATACCCGGAAACACTGAGATCCAGCGACGTCATATCCTTCCTGCTTGAAGCGCACGCCGCAGCTGCTACCACGCTACCAGGGCTGTAGAGGAGTCTCTGGACAAACAAACAGAGCACCAGAAACAGACCCTCTTACATACAAACAGCGGTTTCATCTAGTGCCAGGAAAGGCACTACTTCTTGTAAGCAGCCATTTCTTATTATTACATTTATTTTAAAAAATAAAAAACGGTATTATACTATATTTGGCTTCCCCATTATTTTTACTATATACACCTGAGTGAGATCCAGAAAGAGGAGTGGAGGAGTTTGGTGTAGGACTGATCCATCCTAAAAAGGGATCAAAAGCGATTTAGGTCCTGGCGACCTAAAGCCATCTGGAGAGTTTGCTTATTTTATCAAGAGCACATTTGGAGCACAAAATCACGTTGAAGAACTCATTTATTTTCACGGACTATTCTCACTTGTTGCACAATTAACGTTGTGGATACATCTTTTTATTGCATATGTTTTATAAATATTTTATGAACTTTTATTAATAGCATTATTATTATTTCACAGCACCGTCACCAGCAGGGCTGCTGTTAGAAATGGCGGGGCCCTGTACAGACTACCTGGCAGGGCCCCCCCAAGAAAATATTAAAGATATATTTAGCTAAAATTACAACAAAATCACTATTATCAGATACAAATATAACATAACTCGCATAATTCCTGCTAAATCTGAAAAAATAACTAACTATGTTAAATAAAAAAGAAGATGAGATGAGAAAAATATACAGGCTGGGCAGTTGGAGCTCAGTGATCAGAGAGACAGAGAGAGAGAAACAAAGTTACAATTTACAAATAAACTCCTGAGCAGAGATAAGTGCTGGGAGGGGGGGCCACACAAGGGAGGGGGATTAGTGAGGGACGACTGTCTCTTTCTCAACAGATAGAAGCTGATAGTAGGGAGAGGGACAGATCAGATTCAGGTGCTGGAGGAAGATTTCTGTATTTGTTGTCCATCACTAATCCCCCTCTCTGTGTGGGCCCCCCCTGTGTGCTCGGGCCCCCTACAAGAGGGCTGGTGGTCCCCCCCATCAGCGGCCCTGATCACCAGTGTCACTCATATATTATTTGTTTTCACACAAAGTCACCTATTATGCACACTGTTTGTGTCCAAATATTTTAAATTATTTGAATTTTACCAAAAATGTTCATTTAATGGTATTATAATTTTATTTGAGTTACACACTGGTTGCACTTTAAATTGGATAAAGAACACTAACATAACTACCAGAACACATTTAAAACCATCCAGACTTCCAAACACAGCTTTAGCCTTAATGAATTAATTCCCATTAACCCATTAATTCCCATTAACAGTGCCATCTTAAGAGCCTTATAGGCCCCTGGGCAATGCAGTGCACTGGGGCCCCCTGCCTACACAATCACGCACAAGAATAAAAATGCAAGGTAGTTGTCTCTTGTAGTATATATTGGTCCCTGTAATATGTATATAGTAAGGTATATACTCCAGGTAGTAGTTGTACTCTCTTGTAGTATATAGTGTTCCCTGTAATATGTATATAGACTATATACACATTATAGGGAACACTATATACTACAAGAGAGTACAACTACTACCTGGAGGACATACCTTACTATATACATATTACAGGGACCAATATATACTACAAGAGAGTACAACTACCTGGAAACGGAGGAGAGGAGGACGAGCCGACGAGGAGGAGGATCTTCCTCCGAGTCCTCCGCTGCGGCGCTGTGCATACTGGGTCTGCACTCTGCTCTGCTAACGTCACTGGTTGCTAGATGCCAATCAGGCTGGCCTTAGCAACCAGTGTGCCCTGCAGTGCAGACTCGAGCCACGGCCACCGCCGGCGGGCGGAAAACAACAAGGGGGGGGGGCCCAGGCCGGCGGACAACGGAACGGGGGGGGGGGCCCTAGACCACCAGGGACATGCCGCCATCCATGTGGGGCCCCTGGGCAACCGCCGGGCATGCCCAGTGGAATAGACGGCCCTGCCCATTAACCCATACCATGGCAAGCGCCCATTTTTTCATTGATATCCCATGGTACGTTGCTGCCTGCAAGCAGTAATTCCTGTACTGACTCCGCCTCCTGAAACTCCTCCTCTCAGCTCCTCTGTGGATCAGAGGGCAGGCTCTGTAAAATGTGTGACACAGCAGTGCCCATCAACAGGGCATAGTGACTACGTGTCACAGAATTCAAGGAAGTAAATGTGTGGGGGCTGCGCAAAGTAAGATTACTAACTTCAAGATCATTCAGATAAAAGAAATAAACTCCCATCTTTGACTTTTACCTATAGATAGGCCTATAATAAGGCTCACCTTTGGGTACTGTTAATATCTCCTAAACAAGCACTGTTTAGGAGATATTTACTTTGCATGCAGCCAGTGACGTCACCAGCGCATGCGCTCTGAAGGAACGGCCCGGGTGGCCATGAGCAGCGGTGGCTCCTGCGCGCATGCGTGGGAGTGATGTCATTGCAGATCCAGCCACTCCCACAGCCGGAGTCCGCGAAACCCAGAAGGAAGACTGGGTGAAGATGGAAGCCCTCTCTTTTTCAGGTAAGTTTCACATAATGTACTTCAATACATGCCAGCACATTATGGATTTACCTTGCAGGCTGCAAAAAAAAAAAACACACACACACACATACACAGCGGTTTACTACCATTTTATTAGGTTTAGGCTGGAAATAACTGAAATACAATGTGGAGATTTTACCTACATATACTGTATAACACGTAAAAAAAATAAAAATAAAAGCTGTCCCTTAGCATGCCTTCCAATTGCACATTGCAAGCTATTCTAAGCAATAGAAGGTGCCAGAAGTATTCTGCTCCAAAAAAATACAACTTCCTGTTTGATTGGAAACACAAAACAAACATATAGAGGGGTTCTCAAATCCCACTGCACTAGTGGAAACACACTTCAACCACTTGCCGACCGCCAGCAATACATATACTGCGCCAGTTTGGCTCTGTCCCATGAAACGACATAACTGGACCGCAAGTGGGGGTGCGCATGGCAATTCGCCACAGGGGAAGCTGATCTGCGGGTCCGGCGACCGCAATTGCTGTCGGGCACCCGCGATTCCCGTCAGGCACCTGCTCCCCGTGGAGACAGAACAGCGGTCTGCCGGTGTAAACATGGTCCCTCAAAAGTGTCAAAAATGTCAGGTGGGTGTCCGATCTGTCCGCCGCAATGTCGCAGTCCAGCTAAAAATTGCTGATCGCCGCCATTACTAGAGGGTCCGCAGTCTCCATTGATATATAAGTATATATAGCTTGCAAAAGAAAGCTCTTCTTGTGGGAAAAAAGGACATCAATTTTGTTTGAGTACAGTGTCACACAACCGCGCAATTGTCGGTTAAAGTAACGCAGTGCTGAATCGCAAAAAATGGCCTGGTCCCAGGAATCAATGTGCCGGCACCGACCCCGCTCGTCACTTCCGGTGCGGCGCCGCATTCCCTGCTAAACAGCTTCTGGGCATGCCCAGAAGCTGTGGAGGAATGCGGCACCGGAAGTGACGAGCGGGGAGAAGAGGACACGGAAGAGGACGCAGAAGGGGACGCGCTGGCTTCAGCTGCCCACATCCGAGATGGAAACGCTGGAGAAGAAATTTTAAAGGTAAGTATTTCTTCTTGCAGGTAAGTGCGACCTGGGACAGTACAGAGGCTATCCATTGTGGAATGTACTAGCCCTGACTGTCTCGGGGGTATTTTTATTGAAAAATGTTTTTCTTGGCCGGAACTCCGCTTTAAGGGGGAAAACCTTCCACTCCAGAAGTGGTTAATCAAAGGTGGAGGAATATTTGAATAAGCTGTAAGGTTTCCAGCATCTTCGTACTTCAATGGTCAGTCATCCAAGGTTCTCCTCATTACCATCCCTTTAAACAATGAAATATAGAGGAAAACACCGGCTGTTCAAACCTTCCTGATTAACACATCAGTCACTGGATCCATTATTAGAAACTTCCGAGCCTCCAAGGGACAATTCTTAGCTCAGCACTGAATAATAATTTGGATTTACTATTTGTAACTGTGAAATATCATAATCTATTCACATATAACAACTGACAAGCAATTGCCAAGGACACAATAATTGGAGAATTTTATTTTTGAACTCCGGTATTAAAAATTTGGATTCAAGGCCTATGCAAAATGCTCTCAATCAGGGGATCTCCGGGAGGAACTTGCGCCAACACAACTAACGTAATAATGATGACCCATGTTATAGGGATTTTTTTTAGGATGCAAAAGGCTGTTATAAGATAATACAGTCATGTTTAATTTAAAATAGAGGTGAATGTTTGTAACAGTTTCTAAAACAGAACTCAGAAAATAAATGTAGAAAAAAAAAATATTATTTATTCATATAAATCATTTATATCAGCTCTCAGGTGCTGTAAGTGAACTGGAAGCAATCAACCTAAGAAAGTTTTATTAGTGCGATCAGGTGTATTTTTATTGGAACAGAACTAAGAGTTTAGTAAACCGAGCATAAAAATAATTTTAAGTATATGAAAAACCAATCACAAAAATTTCGTATAAGCTTTAGCATGTTGAAGTCATTTATTTTTACTATTTTTAAAGCCGCAGCTTTCTTTAGAATGATACTCAGCGATGAAGGTCCTTATCAGGAACTTCCTGTTATAGGCTGGGTTCACACTATTGCAAATTGGTTTCCCCGCATCCAATTTGCATGTCAGGAGCCTGTGACCGGCTCTCAATGCACACAGCTCTGGGACGGCTGTGGATTAAACTGCACAGGAGTCCTGTGCATCTTCTGGTCCATTTCAGGTTCGAATTCAGCCCAAAATTTGGACCAAAATCGGACCTGAAATGGTAAACAGGGACGCACTGCTGTGAGCTCCTCCGCACGAAGGTGTGAATCCAGCCATAAGCTGACAACATTGTCTCTGTCTGCCAATTGGACTTTTGTCTTGTTACCTTATCACCTAGGCTTCCAATGGAGACTACAGGTGGCAATATCAACACGCAATACATAGGTGTAGCACCCTCCTAGGTAGGTGCTGGGAAAAGTATAGTTTGTTCTGCCTGCTTCACAGGGGAGCCTGGTCAGTAGTTAGGCCTGTTGCATGTGTCCATTGTGTGATTCATCTGGTCTGAGGGAGTGTCCCCACTGTATCCAATAGGGGAGCCTGTTGGACAGTGGAGGAAACCCAGCCAGTGACACACAGGCTTTTATGACTATCCCAGTGGGTAGGCACAACAGGGGTACATCCTGGGATATGTTATAAAAGCCATATAAAATTGCCTTCTCCCATCCAAATTCTAAAATAAAATACAAAAAAACAAATCCCCTGGACTGTTCATTGTCTGAGCCAAGAACTTTTAATGCTGTGTGTCTGCATTCAGGTGCTAATGGTAACCCAGGGGAACCCAAAAGCATAATTCTCAGCAGCTCCCTAGGGGGCAGTGCTACATAGGCATGGTCCACTGTTGTCACCATCACCTGCCTGCATACCTCCCAACTTTTTGTGCTGGGAACGAGGGACATCTATTAGCAAAAGTATGTAGGAATAGGACACACCCCCTGGTATGCCCCCATAAAGGGGAATTATACAAAGCCAAAATGAATGATTAGTTAAATCCACAAGTGTTTTTTTTTCTACTACTACTACTATTCTTTTATATTGGCTTTTGAAATTTGCAAATTGCAATTTAGAAATTGGATGAAAGGTTTAGCACCGGGAAACACTTTTTGAAAGATAAAAAGTGCATTTTATATACAACTATATAGATCAGACCAAAATGAGGAGAAATGAGGAGGAAACAAGGACAGAGGGACATTGTTCCAAATCAGGGACAGTCCCTGGAAATCAGGGACAGTTGGGAGCTACGTGCCTTGATATATGCACTTCTGGACAGAGAACGTGTAGACAGAAAGTGCTACAAAGAATTTATGATATGCCTTGTGCCTTCCCAACATCCAACATGCAACACTCAGATCAGGGCAGCAGGTAAGTATAGGCCCTTTAGGGTCCGTACAGTAGGGGGCCCATTCACACTATGTATGAATGAACTGTGCTGGAAAGCCTTGCTCAGCACAGTTCAAATGAACACAAGGCAAGTTGACTTGTTACGATTGGCTCAGTTCACACCAGTGGTGTGCCATATAAGAAAATCATGCAGAATTTTTTCAGAGCAGCATGGCGCAACGCAATCCATCACATGACACCATGCTGTGGCTGATAGAACTTAAAGTGGAATAAAAGTCTAACCATTCTTAAAAATGTTCTCTCCCACCACCTTCTACCTATCCTGCCTAACCCATCTAAAAAGTAAGTACCTCTTTTTTATACAGGTTAGGCAGGATAGGTAGAAGGAGGGAACATTTACACTTCCTATTTCTAATTTAATGAAATGTCACTTTCTGGAAATTGAGTGTCTGAAATAAATACTGTCTGTACTGCCCAGAAACAATCAATCTGATTTATACCAGCACTAGGAAATTACATTTTGATAAATGAAAGTGAGAATTTGATCTGTGCTTGCTGTAAGACAACACAGACAACACATTTGCCAACCGCAAATTACTCCACACCACCAAAGTGTATAATGAGCTCCTCAAACAAGCCGTGTCTTATGTGCATGTGCATCTTATGTGCATTAAGCAAATATGACAGTTCACTCTTTCATTGGTTCGTACATTAGACACCATCATTTTTCTATAGGAACTATTGATTCTGACTGACAGGGTAAGATTAAGGGTTTTATGGACTCACAGCCTAAAATACAGTGGGCTTAAATTCTCCCATTATCTAATAATAACGTTTTTATTTTGAACTTGAATTGAAAATATAAAAATACCAGTAGCACAAACCTTAGAGCACAATTCAACCTTTTAATCAGCCGAATAAATTCCAGGTTCATCAAAACAAAAGATGTTTGTTGTCTTACATTTCATGATCTTTCCAAAAAAGACTAAGTAGAAAAGCCATTTCTCTGTCAGCATGCTGCAGAGTGGGACCTTTGCTTTCTGTGTCAAGCAGTGTTCTCTCTGCAGAGGTGTGACACGCCTTCTACGGAATCAGAACTATAATACCATAGCTTCACTCTGTCCCAAATTTCAAGGGACTGTCCCTAATTTGAAACAAAGTCCCTCTGCCCCTCTTTCCTCCTCATTTGTCCTTCATTTTGGTCTGATCTATATAATTGTATATAAAATGTACTATTTATCTATCAAATGTGATATAGAAAAAACACTCACGCCAAAACCTATTAGTAAAAAAGAACTAAAATAAGAAAATATAATGGGATTGCTGCTGCTACAACCCCTCAGGGTAAGCAATGAGAAAAAAGTGATAGCCAACCAGCTAATTAGCAGCGCAATTTCTCAATAACTACGTGACTTAATTGGATCAACTAAGTACACGATGAGAAAAGAAAGTGCACATGTGCAATAAATACATATACTCTATGTGAAAAATATTGCAATCAATAATTGATAAATAATAATATAAATAAAGTGCAAAAAAAGTCCAAAATTATATACATAAAGTGCATCAACAATGAATGATAGTAATTAGTTCCAAGCTGCATGAATTCTTCTCAAGGTGCAGAAATGAATAAATCCTTTTCACAAGTGCATGGTGCAAAGTGCTGTGTGACAGGAAACAGTAGTGATGGTGACACCCTCCGTGTGCTAGAAATTCGGAAAGAATGCACACTCACCAGAGACATTGTTGATCTCTGGAAAGTTGTGAAGTGTGACAGACGCATGTATCAGATCCCTTCCCTTCTCACTAATTCATAAAAAAGGACCGGCCAATCTCACACCACGCTGTAACAATGCCACTCTCTGCTGCACCCTGCAATAAGATTTTCCAGCTCGTGGGACCACAATCTAGGTGCCAGCAGGTTGAAAGCGATTTTCACTGGACTAATTAAGCAATTAACCCTTTAAATGCCAACACCATTTGATCCAAGCAGGAGAAAGCTCGTATTTCTAGCAATACCAATTATGATTTTAGAATAATCGTCTGTAACACACACTACGGACAGGTATGTTCATAGGATTTATTCTACAGTAGCACTCTTCAAGACACAGGTTCTTTTTTAGCTTGCATTAAGAGCTTAGCGACAAGGTTAACACTTTTCAAAATATGGTTTTAATAATAAAAAGGTCAAAGTTGGTGCAAATAAAATATTTACAGAAAAAAAAGTGTTCAAAGAAATAGAGACATAATTCAGCCATAGAAAAATAAGGTAGAATTTAGGAGCAAGGATACTTGCAATCAATGTCCTGGGTATTATCAGAGTTCAGTCGATGAGCCAGGTGTTATTGGTTCTCAAGTTTGACAGATGTTCCTGATTTGATGGTAAAGGAGAACCCTCTCAACTGGTTAGGTCTCCCTTTTTTTTTTCTTGACAGATGCCCCTGACCAATAAAAAGGAGTACCCATGGGCTGTCCTAAGGTTATGACAATATCAGGTCCCTCCTTACAGAAAGTTTTATACTACTATTCATATCTTCCAATATGTACCGGTTACATTCTTTAAGCTGATAGATTATTGTTCAACATTGAATTCTGTGTCCAGGGATACTAAACACAGGGTAGCTCAGATTAACCTGTCACCTAGGAGGCATCTGACAGCTATCTTCCCTTCTATATGTGCTAATGTGGTCATGTATGACCTTAATTAATTCAGGACTCAATTAGCAGTTTACAGCCCTGTACAGGCATAAGCACTGGTTTGTGATGTCTGTGATTTGAGATAATGGCTCTTCTGAAGTGTAAAACCTATGCATTCCATGAATTTTAGGAGGAGGGAGGGGGTAATCACTGCGACAATGTGTAACTGTTCTGCAAGACTGTCATGGCTGAGCCCTAATGACTGAACAACTTGGCCACTTGCTACAGCTTTTCATGTGTCCAGTACAGGATATCATTACATGAGGTATGTATCACTGTAAGCCATCATGTCAGATAAGGAAAGTTGGGAAATCTTTTTTTTTTGTTTTAGGTCATGTAATTTAGAGTATTGAAGCCAGGGACTGGCTTGACAGCCAGGCAGGTCGTTTTTCAGGAGAGATTAGCAACAACAGACTCAAGTGGGGTCCCCAGAGCTTTTTTTATAATGTTTAAGTATGCACAGCATAGTTGCACATTTTGGCCCACTTTCTTTGCAATGCACCCTCTTCCAGTGATGACATCTGCAATCCCTCTTCATTGCTTGCACTTTCATCTTCCCCGAACCTTCCTTCAGGTTCAGAGTCTTTTGCAGTCTTCAATAATGAATATACTGGACTAACACACCTTTAGATAAATGCTTAAAAAAGCAGATAATGTGTATACTGTGAACAATAGTGCAAAAGTCTGACTGTTAGGCATACATAAAAGAAATATATATATATATTTAAATACAGATCAAGTATTATGCATTGTGAAGTATGCAACCGATTGCCCTCATGAGAAGATTAGGCAAAAGGATATGAGGTAGCCTAATATCAATGTTTAGGTGTGAACATCTCTTCTTCAGGTCTCTTCTTTTTCAGTTCTCTCCTTCAAGTCTGTCTTTCTTCTAGTCTCTCCTTCTTCAAGTCTCTCCTTCTTTAGGTCTCGTCTTCTTCTTCAAGTCTTTTCTTTTTAAGGTCTCTCCTTCTTAAAGTATCTCTTTCTTAAGGTTTCTCCTTTTTCACATCTCTCCTTCTTCAAGCCTCTCCTTCTGCAGGTCTCTCCTTCTTCAGGTTTCTCCTTCTTCAGGTCTCTTCTTCAAATATCTTCATCTTCAAGTCTCTCCTTTTTCGAGTCTCTCTTTCTTCAGGTCTCTCTTTCTTCAAGTCTCTCCTTTTCAAGTCTACATTTCTTCAGGTCTCTCCTTTTTCTAGGTCACTCCATCTTTATTTCCTTATGTCTTTCTTTTTCAGTTCTATCCTTCTTGAAGTCTCTGTTTCTTCAGGTCACTTCTTCATATCTTTTCTTCTTCAGGTCTCCTCTTTTTCAGGTCTTTTGTTCCTCAAGTCCAAGTCTGTCTTTCTTCTGGTCTCTCCTTCTTCTAGTCTCTCCTTCTTTAGGTCTCTCCTTCTTCAGGTCTTTTCTTTTTAAGGTCTCTCCTTCTTAAAGTCTCTCTTTCTTCAGGTCTCTCCTTTTTTACATCTCTCTTTCTTCAAGCCTCTCTTATTTCAGGTCTCTCCTTCTTTAAGTCTCCCCTTCTTTAGGTCTCTCCTTCTTCTGGTCTCTCCTTTTTCAGGTCTCTCTTTGATAAAGTCAGTCCTTCTTCAGGTTTCTTCTTCTCCAGGTCTCTCCTGAAGATAAGGTCTTCACCCTGAAACATTGATATTAAGACATGCTGGTATGTTAATTGGATCCTGTATAAAAAGAAAAAAAAAATTGGCCCTACTGTGTATGTATGTGAGTTATGGACCTTAGATTGTACGCTCCTTGAGGGCAGGGACTGATGTGAATGTACAATGTATATGTAAAGCACTGCGTAAATTGACAGCGCTATATAAGTACCTGAAATAATAATAATAATAATAATAATAATAATAATAATTAAGAGACCTAATTTCTTGTCTAGGCTGCTTATAACAAGGTTATCTCTGATTTTGCTTACATAGATGAAACTAAGGTGTGCCTTAAACAACTCTATTAATTGTTTTTAGTGGTCTTCTTTGGCCAGACTGGTATGATATACTAAATAAGGATAGATAGATAGATAGATAGATAGATAGATAGATAGATAGATAGATAGATAGATAGATAGATAGATAGATAGATAGATAGATAGATAGATAGATAGATAGATAGATAGATAGATAGATAGATAGATAGATAGATAGATAGATAGATAGATATATGGAAGTAATTTGGCTGGAGTTCTTCTTTCAAACCAGCTGTCTCTCACCAGTTATGCCATAGAAGCATTTTTCTGGTGAAGCATACAGAAATATTATGTAAAAGTGCTCTCTGCGTATGTAAATATTAATATCACAACCTGAATCCATTTCTGCTGTCTCTAAAAGTACATCTGTTTCGACACCTGCAAAATTACTGCAAGTTGGCATTTGCGCTTCTGCAGAAAGTTATGTAAGTGTTAGCAACGACATCTGCCAGAGTGACGGGACTGAGTCAGGAATTATTGCAGCCAATCAGGAAATTATTAAAAACGGCATTCTGTTATTTGGTTTTGTCAGGACCAACTGTTTCATTATGTCTGTTCTAATAGTGCGCATTTTGTGTCTTTACAGATTTAGCTCTGCAGAATACACATGGACATTATTTAAAGACATTTTCCCTGTACATTATTGTTATCATTAGCTATCATTTTTGTAACTTAGTTTTGGGACTTAAAATGAGTAAAATGCACTACTTACTTTTTTGTTTCTTTTGATTTAAATGGAAGCTATGGTTTGGCAATAATGGTATTTTATTTTTAAAGCAACTCCGATGTCATTTAAAAATGAAATTGGGCCATCCCTGCAAAAAAAGCAATAAATACTTGTGTCCCACACAATTATACATTTTATTATTGCCACAATGTATTGCATTATGTTATTTATATAGTAGTATCCACTGACACCAGGCAGGGTGTGTGTTGCTACAGCAGCCTGTTTATTTTGTGCATTTGTAATGTTCCTCTGCCTATTCTCCTCCTGTTTTAGCTGTAGTTAGTATAGTTTATACAGTAGCTGTGGATTCTGCTGAATCGGCAAGTTGACATTCTGTACGTACAACCTGAGTCTAAGGAGGTATATCATAACATAACATAACGTAACATAACATAACACAAGGGCCAAGGTTTCCATTCCTCCCGTCCCTTGTTGCACTCTGTGGTTGCTACTTCTGGACTTTATGTCACTTGTCCCACAGCCTATGCCAAACTTTGCTTCTTTGAAGATCCAGATTATGCCATAGAATAGTCAGAATTCTACACTTTTAGGAATGTTGAAACCTGATGTCCCCAGTTGTTTCTGCAGTCTCCATCAAGGGCCCTTACATGCAGGACTGTTTAGTCTAGTTATGCTCCACACTATGGGAAAAGGTTCATAGAGCATATTTCGAAAGAGCCTAGTGCAACAGTGCATAGAGCATATTTTGAAGGTTCCATTATATTTACATGCTTGTCAAATGAAAAGGTTCACTGTAAAGCTCACCACATTACTTTTTGATCATACTATCTCCTTTAGATCCACAAGTATGCAGTGCAAGGGCTTGCCTGATAGGTCAATATTTGTCTGGATTGATTGGGTAGATCCTCATGTGATATAGTCTGGGTAGCTCTAAAGTTGATTGAACCCAATTAGAAAAAATCATGAATCTTGGGTGAAAGTTGTGTGAATGTTGTGTAAAAAAATTTAAACAAAAACATAGCCAAGTTAAAGCGGAGTTCCACCTTTCCCTCCACCCCCTCAAAAATTAAAAGTCAGCAGCTACACATACTGTAGCTGCTGACTTTTAATATTAGGACACTTACCTGTCCTGGAGTCCAGCGATGTCCGCACCGCAGCCGATGTTTCCTTTGGCTGTCAGGGTGCTGCCGCCGCCATTGCTGTTAAGGGAACCCGGCAGTAAAGCCTTGCAGCTTCCCGGGTGAGTCCCTACTGCACATGCGTGAAGCGTACTGTGCATTCCTATTGGCTTGGCGGCGGGGGAAGGAGGAGGGGGCCAAACTTCCGAGGGACAGAGCAGCGACGCCGTATCCTGGTACCCGTTCCCCCCTCCCCCCTGAAAGGTGCCAAATGTGGCACCGGAAGGGGGGGGGCAAAAGAGCAAAGTTCCACTTTTGGGTGGAACTCCGCTTTACGTATCTCTGCCCTGCCTCTGTTAAAAACTGTTAGGAAAATCCAAGTTGCAATTAAGAGTCAAATTCTATCTATACCACAATATCCCATGTCAAATTGTACACTCAATTGTACAATTGAGACGAGTTGGCCTTCCTGTTCTGCATGCACCTTTCAGAAAGAAACCATGTTGTTGATTCACTAAAATTGGAGAGTGCAAAATCAGCTTCCAGGTTAACTGAGCAAGTTTAAGTTAGAAGCTGATTGGCGACCATACACAGCTGCACGCAATTTTGCACTCTCCAGTTTTAGTAAATCAACCCCCATGTCTCTTTTTAATGGTTAGGTAAACTCTTGCACAACTGGATTTGTCCACATTTACTAGTATTTATAAATCTCAATGCTAAAGAGAGGGCAAATGCCAGAAAATAGATATGAAGGTCTTAGGCAAATCTGCAGCAATGTGAACTTGAGCAACCATGTAATTTTTATCAAATTTTACATTCAATGCCACCAAAACCACATACTATAGAAGTGTGACATGTACTAGTACACTGAATACTTTTTTTAGAGTCTTTTAACTATCATGCTGACCGTACACTTTGTAATTTTATGGCAATTTCAGCTAATGATTGAGTGGGTCAAAGCAATCTGCAACAAACACTCTTGAACAATTTATGGTGTTGATAGTATCTGCTTTATTGCTTTTGAATGTTATCTTTTTTTATGTATTAGATAAAGGAAAAAAAAGGGGAGAGGGGAAACAGTGAAAGGAAGGGTGAGCTTCAGGGAAAGAATACACGTGTACTGATGATGATGATTAATATTGCATAGCAATTTACAATATATCACAGTTAACATACTGCATGTGCCTTAAACGATAAAATTACAGGATGTAAGTGCCTTTTAAAAAAAGGCAAGGGTAATATTGAACAATAACACAGGTTTTTAATATACCCAATATTATTGATCCTGAGAATGCCAAAGAAAAGTCATGTTATTAAACTATTATCTTAAGTAAGACTGCATAATTGCAAAGGACTATAATTGGAGATAAGCGCAAATAACAATCGAGTAGTTAGCTATACTGAGCCTTGTTTAAAGTTAGAGGTAAAGTGAAATTTGATTGCGACCAGAGAAAAAAATAGCTGTTCTACTGGAATCAGAACAAAAAAAGGCCAGGCGCTGAGGAGCTTTACCACTAGGAGAGAGTGTTGGGCTGCTGATAGGTCGCTACTGTCCCAAACTTAAAACTGGTGAGATCGGTAAAAAGCAATAACATTGGGGGATAAAGCACTGTGCCTGAGCAGAATTAAAACGCCTGTTCCTCAAAGGTGAGACAATGACAGTGTCAGTTTATTGAACATGCCACACAAAGTACGAACCAACTGTGCACACAAAACACCGGGCCAGCAAAGAAAGTACCTGGGGAGGGTGCTGCATGTGTGACAGGAAATTCCAAAGACTCCTGAGGTGACCAGTTGGCTGAATAGGAAAGGGGAAATGCTGAAGCCGCATGTGTACGGGGATAGGTCTCACATCTCAATTACCGTTGGAGGATTCTGTGCTGGAATAAGGTCCTGTTGATGCCAGATGCGGCCGCCCAGGGCACCCAGGTGGACGGACCGCCAGTGTGCATGGAGACTGCCGAATAGCCCACGATGGAGGCCAAAACATGTAGTCCGGAAATGACATCATGGGTTTGGCAGAACTGGAAGCAAGTGTCTGCAGTGTATGGGCAGCGAGGGAGTGTGACAATGGGCCGGCCTCGGATTGGCTGGGAAAATAAAAGAAAGCCAGCTGTAGGACAAACTACATATTTCGACCTGAAGAAGGGGCCTGGCCCCAAAACAAACTGGCATGTTCAATAAACTGAAACTATCATCGTCTCACCTTTGAAGTACTGGCATTTTAATTCTGCTCAGGTACAGCGCTTCATCCCCCATTGTTGTTGGGTTCTATTGGAATCAAGGATTCTACAGTACCAAAACAGGGGGACTCTCTTGTACTTTTAGGTATCAGGTTAAACCTTTTATCAGTCTTGTGTTTGTTAATACTGCCCTAGCTCTGATAGTATTGCATTCCATAATGCAGATTAGAATACTGTAATTGGGATGCTATACTAAAGCTGGTTCACAGTTCAGCAGAAACCGACCGACATTTGGACCATGTGTACAGCTGTCCTTCTGACAGAAGCTGGTCTAAGGAAAATCGTCATCTGATTAATGTTCGCACCCAATGACTGATTAGTGTGTTCTGGTGTGGGTGGAAGCCCTCCTATCAGAATACAATAGAACAGTGGAAGATATCGCTGCACTAACATCTCTTAGTTAGTACAGCGACCTTTCAGTTTTATTTTTGTTCTTCCCCCTGGGTTGAACGAAAAAAAAAAAAAAATTGCATGTGAGTAGTACCAGGCATAAGGGATTTTTAAAGTAGAAGTGTGGCCTTATAAAGTGTGGCTTTACAAATGTGTTTCACTATCTTTGGGACTGATAGTCCCAAAAGGGGAAAAAAGCCATAAGGAGAGCATGTTCATGTGATCAATCAAAGTCATGTGACTGTCCTCTCCAACCATTCAAATAGTTTTCACTGTTGCATGAAACAGAGAGAACTTAGTGGTGTACAGTATATTTCACACTGCGGTCTGCACTTTATAAATGGGCAATCCAAGAATACAAAGTCCAGGGCATTTACGGTATATCATTGTACTTTATTTAGTCATAAATTCCAAAAGTTAAAAACAATTAAAACCCAGCCAGCCAATTAACTTTTCTCATTCAAAGCATATGCTTGATGAGGGCACCTGGACCCACGTGGCTTAAAAAAGCTTGTGCTTTGCAAGAGAAATGTGCCTCAGCTGGGTGTGTTTTAATTGTTTTTAGCCTTTTATGACAAAATAAAAAGAGTGATATGTCGTGAGTGCCCTGGACCTTGTTTTCTTGGATTGCTGCATTTGGCTACTTACTAACCCACTGCTGGGAGGTCAGAAGTGAGGGATCTTCAAAGACAAACTCTTCAATATGTACTTGTCTAATTTCAACCTAGAGTTACAAATAGTGAGTGCCACAAAACTATTTGAGTTTTATTAATGGAGCCATGAAGTGCAGACCATGGTTTGAACAAACATTGCAATGTGCAGATAGCTATATCTGCCCTCTATTAAAAATGAAGCCCCACGTTTTGCACAAGGAGCTAAAAAACTAAAATGACAGTTGAAAACATTGCCATTTGCATTTTAGAATGAAATATCAAGCCCATATCCACTGATAAGCCCATATACCCTGGTATTATGCAAGCCTACTTTTATCCTAACTGGTAATCGGTTGAGAAACTAACAGGGCATATTGAGATTTATAGTTTCTCAGAAACTGAGAAGGCAGCAGACTGGCCATCCCTAATATAGATTCCTCGGCAGCTGTCAGTGTTACCCAGGCTGGATCAGCAGCCTAAGTCTCGCTCTCCGGCTGTGTGATGGAAGAGCGGACAGATAGCTGTCATCCGAAGAGAAGACCAAAGATGATTGTTAGAAGGATTTGGTAGCTCATGTATTTTGCCTAATAGGAAAACCAAGCTCAGCATTTCCTGGAGCAAAAGAAGACAGATGAAATCTCAGGACACATCAACGTTCCCGCTTCTCAAAGATTTCCTGTCAAAACTGGCCTATGAGGGGAGAAAGCCTTTCAATAACATTTTTTTCCCTCCGACGCCTGGATTTCCAGTCTCGCAGCCGAGAGAGAGAAAAGCTGCAAAAGGCGAGATCTGGTCTAGTCCCTGGTTTTAAAATAAAAAGAATGTGACCTTGATTAGAGTAGGAAAGCACGCTCTGATAAGGGTCCGCATTTTACTTGTCAGTTTCAAAGAGAAACAATGTCGTCTATTCAAATAAGGTATCGTATCAAAAGTGTCTGAAAGAGGATGTGTTCTCCCTGCCGGTGCTAGCCGATCATATTCTTCTAGTTGGAGCTTAGGACTTAATATGTATTTTGGAAGATGGGGCCTTATTGCTCCTAGCAACAACATTCACTTTCACGTTTAATGAAAAGGGACAACTTGATTGGTGGGTCTGAACCTTTCTCCAGTCAATCATTGTTATTGATTTAGATCACTCTTCTGCTTTGCACTGGAGAACCATAGAGGCATTTTTAGGACATTGGTGGACCCAGGGCAGACATCTCCTTAATGAACCCTCAGTCATTTTCCCCACTCCTAAATATGCAACCTGCTGGCACAATGAAGAGAGGAAACAATAAGCTGCTCCAAGAGACCAGTCACTTGTTACTTTCAGAGCCTGTGTTAACATTGCAGGTGGCTGTCTAACTATCAACATGATACGACATTGTATTTTAGACTACCCCCGTGTCACTATACTAAATACACCTATAATATAAATTACTAATTACCCACACTCTGTATAATTCAGTACTCTATTTAGACTTTAATGAAGCAGTAGAATGGTTTTTGCTATTATTTGTGGGGACAGATGGCATGTACTCATGGAGACACGAAACAAAACATTTGGCCTGACGTGAAAGAACACTTCTTCTGTCAGATGTATCTGATACTTCACTTTTCATCCCAATTGTTCCAAAAGGAGGTCTGGCCTTTTTATAGTTGGAGCAATCTAATGTATACACAGGCCAGGAATCAGAAGAGAAAGTCTAGAACAGCCATTTTAAACCTTTTTACCCGAAAGGAACTCTTGACATAATTTTTGAATCTTGGGACACCCCAGCTGAAATTATTTAAAAAATAAAAACACAATATTGCTGCGCTAAAAAGATATGAATATTGCACCAAATGATAAAATCATAAAAGGAAGCAGCCACACTAATCTGGAATGTTACAGATTAAACAGGTATAGAGCAATAACTGTGGCTCTAAATCCTGACAGAATGTCCCAAATGAATGAGCAAAGGCAGTCCTTATAGTGTAACTCCACACTGAAGAAAGGTGAAATAGCCTCAGAGCCGGAGAACCGCCACCAAAACACTCCAATCTCACCACTGCTTACCAAATAGCGATGATCCCCATAACAGAGATCGCATGAGCCCAAAACATATGATGGAACAGGAACTCCCATTTGCAGGTCCCGAACTGGCAAGCTCAAAAAGTGGTGTGATAAGGAACAGAAAAGAAGGGACACTTACATAGCGCAGACTGCTAAAAGTTTATTCCCACATGAGATAAAATAACACTTACAATGTTAAGAAGATGATCTCGCATCGCAAATCAATAAAATGGACCTCCTCTCGGCGTTCCTTGGCGCTCCTCGTTAGACAACCCAAAAGATGGCCGCCACGTCTCCTCCATCACCAAGAGCGCCACCCAACGCGTTTCGTCATCAAAAGACATCGTCCCGGACCTGGTTGAGAACGACTGGATTGCATAACCTTCCTAAAGTGCTGTAGTATATGTACTTTAAAAATCAACTCAAGTTACGTCAGCTATTAATTATCTATCAAAGCTGAAGCTGTGTTAAAATCAAAAAGCTTGTGCAGTTTAAAGGCATACAGTGGGAAGCAGAGGAGGAAGACAATGGAAGCTGTAACAACACGACCTTCCAAATCCAAGGTACAATGATATGCTAAGGCTAGAGCCCAGCTTTAATAAGAATGTACCTTTTCTTTTTTTTTTTGCATGTTCCATATTACAATACCTATGTATTTGCATACACACAAACTCAGCTTTCCAGGCCTGGCCTTATCATGGGTCCTGCTGGGTCCATTGGACCCAGGCAGCACTTGGAAAGGGGCAGCAAATTGACTTCCAATATTTTTTTACCAGCACTTTTGTGTGTCATCGGTTTGCGGTGTGTTATCGGTGGCATTTGCTGATCTCATAATGCTACCCTTAGTGCAAACTGATGAGTATGAGGAGGCGGAGCGTCTCCTCTGGGGAACGTTCCTCATGTGATCGTGGTGTGCGCAGTGACGTCAGACATCAGCGCACTCCATCTCACGTAGGGCAGGCTGTACCTTCTATGGTGGTGGGCGCAGCAGACATAGGAGTGACAGGAGGACTGAGGACAGACAGTGGGTGTTTGGTGGACCGGTCCCATGGTAAGTTGTGGAAGAAGATAACAGTATAAATAATATTTTCTAAATTTGATATTTATATAAAATAATGGATGTGGGCGTGATTTTTTTTTTTGGAGGGGAGGGGGGCAGCATTTCATTCTTGGACCCAGGCAGCACAATGTCTTGTGCTTGCCAGCCATGCAACTTTCTGATTTGCCCTTGTATAATATCACAGTAATTATTTTTCTAAATAAAGGAAGCACCTTCCTCCTGTATAAAACTTTTCCAGTCCCATATTTAAATTAGACTCCTGCCTGCGGTTCCACTAGACAGGAAAGGGTTAATAGTCCATAGGATAAATATTGCAACAATCCATTTGCAGTTACTCATTAAAGTGTTAACTCGGCTACACCACGTATCCCACTAGCTACAAAAATGTTAATTACCCCACTACAAATGGTAGCTGTAAAATTATTAATTAGCTCATTGGTAGCAGAAAATAATAATTAGCCTTAAACTGCGAGATTCTGTAGACGTGAATTGGGACTGTGCTGTTCTACTTATTAAACCGACATTCTTTAATGAATATTTTAGACATCAGCACTGATCTTATAACATGCCAGCCTTTGGTCTGTGGATCTGTAAACGAGGCTCAGATCTGACGGCCAGTACACTGTCATTGTTTCTTACGGAAATGCGACCTTTGCTGGGTGACAGACTTAAAGTGAAGTGAAATGAGAACACAAACTTTTTGAGCACAGGAATGAAAAACAGGAATTTAATTTGCTGTTTATATTCATTGCTGAGTAATCAGCAGTGGGAAATCAATGGTTTTGTATCTCTCATTCTGCATGGTGCTCTTCCTGCATTATGCAGATAGTGCTTTAATTTGGCCACACCCAGAAATAGTTTTATATCCTTCTGGAAAAAACACAGCGGGGGACATTTTTGAAAGAGAGGCTTTTGGCTCCAAATAGGGCTGCACAGGGAAGACTGTGGGTACAGGGAGAAAGGTAAATATGTAGCCTGGTGGGTTGCACTCTAGGAGGAAATGGGAGGAATTTATGCAAGGGGAAGTCCACCCTTACATTAAAATCACTACATCTACAGGCATCCACGATCTAAGACTAACCTATCTAGCCCTGTAAAGAAGAAATCAGTATACATACCTTTTTTTGAAGCCGATCCGACACGATCTTCAGCGGCGGAAGCTCTGCAGAGGACACAACCAACAACTGCTGTGAAATGAATGGGAAGTGGCGTCACCCATAGACTTACTATATGGGTCTTCTTCTGTGTCTTCTGCACCCACCTCCACAGCAAAGCGGCTACTGACAGCTCAGTGTGGGACCGGGCCGGAGTGGCTTTAGAAAAGGTATGTACAGGGCTAGACAGGTTAGTCTAAGATCATGGATGTCTGTAGATGTAGCGATTTTAGTGTTAAGGTGGACTTCCCTTTTAACCACTTGAGTTTCGCTGTCTGTTTTTTTTAACAGTAAAAGGATGGTGGCTTATTTCTGTAGTGCTGTTTAAAAACTGCTCTGCAGTAATCCCCGAGGGGAGGCGTCACCTAATGGCTGTGAACTGAGCTGTCACCGGATGGTTCACTTCACAGACATTGTGTACAGAGCCAGTAGAAGAGACTCTGTACCTGTGTTACCAACCGTCAGTATTTTTACTCTAGACGCTTGAGCATTCATTTCAATGGCCAAAATAAATAAATATTTACATGATTCAAGCGTTTACGGCCAAAACACTGCTGCCAAGAGGAAAGGCCTTTAGGAAGCTGGGCAAACACCCTGTGTGCATGGGGCCTTTAAAGTGGGAAAAAACTCCCATCTCTGACTTTTACCTATAGGTAAGCTAAAATAAGGATTACCTATAAGTACTGTAAATTAGGGATCGACCAATTATCGGCACCACCGATATATCAAGGGGCCGATGTGCACTTTCCCTGATATATCGGGATCGGCCCCTGAGGTTACCGATATTGCTGATATTTTGGGAAAGTTCTGTACCGGAGTGATGCCTGCAGCTAGAGGCATCACCCTGGTACCGGTGTCCATAGCCGATGGTCGGCTGTCTTGTAATGACAACCGATGCGACTGAGAAGCCGCTCGGCTGTCATTACAAGGAGCGGGAGGGGATGTCCCCCCCTCCCGCTGCCTTCCGCGGCTCACCTGGGTCTCCCGTCCCACCAGGAGACCCGGGCATCCTACCTACACAGCCGTCAAACAGAAGACCCAATCAAAGCCGCATTTGGCTCTGATCGGGTCTCCATGTAAAAAACCCGGAAGTGATGCCACATTTAAAAAAGTGACAGCATTCAAAACAGCCAAACTTGGTGTTTTGAATGCTTTTCAGTGCCGAGGAGGGGTTTGGGGTCTTTTAGACCCCCAGATCCCTCCACAAGGAGTACCTGGAAAAAAAAATTGACATGTCCGAATATCCGATGACCAAAATATCGGTATCGGTATCGGCATTAAAAAAACAATATTGGTTGATCACTACTTTAAATATCTCCTAAATGTGCACCGTTTGTACATGCAGCTGATGACGTCACTGATGCATGCACTCTGATGGAAAGGCCACCCAGGCAGTCCTGTGCCGTAAATGGTGGCTCCTGTGCGCATGGCACTACTGCTTTAACCTCCTCCTCTTCCATACATCTGATCTCCATCATGTCTGTAGGTAACCGGCTTTTTAAACCTCCACCTCCTTTATCCTGCAGATCCTTTACAGTAACCCATTTACCTCCTCCTCCCTCAGTCCCTCTGTGTATGACCCATGCATTTTAAATCTATATTTATTCATTTTAAACATAAAAGGGGAAACAGACAGCTCCATAAAAAGTAATGGAGTCAACAATTAAAAAGATGGTGTACAAAAAGACAGTACAATATGGCACTTTAGTGCTTGCTGGTTTCCAAACTCAACTTGTGGACCGGGTCATAAAATTAAAGTTTATTGAACCTGATGCAGTTGGTCAGCTTAAACATGTATTGCAATATATGTGAACTAAATATCCCTGTTTTTCATTGTATAGTTTGCTGGAAAGGGTGTAGCAGTGTGCAGAAGGTTCATCCAGAATTTGTAGTCTATCTAAATGTAGACTGTATTAAATATTAAATAAATGAAACATGTGTCACCCTAGGAAAGGCTGGTAACATCGAGGCTGGTAAAACCATTAGCATCTGTTTGACAAAGGGGTGGAGCCCCGAAACGTGTAACCATGCCACACCGTGACAAGCTGATGTCTTCCTTGTGGATGAGCCGAGTCTGGCTGACCATGCTGAGTGGGCAGAGTGGATCTAGACCCCACTACACTGCAGGGTAGCTTGCCCTCCAGCTCCCAGCAAAACTACAGCTTCCTCCATCCAACTGTAGACTGAAGGGCACAGGACACGGAAGCTGTCACAAGGCCTAACAGCTTGCACTCCACCTTCCCACAGCTCACCATCTCAGCTGTCCTCACATCCTCCAAAAGCTGCCATTTTTCTTTTACTAAGCTGTCACACATCAACTCTGTCTACACCGGCCACTCCATCCACTAGTTGCCACCGGGCTGGATGTTTCCTGACATTTCCTAGGATGACACGCACAACAGCTATTACCACCTTTTCTCTTAATTTAATAGAACACTATTTTTAACAGTCTACATTTATATTAAGTTGCCCTCTTTTTATGTGTATTTATATGTGTTTTAGGTGCTCAGGGTCTGTGTAAGGGGAGCTGCCATCACCTGTACCTATTTTTACTAACATCCCACTCTTGTTTTTTATATAAAATCCCTGGTATTCAGTGGCATAACAGTAGCACTGTAGTCCTTCCTATACACCATTAGTGGAATTGTGGTACTTTTTGGCCACTAGGTGGCAATGCAGTGGTGAAATAATTTACAAACTCTAAACGCTTTATCTCAGGATTATAGATTGTTATATGCCATTGAATGTTGGAAGATCATCTCTGCAGAGATAATGCTCCAACCCTGTTCTTTTGAAGGTGAATAGTGACTCCTTGGTAGATATTCTAAATGCACTAATATTATTGTTCTTTGATGCACTAACCAATTAATGATTAGCTAGTGGCCCTATTGGGCCCTACCCAGATGCAATATATATTTATATATATTTGTATGTTGTGTTTAAATTCTTTTTATTAAATTTAGAAAAAAACATACCAATACAAAACAATCAAAAACATAGGTAGTATTCCTAAAATATCCCCAGGGATTCCATGTACCCCACCGTATGCATATAATTGCCAGCCTACATTACATTGAAAGAAGTATAAGACAAACCCTGCTCTTTAAGAATATGAATACCTTCTCCTGTATTCCTCCTGACTGTGGTCTAGAGTCCACCCAATCTCTCCATCTAGACCACAGGTGTCAAACTGGCAATCCTCCAGCTGTTGCGGAACTAAAAGTCCCATGATGCTTTGCAGGTACAAGTATGACTCTCATAGGCAGAGGCATGATGGGACTTGTAGTTCTGAAACACCTGGAGGGCTGCCAGTTTGAAACCCCTGATCTAGACCCTACGTACCCCCCACCCCCTCCGAGAAAAAAAAATAATTGTGCAAACTTTTTATATTAATTAAGATGGGATTACTAGGGGCATCTCTATATGGCTACTCCCCTGAGTCTATCCAACACTTCCCAATCCGTGTTCTCTTTCTCTTCCACCCTTGCTTCTCACCCCCATATTAACCCATTCCAATTTAGGCATTCTATTTCAATAGGCATGTTCCCTATACCAAAAAAAAAAACAAAAAGGCAGGGGGAAACCTACACACCCCTAAATCTCCACCCAGTGACCTTAAACAAATAAAAGAAAACATCCAAAAAAATAAACAATAACAAAACCATAAAACATAAGAGTTATGTCACCTAATGGGGTTTTTACCTGGCCTAGTGACAGTCTCCTGAATGTAATGAACAAAGTTTATGCTACATCAGTTAAAAAACGTTTAATCTTAATATATGGTGTGACCCTTATACTGAAAAGTTTAGAGACCCCTGGCTTTGAGGAAGTGGGTTAAATGTTGCTGGCTATCAGACTTAGAGGAAACATTCTGCCAGGGGGATCTCTGGAAAAAATGGACAATAGTGCGCCAAATGCTGGTTTGATTATTTTATCTTTTCATGGACTATTTCTTTTTTATCTTTTTATTTATTGGCAGGAGTTCTGCTTTAAGTATTTTCCCCCTCATATAAGGTATTGTGGTCCTGCTGATCCCCCTGCAGGGCATCCTGTGGAAAGTTCAGCCACTAATTGCCTCTCAGGTTGTATTATTCAGGGATAGAACATAAGATAAATATGGCAGTGTATGTGGGAGCTTCTGTAAAATACTTGAGCACTCACACAAGCCAGAAAAACATTCCCACAGTTGCAGCTCAATTAAGGGGTCCTGAACTCCTAATGGCTCGTTTGAAAGTCATGTAGTTATGAGAGGTGCTTCCTGTCCTCTGCCAAACACTTAAGTAACTATTAAATCTTTTGCATAATAGCATTAACCTATTCATGCTCTTTTGTACACTGTATTTATTTCCCATTAAAAGTTTTCTCCTTTTTAGTGTAGGACAAAGAGAGCAGATCCTCTCTTAAAAAAAAAAAAAACAAAAAAAAAAAAAAACAATATCACCATCCTATTTGCATAAGAAACTGTAATTAAAGAAGGACTCTGACCTTAACATTACTGTGGCTTAATTCAATCAGCCATAATATGACCCCTGACAGGTAAAGTGAGTAGCACTGATTATCTTGTTACAATGGCATATGGAAGTGGATGGGATATATTAGGACCAGAAGTTGATGTGTTGAAAGCAGAAAAAATGGGTAAGTGTAAGGTTTTGAGCGACTTTGACAAGATCCTAATTGTGAAGGCTAGACGACTGGGTCAGGGCAACTCCAAAGCTGTGACTCTTGTGGGATGTTCCCAGTTTGCAGTGGTCAAGATCTACCAAAAGTGGTCCAAGGAAGAAACACAGGCAAACCAACAACAGGGTCCTGGGCAGTCAAGGATCAATAATGCACATAGGAGCAAAGGTTGGCCTGTGTAGTTTGATCCAATAAAAGGGCTACGTAGCTTAACCACTTCCCACCAGCCCTATAGGCAAATGACGGGGGGAAGGTGGTTTCATTATCCTGACCGGACGTCATATGACGGCGGCAGGATAATGCGTTCTGCGCGCCCCCTGGGGGGCACACAGAGTGGCGATCGGTGATGCGTCGTGTCACTCTGAAACACTGCATCTCCGATCTCGGTAAAGAGCCTACTGACGTAGGCTCTTTACCATGTGACCAGCTGTGTCCAATCACAGCTGGTCACATAGTACACAGGCACAGGCACGATAAGAGGAGAGCTGATCTGCGGCTCTCCTGACAGGGGGGGGGGGAGGGTCTGCACTGGTAATCAGATCATTGATTATCAGTGCAGACCCTTGGGGGGGAGGTGCCACTAGAGCCACCAGGGATGCCAACCCATGACCCCAGGGATGCCCACCATGGCCACCAGGGATGGCAGTCAGGGCTCAGGGAGCCCGCTAGTGCCCTCCCCATCAGTGCTGCCCACCAGTGCCCTCCCATTAGTGCTGCCCACCAGTGCCCATTATTGCCCACCAGTGCCGCCTATCAGTGCCCATTAGTGCCCATCAGTGCCGCCCATCAGTGCCGATCAGTGCCGCCTACCAGTGCCCATCAGTACCACCTATCAGTGCCCATCAATGCCGCCTATCAGTGCCGCATATTAGTGCCACCCCATCAGTGCCACCCCATCAGTGCCTCCTCATCAGTGCCTGTCAGTGCAGCCTCATCAGTGCTCATCAGTGCAGGAAAAAACGTATCTATTTACAAAATTGTATAACATAAACGAAAAACTTTTTTTTTTTCAAAGTTTTCCGTCTTTTTTTGTTTGTTTAGCAAAAAAGAAAAATCCTTGCAGTGAACAAATACCACCAAAAGAAAGCTCAATTTGTGGGGAAAAAATGACATAAATTTGGTTTAGGTACAGTGTTGCATGGCCGCGCAATTGTCATTCAAAATGCAACAGCGCTAAAAGCTGAAAATTGGCCTGGGCAGGAAGGGGTGAAAGTGCCCAGTATTGAAGTGGTTAAATTGCTGAAAAATTTCATGCTGGGTCCGATAAAAAGGTGTCAGAACACACAGGGCATCGCAGTTTGTTGTGTATGGGGCCACAGACCAATCAGAGTGCCCATGCTGACCCGTGTCCACAGAGCAATGGAAGAAGGTGGCCTGGTTTGATTATTCACATTTTCTTTTACATCATGTGGATGACCAAGTGTGTGTGCATCACTTACCTGGGGAAGAGATAGCACCATGATGCAGTATGGGAAGAAGTCAGCAGGGGCAGTGTGTTTCTTTTTCATGCCGCCTTCATGGGTCAAGACTGTTTTGGCGGAAAAAGGGTTTCCTACTCAATATTAAGTGGGTGGGGATGGTATGGTCGGGTGGTCATTTTATTTTTCCTGATCTGTGTATTTTGGCAGAATTATTCATATTTATTCAACTCTGAAAATTGGACCTATGTGTGTTTGAAGGCTAAGAGGGCAATTAATACTCTAACTGAAGTGCAACTAAACTCTGACCCAAAAATGTAATATAGTGCAGCTTACTAGTCTATGGTGTGGTTGCTGCATTCGTTTTCTTTTTTCAAGCTTCTTTTGCCTTATATTCACCTGGCTATCCTGCATGTACACACTTCCTGTCTGCGTGGCCAGGTCACTCCTCCACTGAATCTATAGAGGGAGCCATGGTTGTCACCCTAGGCCAGTGATGGCAAACCTTGGCATTCCAGATGTTTTGGAACTATATTTCCCCTGATGCTTATGCACTCTGCAGTGTAGTTGAGCATCATGGGAAATATAGTTCCAAAACATCTGGAGTGCCAAGGTTTGCTATCACTGCCCTAGGCTGCTCTCCTGGTGTTGAACTACAAACATGTCTCTTACTCTTTATCTCCATTACATAGGAGGCAGGATCATTAATAGTTTACATACGAAATCTAGGAAGGAAGATATTCGTTGGTACGGGAAGTGACAAGGAAGCTGCATTGCTGGTAAGATCATCAGGTATTTTCTGTATTTGTTGAACATGTTCTGAAAGTGATCTTCACCCTTAAAAATAACTTGCTTCCTCTCCATTCACCCCCTCCGATATACAAATATTCATATTTGTTTCTTTGGTTTTTTTTTTGTGTTTTTTTTTGTTCACTTCCCTTTTTTTCAAGTGTAATGTTTTGGCCACCCTCCAATTCTCCTTTCTTGCCTCGGTGAATGACGTACAATCCCCTGGTGCCTCCTGGGATATGCAAAATGCATTTCCCAGTAGGTAGCAGAAGCATTACAATCATTCCATTCATTATAGGAGAAGGAGAGTTGGGCCTAGCAGTGCAACATCAGGAGGCGGTTCCTTAACCCAGAAGTGCTGGCAGCCTTCTGATGATGTCACAGGAGAAGATGGTATCATAGGAACCTAATGGCGGCTGCATAAAAGAGGATCTGAGCAGGAAAACACTGAATCTGCTGGATGGATTGGTATGTTTACTGTGCAGAACACAGCATCAGGTAAGCAGGGGAAAAAGTAGTAGGGGGAAGGGTGACATCTCCTTTAACCACTTCCCGCCCAGCCTATAGTCAGTTGAAGACATAAAATAGTTAGGCGCTAGTATATGGAAGTCTGTTCATGAAAATGCAATATAAATGCAAATAAAGTCCATAAAGATGTCCTTATGAAGGAAGATGCAAGTCCACTGTGCAGGGCTGCCCTTCAGAAGGGGGAGAGTAGAAGGTGCTTCCCTAAACATGTAGGGAAAAAGCATACAAAAGGTGCCTTTGAGTGTAGACTGTAAGTTTAAAAATGTATTACAATAAATGTAAGATTCACATGAAAGTTCATGATGAGAAGCATATGGGGTATAGACTAGTGCCAAATGTAGTTTAAAAAATCTTGAAAAAGGAGAGCGCATTGTTTCCTTTCATCTAGTGCGCATGCTCCGAAATGCGTCGCAGACTTGTGACGTCAAAGGAGTAACAATGCCTTCTACCATGCATCTCAGCCCTCTCTCCCAGCTGGGGGGTTGTACATCTTTCTCCGCTTCCGGACGGATTCAGCGGGACCCGGGAAAGAGACGCAACACAGCATCAGCACGGGCATTAATGCCCCTACTCCTCCAGATGTCTACATTGGGCACTATACCCTAAATGCTTCTCATCATGAACTTTCATGTGAGTCTTACATTTATTGTAAAAAACATTTTAAACCTGCAGTCTACACTCAGAGTCACCTTTTGTTTGCTTTTTCTTTATAGTCAATTGAAGGCTAAGTGAACCTCTCATTGATCTGAGTGGACGTCATATGACGTCCTCACGAATCGCAGGACCGCGTTGTGGCACAATCTGTCATCATCTGTGTCCTTCGGGCACAGTTAATGGCTGATCACTGTACCGGGCCTCTGCTGATACCATGTGACCGCTGTAACCAATCACAGCAGGTCACATAGCAGTTTTCAAAGGAATCCATCCATTGTTTACGCCATTCATTGTGTACAATTGTGTTGCTAGCTGTGATTGGTCACAGTGATCACATCGTACAGTCTGGGCCAATCACAGCCCATCTATGAGATGTGATCAGCTGTAGCCAATCACAGTTAATCACAAGAAAACAAACAAAATTAATGAATTGCATTCATCAAGATACTTGCTTATAGCTATGAAATTAATTGCTATATGCAAACATAATGTATATATATAAAAAAAAAAAGAAAATGCTGATCATTTCCACAGAGTAGTACAATGTTACTATGGTAACAATATATTGCTCTGGTCAAAGTGTGTTAAAAAAATTTGTAAAAAAATGAAAGACAAAATTGAAAAAAGCGAATAATTTTCTTTTTTTTCATACTGTCACCAGTCAGTGTACCTCATTACTGTCAAATCAGTTAAATGATGATACTGTAGAAAGAAATAAGATAGGCCATCAGTATATCAGGATTGGTCAATTTTCAGATACAGTATATACCATAGTTTGTGGACTGTATAACTTTCCTACAGACTAAATAATATACACTGATTTGAGTTATTTTCACCAAAGGAATGTAGCAAAATACATTTTGGCCAAAATTTATGAAGAACAAATATTTTTTTCTAATATTTTATAATAGAAACGAAGGAAAACTATTTTGTTTTCAAAATTTTCCATTATTTTAGTTTATTTAGCAAAAAATAAAAAACCCAGTGGTGATTAAATACCACCAAAAGAAAGCCAAGGTGCTAGATGTAATCCTGGATTCTGAACTATGCTTTTGGCCCCACATCAACTCACTGTCCAAATCTTGCCGCCTCAACCTCCACAACATTTCCAAAATATGCCACTTCCTATATAATGACACCACAAAGCTTTTAATTCACTTCCTGGTCATCTATCGCCTCAACTACTGCAACTTCCTCCTCATTGGATTACCTTTACAAAGGCTATCTCCCCTTTAGTCTGGTCATGAATGTTGCCCCCATCTTACCAACCATTCAGTGTCTGCTACCCCTCTCTGCCAATCCCTCCACTGGCTTCCACTCACCCAACAAATTAAATTAAAGATACTAACTACAACTTACAAAGCCATCCACAACTCTGCCCCCAGCTACATCACTAATCTTTACTGGGGACACCAACCTAATCGTTCTCTTCGTTGCTCCCAAGACCTCCTGCTCTCTAGCTCCCATGTCACATCCTCCCATGCTCGCCTCCAGGACTTCTCCAGAGCCTCTCCAATCCAACAGAACCACCAACCCCAATCTGTCTGACTATCTCCTACTCTGAGTTTTGGACAATCCCTGAAAACTAATTTCTTCAAAGAGGCCATTCTGCCCTCACCCAACAACTGTACATTTATTTTCTTCATCAACCCATCCCCACAGTTATTATCTTTTGTATCTCTTGATCCTCCCTCTTAGTGCCGGTTCACACTACGTCGCTCCGACTTAGGGGGCAACCTGTGAAGTCGCGTGCAGCGCGACTTTGGCGCGACTTGCACGGACTTCATAAAATGAATGTCTATGCATGTCGCTTCCAGGTCGCCCCCAAGTAGTACAGGACCCCTTTTACACAAGTCGGAGCGACTTGTGTCGCTCCTATTAGAACCGGTCCTGTACTACTCAATGGACCGCGACGGTGCACGACTTGCCAGGCTGACCAAGTCGCCTGACAAGTCATATTAGTGTGAACCGGCACTTAGATTGTAAGCTGTAATGAGCAGGGCCCTCTGATTCCTCCATTATTAGGTTGTATTGTAATTGTATTGTCTGCCCTTATGTTGTAAAGTGCTGCATAAACTGTTGGCGCTATATAAATCCTGTATAATAATAAGAGTGTATGGCCAGCTTAAAGCGGAGTTCCGGGCACAAAATCAATATTTTTTTTTTGTGCCCGTCCGCTTCTACACCTTCACCTGAAAAGGAATTGGATAGTTAGGTTTTTTTTTTATTTACTCACCTTGTAATTGAAGATCGAAGATACTCACCTAGTCTTCACTTCCTCCCTCTGTGCCGCGGCTCCGTCGTCACTTCCGGGCTTGCACTGATTCCTGGGAGCTGAACGTCATCGCTCCCAGGAATCAATGCGACGGCACTGGCCCCGCTCGTCACTTCCGGGCGACGCACCGGAAGTGACGAGAGGGGCCGGTGCAGGCGCATTCTGGAAGAAGAAGACGCGGAAGAAGATGCCAAAGAGGACCGCGCCGGCTTCAGCTGCCCAAAAGAGAGATGGAAACGCTGTGGAAGAAATTTTATAAGTGAGTATTTCTTCTAAAAGGTAAGTGCGAACCGGGACAGATCAGAGGCTAGCCATTGTGGAATGTACTAGCCCTGACTGTCCCGGGGGTATGTTTGTTGAAAAATTATTTCTGTGCCCGGAACTCCGCTTTAAGTTTGTAGAAATTACAGCCTGCACAGAAAAAGGGGACAACTAGGAAGGAAGTATAGAGGATATGCTGTTTTAATAACACCTTAATGAAAACTGTATAATTAAAGTGAATGAAACAAACTTTTGAAATTACATTAACATGGTAAAGCTTATAATAGATTTGAATGATTGGGTTTACATCTACTGTTAGGGTCAAATATCAAACCTAAGACGAAAAAAAAAAAAGGTAAACATTTTGCTTCCATGGCTTTTTCCAAAATTTAGCTTCACTTGGAGTTACAAAATCCACTCATCTATACACAATTTAAGTTGTATTTCTATTTAATGGAACACTTGATGGACCACTTGGTCTGGCGTCCCTCTTTTATGTTTATATGTTGCTTTAAAAACAGCGGCAATTCCATTCATTTTCCATGGAATCCTAGCCAGTGTATAACGTTTGTGTGCTGTTTGTGTTGGGTCCATTAATTCTGCTGGGTTACAAGCATTTCCTCTGGCAATCTGTTTTTCCTGTATTGCTAAGGACTTAATGAAGATAATTAATCTAAGTGCTGGGATTGTAGGAAACATGTATTTGTTGTGTACGCAGAGATTTGTTTCATCGTGGTACAGTAATCTGTGTTCTGTAGCCCTCACATCTGTGACCTTCTCACCCCCTCTTAACTCCCAGGACGATCCACTGAAGAATTGCGTTTCAGAACATCCATCACTTGGAATAATTGTGGGGTTGGGAAACACGATTAGAAGCACTGGTCACACTGGGGGCCACCTCTACCTGCACCTGTGATGGGATTTTATTGTATACAACCCGACCACAAAAAGTAATATAGCAGATGGAAAAAACACACACCACGGTTGGCCGTAGGGTTTTGTGACGCTGATTAGGACAAGGAGATGTAATGTATGGAGCAAAAATATGTAGCTTGGGGCTCAGCAGGTTTTCACTACAATATGTTCCGAGGGAAACTATACATTTTATATAATATAATGTTTGACTAATTGTAATCTTTGTTGGGAGTTTCACATTTTACTTGCTTGCTCTTCAACTTTTTTCTTGATATACAATATATATATATATATATATATATATATATATATATATATATATATATATGAGTTTTATGTGATAAAAAAGAAGGTGCTGTACCCTAATAACAGGATAGAAGTCCCTCTGATAAAAATTCTATAGTAAAGAGTCGATAATTTATTTTGTAATTGGACTAAATCTCTAATCCATGAGTAGAACGCATCAATCTATATATGTAAAATTATATAAAATGCCTAGTGCTTCTGCTTCACTAGTGGTATATGGTATATGGTCCTAATACCTACCCACACGTGCATATGCAGTAAACCCCCCTCCATTGCGGGGGTTACGTTCCGGACCCAGCCGCGAAAAGTGAAAATCCGCGAAATAGAAAAACCCTATTAAAATGCATTGTAGGCATGTTTTTTTAAGAGCCGGTTCACACTGGGGCGACCTGTCAGGCGACCTGGTCGCCTGACAGGTCGCCGTAGGTCGCCTGCCATAGAGAAGCTGTGGACCCGTTCTAATAGGAGCGACACAAGTCGCTCCGACTTAGAAAAAGGGTCCGGAGCTTCTTTGGGGCGACCCGGAGCGACCTGCATGGACTTCAATGTTATGAAGTCCGTGCTGGCCGCTCCGAGGTCGCGGTGCGAGCAGCGCACCGCGACTTGTGAGGTCGCCCCGGCAAGTCGGTTCGCTCTAATGTGAACCGGCTCTTACTGTCACTGTACGTGTAAAAGCATTTTCAGGTCTTTAAACGCACTTTTAAAACAATAGAAACTCATTTAAATACATAAAAGATACTGAGAGACATAGCAAGAGCTATGGAAAACACAAAAATATTTCATTTTTAATGATTTATATAGTAAAATAACATTACAAAAAAAACCGCAATATACCGGGACAGCAAAAACTGAACCGCGATGGAGCGGGGGTTTACTGTATATTCATAACAGTTCTAACACAATTCATATAAATCCCACTATATATTTCATATGTGCTTATACAAAAATAATAATTCAAACTATCAAAGTGAATACTCGATGAGTGTGACATCTATTCTATATTTGTCACTCCAAATCTATAGTAAATAAACCAATAATGAAAAAGTCCAGAAAAAAATCCAAAGAAAAGTGACGTGTCAACACAATAGTTAAAAACATGTATAGTCCATAAAGCCTTCTTGTTGTGAATCGGTGCTTCTTGTAAAAAAAAATAGTGCTCCACCACGTGCAAATGTATATATACTGTATATGTAATGCACTCACAGAGCCCCTAGGCCCCCAGGGACCATAAAGCAATACATCCACTGATGTGCAGTCATTCTATCAATGGCCACGTCCTCTCATCAAACATTTGATGTCAGAACACCATGAAAGACAAAACAGCAAACTATTAGTGCAGCACCGTTTATTTAAAATCAATTCCCAAACGCAACTCTGCTGTAGTTGCTCTTACTTAACAATGGGCCCTGACCGGCACCAGCTCTGTAAAACAACTGTCTTTTCAGGGGGAAAATGTCCAAATTGGGCCCAATTAGCCATTTTCCTTCCCCGGTCTCATGTGACTCGTTAGTATTGCAAGGTCTCAGGTGTGAATGGGAAGCAGGTGTGTAAAATTTGGTGTTATCGCTCTCATTCTCTCAGACTGCTCCCTGGAAGTTCAACATGGCACCTCACGGCAAAGAACTCCCTGAGAATCTGGAAAATAAAGAATTGTTGCTCTACATAAAGATGGCTTAGGCTATAAGAAGATTGTCAAGACCCTGAAACTGAGCTGCAGCACGGTGGCCGAGACCATACAGAGGTTTAACAGGACAGGTCCCACTCATAACAGACCTCGCCATGGTCGACTAAAGAAGTGCTCAGTGTCATATCCAGAGGTTGTTTTTGGGAAATAGACGTATGAGTGCTGCCAGCATTGCTACAGAGGTTGAAGGATGGGGGGGTCAGCCTGTCAGTGCTTAGACCATACACCGCACACTGAATAAAATTGGTCTGCATAGCTGTCATCCCAGAAGGAAGCCTCTTCTAAAGATGATCCACAGGAAAGCCCACAAACAGTTTGCTGAAGACAAGCAAACTAAGGACATGGATTACTAGAACCATGTCCTGTGGTCTGATGAGACCAAGATAAACTTTTTAGTTCAGATGGTGTAAAGCATGTGTGGCGGCAACCAGGTGAGGAGTACAAAGACAAGTGTGTCTTGCCTACAATCAAGCATGGTGGTGGGAATGTCTTGGTCTGGGGCTGCATGAGTGCTGCCGTTACTGGGGAGATACAGTTCATTGGGGGAACCATGAATGCCAACATGTACTGTGACATACTGAAACAGAGCATGATCCCCTCCCTTCAGAGACTGGGCTGCAGGGCAGTATTCTAACATCATAACGACCCCAAACACACCTCCAAGACAACCACTGCCTTGCTAAAGATGCTGTGGGTAAAGGTGATGGACTGGCCAAGCATGTCTCCAGACCTAAACCCTATTGAGCATCTGTGGGGCATCCTCAAACGGAAGGTGGAGGAGTGCAAGGTCTCTAAAATCCACCAGCTCCGTGATGTCGTCATGCAGGAGTGGAAGAGGACTCCACTAGCAACCTGTGAAGCTCTGGTGAACTTCATGCCCAAGAGGGTTAAGGAAGTGCTGGAAAAAAAGGGTGGACACACAAAATATGGACACTTTGGGCCCAGTTTGAACATTTTAACTTAGGGTTGTACTCACTTTTGTTGCCAGCGGTTTAGACATTAATAGCTGTGTGTTGAGTTATTTTGAGGGGACAGCAAATTTACAATGTTATACAAGCTGTACACTCACTACTTTACATTACACACACATTAACTTTAACTTTAATGGCATCCCAGTCTTAGTCTGTAGGGTTCATTATTGAGTTGGCCCATCCTTTGCAGCTATAACATCTTCAACTCTTCTGGGAAGGATGTCCACAAGGTTTAGTAGTGTGTCTATGGGAATGTTTGACCATTCTTCTAGAAGCACATTTGTGAGGTCAGGCAATAATGATGGACGAGAAGGCCTGGCTTGCAGTCTCCACTCAAATTCATCCCAAAGGTGTTCTGTCAGGTTGAGGTCAGGTCAGCTTTGTGCAGGCCAGTCAAGTTCCTCCACCCCAAACTCGCTCATCCATGTCTTTATGGACCTTGCTTTGTGCACTGGTCCAAACCATTTGGTGGAGGGGGTTATGGTGTGGTGTTGTTTTTCAGGGGTTGGGCTTGGCCCCCTAGTTCCAGTGAAGAAAACTCTTAAGGCATCAGCATACTCAGACATTTTGGACAATTTCATGTTGCCAACTTTATGGTAACAGTTTAGCGATGGCCCCTTTCTGTTTCAACTTGACTACACACTGGTGTACAAAGCAAGGTCCAAAAAGACATGGATGAGCGAGTTTGGGGTGCAGGAACTTGACTGGCCTGACCTCAACCCAGTAGAACACCTTTAGGATGAATTAGAGCACAGACTGCGAGCCAGGCCTGCTCTTCCAACATTAGTGCCTGACCTCACAAAAACCTGGTGGACAGCCTTCCCACAAGAATTGAAGCTGTTATAGCTGCAAAGGGTCGGCCAATTTAATATTAAACCTACGGATTAAGGCTAGGATGCCATTAAAGTTCATGTGCGTGTAAAGGCAGGCATCCCAATACCTTTCACAATATAGTGTACAAATGCTATTGCAATTAGCATTGGGCATCCAAAGGATATTGAACACAGACTCTGCAAAAGCTGCATTTCTGGAAAACAACAACATGGGCCATTTCTTGGCAGTAAGGACAACAGTTTTACGGTTCACTGTCTTTTTATTTATGATGTCATAGACAATTAACAGTTTTCTGAGCCCTTCTGTGCTTCTCTTTTAACCTCCTAGCAACACTGTGCAGGTTCTTTAGTTTGGCAGATTGACCCATTGTCCATAGTCGGCACATATACACAGCCTGGCAGCAGTGGACAAATAGGCAGACGGAGGGGGGTGCTGTTCTGAATTCTTACAAATTGCTACTGGCAGCAACTCATTTCAGCTCTCCAAGCACAATAGCGTACTTTTTGGGGTCATTCCAATTACCACAGTACATTTCTCTTCAGTAATGTAAAAACCAAAGTGCTTGTTAGGGCAAAACAACACCTTTAATATTCTTCAACAAAATGGTAATTTTACAAATGCATAAGAAAGCAACCCCAACAATAGGAACGTGAACGTTCATTGATCAGAATGATAGCAAGCTTTTTTTCCCAGCGACATGGGTCATGATGACCTCTTGGCACAGTTAGGATATGGGCACACTTCTCAGTGCCTATCTCTCTAGAGAGAAGAAATGCCTTTGGATGGAGTCAATATAGCTGCCAACTTGCTTAAAATAACATTTTTGTTAAGATGTACACTATGTTTCCAAAAGTATTGTGACACCTGTCTTTACATGCACATGAACTTTAATGGCGTCTTAGTCCGTAGGGTTCAATATTGAGTTGGACCACCCTTTGTAGCTATACCAGCTTCAACTCTTCTGGGAAGGCTGTCCACAAGGTTTAGTGTCTATGGTAATGTTTGTGAGGTCAGGCATTAATGTTGGATGAGGAGGCCTGGCTCAGTCTCTGCTTCAATTCATCCCAGAGGTGTTCTATCGGGTTGAGGTCAGGACTCTGTGCAGGCCAGTCAAGTTTCTCCACCTCATACGCGATCATCCATGTCTTTATGGACCTTGCTTTGTGCACTAGTCCAAATCATTTGGTGGAGGGGTATTATGGTATGGGGTTGTTTTTCAGGGGTTGGGCTTGGCCCCTTAGTTTCGGTGAAGGTTTAGACATTAATGGCTGTGTGTTGAGTTATTTTGAGGGTACAGCAAATTTACACTGTTATACAAGCTGTACACTCACTACTTTACATTGTAGCAAAGTGTCATTTCTTCAGTGTTGTCACATGAAAAGATATAATAAAATATTTACAAAAATGTGTGTGTGTGTGTGTGGGGGGGGGGTGTACTCACTTTTGTGAGATACAGTGTGTGTGTGTGTGTGTATATATATATATATATTGTAAGGGATTAGCTCGGTGGTAGGCATATGGGTGACCCCTTTGGGGGTGCGTTTTCACAGAGAGATAGCCGAGCAGAGGTTGAAAACAATAGTTTGGTTTATTAGGTCAATTTTCTTCATACCAGTGCATGCAGCAAAAACATCCAAATAAAATAAAAGACAAAATAAATCCTTGCCTCTGTGGGCGGCTACCTTCTCACGCTGGAACCTACCTAAGAAGTCTTTCCAACCTACTGTTGGACCGACACTGCTGATCCTACAGCAGACACTCAAATGTCCATTTGTTTGCTTTTCACACAGCACAAACATTGTCCATTGAACATGTCCCTTTGTTTTCTTTCACACAGCACATGTTCATTTATAACAGGATCCTTTACTCTTCAGATTCTTCACATTGAACACAGTTCATTTAACAGGTCCCTTTACTCTTCACACTCTTCACATGGAACACTTTGTCTTCTCACCTTTGAGACGTCTTCACTCGTGGTTACCCTCCTTAGCTTCACATCGCTGTAGGGGGTCTTCTCCCATGCTCACCAGCTTGTCGGGAGGCACACATCCGACTGTCCCCCTCTCCCAGCCCACACGGCGACAGGCGGCAGCAGTCCTTCTCCCATGCCCACACGGCGTCGGGAGGTACACGTATGTCTGTCCTCCTCTTCCCAGCTCACACAGCGACAGGAGGCAGCACTCAATAGATTTTCTCTGGACAAATTATAGAGGCCTTGATCTCCTCATTCTGAACAGCTGAAGGCCTTTCAACTTCCTGCTGGCTAGCTCTGTAGCCAACACCCTAAATTAATTAATGGACTTTCTAAGTCAGCTGGAAATGTATCTCCTTCCTGTGACTACATTCCCAGATTTAGCTGACTTCCTGTTACATACCCCCCCCTCTTGTTTCAACCCTAGGGTTGGGACACAGATTTCCAGGCACGCATGTGTCAAGCACTGCTGACTCACTGATAAGCCTCCTATTATCCTCAAGCTTCCGGATGAAACTGTTTTGTCATCTTCATTGACGGATTTCTCATAAATGCCACACAGTTTGTCTCTCATCTCATATACACATTCTTCAACTGCATTTTTGGCATCATTTTGCTCCTTCTCGTTTCTGTCATCTTCATTGACAGCTTTCTCATAAATGTCAGACAGCTTGTCCCTCATAACCGTCTGTCCAATCCACCATGGAGGACCGTGATCCATAGGCAACTCAATTGGGCTAGTCTTAATGTCTTCAACATTCTTAAGACGCCTCTCTCTGCAATCCATAAATGTTTTCCACAAAACTTTGAGAACCTTTGCTTCACTAAGCTTTGTTCCAAGTAGGGACTCTTGACATCCCTCTGTGACTTGAGACAACAGGCTGTCACACATTTCTTCAGAGTGACCCCTGTTCCTTTTCCCAGAGATATCAATATCATTCACCAAACATTTCATATTCATAGGCAGATCTGAAGCATTTGCACTCATCAACTTCTTAAACTTTTCGCCCTCCTGAGCGAGTCGCAGTAAAGGCCTACTATTTGAGTTGATATTCAGTTTATATTTCTTGCCAAATTCTTCACAGAAGAAGCCAACCAGAACATCATCAACTTTCCTTCCACCAACATAGGGGTCAAAGGCAACAACACAGTTGAACCCAGCGATCTGGGTGGTATCCATTATAGACCTCCTCTCTGCATCAGTGAAGAAGCATGGAACTGCAACACATTCTTTTACAGGTTTCTTCAATGCACTTTCTGCTGAACTATTTGACCGCTCAAGGTCACCTAGTTCTTTTTCTCTATCTGAATTCCACATGGAATGCATCTCAAGATCACGATCAAACTTCTGCCACCCGTCTTTTACCAGTTTCATTTTAGAAATATTCTCTGAAAGGCACTTGAAATTCATTTGCTTCACGTTTTCACCAACAGCCTTAGTTTTCTCCACTAGGTGGCGTTTGCTTTTTCCTCCCAGATTTATATCACTTGCTTTAGTTTTCTCCGCTTTAGTTTTCTCCACTAGGTTTTCAGCCTGAACTGAGAAATCATCACATTTCTTACACAACTCCTTTATTTGCTGAAGTTCTAATGATACATTTTCCAATGCTTGAAGTTTTTGAAGGAACGGTTTATTCCAAAGGGGTGATTCAAGCCACGTGTCATCACATTTCTGAGGCTCACTCAGGACAGACCCCAAAACACTGATCCTTTTAAAAACTGCATCAGGCACACTATCCCCTCTTTGGGACAGATCCTCTGTTGCCTGGAATTCCTCTTCCAGTTCCTGCAACGGAATCTTCATCTCTTCTACTTGCTGTTCTAAGGCTCGGTTAGACTTTTCTAGCTCCTGAACGCTTTTCACAACATCATCCTTGGAGCTGACCAATTCTTCCATTTCTGTACGCAGCTGTTTGTTAACACTTTCTAGTTCAGCCTTACACTCTAGAACTTCCTCCAAAGAGCGAGCCAAGAACAGGGCTTTGCTCTCGTTATCACGCGCCTCCGTTTTTGCACGGTCGCGTTCTTCTGCATATTTTGCAGACACAGTCTTCTCTTCACCAAGCATCTGATCAAACTTCTTTTTCACATCTTCAACACACTGTAATGAACCAACGCTTTCTTCCATGCGTTTTTTCATATCCGCTATCTGAGCTTGCAATGTTGCGACTTGCTCTGATAGGTTTTTCTTTGCTTCCGCCTCCTCTTTTAATTGTTCCAGGAAGCCATTTTTCTCATCTTCCATTTGTTTGAGCTTTGTGCTAAAACTCAGCCTTTGACACCTCTCTTCCTGTAAGAGTTCCTGCGTGTCTTGCAGCTGCGATTCCAAGATAGAAAAATCTTCCGCAATTTCTCTAGATTTGCTGTCTGCTTGAGAAAGCTGATTTGTAACATTGTCCAACTCAACCTGCAGTCGGTTTGCCTTCTCTGACAGCTTAGCACACAATCGGTCACCTTCTGACACCTTGACTTGCGATTCCAGAAGCTGTGCCTCTACTTTTTCCCTCTTATGTTCACAATCTCCTTTTCCCTGCATAAGAGCCTTCACCTCATTGGCTAGCATCTGGGAATAAGAATGTAATTCTGCCACACAGGCTTCTTTCTCCTTTAACTGCTGCTGGAAACGTTGGGCTTCACCTTTCCAACTTTCACAGTCTGCACGTAATTCATCTACCACATTGCTCAAAGTAGTGAGCTCATACACAGTACTCAGTAATTTAGCCTCTCTTTCACTTTTCTCTTTGTCGCTGAGAGACAATGTCGCTTTCAGAGCAACATTCTGTTCCTGCGACTCCTGCAGGTCTATTTTTGTAACTTCCAAACACTGAAGACTTTTTTCCAGCTGATTACGCAACTCCAACATTTCACACATACTTTGCTTCTGCAAAGTCTGAATTTCACTTTCCTTTTCCATGAGGATGGTATCTTTCTCCATTATAGTCTCTCTGCGTTTTTGCAACTCGACCAAAAGAAGAGCAGTGGATTCTTCCCACTGTAACACATGAGACTTGAGTAGTTCATTCATTTCCTGCAAGTTTCTATGCTCCATTTTAAGCAATTCCAAGGCTTGTTCCTTTTCTTCCATTTTCCGTTGCAAGGCATCCAACTCAGCCCTGCACACATACTCGGTTTCTTCCAAACCGATGGCCTCCATTGGCTGCTGGCGTCTCTGTTTCCAGCCTGCCATGCTCTCTTGGTGATCCTTTTGTTGAGCTGCAAAGCTCCGTTGTTTCAGCATCTCCCCCATTTTGGGTTTACTTTTCATCTGAGCACACTGCGTCTCCATAGCAGTTTCATCAGTGTTGCTAGGGACAACAACCTTCCTCTTTAGTAGACTCTCTTTAGGCATGGATGGGGCTGGTTCAGACGGCAACATCCCCTCCATCCATAGAATCCGGTCTCTCATTTCATCTATCTTTGCATTTTTCAGGCGTTTGGACCGCCCCATCTTCAATAACTCCACAAACAAATTTTTCACAGTCCAGCAAACAATTTTCAGACCACTGTCTCTTCAACACATGTAGTTTTTCTCTCTCTTGCAGGATCTCTTTTCCTGCACACACAGTTTGTGCAGTCACTTGCACCAGACACAACAAAGTTCATCAAATAATTTTGAGACCGCTGTCTCTTTAAAACACTTTTTTTTTTTCTGTCAGGATCTTCTCTCCTGCACACATAGATTGTGCAATCTCATGCACCAGACAAAGTTCATCAAACATATGCACTCCATTGCAGGGATCTTGCTGCTTCTGCCCACTGCATACCTCCACCATATGTAAGGGATTAGCTCGGTGGTAGGCATATGGGTGACCCCTTTGGGGGTGCGTTTTCACAGAGAGATAGCCGAGCAGAGGTTGAAAACAATAGTTTGGTTTATTAGGTCAATTTTCTTCATACCAGTGCATGCAGCAAAAACATCCAAATAAAATAAAAGACAAAATAAATCCTTGCCTCTGTGGGCGGCTACCTTCTCACGCTGGAACCTACCTAAGAAGTCTTTCCAACCTACTGTTGGACCGACACTGCTGATCCTACAGCAGACACTCAAATGTCCATTTGTTTGCTTTTCACACAGCACAAACATTGTCCATTGAACATGTCCCTTTGTTTTCTTTCACACAGCACATGTTCATTTATAACAGGATCCTTTACTCTTCAGATTCTTCACATTGAACACAGTTCATTTAACAGGTCCCTTTACTCTTCACACTCTTCACATGGAACACTTTGTCTTCTCACCTTTGAGACGTCTTCACTCGTGGTTACCCTCCTTAGCTTCACATCGCTGTAGGGGGTCTTCTCCCATGCTCACCAGCTTGTCGGGAGGCACACATCCGACTGTCCCCCTCTCCCAGCCCACACGGCGACAGGCGGCAGCAGTCCTTCTCCCATGCCCACACGGCGTCGGGAGGTACACGTATGTCTGTCCTCCTCTTCCCAGCTCACACAGCGACAGGAGGCAGCACTCAATAGATTTTCTCTGGACAAATTATAGAGGCCTTGATCTCCTCATTCTGAACAGCTGAAGGCCTTTCAACTTCCTGCTGGCTAGCTCTGTAGCCAACACCCTAAATTAATTAATGGACTTTCTAAGTCAGCTGGAAATGTATCTCCTTCCTGTGACTACATTCCCAGATTTAGCTGACTTCCTGTTACAATATATATATATATATATTTTTTTTTTTTTTTTTTTTTTTTTTTTTTTATTTTTATTATTATTATTATAATAGACTAAATAAAAATTAAACACGTTTTTGAAAGCCTTGGTTTCCCTGTATATAATTATATATGTATAATTTGGTTATCCTATGTAACGAGATAACAAAATAATAGTTATTGCAGAAAAAACAGGCCCATAGCAGAAATGTAAAAATGTATTTGGTCCATAGTGGGTGTAGGGATTTGAGAGCTGAACTTGTTAAATTATATTAAGAAAAATAGCTGCTGGAATATGATTGGTTACTGAAAGGTTTCTCTTTAGATTAAGTATTAAAGGTAGAACTGTTTCAATGCAGTTTTAATTTTAACATGATTCTGTTACTAAAAATTTAAAGTGTTCTCCAGCAGTCATTACTATTCACAAAAGATATTCTATCTGTATACAGATCACTCATCGCAAGTAACCGTATCTTTAAAATTGGGTGCTGCAAAAGGGACAAGACAAGTGAAAAAAAAAACTGAAAATGAAATTTGGTAATGAAATATAACTAAGAGTATGGAGAACACACTTCAGATATTCTATGGGTACAGCATGTGGATCTTAGGAGTCTCAGCTTTAAAACGGACTTTCAGTCTGATCTTTTCTCTCTTTTTTCTTCTTTGTTATACTGTGGTTTTTCTCCCTTCTGATTTTTGCATAAAGGCTCAGAAAATAAAAAAGGATAGCCAAGAACAAGGCTGTATAGCATGACTTCTATAAATAGATGTTCCAAGCCTCTTGAATGAATATCTACCTAAGGATGAAAAGACAACACAAAAATGATACCCTGAATATAATCTAATTCTTGCGCTTTCGTGTGTCATTGTTTTCAATGGTTTTGCGTACATATTTTGCATTCTATCAAGAAGAACGCCTGTGTTTCGCTATCATACGCTGATCTAATTAGGAGGGGGAAAAACAACAGACAGGACACTATTATGCCAGGATGTGTTTTGTGTCACTACGCCTTCCAGAAATACAATAGACAAGATAATCCGGAGTTTCATGGAAAATCAATTACTTTTCAGCTGTACATTCCCAGCCACTGGAGCTGATACATTTTTATTTCTCACATAATATGCACTTTTAGTTACCTAGGAAACCGGAACATGAAGCATAGGGAGCAGCGGTGCAGTCTAGAGAGATTGACCACCTTGTCCCTGAAAAGTGTCTATTTGTAGTTAGGCCGCGTACACACAGGCGTTAAATTTGGCTGCCTGGTGTCTGCTTCTTGGAATTTTTTTTTTTTTGCTGGTTTACATTGGATGGTTGCAGCATAAGCAGCAGTGCGCCACAGAGAACATTGACCCCTTGACATCCACTCTTGTCGCATAAAGAAGCTCATACTCTAATTACAACTGACATCAGCCCTTGTTGCTTAAAGGAGCTCACAATCTAATGCCATGGACATCAGTTGTTATCACATAAAGGCAGAGATGTATAGTAACTAAGTAGAACTACTTCACTACTGTACTTAAGTACGGAAAGGCGGTATCTGTACTTTCCTGGAGTAGAATTTTTTTCTCCTACTTCCACTTTTACTTCACTACATTTTTTCAATGATTTCAATACTTCTACTCCGATATTTTTTTTTTGTGCTGCATAGTTACTCGTTACTATTATAAAAATTACCACTGCCAGAACAGTAGATGGCAGGTTTCATGAAGCTCAAAACATGTGTATTATCAGCGCATACGAAAATAAATGCTACTGTATGTATAAATAAAAGCTGCATTTGAAATAATAAAAAACAATATGATGTTCAAACTTTTGACTTCTTTCTTTAATAACTACATAACACAGTACTTGTACTTTTACTTTGAGTACTTGAGTAGCATTTTTTTTTCAAAACTACTGGTACTTTTACTTTCAGTACTTGAGTAGCAAAATGTTTAAAAAAACTACTTGCAATACTTAAGTACAAAAAAATTTAAAACTTTAGTACTTCTACTCAAGTCACTTTTTGATTGAGCACTTCCACTTCTACTCAAGTCACTTTTTGATTGAGCACTTGTACTTTTACTCAAGTATGGGTTTCGAGTACTTTATACAACTCTGCATAAAGGAGCTCACGATCTAATGCCATGGACATCCTCTCATGTCACATTAAAGAGCTCACAATCTAATGCCATGGATATCAGCTCATGTCTCATAAAGGAGCTCACAATCTAATGCCATGGACTAGTGATGAGCTTCGTGTTCGAGTCCAACCTAAGTTCCACTGCCTGTTCACCCGTTCGTTGAATGGCGAAACAATGGGCTTCTTCACTGGAACTTTGAGTTCCATAATCCATAATTAATTTAATAGGTTTTATTTAATATCCATAATTAATATTAATCATCCGCTGGCCAGGGAATCTAACCCACAGCCTCTCATTTGCAAGCCTGGCCACCGAGCCAGCTTATTAACCTAATGCCTCGTACACACGCATCGATAGTTGGCCGTGAATATTCGGCCAACGACCGATCGGCCGATTTTCGGCTTGTTAATATGATGCTTTCGACAACCGACTCCGACTTTTCGGCCGAATAAAATCTGGTGTGCAGGCTATAAAATTTTTGTCCTCCGTCAAAACACGGCCGATTTTCGTGCAGTCAGTACAGATTTCAACAGGGAAAAATCTTATGAGCAAGACTGGGCATGCTCAGAGAAGAAAGAACACAAAGAAAGCAACCCAACACATGACATCACTTCTGAAGTAGAATTCTGTCGGTCGACAAAAGTCCAGTGCAGTCTAGAGCACATTCCAACCAACAAAACACCACTCTGGACAAAAGTCGGAAGACCGGTTGGCGGAAAATCGTTGCATGTGTACTAGGCTTAACACTCTCTATGCCTAACTAACTTCTATCTGAGTTTGAAAGCTCTTTTATAGGGCTCTGAAGTCACCAGCGCCCCATAATCCACTGCTCAGTAACTATATTTGGTGTTTGTCTGGGCTGCCATGCATGAAGTTATCGTTGTCCCTTAAAATAGAACTATAGGCAAAACTTTTTTTTTTGTTTCATTTTGGATGTAGGCGGGAGCAGACTTCCATTATCTGATAATGCAGACTCACTTTCTACTCCTTCAGACTGTCTCTGTATCCCTCTAGTGTTGGTCTCAGGGATTCATGCATCATATTGTTGAGACTGGGAGAACGGCATCATGGGAATTGTAGTCCTCTGAAAGGCTATGACTATGTGATTGGATTGTTTAAAAAACGGTATTTCCCAGCAAGCTTTGGATTACAGGAGAGCATTTTGGGATCTGCTGAACAGGACCGCGCCCTCTTGCTTCCCGGGATCCATCGTGTGCACATCAGTGTGCTGTACAGAGAGAGAGATAGCAGACTGCACACCACCTATCTGCCTGCAGACTCAGCCCTGGCGGGGCGGATGTTTATTGCTGCATCGTAGACATCCATGCAGCATCACTGATTGGGTGGAGTCGGCAGGACTCACTGAGACAGCAGAGCGTAGCCATCTCGAGGCCACATAGCGTGGAGGATTGTCATCACCTGTTCTTCCAGGACCATCATTGATGGACATTAGGATTTGGTGAGAGGGCATCTGCTCAGAGTTCAGACTATATTATTACAGTTAAACAGGCAAAAAATTTGGGGGAGCATACCCATGTATTTCCAAAGCTGCTGCAGCTATGAACCAAAAGACATGTATATTAAAAAAGAATAGCGCGCAAATGCAAAAGAAATTACTACCAAATCTGAAGAGAGTCCATAAATAAAAATGGGGGTTTGGTCCCACCATATGGCCATATCGTGCTCAAGCCCACTACTGCGTCAAAGTACCCCATTATCAGTGGGTCCTACACTATCCATGAAAAAGAGATGAATCCAGCCTTTCTAACCCTTGGAGATAATACTCCTTGCTGGGAGAGATGTGCAAATGCACTACAGGGGACTCCTCCTATATCCACTTGATGGTGGACACTGATTGAGTACAGGTGGATATAGGAGGAGTCCCCTGTAGTGCAAAAAAAAAAATTACCTTTAATTATACTTTAAAGTAAACCTGTGTTAGCCTAGGCTGGTCAGCATGTTGACCTACCAAATTGCAGTGCAAAAATAAAGGCTCAGTGCTGCAAGGAAAAAACGCTTGCCATGAAACCACATGCATAGGACAGCGGGCACGCAGAATATTTATTCTTCAATAAAAACTCCAAACAGATCATTAAATTTGACTTGATATCAGCCTCTTGCTATGTCCTCTACTGCAGAGCTCAGATAGGGAGAATAAGGACTGGGAGAAAGGACCACCAAGGTGGAAATGGGAAGCAGTGCTATAACATGGAGACAGAGAGTAGTGATCGACCAATATTTTGGTCATCGGATATCGGTATCGGCCGATATTTTCGGACATGTAAAAAATTGTTATTTTTTAAAAAATTAAATTTTTTTTACCGGTTTGGTAAAAGACCCCAAACCCCTCCTCGACACTGAAAAGCATTCAAAATGCCAAGTTTGGCTGTTTTGAATGCTGTCAGTTTTTTGAATGTGGCGCCAGTACCCGGAAGCAATGTCATGACATTACTTCTGGGTTTTTTACATGGAGACATGATCAGAGCCGAATGCGGCTTTCATCGGGCCTTCAGCGGCCATGCAGGCAGGATGCCCGGGACTCCCAGTGGGACAGGAGACCCGGGCGAACCATGGAAGGCGGCGGGAGGGGGGGGGGGACATCCCCTCACTCTCCTTGTGATGACAGCCGAGCGGTTTCTCAGCAGCATCGGTTGTCATTACAAGACAGCCGACCGTCGGCTATGGATGCCGGTACCGGGGTGATGCCTCTACCTGCAGGCATCACTCCGGGTACAGCACTTTCCCAAAATATCGACAATATCAGTAACCTCAGGGACCGATTCCGATATATCGGGGAAAGTGCATATCGGCCCCTGATATATCAATGGTGCCGATAATCGGTCGATCCCTAATGGAGAGGGCAAGAAATGCTTGACAATTTTTATTTTCAAACTGAAGGTCTGTGAAAGGCAAAAAGCTGTATATGGGCTTTAACAAAAAAAAAAGAATTCAAACCTATGATGCAAAATATAGCCACAATAACGGCACAACATTGTAGGAAGATGATGATTGCAAGCACCACCGATTTAACTTTTATGGCACATAAAAAAGAACCAGTACCATAACCAGGAATTAAAACTGATAAAAAAGTGCCTGTCACAAGTAGTTTGCAATGAAATTAAATTCATTTTTTATGGACCACAATGAAAGTAAGTAGAACAATTTAGAATGGAGGATTAGGCCAGATGTTAGTAAGAATGCACCCTTCAGGTAACGCCATTCAAGTCATCGCCTATCATTAGTTCTTTATTTTTTATTCTTTATTTTTTTAAGCAGCTTGTCAGGGCCAGATGTCTTTTGATTAATGGAAACTGAAGTTGGTGGAATGGAGAGAATGAATCTTCTTTTGGGATGAATCTGAATAACGTAGCTAAAAGGATGCTGAATTATAACTTTTCATAAGAGCTATGCAGAATAAGAAAATAAGGACAGAAACAAACAAGTAAGGAGAAGGAAAGGAAAAGAAATGAAAAGAAAAGAAAAGAAAAGAAAGGAAAGAGGAGAGGAGAGGAGAGGAGAGAACAGGAGATGAGAAGGGAAGGGATAGGTAGAGAGGGGAAGGGAAGGGTATGGAAGGGAAGGGGGGCAAGGGAAGGGTATGGAAGGGAAGGGTATGGAAGAGAAGGGTATAGAAGGGAAGGGTATGGAAGGGAAGGAAAGGGGAGGGGAGGGAAGGGAAGAGAAGGGAAGGGTATAGAAGGGAAGGGTATAGAAGGGAAGGGTATGGAAGGGAAGGGTATGGAAGGAAAGGCAAGGGAAGGGTATGGAAGGGAAGGGAAGGGAAGAGAAGGGAAGGGTATAGAAGGGAAGGGTATGGAAGGGAATGAAAGGGGAGGGAAGGGAAGAGAAGGGAAGGGTGTAGAAGGGAAGGGTATGGAAGGGAAGGGAAGGGAAATGTATCAGTCACACACACACACCTAGAATGTTATTAACAGAGTACAAGAAAATCCCAGCTTTGGAGCAAGGTTTCAGTTCAATCTAAACATATACTACCATGCATAAAACCTGGTTTCATAAAAATAAAGCAACCTGTAAAGCCTGAAAACACACCATTTCACTGATTACAGAGTTAATGGAACAAGTGATGGCTAAAGATTTCTGGAATGTACAAGGTGTTCTACTGATTGATTATATGGGGTATGAAGAAACAACTGCAGTGTTATTTTTTTTATCCCAATTTGTGCCTACAAGGAGAAAAGGCATGGCTAAGATGGCACACCTGAATAGGTCTAAACATGCAAGGGGTAACATTAAATAGGTAGAGTTCTGAGATGCCTCCTATTCTCAAAACCTATCCACCAATAACCTTTCTTTGCTCAGATGTCAGAAGGAAGCTCTTTTTTAAGACAGAGTAGGGATGGGTTAAAATCTCGCGGTTTATGTTTTGTTGTCTATGTTCTATTGTGGAGAAATATTGCAGTTAAAAAAAATCAAAATGCATTCAAAACGATTAATTATGTATGTATATATCCAGTCAGTTGTATCCAACTCTCTGCAATTCTATGGGTCAGTTCCCTGGGCACCATGTCTGATACGCTTGAGATCTTTCTTCCATAGAATTTTCTTGGTGAATTTTTTTCAAGGTAGGCTGTGTTGGACTTTTTGGTGATGCAAATTGCTGCAGTTAAAGGCCCCCTTAACTCTTTATTTGACAACCACTGTTGTACAGGATGGTTTTAGAGGTACATTCCAAAAAAGCATGATAAGGTTGAGTTTCTGATAACAAGTGACATACAAATATTATATGACCCATTTGACTTTAAAAAAAACTTGAGATGGTCAAGATGTCGACCATAGCCACATCCCCTCCCGACACACACACACTGGAAAGTAAAGGTTGGAATACACTAGAGAGGATCATGTGACAAGAAGATGCAGTGCTTCATAAAAATGTTTTTAATGTTTCTGAAGAAATAAAGTCCACATTAAGCCAATACTTTCTTCTATCACTTTAAACGTTTTCCTTAAAAAAAAGAGAAAGCTCCTTTAAGAACCAATTAAAGTGTATGCCAAGTCTAAACCGTTTTTATCTAGTTTTAGGCAGAGTGGGGAAGAACTAGAACACGAGTTAGGTTTTCACTGTTATCTGGGACTTTGTTGGAGAGATTTAAGCCTTGTACACACGTACCGATCGTCGGCCGAACGATCGGCCGTCTTTTGTCCAGGGCTGTCGTGTCTGCTGAAAACTGCAAAAGACTGCATACGAATTTTGTCGGCCAACAACAGCCGACTGCAGAAGTGATGTCATGTGATGGTTAACTTTCCTTGTCTTTTTTCTTTTCTGAGCATGCCCAGTCTTGCAAATCTGCTGTCTGTAGGCCGAAATCTGTACTGACTGGCGAACAATCGGCCGTTCTGGTGTTGGCCAACAAAAATTTTAATGCCTGCACGACAGATTCTGTTCGGCCGAAAATGCGCTGTCGGCTGTCGGAAGCATCATACTAACAAGCCTACAATCGGCCGATCGGTCGTCGGCCGAATATTTACGGCCGACAATCGGTACGTGTGTACGGGGCTTAAGTCTCACTCCCTGTCCAGCTGACAACCAAACAGGAAATTATAAAAAATCTGCAACAGAAACACAGATAGGAAGAAAAATCTGACAAGGGTTCTAGTCATTCCCTACTCCCTACTAGACCCTATTTTTGTCTGCGTTGCTGTTGGAGTGTTCCTCTCACTTCCTGGTAAATTGTTGTTAGTAGGAGAGTGAGTTAGGGCAAATCTCTCTAATGACACCCCCAGATAGCAGTAAAAACCCTAAAATAGTTTTAAACCCTAAAATGCAAATCTAAATAAAAAAAAAAATAGCTGGACTAACAGTTTAATTTTTTTTTTTTAATAGAGGTTCAAATTATTCAACATGGAGGATCGGTCTGTCTACAAATGATTTTGATACATCATATTTTTAAGACAAATTACACGTTTTGCCCATCCTTAGAATCAATCTGGAAGAGGATTAAGCATTACAGTACTTCGCCATAAACTGTATCAGTGCCCTAATCCCAGAAATTACACAATAGCGTCAGCCAGATCCGATTTGTCGGAGAAATTCCTTATTTGTTCCTTTTTCATTTACCGTCAGTCTCCAAGGGAGCTAGCGGGCATTTTCAGTGCTCCAAGCACAAAGCCCCACATGCTTCACTGCTGTGTCATTATCCTGGGTCTATTATGTTTTACATTTTTCAAAAATCTTTAAGTTAGATCTTTGACATCCTACCGCCTTGAAAGATATACACCCCCCGATGGGAGGCTTTGATGTGCATTTTCAGGATTAAATAATCTGTATGGAAAGTAAGGGATATCCAGCTAAGAATGAAACTGCAGAGAAAATTTTGCCTCCTGCCGTGAAAGACGCCGTCAGTCGCTACCTTTTAGTTCACCCACTAAATTTAATTTCATACATATTTACTGACTATTTTTCTTCCCACTGCTAATTCTTTCGAGACCAAATTAAGAACAAAGATAGCGCAAACTGACTTCATCAAATAAAAATGTAAATATTCTGCATCTCATTACTGGTTCAAAAATGTTATTTAAATATTTTGCAAAATGTAATAGCTTTGCTGTATTAACGCTCGCGAGTGAAAGAGCTCTAGCCTTCCATGTTCGAGCAGCCCGTTGAGGGTTCAAACTGTTTATTCACAGTGTGTGAATCTAGAACATTCTAACGAGCTAGAGGAAAGAAAATTCAGAAGTCTGACAAGTAATGAATTCTTATTAGGCAATAATGACCTCGTGGATTGTTGAGGGAAAGGAAAAAAATACTATTATAACATTTTTCATTTATCCAGTTCATTGCCGGTGCAAACCTCGGTGAGGTCTTTGTGAGCTTAATTTGTTTTATGAAAGGTTACTGCAACCTATAATAAACGAACCTTATCTACTCTACGTGGGTACGGTTTGAATGCTGCTCAGTAACCTTCCTCGTTGCTAAGTCATTTGTTAGTTTCATGACAGCATGGCTTTTTTAGATAGTTACTTAGCTTTAGTAGTGTCTTTGTGGGCTAACAGAAGAAGAATATTTATATTATTTAAAACGCTTCCAATACTTTGGATTTTGGATAAAACTTAAATCATAAAAACAAATGTCTGTCCCAATTGTTCATCTAGAACAGGGATTTTCAACCAGGGTTCCTTGGAACCATAGGGTTCCTCCAGAGATGTCTAGGGGTTTCTTGAGCAAGGAGATATTTCTGCCTTTCAGATAGGTTCCCACTGACACCATTGATCTTTTAAGCTATCTGTAAGGGGGGAAATTGTTCCAAATTATCACAAAAGTAAGGAGAATTCTTCCCACTGACCATCACACTAATGTATCATGAGTTGTAGATGCTGTATAGTCATTTTTAAACAGGAATTCCCTGAGATTGGCAAGCTTTTTTCAAGGGTTCCTCTGTGTTGAAAAGGTTGAGAAAGGCTGATATAGACCAATGATCCATAAAATGGGGCTATGCAATGGGTGAAAAGGGGGCAAAAAATGTCCGGGGGTCAATTGGTGGATACATGATGGAAGATTGAATATTTTTTTGACTGTAGCCCTCCACTTCAATCTCTAGTCCTGAAGTTAAGGTAGCATTATTACCCAGGGTTAGATGATCAGCAACCAGTAAGAGTGGCCCTAAGTTGTCCCTAACAACTGTTGTTGTTACTGGCCTCATTTACCGTTAAATTATTTTTATATAGTAAAATATTTTTTTGTTGGTTGATGAACAGTTTACAGATTGCAACGGTTAAAGTCCTATCCTGTGTTTTTTGCTCTTTTGTGCTGTTTATGGATGTGGTGCCATACTAAGCGGGTTACGTCTCTAAACCTTTCATGGTAGATGAACAGTCTAAAATCTTGATATGCTGATGAGTTTGTTGAGCATTGATCCAGACCCATGTAGACATTGGCATTTTTAATGAGAAAATGCAGCTAAAATGTTTTAGTTTTAGATAGCATAGATAAGTAGCAGAGCTTCAGTTTACTAAGCCACGTGGTAAACAAAACCATTTATTACTGTGTCAGCTGACATGGTGATTAATGTCTTTGTCAATAAACAAAGCCAAGTCATAAAAATTAAGATCATGTTGATTTGAAGATAAACAAAGTCATGTGATTGTTATTGCACTGATATGGCAATCGTATGACTTTGTTTATAAACAAACAAGTAGGGTTAACCACTTAAGGACCAAGCGTATTTCTGACACATGTTGTTTACAAATTTAAATCAGTATTTTTTGCTAGAAACTTACTTAAAGCGGTAGTATACTAGCTCATTATGAAATACTTACCTTAGAACGAAGCCCCGACATGGACCCCCGGACACCGCTGTGGGAACTGACATGATCCCTCTGCGTCTCTCCTGGGTTCGGCGGCTCCGGCGCTGTGAGTGGCCAGAGCCGCGATGACGTCACTCCAGCGCATGCGTACGGGAGTCATTTTCCGGCACTTCCCGGCAAGGAACTCTGAAGGTACGCCAGACCTTCAGAGCGCATGCGCCGCTCGTGTCAGCGGCTGCATGCAGTGCAAATATCTCCTAAACCATGCAGGTTTAGGAGATATTAATTGTACCTACAGGTAAGCCTTATTATAGGCTTACCTGTAATTAAAAGTCACAAAAAGCGGTATACTACCGCTTTAAAACCCCCAAACGTTATAAATGTTTTTTAGCAAAGACTCTGGAGAATAAAATAGTGGTTGTTGTAATATTTTTTGTTACGCGGTATTTGCACAGCGGTCTTTCAAACGCAATTGTTTGGGAAAAAAATTATTTCACTACATTTAAAAAAACTTAACAGTAAAGTTCACCCAATTGTTTTGTATATTGTGAAAGATATTGTTATGCTGAGTAAATAGATACCTAACATGTTACAGTTTAAAATTGCGCACACTGGTGGAATGGCGACAAACTAGGGTACTTAAAAATCTCCATAGGCGATGCTTTAAAATGTTTTAATGGTTACCAGTTTAGAGTTACAGTCGTCTTTATCTAGAACTATTGCTCTCACTCTGACGATCGTGGCAATATCTCACATGTGCAGTTTGAACACCGCTTTCATTTACGTGCGCAACTTATGTATGTGTTTTATTTTGTGCGCAAGCTCACGGGGTTAGGGGCGCTTTAACATTTTTTTATTTATTTTTTCCTATTTATTTTATTTTATTTTTAACACTTTTTAAAAACATGAAAAAAAATCTGATCACTTTTATTGCTGTCACCAGCAATGTAAACATTCCTTGTGACAGTAATAGGCCGAAAGCCGACTGCTGGCTCTAAAAAACAGTACCAGGTTGATGCCTGCAGCTGCAAATCATCCCAGTGCAACCACTTCTGCAAGCTGACGTACACTTATGTCGGTTTGCGGAAAGTGGTTAAAATTATGATTGGCTGTAGAATAAGGGCAGGGCTACCACTGAGGTTAGGGTTGAAATTAGGGTTAGGGTTGGATTTGTTTTAGATAGAGTCATATTTACCATAAGAAAAGATCCAGGACAGTTAAAAAAAGATTTTCTAACCCTCAGGAACTATTAAAAGCCACAAAAAAAAAAAAAAAAAAAAAAAATCTTAGTTTCGCTTTTACCGCTGACCCCAATGCACTTTTCCAAATAGCAGAACTTTTCCAAAAAAATGGAAGTTGAGAGTTTCAAAATTAAATGAAACGAAGATTTAAATATAAAGAAAAGTTGGAAATATAAAACAAGAGATCAAAGTAGAATGACAATGATCTTTACCATAAGGTTAAGATGCTTCAAGTACTTGCCTTATGCCCAAGGCTCCCGTCAAAACTGTTTAAGTGAAGTTAATTCTACATAGAAATCAATTAAGAAAACTAAACAGAAGAATGCAGCATTTGTTCCCCGCTGGCTCTGCAGTGAGAAGGGAGTGATCAAACACTGCTGATCACTCGGTTCTCCCCCTCTGCTCTGAGCAGAGAGTCAGGACTGTCAGTCAGCGGCTCTTTCCTCTGCCCCTTACAGCACTCACTGGAGCACTGGGGTATAGAAGGGGAGGGAGGGGCTGGCTCAGGCTCTCAGCAGATTGCTGGGAACTAGCTGAGCCAAGTGCTGGTCCAGGCACCTGGGTGGATTCCAACCCTGTGGCCTGAACCGGCTGAGTGACTTCAGCCGAAAGCGGGTTTTAGCCTGTTGTCAGCTGAAATCGGATCACAGAAGTGAATAGAGTAAGGACTAGTTAGACAGATTGAGATATGGAGTTCCAGAGGAAGGGATAGGCTCTGGAGAAGTCCTGGAGGCAAGCACAAGAGAAGGTGATAAAGGAGATAGAATTGGGAAGTCTTGGGGGGAGGGAAGAGAGTGGTTTAGTGGTGTAAAAGGGGGCAGAGTTGTAGATGGCTTTGTAGGTTGTTGATATTATTTTAAATTTTTTTTTTGGTGGGTGAGCAGAAGCCAGTGGAAGGATTGGCGGAGTGGGGTAACAGATACAAAAGGTTCATAAGGTAAAGGAGTCTGGCAATATTTTATACTAGACACCTCTGACTGCCAACACAGTTTCCCTGGGCTCCAGATAGCAGTCAGGATTTTGGATGCTAATTGGCATAATTTTCTTACTGTACTACTTGAAGCCTAATTATACCTTTATTCAAATTAGTTAATACAGTCCAGGTACACCCGAAAAAAGGTGTGCATAATCTTACAGTTTCTTTTGTTCCGTTTAAAAAGCAGCCACATCCTAAGGCAAGCTATAGATTATGTTTTATTTTCTAAAATCTCAGGTAAAAACTTGACATGGTGGTTGTACCCAAGTTAATGGATGGATCAACTTCGGTACAATTAGCCTGCCCATAGATGATTTGGATCCCTGCTGAACCGGCCGAGATTCGAACCATCTATATATAAGTCCATTCCCTGCCAGCTACTGCAGAGTGGGACCATGCTCTCTGTGTGGAATCATTGATCACTTTCAGAGGTCCAACATACCCTAAGCTGAGCCAGAGCTCTTTAGCCAGCAGGATGTATGAGCTTTTCTGATTTCAGAACTATGGGCCTAACTCAGTAGGGGGTATGTCAGACCTCTGAAGAGATACCACTGCTTCCCCACAGAGATTAAGGGTCCCATTCTATGGTATGCTGGCAATGGACTTTTCTACTCAGGCAGTGGCTGCTTTAGAAATAAAATGAACTGTAAGACATTGAACACCATTTGTTTGTTAAGATCTATGTATTCTCTGTCTTTTTGCACATCTGTGTGCTCATCACACAGCAGGTGGTGTAAGTGTGTATACTCTGCCTGTTTGTCCACACACCCACAATTACATACAAATCTCTCTATCTCGCTCTTTATTTCTGTCCCCCTATCTCTCTATCCATACGGCATATATTTTCCTATTTTACTCTTTTTAATTCCAATTATTTTTTTTTAAATATATGTATATATATATATATATATATATATATATATATATATATATATATATTTCATGAAATCCTTTGCTGCAAATGTGAAAGTTTATAGCATATTTCAAATCCTCTAGAAGTCCTATGTTGTACAGAGCAAGGTTTTAATTTAGCTCCCTAACTCTAGCCTGTAGCAAGAAACGCTAATGGACAAAACATCAAATCCATCTATTTTAATTTATGAAAATTAAATGCTCTGCAACCGTATGAAGCAGTGATCTGCCCTCTGGTTCATGGTAGTGCTTAATATTTGAAACCGCCTGCACTGGCAGTTCTTTGCAATGCACAAAAAAGACATACATATACATAGATATATATATATATATATATATTTTTTTTACATATATATATATATATATATATATATATATATATATATATATATAGATATATATATATATATATATATAACCAAAAGTATTTGGATGCCTGCCTTTACACGCACATGAGCTTTAATGGTATCCAAGTCTTAGTCCATAGGGTTCAATATTTATTTTTATTTTATTTCAGGTACTTATATAGCGCTGTCAATTTATGCAGCACTTTACATATACATTGCACATTCACATCAGTCCCTGTCCTCAAGGAGCTTACAATCTAAGGTCCCTAACTCACATACATACACAGTAGGGCCAATTTTATACAGGATCCAATTAACCTACCAGCATGTCTTTGGAGTGTGGGAGGAAACCGGAGTATCCAGAGGAAACCCACGCAGGCACAGCAAGAATATGCAAACTCCAGGCAGGTAGTGTCGTGGTTGGGATTCGAACCAGCGACCCTCTTGCTGCTAGGTGAAAGTGATAACCACTACACCACTGTGCTGCCCATGCAATATTGAGTTGGCCCACCCTTTCCAGCTATAACAGTTTCAACTCTTCTGGGATGGCTGTCCACTCGGTTTAGGAGTGTGTCTATGAGAATGTTTTACCATTCTTCCAGAAGCACATTTGTGAGGCCAGGCACTGATGTTAGACAAGAAGGCCTGGTTCTCAGTCTCCGCTCTAATTCATCCGAAAGGTGTTCTATCGGATTGAGGTCAGGACTCTGTGCAGGCCAGTCAAATTCCTCCACCCCAAACTCACTCATCCATGTCTTCATGGAGCTTTCTTTGTGCACTGGAGTGCAGTCATGTCGAAACAGGAAGGGGCCATCCCCAAACTGTTTCCACAATGTTGGGAGAATGAAATTGTCCAAAATGTGGTATGCTGACGCCTTAAGTGTTCCCTTCACTGGAACTAAGAGGTCCAAGCCCAACTCCGGAAGAACAACCCCACACCATAATCCCCCCTCCACTAAATCATTTGGACCAGTGCACAAACCAAGGTCCATAAAGACATGGGTGAGTGAGTTTGAAGAGGTGGAACTTGACTGATCTGCATCCTGAGTCCTGACCTCAACCCGACAGAACACCCTAGCGATGAATTAGAGCGGAGACTGCAAGCCAGGCCCTCTTGTCCACATCAGTGTCTGACCTCACAAATGCGCTTCTGGAAGAATGGTCAAACATTTCCAACACTCCTAAACCTTGTGGACAGCCTTCCAAGAAGAGATAACGCTGTTATAGCTGCAAAAGGTGGGCCAACTCAATATTGAACACTAGGGACTAAGACTAGGAAGCCATTAAAGTTCATGCGCATGTAAAGGCAGGTGTCCCAATACTTTTGGTAATATAGTGTGTGTGTGTGTGTGTGAGTGAGTGAGTGAGTGAGTGAGTGAGTGAGTGAGTGAGTGAGTGAGAGAGAGAGAGAGAGAGAGAGAGAGAGAGAGTGTGTATATATATATATATATATATATACACACACACACATATATATATATACATAAATATACTGTATATTATTTTTTTCCTTGTAATATGTGAAGAATAATTTGCCTCATTAGCGCAAGTCGTTCAACATGCGTGGTATTTCTCTGCATCCAACGTGGGCGAGAGCAGACGCAATTGCTGCACTTTTGTGTAGCCGCTCGAATCATCAAGTTGTCACTGTTTTCCAAATAAGTCTGCTGAAAGAGAAAAAAACAGACTTTTTTGGAATAGCACAAGACCTGTGGAAAATTGGCAGATTAAATGCAGATGCGGGATCGGTGGCCTGCAAACGTCTTGAAGAAATCTATAATACAATAATGAAATTAGTGGCCTGTGCACATACCCAAGTTTCTCGTCTGCCAGCTACTAAGAACGATGGGAATTTAGGCCACAGAAGGGCCATTTTGAGTCCATTTGGCAGCCATGCCATTACGTCTGTCGCTCCTGGGAACATCCTTTTCCAATAACGTTCATAGCTTTAGATTGAAATGAAAAGAGCCATATGTTACGGGTTTCCTGCAAAGCTTCCTTGTACGATGGAAAATAAATGAAACTTGTCATATTTGTTAGGGAGTTAGTCAAGAAAAATTGTATCTCTGCTGCGAGTGGTTTTCAACTTTTTTTTTTTCTTTTAATTTTCTTAGCAGCCAAACCTTCATAAGTAACAACATAAAAATATCTCTCCAATTAAAGCAAGAGAGGTTTTCTGTATAAGAGTCAATTTATTTATCCGGTGGTAATAATTTCCAAAGGCCTCATTTAGAATGTACTGCATTCGTGTTTTCCTGAGCGGAGCTTCAGTTGTGTCAGAGCAAGGCCCGAGGGCTGTTTTTCATGACTGAGCCCAAAGTTTAATTGATGACCTTACATTTTTCCTTGACAGCACTTGTTGAAGTGGTCATTCTGGGAATCCCTTTAAATGGTATTTCCATTCCTTGAGGTTATATGGAATAAATAAACTTAAAAAGCGAGGGGAATATTGTTTGAAAGAGAAAGAAAATTTTAAGTGTAACCGGAATATTCTTTGGAATGTTTATTGGTGGGTTTTAACATAAACTTGTTACAAAGCTGAGCAATTTAAATGGAACATTTGATGAAAAAAATACATAAACAGAAATTGAAAAATGCATATCGAAGTGACTGGTAGATGCGGAGAGATGGATTGCTGAGACCTTGACTTTTCTTATAAAAGTCAAGGTTTATTCTGCCTTTCCAGCCTTGCTATTGGTTAATGCAGCCATCTATAACAATAATGGGCCAATGGACAAATAAGAAACCTAAAAGCTAGTAGGAGTTGGCAGGGTCAACTTTATTTATTACAAAATCAAATTTCGCATATACAGTATAAAAATTGCATATCTGTATAACTATATCCCTGGATCTACAGCTTGTGTTTTGCCAGTGTAATAGAGTGCAAACGGTTTACATTAATGCCCTCTTCCCCGGCAGCATATGCTTGCCTACTTTACTTTTCATCTCTTTAACACTACTCCATTTAGTTGCTGGGAAAGGGGAATTTTCGACCTTACATAGGGGTTTTTCACTCTTTCCCAACTCCATTGTGACCATGCTGGGCCAATCACCATCTGCCACATAGGGGAAGAGGAGTGAGTCACATGTTCACCCATACCCTAAGGCTAGGGTCACATTTGTGCAGCATGCAACATCGTGCAAGTTCCCCTTAATGCACAAAAAATGTGCATCTCTCTTGCAGGTGTGCAGTGCTCCCAATAAATCCTAATGGCACCCTAACACACATTGTTAACCACTTCAAGACCAGAAGGATTTGCCCCCTTAATGACCAGGCCCTATTTTGCGTTTCGGCACTGTGTTACTTTAGCGGACAATTGCGCAGTTGTGCGACGCTGTACCCAAACAAAATTTACGTCCTTTTTTCTTCACAAACAGAACTTTCTTTTGGTGGTATTTGATCACCTGTGTGATTTTTATTTTTTACATTATAAACAAAAAAAGAGCGACAATTTAGAAAAATATATATATATATTTTTCACATTCTGCTATACAACATTCCCAAAAAAAATTTAAAATCAACATTTTTTAACATTTTAGGCCAATTTGTTTTCTGCTACATATTTTTGGTAAAAAAATTGCAATAAGCTTATTTTGATTGGTTTGCGCAAAAGTTATCGCGTCTACTAACTACGGGAAAGATTTATGTAACTTTTATTGTTTTTTTGTTTTTTTTTACTAGTAATGGCGGGGATCTGATTTTTAGTGGGACTGCGACATTGCTGCGGACAGATCGGACCCCTAACTAACATTTTTGGGGGTACTAGTGAATTACTAAAGTAATCAGTGCTAAAAATATACACTGTTACTGTAATAATTACACTGGCAGGGAAGGGGTTAACAGTATAGGTGATCAAGGGGTTCAATGTGACCCTAGGAGAGTGATTTTAACTGTGGGGCGTGTGGATTCTGAGATGACCACAGAGACATGTGATGCTATATAGAAGGATCACATGAGCTCTGTGATCATTTCAGGGAGAAGGACAGTCGACCATCTTTTTCTCTCTGCGGGGAACGATCGCGGATGTCAGGGGGCAATCGGAGCTGCCTGACAAATGCATCGGCTTCCCCGCTGATGATCGGGGGCAGGAGCGCGCCACCGGCGGTGCACGCTCGCCCCCTAGCTCCTCCCAGGCGAGCGACGTAGACCTACGTCATTTTGCCTGTACGAGCCAGCCTGCCACAGTAAATATAACGTAAGCGGTCGGGAACTGGTTAATGTGCAGGCAAAATGGTGCGCAAAAACACATGGTATTTAGGTACCATGTGTTTTGTTGCAGCACAATTAAGAAAATTGCATTACTTTTGTGTGATTTTCATGCATAGGGCAGCCCATTGAAGTAAATAGGCTACCCTAAATGCGATACATCAAACCACGCAAATTTTTGCGAGCACTGTTGAACCTGCGTAGGTGTGAACAGATCCTAAAGCACACAGCATTTTCTTTGTTCCTGGAGGCTAAGTGAAGCGGCAGAAAGTGTGCTGCTGAAGAAGGGGGGGAGGGATGGAAATCTGTTACCCCGCATAGGCAATGCACAGATTTGCTTTAAGGTGTCAAATACAGTATACAATTGTTTAGATTCATGTTTTTAAATATTTAGCAGCTTGTGTGCCACCATCACAACACTTTCTATGTGCTACCTGTAATTATCCTGCTTTATCATTTGGAGCACAATGTTTGCAGGCTCGAGTCCCTACACTAGCTACTCAGTACTCACAATGAAACTATCAGATACTCATTGTGGGCATGCAAAATGCATATTTGGTACTGTGAACTTGCCCTACATCAGTGAAAAAGAGGCAACTCAAAATGTATTTTTAAAGGCTCATTCCACTCAAAAACAATTTAAATGTTTTCGTCAATGAAACCCAGTTCTTACATTTCCTTCACAATGCTGTAATAAAATGTATTTCGCTGAGTTCCCAACTCTACCCACTTGCTGTTACAAAATGGTCTCGCATTTTTGCTTGGATTTATTTTACAATACAAAGAACATAGCATGTGGAAATGCTAAGCATACCCAGCCTTAGCTAATAATGTGTATGCACTACGAGCTATTTTGTAGGTAAGGTGCTTAAGGACAAATCCTCAGTAGGGCCCCGCCCCCTTCCCCAATGCAATAAAGCTGTTGCTTTCCCTTCAACAGCAGTGGCACCATCCGTGAATGGTGAAATGATGGAACACATATATGAAAGGGTTAGAAATTTACCTGATTTGGAGTGTCACATCATTACACCACTGCAACCTTCTGGATCCTGAGAAGATCCAGCCTCTGGAGAACCAATATGGTCCCTCCTCCTCTGTATTGAAGAAGACAGAAGAGCTGAGACATGGTACATCAAATGACCACTGATTTGGGTAAGTAGACAAGGCATTTAACTTAGGTCAGCCCCACGGGGGGGGGGGGGGGGCAAGTATGAGAGGACATTTTGATGCCTGAGGCTCTGTTCACACAAATGCGAAGTGGAAGCGGGGTTTCTCCGCATCCAATTTGCATGACAGAAGAGTGTGACCGGCTCTCAATGGAGCTCCTGGGTAGCCGTGGTCCACACTGAAAAAGGGTCCTGTGCGTCTTTGGCTCTGAATCAGGTGCAAATTCAGGCAAAAATTCAGACCCGATTTGCACCTGAATCGGTGAACAGGGACGCACCGGACACCATGCTGTGAACTGCGGCCGCAGCATAAGTGAACAAAGCCTTAAGAAGAGCTTTTACCCCTTGACACAGACCTAACACATATATTGTATGTAGCATAAAAGAAGTAGGCTTTCTTTCATGGCACCCCATGTTTTTGTACTAAATTAAGCTCTCTAGCATGTCCCTATCATGGAGACAGAGCTGTCACCTACAGCTCCTAGTGTCAATGATTGCAAGTTGGTAAGACCAAGCCAATTGTAGTGATTACTAGATAGATGTTCCCTCTGTCTTTTAGCATTAATATACACTAAGCCATTAATGCACAGCTCAGTGTACATTTACAGCACCTCTCCGTGTCGTTATGATGTGACTCTCGTGTGAATGTGACGCTGGTTGATTGACATGATTGCATCCCGGCCAATCACATGGCCAAAGGATTCCAACCAAAGGAAGACCAGAAGAAGATAGAAGCACCGTGACAGCGGAGAGCATTGACACAGAAGTTCTGGAGGGGTTCGCATGGCAGGTATGTCTGCTATAATATGCTGTACATACTAGTATATTATGGCAGAAAGCTCCCATAGGGCCTTATAAAATAATTTTTTTCCAGATTTAATTCCGCTTTAGCATTTAAATAATAACTCATTTGTATTCATCCCTTGCAAATATTTGTGGAATTCACGCCCCCATGTCCAAAAGCCTCTGTTAATTGTGTTCCTACTCTAATATGTGAAAAAACATATCCCATCTTAACCCTTATTTTGCTAAAGCGCTGTGTTTCATAAACCATTCCAAGTTTTATTCGACTTTTTTTAATGTTTAGTATGCGCCTGTCTACATGCACAATGATGGTTGCATAGCATTTTTCAGGGCAGTTTTCCCAAAAGTAAGAGCACTTGTAGTCTTCTTAGGCAATTCATGTGACAGGATGACAACACAAGAGCAAAAAATGGTGACAGGGACCTACCTTTCTGACAGAATGACCACATATTATTTTAATGATTAAATAACTAGTTAAAAGAATTACAATTTACTTCTGAATATTACATTAACATGTTAAAACCTATATGAGGTTATAGTGACTGGTTTCACATCTACTGTAAGGTAAGAAAGATCTGCTGCTCCAGGTGAGATGAATAAATCTGATGGAACCTTTACAGGATTGCCATTCCTGGCTCGCCTCCCTAAACCATATCAAGATAAGAAGAAACGGCTGCACATCACTGGAGTTCCAAATGCCTTTATTAGAATATCCAAGGTGGCACAACAAAACACCAACCAGTCCAGGTAGACGCGTATCACACAGTGCAACTGTGCTTAATCACTACGCTAATGACCTGGACTGGTTGGTGTTTTGTTTTGCCATCTTGGATATCTTAATAAAGGCATTTTAAACTCCAGTGATGTGCGGCCCTTTCTTCTTATCTTGACATCTACTTTAAGGGCCGGTTCACACCAGAACACACATGTTCCTATGTGCTCCAGATTTGACAGCCCACTTATTTGAATGAACCGGAAAATGCAATGGAATGCAGAAAAGTGGTACTGCAGTTTAGTGGGCTTGTGAGATGCATTTGGTGCATTGAGTGCCATTAACAATTCACTGGCATCAGCCAGGGCCATTTTACCGAATGGGCACGCTGGGCAGTTGCCCCGGGGCCCCACTTGCCTGGGGGGCCCCACCTGCCCAGCGACCCACCCCCAGCCAAGCCTTAGTTCAGATTCCCGTGTGCATCCAACTTAGCAGGTTGCAAGCACCTGTCGGCCCTGCGCTGCTGTCAGGCCACTTGGGCCAAGGGAGGGGGAGTCCACAACTGCAGGAATGCCTGTCCACCTCCACGGGCACAGGCACACACAGGACAGTCGAGTCTGACTCCCATCCATGTGTGTGTTCACCGGACCAAGCTGCCGAACATGGAAGCTGTCATTAGCCTGGCACTGCTGTACCAATAAATATCGCCTTATTGATAATTCGCATTTTTATTCTCATGGGTGATTGTGTAGGCAGTGCACTGCATTGCCCGGGGCTCTTTAATGCTTTTAAGATAGCACTGGCATCAGCATGTGACTCGCAAGGGCAGTGCGTTTACCTGCAGTGTGGAAAACGTGCACAGAATGCGCCTTTCCGAAATTTTTCTGTGAAAAGGCCCTAAAGACAAATTACAGGCAAACTTCCTAAAGTTGTAGTAGCAAAGCTTGTTGAAAAAATAAATGTACTCTGCAAGTTAATATTATAATATGCTAGTATGCACCACATACTAGCACATTATGAAATACTTACCTTAAAACGAAGCCCTCCATCAGCATGCTGTGACCGCTGACAGGGTTTTCATCTTCACCCGTTCTTCTTTCCAGGTTCGTGGGCTCCGGCCATCTGATTGGCTGAGCCACGATGACGGCCAATCGGACAGCACGGGTATGCCGTTCCTTCAGAGCGCATGCACTGGTGAGGTCACCTGCTGTTGCTCAATGGAATTTCTCCTAAACAGTGCACGTTTAGAAGATGTTCGTTTTACCTACAAGTAAGCCTTATTATAAGCTTACTTGTAGGTAAAAATAGACAAAATTAGTTTACTACCACTTTAATGCATAGTAGAAATATATACACACTAACCATTTTATCTTCTTAACAGTTTTATGCAGTCTTTTGAGTTTCATTTTTTTTCACACTACACAGCCAGCCAGGTGACACAAATATTATTTTTTTAAACCATGTCTAAAGTCAAAAACATTTTTTTATATTTGAATAGTGTAAAGAATGGTTATTGTCCTGTCTGTGTCTCATTGGGGTGATTTCTCATTACTTCCTGTCTTGGATACAAAATAGGAGGTGAGAGGAAACATTATCAAAATGAGGGAAGCCCCAACAAATGACAGCTATAAAAGTTTGGGTTTCCCATCAGTTTCTCTCCCAGTGACAATGGTTTTCTTGACAAATAGCATGGGTAAATCCTTCCAGGAGGGAGACAATAATGAAACCCCAATGGGGTCTTTTTAAACACTTTTACACATTTTCAAAGCTCCCAACTGTCCCTGATTTTGAGGGTCTGTCCCTCTTTCTTCCTCATTTGTCCTTCATTTTAGGCTGATTTATATATCTGTATATAAAATGCATTTATTTATCTATAAAAAAGTGTTTCCCAGTGCTAAACCTTTCATCCAATTTCTAAATTGCTGCATTTTTAATTTTCAAAAGCCAATACAAAGGAATAGTAGTGTTAAAAAAAACACTTGTGGGTTTAACTAATCATTGTTTCTTGTATAATTCGCCTTTAAGGGGGGCATGGCAGAGGGTGTGTCCTATGCTTACATACTTTTGCTAATAGGTGTTCCTCGTTCCCATCTCAGAAGGTTGGGAGGTATGCACTTTCCAAAAGTAAAAAAAAAAAAAAAGTTTTGCTTTTAGAAACACATCAAATGCAGCTGTACTTTTGGATTATAAATTATCTACTTAGTTCTCAGTAGCTGCAGGTACTATGGAGTAGTTCATCCTCAAAGATCGCAACAAAAGCTCTAAAGTCAGGTTTCAGTCAGTTTCTAACATTTTACCACACTGTTTTGATAAAGAACAATCACGTTGTCTCTAGTAAAATGGGAATTTCAGAGTGCCAAGATGGAAAGTAGGAAAACATTAATTCCTTTAATGTATGGCCTGTCCTAATGATAAACCATTATCTGCACTGGCAGGATTTAATTAATTGTAAACTAAAGTTAAAGTGAGTAATTCTATCTGTCAGGAGATGTGATGTGTCTAAAAGAAGCTCTAAAAGACATTATTTTTCAGTTACAATATTTTCTTATTAAACAAAAGACATAAAATACAAATGGTAGACCATCAAGGTTTCACATAGAGAAACCCCAAGTATCCCAAAGTTATCAGTACACAATCCTGCAGAAAGAGGTAGAAACAATATAAGGTCCAGTAGATAAGGTTTACAATAATAGTTACAACTAGGGAAATGCATTGACACCAAAGCAAAACATACAAAGGCACTATTGCCCATATTGACTAAGGCTAACTCCACTTTCCTGGGGAAAAAAATAGCAAATAGAAAAAAAAAAAAAAAAATATATATATATATATATATAGCGTATACAGATGCGACTCAAGTCATACTGTAATTGACAGACAGAGGTCAGGGGTCCTGCAACCTCATTGGACAATCAGAGGAGAATAAAAACTCCTCCTACAAGCTTTAACCAGACACTGATAAAAGTCATAAGATTGCTCTAACTGCCAATGGGAAAAGGTATTTAGGAGTTTATATTTACTTAAATATTTGCATTTCAATGTTCTGTGTGCTGTGGGAGACCAGATATAGTGAATGCAGGCTCCTGGTTTTAGTAACACTTTCGGAACTGCTTATCACTTACTAACCCACTACTGGCTTACTTCCCAGTCAGCTTCCCTATATATAGACATGCTCAGTGCAGCCCGGGTTGCCTGAGCAACTTCCTAGTTTCTCTGTGCTTCTGATTTGGTTTGCATTACCTGTATTCTGTGTCTGACTTTACGTGTACCAACACCAGCTTCATCTATTGTTTCCACTTGCCTGCAACCCACCATGACTTTGGCCCATTCCCTCAATTCTCTTCTGTATCCTTCCATTTGTATTCTGCACACCTGAGAAGTCTCTGCATTGTCAACCGGGCGTACCTGGTGGCCACGATCTGGTTTCAGTTTGCTGTAAGTCCATCCCCACCATTATGGGTCCAAGTGAAGAAGCAGGCTGGGACTTAGACTTCACACCCTGGGTAAGCCCAAGTGGCTTTCTACAAGGGCTCACTACCATAGAAACAAATTAAAAGCCAGGAGCATAGATATTTCCAAAGCAAATGAATAAGGGAGGGGAGAAAGCACACTAGCCGCTGCTCCCAAACTCATGAGATGAATGAGAAAAAGCATACACTAACCCATCTACCCAAGTGTGTTTGCCTGTTTGTTCTATCTGCATATCAATCTGCCTGTACACCCTGGCCTCCTGGTGTTACCATGCATGCTGCTTTTTAACCGTGATTATCTTTTATCCAATAAACTGTCAATTTGCTCTTGACTCAGTAATTTTGCCATTTTTCCACACCTTCTGGAACAGCGGCACCTGGGAATGTTCTTCACTATCATAGAAACCTGACATCAGGAGAAGAACATATTGAGGCAGAACTAGGAGACTCAGGTGACTACCAAAAGACAGCATTGCAAAAGGGACCATTGGAAGGTGAAAGTAAAGGAGATGAAAGGAGAGAAGGAAGGGAAAAGAAAGGAATGAAGAGACGAAAAAGAGAGATGCCAGGAGACGAGCCCCCTAAGGGGTCCACAGGTCAAAAGGGGGCCCACTACGTCAGCAGCAGAGGCCTATCTAAACCTGTTGCAAGATAGCCGTCAATCCAGGGGAACCATAAAACGCATGATTTTTATGAAGTTAAAGCAATTCCAAGACTTGAATTCCCTTGATCAGGGCCAAGAATAGATGTAATTGGTGTAAATGAATTGGATATATATTCACGTTTTCATATATTAGAACTTAAATGATATATATAAATTTGGTCAATATAAGAACTACATTGTTTTATTAATAAATAAATATGTATAGTAGATTTACAATGAATAATTTAAAATAGATTCAGTGACACAAATCCTTACTCATTTTAAAATGATGACAATGCATAGCTTGGGGTGCTGCTCTATACATGCATCCAAAAGCTCCACTGACTCCTACAATCGGGTGCAGGTCGAGAAAGAGCTCATCCCGGCTCCATGCAACTCCTAGTAAGAAACCATCCAACTGCTGTACATCAACTCAGCCCAAGTACAGGATAATGATGGTTTCAGTCCAGCTTCATCCAGGCCAAGCCCCCCAATGAATTTCACCCCACCAACAGGGCATAGTCATGGTCATGTACATATATGTATTTTATCTGTGTATTTAGGCACTTGCCTGCAGTTCAGTTCAGTTTGCTAGAATTCTTGATACAAGAAGTCAGTGGGTTATTTAGCCGATTATCCCCGCTTGTAATTGAATAACCCATTTTGGAAGACCTGACCTATTAAAATATGCTTCTTGCCAACATAATTCAGTTTTTCCAGCTGTAAACCTTCTAAAATTCTCAGATGTTTAATAAGTGACTATTTATTGTCAGTGGTATTTCTGTATTTTACCGTCTCAGACATGCAAAGTACAGGTATACCAATGTGTATCAGCCTTTTTCAAGAACTGTTGAAGTGGCAAATTAAATGTATGGGGTGTGTACCTCTTACATACCAGGATAATTAAAGGCTACAGCCCAACTTGATTTAAAGACTGTGCTTTTTGACAAGTTCTGGTTTTCTTATTTCTAACATATTCTAAAAAAAATTAAATAACAAAAAAAAAACATCTATCATGACCGGGGCTGGGAAGTCATTTCCTAGGTTCTCCAAATCTATTAATATAATAATTATGTCCCTAGTGCTAGACCAAACTATTAATTTATTTAGCCTATGGCTGAATGTATCTGAGAGCATTTCCACTGTGATGTATTATACAAATATTACATTCCATTCATGTGTATACCTGGCTGCAAATGGCCAGGGGAACGGTGTGCCGACCAGGTGGTGACATGGAAGAAAAACATTTATTATTTTTAGAGTTGACTTATAATTTTTAAATAAATGAAAATCTGAATAAACAGTAAAAGAAAGCTGTGCATGGCCCAGCTTGGAGGAGAACAACATTACATTCAGCCTGCAGGTGTTTTGATGGAGGTTTTTGCAAAGTCTCCTTTTACATACAAGTAGCATTATAGAGCATCCCCTGGCGAGTATATAAAAACACCCTGTAGTTTTGGGTTTTCATAGATTTGAAAAAGTATGTACCCCTGTATATAGCTAGTGTTTGCTAAGTAGAAGGAAGAAAATAGAAGAATAATGGAAACCCTATTATTTGCTCTGCTGCAATTAAAGCAAAAAAAAAACTAAAATTGCCACAAAATTAAAGTCCAGCCTTTAAAAAGAAGACAGCTAGTATGTACCTGTCCAGCTGCCCATGCCATCATTCCTCGCTACCTACAGCTCTCAGGGAATCTATTGAATGCCTGGTTCCCCTCTTAGTCCTATGAGTAATTTTGTTGGCCCCTATGTCACTACTGTGCTGTGCAGTGGCAGCCGGTGTGTTGGAGGCGCAGGGGCGCCGCCCCCCTATCCATGTGTCCGGCCCCCAATCTGCATGCGGAGCGCCTGACTCATGGAGTTCAATGGGGCTTTTTTTTTCTGAGTCACCTGATTAGAGCCAGAGGCTCTAATAGGCTACAGAAAAGGGAGGACCCGGGGCGCAGAGCAGTGTGCCCCAAGCCCACCCATTGTGTGACAATAGCGAATGAAAATTCGCTATTGTCATTCAGATCCTCCTCCTGGCCAATCAGGAAGCGGGTCCGACACCAGCTTCCTCATTGGCCGAAAGGCAAAAACCATGCCATTGGCCGAGGAGGAGGCGGGAGGACTCGAGGAGACGCCGGGGACTGAGGAAAAGCCACCGCTGCATCAGGTAAATGCTGGTCTGGAGGCACGCTACGCTGGTTACTCTGCATTGAAGGGGGCACACTGATCTCTTTGCATTGAAGGGGGCACACTAATCTCTCTGCATTGAAGGGGGCACACTGATCTCTCTACATTGAAGGGGGCACACTGATCTCTCTGCATTGAAGGGGGCACACTGATCTCTCTGCATTAAAAGGGGGCACACTGATCTCTCTGCATTGAAAGGGGGCACGCTGGTCATTCTGCATTGAAAGGGGGCACGCTGGTCATTCTGCATTGAAAGGGGGCATGCTGGTCATTCTGCATTGAAAGGGGGCACGCTTGTCATTCTGCATTAAAGGAGGCACACTGATCTCTCTGGATTGAAAGGGGCACACTGATCTCTTTGCACTGAAGGGGGCACACTGATCATTCTGCATTGAAAGAGGGCACACTGGTCATTTTGCATTGAAAGGGGGCATACTGGTCATTCTGCATTGAAAGAGGGCACACTGGTCATTTTGCATTGAAAGGGAGCATGCTGGTCATTCTGCATTGAAAGGGGGCATGCTGGTCATTCTGCATCAAAAGGGGGCACGCTGGTCATTCTGCATCAAAAGGGGGCACGCTGGTCATTCTGCATTGAATTGGGGCACGCTGGTCATTCTGCATTGAAAGCGGGCACGCTGGTCACTCTGCATTGAAAGGGGGCACGCTGGTCTCTCTGCATTGAAAGGGGGCACGCTGGTCACTCTGCATTGATGGGGACACGCTGGTCATTCTGCATTGAAAGGGGGCACACTGGTCTCTCTGCATTGAAAGGGGGCAGGTTGGTCACTCTGCATTGAAGGGGGCACACTATACCTTGATTACTGAAGGCCCCTTTCACACTTTTCTGACCTGAAAGTCACGCAATTTTTTACAGCGTTTTTTGCCGCAAAGCAATGCCTATTACATTTTTCTGTTTGCGCCCCCCCCCTCCAAAAAAATTTTGAGCACCAGCCGCCACTGGTGCTGTGTAATGCCATAGGGGATAGTGGAAGGAACTAGAAAGGGGTACCAGGCATCCAACACTTCTAAAAATGTTGAATGCAGAACATTATTCAAGTACAGGTAGCTTTGAAATGGATATACAAATGTGGGTGCTGCTCAGGCTCCTAGAGGATCCCAATCAATTGCAAACTGCTGGGAGTGCCGATCAGGAATGTAGCTCCAGACATCAGCATGTAATGAAGAAAAGATCCCTCAAGTCACACATATCCCCATGATTAGAACCTGGGGGGCAGAGCGAAACCTGTTGGGGGCAAGGCCTAGCCAGAGCCTGGGCTGAGAATGCCACATACTTCTCTATTAGTGGATTTGCAGAGGTGTGTGGCTTGACGGACCTTTTCTTCATCACATAGCTTTGAAACAGAGCTAAGAGCAACACATCAGGTTCCAGGACAGATGTAATTCATAAAATAAGTGCTCCGCTCAAAAAAAATAAAAATAAAATACAATATAATGATAAAAAACGATGTCAGAAACCAGCTCACCACGTGTAGAAGAATAATACATATACTCAAAAGTCCAAATAATCATAACTAAGTCCACCATCCAGTGAAATGTAATTATAAATACCATAGCTTGCGATATATCCCTTAACAGTACTAAAGTGACACTCTTCACCACAGAGTTCCTTCACCACATGCCCATTATAACATGCTTACCAGAGCAACTTGACTTGCTATCTAACAGAAGTAAATGTGCATTTATGTATAAGAGTTTCTCCATGGTAAGGTGTAGCACGTAGGTCTCTATTGGTCACCATCCAATGCTCCACGATGATCATAAAAAGAAAAGTCAAGGGTGCCACATAGTTTAAAGGATAAAAGTTTTAGTAAAACAATTGAAATACTCACAAATATAGGAATAAGCAATGCCTATAAAAAGTCAAGCCATTCCCGGGAATCGAACGGGACACTTCAGGACTCCAGAGTGTGTGATGATGTAACAAACATCAGCTCCACCCAGAGTACACAGGTAAGTGTATTAGCCATGTTCTTTAACAGATAAGGCTTTACGTTTGTTTTTTTGTCTTTTTTTGTTTTTTTTTAAGCATTGGTGTCCCTTTATTAGTGACCTTAGCACAAAAGGTCCACTTACCAATTCCCAATATAATGTAGCACAATGTGCCAGAACCCCTCCCCAAACAACAAGACTATGCTTCACACCCCATGGACACCCTGTATGATCCCAGTTTCAAGGATGTAGGGGGTTTTATCACCTTTTGGTCCTGTCACAACTGAATGGGAAAGGAGGGGTGTATGGGTAAAAAACAGTATGATTTTGTCATAATCAGAGCTATGTTTCAGTTAACATTGTGATAACTAAAATGTATTCATCCATCCAAGGTGGGTTTAATTGTATAAAAAGTGAACATTTTAAAAAGGCACTAGAGTTTTGTTTGTGCCACAAAGCACAACATCGAAATAGAGCCTTTTAAAAATTTTTGATGAGGTGGTACAAAAACAGACAAAGGGGCAAAAAAAAACCCCTATATATGTGCAGTTAAAAAAATAAAACAAAAAATATAACGAAAATTAGGAAAAAACAAACAAACCAAACAAGCACAGGCTTCAGGAAGTATACTGCTACTGAAACACTATGGAGCTGTGTGCATGGAAATATCCAAATCTAAATTTATATATATAGAATGAACTTCCTAAGACCATATATTTTATGGATTTTTTAGTGACAGTACCCTGTAGACTAGTGTCTATATGTTTTTTTTCTTTTTTTGTAATGTGGCAAACAAAATGGGCAGATTTAAAAGAAAAAATAAGTGTGTGCACGCTGTCTGGCTTAAAAAATTAGCCAAAAACTTTCATTCCAACCCTGCCAACCCAAACCCCCCCCCCCCCCCACTCAGCCCCTGGCGTACCCACTTAAGAGCTATACCTTGGTTTTGGTTGAGACCCCTCCTGTGTGGGGGTCCATCCACGCAGCGTGGCCTCGGCCACACCTACAGTTTGAGCGTACCCTCATTGCATCCCAGACGGGACGCTCCCGATCGATCGTCGATCCCATATACGTATTGCATTTGCTACCTGTTGTTTGTGTGTTATATACAGCAGTTTTGTATCTCAATGCGCCTTGTTTTATCTAGGCATGTACCTACTATTTCCACTGTATATAACTGTAACATGTTTCTTTTGCCTTCAATAAAAACCGTTTAAAAGAAAATATTAGCCAAAAAAGGATAAAATAAACAAAAAAACAAAAACAAATATAAGCTGCCAATTTGACAGTCGAGTGCCAAAGAATTCTCACCACCGAGACATTACAAATTCTAATAAGTAGATCACTTTATTATTTGGTGCTAATCTTAAGTTTTGTACTTCCTTTTTAGAGTGGGGGTATCACAAGAGGGGGCCATATGTGATGCCACTGCCTAAACAATTGCCTGCTGCCACAATTTTTATGGAAGGACAACGGATGCTGCTTTGGAAAACTGAGCTTGACCTGTCAAGCCCTTTTTGGAGGTTTGAGAGATCCCGTGATAGGATGGCCTGTGGTGGTTTGAATTTTGCCCTACTGCATCCGAGCAGAATGAAAATTTAGGAAGGATTTATTCTATTTAGTAGCCTTTTTTTGGTCACTCTGATGTCTGCATTGCGTGCAGAACCTTCACCGTTCAATTCAAAAGCAATGTATTGCAGGGAAAGCGATCCCTTGTACAAACCATTAAACATTTTATTTCCCTCTGCTTTCATGGAATATGTGATCATATGACCTGAATCATTTATTTTCATATTTCTGACTACAAGTAATTTACATTCTAGCCTGGCGGATACAAAAAAAAAAGAAAAAATAGAAAGTAGATCGCCTTTTGCAGTTTCGCGCATATGTAAAAATATAAAATGTCAATTTATTTTGACTTGTGCAAAACTGGGTCAATGCAGTTTACTTAAAAGTGGAATATATATTTTTATATTTTATAAAAAAAAGTCTGGTAAATGGAAAATAAAAGGAAAATGGGTCTCTCTTAATTGGTAGCACTTTGTTCTATATCATTAATCTCTGTCCGGGAAACTTTTACCTGCTCATCCGTGTAAGGCAGGCAATTTAACGAGAGCTCAATTTAAATGTGTACATAAAACTATGTCCTATTTCAAGCGACATATCATTACTCCATTTATGTAACAAGTTCCTGGGTTAAGTGCTAAACAAAATAATTCTCTCTCCTCAAACATTGACTTCCTCCATGTGCACCTGCAAACCATTTTTCACTCAAACTGCTGATAAACAACTGCAAATCAGGGATCAACAATCAGCATGAATCTTAATTTAGTTGTTATGAAAATTTAAACTCACGAAGAGTATGTTCAGTCTGCACAACTTCTACAGCTCCTTATGTTGAGATGTTGGGATAACACAAACACATGCATAGTTTTTTCTTTCTGTGTGTGATACAAACAAATTCTTTTCTAAAACAGCTTTCTGGCTCCAGCCGTGAAAGAGCTTAGAAAAACTTTCAGAAAAAATTACTTTTTGTGTATTCAGTTTTGCAATTATATATTATTTTTTACTGTCTATATATATATTTTTTTTATTTATTGCAGATGACAAAAATTAAATAAAAAAAAGGTGGCTCTGCAAAAAGTATTTCAAAATAGGAATAGTTTTTTTTTTTTAACTTACATAGGTTGTTTAACCACTTGCCTACAGTGCACTTTCACCCCCATCCTCCCCAGGCCAATTTTCAGCTTTCAGCGCTCTCACACTTTGAATGACAATTGCGCGGTCATGCTACACTGTACCCATATGACATTTTTATCATTTTTTCACATAAATAGAGCTTTCTTTTGGTGGTATTTAATTACCTCTGGGTTTTTTATTTCTTACAAAAAAAAAAAGAAAAAAGGCAGAAAATGTAAAAAAAAAAAAAAAAAGTTTTTCTTATTTTCTGTGAGTACATTTTGAAAATAAATACATTTTTCTCCTTCACTGATGTGCACTGATGAGGCGGCATTGATAGGGCACTGATAGGCTGCACTGATGGGCACTGATGAGGCAGCACTGATAGGGCACTGATAGGCTGCACTGATGGGCACTGATAGGTGGCACTTTTGGGCACTGATGAGGTGGCGCTTATGGGCACTGATGAGGAGGTACTATTATGCCGCACTGATGGGCACTGATAGGTGGCACTGATAGGCGGCACTGATGAGCACTGATAGGCGGCACTGATGAGCACTGAGAGGTGGCACTGATGGGCACTGAGAGGTGGCATTGATGGGCACTGAGAGGCGGCACTGATGGGCAGGAGGACTCGAGGAGACGCCGGGGGACTGAGGAGAAGCCACCGCTGCATCAAAAACAGCTTTCTGGCTCCAGCCATGAAAGAGCTTAGAAAAACTTTCAGAAAAAATTACTTTTTGTGTATTCAGTTTTGCAATTATATATTATTTTTTACTGTCTATATATATTTTTTTTATTTATTGCAGATGACAAAAATTAAATAAAAAAAAAAATAGAAGGTGGCTCTGCAAAAAGTATTTCAAAATAGGAATAGTTTTTTTTTAACTTACATAGGTTGTTTAACCACTTGCCTACAGTGCACTTTCACCCCCTTCCTGCCCGGGCCAATTTTCAGCTTTCAGCGCTCTCACACTTTAAATGACAATTGCGCGGTCATGCTACACTGTACCCATATGAAATTTTTATCATTTTTTTCACACAAATAGAGCTTTCTTTTGGTGGTATTTAATCACCTCTGGGGTTTTTACTTCTTACAAAAAAAAGAAAAAAGCAGAAAATTTTGAAAAAAAAAAAAGTTTTTCTTATTTTCTGTGAGTAAATTTTGAAAATAAATAAAATTTTTCTCCTTCACTGATGTGCACTGATGAGGCGGCACTGATAGGCTGCACTTATGGGCACTGATGAGGCGGCACTGATAGGCTGCACTGATGGGCACTGATGAGGTGGCACTTATGGGCACTGATGAGGAGGTACTAATATGCCGCACTGATGAGCACTGATAGGTGGCACTGATAGGCGGCACTAATGAGCACTGATTGGCGGCACTGATGAGCACTGAGAGGTGGCACTGATGGGCACTGAGAGACGGCACTGATGGGCACTGACAGGCAGCACTGATAAACACTGACGGGTGGCACTGATGGACACTGAAGGGTGGCACTGATGAGCACTGATGGGCAGCCACATCAGTGCCCACACTCAGTGCCCATAGTGCTGCCAGTCAGTGCCCATCAATGCCTAGATGAGCAGACACTGATGGGCACTGACTGGCAGCAATATGGGCACTGATTGTGGGCACTGATGGTGGGCAGTTATGGCAATTTATTTCACATTTGTACAATCAGGGCACTGGTGATCAGTGCCCTGATTTCTTTTCCCTGTGTCCCCTATGAGGAGGATCCGCTGATCGGCTCTCCTCGCCTCACACACTGACAGTGTGCGCCCAGGAGAGCCGAATAACGGCACTTCCTCATTTACATGTGACCAGCTGTGATTGGACACAGCCAATCACATGGGTAAAGATTCATGTTATTGACTCTTTACCGAGATCGGGATCGTGCCATGTCCTAGCAACAGGGTGCGGTCACAATCGCCGCTCTGCTCACCCCCGGGGGTGCGCGAGAGAGGCTGTTCTGGTGAGCCATCATATGATGGCGTCCCAGTATAATAGCTACACTGCTCCGTGGGCGGGTAGTAAGTGGTTAAGATTCACGTGTTGGTAAAGTAACTCTTCCTCTATAGTAACTCTTCATTTTTACATTGCACATAAAAATTGTATTCCAAGCAGAAGCAATGTGCTGTCGTTGAGTTCTTGATGAAGGAGAGATACAAGCTGTCCGATATCCACAGAAGGCTACAGAATGTTTACAAAGATGACACCATTGGCAAGATTAACCAATGATAAGGCAAGCAATGCTCTTGTCAATGGTGTCATCTTCCTAAACACTTAGTAGCCTTCTGGGGGTTGTTGGAAAACCTGCACCCCTGCTTCGTCAAGAACTGAATGACGGCTGCGTGGAATCCATGATTTGTCTGTAATGGGAATGAAGAAGAAGAGTTACTGTAGAGGAAGAGTTAGTCTACCAACATGTGAAATTGTAATGGCCTATCCAAGTTAATAAAAAGCTATGCCCACTTCTGCATTAAAAACGAAAAAAGGAAGCAGAAAAATTTGCCACGAGAAAAAGGTCTCCTCCACACAGAGACAGTGCAGAACAAGCCATGGTAAGTCAGTAATGAGGAAAGATCAGCTGCTGGGGGACCACAGGCAATGCTGGTAACTAGTCCCTTGCCCTCTGCATGGCCTTTTTGGACACAGCTCATGAAGTTAAGTCCCGCTTTACTTTTGCCTTCCCTATTCCATTCAGTTCATTTCAACAAAATGGCAAAAATTTTCACCAAAATTACGAGGAAATAAAACTCTCAATTTTACATGACACTAGTATTGAAAAAAATACATTTATTATATATTTATTTTTTACGTTTTTAACTCTCTTTTTTTTTTATTGAGCCTTTGTCCTAATATTGCAAATAAAAGAAAGACAATACAGTGACTTGTGTGGCCTACTTTTGTAGAAGCAGTCTATATATGAGACTTTACAGACATATAAAGCAGTTGTAATAACTGACTTACGTACAGCTATAAAACAGTTTGCATCATTTGATACTCTAAAGCAGAAGGAAAGCCTTTTCAGTATAATGACCCCTTGGCTGTATCAGCAACCCTGACACTCTATTAGTGAAGTGTAGCAACAACCTCAAGGCAGTCATTCGATTTACCCAAAGACACTGTTCTATATATTGCCATGAAAATGCATAGGGAAAAAAAAAAAAAAAAAACAAGAAATTAAGAGTAAAAATGTTACATTTCTTAGGTCACAAATGATATCCTCTTGTATCATAACAAAGGTGCCTACCTTGAATTGAATCCAACATTTTATCTAGAGTTAGAGCTATTAATTATTCATTTAGCATTCTATCATTGGGTTTATCCTAAAACAATCATTTAGCTACTGTATCTTGCATGAGCAATTTTTAACCTTTTATATGTATTCATTTATTTATTTATTTGCAAGTGCTCACATTATTTAATTGGATATCACATGTTTGCACTGCTCAATCTGTATTCAATCAAATACAACATGGTGAAGCAGTATGAATATGTGGCCATTTAAAAGCACAGTTTAGTTAAAATTTAAATTAAGCCATTTATAATGTTTACAGTAAACCCGTTTTTTTTTTTTTTGTTATCTGTTATCTCTAATCAACACATCCGTGTTGATGATGTAACAAACCTGCTGTTTCATCAAGGAACACACGTCTTAGTAATCCTTAAACACACCTTCTGGTGATGATGATTGAAAACACTTGCTGTGATCCTGGAATACACTTGCTGGTGATAATGGAACATGCTTGCTGCTGATCTTGGGGCAAACCAGTCAAATGATCCTTGAACACACCTGCTGGTAAAGATGGAATACACATGATGTTGTTCTAGAACAGTGTTTCTCAACTCCAGTCCCCAGGGTAGACAGGCCAGGTTTGCAAGAAAACTGAAATACATCACCGGTGATATAATTTGCTGTTGAGTGACTGCAGTATTCTATTCTGCATCTCCCCAAGGTAATACTTAAAATCTGGCCTGTTAGTGTGCCCTGAGGCCCGGAGTTGAGAAACACTGAGCTAGAAACACACCACCTGGTGATAATGGAACACACCTGCAGTTCATCTAGGAACACACTTGCAGTTGATGATGGAACATATCTGCTATTGATGATGGAACACACCCGCTATTGATCTAGGTTTAGGATCTGTTGATTTAGGATCTATTAATTTAGGAACACACCCGCTGTTGATCTAGGATCTGTTGATCTAGAAACACACCTGCTATTGATGATGGAACACACCTGCTGTTGATCTAGGTTTAGGCTCTGTTGATCTAGGATCTATTCATCTAGGAACACACCTGCTATTGATGATGGAACACACCCGCTATTGATCTAGGTTTAGGATCTGTTGATTTAGGATCTATTAATTTAGGAACACACCCACTGTTGATCTAGGATCTATTGATCTAGGAACACACCTGCTATTGATGATGGAACACACCCACTGTTAATCTAGGATCTGTTGATCTAGGAACACACCTGCTATTGATGAGGGAACACACCCGCTGTTGATCTAGGTTTAGGATCTGTTGATCTAGGATCTATTAATCTAGGAACAAACCCGCTGTTGATCTAGGATCTATTGATCTAAGAACACACCTGCTATTGATGATGGAACACCGCCGCTGTTGATCTAGGTTTAGGATCTGTTGATCTAGGATCTGTTGATCTAGGAACACACCTGCTATTGATGATGAAACACACCCGCTGTTGATCTAGGTTTAGGATCTGCTGATCTAGGATCTATTAATCTAGGAACACACCTGCTGTTGATCTAGGATCTGTTGATCTAGGAACACACCTGCTATTGATGATGGAACACACCCGCTATTGATCTAGGTTTAGGATCTGTTGATTTAGGATCTATTAATTTAGGAACACATCCGCTGTTGATCTAGGATCTGTTGATCTAGAAACACACCTGCTATTGATGATGGAACACACCTTCTGTTGATCTAGGTTTAGGCTCTGTTGATCTAGGATCTATTCATCTAGGAACACACCTGCTATTGATGATGGAACACACCCGCTGTTGATCTAGGTTTAGGATCTGTTGATCTAGGATCTATTAATCTAGGAACAAACCCGCTGTTGATCTAGGATCTGTTGATCTAGAAACACACCTGCTATTGATGATGGAACACACCTGCTGTTGATCTAGGTTTAGGCTCTGTTGATCTAGGATCTATTCATCTAGGAACACACCTGCTATTGATGATGGAACACACCCGCTATTGATCTAGGTTTAGGATCTGTTGATTTAGGATCTATTAATTTAGGAACACACCCGCTGTTGATCTAGGATCTATTGATCTAGGAACACACCTGCTATTGATGATGGAACACACCCACTGTTGATCTAGGATCTGTTGATCTAGGAACACACCTGCTATTGATGAGGGAACACACCCGCTGTTGATCTAGGTTTAGGATCTGTTGATCTAGGATCTATTAATCTAGGAACAAACCCGCTGTTGATCTAGGATCTATTGATCTAAGAACACACCTGCTATTGATGATGGAACACCGCCGCTGTTGATCTAGGTTTAGGATCTGTTGATCTAGGATCTATTAATCTAGGAACACACCTGCTATTGATGATGGAACACAGCCGCTGTTGATCTAGGCTTAGGATCTGTTGATCTAGGATCTGTTGATCTAGGAACACACCTGCTATTGATGATGAAACACACCCGCTGTTGATCTAGGTTTAGGATCTGCTGATCTAGGATCTATTAATCTAGGAACACACCTGCTGTTGATCTAGGATCTATTGATCTAGGAACACACCTGCTATTGATGATGGAACACACCCGCTGTTGATCTAGGTTTAGGCTCTGTTGATCTAGGATCTATTCATCTAGGAACACACCTGCTATTGATGATGGCACACACCCGCCGTTGATCTAGGTTTAGGATCTGTTGATCTAGGATCTATTAATCTAGGAACACACCCGCAGTTGATCTAGGATCTGTTGATCTAGGAACACACCTGCTATTAATGATGGAACACACCCGCTGTTGATCTAGGTTTAGGATCTGTTGATCTAGAATCTATTAATCTAGGAACACACCTGCTATTGATGATGGAACACACCCACTGTTGATCTAGGACAGTGATGACGAACCTTGGCACCCCAGATGTTTTGGAACTACATTTCCCATGATGCTCATGCATTCTGCAGTGTAGTTGAGCATTATGGGAAATGTAGTCCCAAAACATCTGGGGTGCCAAGGTTCACCATAACTGATCTAGGATCTGTTGATCTAGGATCTATTGATCTAGGAACACACCTGCTATTGATGATGGAACACACCCACTGTTGATCTAGGATCTGTTGATCTAGGAACACACCAGCAATTGATGGATGGGACAAACCAGCTGTTTATCCTTGAACAAACCTGCTAAAGATCATGGACCACACCTGCTGCTGATGATTAAACACACTTGCTGTTGATCCTAAAACACACCTGCTGGTGATGATGGAACACACTCGCTGGTGATCCTGGAACCCACCTTCTGGTTATGCTAGAACCCCATCCTTGCTGTCTGTTACTTACAAAAATGGCAGTATTACTTTTCTAATAGCCACTGATTAAATTCAGCCTGCCCTTGAAGTTTTAATACAATTTGTGATGCACATACTTCAAGAAGTGCACCTCTATAGTGCTGTGCATGCTTTTTCTGTAAAGAATTACTGAAAACTCAAATTAACCATTTGCTGTCCATGTAACTCACACATGCAGCAGCAAGAAAAGCTTTAACGGTCTGCCACAGCACATGTATCCATGGTGGCCTGATTTTGTTTGCTGAGAGTTTACTCACTGCACTCTCCAAGCAGACTGACAGAGCTGTCACCTACAATCTCAGTCAGAGCTTCTGATAGGGATCCAGTGGGATGCGCTCCCCATCATGTGACCACTGTGAGAGCTACACTGCCTCCCAGAAATGAAAGCCCTCCGCGTGGCAGCATCAGGGGTTATATAGAGAAATTTCCTAGGTCAGTTTAATGCCAAATCCCCTTTTAACTGTTTATACACTGTGTATATATATATTATTATTATTATTATTATTATTATACAGGATTTATATAGCGCCAACAGTTTGCGCAGCGCTTTACAATGTGAAGGAGACAATACAGTTACAATACAGTTCAAAACAGGAGGAACTAGAGGGCCCTGCTCGTTAGAGCTTACAATCTAGAAGGGAGGGTCAAGTGAAACAAAAGGCAATAACCGTGGGGCATGGGTTGATGGAGAAAAAGGAGGTACATTTGTTAGGGGTTGGTAGGATAGGCTTCTCTGAGAAGGAGGGTTTTCAGAGATCGCCTAAAAGCTAATAGAGTGGGGGATAATCGGACAGATAAGGGTAAGGAGTTCCATAGGATTGGAGAGGCTCTGGGAAAGTCCTGGAGGCGAGCATGGGAGGAGGTGATGAGTGAGCTAGAGAGCAGGAGGTTTTGAGAGGAACGAAGAGAGCGATTAGGTTGGTATTTTGAGATGAGGCTGGTGATGTAGCTGGGGGCTAGGCTGTGGATTGCTTTGTAAGATGTTGTAAGTATTTTGAATTTAATTTGTTGGGTGAGCGGAAGCCAGTGGAGGGCTTGACAGAGAGGAGCAGCGGACACTGAGCGATTGGTGAGGTGGATGAGTCTGGCGGCAGCATTCATGATGGATTGAAGGGGGGATAGCCTGTGTAAAGGTAAGCCAATGAGAAGGGAATTGCAGTAGTCGAGGCGCGAGATGACCAGGGAGTGAACCAGGAGTTTTGTTGTGTCTTTGGTTTGAAAGGGGCGCATTTTGGAGATGTTGCGGAGGCTGAGGCGGCAAGATTTGGACAGCGATTGGATGTGGGGTTTGAAGGAGAGTTCAGAGTCCAGGACAACACCTAAGACCTTGGCATGTGGGGATGGGCTGATGGTAATGCCATTGATATTGACGGAGAAATCAGGGGAAGGGTCACGAGGTGGAGGAAAAATTATAAGCTCGGTTTTGGATGGATTGAGTTTGAGGAAGTGGTGTGACATCCAGACTGATATGTCTGATAGTAAATTAGTGATACGTGAGGAGACTGAGGGAGAGAGCTGAGGAGTGGATAGGTAGATTTGGGTATCGTCAGCGTAGAGGTGGTATTGGAAGCCGTGGGAGGCTATCAACTGACCTAGAGAGGAGGTGTAGATTGAAAATAGGAGGGGTCCAAGAACAGAGCCTTGGGGAACTCCAACAGAGAAGGGAAGAGGAGAGGAGGAAGTAGAATTGTAGGTAACGCTAAAGGTGCGGTTAGATAAGTAGGAAGATAACCAGTTAAGAGTACAGTCACGGAGACCAAAGGCATGGAGTTTTTTGAGGAGGAGGGGATGGTCAACCGTATCAAAGGCAGCAGAAAGGTCCAGAAGTAGGAGTACAGAATAGTGTCCATTGGTTTTGGCCGTTAGCAGATCGTTTGTCAGCTTTAGGAGTGCAGTTTCAGTGGAGTGTTGAGGCCGAAATCCAGACTGAAGGGGATCAAGGAGGCTATTCTCGGCAAGGTGGTCGCACAGTCGGTTGTAGACTAGACGTTCGAGGAGTTTGGATGAAAAGGGGAGCAAGGAAATAGGGCGTAGGTTGTTCAGATCGGTTGGGTCCAGTGAGGGCTTTTTAAGTATGGGGCTGACTAGTGCATGTTTTAGAGAGTTGGGGAAGATGCCAGAAGAGAGAGAGAGATTGAAGATGTGGGTTAGAGAGTGTAGAATAGGGCCAGAAGGTGAACATAGCATTTGTGAGGGAACAGGATCCAGAGGGCAGGTTGTTAAGTGGACGTTAGCAAGTAGTTTAGCAACCTCGTCTGTAGTGGCGGGGTTGAATGAGGGAAGTAATGATCGCACTTGTGGGCGTGAAGCATAAGGCATGGAGGAAGGTATCTGAACAGCAACGATCTCCTTACGAATTGTGTCAATCTTCTGTTTGAAGTAGTTGGCAATCTCCTGGGCAGTGAGTGAGTCGGTGGGAGGGGGTAGTGGAGGACGGAGTAGAGAGTTAAAGGTAGCGAAGAGTTGCCGGGGGCGTGATGACAGGCTGTTAATGAGAGTGATAAAATAGGTCTGTTTGGCAGCGTGGAGACTGGAATTGTATTTTTGGAGGGCGGATTTATATTGGTTGAAATCATTCTGAGACCGAGTCTTACGCCATAGGCGCTCAAGAGCACGGCTATGCTTTTTCAGACTTCTAGTGTTATCGGTTTGCCAAGGTTGAAGGGGTCTGGGCCTGATTCGGTGTGTGGTGAGGGGGGCCAATGTGTCCAGGGAGGCTAAGAGTGAAGTGTTGTAGACAGAAGTGGCTAGGTTGGTGCAGGACAGGGGTGCGATTTTGTCATAGAGGTGGTCGGTAGCAGAGTAGAGAAGAGAAGGGTTGAGATGGCGTAGGTTTCTGCGGGTAACTGTACGGTAGCTGGAGGGAGAGGAGGTGGAGTAGAGGGAAAGAGTGAAACTAATAAGGTAGTGATCAGAGAGAGGGAAAGGATTGTTGGAAAAGTTGTGCGGGGTGCATAGGTGGGAGAAAACAAGGTCAAGGATATTGCCTTCAGAGTGAGTAGAAGCATGTATCCATTGCTTCAGGTTAAAGGAGGAGGTTAGATTGAGAAGTTTGGAAGTGGTAGGAGTGTTAGTATTAATAGGGATGTTGAAGTCGCCAAGAATGATTGTGGGGATTTCAGAAGAGAGAAAGTAGGGTAGCCAGGCGGAGAAGTCATCAAGAAAGGTTGATACTGGTCCAGGGGGGCGGTAGATCACAGCTATCCTTAGAGAGACAGGGGAGAAAAGACGAATGCAGTGTACCTCAAATGAGGAGAGTGACAGAGAGGGAGGCGGCTGAAGTACCTGAAAGGAGCTATGTGGGGCTAGAAGGATCCCGACACCCCCTCCCTTGCGTCCGTTGGGTCTAGGGGAGTGAGTCCATAGAAGACCACCTTGGGATAGGGCAGCAGAAGACGCAGTGTCGGATTTGTGAAGCCAGGTTTCGGTGATGGCGAGTAGATTAAATGAATTAGCGATGAAAAGGTCATGGAGAGAGGTGAGTTTGTTACAGACAGAGCGAGCGTTCCAAAGGGCGCAAGAGAAAGGGAGTCCAGTCTTGGGAAGAAGAGAGATAGGAACTAGATTGTGCTGACTGCGACTGCAGCCAGAGGGTGTAGGGTAGGTGGTGTATTGAGCATGGGTAGATGGAGGCCCAGGGTTTTGGGATATGTCTCCAGAGGCCAGGAGAAGCAGAAAGGTGAGGGTGGTAATATGAGAGTGTGATTTATATGAAGGGACATGCCTCAGTGTCCTTGAAGATTTGTGTGCATGTGGATTTAGAAATAGCAGGAGATGGTGAGTGCAGTAATAAGGCGAGGACAGAAGTGAGGATGATATATATAAGCTGTGGGGTGGAGAAGAGGGGTGAAGTAGAGAGAATTTAAGGATGGAGGATAGGGCAGTCAGAAGAAGTGGCAGAGAGTGCATTTTACCAGGATAGAGCTGACGAGGTGAGACAAAAAAAAAAAAAAAAATGATGGAGATCACCTGCAGTATGTGTGGTATATATCTCAGCCTTTCCTGTGTTCATTCACTTTGTGCATTATCTGAAGTGCAGAATCAGAAGTGCAAGCCACTTGTAGAAATCGTCCCCCCCACTTAGAGAAGAGAGCCCCCCAAAAGCAAATGTGCCCCCCTGCAAATGTGCTGTCCCCAAGTGATGCTGCACTTATATACTTTTAGACCTGGGGTGGGGGCTTATCCAATTAAGCAATCAGGAATTGATAAATTAGGGCTGGTTAGCTGGCACTGGGTTTCACTTCAGAAAGATCTACAGATAACCGGGGGATACCTCTAAAGGTTAAAGGCTGTAATTAGGGTTGAGCGGACACCTAGATGTCCGTGTTCGACGGGTTCGGCCGAACTTTAAAAAAAAGTCCGGGTCCGTGTCCCGGACTTTTACCGAACTTTTCCCGGACACCGAACCCCATTGAAGTCAATGGGGACCCGAACTTTAAGGCACTAAAATGGCTCTAAAACACCAAAGGAAAGGGCTAGAGTGCTGCAAATGGCAGCAAAACGTAATTAAGAGCATGGCAAGTGCTCTGCAAACAAATGTGGATAGGGAAATAACTTAAAACAACAAAAAAAAACAGAAAAATAAAACAATGTTCTTCTTCATCTCTGAAGGACGAGGCCCATATGGAGTAGGAGGGAGGTTGAGGTGGTGGTGGATGTGGCGGTGACATAGGCGTGCGCACAGGGTGTGCTGGGTGTGCCTGGGCACACCCTAATCACCTAGGGCACATAGCATTGCCAGTGAGGAGATGGGAAAGATCTCCCTGGGACCTGCTCTGCTCTATTTCTCCTTGCCTACAGGTACATGGCCCCGATACATTACTCTCCCTGCTGGCAAACACATGCATGTGTATTTCAACTTTGGGGTGCACACCTTAATGCAATAGGCTGCGCACACCTATGGGCGGTGTAGGTGGAAGCGGCGGTGGAGGAGGACCAGGGCCGGATTAACAGCATCATGGGCTTGGTGCTGAGGATTTTGAAGGGCCTTAAGGGCCGTGCCTTGCCATGCACCCAGAGGAGGAAGGGTGCAGCCATGCATGCCTAATTCAACATGGGATGCTGTCTCTGAAGCCCATAAACACATCCATGCATCGCCAACTGTCCCTCCTTGTCCGGCCTTCACGCTGTGTGGGGAGGTTCTGAGGGTGCTGCCTGGGGAAGCGAGCATAGAAGCCAGACTTCTGTGTTTACAAGTGACAGAAGAGCGGTAACAGTGAATATGGCCAACCCGGGGCCTATATAAAAGGTAGGGGCCTGGAGCTGCAGCTCCAATAGCCCCTACATTAATCTGGCCCTGAGGAGGAGGACGAGGTAGCCAACACTGCTTCTTTTCAAAAATTTTAAATGAGGGTACACCCCAAAAGAGTGAGAAAGAGCAAAAATGGAACAATGGGTGGGTAAGGTCGGTATCCATTGCTATTCTGCATAAGGTACGGAAAAGTCCCGTGGGATCCATGCCTGGTTCATTTTAATGAACGTGAGCTTGTCCACATTGTCTCTGGACAGGCGGCTGCGCTTGTCTGTTATAACGCCCCCAGCCGTGCTAAATACCCGTTCAGATAATACACTGGCTGCAGGGCACGCCAGCACCTCCAAGGCGTAAAGGGCAAGCTCAGGCCATGTGCCCAATTTGGAGACCCAGAAGTTGAAGGGGGCAGACCCGTCATTCACTACATGTAGGCGTGTGCACACATACTGCTCCACCATGTTGGTAAAATGCTGCCTCCTGCTAAGACGTTCCATCTGAGCTGCTGGTGCTGCTGTTTGTTGTGGCGTGCTGACAAAGCTTTTCCACATTTCGGCCATGCTAACCCTGCCTTCTGAGGTGCTGGTGGTGCCCTGGTTGCGTTGGCGACCTCCTCCTCCTCCTCCTATGCCTTGTGCTTCCACTGTGGCCCCGCTGTCAGATGGGAATGCCAGCAGCATGGCGTCTACCAGCGTGCGCTTGTACTCGCGCATCTTGCGATCGCGCTCCAGTGAGTGAATTAAGGACGGTACGTTGTCCTTGTAACGGGGATCCAGCAGCGTGGCCACCCAGTAATCAGCACAAGTTAGAATGTGGGCAACTCGGCGGTCGTTGTGGAGACACTGCAGCATGTAATCGCTCATGTGTGCCAGGCTGCCCAGAGGCGACGAAAGGCTGTCCTCTGTGGGAGGTGTATCGTCCGTGTCCTCTGTATCCCCCCAGCCACGCACCAGTGATGGCCATGAGCTGGCCTGGGTGCCACCCTGCTGTGAACATGGTTCCATCTCCTCCTCCAGCTCCTCCTCCTCCTCATCCTCCTCATCCTCCAGAACTGTGCCCCTGCTGGACAATTGCGTCCCTGGCGTTTGCGTGTGCAGGAACCCACCCTCGGAGCCCCTTGCGAATGACTGCCCTGAAAGCCTTGGAAATGTTACCTCTTCATCCTCCTCCTCCTCCTCATCCTGTGCCACATCCTCTTCCATCATCGCCCGAATTGTTTTTTCAAGGAGGCATAGAAGTGGGATAGTTAAGCTGAGAACGGCGTCATTGCCACTGGCCATGTTGGTGGAGTACTCAAAACAGCGCAACAAGGCACACAGGTCTCGCATGGAGGCCCAGTTATTGGTGGTGAAGTGGTGCTGTTCCGCAGAGCGACTCACGCGTGCGTGCTGCAGCTGAAACTCCACTATGGCCTGCTGCTGCTCGCACAGTCTTTCCAGCATGTGCAAGGTGGAGTTCCACCTTGTGGGCACGTCACATATGAGGCGGTGAGCGGGAAGGCCGAAGTTACGCTGCAGCGCTGCCAGGCGAGCAGCAGCAGGGTGAGAACGCCGAAAGTGCGCACAAACGGCCCGCACTTTCTGCAGCAGCTCTGACATATCGGGGTAGTTTTTAAGGAACCTCTGCACCACCAAATTCAGCACATGCGCCAGGCAAGGGATGTGCGTCAAACCGGCTAGGCCCAGAGCTGCTATGAGATTTCGCCCGTTATCGCACACCACCAGGCCGGGCTTGAGGCTCGCTGGCAGCAACCACTCATTTGTCTGCTGTTCCATGCTCCTCCACAACTCCTGCGCGGTGTGTGGTTTGTCCCCCAAACAGGCAAGTTGTAAAACTGCCTGCTGTCGTTTACCCCTGGCCGTGCTGAAGTTGGTGGTGAAGGTGTTACGCTGTCCGGATGAGGAGGCGGTAGAGGATGAGGAAGCGGAGTAGGAGGAGTTAGGAACAGGAGGCAAACTGAAGCGCCCTGCAATCCTCGGTGGTGGAAGGACATGCGCCAAATTGCTATCCGCCTCAGGTCCATCCGCCACTGCATTTACCCAGTGTGCCGTTAGGGAGATATAACGCCCCTGACCGTGCTTACTGGTCCACGTATCCGTAGTTAGGTGGACCTTGGCACAGATGGCGTTGCGCAGTGCACACCTGATATTTTCCCCCACTTGGTTGTGCAGGGAAGGGATGGCTTGCCTGGAAAAGTAGTGGCGGCTGGGCACGACGTACTGTGGGACAGCCACCGACATAAGGTTTTTAAAACTGTGCGTCTCCACCAGACGGAATGACAGCATTTCAAAGGCCAATAATTTTGAAATGCTGGCATTCAGGGCCAGGGATCGCGGGTGGGTAGGGGGGTACTTCCTCTTCCTCTCAAGTGTTTGGGAGATGGAAAGCTGAACGCTTCCACGGGACATTGTGGAGATGGTTGTTGGTGACCCAGGTGGTGGTGTTGCTGACAGATCGTCTGTTTGCGGGGTGGCAGGTGCCGGTATCACTACAGATGTGGCTGGAGCGGCCGAGACTGCAGCAGAAGAGGAAGCAGGATGAGCCAGAGACGTTTCTTGGTTTTGAAGGTGTGTACTCCACTGCAGCTCGTGCTTTGCACTTAGATGCCTGATCATGCAGGTTGTGCTCAGGTTGAGAAGGTTTATGCCTCGCTTCAAGCTCTGATTGCACAGGGTGCAAACCACTCGTGTCCTGTCATCAGCACATTTTCTAAAGAACTTCCACGCTAGAGAACTCCTTTGAGCTGACTTTGGTGCGCTCGTTCCCTTGCTGCGTTGGGCAGTAGCGGGCGTAGTGTCTAGGGCACGGCCGCTCCGCTTCTGCACCCTGCTCCCTCTTCTGCTGTGCTGGTGGCTCTGTGCGACCACCGCCTCTTCCTCCAAACTACTCAGGTCACCTGCATGACGTTCATTCCATGTGGGGTCGAGGACCTCATCGTCCTCCACATCATCTTCCACCCAGTCTTCACCCCTGCCCTCCTTGTCGGTCTCCACAATGCTGAACGCCGCAGCAGTTGGCACCTGCGTTTCGTCATCATCGGAGACGTGCTGCGATGATCCTTGCATGTACTCATCTTGAGAAATAAGTGGTTGGGCATCGCTGCACTCAATCTCTTCCACTTCTGGGGCAGGGCTAGGTGGATGGCCCTGGGAAACCCTGCTGACAGAGTCCTCAAAAAGAATAAGAGACTGCTGTATGGCTTGGGGCTCAGACTGCTGGCCTGATTTGCAAGGGGGTGAGGTGAAAGACGGTTGGACATTGGCTGCAGGTGCCAACTCTGACCTTTCTGCAGTAGACTGGGTGGGAGACAATGTGAAGGAACTGGAGGCACTGTCAGCAGCAAACCAATCTACTATCGCCTCAACTTGTTCTGGCCTCATCACTTCTAGGGGCGTTTGATGCCCTACCAAATACTGATGCAGGTTCTGTCGCCTACTCACACTTGAGGAAGGTGTTTCACTTGTGCGTGTAGCTGGCACAGATCGACCACGTCCTCTCCTTGCAACAGGAGCTCTACCAGCAGCACCACGACCCAGGCCACGGCCCTTATTTGACGGTCTCCTCATATTTCTGTAATTTAAGATCTTGCCCTAGAAAGGTTTTTATTGAATAGCGGAATAGGAAATATGATCCAAAAAAGTGTATGTATCTCGCACGTACAAAACCACACTAGGCCCCAATTACTATTGTTTCTACCCCTAAAAGGATGGATGAGGAGTAGGAGGAGTATGGAACAGACAGCACCCTCAAATCTTCAGAAGTATGAGATGAACCCCAAAAACTTGGAAAGGTGGATCTCACACGTACCGACACAGACTATCCCGCAATTCAATTGATCCTCAAAGGTTTTTATTGAATAGCGGAATAGGAAATATGATCAAAAAAAGTGTATGTATCTCGCACGTACACAACCACACTAGGCCCCAATTACTATTGTTTGTACCCCTAAAAGGATGGATGAGGAGTAGGAGGAGGAGTATGGAACAGGCAGCACCCTCAAATCTTCAGAAGTATGAGATGAACCCCAAAAACTTGGAAAGGTGGATCTCACACGTACCGACACAGACTATCCCGCAATTCAATTGATCCTCAAAGGTTTTTATTGAATAGCGGAATAGGAAATATGATCAAAAAAAGTGTATGTATCTCGCACGTACACAACCACACTAGGCCCCAATTACTATTGTTTGTACCCCTAAAAGGATGGTTGAGCAGTAGGAGCAGGAGTATGGAACAGGCAGCACCCTCAAATCTTCAGAAGTATGAGATGAACCCCAACAACTTGGAAAGGTGGATCTCACACGTACCGACACAGACTATCTCGCAATTGAATTGATCCCCAAAGGTTTTAATTGAATAGCGGAATAGAAAATATGATCAAAAAGAAAGTGTATGTATCTCGCACGTACACCACCACACTAGGCCCCAACTACTATTGTTTGTACCCCTAAAAGGATGGTTGAGCAGTAGGAGGAGGAGTATGGAACAGGCAGCACCCTCAAATCTTCAGAAGTATGAGATGAACCCCAAAAACTTGGAAAGGTGGATCTCTCTCACACGTACCAACACAGACTATCCCCCAATTTAACTGATCCCCAAAGGTTTTTGATTAAATAGCGGAATAGAAAATATGATCCAAAAAAAGTGTATGTATATCACACGTACACAACCACACTAGGCCCCAATTACTATTGTTTGTACCCCTAAAAGGCTAGATGAGGAGTAGGGGGGGTATGGAACAGGCAGCACCCTCAAACCTTCAGAAGTATGAGATGAACCCCAACAACTTGGAAAGGTGGATCTCTCTCACACGTACCAACACAGACTATCCCCCAATTTAACTGATCCCCAAAGGTTTTTGATTAAATAGCGGAATAGAAAATATGATCCAAAAAAAGTGTATGTATATCACACGTACACAACCACACTGGGCCCCAATTACTATTGTTTGTACCCCTAAAAGGCTAGATGAGGAGTAGGGGGAGTATGGAACAGGCAGCACCCTCAAACCTTCAGAAGTATGAGATGAACCCCAACAACTTGGAAAGGTGGATCTCTCTCACACGTACCAACACAGACTATCCCCCAATTTAACTGATCCCCAAAGGTTTTTGATTAAATAGCGGAATAGAAAATATGATCCAAAAAAAGTGTATGTATATCACACGTACACAACCACACTAGGCCCCAATTACTATTGTTTGTACCCCTAAAAGGCTAGATGAGGAGTAGGGGGGGTATGGAACAGGCAGCACCCTCAAACCTTCAGAAGTATGAGATGAACCCCAACAACTTGGAAAGGTGGATCTCTCTCACACGTACCAACACAGACTATCCCCCAATTTAACTGATCCCCAAAGGTTTTTGATTAAATAATGGAATAGAAAATATGATCCAAAAAAAGTGTATGTATATCACACGTACACAACCACACTAGGCCCCAATTACTATTGTTTGTACCCCTAAAAGGCTAGGAGTAGGGGGAGTATGGAACAGGCAGCACCCTCAAACCTTCAGAAGTATGAGATGAACCCCAACAACTTGGAAAGGTGGATCTCTCTCACACGTACCAACACAGACTATCCCCCAATTTAACTGATCCCCAAAGGTTTTTGATTAAATAGCGGAATAGAAAATATGATCCAAAAAAAGTGTATGTATATCACACGTACACAACCACACTAGGCCCCAATTACTATTGTTTGTACCCCTAAAAGGCTAGATGAGGAGTAGGGGGGGTATGGAACAGGCAGCACCCTCAAATCTTCAGAAGTATGAGATGAACCCCAAAAACTTGGAAAGGTGGATCTCTCTCACACGTACCAACACAGACTATCCCCCAATTTAACTGATCCCCAAAGGTTTTTGATTAAATAGCGGAATAGAAAATATGATCCAAAAAAAGTGTATGTATATCACACGTACACAACCACACTAGGCCCCAATTACTATTGTTTGTACCCCTAAAAGGCTAGATGAGGAGTAGGGGGAGTATGGAACAGGCAGCACCCTCAAACCTTCAGAAGTATGAGATGAACCCCAACAACTTGGAAAGGTGGATCTCTCTCACACGTACCAACACAGACTATCCCCCAATTTAACTGATCCCCAAAGGTTTTTGATTAAATAGCGGAATAGAAAATATGATCCAAAAAAAGTGTATGTATATCACACGTACACAACCACACTAGGCCCCAATTACTATTGTTTGTACCCCTAAAAGGCTAGATGAGGAGTAGGGGGGGTATGGAACAGGCAGCACCCTCAAACCTTCAGAAGTATGAGATGAACCCCAACAACTTGGAAAGGTGGATCTCTCTCACACGTACCAACACAGACTATCCCCCAATTTAACTGATCCCCAAAGGTTTTTGATTAAATAGCGGAATAGAAAATATGATCCAAAAAAAGTGTATGTATATCACACGTACACAACCACACTAGGCCCCAATTACTATTGTTTGTACCCCTAAAAGGCTAGGAGTAGGGGGAGTATGGAACAGGCAGCACCCTCAAACCTTCAGAAGTATGAGATGAACCCCAACAACTTGGAAAGGTGGATCTCTCTCACACGTACCAACACAGACTATCCCCCAATTTAACTGATCCCCAAAGGTTTTTGATTAAATAGCGGAATAGAAAATATGATCCAAAAAAAGTGTATGTATATCACACGTACACAACCACACTAGGCCCCAATTACTATTGTTTGTACCCCTAAAAGGCTAGGAGTAGGGGGAGTATGGAACAGGCAGCACCCTCAAACCTTCAGAAGTATGAGATGAACCCCAACAACTTGGAAAGGTGGATCTCTCTCACACGTACCAACACAGACTATCCCCCAATTTAACTGATCCCCAAAGGTTTTTGATTAAATAGCGGAATAGAAAATATGATCCAAAAAAAGTGTATGTATATCACACGTACACAACCACACTAGGCCCCAATTACTATTGTTTGTACCCCTAAAAGGCTAGATGAGGAGTAGGGGGGGTATGGAACAGGCAGCACCCTCAAACCTTCAGAAGTATGAGATGAACCCCAACAACTTGGAAAGGTGGATCTCTCTCACACGTACCAACACAGACTATCCCCCAATTTAACTGATCCCCAAAGGTTTTTGATTAAATAGCGGAATAGAAAATATGATCCAAAAAAAGTGTATGTATATCACACGTACACAACCACACTAGGCCCCAATTACTATTGTTTGTACCCCTAAAAGGCTAGGAGTAGGGGGAGTATGGAACAGGCAGCACCCTCAAACCTTCAGAAGTATGAGATGAACCCCAACAACTTGGAAAGGTGGATCTCTCTCACACGTACCAACACAGACTATCCCCCAATTTAACTGATCCCCAAAGGTTTTTGATTAAATAGCGGAATAGAAAATATGATCCAAAAAAAGTGTATGTATATCACACGTACACAACCACACTAGGCCCCAATTACTATTGTTTGTACCCCTAAAAGGCTAGATGAGGAGTAGGGGGGGTATGGAACAGGCAGCACCCTCAAATCTTCAGAAGTATGAGATGAACCCCAAAAACTTGGAAAGGTGGATCTCTCTCACACGTACCAACACAGACTATCCCCCAATTTAACTGATCCCCAAAGGTTTTTGATTAAATAGCGGAATAGAAAATATGATCCAAAAAAAGTGTATGTATATCACACGTACACAACCACACTAGGCCCCAATTACTATTGTTTGTACCCCTAAAAGGCTAGATGAGGAGTAGGGGGAGTATGGAACAGGCAGCACCCTCAAACCTTCAGAAGTATGAGATGAACCCCAACAACTTGGAAAGGTGGATCTCTCTCACACGTACCAACACAGACTATCCCCCAATTTAACTGATCCCCAAAGGCTTTTGATTAAATAGCGGAATAGAAAATATGATCCAAAAAAAGTGTATGTATATCACACGTACACAACCACACTAGGCCCCAATTACTATTGTTTGTACCCCTAAAAGGCTAGATGAGGAGTAGGGGGGGTATGGAACAGGCAGCACCCTCAAACCTTCAGAAGTATGAGATGAACCCCAACAACTTGGAAAGGTGGATCTCTCTCACACGTACCAACACAGACTATCCCCCAATTTAACTGATCCCCAAAGGTTTTTGATTAAATAGCGGAATAGAAAATATGATCCAAAAAAAGTGTATGTATATCACACGTACACAACCACACTAGGCCCCAATTACTATTGTTTGTACCCCTAAAAGGCTAGGAGTAGGGGGAGTATGGAACAGGCAGCACCCTCAAACCTTCAGAAGTATGAGATGAACCCCAACAACTTGGAAAGGTGGATCTCTCTCACACGTACCAACACAGACTATCCCCCAATTTAACTGATCCCCAAAGGTTTTTGATTAAATAGCGGAATAGAAAATATGATCCAAAAAAAGTGTATGTATATCACACGTACACAACCACACTAGGCCCCAATTACTATTGTTTGTACCCCTAAAAGGCTAGGAGTAGGGGGAGTATGGAACAGGCAGCACCCTCAAACCTTCAGAAGTATGAGATGAACCCCAACAACTTGGAAAGGTGGATCTCTCTCACACGTACCAACACAGACTATCCCCCAATTTAACTGATCCCCAAAGGTTTTTGATTAAATAGCGGAATAGAAAATATGATCCAAAAAAAGTGTATGTATATCACACGTACACAACCACACTAGGCCCCAATTACTATTGTTTGTACCCCTAAAAGGCTAGGAGTAGGGGGAGTATGGAACAGGCAGCACCCTCAAACCTTCAGAAGTATGAGATGAACCCCAACAACTTGGAAAGGTGGATCTCTCTCACACGTACCAACACAGACTATCCCCCAATTTAACTGATCCCCAAAGGTTTTTGATTAAATAGCGGAATAGAAAATATGATCCAAAAAAAGTGTATGTATATCACACGTACACAACCACACTAGGCCCCAATTACTATTGTTTGTACCCCTAAAAGGCTAGATGAGGAGTAGGGGGAGTATGGAACAGGCAGCACCCTCAAACCTTCAGAAGTATGAGATGAACCCCAACAACTTGGAAAGGTGGATCTCTCTCACACGTACCAACACAGACTATCCCCCAATTTAACTGATCCCCAAAGGTTTTTGATTAAATAGCGGAATAGAAAATATGATCCAAAAAAAGTGTATGTATATCACACGTACACAACCACACTAGGCCCCAATTACTATTGTTTGTACCCCTAAAAGGCTAGGAGTAGGGGGAGTATGGAACAGGCAGCACCCTCAAACCTTCAGAAGTATGAGATGAACCCCAACAACTTGGAAAGGTGGATCTCTCTCACACGTACCAACACAGACTATCCCCCAATTTAACTGATCCCCAAAGGTTTTTGATTAAATAGCGGAATAGAAAATATGATCCAAAAAAAGTGTATGTATATCACACGTACACAACCACACTAGGCCCCAATTACTATTGTTTGTACCCCTAAAAGGCTAGGAGTAGGGGGAGTATGGAACAGGCAGCACCCTCAAACCTTCAGAAGTATGAGATGAACCCCAACAACTTGGAAAGGTGGATCTCTCTCACACGTACCAACACAGACTATCCCCCAATTTAACTGATCCCCAAAGGTTTTTGATTAAATAGCGGAATAGAAAATATGATCCAAAAAATGTGTATGTATATCACACGTACACAACCACACTAGGCCCCAATTACTATTGTTTGTACCCCTAAAAGGCTAGATGAGGAGTAGGGGGAGTATGGAACAGGCAGCACCCTCAAATCTTCAGAAGTATGAGATTGTGTTCACTGTACCCCACAAAGATTGAGTTCACTGCACCCCACAATGATTGTGTTCACTGCACCCCACAAAGATTGTGTTCACTGCACCTCACAAAGATTGTGTTCACTGTACCCCCCAAAGATTGTGTTCACTGCACCCCACAAAGATTCTGTTCACTGTACCCCACAAAGATTGTGTTCACTGCACCCTAAAAGGATGTTGTTCACTGCACCCCACAAAGATTGTGTTCACTGCACCCTAAAAGGATGTTGTTCACTGCACCCCAAAAAGATTGTGTTCACTGTACCCCCCCAAAGATTGTGTTCACTGCACCCCACAAAGATTGTGTTCACTGCACCCCAAAAAGATTGTGTTCACTGTACCCCCCAAAGATTGTGTTCACTGCACCCCAAAAAGATTGTGTTCACTGTACCCCCCAAAGATTGTGTTCACTGCACCCCACAAAGATTCTGTTCACTGTACCCCACAAAGATTGTGTTCACTGCACCCCAAAAAGATTGTGTTCACTGTACCCCCCCAAAGATTGTGTTCACTGCACCCCACAAAGATTCTGTTCACTGCACCCCACAAAGGATTTTGTTCACTGCACCCCAAAAAGATTGTGTTCACTGCACCCCAAAAAGGATTTTGATCACTGCACCCCAAAAAGGATGTTGTTCACTGCACCCCAAAAATGATTTTGTTCACTCCACCCCAAAAAGATTGTGTTCACTGCACCCCACAAAGATTGTGTTCACTGCACCCCAAAAAGATTGTGTTCACTGTACCCCCCAAAGATTGTGTTCACTGCACCCCACAAAGATTCTGTTCACTGTACCCCACAAAGATTGTGTTCACTGCACCCCAAAAAGATTGTGTTCACTGCACCCCAAAAAGGATGTTGTTCACTGCACCCCAAAAAGGATGTTGTTCACTCCACCCCAAAAAGATTGTGTTCACTGCACCCCACAAAGATTGTGTTCACTGCACCCCAAAAAGATTGTGTTCACTGCACCCCAAAAATGATTTTGTTCACTGCACTCCAAAAAGGATTTTGTTCACTGCACCCCAAAAAGGATGTTGTTCACTCCACCCCAAAAAGATTGTGTTCACTGCACCCCAAAAAGATTGTGTTCACTGCACCCCACAAAGGATTTTGTTCACTGCACCCCAAAAAGATTGTGTTCACTGCACCCCAAAAAGGATGTTGTTCACTGCACCCCAAAAAGGATTTTGTTCACTGCACCCCAAAAAGATTGTGTTCACTGCACCCCACAAAGGATTTTGTTCACTGCACCCCACAAAGATTGTGTTCACTGCACACCAAAAAGGATTGTGTTCACTGCACCCCAAAAAGATTTTGTTCACTGCACCCCAAAAAGATTGTGTTCACTGCAGCCCAAAAAGATTGTGTTCACTGCAGCCCAAAAAGATTGTGTTCACTGCAGCCCAAAAAGATTGTGTTCACTGCAGCCCAAAAAGATTGTGTTCACTGCAGCTCACACACAGAAAAATGGATGTGGATCACTGACACCTGCCTATCTCCAATCCCACACCACACAGCAATATCGATTGTAGTTTGTAGAACACAGTTTCCCTAAAATTCAGCAGACTCTGTCCCTAACAGGATTGAGAAGAGATCGTAGATCAGGATTGAGTGCAGATTCACCCCACCCCCCACACAGCAATATCGATTGTAGTTTGTAGAAGACACTGACCCTATAATTCAGCAGACTCTGTCCCTAAAATGCCTACAACTCGCCCTGCCTAAACACTCCGACCTGTCCCTCAATTCTATCCGGACACAAATGGTTTTTTCCTGCCTATCTTTCCCTAATCAGCAGCCAGCACATTGATGTGTGCTCTGTCCCTTAGCTAAGCAGCAGAATGACGCTGCTGCGGCGGCTGCCTCGAACTTATAAAGACTTGGTCACATGCTTCAGACGGCCAATCACAGCTACTAAGACATTTGCAGGCATGGCTGGGATGGCTTAAGGCACACCAGTTAAACGATTGTTGATTGGCTGTTGAAAGCCCGCCATGAAAAGAGCGCCAAAGCATGCAAAACCCGGAAATAAAACGACCGAACACGGATTTTTACCCGAACATACAGTAAAGTGTCCGTGTCCGTGTTCGGGTAAAAAAAATCCAATTATTCGGTACGAACACGAATAATACAGTCCGTGTTCGCTCAACACTAGCTGTAATGGTTTTAAATTTAAGGTAAGAAAGCATTTAGCAGCACCAGTTTACAGCTGGATAAACAAATAAACATACCACATTAAAACAAAGCCTAGAAAACGCAGGTACACGCAATATATATATATGAGCTGATATACTAAAGGAGTTGAGAATCTTCTAAAAACAAAAACGCAAGAATACTGTATTCTATTATTATTATTGTATAATTGTCCAACATAATATGCTTTTTACATGATTAGATAACTGAAGAAAATGTTGATTTTCAACACCTTTAGTAAATTAGCCTCATATTAGTGAGAATGAGAGACATGCACAATATGTTAAGCCCTCCTTCCCAAAACTATGCATATATGTGACCTCATGGAAGTCTTTATCTGGGAGGCCGCAGTATCTGTCTGTTGCTCCCAGCAAAGAGGCCGGACTCTCACCGAGCCCACCTATGTGTTTTCCTTTTCTTCTGAATGGAGAGGAAGATGCAATGGGGTTGTTCAGTTGAAGATTGGTTTCTAAGCACAGCTGCACCAGATTTTGCACTCTCCAGTTTTAGTAAATCAGCCCCATTGTATCTTTCTCTCCTTGCAGGGGAGAAACATGTAGACAAACAAAAATGTGTAAAAAAAATGATAATACAAAAAAAATTAAAAAATAAAGAAAAAAAAAAATCAAGATTTTATCTAGGTCAGTGTCAGGGTTAGTGTTAGGGACAAGGAAAGGTCAAGGGTCAAGATGAAAGGTTTGGGTCATAGGCCAGGGTCATTTTTTTTTTAATAAGTATCAGGGCCAGTTAGTGTCAGTGGTAATGGGTTTTAGGTAGGATAAAAAACGAAAATGTGCACTATTGATTCTAAGCCCTACTACTGGTACAACCAACAAATAACATACATATATGTGGTATCGCTGCGAATGTCAGGAGCAGAATTAATAACTTTGGGTTGTTCTTTGGTGGCAAGTTACTGTATTAGCAAGAAATATACAGCTACATTTAAAAGTGAAAAACAAAATGTTTTTTTTTTTTTTTTTTTTTACTATTTCAGGCTCGTATTCTTAATATTCTTATATTCGTATATAATAAAAAAAAAATCAGGGAATATACGTTACTAAAATAACCAATGATCGTGTTGCGCTATCAAAACAAAGTGCATATGCACATCATATTATCATCCAATCAAGTGATAAAATAAATTAATTAAAAATAAATTCAGATGCATGTATCATCAAGATCCAATAATCCAATGTGAGTGAACAACGCTTCACACCCAGGTGCAGACTCCACTTACAGGCCGCTTACCAGCTGGCAAGACCTCAGAGATGGAGGTCTGGCTGCGCTTATTAGAAGTATCCCACTGGGATGGATGGATACCACACAACCAAAGCAGTCCACATCAAATTCAGCATGGGATGAAAGCAGAGGAGAAACACAAAGGGGTTGATTTACTAAAACTGGTGCACCTGTACATGGTAACCAATTGGCTTCTAACTGCAGCTTGTTCAGGTAACCATTTCTGGACCGGAAAGTTTTACCCCCCTTGATGACAAGGCCATTTTTTGCGATACAGCACTGTGTTACTTTAACTGATAATTATGCGGTCGTGCAATGCTGTACCCAAATAAAATGTATGTTCTTTTTTTCCCACAAATAGAGATTTCTTTTGGTGGTATTTGATCACCTCTGCGGTTTTTCCTTTTTTGCGCTATAAACAAAAAAAGAGCGACAATTTTGAAAAAAAACAATAATATTTTTTACTTTCTACTATAAAACATATTTAATGAAAAAATGTAAAAAAATCTAAATTTTTCTTCAATTTAGGCCAATATGTATTCTGCTTCATATTTTTGGTAAAAGAAAATCTCAATAAATGTATATTGATTGGTTTGCACAAATGTTAAAGCATCTACAAACGATGCAATATTTTTATGGAATTTTTATTTCTTTTTTTCTTTTTACTTGTAATGGCGGCGAACAGGACTGTGACATTGCAGCGAACAAATTGGACATCTAACTGTGACTTTTGGCACTTTTTGGGGAACAGTGACACCAATATAGTGATCAGTGCTAAAAAAAAATGCGCTGTCACTGCGCTAATGACACTGGTTGGGAAAGGGTTAACATCAGGGGTAATCAAAGGGTTAAGTGTGTCCCTAGGTGATGCTTACTAACTGTTGGGGGGGGGTTACATTGATTGAGGGAAGACATAGATTCTGGTTCCTGCTTAGTAGGAACATAAGATCTCCATCTTGTTCCCGTGCAGAACAGCGATCTGCCTTGTTTATGTAGGCAGATCACCGTTCTGCCTCTCCCAGGGATGTTCGCGGGTGGCCAGCAGACTCGGGTCCGCCACACCCAGTGATTGACCTTCCTGCTAGCTAATCATGGTGCGATTGCGCCATCTAGTGGCTATTGAATGAAAAGACATACAGGTATGCCGTTTCGTTCAATAGCGCCACTTTGCCGCAGTATATATGTGGCGGCTGGTTGGCAAGTGGTTAAGCTTTTGACAAAAAACCTGGAAGCTGATTGGTCTCTATGTAGAGCTGCTCCTGATTTTGCACTCTCCTGTTTTAGTAAATCAACTCTTTAGTGTAGTATTTTAAAATTTCAGCTTTTAATAATGTAAAACTACTTACAATATACAGAAGTACAATCGCTTAGTAGGAACACAAGATCTCCATCTTGTCCCCTTGCAGAACGGCGATCTGCCTTGTTTACGTAGGCAGATCACCGTTCTGCTTCTCCCAGTGATGATCGTGGGTGGCCAGCAGACATCGGGTCCGCCACACCCAGTGATTGACCTCCCTTCTAGCTAATCATGATGCGATCGCGCCATCTAGTGGCTATTAAACAAAAACGACGTACAGGTACGTTGTTTCGTTCAATAGCGCCACTTTGCTGCAGTATGTATGCGGCAGCTGGTTGGCAAGTTTTTAAGCTTTTGACAAAAAACCTTGAAGCTGATTGGTCTCTATGCAGAGCTGCTCCTGATTTTGCACTCTCCAGTTTTAATAAATCACCTCTTTAGTGTAGTATTTTAAAATTTCAGCTTTTAATAATGTAAAACTACTTACAATAAACAGGAGTACAATCGCATATAACACAGCAAAACATGTCCAACACCTGGGCGGGCATGATGATGCCCAGGGCTGCTGTTAGAAATCGCGGGGCCCCGTACAGACTACCTGGCAGGGCCCCTCAAGAAAGTATTAAAGATATATTTAGCTAAAATTACAACAAAATCACTATTATCAGACACAAATATAACATAACTCGCATAATTCCTGCTAAATCTAAAAAAAAAAACTATATGAAATAAAAAAGATGAGATGAGAAAAATTTACAGGCTGGGCAGTTGGAGCTCAGTGATCAGAGAGACAGAGAGAGAGAAACAAAGTTACAATTTACAAATAAACTCCTGAGCAGAGATAAGTGCTGGGAGGGGGGCCCACACAGGGAGGGGGATTAGTGAGGGACAACTTTCTCTTTCTCAACAGATAAAAGCTGATAGCAGGGAGAGGGACAGATCAGATTCAGGTGCTGGAGGAAGATTTCTGTATTTGTTGTCCATCACTAATCCCCCTCTCTGTGTGGGCCCCCCTGTGTGCTCGGGCCCCCTACAAGAGGGCTGGTGGTCCCCCCCTATCCACCACTGTAGCTCCACCCAATCCATTGCTATTTACCACCAAAAGAAATCCCAATTTGTCCTAAAAAAGCAAGGTATGTACAATTTTATTAACACGTGTTAAAGTTGCAAAATTGTGTTCAGACATTGACATTTGTTTTACCTTCGGTCACTAAAGAGTTCATAAATATGTTCATAGTTCATAAATTTGTTGACTTAAATCGAGTGGAAAAGGCCCCGGCGATATCTTAGAATACTACTTTATTTTTTTTATGTCACTTCTAGGTGGTGAATCGTAGCAAAATGTGTTCCCGGAATATAGAAAGTGCGGCACCCTTGCCCTTTCCTAGCTTGCCTGTGAACGATACATACTGATATATTTTGCATATCATACCTAAAAAGCGGCAATAACCCTGCACGACCACTTCTCCCATTTTCCGCAAGCTCTCTGTCTCCCACAGATCTCAGTGGGGTACAAGAACTGATCTTTGTGAAGCTAACGTAATTTGTTTTATCTCATTGAAAGTAGAAATGAAAGAGGAGGTTCTTAAAGAAAGGAATATTGGCAAGAAAAGCAGGTTGAAAGCTCCCGAGCATCAAAAACTTTCTAAGTTTAATTGTGTTAGGCAGTATAGTGTATGGCGATTTAAATAATCAACATTCTTTCATGCTCCCCCGTCATGTCAGGAATATTGTGGAGCTGGTTATGCATCGCTGTCAATTTATCAAATTTTTTAAGCCGCATTGGATCATAAGGTTTTGGATCCCAAAGTTTTTTTTAATAGAATCACAGCAAATAAATGTAATGAGGCTCCATAGCAATACATTGTAGGACATCGATCTCCGAAGCTGCAGTGCTAAAGCAAACCTTTACTTTAGTTCCCAACCACCCTGGTAAGAAGCAAAATTATGTGACGTAGCCCCCTCTCTTCTGCATGATAGTCCTCATGCTTGACAATTCGTATTTTACTTTCAATAATTTTTATTGGAATTTAAGAAAACATACAGGATGCATTGTTTAAACAGTTTACAGAACTGGAACATATTTCAAAAGTAACAATGATAACGTAGTCAGGCAATTCGTATTTTAAATGGCACCTCAATCCACCATTAAGCATCCAATGTAAACACATTGGGGATTATTTTCTAAAAGCAAAGCACTGCCCCCTTGAGGACTGCTGAATTCTTCACCTTTTTGGGTCCCTCTGGGTTACCGTTAGCAACTGCAGGCACAAACTTAACACTTTAATTTATGGCTCAGTCAATGATCAGTCTAGGGGTTGTGGTTGTTTTTGTTGTTTTATTTTAAATAGGGATGGGAGAAGGGAAAGAGTTGGATACTCCAGGATTGAACTATTCACAGCTGATGAGGACTCCTATCTGAGGATGTAGCAAAGCTGCAAATTCACCTTTGCCAATAGATGAATTTAAGGTAAAGTGTCTGTCATGAAACTTGATTGAGCAACTATCTTCGGGGTACTCGGCTAGCACCCCCTTTCATTCCACCAGTAGACACTCATCCTCTGACTACTCTATTCCAGGGTGGCCCCCTCACAGGTCAGGCCCTCAGACACGATCCCCTGTACTCACGATACTGTTTTTCCAGGTTCTCCAGTGTCTCAACCCCTCTAGTCATCTCCCCTGGACCTCTGGGTTCAGCTCCTTCCTTTTGGTTCACCAGGCCGACTGCCTGTGACCACATGCCACCAATGCAGAGGAGGAGACAGTCTCCACCCTCCATCCGGGACTCTGCTCACCAACCAAAGACCATGAGCACAAGTGCTCCTGGTTTTTATACCACACCCCACAATGCACCGAGACAGCAGTCTGTGCCAATCACTGGGGCTGTATCAAAGCCTGTGTACCCATTGGTCAGGTTTCCTCCACTGTCCAATGTGCCTCCCCATTGGACCAGTGTGAAACACTCCCCTAGACCAGATGAATCACACACTGAGCACTATGAGCAGACCTAACTCACAGATCCTGCTCTCTGTTAAGCAGAAAGCAATATAGAATTTGCCTGCTACTCCTCTGATAGGCAGACAGAGCCAAAACTATACTCACTCTCTAGCACCTACCTAGGAGGGTGCTACACAAATAATCTCTTAAAGTGATAACAATTCCAAAAGCAAACATATAATACATTGCAGCTTACCACTCATTAAAATAAAGTGATGGCTGTATTCGTTTTCTTTTTTTTTTTGAGTGGTGATCAAGCTCTCCTGAAGATGTATCAGTTACAGGAATGAGACAAACAATTATCCACTAGCAGGGGTGCTTACAATGATCAGTTTTTTTTTAAATATATATATTAAAACCTTATCCCAAAAGAAAAAAAAAAGCATTGCTGTAATTGCTTATAAAGTATTAGCAGGAGTTTGAATTCAGTTTGTTAGTGTATCTAAATCTGCTAATGCATCTAACACTTTAACACTTCCCTCCCCCAAATATTCAATGCTGCTGTCCAAATATGGCCCCTGTGCTTCTTCATCTAGAATAGGGGCACACCAGTGCCAGGACAAGGGGTGGGCGGAAGGGACTGCTGCCCTTGGCACTGTAGTATCATGTGAGGTGGGGGGGGGGGGGCTCCACAAGAAGATAGGGGGGAGGGGAATTGTGTTGGAAGGGGGCATTTAATTGGCAGTAGGGGGTAAGTATTTTTCTAGGAGGGGAATTTTTTTGGGGGGTGAGTGCTAAGAGTGATGATTTAGGGGAATATGTGTTGGGAGGGGGAAGAAGATTCGTGCTAGGAGGGGTGATTTGGGGGAAATATGTGCTGGGAGGGGGGAATTTGAAGAGGGGGAGAGAAGATGTGTACTACGAGAGGACATTTGTGCTAGGTGAAATTATTATTTTTTTTTTGGGGGGGGGTATCAGCAGGGGGGCGGATTTGTACTGTCAGTAGGGGGAACTTATGCCTAGGGGTAAGCATGAAGATTAGTGCTCAGTATTTTTGTGGGGGGATTTTGCTGATGCATAAAACTCACATCTTAGGGGGGAGGGGCGCAGTTTGGCATGTTCGCCCTGGACTCTAGATGACCTTGGCCCGACACTGGGGCACTCTAATACAGGAGGTGTGTTACTGGCCAGATTGCCCCAAAACCCCCAAAAAAACAATGCACACACCACTAGTGATTAGTAAGCTGCAATATACTGTATTACATTTTTGGTTTGGGGTTTAATACTGCTTCAGTTTTTACAAGGGAATTTTCACTTTTTCTCTTCCACTTTCACTTCCATTAGCTGGTGGGGGATTATTTGTAGGTTTCCTAGAGTTTAAAGCCTAAAGTGTTACTAAACCCAGGAGCCTGCATCCACTGTATCTGGTCTCCTACAGTACACAAGGGCATATAAAATCCATTAGAGACTTAAAATGTATCTATAACCACAAATTAAAGTGTTATTAAACCCAGGACTCAGGAGCCTGCGTTATTATTATTATATAGCGCCAACAGTTTGCACAGCGCTTAACAAAATGAAGGCAGACATTACAGTTACAATACAATTTGGAACAAAAGGAATCAGAGGGCCCTGCTCATTAGAGCTTACAATCTAAAAGGGAGGGTCAATTGATACAAAAGGCAATAGGAAGGGGAAATAATCTATGTAAGGGTAATCCAATGAGGAGGGAGTTGCAATAGTCGAGGTGAGAGATAACCAGGGCGTGAATTAAAATGCATTCACTATAGAGGGTCTCCCACAGTACACAGCACATGGAAATGCAATCATTTTAGTAAATATAAATTGCTAAATACCTTTTCTCATCAGCAGTATATAGCAGTCTTGTGATTTCTATCAGTTCCTGGTAAAGCTTGTAGGAGGAGTTTTCATATTGCACTGGTTGTCCTATCATGATGCAGGACACCTGGCCCTCTGTCTGGACAGTGCTGATTGGCCCTGTGCTGATCACATGGACTGTCCCAAGAAAAAAAAAAAAACTCTCTAGAAATACACACCAAACTGAGCATGTGCAGCCTGACTCCACTAACTCTGTGTTCTCCAAACAGGTTTTGGGGACAATGCAAAAGGGGAGGATCTGTGCATACTGGATCAAACAGCCTTTTTACACAATGCAGAGGATTAACCCCTTAGGTTCCACAGTGAGTATAACAAGCATGCTTTACTGCATATACACACTGATTTTACTGTTGTGGGTTTAGTACCACTTTATCTCTAGTTATAAACACCCACCACCCCAAGCCCTTTTTATAAGGGTCTTTTTGGATATTACAAGCTTTTGCTCACTTGCTTGAAGGTGGACGTTTTAATACATGGTCTCATACGAACTCACGCTACTGCCAAGATCTCCCAGTGTTTGTGGGTTCCAGTTGTCCCCACTCAGCTTTCAGCTGACGGGCACACATGAGCAGGAACGTGCTTATATGATACGTCTTCATTCAATCCTTCCATTTTCCTTAATAAGGCACCCCAATGCAGGGATGAGAGCAATCCAGCTTCTTGTTTTTAATGTTATGGGCAAGCTCACATTCTAAAGTGTCATTCGGCAGATACTACCGCTATATAAAGGTTGCCCCTGAAGAAGGAATTCTGACTTGTGTCTCTGAAACGCATCGGGCACTCACCTTCAACACAGCGGTATCTGTTTTTGCCCCATGATATCATGATTTGTATACAGCTTGCTACTTGTTTTTAACATACAATTTTTGTATTCATGTTCTTTAATAAATTTATTTAATTGTATACATTGTTTCAAGTTATATATTATTTCCAGTGCCTTTAAAGTCCCACCCCCAGGGGAATTTCTTTCCGAATTTCTGATTACGGGATGTGGCACACTCTGGGGTCATTTCACACGAGCATACTATATGCATTTTGGATATTACAATGACGTGAACGCCAGTCCTTCCTTTTTTCTTTTGGCGGCAGCAGTGAGCAGTCTTTACTAATGAAATCCAAAAACGAGTCCAGGGGGGCAGGTCCATGACAGCCTGAGCTCAGAGGAAGTGGGTTGGATAATGCTGACTGTCATTAAATCCTTGAAGACTGGCGACATCTAATGGTGGAAGAGAAGAACTGCTGTGGACAGCTTCAGCCTGATGGTGAATACTGCGAGATTGTTCGTTTCCTTGGGCTTCTTAATTTTATTTAAACAATTTTAATTGGAATTCTGCTATAATGCAAGGCAATTCACAAAATAACACATGTTGACAACACAACAGTGTGACTGAGACTTTGAGGTTCTTTGTCCCACCACTCCTTTGTGTGTCGTTACATGTGCAGTAGATGGGAGAGAACACACCAAACACGCAGCCTGCAAAACAATAACCAAAGACGTGTTAGTTTTCCATGAGACTCAGAGAATGCCTTTGAGAAAAATTAATAAATAAAGCAGCAGACAGGAAAATGAATGCACAACTGGGAGAAATATGATGAAACGGTAAAAAGATGGGAATGTCACTTGAAGTTCTTGTAAATACAAAGAGGATGTAATTCTAGGTTCGGAGAATACATATCTCGCTTGATGTTATTAAAAACATGGCTAGCCTGGAGATGCCTGAGAGGTACAATTCTTACAAGGAGGAACTGGGTGGCATAGCATTAATTAGTAAACAAAACCAGCCACAAGTGATAGCAGGAATGCCTGGGAGAAACACTATAAGGTCAAACAGTACAGCTGAAAACATTAAACCATATGCAGCTTGTGTTAGCAGAATGCGAGTGAGAACCAGATGGAGTATTAATCCGGGATGTTGCCGATTCTAATCAACAAAAAGTCATTACTGCACAAAATATATCATTAGCCATTACTATAAAGTGCACAAGCTCACACACATAATATAGTAATAATAAAGTATATTGTAAAAAATATTTACATTATATATTTTATATACAGTTCATACAGTGCTCAGCATAAATGAGTACACCCCTTTTGAAAAGTGAGATTTTAACCACTTGCCTTCTTTTTACCGCGGCAGGGCGGCTCGGCTTCGTCCAGTCACATAGTACTACGTAACTGGAGTGCATGTGGTTTAAGGCGGCGCCGGAGCCATGCTCCCGCTGTGTTTAGACACAGCGGGGGGCAGGCCACGGGAGGAGCAGCGGCGATCATCCGGGAAACCGAGAGAAGACCTGCCTGCTTATGTAAACAAAGCAGGCGGATCTTCTCTCAGACAGGCAGGGACAGATCAGCAGTTTCAGCTGCAATCTGTTTGTGCCTGTCACAGAACCCCCCACACAGTCAGTAAGCATACATTTAACCCCTTTGATCACCCCCAGTATTAACCCCTTCCCTGTCAGTGTCATTTATACAGTAACAGTGCATATTATTTAGCACTGATTACAGTATTAGTGTAGCTGGTCCCCAAAAAGTGTCAAAAATGTCAGGTAGGGGTCCGTTCTGTCCGCTGCAATGTCGCGGTCCCGCTAAAAATCGCAGATCGCCGCCATTACTTATCAAAAAAAATCAAAATAAATAAAAAGTAAAAAATCGATCCGTAGTTTGTAAACGCTATAACTTTTGTGCAAACCAATTAAAATACGCTTTTTGGGATTTTTTTTTTTTTACCAAAAATATGTAGCAGAATACAAATTGGCCTAAACTGATAAAAAAATGTCATTTTTAAATGTTTTTTATTGGGAATGTTTTATAGCAGAAAGTAAAAAATATGGCGTTTTTTTCAAACCGCAAAGGTGATCATATACCACCAAAAGAAAGCTCTATTTGTGGGAAGAAAGGACATCAATAGTATTTGGGTACAGCGCCGCACGATCGCAAAATTTCCTGGTCATTAAGGGGGCGAATCAAAAAATTGCCTGGTCATTAAGGGGGCAAATCCTTCCGGTCCAGAAGTGGTTAATCAATATCTCCATGAACACAAGAACAATTTCTAACATTTTGACAAAACTGAGTTTTATAGAACATTTACTGTATTTAGCTCATTACATGAAAGTAAGGTTAATATTATAACTTAGAAAATAAAATCTTCAGTTTTATTAAATTTAGTTGATGCAAAAATGACTACACCCAACAACAAAAACTACTACATATAGTATTTTTTGTATAATTTTCTAGTATTTTGTATGTTCATAATTTGTAAGGACAGCACCAAGTCTTCTAGGCACGGAATGAACAAGTTGGCAACATATTGCAACATCTATCTTTTTCCATTCTTCAAGAACAACCTCTTTTAGAGCCTGAATGCTGGATGGAGAGTGATGCTCAACTTCTCTCTTCAGAATTCCCCATAGGTGTTCCCCGATTGGGTTCAGATCAGGAGACGTACTTGATCACTGAATCATTTTCACCCTGTTCTTCTTCAGAAATGCCACTGTGGCCTTAGATGTGTGTTTTGGATCATTGTCATGTTGGAAAAGTGCACAATGACCAAGAGCATAGAGTGATGGTAGCATCTTCTCTTTCAACATAGAGCAATACATCTGTGAAATCATTAGTAATAGGCTGGGTGTTCAAGTCGAATGTAAGTCGAACACTGAACACACGAACACCCGGGGCACTCGGTGGGAAGTTCACCTGCCAAAGAGCGCCCCATAATGCACTGCGCTATTGCAGTGCATTAAGAGCTTGTGATTGGCCAAAGCATGCACCTGGCCAAAGCAGCAGTGATTTTTAATTTTTTTTTAATTTTTATTTTTTATTTTTTTTGTGGTGCAGCAGCATATTTGGGGCATAATTGCTGCCCCCCTTCTGCATCGCATGTGCTATTCCTTCTGCGTCAACAGTGTTTTGTTTTTTTTTGTGGCACAGCAGCACTAATAATATTTAGAGCATCATTGTTGTCCCCCTTTCTGCATCGCAGGTGCTATTCCTTCTCCGTCAGCAGTGTTTTTTTCCGTAGTACAGCTGCACTAATAATATTTAGGGCATTATTGCTGTCGACCTTCTGCGTTGCAAGTGCCTATCCTTCTGCAGCAGCAGGGGTTTTCTTTTTTTGTGGCACAGCAGTACAAATAATATTCAGGGCATAATTGCTGCCCCCCCTTCTGCGTCACAGGTACTATTCCTTCTGCGTAAGCAGTGTGTGCTTTTTTTCTTTTCTTTTTTGTGGCACAGCAGCACTAATATTATTTAGGGCATAATTGCTATTCCCCCTTCTGTGTCACAGGTGTTATTCCTGCTGTGTCAGCAGGGTTTTTCTTTTTGTGCCTGTATTAATTTTTTCTTTATTTAAAAAAAAAAAAAAACTATAATAAAATGGTTTATAGTGCACCAAGCACAAAAGTATTGCACCCAAGCACCATATTCCCTTCCCACACTCTATAATAAAAAGTTACAAAATCCGCCCCCCCCCCCCCAAAATAAAAAACAATAATAAAACTGCTTATAGTGCACCAAGCACAAAAGTATTGCATCCAAGCACCATATTTCTATCCCACACTCTTGAATAAAAAGTTACAAAAAACCCCCCAAAAAATCCCCATCATGTCGAAAGGCCAACAAGGAGAAGTATGCGCTCACAAGCCACTAAAAGAGGACAAGCAGCCTCTGTGTGCACAGTGAAAAGTGGTGGTCACGAACATGGTGCATCCTCTGCAGGTGGGGCATGCTTCTCCTTTTTCTCTAATGCTGGTCGTGTTATTGAGCCACTACATGCAGAAGAGTTGGTGGAGTGGATAACTAAGCCTTCCTCATCCTCCACATCCTCTGCCACCCAGGCTCATACTGCTTGCCTTCCCCTCAGCTGCCAAAGCAACCTATTCCACAGGCTCCTTGTCCACAGCTACTCCTTCCATAGCCCCACCATCATGCATGTAGGAGTCACCTGAATTATTTGATCATAGTGTCAGTTACATGCTGCTGGAGGATGTGCAGCAATTTGAATGCTCCGATGTTGGTTCCCAGGTTGAGGAAGGAAATAATGTGAGCCTAGAGAGAGGGGGTGCCAATGATGGACGCCTCTACAAACTAGGGGAAAGATTTATGTCATGTTTTTTTTAAAAAACATTTTTACTAGTATTGGCGGCGATCAGCGATTTTTAGCGGGACTGCAACATTGCGGAGGACTGATTGGACATCTAACTGACATTTTTTTACACTTTTGAGGGGACCAGTGACATTATTAAAGTAATCAGTGCTAAAAATATTCTCTGTTACTGTACTAATGACACTGGCAGGGAAAGGGTTAACCCAGGGGCGATTAAAGGGTTAAATATATGCCTAGGGGGTGTTTTCTAAATGTGGGGGGGGGGGGGTGAACTTATGGAATCAACTCAGGGACCTGTGTTTCTAAATAGGAGGAACGCAGGAACCCTGTGATGATTACTGAACAAACAACGGTCTGCTGTGTTTACAACAGGGATAGCAGACGCCTGGCAGCAATTGCGGCCGCCGGCCTCGCGGATCAGCTTCCCTGCTGTCAAATTGGAACACGCGCGCCCCCACGATCGCCCCTGCAAAGCGCCGTACACGGCGATTCCTGGGAACCTGCCAACCTGCCACCGTATATCTGCAGTGGCTGGTCGGCATGTGGTTAAGGACCATAACAAATTAAATATAACCTTTACTAGTCTATCTCTACATATACAGTTCTTTATTATAATACTTATATATTAATGGAGACTGCGGACCATAATAAAATCATTGAAACACCTAAGAATCACCAGAATTCCGTGTGTATCTCAGCAATTCTCAGGTTCCATAATGTCTTCATAGAACCTTTGAGAACCTACAGGGCCTCCAGTATAGAAGCATTTATTAAGGATCTTATTTTCATTATATTCATTTAGTGGTTCTTTTTTTCTATTTTCTGCGGTCAAACTAGCATCCCTTTCTCTAGAGTTATTAATATCCACACTGCCGTATGAAGCTGCAAAGAATTGCTGAGCAAAGAGATATCAAAGGATTTTCCATAGATATTTGGAAATGCCTTCTTTTTTTCTTGACTGCTGTAGCATTTAATATATATGATCTGGAATAAAATATATATAGTGTGTAATTTATGTTACCTTGTATGCGACGCGTTACCGCATTCCCTCATGAATAATGGATAACCAGTACCAGAAAGAAGTAATATAGAGTGATGTCTAACCTTTGCATTAGGATTTCTTGAAACCTTTTAATGTTTGAATTAGACAGTACATGTCTTTTATGATGTTGGATGAATTATGGCTTTTTTTTCCTTCAAGAATAATGTAGCATACATGGGAAGAGGAAAAGGTGGATTGCTGGCACTTTTCCAGCCAATAACAAAGGAGGGAAAATAAATGGTTTTGCTGGTTACTGACTCATGACTATTGTTACATTTTATTGTTAAAAAAGTGGCCTATTTAACAAGCAGGTCACATGACTCCATGATATCAGAGACAAGGAGCCATCAGTGTTCAAAGCTAATCTGTTTTATTTAAAGAAGAACCTCAGTACCACCTCAAAAATATTGGAAAACATACATCCAGCATCTAAAAACTGGGATGATGTGATTTATCTACTTACTTTTCTAAGTTTTCCACTTTTCAATGTAAAATACAGCCTAAAAATACACTGACTGGTAGCCATTTTTTGCCAAGCACCCTCAGATATCATGTGGCTTCTCTACCCTCCGAAATAAGGAGTCTGCATATTCGCAGTACATAGCAAATCCACATAAAAAACTGGCCACCAACAAGTGGGTAATTGTACCGCAGTAACATGGAAAAATAGAGGCCTTAGTATTGGTATACAATATCCATAGAGAATTAATTATAAAATAATTACTTAGGTGGCAGCCATCCCAATAGTGTGTCAAAAGACTCTGTAAAAAATGACAGAAAGGAAGGGAGAGAGAGGCGCATCTAAGTGTAGTATTAAAATACAAGATTTATTGCTCAAGATTAAACACACATACAAGATGTAAGGAAACACAAGCTTTCTGAAAAGGATCATCATCCTCAGGGCTGCTGCTATCCAGTAAATCCATCAGGGATTATTATTATTATTATTATTATTATTATACAGGATTTATATAGCGCCAACAGTTTGCGCAGCGCTTTACAATGTGAGGGAAGACAATACAGTTACAGTACAATTCAATACAGGAGGAATCGTTAGAGCTTACAATCTAGAAGGGAGGGTCAAGTGAAACAAAAGGCAATAACCGTGGGGGATGGGTTGATGGAGAAAATGGAGGTACATTTGTTAGGTGTTGTTAGGATAGGCTTCTCTGAAAAGGAGGGTTTTCAGAAATCGCCTGAAAGCTAATAGAGTAGGAGATAATCGGACAGATAAGGGTAAGGAGTTCCATAGGATTGGAGAGGCTCTGGAAAAGTCCTGGAAGTCCTGGAAGGGAGCATGGGAGGAGGTGACGAGGGAGCTAGAGAGCAGGAGGATTTGAGAGGAACGAAGAGAGCGAATAGGTTGGTATTTTGAGACAAGGCTGGTGATGTAGCTGGGGGCTAAGCTTTGGATTGCTTTGTAAGATGTTGTAAGTATTTTGAATTTAATTCGTTGGGTGAGCGGAAGCCAGTGGAGGGCTTGACAGAGAGGAGTAGCGGACACGGAGAGATTGGTAAGGTGGATAAGTCTGGCGGCAGCATTCATGATGGATTGAAGGGGTGATAGCCTGTGTAGAGGTATGCCAACAAGAAGGGAATTGCAGTAGTCGAGTCGCGAGATGACCAGGGAGTGAACTAGGAGTTTTGTTGTGTCTTTGGTTAGAAAGGGGCGTATTTTGGAGATGTTGCGGAGGCTAAGGTGGCAAGATTTGGACAGCGATTGGATGTGGGGTTTGAAGGAGAGTTCAGAGTCCAGGACAACACCTAAGACCTTGGCATGCTGGGATGGGCTGATGGTAATGCCATCGATATTGACAGAGAGATCAGAAGAAGGGACACGTGGCGGAGGAAAAATGATAAGCTCGGTTTTGGATGGATTGAGTTTGAGGAAGTGGTGAGACATCCAGACCGATATATCTGATAGTAAATTAGAGATACGTGAGGAAACTGAGGGAGAGAGCTGAGGGGTGGATAGATAGATTTGGGTATCGTCAGCGTAGAAATGGTATTCAGGGATCCAGATGGCTGTGGATAGGAGAACAGGGAAGCCAGAAGCATCCAGGAAGTCTAGGCTACCCGGCATGGATCGGAGGAAGTGACATCATCGGAAGGGAGAACTCTCAACGATCCGGATCCCGCCCTTCTGGTGATGCCACTTCCTCCCATGCAGTCCACTTTGGGTAGCCTGGACTTCCTGGATGCTTCTGGCATCTCAGCTCTCCTCTCCAAAGCCATCTGGACCCCTGATGGATTTACTGGATAGCGGCAGTCCTAAGGATAATGACTCTTTTAAGAAACCGTGTGTTTCTTTACATCTTGTAAGTGTGTTTTATCTTGGGCAGTAAATCTTGTATTTTAATACTGCACTTGCGTGCTGGCTCCTTGGAGGAGTTATGCAAATATGAAATCACTTGATGAGTGTGTATTCCTAGGCAAGCTGCATTTGCAAGCAAACTGCTCTAGATAACACTCATCTGTGATCTTGAGCCTCCTTGACTATATTAACTGATATCCAATGGGTGAAATGGGTGGAACCACGGAGCAATGGAAAAAGGTGGTCTGGTCTGATGAATCATGTTTTCTATTACATTATATAAAGTATAAAGTATACGGTGGGCAAGTGGTTAAAGTCCCATTGGGGATCAGTTTTGTGCTTTCCATCCTCCTCATTGGAGGAGCGTTGGCTCCCACTGCTGTCAATTAAATGTTGTGAGGAGAGAGTAGGGGGCGGGGCTGAGCCGCCCGTTCTGTGTCAAAAGATGCAGACAGGGTGGCTCGGGAGCGAGCCCGCATGGGTGCCCCCATGGAAAGCAACTTTCCGTGGGGACACTCACCAAAGAGAAGGAACCTGGAGCACCAGCGGGGGGCCCCAGAAGAAGAGGCATTGCCCAGAGCAGGTACGTGTATTGTTATTTTAATTGATAAAAAAAAAAAAAAGGTTTAATGTAACTTTAAATGCTATAACAAGGGTCATCAAGTAATATTTTAATGAACATTGCAGTTTTAAAATTATTAAACATTAATTTTCAAATCACATTAACATGTTAATGCTTATACAGGTGCATCTCATAAAATTAGAAAATCATCAAAAAGTTCATTTATTTCAGTAATTTAATTTAAAAAGTAAAACTCATATTTTATATAGATGCGTTACACACAAAGTTATACATTTCAAGCATTTCTTTCTTTTATTTTGATGATAATGGCTTACAGCTAGTGATGGGCCGAACATGCGAACCTCATTAAAGTCTATGGGACAGGAACATGAAAAATCAAAAGTCCTAATTTTAAAGGCTTATATGCAAGTTATTGCCATAAAAAGTGTATGGTGACCCAGGGGACATGTGCCAATGCAATTTTTTTTTTAAACTGTCCTTTTCAAAGGAGCAGTGATTTTAATGATGACTAAAGTGAAAAAATGAAAATTAAAAATGATTCTATATATCGTGCTTGAGGGGTCTCCTTAATGTGCCTGCAAAGTGGTGCATCTGTACGATGTTTGGAGCCTGCTCTAGCAATACTGACATTTCTAAAGGAAAAAATGTAATTTAAACTTGCTCGCTGCTGTAATGTATTGCCGGCTCCCAGCGATACAGATACAAAAAATGAAAAACACGGCATAGGGTCTTTGGGTCTTGTATGGATTTTAGGGGAACCCCACGCCAAAATTTTAAAAAAACTGCATGGGGTCCCCCCTAAAATCCATACTAGACTAGATCTCATACTAGATGAGCGAGCACCCACCCCCCCCTCCTGAACCATACCGGGCCACATGCCCTCAACATGGGGCGGGTGCTTTGGGGCAGGCGGGTCTCTGCCCCCTACCCCAAAGCACTTTGTCCGCACAAGGGCCTCTTCCCGACAACCCTGGGCGGTGGTTGTCGGGGTCTGCGGGTGGGGGCTTTTCAAAATCTGGAAGAAGCCCCCTTTAACAAGAGGGCTCCCAGATCCTGCTTCCCTATTTGAATGGGTATCGGGTAAATCTTACCCATACTCATTTACCAAAAAAGTGTAAAAGAGGAAAAAAACACAATGTACCCAATACCCATTCATATGGGGGGGGGGGGATCTGGGGACCCCCTTGTTTAAGGGGGTTTCCAGATTCCGATAAGCCCCCCACCCGCAGATCCCCACAACCAAAGCCCAGGGTTGTCAGAAAGAGACCCTTATCCCCATCAACATGGGGCAAGGTGCTTTTGGTTGCCCCGCCCCATGTTGAGGGCAAGAAGCCTGATATGGTTCAGGAGGGAGGGGCACACACACGTCCCCCCATTTACTGGCCTGCCAGGCTGCATGCTTGGATAAGGGTCTGGTATGGATTTTGGGGGGACCCCATGGCATTTTTAAAAATATTTTGGCATGGAGTTCCCCAAAAAATCTATACCAGACCCAAAAATGCTGTTTTTTTTTTTTTTTTTTTTTAATTCTGTCATAGGGTTTCCCTTGACCACCTAAATATAGGGCACTTTCACCCCCTTCCTACCTAGTCCATTTTTTAGCTGTGTAAGCAGCAGCCTTATATAGTCTGGGGCATGGCTTTGACAGAACATTGTGCTGTGTTTGGCCAAAGCATACAGGTCAGATGCATGCTTTGGCCAATCATCAGCAATCAATGCACCGCAAGAGCGCAGTGAATTATGGGGCGCTCATCGGCGGGCGAACTTCCCGTCCAGGGCCCCAATTGTTTGTGTGTTTAGCGAACACAGGAACAGCTGATGTTCGAGTCAAACACACAGCCTATCCCTACTTACAGCTAGTGAAAACCCAATATTCAGAATCTCAGAAAATGTGAATATTACAGAAGACCAATAAAAAAAATAAAAAAAAAGGATTTTTAATATAGAGATGTTGGTTTACTAAAAAGTATGTCCATGTACAATATAGTGTGCACTTAATACTTGGTCATGGCTCCTTTTAGATTAATTACTGCATCAATGCGGCGTGGCATGGAGGCGATCAGCCTGCGCACTGTTGAGTTGTTATGGAAGCCCAGGATCAGCCCATCTGCATTGTTGGGTCTGGTGTCTCTCATCTTCCTCTTGACAATACCCCACAGATTCTCTATGGGGTTTAGGTCAGACGAGTTTGCTGGCCAATCACGCACAGTGATATAATGATTGTTAAACCAGGTATTGGTACTTTTGGCAGTGTGGGCGGTGCCAAGTCCTGCTGGAAAATGAAATCAGCATCTCCATAAAGCCGGTCAGAAGAGGGTAGTAAGAAGAAGTGCTCTAGAATTTCTTGGTAGAGGGCTGTGCTTATTTTGGACTTTATTAAACACAGTTGACCAACATCAGCAGATGACATGGCTCTTCTAATCATCAATGACTGTGGAAAATTAGTCTTGTAATTTTCTAATTTTCTGAGATGCTGAATCTTGGGATTTCACTAGCTGTAAGCCATAATCATCAAAATTAAAAGAAAGAAATGCTTGAAATATATCACTCTGTGTGTAATGTGTCTATAAAAAATGTATGAGTTTCACTTTTTGAATTGAATTACTGAAATAAATTACCTTTTTCATGATATTCTAATTTTATGCGATGCACCTGTACACTATATGGCCAAAGGTTTATGAACATCCGACCATCACACCTATCAAAGCTTATTGGACATCCCATGTCAAAACCACAGGCATAGAATCACGTACATGCTGTCTTCAAAAGACCAGGCCTTTTCTGGAACTTTTTGCTTACAAGTTTAAATTAGTATTTTTTGCTATAAAATGACTTATAACCCCCAAAGATTATATGCTTTTTTTTTTTTTTTTTTGGGGGGGTTACCCTAGAGAATAAAATGGGGATTGTTGCAATTATTTATGTTACTCTATATTTGCAACTTTTTAAAAAAATGTTACGCTGAGTAAATAGATAGCCAATATGTCATGCTTTAAAATTGCGCACGCTCGTGGAATGGCGATAAATTACGGTACTTAAAAATCTCCAAAGGCAACGCTTAAAATTTTTTGCAGACTACTGGTTTAGAGTTATAGAGGAGGTCTAGTGCTGGAAATAGTTATATATACGTATATAATAGTGTTCTCATGCTAACAATCGCGGCGATACCTTACATGTGTGTTTTGAACAGCATTACATATGTGGGTGTGACTTACGAATGCGCTTGCTTCTGTGCGCAAGCACAAAGGGACGGGATGTTTTACGGATCTCTTTGGTAAGCAGGGAAATTAGGGGGGGCACTTCTCCCGCCGCATCTAAAAGTGATCTTGCGGTGCATGCGCCGCTGAGACCACTTTTATTTTGTAGACAATTGCCCACAGAACAAGAAGATATCAGGGTTATGGCAGCCAGCTGCTGCCATAACAAAATTATTTTCGGGTTGAGGTCAGGACTCTGTGCAGGCCAGCCAAGTTCCTTCACCCCAAACTGCACTGGTCCAAATCATTTGGTGGAGGGGTGGATTGTGGTGTGGGGTTGTTTTTCAGGGGTTGGGTTTGGCCCCTTAGTTTCAGTCAAGGGAGCTCTTAAGGCATCAGCATACCTAAACATTTTGGACAATTTCAAATTTGATTTTGTGCTTAAGGGCTGCCTTGCCGCAGTAAATGTATGTGGGGCGGTCCTTAAGTGGTTAAAGGATATCTAGAGCCAAGAACAAAAAAGTATTATATTACAACTTACAGATCCTTAGATGTGGTGGCTGCATTTTTTTTTTTTTTGGAGGGGTGGCTAGGAACAATTTTAGAAAGTACAAAAGTATTCCACTTGATCTTGCCAGAATTCCAGTCTCCTTGTCATATCCTGCATACTGAACTGCAATCTCAAACAATGTTGTTAGCTTCCCCAGTTATCTTTTGTGAACTACAAAACACTACCAACCTATGTAATGGAGACAAGGAAAGAAGAAAAGTGTGTGTGGCCCAAACCAGGGGAGCAGCCTAGGGTGACAAAGCTGCTCTTTCATAGATACAGTAGAGTGGGTTGAGAAATGTGAGGGTGAAATGTGTTACTGGTAGGATCATCCAGTGAAAATAATAAAAAAGGCAGGAAAAAGGAAACATGCTGTTTCATAATATATGCAAAATATACCATTTTCGTTTTTTTGGGGGTTTGGATACTCTTCAAGTGGTCTTTTACCTCAAGACATACTTAGTCTCCATTGCTGGCTTTCCACCCCTTTGCAAAACTGATAATTTAATATCTAAAAGAATAAATTAAAATATAAATGACTTCAGCACAACCTTCCTGCAGCCTTTTGGAAATCTTGAGTCATTAAACCCAGGAAGTAGTACCCCCACTCCCCAGTATATTTAAAATCTTGGCAAAATGCAACATAGTGCTATGACACAAGCTGATGATCATGAAGCCAAAACCATTCTGATCTGTAAACAGTGAATGATGCAAAATCTTCTTCTGCACATGCATAAGATGTGGTTTTTGTATCATTGGTGGGCTGTCCAAAAAATCCAGAAGCAGAAAAATGGCTACTAATGGCATTCAAACTGGGTTTAAGGACATGGGGATTACAGGGCTTTGCAACTAAATATTAATTAGGTGACTACATATAAGTAAAAAGTACGTTAGGCGTGTGCTCATTGAGGGCAGTGCAAGGTTATCTTTAAGGTGGACCCCACCCAATATAAACACCATTTAAAACATTATTATAGTAATTTAAAATCATTCAATGGATTTTCACATACACCTATTATAAGAACCTGAACTTCTCTTGCTATTAACCTTCTGTAACATCTCTCATGTAGCACAATCCTAGATTGCTAGTTGTTAGGTAAATTTAGTTAGCTCCACTGTAGGCACAGGAGCATGGGGTTAATTATGTTTAGAGGCTGTGCAGTGCTTCAAAGACTGTGACCCTGTTACTCCTCCTCCCCCTTGTTTTCTGGAACTCACTGGAAGTCCCCAGAACACAGGGGGGGGGGGGCAGAGACTGCAGCCTGAATATTCATAGAGTTTCCACCAATCCTTGGGAAGGTGGGCCCAGAAGGTGGGCATGCAACCCAGAACTATGAAGCCTGGCAGTCAGGGAGCAGAGTCCAGGATCCAGACGTCTGGAGGTGACTGAGACTGAGACTTAGTTGATTCTCAGTTGGTCCTGATTCTTCAGTTTGGGGTATGCCATGTATTCCCATTCCCCATTCAAGTTCATCAGTCCTAAAATAAACAACAAAAAACCTAGACTGTATATTGAGTCATCTGGAAATGTGTGAAAATACTGTTTGCCTAGCTGTGGGTGCTGTGAGGAGGGAAATAGGCATGAAATCCAACAGTAGTAAAGGCCGCCTTGTGATTTTTACCTACAGGTATGCCTATAATAAGGCTTTCCTGTAGTTAAAATGAATATCTCCTAAACGTGCATTGTTTAGGAGATATTCTCCCTGCATGCAGCCAGTAACATCGCCGGTGCATGCGCTCTAAGACCGCATTCACATTGATCCGACTTGTCAGGCGACTTGTCAGCACAGCTGGAGCTTGAGAACCTAGAAGAAAGATCAGGGAGAAATGTCAGCCCTCTCAGTAGTAACAGTGTGCCACGGGGGTTTCGTTCTAAGGTAAGTATTCCATAATGTGTCAGTATGTGATGCATACTAGCACATTATAAAATTGCCTTACAGGTGTTTTTTATTTCTTTATTTTTTTGTTTCTTTTACCAGCCGCTGTTTACAACCGCCTTAAGGAAGTGGAAGATATACAAGTTGGAATTTTAAGGGTTGGGGGGTAAAAGATTCATACATGTAATAGGTTGACCATATTTGGACCCACTACCAATAAACTGAAACAGAGTTTTCAGTGTTGAATGTGCATGCACTTTAGATTTATGCCATTTGTAAAGTCACCGCCAGTTCTGGGAGTATCCTACTATTGCTTTGGTATGAATTGTTCTTTTACATCCAACAATAAAAGATCAGAAGCAGGTTGTGTAAATCTGCCAAGCATAAATATTCATAAGGCTCACTCATATTTATTTATGTGGAATATAGGAATTTGTGTATATATACAATATATATATACAGACTTTGCAGTGGGTTTAAAAAAAAACATAAATTTAATGGTCTGTTTCTACAATTTCTGCCAATAAGCAAAAATTATCGTTCAAAATAAGAATGGATTAGCCAGCCGCTATGCAATAGAGTTTTGAATGCAATTAGAATTTCTATAAAACAAAAGTAACAACATATTGTACTCACATTATGAAAGAAATTACATTATTTCCAACCAGGACGGTTCAGTTTGAATTGATTTTAATTTTGCAGTATGGATGACTACTAGGAAGCTATTTGATCTGCTGTTCTTTATTTTGCATTTGTAGTGGAACTAGCGTAACCTTTTCATGTCTGTTGCAGTCACTTTCAAATTTTTCAAACATTGGCAATAGCAAGTCAAACACAACCTCTACAGTTGCTCTACATTGGAATCTGGGCATATCCTGTCCCTTACTTAATTTAAAACCGCATGGACCGAAAATCTTTTAGAGTGAGTGAAATGAAAACACATATATTAGAGCGAAGCCGCGCATGCACTCATTTCTTTGTTGTAAAGGAGAAAGCAGCTCTGATGCTTGATGCCAATTTGCATGACCACTAAACCCTTTTAGTCTACAATATGAACCTCTCCTTGGCTACCCATGTAAAGCAATTCAGCTTGACTAGGCATCCTATGTTACTGGTGGGTTGTGTACATTGGTTATCCCAGCCACAAAAACCTCTGCCCATTTATTGAAACAAAAGAACATATTTATAAATTTCTACTCTCCTAGTTAAAGAATAACTATAGGCAAAACTTTTTTTTTATATTTTGGATAGAGTAAGGGAGGGTTACAACTAGGGATAGACCGATATGTTTTTTTTCAGGGCTGATACCAATACCGATATTTTGGCCATTGCATATCAGTATCTGCCGATATGGGCCGGTATTTTGTACATTTAAAATTTTGAAAATAAAGACAATTTTTGACACAAATCTGGTACTAAACATGTTAATTTTTGTTTAATGCTTAATGGCTGGCTTGCTGGCACCCTGTGGTGGGTGGGTGGCTGGCTGGCTGGCACCCTGTGGTGGGTGGCTGGCTGGCTGACACCCTGTGGTGGATGGCTGGCTGACACCCTGTGGTGGGTGGCTGGCTGGCTGGCACAGGGGCTGTGGGTGGCTGGCTGGTACAGGGCTTGGGGGTGGCTGGCTGGTATAGTGCCTGTGGCTGGTTGGTACAGGGCCTGTGGGTGGCTGGCTGTCTAGCACCCTGTCTGTGGGTGGCTAGCGGTCTAGCACCCTGTAGTGGGTGGCTGGCTGGCTGGCACCCTGTGGTGGGTGAGTGGCTGGCTGGCACCCTGTGGTGGGTGGGTGGCTGGTACAGGGCCTGTGGGTGGCTGGCTGGCTGGTACAGTGCCTGTGGATGGCTGTTAAAGGGCCTGTGGGTGGCTGGTTGGTACAGGGCCTGTGGGTGGCTGTCTGGCTCACTTGTACAGTGCCTGTGGCTGGTTGGCTGGTACAGGGCCTGTGGATGTGGGTGGCTGGCACTGGGCTGCTGTGGGTGTATGGCTGTGATACACTCCCGTGAGTCTAGTCCCGACTCCAGACGAGGCTGTCCAAGACGAGGGATGCGGCCTAAGAAGGCAGAATAATGTCACAAAAATATCGGCAATATCGGCCAGTTCCGGGGCCGATACCGATATTTCAGGGAAAGTGCATATCGGCCCTCGATATATCGGCCTTGCCAATAATCGGTCTATCCCTAGTTATAACTAGTGATCGACCGATATTGTTTTTTTAATGCCGATACCGATATTTTGGTCATCGTATATCGGTATCGGCCGATATTTATGGATATGTAAAAAAAACATTTTTTATTTTTATTTTATTTTTTTACCAGGTACTCCTTGTGGAGGGATCTGGGGGTCTAAAAGACCCCAAACCCTTCCTTTGCACTGAAAACCATTCAAAACGTCAAGTTTGGCTGTTTTGAATGCTGTCAGTTTTTTTAAAGTGGCGCCGAGTACCCGGAAGTGATGTCATGACATCACGTCCGGGTTTTTTACATGGAGACCTGATCAGAGCCGAATGCAGCTTTGATTGGGTCTTCTGGTCAGTGGCCGTGCAGGTAGGATGCCCGGGTCTCCCGGTGGGACAAAAGACCCGGGCGAGCCGCAGAAGGCGGCAGGAGGGGGGTACGTCCCCTCCCGCTCCTTGTAATGACAGCCGAGCGGCTTCTCAGCCGCATCGGTTGTCATTACAAGACAGCCGACCGTCGGCTATGGACACCGGTACAGGGGTGATGCCTCTAGCTGCAGGTATCACTCCGGTACAAGCACTTTCCCTAAATATTGGCAATATGAGTAACCTCAGGGGTTGAGGGAAAGTGCATATCGGTGGTGCCAATAATTGGTCGATCCATAGTTATAACCCCTATCAGATTTTTTTTTCGCCATCTGTGTCATATTATGGAGATTTATTTTCACTTCCTGTCCCATAGCCAAACAGGAAGTGAGAAAAAATCTCTGTAAATCAAAGGAATTCCTTGGAGACCCCCAAGCCACCAGAACTAGTGTACCCATTAGAAGATTTCCCCTCTATAATTTTCTGGGAAAAACACAAAATCTGGGTCATTTATTTTACTTTCACTTTGAATGACAATAGTAAACAGAACAAATAGAGAGAGTGAATCTCCTTAACGGGGGCACAGAAATAATATCGGCAATAAAAACTGACAGGTGTTCTATTCCCTCTCCACTCTATCCAAAACAAAAAGAGGGCGTCATGCCCCCTTGACAACATCCTATTAACGAAAAGCTTCGGGAGGAGCGGAACCTACGACACTCGAGTGTCCGCTCCGCTTCGGTGTTTCTCAGCAGCTACAGGCCTATTTTTATTCACCTGTGGGTGAGTGTAACTTTTATCTACTACAATAAATCTGTGGTTTTAGCGGTATTACGCTATGGGCTTGCCCCGTCTATTTATTCCCCACTACATATTCACTTCATGAGAGTTGTTCCAGTAACATCATAGGTGGAACGTGTATGGCCACCTAATACTTTTGCACAGATTTGCATTTTTTAAACTTTGGAGCTGCTGCACTCCATCTTGTGACCAACACGGGGACCAAACCACAAGAATACATTTTTATTATTTATTACAGGTACTTATATAGCGTATTGTACATTCCCATCACTCCCTGCCCTCAAAGAGCTTACAATCTAAGGTCCCAAACCAACATTCATATGCTAGGGCCAATGTAGTCAGGAGCCAATTAACCTACCAGCATGTCTTTGGAGTGTGGGAGGAAACCAGAGTACCCAGAGGAAATCCACACAGACAAAGAGAGAACATGCAAGCTCCAGGAAGATAGTGCCCTGGTTGGGATTCAAACCGACGACCCTATTTCTGCTAGGTGTAAGTGCTAATACTAGTTCTTTACATGTATTTGTTACTGACTGATGCCTACAAGCATCACACCTTATTAATGTTTGTAGGACATTATGGCCAAAAGTTTGTGAACACATGACCACCAAACCTATATGAGCTTGTTGGATGATGCAGTTAACTTGCTTGCCACTAGATGGCTCTGTTGCCATTATAGTATGGTAAAGGGGAAAGTTATAAGCAGGTGTTAGCTCCTCTTTTAGAGAAACCCCTCCATTAGTGATGTAATGAGTGGAGTTAGTGCCCATATAAATGCCAGTGTGGGACGGGTGCCTAGAGAGTTTGGTGTAGAGGAACAGGCCATCCCAGAACTGCAAAGATGTAATTCTGTACGGAGCATAGCAAAAGTGCCTAGTGCAGGGCTGAATTCTCAGGAGAATTGGCACAGTTCATGTGAGGACTAGCAGGTCCTGTAACTTAATGCACATGGGCTGAGAGGCTTTTAAATCCGAGTGAAACCTGTTATCAAGGAGCATGCTTGACTGGGTAGAGCTATTGACAGGACATTAGAAAGAAACTGATATACTAATGGAAATGCCCTGATCCCCCCTGACCCTCAGACATGGATCTTGTGACTTGGTGATGTAAGCTGAATGCTGTGGACTTAGTATACATGGGGAAATGGTCACAACTCTTGGTGCTACAAAGGAGAGGAACAGAGTAGAGGGAAGATGGCTTAACTGAAAGATTTGTACTTTTGTTCTGCACTGAAATGGCTGCTTCAGAATGTCTAGTAGGGATGGACTTAAGGCCAAACATTTGCCCGTTCACCTATTTGCCAAACACCCTAATTTGCGGGGTGTTCACCCCAACGAACACCCTACAATGCACTAAGTGCTGCACAGTGCCTTCTGCGTCCTGTTTGGGCAAAGCTTTGTATCTGTGAAGGCTGGTTGTTAAGGAGTGGGACAAAGAAGCTGGCCTTAACAACTGATTAGTCATCAGTTGCCAATGGGCTGACAGCTGAACAATAAAAAAACAATATCATTAAAAAACTAAAGAAAAAAAACTGGCGTGCCCCCCCCCCTCCAGTCCATACCAGGCCCTTCAGGTCCCTCCAAAATACCATAACAGACCCTTATTTGGGCATGCAGCCTGGCAGGTCAGGGGGAGGGGGACTGGGATCTTGGGGACCCATTGTCAAAGGGGGCTTCCAGAATCTGATAAGCCCCTCACCCGCAGACCCCGACAACCACAGCCCAGTGTTGTCTGGGAAGAGATCCTTGTCCCCATCAACTTGGGGACAAGGTGCTTTGGGGTGGGGTAGAGCCCCCCTGTCCAAAAGCACCCACCCCCCATGTAGAGGGCATGTGGCCTGGTATGGTTCAGGAGGGGCGCTTGTTTATTACCCCATTTATTGTTGCACTTTAAGCATAAATAAAATCACTTCTCCCGAAAAAAAACAATAATTTTTAACATTTTTTTTTTTATTGATACATGTCCCCCAAGGCAGTACCCAGACCCTCATACCCCTTTTACGGCAAATTACTTGCATATAAGCCTTCAAAATGGGTACTTTTGATTTTTCCTGTTGGGCTCCAATAGACTTTAATAGGGTTCGACGTTCAGGTTAGAACATTTCCCCTGTTTGGGAGTTCTGCTACGAACAGAACAGGGGGTTTTCGGCCCATCCTTAATGTCTAGCCTTGCATGTGGTGTTCCGCGCCAAAGATTTTGTATTTAGTATTTCAAAAGTGATATGTCACAGGAAGTTTTGCGAAGATGTGATGTTGCAGTAAAGTGCTGAAAATGCATCTATGTGTGGACATTTCCTTATTCTCATAATATTAGGGCTTCGGGCAAGGGATGCCATGAGGGGGCCAATGACCGGGACTGTGACACAATGTTGTATTAATAACAGGTTGTCCTATACAAAACGATGTGGGATGGGGACAGTACAATTTGGCGACAACACCTCCCTGAGTGTAAGCCCCTTGTGAGTTTATTGAACATCTCATCCAAAAACTGGATAACAGCCTCCACTCTCAGGTTCTGATGTTGGACAAAAAGACATGGCATGCAATCAGTATTCCAGTTCATCCCAAGAGTGATCAATAGATTTGAGGTCCCTCAAGTTCCACCACACCAATCTCATAAACCCATGTCTTTATGGAGCTGGCTTTGTGCACAAGGGCACATTTATGGCAGAACAGAAAAGGACCTTCCCCAAACTGTTGTCACAAGTTGGAAGCCTGCCATTGTCTACATTTTTTGCCGAATAGTGTAGTTCTAGTAATAGTGTAGCTAGGAACTTTCAAGGTCTTACCTTTCCCTCCTGTTGACAGCCATCTTGGACATGTGCAGACTGCTGCCTCTTATAAACTCTGATTGTATCATCACTTGCCTGCTGCTTGGATGTCGCAAAGTGATGATGCTGCACACCTGACTATATCTATCACCTGATGGGTTGCAGTCCTTGCCCTTGCATTTGTTCTCCAAGGTGCATTTCTGCTAGCAGTCTTCTGTTCTCTGTGTTCCTCCGTTTATGACCTGGCTTGGCTGGTGACTCTCCTGGCTCTCGACACCGCATCGGCAGACTTCCCCACATCGGCAGATGACGTGGCATTGAAAGACTACCTGCTTCTGGACTCGACCCCAGCTTGGATGACTACCTTCTTCTGGACTTGACCCTGGGTTGTCCCTGCTCTCACTTTCTCACACTTGCTGTGCATTTATTGTTGTTTGCTCCAATAAACTACTTTATTTTACCTGCATCCCTGTGTGGTCTGGTTTCCTGGCATCCTGCCTGGAACGCTTGCAAGACAGAGTTATCATGTACTCCTAAATGGAGATGATGACATTTTACAGGGCTATAGGAGTGTCTTCTGAAGCTAGGCTGGCTTATTGTTTACTTTTCCCTGCTATGGTAGGTCTGTACTTTCACATGTGCCAAACTTTTTTTTTTTTCGGAAGGTTATAATTTCTAAAGGTTTAACCACTTTCCGTCTGCTCACATTGCTGCTACTGCAGCAATGTGGCTCGTTATCGTCCAGCGACGTAGTACTACGTCGCTGGATTCCTCCCCTTGTGGGCGGCGCGCGCGCTGCCGGAGGCTCACTCCCGCTGTGTTCAGTCACAGCGGGAGTCGGGCCAGGGGAGGAGCAGTGGCGACCGCCACTGCTCTTCCCCGATCGTCGGGGAATCGAGTGTGGAGATCTCCTAAGTGACAGGCAGTGACAGATTGCAGGGTTCAGCATAGCTGAACCTGTGATCTGTCCCTGTGTCACTCAGTCACCTCCCCCCACACATGTCAGTAAGCACCAGGCATACATTAACTCCTCCCTCTCCAATAAAATTAACCCGTTCCCTGCCAGTGTCATTTTTACAGTAACAGTGCATATTTATAGCACTGATTACTGTAGTAATGTCTCTGGTACCCCCAAGAGTGTCAAAAATGTCAGTCAAGGGTCCGATCTGTCCCCCGCAATGTCGCAGTCCTGCAAAAAAAAATCGCAGATCGCCGCCATTACTCGTTAAAAAAAAAACATCAAAAATAACAGAAATCTTTCCCTTAGTTAGTAAACGCAATAACTTTTGCGCAAACCAATCAAAATACACTTATTGCGATTTTTTTTACCAAAAATATGTAGCAGAAAACAAATTGGCCAATAATTTTAAAAAAATTAGATTTTTACATTTTTTTGGGGGGGGAATTTCATATAAAAAACGTGAAAAATATTGTTATTTTTTCAAAATTTACGCTCTTTTTTTGTTTATAGCACAAAAAGTAAAAATCGCACAGGTGATCAAATTCCACCAAAAGAAAGCTCTGTTTGTGGGGAAAAAAAGAACGTAAATTTCGTTTGGGTATAGCACGACCACGCAATTGTCAGTTAAAGTCGCACAGTGCCGAATTGCAAAAAGTGGCCTGGACGTAAGACAGCAAAATCCTCCGGTGGTAAAGTGGTTAACATACTCATGGGGGCCCAAAAAGTAAAAGAAAATCCTCAGAATTTTTTATATGGTAAGGAGCTCAGGATGACTTTATGTCTCACTTTAGTTGGGCAACTGATGGAGGAGGCCTTTGCAACCCGCAGAATAAGTTGGCTTTCCCTTGGCAATTTCAAATAAAGCCATATTCTGGGCTTTATAGGTGCAGTGACAATTCCATTCTTTATTCTGTATTCATGTTTCCCTAGGGACCAGCCACAAAAATTCCTTGCAAATGAACTGTTATTATGGACTTTTATAAGTGAAGTGTTGCTTCCATGCTTTATCCAGTAATAAAATCCCAACAAAAGTTCTAAACTGACCTCACCATTTTGCTTCCTTCATCCCCATTGGTAAATTGATTCCTTCGCTCCTGCTCTGTGAAATATATAGGAAGTGGGAGGGGGGGGGGCCTCACTTACTGTTCTGTCTAAAACCCCTCACAAAGGCAATGGGTCGAGGTAAATCTCCTAAAATGTGGATACAGGCAGCAAAAACAAATTGACCAAAGTCTTAACCCTTTCATACTCTATCCAAAAAAAAAAGTAAATTTTGGCTGGATTAAGCTTTAACACAGGACGACATGATGATAGGTTCACTTTGGGGGGCTTGGAGTTCAGATTTTACAGGAAATTTACAAGAATCTGCTTCTTGCTGCTGTTGTTATTTTACATTTTAATGTCGCGGATTCAGTTTCCCATTTACCAGCATGCGAGCTGTCACTTTTAATTTGCGTAAGTCTATTTTCCCCATTCTGGAAAAAAAAAAAAAAAGTAGAAGTAAAATTGTTGTGGGTTTTGCCTCAATTTAGGGAAGATTTTAAAGGATTTGAAAAATATGCACCATAAATGCATCATTTCCATCGGAATACAGTCTTGGTAATCCCTCTCCCTCACTTTTGCAACAATAAGTTGAGGGGTTTATAAAGTTCCTTATATTTACTACAAGTTGTACTGTAAAGGGGATTCAGTTTCTCCTTATACCTAACATAACCTTTATGTGCCTTTGGGGATGTTGTAAAGTTGTACTCCGCTTTTATGAATTAAGAAATAATTGTAGAAGAATGAGGCCCTTATACCCACTTTAGCAAGTTTCTGTTAGTTTTGGCAGGTGAGTTGTGCAGCTGTGGTGCATTTTATTATATATACATGAAAATTCAACATTAATATTGCATGCCAACTTTTTTTTTTTTTTTTTTTGTAAGACTTCCTTCTTTAGGACAAACACAGCTGCTAAAACTCTATGTGAAGCGATACTGTTGTGTTTGAACGATACAATATTTCTTTAAAGGAAAAACGATGGTCAGGCTCCCTTTGATTTTGGGTATAAAGTTAAATTTTATTGAATTTAGCATTGGATATTATGGTAAAATACCTCCATTTTCACGTTAAAGATCGCATTATTACAGTGTTTTTACTGTGTTGGTTAGACAATTTAATTTAAAAACTATTTGATTTTATTACCGCTGCCCGTGAAGAATTTTAGCTGTGCCTAGGGAACCTAGAAGTCAACTTTATGCATGTCATTCTGCTCATTTTACATGCTGAGTGATATATTTGCGTCCTGCGCCAAAGAGCTTCAATAAGGGTGTTACTGTCTGTTTAGGTTTAAGATTGGCCCATATGATGCTTTAAAGCGGACCTTGGATGGGAATGCAAGGTCTGCTAATTATGAAGTCCCCCCATCTAATGAGAAGAATAACTGGAAAAATATTTATTTCAATCCTCTGCTTCTGGTTTCTTCCCGTAGGCAACAGTGACGTTACTGGGCATCACTCCTTACCCCTGGGAAATCAAATTACCCCAAATCCAGCAGGATAAAAATATCCCAATACTCTTCTCATGTATGCATACCCAGCTGTGCTCCCTAACTGCCTTCTTGCTGCAGCAATCCCTCCTGTATTGGTTATAGTATGGAATTTTACGCAGGTGGTGACGTCAAGGCATCCCCACCACACATTATAGTGCCTCCAAAACAGGCTTGATGATTGACTGTTCAGGTCTGAACATTGTCATATATCGAAGGTTGCATGCTTCTCCATACCTTGAAGTCTAGAATGTACGCGTTGTAGTGAGCTGAATTGTTAGGGGGGGATACTTTAGGTTAGGAAAGGGGCAAAAAGGTACTTTATGTTAGGGAGGGGGCAAAAGGGATAATTGTGCTTAGTCTTAAAGTGTAATTATTCTTTAAAGGGAAACTTTAGATTAAGATAGATATCTGGGATCTGCCACTGATGACTTGGTTTTTAAATACCGTAGATGTATGGGAACTGTTTACCTAAAAAGAACTTAAGCTTGCCATTCAGCCAGCATTGTTAACTAGGCACTCTGGCCAGAGAGGACACCAAGGTCCTCTGACCTCCCAAGCAGCCTGCTGATTGGACAGTGAGTGATGGGTAAGACACGATAGGGTCATCACTACTGATTGACTCAGAGTACTTGTAGGTGGGGTGCAGAGTGGTGCAGCGGAAACACTCACAGTTCCAACAGCATGTAAAGCGCAGAAATCATCCAAACTGACAGCATCTGTAGAGAGGGGGAATAATACAGCCTGGCCGGGTTGTTCCCTAAACAAACTGGTGTCCAGAGTAATTGCGAGCCCTAAGCTTTCCCTCCTCATCAGAAATCTTTCCTTGTTGGTGGTTCTGTCTCTACCATGCTGGGTATCTGTCCCTACACTATTACCTCGCAAATGCACACCAAACCTGGGAGGCAGGGCCATAAATAGGATCTGCCTGACCCAAGACGGCTGCCAATTTTCCTGCGGGCCACATCAGCATTATAGTCACTGTCAAAGGGCCGGTTGTATCTTTAGCACAATATAAATGTATCTATCATATTAAGTAATTGCCTCTGCATTTGATTTTTACTGGTTTTAGTAATAACTTTAGACTTAAGCTGTGAAGGGCAGGTGCAGACCGGCATGGAGCCCACTCACACTCCTGTAGCAGATGATGCAAGTCTGAAAATGAGGGTCGCACACCGCTGGTATCATCCACAAGAATAAACCAATAAAATGGTGTGCTTTTCAAATAAAAATTATACTCATATCTACTGTATATGTGATAAATACTTCAAGGAAATTACTTTCAGCAATCATGTATCATAATAACATAAAATCAAGAATATCTGTGCTATAGTAACCAAAAACAGTGCACATTATTACCAGTGCCCCAAAAATATTATCATCCACAAGAAACTTTATTTAGGACTGCTCAGACAGAGCATGGTTCTGCTATGGTGTTCTGTCTGAGAGAGTCTCCAATAAAGTTTCTTGTAAACGATACCAATGGTATGCGACCCTCCTTTCCAACTGACATAGAGTTGTGTTATTCTCATAATAATTATTAGCAGCTTTCTAGAGCACCCCACTCCCCCTTACATCAGATGTCAAGAGCCCCCCCCCACTATCAGAAGTCAAGAGTCCCCCACCCTTCCTGACCTCACAGCACTCCCTTACCCTGTGCTGCTATCAGGAAGAAGCTGACGGTGGAGCTGGGAAGTAGAAAGTCAATGATTACATGGCGCTCTCTGATGTTGGTGGGTGGCACATCATGAGGGAAAAAGGTAAAAAATATAGAAAGTAAAAATGGGTAGAAAAATATATAAGGATGAGGTGGAGGGGGGGGGGGGGTGTCCACGAAAAGCGGCTGCCAGCTGGAGCAAGGAGAGGCTCTGAAGAGTATAAACAGAAAGAAAGCAGCGCCAGCTTAGTGAAGCATAAGGTTTATTAATACAAAAAACACGTAGTGACTTACTTACGTAAGTAAAGGCCTATGGTAGGTGAATGGGGTCATCCATCTTCTTCTCCTGGATACCGTTGTGGAAAGGAGGGGTGCGGGGTGGCGGTGGTGCGTGGAGGCTGTTTTCTGGCAGCCTTTCTGATTGGTGCTGTGGTGGTGGAGGACTCTCAGTGGGGCTCCACTTCCTACTTCCGGTTCAGCCTGACATCACTTCCGGTGAGGCGGAGGGAAAGATGGGAATTGCTAGCTTTCGGAGCATCCGTGCTCCTTCATTAGGCGGTGGGGGTGGCTTACCAGGGACAGGGAATATATACCCTGTTGATGAGTAGCTCATTGGAGCATAAGTCGGGAGGGGGCGGGGCCCAAAAGGGGCGGGCTGAGGTGCTAGTGTGGCTTCAAACATAACAAGGAAAAGTCCCTGGAGGCATGACAGGAGCCATTGTAAGTCCATATAAAAAGCATATACATTAATACAACGGTGGGGAAACACAGAATATCATATTACAAGAGATGAAAAAAGAAAACACTTGAACTTATAAGGGTTATGTGCCAAGGTGCACCAGGGACAATGGGGTAGGGAAATTGGTGGGCACACTTGCCAATACTTAGCCCATGGGGGGGTGACAATGTTGCAGTACACCCAAAGGTGTGGGAATGGAGATCAAGATGATGATGACAATGAACGGGCTGAACCCCCAAAATCATGTCTTGTACCTACTTGTGACCATACATCCTCACATATGTACATGCTCAGATATATTTTGAGTATACCCTGGTAGCATCACCCACGTATTGCCATACACCTCCTCGGCTTTTCCTGTCACACTCATAACCCCATTGCTAGGGTATGCACTGTCCCTGGTGCACCTTGGCACATTACCCTTATAAGTTCAAGTGTTTTCTTTTTTCCTCTCTTGTAATATGATATTCTGTGTTTCCCCACCGTTGTATTCATGTATATGCTTTTTATATGGACTTATCATGGCTCCTGTCATGCCTCCAGGGACTTTCCCTGTTAAACTTAATGCAGAGTTTATTTTGAAGCCACACTAGCACCTCGGCCCGCCCCTTTTGGGCCCTGCCCCCTCCCGATTTATGCTCCAATGAGATACTCATCAACAGGGTATATATTCCCTGTCCCTGGTAAGCCACCCCCACCGCATAATGAAGGAGCACGGATGCTCCGAAAGCTAGCAACACCCATCTTTCCCTCCGCCTCATTAGAAGTGATGTCGGGCTGAACCGGAAGTAGGAAGTGGAGCCCCACTGAGAGCCCTCCACCACCACAGCACCATCAGAAAGGCTGCCAGAAAACAGCCTCCATGCGCCACCGGCACCCTGCACCCCTCCTTTCCACAATGGTGTCCAGGAGAAGAAGACGGATGATCCCATTCACCTACCATACCGACCTTTACTTACCTAAGAGTAAGTCACTACGTGTTTTTTGTATTAATAAACCTTATGCTTCATTAAGCTGGCGCTGCTTTCTTTCTGTTTATACTCCTCAGGGAAGCAGAAAGTGCAGGTTCTGGAGAAGGACCAGAGAAGGGCTGGAGTCAGCTGAATGCTGAGCCCAGGGGAGGCGGAGACGAGGCGTGCTTTGGCGACATAGAGAGGCGCAGGATCTGTAAGAGGAGTTCTGTCCTCCTCTCTGTTGTCGACTTCTGAGACAGGGGGGCAGAGATGAGCTTCTCTGTGGCTGCACAGAGAAGTGCAGGATCTGGCAGAGGAGTTCTGTCTTCCTCTCTGCTGCCAACTGCTGAGACAACGAGGTGGCAAAGACATAGGGGGGTGCCGCAGCTGTAGGAGAGGTGCGAGGGCCACATGAAATGGCCTGAAGGGCCAGATTTGGTCTTGTATTCGACACATGTGCCATAGAGAAACCATGTTTCTCTCAACTTTCTCTCCAACTGCAGTGCTGCTGCGGAAAAGTACTACCTGTAATGGAGAAAGTAGACTGCCCATTCCTCTCCCTTATTTAAAGTAGAAGTCCTGACCCTCACCCACCAAAACCCCCAAGTCATCTTTTTTTTAAACCCTTTACATCCCTTTTTGTGCAGTCTTCTAGCTGGACTGATGATATCATGGGTCCTTCCTGTTCATTCTTGCTGAAGGCAGAGGACATGATGGATTCCTCCTGGAGTGAGCAGCACTCACGTAGTAACGTGTGAGCGCCACTAAGTCATGGCATATGTGAGCCCAGCCCAGGTGATTATGTACCCCCTTGGGGGCATACAAATAACAGAAATTGTCAGCATGATGTGAGTGTTCTTCTGCTTGAAGAGGACTGGCAGTGCTAGAGCAAGGAGGAAGATGGGATAACGCTGTAGTGGGGAATGGAAAGTACAGCCTTGATGGGGACCCAAAAAAAGGAAGTTGGAGTTTCACTTTAATGCTGCAGTGCGGAGGATTACACTGAGGCAAATTCAAGTACCTACACTAGAAGTGTTTAAAAAATATATTATATATAATGATCTTTTTTAATGCACACATAACTATAAAAGGATTAAATATCCACATGGGGTTTTGCTTTAGGCATAACTATAGTAAACATAACCAAAACTATGTAGGTTGATATAGCAATACTTTGGGATGTACTGTAGTGATGTAGCAGCCATCAGGAAGAGGACAACACACCCAGAAGAGTCAAATAGCGGAAATGCTCCTAGCTCTGCAACAGAGTAAATCTATCACTCCATTCCTACTGGAAAGGGAAAGTATTTTGTTTAAATATGCCAGAACCACTGGCAGAAAATGCAACATATAAATGCTGATAGTAGCCCGCAGTTCAGGGACAAGGTCATCTAGATAGAGCCCAGGGTGAACATGCCAAACTGCCCCCCCCCCCACCAAGATGCATTATGTGTCAGCAAAAATACCCCCCCCTAAAAAAACTGAGCACTAATCTGGGTTATTGCCCCCAAGCATAAAATCTTGCTCCTCCCAGTGCAAATCTGCTCCCCCAGTGCTGAAATCCCCCCCACCCAGAACAAATCTCTGCCCCCCCCACCCCAAAAAAAAGAAACAAAATCACCTCTCCTGGCATAAATATTTTACCACTAAAAAGTCCCCTTCAAGTTCACATCCTCTCCTCCTACTCCAAACCCCTCCTACCAGCACAAATTCCCCTCCCTATCCCCAAAATGTTCCCTCCTAGCACAAATCCCCTGAAATCATCCCCATTAGCACAAATCCCCTCCCAAAAAAAAAAAAAAAGCCCCCTCCTAGCACAATCACCTTCCTTTTCTAGCACAAAACCCCTAAATCACCAATCCTAGCACCCCCCCCCCCCATGCAAATTTCCCCTCCTAAAGCAATTCTTGCCACCTACCTCTCCCCAAATTCACCCCTTCCAACACAAATTCCCTCCCTTACAAACTCCTTACAGCGATCTTCCACCTCACATGATACCACAGTGCCCAGTGCAGCCGCCCTCCTGCCCATTCCTTGTCATGGCCCTTGTAGCTCGTATTGTACAAGAGTTTAGGAGAGTTTATGGGCCTTTGCTTTTATAAACATTCTTTCCCCTCTGCTCATTGTTCACTATAATCAATGTTCACTTGAAACCACCAAATACTCCTAAACGCAGGATCTATGCAGAGGTCTTTGGAGTTGTAATGTGCAGGCACACAGAGAGGACTTGCGGCAACGGATGTCAACAAACTCTGAAGGCCGCAGTCTTCAGATCTCGGTAAGTACACATCTATGGAAGGGGAGGGTGGATTAGCTTAGGTCAGGGCAATGAGGCAAAAAAAAAAAAAGTGCACTTTGTCTGCAACTGAACCTATTAATTAACTACATTTAAGCATACGAAAATTAAATTGGATTTTTGAAACATCAACTCAGCATCCTCTTTGCACTGCTAACATTAAGGTCAAATGAAGGGATTTCTAATTGATTACCATAGGTATTAATATATTTTTTTGCATACGCTATCTCCCAGCAGGTAACTCATAAATGCTTAAGCCTTTCTGCAGATTAAAGGGGAAGAATTTGTGCGCTGGTGCTGGAGGTCAAATGAGCTTCCATTTATCTCCGAAACAGGCCTAAGTGTCTGTGTCACATGGGCAGAGGTTCTTAATGAAAGTGGACACAAATAGTTTGCAGCCCGCTGTTAGGGTCACGGAGGTCGGAGCTGCTTGTCATTATGGAGAAGTGTCAGCCTCTTTATCATTTCACGTACATTTGCATATCCACAGGTAGCCAGATAAGTGACCATTACAATTTGTAGGAAAGGACAAACAGATGGCCAGACGTTCCTTCATACTTCCGTCCTGCATGCAAATTGCTGTCGTACATTCTGATTCTTGGATGAAGCAGAACAGCCATAAAAAAGCCCAATGAACTGCAAGGATGGTGAATACAGAAGAATTATGCTCTAATTAAAAAGCAGGAGATTACTGTACAGGAAACCTGACATAGAAATACAGGCTCTACAGTTGCTGAGCTGTCCTTTTTGAAAGTTCTAGTTTCCTGGCTGTAACGATAACCTTCTGAGTTCAGGGATTTCTATGACCCTAAAAAGTATGCATATTGTAAGTGTTCATTTCACTTGCTACATGCTTTCTCTGGGTCTTTGACTTGGAAGACAGAAACAGCCAAGCAGCAAGCATTTCAAAGTCTGTAACACATAAATGCGCATGGAAATTGCTTCGGTACCCAGACCCAAGGAAAGACTTGCAAAGTAGAAACCAACAATTGGTTGCGTGGATGGCAGGGGCTTATTAGCGTACTAATTAACCACACAGATTCTCATAAAATATACACTATATTGCTAAAAGTATTGGGACGCCTGCCTTTACACGCACATGAACTTTAATGACATCCCAGTCTTAGTCCGTAGAGTTCAATATTGAGTTGGCCCACCCTTTGCAGCTATAACAGCTTCAACTTTTCTGGGAAGGCTGTCCACAAGGTTTAGGAGTGTGTCTATGGGAATGTTTGACTATACTTTCAGAAGCTCATTTGTGAGGTCAGGCACTGGTTTTGGATTTGAAGACCTGGCTCGCAGTCTCTACTCTAATTCATCCCAAAGGTGTTCTATCGGGTTGAGGTGCAGACCAGTCTAGTTCCTTCACCCCAAACTCGCTCATCCATGTCTTTAAGGGCCTTGCTTTATGCACTGGTGTGCAGTCATGTTGGAACAGGAAGGGGCCATCCCCAAACTGTTCCCACAAAGTTGGGAGCATGAAATTATCCAAAATATCTTGGTATGCTGACGCCTTAAGAGTTCCTTCACTAAAACTAAGGGGCCAAGCCCAACCCCTGAAAACCAATCCCACACCATAGTCCCCACCAAATGATTTGGACCAGGGCACAAATCAAGGTCTCTAAAGAAATGGATGAGCGAGTTTGGAGTGGAGGAACTTAACTGGCCTGCATGAGTCCTGACCTTGACCTGACAGAACACCTTTGTGATGAAAAATTGTGCAGACTGTGAGCCAAGCCTTCTCTCCAACCTCAGTGCCTAACCTCACAAATGTGCTTCTGGAAGAATGGTAAAACAGTCCCATAGACACACTCCTAAATCTTGTGGACAGCCTTCCCAGAAGAGTTGAAGCTGTTATAGCTACAAAGGGTGGGTCAACTCAATATTAAAGTTCATGTGCGTGTAAAGGCAGGCGTCCCAATACTTTTGGTAACAGTGTATATTTGTAATTCTTGTATTACCAAAACCTCTGTTTTTACCATAAATTGTTAAAACAGTGAAAATATATATATATTTTTTTTTTCTGCAGGCTAGTTGGTGAGTGTGCTGAAAAATGTTTATATGAAGCTATGATCAAGAACACGTTACCATGACCCAAAACAAGCAAAAGGAAAGTTCAAAACTAATCTTAGAAAGTATTATTTTACCGAAAGTGTAGTTGATGCTTGGCGCAGTTAACAGTACGTGAATTTAAAGATGTTTAGGACAAAGCATAGAGCTATACTCAGATAAAAAAGGTAAAAACAAACAAAAAACAAAAGAAGGGCAGACTCCATGGACCACTTGTTTTTTTTCTGCCGTCACTCCTCTATGTAGTTACACCTCTGCTTTAGAGTTTTTGGCTTTAATCATGCAATCCAGAGATTCACTGGAGGATTGCCTCTTCTATACATCTGCACCGGTACAAAGATATTGATGGAATATCACTTGGCTGACTCCCATCTCAGTAGCAGAGGAACTTTTTGCATTCAGTCTTTTGCTTTAAACAAGAGCATTTTATTTGAAATGCAGATTGGAGATCTGGGACTTCCCTACTGTGTTACAGATTGTCGGCTTGTATTTTTTTTTCTTTTTTTTTCTTCTTTAAGTCGATGAATAACTACATGTAGAATTAGAGGAATGTAACGGCGTGTCGATAGCAATCATTGCTGCAAGTTTAGGAGCTGAAATGTGATGCATGACCATTGATCTGCTGAATCCATGAAGATGAAACTGCCAGATATTTGGACTGATACCCAATAAAAATATAAATAAATGTGCGCTTAGGCTTTAAAGATCTGTTCTGTGGAAAAAGCAAATATGATTTACTCCTCGTCAAGAAGAATCTGTCGATTACAAACTGTTGAGGAAACCATTTTGTTTGCTAAAGCTTTATGCATTGAAACACAGCCAATATGTATTTTTTCATATATTTTCTGCAGATCCAACAGGCACAGTACAAAGTATACAAAAGCACAACTGAAGTGTGACGGTGTTCACCGTCACTGGAATTTAAGGACAGATGGGTGATGGTTTGGATTGCTTCATATTTGTCAGCAAGGTCTCCATGTAGAAATATTGAGATTTGTTCCCATTTGCCATGAGGTCTCTGACCAGGAAGTACAACTCCTAATATGGTCATTCCAGGAAGTTCAATGAGGAGACTGACTATCTAACAATGTTGCTTTTGTCTGAGGTGACTTCCCATTCACCTATTGTCGGGTGTGCTAATGAACCCACCTGTTGTCTGCTAAGGGATGTACTGACACTCAGAGTCATGTGTATTGAGGGCTCGTTATGGAACCATTGTTCTGTGTCTGGCTATTGTGTGCATTGATTGCCCCCTGGGGGCTTCTGTCTCATTACACATAACAGTCCTTCTAATCAAGCTATTGGACCAATCCCTGCTGATTCATTTTCAAGTCCTCATTTGCATGGCTAAGGAGGACCTGAAGGAGAACGGCATGTACTGTGCAATTGACCAATGGGAAAGCGGTTGTTGAGGGCAGGATGGTCCAAATTCTGTATAAAAGTGTGTTGTGTACTTCCAATAAAATGTCTTCCTGTTTGAACTTACATACAGCCTGCCTGGTGTTTGTTCTAATGGATTCCAAACGGCACATAGCTGTAGTTCGGATCTCGGAGCCTGGTTGACTGAACCATCAGACGTTGCGATCTGCAAGCTGACTCACTAGAAACAGAGGAGTGTCGGTAGAGCGGAAACGAGCGAGCAAGGGTCTCGTCACATGAAGTGCCTTGGACCTCATTATAAAAACAGTGTTACTTTGCAAGAGACTGTTAAGCTACATTAACAAAGGCAATGGTGGAATGGCGGCTATAAGCCTCCTCTGGACGCAGCTGCACTCTGTGCTGTGGCCACGTACAAATGGGCTGAATAGCTGCTGCCAGCTTCTGCATGAGCAGAAACCCTACAGAAGCGCCACCCCTTGACGTGTACTGTTTGCGTCCTGGGTCAGTCGGAGGTTCTGTTCGTATGTAACCACAAAAGAGGCAGTGCCGATCATTGATCTGTACAAGTAAAAATCTGACAGGCGTTGCCGACGGCTGCTGTTTGAATGCAGCGTTTAGATAAGAATTTACAGATTCTCAGTGTGGGCTCTCCCCTGGATGTTTGTGTGCACCCATGGGAATGTACAAGTGTCACAGAGTGGCATGCGTCCTTGGGATAACAAAATCTTTTGATTTGTCATGATTTAAAGGTTACGTTCCTAGTCCCAATACTTACGCGTTTAGGCCCTGTGAAATGCGTAAACGTTGGGACCAGGAATGTAAACTTTTTGTTTGTGATAAATAAAAAGATTCAGTGATCCCAAGGACGTGTTCTACTCTGTGATACTTGTATATTGGTGGACAACAATCAGTAGCTGTTTGTGAGCACTGTACATTTACACTATAATTTGAGGATACCTGGGTTGGAGCAGCATTGAGTGTATTGTTGTGTACCCATGTGAATGTAGTCTGAGTGTACCAAGAGACTACTTCGCTGCTAAAGAGAGACCGACATTTACATGTTCCCAGAAAGACTGTTGTGTTACTGGAGATATTACCATCTAAGTGGCAGTGCTGTGTTCCCAGGCAGACTGCAATATGGGCTCCTGTACACCTGCCTTGGTCTCTGAATAGTGACCAGTGGTGGATCACGTTTCACGGAATGGCATATGAGGAGCCATTTTTTCTTTGACAGCCAAACGGGTTTGTTGAATGGGAATACTGCACTGAAAACACACGCCGAGTGTTTGGCTTGCGGTTGTGGCACAGCCCCTTGTACTTGAGTGGGTCATGATTGATGGTGGTGCTGACAGAGAGGATCATTGTTGCTGTGCCACCAAGCAAAGCATTGCCACTTGTACAGTCCTGTCTGGCTGCCTGTAAAGCTTAAAGGGGAATGGTAAAACCACAGCTCAACTGCCTATTTATACCACCACCCAACCACAAATGTAAACGCAGCCTTCCCAGGGACAAGGATATTGCCATGCATAACTACCAAGTGCCCACTGACTGTAATGTTCCCAAAGACTACTATAAAAAGGTACCAGTGTTACAAGAGACTACTATGCTACCGTAGAGACTGTGACATTTCCATGTGCCAAGAGAGACTACTACCAGCTGTGTAACAGTGCTGGGTTCCCAGGCAGGCAGCCACAAGAGAGTGCTATGATACCAGAAACACTGCATTATTTCCACAGACACTGTCATATTTCCAGGGACAGGAATATTGCCATGCAAGTGTACCAAGTGCCCATTAACTCCTGAGTTCCCAAAGACTACCATAGCAATGTGCAAGTATTACAAGAGACTACTATACTAACAGTGAGGCTTTGACAAATCTACTTTGCAAGAGAGACTGCTATGTTACACTATGTTACGCTATAATTCCAGAAACACTGCCATATTCCCTGAGAAGATGCCACAGTTCCAGGGACGGAAATAATGCTATGAATAACAATGCAGTGCCCATTGACTGTTCCCAAAGACTAACATGAAAAAAAGAAGCTACTATGCTACAAGAGAGACTGTAGCATTTCAATTTTAAAAGAGAGACTGCCATGTGGCATTGCTGTGTTACCAGAGCTCCTACCAACTATGTGGCAGTGCTGGGTTCCCAGGCAGACTGCCATTAGAAAGTCCTTTGTTACTGGTGATCCAACCTGCTATGTAACAGTGTTGGTTTCCCAGGCAAACTGCCATATGAGAGCGCTATGTTACTAGAAACACTGCCACATTTCCAGAGAGGATGCCATATTTCAAGGGACATTGATAGTGTCATGCAAGATTACTAAAGCCAATTGACTACTGTGTTCCCAAAGACGATCATGTGAAAATACTAGTGTTACTGTTATTAGTATGCTACCATAGGGACTGTGATATTTCCTTGTTAAAGCGAGACTGCCATGTGACACTGCTGTATTACCAGAGCTATTACCAGCTATGTAACAGTGCTGGGTCCCCAGGCAAACACCCACAAGAGTGCTACATTGCTGGAAACGCTCTTATGTTTGTAGAAATGGTGCCATGCATCCAAGGACAGAGATACTGCTATGCAAGGCTATCAAAAGGCCACTGACTGCTGTGTCCCCAAAGACTACCATATGAAAGTGCCAGTATGACAAGAGACTACTATGCTATCAGAGAGACTGTAACATTTCCCTGTTCCAAAAGAGACTGCTACATGGGATTGCTGTGTTACCGGAGGTACTAGCAGCTATGTGACAGTGCTAAGTGCCCAGGCAGACTGCGATACGAGAATGCTATTTTACCAGAATCATTGCCATGTCTCCAGAGATGATGACATATTTTCAGAGATAGAGAAGTTGCCATACATGTCTACTGAGCACCTATAGACTGCATCCCCCTGTACTATAGGTATTACTCAACAGGGGGCATGTTGGACCTCTGGAGATAGACCACTGAAAGAGCAAGGATCTGTCTTTGCAGCTAGCTTTCATTGGACAGCCTTTTTTATTTTTTTTACTAAAGCTGTGGCTGCTTTCTAAAGAAAACACAGTTCAAGATTTGTACAGCTTTTGTTTTGAGGCATGTAGACTGCACCCCTTGCACTATAAGTCTGAATCAGCAGGGGGCATGTCAAACCTCTGGAAACAGACCACTGCTTCCACGCACAGAGCAAGGTTCAGTCTCTACAGCCTGCTTGCATTGGACTGATTTTTTTTACTTAGGGTCCTTTCACAGGAGCGGTCCACTTTATCGATCCACTGAGCAGGTGTATGACAGATCTGCCTCCGCTCACTGTGCAGAGACAGACCTGTCAGAGTCCCGCTCTCCTCTATGTGGAGATTGGATGAAAATGGACCACCAGTCATTTTTCATCCGATCTTATCTGATCCAATCCTCAAGACAGATGGAAAATAGGGTCATCATCCGTCTGGATTTGGCAGACAGGATCGGATCAGATAGTGGCGGGTGTCAGCGGACATCTGCCACTCCATAGGGGTGAAGGGAGGGTACGATCAGGTCCACCTGAAAAACTGACTGGCAGACCTGATCAGAAAGCCTGTGTAAAAGGGCCCTAAGGCTGTGGCTGCTATCTAAAGAAAACACAATTCAAGATTTGTATAGCTTTTGTTTCGATGCACATAGACTGCACCCCCTGTGCTATAGGTCTGAGTTAGCAGGGGGCATGTAGGACCTCTGGAGACAGACCACACACAGAGCAATGGTACATCTCCGCAGCTTGGTAGCATTGGACAACTGTGGCTGAATTCGAAAGAAAACACAATGCAAGACTATGCACAGCTTTTGCTTAGATGCTCCTTGAAATAGTTAGGCAATTTAAATTGAAAGTTCAATTGGGCTTTAAGTATTCTTGAACATTCAAGATTATGCACATGGATTGTATTTGTATGGTAATACCACAACCACTCATAATAATAAAAACAATAATTATAATTAAAATTCCAATGAACTTTGGCATGATCCTATCAGTAAAAAAAAAATGATTCTCTGCAGTGGCATGACTAAACAGTGATAGTACGTATGTGATTTATAGGAATTCATATCACTTGTGTATAATAATAACAATAATAATAGGAATAATAATAATCTCCATACATCCTACTGTGAAGCTGGAGACAGTCGACAAAGACTGTAAATAAACTTTTAATGCTGAACGTCAGAGCGCCAAAACAAAAGGTTGATTATACGCGGAGCCCCCTCCCTCCCATATGATTAATCCAATATCAACGGCCATGAAAAACAGCTTAAATTCCAGGCAAAGCAGAGCGCTGCCATTCCCTAACTCTTAATTTGCGATGTGCCGGCCATGGCAAGATGGAAAATAAAAGTCCTGTGTTACGTATCAATCAATGGATTCAAATACGCCGCCCGTGATTTATTTCACTTCGACTGTTTTCAAGTGGCGCTTGTAAATCATATTTTGTGTTCAGCTACCTTAGCGTAGTGTTTGAGCCACCGGCAGCATGGCTGAAGAATGGGAAAGCAGTGAAGTGCGCTGAACGTCTCTGCTCCGGGGCTCTCCTCTCGCTGCGTTCTAGGGAGTGATTAATCTTGGTAATACATCACGCTTCTTATTTTTTCCCTAGTTTATTTTATTTAGTGTTGTCACAAATAATATCACTTACCCATCTAGTAGAATCGCTAAGCAGTAGTAAATTAATGACGCAAACTATAGCTACAGAGCTTGTCTGTCTGAGATTTGATTACAGCCGGTTGTGGAACACCAAGACATTTACAATAGATGAACTTTTATTTATTACCGTTTCTCAGCGAGTTGTCAACTCTTATGTTTGGAGTCCTTTGAATGTCTGCTTCGCATTTGCGACGGCCTAGATGCTGCATCCTGAATTATCTGCAGCAAAATAGAGATGGAAGAAAAGCAGCTAAAGAAGTTGTAAAATGGAGACCACAGTCAAAATTGAAAATTAGGCCTGTTCATACAGGGAACATCATAGCCTATGCGCTTAGTGCTTCAGGTTTTTATCCAATCATTGTCGCATTAGTCAACCACTCTTTCTTTTGTAAGCAGTCTTATGATCTGAGAACCTGTGCTTGTTATACTGGAAAGCTATTCCCCAATTCATCCACTGCAGGCTCTTTTCTGCCTTTCACATACAGAGGGACTAAGGCTGGTTTGTAGGCAGGTACCTACAGTACATGGTGGGTTGCTGTTAGTTAGGTAGCATGAGCTGCCCATGTGAGGAAGGGTTTCCCGGGCATTTTTGGGTTCTGCCCTCCACCCTGTTCAGTATATAAATCAGGGGGGAGGCTGGGCACAGGGGAGTGAGCGGGACTGCATGGTAAGAGAAAAAGGTCAAGTCCAAAAGAATATGTAACCCTGACCAGCCAATGATCATCATCACCTAAGGGAACCTACCTGCAAAAGAATTTGGCACTAATAGACTTCTATCTGCAAAGGTATGCCTGGGCAGCTAAAACTAGTTAGATGTTCAGGGACTGTACTGTTGCAGCCTTCGAGCAAAGCATTGTTAACTGTTCTTGAGCCTGGTCTGAAGTTATTCAAAGGGGGGCATAGCAGCAGATGGTGTATCAGAACTGGGTCTGTAAAGCACACATGGGGTGGAAGAAGAAGGTCGCCAAAAGAGTAAACTCAGCAGGAGAGAGGGAACAGGTGAAAAGTTGTCACTAGTATCTATGAACTGGTGGAAAATTAATAGCAGCCACAGAACGAGGAGCGGTACTAGCAAATGGAAAAGCACAAAAAGCCGCACAACCGGTTGAAGATGCAAAAAGTTAAAATCCAAATTTATTTTGCAGGCAAAAAGATAAAATCATCCAAGATGAAACCAAAACAGTCGGAGACATGGGGGGGAAAGGGGAGCACGGCGGTTGACGCGTTTCACGGAGTCTTCCGCTTAGTCGTAACCAACGATACTAGGCTCAGACAGTCCCTCCGGTAGCGAGGGGGTCAGTGCTCTGGTTCCCTCTCTAGCGGTCAGTGTCCCAAAAGCATTCAGAACCATACCCGCATTACAGAGACCCCACATATCCAGCCGCATGGTAAGGGAGAGAGAAGGAGTTAGGGGGGAGGGTGTGAACAAGCAAAGCTTCCCCTTTTGAGTGGAGCTCTGCTTTAAACTCCTAAAGAAGTAGACTTTAAAGCGGAGTTCCAGGCACAGAAATGGTTTTTCAACAAACATACCCCCGGGACAGTCAGGGCTAGTACATTCCACAATGGCTAGCCTCTGATCTGTCCCGGTTCGCACTTACCTTTTAGAAGAAATACTCACTTATAAAATTTCTTCCACAGCGTTTCCATCTCTCTTGTGGGCAGCTGAAGCCGGCGCGGTCCTCTTCGGCGTCTTCCTCCGTGTCTTCTTCTCCCAGAATGCGCCTTCACCGGCCCCTCTCGTCACTTCCGGTGCAGCGCCGCATTCCTCCACAGCTTCTGGGCATGCCCAGAAGCTGTTTAGCAGGGGAATGCGGCGTCACCCGGAAGTGACGAGCGGGGCCGGTTCCGTCGATTGATTCCTGGGATCGATGACGTTCAGCTCCCAGGAATCAGTGCAAGCCCGGAAGAGAGGACAGAGCCTCGGCACAAAGGGAGGAAGTGAAGACTAGGTGAGTATATTCGATCTTCAATTACAAGGTGAGTAAATAAAAAAATAAAAAAACCTAACTATCCAATTCCTTTTCAGGTAAGGGGAAACAAGCGGACGGGCACAAAAAAAAATATTGATTTTGTGCCCGGAACTCCGCTTTAACTCATGAAACACCTTCCTTACCACATCCATTGGACTTTTGGACTTATAAGCACATATACATACAGTATTTATAATAATATAGTGGACACTTTGTTTAGATCCTAATTCTAGGAGGAGAAGTTTGAAAATAGCTTGGTGGTCTATGTTCTATTTTTAGCATATGTGTATGTTGTTATTTTTTTTAACACAAAAACAAAATAATTGTAAAATAAAATAATTGTTCTATTAAACAAAAACAACATTTTTTTGTACGTTAGTCATGTAAAGTACCATTTTCTACGCTTTTTTTTTCCTTTTTTGTGAAAAAACTACAAAGGCTCTAACACCTCCCGGCTGTATCCTAAATGAAATAAAATAAAATAAAATGAAATAAAAAGTTTTGTTTTAAGTTGAATCCCTGGACAGGTAACACCGCATTCACACTGAAGCGGCACGACTTCGGGGGCGACCTGTGAAGTCGCGTGCAGCGCGACTTCGGCACGACTTGGACGAACTTCATAAAATTAATGTCTATGCAAGTCGCTCCAGGTCGCCCCGAAGTAGTACAGGACCCTTTTTCTAAGTCGGAGTGACTTGTGTCGCTCCTATTAGAACCGTTCCTGTACTACACAATGGACCGCGACGGTGCACGGCTTGTCAGGCTGACCAAGTCGCCTGACAAGTCGTATTAGTGTGAATAGACTCTAAGTGTCCTTATATTAAAAGTCAGCAGCTACAGTACATTATTTGTAGCTGCTGACTTTTATTTTTTCAAACTGGAGCTCCTCTTTAACGTAACACTAAACTGGTTTAAACAAAGAACATTCTATTCAAGTCTGTATTCTTAACTTAGAAATTACCTTCTATGGCTCTTGTTAGAGGGTGGCTACATTTCGTTCTCCATGGACCCTCTTTTGCACACTCCCAAGATATCCTATTGAGTATGGGATTTGTAGTGTGCCTTGAGCAGTGCACAAGATCCCAACTAATGTGCACTGTTAATTTCAAATAAACGGCTGTGAGGGGGGAAAAGAGAGGTTCATGACCAGCCTCCCAAAACCACTTCTCTTGGCTAACCCGGTAGTCCCCAATGTCAACGTCATCATAAAGCACAAAGCATGGACCAACTGAGAATGATGAGGGCCTGCCCATATATCGGAGTGCTGGAGAGTAGACTAGAGTTTTGTGGGGGAACATAAAATAAAGTAGGCATAGCTGCTTATTGAATAAAATTAATTGAAGCACCCACACCTAGGTGTATAACTAAAATGATTATTATACAGGATTTATATAGGGCCAACAGTTTGTGCAGCGCTTTACAATATGAGAGAAGACAATACAGTTACAATACAATTCAATACAGGAGGAATCAGAGGGCCCTGCTCTTTAGAGCTTACAATCTAGAAGAGAGGGATACATTTATGATATTGGTGGGCCACTGCCATCTATGCTATCCTTACAGGTAAGCCAGTATAAATAAATGCTTACATAGCGCTTGCTCAACCATAAACTGATGGATAATACCGCAACTGTTATAGTGAATACTGTGAAATACAACTATTATGGTGAAACCAATCAATATTGATAATTGATATAAAGTGACAAAAATAAAAATGTAATACAAACATTTTTTTTTTTATATAAATTATTGTGCAAAAAAAGTCTTTATGTGCGTTGAAGTGCTTCGTGCTCTGTTCCCAGGACGATCCCTGTGTGTCCACCACGTGAAAAAATTTGATCACTCCACACTCACCAGATGTTGGTGACTCCCCTACCTTATAGTAAGGAAAGTCAGCTAGGATTGTAGGTCTTTCTGGGGGATAAGCATCAGTTAACAAAAAAAAATGAAGTCATCATTCTGCTGTCTGGCAGGGTTGCTTGGATCACAAGCCTGGCTGAACACAATCACAATGCCAAAAGAAGAAAAAACCTCTGGGTTCCGGCGTTCCCAGATTCTGCTTATACAATCCAACTGAAGAAATTGCTAGGCAGGTAAGGAGCTCAGAGGTGAAGTTTAGTCCAGCAGGGTGTATTTTTTTTTTTTTTTTTTCAAGGAAGAAAAGTTTTTTTAATATGTAGCTAAGCTCAAGAACACCTCAAACTAGCAGGGGTAAAGTACGAAACTAATCTTAGAAAGTATTTTACCTAAAAAGTAGTTGATGTTTGAAACAGACTTCACCTTAGGAAAATTTTGGATACCATATTTTTTTCGCCATTTCACTGACACACAATTTAAAAAAATTGTCATGTAGGCTATCTAATTACCGAGCCCCATCTTTTATGTTTTACCAAAAAAGTTGATATATTATTTTGTGTTTGTGTGCACTAAAACTAATTTTAGTGTAGCAGGGTGTATTAAAACGCAGGATGGGCCATGATAGTCCACAGCGAGAGGTGATGAGCTGGGTGACAACCATCAGGGTGCTGAGCTAAGAGGAGAATAGGGTGTCTTTCCCTTCATAGTGACAACCCAACTCATTCATCAGTGTTCCAGGTGGAGAGAGACAAGTAGACAGCTCAGTGTTTGCTGGAGATGCACTGCTCTGTGTATGGAGATCAGATCCCCTCTGTGATCCGCTGGGTGCTGCACTGACACAGATACGGGACAGGGAAGAGGGAGGGGCAGGGAGGGCACTGCAAGGGTAATTGTTAATTTAATCCGGAGTTAAGTTTTAAAACCGGATTAAACTTTCCTATCCTTTTGCAGCTGAAGATGGTGCCATCTTAGCCTCCATTTAGATCTGCAGTCACCATGATGCCATGACATCAGCCATTTGAAGGCTTAAAAATTCAGTTGAGAGCTGCCATGCTAGCACTGGCACAGACACATGCTTTGCATGTGCTGTTAGACAGAAAATATCACTGGTATGTTAGATTATAGATTTAAATACATTTATTGAACATTTCTAACTAGAGCTTTTCTTTGAAAAACAATTCAATTGATGGGTTTAGTTCCACTTTAAGGTAGATTGAAATCATTTTCTGACTAGCACAGTTGCAGCTTGGTTCACTGGCTTCACTTGTTGCTTGGAATTCCTATTTAAATTGCATTTTAAGATATAATATATAGAGCTGAACAGTAGGCATGTCATAAGATGTTTGTGGGTTCTAAGAGACTTGTTTCCAAAGCTTATTAGCTTAGTGGGTAATACTGCTGAGGTGTGGTTCTGAGGTCTATGAGCATAAAGTTTATATGTGCAATCCATATTTATGTGGGTCTGCTTTGGCTTCTAACCACATTATAAAACCATACTGGCATGTTAATAAGCCTACTATGTACAACTGTGGTAGGGACATTAGACTGTAAGCAACCAATGTGAGACCAATGTGAGAGATTGAGTGCTCTTTGGCTCTTGAATAGTTGGGTATCCTCGGGACAGAGACCAATGTAAATGGTCGAGTATTTTTGGGAAAGAGATCAAAGTGGCAAGAGACCAGTTTGAATGGTTGAGCCCCTCTTTGGACAGGGACCAATGTGAATAGCTAAGCTACATTTGTAGGACAGAGACCAATGCCAATGGCTTATTTCCTTTAGAATGAGAGACCGGGTCAAGTCGTTAAGTTCCTCTGAGAACAGAAACCAATTTGAATGGCTGAGCTTCTCAAGTAAGAAAGAGGAATTTGAATGGTTGGCTATTTCTAGGGACAAATACCAATGTATATTGTTGAGCTCCCCTGGGGACTAAACAATATGAACAGTTGAGTGTCCTTGACGACATTCTGCAGAGCTAAGCCATATACAAGCTATTAAGATACATAAAAAGTGGCTTACCTTTGAAAGAAAATTTCAGGATAAGTTTATTCAAAGAAAGCACAGTTTCCAAGTTGTGGACAGGGCTTAGGCACCCGTGTGGGGGACAAGTGGAACTGCACTTGCTAATGCCTGAACTTTAGGCTTGGAGCTGCAGTCATGTGACAGTCAACATTAGAGCAGGTCTCCTGAACTTGGAAACTAGCCGCAATGACACTTTTAACTCTTTGCTGCCTGTTCTAACTCCTATATACTGATGATACTTAAATACTCCTTTACACCACTCCAAGGTGTTCAGCATTTTGTGGCCAGTACCGATGAGCCTGTACTGGGCTCCACCATTCCAGCAGTTCCTGTCACCTCTCACCCAGTGACACATACCACGGTTGCTATGGCATACAGGAAACATTTTCTCTCTCTTTCTCCAACCTCCGTGCTTGATCTCTTCTCCTGGGGCCCCTCTAAACACTCCATTCTGTGACTCCAGGCTGGGTCCCTAGGCACTCTGGGCTGTATGTCTGGCCCAAAAGAGTGGTGAACTGGCTGCTAGTGGAGGTGCCAAGCACTTAGCGACCTCCGCTAGCAGAGAAACTATCACCCCTGCCACGTCACCCATCTCCGGGCCGATTGGCTGCCTTGCATTTGACACAAACACTGTAGTCCTTCCCAACAATACATTAACTTCCCCTGGACAGTACTCTGTGTGTTAGACCCATGTATTGCATCTTCATCAAGCTCAGTCACCTTGTTGTCTTGCAAGTCCTGTTCTTTAGATATGTTGTGCATGCACCTCTTTGAGAGACTTCAGACCAGGCAATTAACAGTAACAGTAACTTTTAGGCAAACACACAGGCACAGTTCTTGTAAAGCAGCTTCTCACACACATTCCTGTACTGAGATGTTCTAGTGCCGATATGATAATCTGAATAACATTCCATAGAGATAGGCAGTGATCCATTAAAACAGTAAGTCCATAAAGACAAAAAGTCCACAACTGGCAGTTAAGAGTTCATAGAGTCTTCAGGTTCCCAGTCCCTCAGGAAACCCTGACTTCCCCACCCCCCACCCTTCAGATGGGGCCACAGCCCACAGAGAAACACACCACTGTGATGGTACTCACCATCACTGGGAATGAAAGACAGACAGTATATGTGGGGCCCCTGGAGTAATGTTACTTTGGATTCAAGTCCATGTCTCCCCAAGACTGTAAGACTCATAGCAGATGCTAATATCATCAGCTCAACTACTTGTCTTCCAGACATTGTTGAATATGCTGATTTACTATCTACTGTGGGTTCTGTGTTTATACCTATGATAATGTGTATTGTGTTTCAGGAGCTCGGGATGGCAGTCTGCTAGTTAATTAGCTCAGGTTGATTGAATCACTGTCATCTATAAGTTACTGGTGTAAAAGTAGAATACTGTTTGTGTTGGTTGTTCTTTAGATAATTAGTTCAGGTTAATTATATTTCTGCACACAATTTCATCTGCATGATAATATAATTAGGCACCTGACCTGGTGGGGTAATCTGATCAGGAGGGGGATGTCCATCCTGTATATATTCAGTGTAAGTTTGTTCAAACAAAGTTTCCAGTTCTATACAAGCTAAGTTCCGTCTAGTTTTGTATAGTGGGGGGGGGGGGGGGGGGGCTAGAATATCTGCTATCTATGTTCAAGACTGGAGGAAGCCATATACTGACGGAAGCCAACAAACACAGTTTGGTTTGCGGTTCCATTACAACTACTGGCATTGTTTCCCCAGTAGCTCTCTCAGGGAATTTTAGTGAACCTTTTTATGTGTATCTCTAAAAAATTTGTGGGAAAATCAAGGCAATCATTTCCTCATATCCACCACACAGACATCTATATTGTAACAATTTGCACCTGGCTGGCTTAGTAAACTTGCAGATTTGGCCAATGTAGGACAGGTGTGTGTAAAGGATGCTTACATCATTTGAGACTCTTTCCTCCCATTTAGTTTGTAACCCAGGTTCTGTTCTATCCTTGGAGCAAATATTCCTCCAATTAGAAGTAGGGGTTGCTGAGAGTAGGAGGAGAGATTCTTTTGCAGTTGTGTTCTGCAACTAAGCCTAGCCATGTGAGCAGAATGAATCTGTTAATGTACCAGTACAGGTGGGAGGTGAATTGAAGGTGCTTGCTAGAATTTGAAGATGAGGTAAGAGACCATTGTTGGTAGAAATCATTAAATAATGCCACATGCTGCTAAAGGAGATTGTGGGCCTAGTCTCTATTGCCTTACTGAAGGAACCAGTTGAGCACTGTAGATAGAGATGGGACAGAGGCTTATGTTTACACAAGGTGTGGTCTTCAGAATTATAAACGAGAACTGTTGAGCGAGCGTATGTTATGCCAGAGAAAGAAACGCATATGCTGAGGTACACGTGTGTAATTATTTCCCCTAGACATTGACCTTTGCCTTCTGGGCAATCATTAAAGGTTTCTTTTTATTAGTCTAAGAACCACCTGCAATAGTGGAGGGTTCACTGCAATGTCTCATTTAAAACGGAAACAAATGGTGCTTGGTGTCTATTTTCAAATCTGTTTGTAAGAGATTAACCCCTCTGGTGCATTGAAGTTCATGCAGTCCCTCTTTAGTTAAAGCAGTTTTAAACCGTTCCTGGGCAACATTTTGTTTTCTACATACATTATATTAAAATGATTGCCATTTTTTAAAATAAAATACTGGTTTCCCATCATTTTTTGCAGCTCATTTCCTCCAGCCTCTTTCAACCATTTCCTGACTACATGCACTCATACTAGCCGTAGATAAATTTAATTGCTCTGGACTGGTTTCCCAATGGTGCCAACAATGGAACCTTCCTGAGCAATGTGTCAGCATGGCTGCTTGTAGTCTCTACCAGTGGTGCATCTGACAACGCAGGAGCACAATTGGGAGACAGTTTTCAGCCCATAACAGGAGTTGCCTGAATAAAGACCTTTAAGGCAAGATCAATAGATTTTGTTTTATGAATGATGCAAATTTTGGTGTGTTGACGTGCTATTTCGTTTTTCTTACCACAATGTGACATGTTGTAGTACAGTAAGTTGCAATGAGTTGCACTACCTTTACCCAGCAGACATCAACACACCACTTTCATTTCATTTGAACTGGGCCTTTTGGAATTTTGGATTTCAGCTTTTCATTGTGTTGTGTCGGCAGTAGGCACACAGCCCAACAAGCAAGGTGTGAAGGGATCCTTAAAATTAGGGCTGGATTCACAGCGCCTCCATTGCATTTAGCTGACATTGATTGTCACGAAGCGGCAGGACTGGTAGTGGATCCTCTGGACCAGAGAGGCGATGGCGCGGGTTGTACTAGAGGACCGGTTCTAAGCAGTTACTGGTCTTCACCAGAGCCCGCCGCAAAGCGGAATGGTTTTGCTGCGGCCAGGTCGTGTCCCCTAGTAACAACTCGACCTCTCTGGCAGCTGATATGGCGCGGTACACAGGATGTAGGCAAGAGCGTAGTCGGACGTAGCAGAGGTCAGGGCAGGCGGCAAAGGTTCAAAGGCGAGTAGCAAAGGGTTCAGCAACAGGCAAGGCAAACTAACACAGTAGGGAACGCTTTCTCAGAGGTACAAGGCACAAAGATCCAGCAGGAAGCTGTGGGAGGAAAAGGTATTTATGGGCAGTGCACAGGTGAAGCCTATTTAAGTCAGCACTGCCTCTCACAAACCTTAACCCTTAATAACCACTTTGGGCCAGGCACCAATCACTGGTGCACTGGCCCTTTGAATCTAAGAGTCCCGGCGCGCACGCGCCCTAGAGAGCGGGGATGCACACACCGAGACACTGCAGTGCTGCCTGGGGGCATACGCTGTGAGCGCTCCGAGGCCAGCAGGGAGCCCGGAGCGCTCAGCGTAACATTGATATGCATTAAGTTGACATCTACTGACGTCCAGTGTGTGTTGCATAGATATGCATTTGTAATCTGTTGCATTATTGTGCAGTTTCTTTTGTTTTTTTACAGCAGGAGTCAACATGCTGAATTTTTCTTTCATTATTATGTGTGCACATGCAGCACCCTGTGATGTGTTGTAACTAGGAATGGGCGAATGGTCTGAACATTGGCTGTTCGCCCGTTCGATGAACATCTGAATTATCAAGGTGTTCGACCGTTTGTTCAGCCCGCCGAACAATCACAAGGCACTGTCGCACAGTGCATTGGAAGCCCTAATTGGCTGAAGCAATGAAAACTTTCCCCAATCAGGGCACAGAGCACTGTCAGTCATGACTGGAGAAAGTAATGATGACGCTTTCCAATAATGGCTCATTGCTCTTAGTCCCATCCCACACTATAAAAGTGTTCTTTCAACAGCGGCCATTTGTAGTGTGATATTGGCATGGAGAGAGATAGAACAGGGCTCTGTTCAGTGCTACTAAAAAAGTATTGTGCTATAATGTGCTTTTCTGATTCTATTGTCAGTGTAGAATATCAGTTTAGTGTGAATCTAGTAATAGTTGAGTCAGTGTGAGTGTAGTGATCATTCTTTTTTACATTAGTGTCAGTTTATTTTGTCAGTGCAGGTTTACTGCATTACAGTTCAGCACGTTAGTGCAGGTTTAAAGAAGTATATTTCTGTGCGTTACGTGCCATTTAACACAGTATATTTCTGTGCGTTGCTGCACGTTTAACGCAGTATATTTCTGTGCATTACATGCCGTTTAAAGCAGTATATTTTTGTGCATTAATGCACGTTTAGAGCAGTAAATTTCAGTGCGTTACTGCATGTTTAACGTAGTATATTTCTGATCGTTAGTGCATGTTTAACACAGTATATTTCAGTGTGTTATGTGTCGTTTATTGCAGTATATTTCAGTGCTTTACTGCACGTTTAATGCAGTTTACTTCTGTGCATTAGTCCACGTTTAATGTAGTATATTTCTGTGCATTAGTGCAATTTTTCTGCAGCATATTGTAGTGCGTTGGTGGAGTGTGTTTGTGTAGTGAGTACTCAGGTTAAAGTGCACCAAACGCCACTTTCCATTGATTAAAGTGCATCCACGTACATTTTTCCACATCTTTATTACATTTTTGTTAATAAGGACCTTCCCGTCATGTCTGGGAGGCCAACAAGGAGAGGCAGACATCCCCATGGGACTGTGAGGGAGTCGGCAGCGTATGTGTCCACAAGGCAAAGGTGGACATGGTCAGTCCTCAGGCAGGGCATCATTTCCTCTGTTTTGTGATGTTGCCCATGCTATCCAGCCTCAGCGTGCAGAGGAGGTGGTGGACATGCTTACTAAACCATCCTAATCCTCCTAATCCTCCTCATCCTCCCCATCCTCCGTCACCCTAGAGAGACTAGTGCGCAGTGCACTACAGCTGCCAGAGTGGCTAAACCTGCCTCCTTGTCCACAGCTATTCCTTCCATAGCCCCAGCATCAGGCATGGATGAGTCAGCAGATTTGTTTGAACACAGCCACTTGTTCCTTGACCATGCACAGCCATTACTTGATTCAGATGTTGGTTTAGAGGTTGAGGAAGGTAGGAACATGAGGTTATAGTGAGGGGAGAACACTGGTACACAAATTGGCAGTCATGTTTCCCCAGCCTGCAGTGTCTTGCCAAGTTGCCTCCAGTGGTAATGAGTATGGAGGGGATGATGATGATGAGGTCACTTGGGTGCCAGATAGAGCAGAGGAGGAAAGTGAAGGTTAGGCACAACCCCAACGAGGCAGCAATCATGCAAGAGTAGAGAGCAGCTACCATATTCCATCACATTGTGGAGCTGTTATCTCCCGGCACCCTTCCCACTTCTAAGTTGTCTGGGCCTTTTTTTAGCACATGTGCAGCTGATCACACTACTGCAATTTGCAAACTTTGTCTCAACCACATCAAGCATGGCAAAAACACCAGCCATTTGGGTACCACATGCTTGACAGGGCATTTAATCTCCCACCACTCAGCCCATTGGCAATAGCATCTGAAAGCCACACAAAAGGGATGCAATTCTGTTCCTCCTCTTTACTCACTACAGTCTACCCACGCTATACCTCATGACCTCTCAGCAGCCTCCACTGACAGGGATGATAGTATAGCGCAGGGTGTCTCAGGTCCTTGCCGCACACCTGCCAGTAGCACACCACTAGCTGTAGACTATAGCTGGTAAACTTCTCTGCCCCATCTGCTGCAGTGAAAAAAAAGAATACAATCACTGCCACCCACATACCCAGCGTCTAAATGCAAGCTTGTCAAAGCTGCTGGCTTTACAATTTCTGCCTTTCCATCTGATAGATTCTTTGCCCTTCTGTGAATTTGCAGAATGTGCTGTACCACAACGGCAGGTTCTGAGTCACCATTTCTTTTCATGTAAGGTCATTCCAGCTCTGTACCATCAGGTAGAAGGCAATGTTGTGGCATCGTTGGGCAAGGCAGTCAGTCCCAAAGTCCACAATACTGCTGACGCGTGGTCCAGCAAGCATGGTCAGGGATGCTCTATTTCGCTCACAGCACACTGGGTAACTGCAACTTGCAAGTCGGAAGGATGCAGGACAGGGCTCAGTGCTGCAGCTTGTTTTGCCGCCATGTCTCCATACAGCTAGTGGTGATGATGCAAGATTTGTCAGCCTTATCCCCCCTCCTTCTCCTCCACGCCCTCTGTTGAATTGTCCTACAAACTACAAGTACCCCCTAAGCGTTCAAGGGGCTGTTCAATGAGTCAGGCTAAAAGCTGCCATGCAGTGCTTCACTTGGTGTGTCTAGGGGACAGGAACCACACCGATGCAGAGATTCTTGCAGCTCTGCAGGGGCAGGTCAGAGGTGGTTCACGCTACACCAGCTGGAGCCAGGAATGGTGTTGTGCGATAATGGCACAAACCTCCCCATCTGCCCTTAAACATTTTAGGTGGCCATACACAGCCAGTGCTCGATTGGCTGAAATTCAGCAGGAATGCCACTTGCCTGTAAACTGTCTGACATACCCACCAGGTAAAACTCTACTTTTTTTCCCACAACAATGGCTGCTGATAAAGGATGCATGCTCTATACTGTCACCATTTGAGGAGGCCACAAGGATGGTGAAAATGCATGCATTAGTAACACAATCCCTGTTGTGTTCCTGCTGGAGCAGACTTTGCAAGGCATTATGGACAGGGTACTCCATAACTCCCCTCAGAGCCATCTTTATGCAGATACTGTTCTTCCTATGCCACAGAACGCACAAGAGGAGAGGGAGGAGAAGGAAGAGGAGGATTCTGGCAGTTTTGGAGACATTGAAGCAGAGGAAGACATACATCAAACCTTAAGAGATTATTTTCCATCCCAAGAACCCTTGAGAGTAGAACGTGGCTGGGAGGAGGAAGTTCCAGATACTGTAATCCTCAGTGACCCCGAGGAGTCTGCTTCTCATGCCTCCACAAACTTTTGATGCAGTGGCTCCCTAATGCTATAAAGCCTGCAAAAGGACCTAAGAATGCGTGGCATCAAGAAGAAGGATCACAATTGGTTGGCAAACCTCCTTGTCCACCGTTACAAGGGGATAGTCTCAGAACTTATCCTGTCCCCACAGAGGGTGCAGAAGATGAAATCTCTTGAGGACACTTTAAAGCGGAGTTTATCTAATGTTTTTCCTGACTCTGGTAAGTTACGGTGTCATGGAAAACGTAGTTTTGAGGCTTCTGTTGGTCAACAGAGCAGCGGAGGAGAAGGGGAACACCTAAGTGATACATTTCACTATTTTTTTAGTCCTCACCTCCCAGGGCTCTTAGCTTCAACATCCCATCAGCAGTGTCTGCATTATATGGTGGCAAAAACAGAGATGGAGAGCTTTCCAGTTGACGATTCACTAGGTTACTGGGTCATGAGAATAGACCACTGGCCAGAACTTGCCCAGTATGCAATTGAACTGCTGGGCTTCCCTGCATCCAGCATTCTTTCCAAAGGGGCATTCAGTGCTACTGGAGGTTTTGTTACTGATAACAGAACGCGTCTGTCCACAGACTCCGTGGACCGTCTGACATTTATCAAAATGAATCAGTCCTGGATTACCAGCAGCTTTGAAACCCCTGATGCCGATGTCACTGATTGAGTGTTTTTAGGATATGGAATCTCTGGAAGACTTCTAGGCTGCCTAGTGTTGTGGGTGCTGATTTTATCTGGAAGAAATTTCTCATTTTTATTGTTATTTCTCATTTTTATGTCATTTTTTTTACAAACCTTTTTTTCATGCATACATGTTCCCCAGAGCAGTACCCAGACCCCCATAACCATTGTATGCCCAATTACTTGCATATAAGCCTTCAAAATGGACACCTTTGATTTTTACAGTTTGAGTCCCATAGACTTCAATAGGGTTCGTTATTCGGTTCCGAACTTTTGCAATTTTTGAAAGTTCTGGTGCGGCCCGAACAGGGGGTTCGGCCCATCCCTAGTTGTAACATGCCTTAATGCAAAGCACTGTTATTAAATGCAGCATGGTCCATTTTCACAAAGCGCACACCAACATAATGCATTGATGTACCATTGATTTTTTGAAACAATGAATTTCGGTCTCTTATTGCACTGAGCCTATATTTAGCAATGAATCCCAATGCAGTCCAACGTACGTGTTGAAAATGGAGCTTTAATGCTTATATGAGTTATTAGAAGTTAAGTTTAGTCTACTTTACCGCTACCAGGTCAAATCCCTCAAATGTGTAAGTACGCTTATTTATCAGACTTGGACATTTGCTACCTAACTGCATTTGTTTTATCCGTATTATAGATTGCTACCGATGCCCATAAAAAGAAGTTTGGCATCTGTCTCTGATGCCATTTAATGTATAACTACAGCATCTGGGCTGTGTAAATATATAATGCCAGCTTTCAATATTAGTAAAAAGTGTGTGGGAGGTAGTTACAAGACGTGGCTGACAACTGTCCACAAATTTATAGTCTGTAACAAAAAAATAAAGTTATTAAGTTTCTCCTTAATGACTTTATGACACCTACTGATTTTTTTCATGTTAACTTGATTTAACTTAAAGATTGAACATTTTATTTAGTTGTAGCATTCCAAATAGCACAAAGTCTCCATATGTCACATGGATCTCAACATGCCAATAAAGTATATCTGAAATCAAAACTTTTTTCTTTTAGTTTTGGAAAGAGTAAGGAATGATTAACTCTTTCAAAGTACTAGCATGTAAACAAACTCCCAGCCACTAGAGGAGTCGAGATTCTGTTTAAATTTTTTCTTGTTTCTGGCAGCTATTTCATAGAAGTCTTTTTTGGTGTCTTAGCAATTATATACACTGAGAACAGAGCACCCTCCACCTGACTTCCACCACCAAGTCCTGAGAATACCTGTTTCTCCTGATTGCTTCTGGTTCCTCCTGTGTGCCTGTGACCTCCATGGTGCATGTCAGGATGAAAAATCAGGATGGCAGGAGATCAGCAAACTCAGCAGCTGGGTCTTCTAGAGAAGCTGCATGCTATTGGCTCCTGTACAGATGTCCGCACACCAGTTTTGACAGTGAAGGGCCTCTCAACTGGCTGCAGATCACTTGCCCAGCTACTTCTACGTCATCAGGTGTGGACACTCTGAGCTGCTGAGGGAAAGAGCACATAAACCTATCTTCTCTGGGTATGTCCAGGAACCCAGGAAGTTGTAGGAAAATGAGTGGAAGGGTCTGTATTTGCATCAGAACATGGTGAGTATTTGGGTACTCTGCTACAGGGGTTTAACAGCCTCGCTGTAATTGCAATAATGTTAAGTAAAATAAAAATACCTGACTCTTGCATACTTGCCAAGAGTCTCTCTTTTTAAAAAAAAAAAAAAAAGTCCTCCACCTTCACCCATTTTACAAATTGGTCTGTGCCCAGCATGTCTTGCAGAATGACCAGTCAGACAGGAGACAGCACACACGTTACCGCTGTAAGGGGTGTATAAGAAATTGTCCTTTCACTATTCGCATAAAAGTAGGCAAATATATTGGTTTGCTGAGAAATAGAAATTGAACTTAAAGAACTCCTACCCAATCTGCACACCTACACCACTAAAAGGAAACTCCAGATGTCTCAATATAGCAACAGTTAGGGTAAATCAATATATGTGTAGCACCCTCCTAGGTAGGTGCTAGAAGAGAAAATATTGTTTTTGAATCTTTTCTACTTATAGAGCCATTGCCAGGTAAATTTATATTGGTCTCTACTTACCAGAGAGAAGGATCTGCTAGTGAGGTCTGCTCATGGTGCTCAGGTGCAGCTCAGCTTGTCTGAAGTGTTTCACACCGGTCCAATAGAGAGGCATATAGGACAGTGGGAGAAAACTTGACAAATGAGTGCACGGGCATTTAGAACAGCCCTGCTGATTGGCAGAGGATGTGCCTCAGTGCATGCAGGGATACCGTATAAATGCCAAGGGCACATGTGCTCGAGGTCTTTCAGCTGGAGAGCGAGGTCTCGGAGGGAGGAGGTGACTGCCCCTCCTTTGTAGAAACTGCCATGTGACCTCAGGTCGACCTAAGGGCCGGAGAGTCAGAGAGGAGCTGAACCCAGATGTCCTGTAGAGCTGACTGGAAGGGTGATACTAGAGAGGATCTGATTCTGCCTACAGCAAGTACAGATCTGTATAATGGGGCCTGCTCTGAGAGGGCCACCCCTTCTGCTAGAAGAGTCAGTGGATGGGTGTCAGTCAAGGGAATGCTAGAGAGTGTCCTGAAGATAAAGTAGTTGCAACAAGCCTGCTGCTCGAGAGAGCAAGAGGACCTAATTCTTCCATACAAGTGGCAGTATTGTAAAGCAGTGTGTCTGCTTCCACAAATAACCTGGTGAGGCCAAGTGAGAGTTGTCCTTATCAACTGTAAATAGTTCAAGTTGTAGTATCCCACTATTCCATTCTCCCATCTAAGTTCCACAATAAATATAAAACCAAAACCCCTGGACTGTTTATTGAGTAACGAGCAACTTGGAGTAAGGATGGATGAGAGAACTGCCCCTAAGTGACTGTCTGCAGGTAATCAGAGGAGGCCCAAGAAGTCAACACAGCAAGCCCTATGGGGACAGTGCTACATATGGTTCTCAAAGATCCACAGAATTCATGAACAATTGAGACATGAGGTCATTGACTATTGCAACTCCCTTCTCCATGACCTTCCTCTATGTAGGCTATCCCTCCTTCAGCCTATCATTAATTCTGCTGTCAGACTTATCTACCTTACCAACCACTCCTCTCTGCCAATCCCTCCACTGGCTTCCAATTGCCAGTGAATTCAATTCAAAATACTAACAACAACATACAAAGCTATTGACAATTCTGCTCCCAACAACATCACCAATCTTGTCTCAAAATATCACCCAAACCATCCTCTAGTCCTCTTGCCTCCTCCTCCCATGCTCATCTTCAGGACTTCTCCAGAGCCTCTTCCATCCTCTGGAACTCTCTATCGCATTCTGCCCAGATTTCTCCTACTCTGGCTACCTTGGTCAATCCCTAAAACTCATCTCTTCAGGGAAGCCTATCCCATCATACAACTGAACTTTTAATTATTTCATAAGCACACAGTTATTACCTTTTGTACCACTTGCCTCACCCTATTGGATGGTAAGCTCTTATGAGCTGGGCCTTCTTAACTCTCTTGTATTTTATTGTATTGTAACTATACTATCTCCCTTTATATTGTAAAGCGCTGTGCAAACTGTTGGCACTATATACTGTATATAGCCTGTACAAATAATAATCATTGTCTGTGTCTGATCTTTGTATACTAAACTACCATCGATGTAAAGTGAGCATATCTGTGCCAGGTAGGCACAAGCCCATGTAGCAGACTCAGAAAAAAAAGCCTTTTGCAATTTTCAAGTTGATATTTTTCAATTTCCAGTTGGTAAATGCCCCCCTAGTATGTACCGTGACACAATAATACACCTCTTTGCACAAGTTTTAAATGTGACCATTTGTATTGTTCTGACATTTTGCGTGGTGGTGAAGTTTCTCTAATAGCAGAAGATTGCAGTTCTTTATAAACTAAAAGAAAAACATGTGCCTTCCATTGTGGAGAGACACATATTGTTCCGAGTGGCATACAGGTTGAAGCCGAAAACATCTTGTAATAAATATATATATATATATATATATATAATTTTTTAAAATAAAGCTCAGTAAGGTGGCCATAAATAATTCAAGTTTTTTTTCTTCTCCTTCATGGAAGTTTGAAAAAAAATGAAGGTGAAAATAATGGCTAGTAGCTCAGCTAAGGGCCTAGAGTAGAGATGACAGGTGAAGGGCAAGGGGAGGGGGAGGCAAGCTAGCCGAGAGGGCAGATTAAAAGCAAATGTGGTATTTAAAGGAGCACATCTACCTCAACCAGTAAAATCAATCAGCAAGCTGCTAATGCTATTCAAGAAATAATCCAAATGTCAGAAATACACCTTTCATATGACTTTTATGCAATCCACTGCAATATTCTTGAGGCTTCCAAAGAAGACAGCTTCTTTCCACGCAATGTTTTACTGTCTCACTTTCATGCTCTATGTAGAGGGATGTGGGTGCAGTGGGCTCCGAGAGGGTAGCGCTTAAACCAGTGAACACCCTAGTCAGCACTTCCATGGGCTCATTTGTGGAGCCATCCAGAAGATGAGGATATCAGCATGTATTAGGAGTAGTGGATATCAAAATCCCCGAATTCCAGTAGTAACAAATTTCAACTAATAAGAAATAGATTCTAATGAAAACAACAAATTAGTATTCTTTCATTTCATTCAGATGACATGATGCAATAGTTATGTCAGTGTTTGTGGCGTCCCAAATAACATAACGACATAAAGAGTAGAGTTGAGCGAACAACTGGATGTCCGGGTTCGGCGGGTCCGGCTGAACTTGTAAAAAAAGTCCGGGTTCATGACCCGGACTTAACCCGAACTTGACCCCGATCCCGAACCCCATTGAAGTCAATGGTGACACGAACTTTTGAGCACTAAAATGGCTCTAAGAAAAACATGGAAAGAGCTAGTGGGCTGCAAATGGCAGCAAAATCTTGTTAAGAGCATGGCAAGTGCCTGCAAACAAATGTGGATAGGGAAATAACTTAAAATAACTATTTTCCCCTTAAATTGGTGCTTTTTGAATTGCAGATTAGAACAGCAGTGTCTAAACGCTGTATGTCACAGTGAAATATGAAGGAAAATTGTTTTTTTTAAATCCAGATTAAGCAGACACATATGCACTGAGCTTGCATTAAATGGCCGTTGCACTCCGTCCACCTAACAGACTGATAAAAGTTTTTTTTTCTCCCTCCTCCTCACTGGGCTCAGGTCAGGGCAAAAATATTGTGCACTGCACCCCCACACTACAAAATCAATGTAGATCGCTGTCTAATTAAAGAAGATTCTTCTGTCCTGTGTCCTATTCTTTCCCTGAAAGCAATCTCCAGCCTGCCCCTACAATAATCTCCTATCTCTCCCTCAAATCAGCAGCATCAGGAACCTCTCCCTACAGTAGTTAGAGCAAAGTGATGTGACTCCAGCTTATATAGAGGCTGGGTCACATGCTGCATTGGCCAATCACAGCCATGCCATTAGTAGGCATGGCTGGGATGGCTTCTAAGGGCACACTAGTCAAACGCTTGTTGATTGGCTGCCCTGCAGCTGTTGAAACCGCGCCATTAAAACCTCGCCAAAACATGAAATAAATTACCTAACAATGGACTGTATCCCGAATATACAGTAAAATGTTCGGGTCCGTGTCCGGGTACCGAACACCCAAAAGTCTGATACGATCCCGAACAATACAGTCCGTGTTCGCTCAATCCTAATAAAGAGTTATCCAAATTGATTCAGATCCATTTGTTTTTACTCTAGTGTATTGGGGTTGAGAGACCATTAGTTTAACTACTTCATTATCGGGCACTTTTATCCCCTTCCTGCCCAGGCCAATTCTTGTGCCCAGGAATAAAAAAAAAAAACAAATCCTGTCTAAAAAAATACTAACCATGATCTTTGACCCTGACATTGACCTTTGGCCCTGACCTTGACCCAAACAGTAACCTTGGGGCTGACCTACATTAAACCTTGATCTAGGTATTTTTTTTTATTTAATTTTTTTTTTTTCAATATGATTTATTTTACTTTTATTTTCAACACACATCTTTTTTCTATCTCTGCAAGGACAGTGAAAGATACAATGTACAGTATCTGTCTTGTCCATTCACAGACACAGAAAACACGGGGGGGGGGGCTTCACAGTGTTTGATCACTGTGATGGCCAATCAGAGGCTATCACAGAGATCAAGGGACCCGGAATCAGACGTTCCAGGTCCCGATTGTCAGAATGGGGCCCGGGGCTCTCAGTAAGACCCCGGGCTCTGAGCTGGGAGCATGCTGTGTGGTGCATTCCCAGCATCAAGGGAGATACCCAAATATGTGGCCCTATGGAAAATATCCTGGTCCAGTGGGGCTGCATATTTGCATACGGTCGGTGTGAAGGGGTTAATAATACATCGACTACATATTATTTCAGATTTATTTGTTTTATTTGGATGAGAGCAGAGCAGTAGTCTTTGACTCTTGGCTAATCAGTTGATTCTTTTTGCATTAACATTTTTCATTATTAAAAAACTGCACTACATGTGAAATGGAAAAATATTGCAATAAATACAGTCAGGTATAAAAGTGAAATAAGATGAAATCCTACTTATTGTGTTCGGGTTGGACGGAGGTGGATTAATAAGAATCCACAAATCATAACATAACAAATGAATCCAAAATTAATTTTGTTACATTCGCTACTTTTAGATGCACGCAACTTCAGTCGACATCGTCCAAACACATTAAAAAGAATATAGCCAATCTTCTAAAAAAATAAAAGAATAACAGAACTCCCGAAAATACTAATCATTTCGGAAACAACTAATATATACACTACCGAAATAATGAGTCCTTCCAAAAATGAATCAATCCAACTTAATGATTATCACGAAACAAAATAATTTACTTAACGCAAAAAAAAAAAAAGATTTTTCCATCATGTACATCTGTAGTACATTCACATCAGTCCCTGCCTTCAAGGAGCTTACAATTTAAATTGTTACTAAACCCAGAACAGTAAACTCAGTCTGTATATGCAGTAAAGCATGCTTGTTATACTCACTGTGGAACCTAAGGGGTTAATCATCCACATTGTGAAAAAGACTATTTGATCCTGTCTTCACTGATCCTCCCCTTCTTTTACTGTCCCCAATCCATCTACTGATAGAACAGACACTTGGGGGCACTCTGCACATGCTCAGTTTGGTGTATATTGCAAGAGAGATTCTTTTTTTTTTTTTTTTTTGGGGGGGGGAGGGCATATGTGATCAGCACAGGGCTAATCAGCACTGTCCAGACAGAGGGTCAGGGGTCCTGCAGCCTCATAGAACATTGGAAAAAGGGAATAGAATGCGCTAGCTGAGGGTAAAGGGACTGTCCAAGCATGTCTCCAGACCTAAACCCTATTGAGCATCTGTGGAGCATCCTCAAATGGAAGGTGGAGGAGTGAAAGTTCTCTAACATCCTCCAGCTCCGTGATGTTGTCATGGAGGAGATGAAGAGGACTCCAGTAGCAACATGTGAAGCTCTGGTGAACTCCATGCCCAAGAGGGTTAAGGCGGTGCTGGAAAATAATGGCGGCCACACAAAATATTGACACTTTGGGACCAATTTGGACATTTTCACTTAGGGGTGTACTCACTTTTGTTGCCAGCGGTTTAGGCAGTAATTGGCTGTGTGTTGAGTTATTTTGAGGGGACAGCACATTTACACTGGTATACAAGCTGTACACTCACTACTTTACATTGTAGCAAAGTGTCATTTCTTCAGTGTTGTCACATGAAAAGATATAATAAAATATTTACAAAAATGTGAGGGGTGTACTCACTTTTGTGAGATACTGTATGTGTACATTTAATTAAATAATTGTTTTGGCCATTAACAGCTGTAGCCTGTTGGCTCCAAAGCCAAATGCCTTTCTTTCTAAGAAACAACCAAACAGTCACAAGGATCACATGGTAAGGAACTTCACGAAATAGTTTCTGCCTGCGAGGGAAGACCTAGAACTGTCATTTGGAATTGGCAGGACGGTCTTAGAACTAGGAACATTTCTAGCTTTCACTTGATATGTTAACCACTTCCGGGCCTGAAGATTTTCCATCCTTAATGACCAGGCCATTTTTTGCAGATCGGCACTTTGTTCTTTTAACGGACAATTGTGCACTCGTGTACCCCAAAAAAATAAATGTCCTTTTTTCCCCACAATTAGAGCTTTCTTTTGGTGGTATTTGATCACCTGTGCGATTTTTCTTTTTTTCGCTATACATAAAAAAAGAGCGAAAATTCTGAAAAAAAAAAAAAAACAACAACAATATTTTCCACTTTCTGCTATATAACATCCCCCCCCCCCCCAAAAAAAAAAAAAATCAAAAATCAATTTTTTTTTATCATTTCAAGCCAATTTGTATTCTGCTACAAAATATTTTTGGTATAAAAAATCCCAATAAGCGTATTTTGATTGGTTTGCGCAAATGTTATGGCATCTACAAACTAGGGGAAAGATTTATGTAATGTTTACTTATTTATTTTTACTAGCAATGGCGGCGATCTGTGATTTTTAGTGGGACTGTGACATTGCGGCGGACAGATCGGACACCTAACTGACATTTTTGACACATTTGGGGGGACCAGTGACATTACTACAGTAATCAGTGCTAAAAATATGCACCGTTACTGTAATAATGACACTGGCAGGGAAGGGGTTAACCCAGGGGCGATTAAAGGGTAAATTTGAGCCTAGGGGGTGATTTCTAACTGAGGGGGGATGGGCTTGTGAAATCAACACAGAGACCTGTGTTCCTAAATAGGAGAAACAGAGGAGCTCTGGGTTGATAGCTGGGAGATCAACGGTCTGCTGTATTTACAACAGCAAACCGCCGTTCTCTCTTCGCGGGGAGCGATCACGGGTGCCCGGCTGCAATCGCAGCCACCAGCCCCATGGATCGGCTTCCCCGCTGTCGAGTGGGCTCAAGTGTGCCGCCAGGATCACTCCTGTGAACTTCCGTACAGTATGGCGATTCGCTGGTCGGCAAGTGGTTAATTAACAGTCTTGCAGCATGGGGCATTGTGCCTCTGGAGCAGATGTCATCTGGTTACCCCCTAATACTTACCACTAATTCTCATCATATAATTCCAAATTCTAACTTTACCTTTAAAAGGACTATACTGAGAACTGAACTGAGATAAAATTATTCTAACATACCTTTAGTTCTTAGCAAATCCCCCCGAGATTATTCCAAAACTCCACATAGCTTTTGGATTGAAAATATTTTCTCATATATGTACAACAGTTTTTGTCATTACTTTTTTATTTTACTTTTTCTTTTCTCCTTTAATTACATTTTTGTTTATTTGTATTTAACATTGCTCAGCTGGGTTTTGGTAAGAAATCTCAAACTGTTAACAGCTTCCGGACCGCCTACTGCATATATACTGCGGCAGGCTGGCCCTCCTGCACGAACCGACGTAGGGCTACGTCGGTCGCGTGTCGGGAGCTAGGGGGTGAGCGCACGCCGTAGGTGGTGCGCTCCCGCCCCCACTCAGCAGTGGGAACTTCGATGCATGGGCCAGGTGGCTCATATTACCGCCAGCCACCCTCGATTGTTTCCCGCTGAGAGAGAAGGACAGTCGGCTGTTGTAAACACAGCTGACCGTTCTTCTCTCTGGAATGATCACAGAGTGCACTCTATATAGGATCACAGGTCTCTGTGATCATTTCACAAGCCCATCCCCCCCTCACAGTTAGAAAACACTCCCCTAGGCTTACATTTAACCCCTTGATCACCCACAGTGTTAACCCCTTCCCTGTCAGTGTCATTATCACAGTAACGGTGCATATTTTTAGCACTGATTACTGTAGTAATGTCACTGGTCCCCCCAAAAGTGTAAAAAATGTCAGTTAGAGGTCTGATCCGTCCGCCGCAATGTCACAGTACGGCAAAAAAATTGCAGATCGTCGCCATTACTAGTAAACAATAAAAATGACATAAATCTTTCTTGTAGTTTGTAGACGCAATAACTTTTGCGCAAACCAATCAAAATACGCTTTTTGCAGTTTTTTTTTACCAAAAATATGTAGCAGAAAACAATTGGCCTAAAATGTTAAAACATTTTGATTTTTACTTTTTTTGGGGGGGAATGTTATATAGCAGAATGTAAAGAATATTGTTTTTTTTTTCTTTTTCAGAATTGTCACTCTTGTTTATAGCGCAAAAAATAAAAAAAACTCAGAGGTGATAAAATATCACCAAAAGAAATCTCTATTTGTGGGGGAAAAAAAGAACATCAATTTTATTTGGGTACAGCGTCGCATGACCACGCAATTGTCTGTTAAAGTAACGCAGTGCCGAATTGCAAAATATGGCCTAGTCGTTAAAGTGGAGTTCCACCCTAAAATTTAACATCGGTCCATCTTCTTGCTCCGGGTCACCTGAAAAACAAATGGATAATTGCAATTTTTTTTTTTTTTTACTTACCTTACTTCCTCTTCCTCCCTCTGCGGCCACGGCCGTCGTCACTTCCTGGCTTGCAATGATTCCTGGGAGCTGACCGTCATCGCTCCCAGGAATCAATGTGCCTGCACCGGCCCCGACGTCAGTTCCGGTGCAGGCGCATCATACCTTGCTAAACAGCTTCTGGGCATGCCCAGAAGCTGTGCAGGGATGACGCTGCAGCCCCGAAAGTGACGGCGGGGCCGGTGCAGTTCATCGTGGGACCGAAGAGGATGGAAGAGGACGCAGAAGAGGATCGCGCTGGCTTCAAGCTGCCCACACCTGAGATGGCAGCGCTGGACAAGACATTTTCAAGGTAAGTATTTCTTCTAAAATGTAAGTGCAACCTGGGACAGTTCAGAGGCTATCCATTGTGGAATGCACTAGCCCTGACTGTTCCGGGGGTATTTTTATGTATTTTATTTTGTTTTAGGTGGAACTCCGCTTTAAGGGGGAAAATCTTCCAGTCCAGAAGTGGTTAAACTGTTTAGCTGTTTATCCATGCTTAAAGCGGAGTTCCACCCTAGTTATACATTTTTTTATAAAAATACCCCCGGGACAGTCAGGGCTAGCACATTCCACAATGGCTAGCCTCTGATCTGTCCCGGGTTGCACTTACCTTTCAGGAGAAATACTTACCTTGAAATTGTCTTCTCCAGCGCTGCCATCTCGGGTGTGGGCAGTTTGAAGCCAGCGCGATCCTCTTCCGCGTCCTCTTCGGTCCTCTTCCTCCTTCTTCGGTCCCACGATGCACTGCACCGGCCCCGACGTCACTTCCGGGTCGCGCGCGTCATCCCTCCACAGCTTCTGGGCATGCCCAGAAGCTGTTTAGAAGGGAATGACGCGCGCGCCCCGGAACTGACGTCGGGGCCGGTGCAGGCGCAATGATTCCTGGGAGCGATGACGTTCAGCTCCCAGGAATCATTGCAAAAGCCAGGAAGTGACGAATCGCCGTGGCCGCCGAGGGGAGGAAGAAGGAAGTAAGGTGAGTATATTTTCTCTAAAAGGTAAGTGAAAAAAAAAAAAAATTGCGATTATCCATTTGTTTTTCAGGTGACCGGGAGCGAGAAGATGGAGGTAAGTATAAATTTCGGGTGGAACTCCGCTTTAACAATTATTATTATGTTGAGAGTGCAATTTAATACTAGATAAACCATATATTTACCTTATACCCTGTATATGTGTTGTTTAATACACTCTGTTTGGTAACCTTATACTTGTAAAACGTATTCAGAAAATAATAAAAATTATGAAAAAAAAAAAGGACTCACATTATCGGGCACCAATTACACCGTTCTTGCACATCATTTTCTGTTGCTTTTTCCCAAAACTATTGAGGGGTAAAAAAAAAAAATGAGGCACATTTTAAATCTTTATCTTTTCGAAGGAGTTTATAATCGCTGCCTAAGCAAAGCTCACTTTTTGACTTCTCGTAGATGAAGTAATTACAGAAATGAGACAATTAAAAGAAATATACGACTGAGTGGAACAATATAATTAAAGTTTCACATATCGTTACCTGGTGAACCGGCAGGAGATCATATATTTTCTTGCAAGTATTTGTACAATAATCGCAAGGCAATTTTTATTCAAATTTCCCATATAGTGTTACGACAGACAGTAAAAAATATTTTATTGTACAATCTGAGCAAATCTCTGATTTAATAGCGCCATAACGTAAACGTACAGGCACAATTGCCACGTCAAAGTCTGCGAAAACAAGGGATAAAATTTTTTAGCTTTGTTATAAAAGTGTACTTGGCTTGTAATTCCAGGGACGCAAGCGCCTCTTCTTAATCTGATTGAATATAGGATTCTTTGGAATAGTTATGTGTTTTTTATTGTGACAGAAAGAAGCTTTATCATTATGCTCAAAATAAAATGTAAATGAGTCAGATAATGGAAGTACCTGAGCCCAATATGCTTTGAGTCCTTTTATCAGTTCTTGAAGGAGAGGGTGAGCTCTCAGATAGGGAACTGGGAATTCTGTTCCATAATACTGTGTAATAACCCATGACTATAGATAAGACATTAAAGAGGCACTCCAGCCACAGAAGGTTGAGCAGTTTAAAGAGGAAATTATTTTATGCAACATGTTTCCTTTTATAGAGCTGCATGCTCTTGGCAGTTTTTAGTTAGTATTCTGTTCAAAATGCACCTGGGATCTGTGACCTGTGATCCTAAATAGCAGGAACACAGGGGCTCTGTGATGATTCCAGAGAGAACAATGGTCTGCTGTGTTTACAACAGCAGACTGACATTCTCTCTTCACAGGGAGCGATCGTGGGTGCCTGGTGGCAATCGCCACTGCCGGCCCCATGCCTCGGCTTCCTAGCTGTTGAGTGGGCATGGGCGCGTGCCTCCAGCGACGTGCTCGCCCACAGGAGCACTCCCGCGAACCGCCGTACAGGTACAGCGATTCGCGGGAACCTGATGATCTGCGGCTGTATAACTGGTGGTCAAACATGTTGGGTTTTTTATGGGGGGGGATTTTTTTGTAAAAACTGTATTTACACTTAACGACACATGCGGCCAAAGAAAAATTTGACAGTGTCTCTTTACTGGAGCTTTATAAGTTTTATCTTCACAAAGAATAATGCCCCACTCTTCACAATCACGCCTTATTCATGTGATCAGTTTTCCACAGCACCTATATTTGTGAGCAACTATTTTCAAGGATGAAACACACAAAGAACAAAATTAGAACCAAAATATGTATTTTTAACTCAGAAGGGTACATTATATATATATATATCAGTGGTTGTTAGCTTGTGATCTGCCCAATTTTTTCTGCTCATCAGCTAAACTTATTGCTAATGTATTTTATGTGTGGCCCAAGGCAATTCCTCCTCTTCCAAAAGGAAGGTAGGTCAAAAGGATGAACACCCCTGCACTAGACAATATGTTCATAGGCTTTGGGCTTTAGCAGCATAGAATGGCATCCTATGCAGCTAAATTAGAGCACACCTGATAATCCCTAAAATCAGCAATAAGCGATGGCATTAGAAACAGAAACAGCAATAATAATCAATACTGCAAAAACTCCTCTGTAAACAGTAGGCCATACTGACTTTGGAGTGCACTCCAATAATAGCAGTGATAACAATTAAAACTTCCTATAGAGGTACTTCTTACTAAGTACAATAGGCAAAGTTCTTGTGAAGCAGCTATTTGAGTGAGGAGTCTTTAGCTCTAGTTTCTCAGCCAGCTAGCATTGGGGTCCAGTCTTTATGGTGGTGCACATGAGTACAGTCCCAGTAAATAATGCTGGTAGTTAGATGGCCAGTTCCTATGTGCTAATCTCTGCTAGCAGCAACTGGTTAATGGCAGATGTGTCCTCTCACCAAAGTAGCAGTGATGTGCACCCCTCAGTCTCCTCGCAGCAAAGAGAGGAATTCCCTCAGTATTTAGGCTGTGAAACTCCAACTCCCTCTCTCCTCTTTATACTTGCTCGCATTGGGAATCATAGTCCTACGATCCATAGAATTCCGCAGTATGACTCCTTTTCTCAATTTCCACAGTCCAATGCAGCCAGCATTTAAGACTCTTGAGCTGCTTCTTCTTATCAGCTCCCCCTAGTGGACAGGGACAGAGCAGTGCCAATCCATTCAGCCTGAAGTCTGGTGGTGACACATAAAGCACTGCAAGGAATCCTAAATCACTCTCCGTATTTAGCCAAGCACCGGGCTACATAAAGTAGAAGTAATGTAAAACCAAGTTCTCATATAGGTTTTAACATATAAAGTATAATAAAGGCATTTTTTTTATGTTGGATAGAGTGAGGAGGGATCAGAACACCTATCATATTTTTATTGGTGTCTGTGCCCCTGTTAGGGAGATTCCCCCTCTATATTTGTCCTATTTACCAAGAATAAAATTGAAAGAAAATCCCAAATTTTGAGGACACTCATTTTGGTTTTGGCTATAGGTCAGGAAGTGATGGGAAATGTCCCCAAGGACTGAAGCCAGGGGATCATTTGCATTATACTCTATGTGATCTTATAAACTGTATAGCTAGGCTTCCGCCACTGTGGAGGTCACTGGCTGCGTTGCGCTATGACATTTTTTGTTTATTTAATCTAAGAAGTAGGAATGTGCAAAACAGCATGTATCAGTTGTGGATATTTTTTAACTGATTAATGCCAAATGTTCCCATGCATGTGTAATAATATCTCTCACCCATGGGTGGTTTAGTGAGCTTTGATGTTGTGTATTTAAAGATGGCTGCCGCATATCCAACTGACCATGTGGTTGTGGGGCGGAAGTGCAACCATGTATTGCTGACCTCACTCACAAAATGACCTGTGAGTGGTCAAGAGGAATGATTACATCCTGTGGGTGGTCTCTGGTATACAGGACTATAAAAAGACTGCATGAGGAATAGTCTGTTTTTTTTGGAGCTGTGGAAAGACCAAGCATGCAGCCAAGATTTCTTATTGTCCTGTTCCTCCAGCTATTCAGTGTAAGCTGTTGATATTCAACTTCCAGAGCTAGGTATTATTTGATATTTGGGGATATTGGGAATAGGAGTGTATGTTTAAGTCATAGTATTTTGTGTAATATTTATGGTAAATTTTATGTGTAAGAAGCTTTATGTCTTTTGATGTCCAGTAAAGTTTTGTTTTATGCTTTTTATTAAAACTGCTCTTGGTGTGTCTATTCATTTTAAATATTCACTAGATATTTGCGTGGCTATTCGTGCACGTTTAGTATATTGTGCTGCAACAATTAAGAGGTAATCTGCTTATTGCAGAGGGACTTGGACTAATGCTAATTGTGGTGGTCTATGCAGACCTCCCACTACCTCACAGGTTGCTCCGAACGTGACCCTTTGCAAGTCAGTCTTTTTCCTCATCCATCCCAGGTGCTTGGAGGGCTTTCTAAGGATGATTTCAGATCCATAGAAAGTCTCTGGTTGAAAGATATCCATCCGTCCAATGATATCACAAACCCCCTGAAGAAGAACATCACTTAATAGGTTGAAACGAGTCGGAGTACCAATTTTGGTTGTGATTGTGTAACCATCTATGTATTGCTCTAAATATTTTTTTCCTGTTATCATATTTGACGGGTCAATATTGTAACCAGAGCTCACATTTTATCCTATGTGGAATTTTTATAATAAATTGTGTAATAAAATCATACAATTTTACAATTTTGTTTTCAAGAGTCACTTGCTGCCAAAAATCCCTGGGGGAATCTTACATGTTCTTTAACCTTTTGTCGACCGCCGCACGACTATATACTGCGGGGGTCAGCCCCGGCCAGGCAGAGTGACGTAGGGGTACGTCACTCGCCTGTCACTGACTTGCGAGCCAATTGCGGGCGGGCGCGCGCCCGCCCCGGCTCGTTCACTGACAAGTCAGTGCGTGTGACACTCACGATCGCTCCGGTGAAGGGAGAAAGGCGGACGGCTTATGTAAACAAGCCGTCTGTCATTCTTCCCTGTGTAAAAATTAAGATCAGATGGTTCTACTATGTAGGACCATTGATTTTTGTTTTTACACCAATAGCCATGTCCCTTTACAGTTAGAAACACACCCCTAGGACACACTTAACCCCTCCCTCTCCAATACAGTTAACCCCTTCCCTGCCAGTGTCATTTTTGCAGTAACAGTGCATATGTATAGCACTGATTACTGCAGTAATGTCACTGGTAACCTTAAAAGTGTCAAAAATGTCAGTCAAGGGTCCAATCTGTCCGCCGCAATGTCGCAGTACCGCAAAAAAAATCGCAGATCGCCGCCATTACGCGTTAAAAAAAAAAACACCAAAAATGACAAAAATCTTTCCCTTTGTTTTGCGCAAACCAATCAAAATACGCTTTTTGCGATTTTTTTTTTCACCAAACATATGCAGCATAAAACAAATTGGCTGAAAATGTTAAAAAAGTTTGATTTTTACATTTTATTTTGGTGGAATTTCATATAAAAAAATTTGAAAAATATTGTTATTTTTGCAAAATTGACGCTCTTTTTTTGTTTATAGTGCATGATCAAAAAATCGCACAGGTGATCAAATACCACCAAAAGAAAGCTCTGTTTGTGGGAAAAAAAGGATGTCAAATTCGTTTAGGTACAGCGTCGCACGACCGCGCAATTGTCCGTTAAAGTCACGCAGTAAAAAATCGCAAAAAAAACCCTGGTCTTTTAGCAGCCAAATCCTCCGGGGCTTAAGTGGCTAATATAGTTTTGGGGTGTGCAGTCCTCTCCTCCCTACATGTGTTTTTCCATTTTTTCAGTGTATGCAGTCTTTTCCTTTTTATAAATGTTGTTGTTTCCCACTGTTATCAGATTAATATTTATAATCTAGTAACAGCCTTATATTTTCCACATTTGTTACACAGCACAATGCGAGTTCTCACCTGGAATGAATACCATAAGAAAAAAAAAGGTGAAAGCATTCTGGAAAAAAAAAATGGGGGCTGTTTACTATACACAGTGCTTTGACACTCTAAACGTCAGTCAGTTAGGGTTGAATACTTTTCCCAGCCCTGTGAACACTGTAGATTTTGGGCTCGGAAGTTTTCCTCCAAGAGACTCGTACGTATGAATGTGGGAGCGTGCAGCAAACAAGGAGTGTCTTCATTAGCATCCAGTTACTCCACACATATCATATGTGATTATACCGGCAGACACTTTATATTGAATAACTTATTCACTTAGAACGCGCAAGGTGACTTCCAGTAACACTCTGGACAAATTGAATTTGGTCTTAGACCAAAATTGTTTGATGAAAGGAAGCAGTGGCCTGGGAGACACGGATTTTCTATTTTCTGCTTGATTGTCAAGCTGCTGAAAGAGGCATCTAGTGATTTCTTTATTACTATGCAGCTGTGATGTCCATTATGCAGAGGTTATGAGAGGTGTCACAGCCATGATCAAAGGATAATTGTACTTATATATCACCATAAGATCATTTGCATTCACTTACAAGTCAGTCAGTGATTTACCTATTCTAGCCAACGGGCATACAACACAATGCAAATTAATAGGAAAGATTCATTAAAGCAGAACTCCAGGCACATATCAGAACTTCAAGATCATAGTTCTATGTTCTATTTGCATATTTCAGTTTGTTTTTATAGCTACATGCAACCCAAATGAGCTTATTTTAAACCCCCAACCCCATGATAATGACACACGTAAGAGGGTGCGTATGTTCGGCTGCTGCTGCACCCGAAAAGCGGTACAACCACTGATTGCCTACTCACTTCATCCCTAGTGGTCAAAAGTAAACACAGTGATTACATGATCGCTGGTTACCTCTGACACCAGTGAAACCTTGCCGAGGACTGACTTGCCCTCTATACTGGGCTTCAGGTGGCCAGCTTGGGAAGCATAGGCGTGCGCACAGGGTGTGCCGGGTGTGCCTGGGCACACCCTAATCACCTAGGGCACATTAGCATTATCGCTCTGTTTGCCAGTGAGGAGATGGGAAAGATCTCCCTCGGACCTGCTCTGCCATAAGAGAAGTGCCACACACTTCTATTTCACTTTGCCAGCAGGGAGAGTAATGTATCGGGGCCATGTACATGTAGGCAAACGCATGCATGTGTATTTAAACTTTGGGGTGCACACCCTAATGCAATAGACTGCGCACACCTATGTTGGGAAGGCATGTATCCAGTGGGGTATTTAGGTTTTGTGCTGCCCTAGGCCTGACAAAACTTGGGCACCCCTAATTTAAATATGACCCACCCCTTCCTGTAAAGGCAACACCCTTTCTTGTTTATGACCTGCCCTGTTATCTGTAAACCACAGACCACAACCACAGTCTATCAGTGCCCATCAGTGCCCATCAGTGCAGTCTCATCAGTTCCCATAAGTTCAGCTTCATCGGTACCCATCAGTGCAGCTTTATCAGTGCTCATCAGTTCAGCCTCATTACTGCCCATCAGTGCAGCCTCATCAGTGGCCATCAGTACAGCCCCATCAGTGGCCACCAGTGCAGCCTCTCAGTGCCCATTAGTGCAGCCTATCAGTGCATCATATCAGTTTCCATCAGTGCAGCTTATCAGTCCTGCCTCATCAGTGGCCATCAGTGCAGTCTATTAGTGCCCATCAGTGCAACACATCAGTGCCCATCAGGGCAGCATATCAGTTCAGTCCCATCAGCTTTTTTGCTGCCCATCTGCAAAGTGCTGCCCTAGGCCTGGGCCTTGTTGGTCTAGGCCAAGATACAGCACTGCATGTATCTGATTGGACATAGAGTTTTAGACAGCCACCCTGCACTCAGTGAGGCTCTATTTAGGCCCTGGTGGGTTTTATGGTGAGCCCCAAATGTGAAAAGTGTAAAGTTAGGAACAGATACCCACTGGGTGGGAAAATGTTAACTAAGCCTACGGAAAGATTTCTGAGGAGAAGGGACAGATTAGGGACAATCCTACATATCTCCAGGAGACTATCTGGTGTTTGGGGAAGAACCTTTGTACCCCGCATGCTTTCCAGATTAGCACATCTTTGTGTACTGTTCTGTTAGCACAGCACCCCTTCCAGAAGGCCATACGATTTAACTTGCTCAAAGAAGATATATTTTAGCACCTTGCAAATGTAGGTCTTGTACTATTTCATTTTTTTTTTTTTTATTAAAACAGTTTTTTTTGAGAAAAAAGAATGCAATACAGAAATGTATAAAAACAGTAAATGTGCATCTGTCTTACAATTGGCAACAATCCACTCCAAAAAACACACAGAAAAGTAAGGACAGTGCAAATGATAAGTGAATATCTTTCAACAAACTCAAAAAGAAATCACATAAGAGCATGGGCTTCATGTAAGTACAGTATTCATGGCAGCTCCTAGAAATAGATTGGAGGCATAGGGCATGTACAATCCGGAGGATGCTAGGGAATGGATATCAGGTCTAGTAAGTGTGGATCCTGGGATGAACTCTTGTCCTGGGTAGTAGCATCCATTGTGGGGTGGGGAAAGTTGTCTGTAGAGCAATTTGGCAGACTTATAGTGTGCAAGTGATGTTGCATAGTCTGTAGGTATCCACTACTTGTGCCAGCCGAGTAGCAACCTATGAAGAAAGGGAGGAGTCGAGGAGAGAGGGGAGAAAAAAAAAGGGGGGGTATTATTTAATAGTATTGTGGCAGATCTATATAAGCACCTTACTCTCTATACTTCAACTTTGGGAATGCAAATGCTTTATTTTATCAAATGCCCATTCTTTACATAAACCAGAAAATCTAGAAGAAATTGCCCCACCCTGGTTCCTACACGTTAGCTGTCAAAAGTAAGCACAGCGATAACATGATCGCTGGTTACCTCTGACACCAGGGAAATCATGCAGAGGACTGATTTGTCCTCTATACTGGGCTCCAGGTGGCCATCTTGGGGGAGCATGTGTCTGATTGGACATAGAGTTTTAGACAGTCATTCTGGACTCAGAGAGACTATATATTGAGCCTAGTGGGTTTTTATGGTGGGCCAGAAATGTGGAAAGTGTGAAGTTAGGGACAGATACCCACTGAGTGGGGAAAGGTAGACTAAGCCTAGGGAAAGGTCCCTGAGGAGACAGGACAGTCTTATATATCCTCAAGAGACTACCTGGGTTTTGGGTAAGAATCTTTCTACCCAACCTGCTCAGCAATACTTCAGCACCTTGCAAATGTAGGTCTTGTACAATTTGATAGTTTTGTGGCAGATCTATATAAGCACCTGTAGCGCCCTCCTAGGTAGGCGCTAGAGTGAGTGTATATCGTTTTCAGTTTCTCTGCCTAACAGGGAGACAAATAGGTACATTCATGTGCTGTCTGCTTAACAGAGGCTGTGATTGTTTAGCAGAGTCTGCTCAGTGTGCTCTATTGCTGCTCACGCTGTCTTGAAGTTCACACTGGTCTAGCAGCTATAGGAGGTGCTAGACAGTTGGTGGAAACCATGCAGAACCTTTGTGCCCACCCTGCTTTTCAGATTAGCAGATCTTTGTGTACTGTTTCCAGAAGGCTATAACATTTAGACCCCGTTCACACTGGGGCGATCCGACTTGCCCGGGCGACCTCACAGGTCGCAGTGTGCAGCTCGCACCGCGACCTCGGAGCGGCCGGCACGGACTTCATAACATTGAAGTCAATGCAGGTCACTCCAGGTCGCCCCAAAGAAGCTCCGGACCCTTTTTCTAAGTTGGAGCTCCTATTAGAAGGGGTCCACAGCTTCTCTATGGCAGGCGACCTATGGCGACGCCTGACAGGTCGCCCCAGTGTGAACAGGGTCTTAACCTGCCCAAGGAAATAATCTTTCAGTACCTTGAAAATGTAGGTCTTGTACTATTTGGTAATATTGTGGCAGATCTAAATAAGTGCCTTACTCTCTATACTTGAACTTTGGGAATGCAAATCATTTATAGTATCTACTGCCCACTCTTTACATAGACCAGACAATCTAAAAAAGAAGTTCCCACCTGGCTCCTCCATGCCAGCTTTCAAAAGTAAACAGCAAAAACATGGTCACTGGTTACCACTGGCACCAGGGAAACCTTGCAAAGGACTGACTTGTCCTCTATACTGGGCTCCAGGTATCCATCTTTGTGGAGCATGTGTCTCCTGAGTTCTCCTGAGTAGTTTGGACAGCTATCTTGGATTTAGAGAGGCTATATATAGCCCCTGCTTGGTCTTATGGATGGCCCAAAGTGTGGAAAGTATAAAGTTAGGGACACATACCCACTGGCTGGAAAGGGTAGACTAAGCTTAGGGAAAGGTTTCTGAGGAGAAGGGACAAATTAGGGAAGTCCTGCATAACCCCAAGAGACTACCTGGTGGTTGAGGAAGAACCTTTGTGCCCAGCCAATTTTGAAGATTAGCATATCTTTGTGCACTGTTCCGTTTAATGGTATTTGCATAAATGATTCAGCTGGGGCTTCTCAGAGAGGGGTGAGCAGATTACACCAGCACTTAGTAAGTTCATTGTGCAGGAAAATAATAGACGGCCTGTCTACAAGAATTAAAAAGAAAATGTATCTGCACATGCACAAAAGGCCAGCTCCCCATGGTCCACACAGTGTGGATTTGTCAGGAGTGTGGACAGGTAATGTAAAACTTTAGTTTGGTGTTGTGGAAGAGGGGAGAGTGTGGTAACATTAACTATATGAATGTATACTTTTATCATCGTTCTTTATCAAGCTAATTATATATTTTTAAAATCAAAAGAAAAAAACTGCGCTAAATATCTAAATCAAGGTAGCAGCAACTTGTATGCGACAAACATTTAAAGACAATATAAAGGGAAAAGCTGCGCTAAGTAACAGTGACCATAAGAGATATGATCTAAAATAATAGATAATGTCCCAAGAAAAAGTCCCAAAATGATGAATATTGGGTGAACAAATAAAGTCCAAATTAGTTTCATATAACACAGATGCAATCAGTGCGTATAGATACTGCTTACCAGATGTAGCAGTAGGATGAGCATTAATGTGTATGAAGCCAAGCCAGATGGAAATCTGCAGAGGAATCCTCCCAGACGATATCCAACTCAGAAGTGTAGATAGATGAATATTGCAATAAAAAATATAATAAAAAACATAGCGTGATACTGTATAAAAATAACAATAATAATATCTCCCGTGTGAATCCAGAGAAAAGTGATAATGAGTACCACCACCAACACAGGCTGCTTACCAGAGGTAAGAATATATGAGCAGATAACAGATCATAAATAGATGAATGGAATGAGAAGAGCCACCACTGTAATCCCAATCAGGTTACCAGATTCATGCAGGTAAATCGTGTGATATAAATGCGCTTGAGTTATGCACCACAAGGACCATCACCAAACATCCCCGCTTACCAGATAAAGATAATGGAATTGCATGTATCAAATCAGGATGGCACTGGTGAATGGCAATCCACTGGTGAATGGAATAAATGCTCCCTTATCAATGAGGCTGCCCCGCACAGAAACTCCGATGATCACATGGAATTAATGATAAGAGAAATGCCCATACGTCACCCCTACGAGACGCTCAGGCAGGTGTTTGAAGCTGACCGGCCGGCGGCTTCAATTCAGCGCTAGTTCACGTGCTTTTTGTAAGTGCATTCCTTTATTTTTGCTTTTATAATAAATGGTTTTACGCTATGGGCATTTCTCTTATCATTAATTCCATGTGATCATCGGAGTTTCTGTGCGGGGCAACCTCATTGATAAGGGAGCATTTATTACATTCACCAGTGGATTGCCATTCACCAGTGCCATCCTGATTTGATACATGCAATTCCATTATCTTTATCTGGTAAGCGGGGATGTTTGGTGATGGTCCTTGTGGTGCATAACTCAAGCGAATTTATATCACACGATTTACCTGCATGAATCTGGTAACCTGATTGGGATTACAGTGGTGGCTCTTCTCATTCCATTCATCTATTTATGATCTGTTATCTGCTCATATATTCTTACCTCTGGTAAGCAGCCTGTGTTGGTGGTGGTACTCATTATCACTTTTCTCTGGATTCACACGGGAGATATTATTATTGTTATTTTTATACAGTATCACGCTATGTTTTTTATTATATTTTTTATTGCAATATTCATCTATCTACACTTCTGAGTTGGATATCGTCTGGGAGGATTCCTCTGCAGATTTCCATCTGGCTTGGCTTCATACACATTAATGCTCATCCTACTGCTACATCTGGTAAGCAGTATCTATACGCACTGATTGCATCTGTGTTATATGAAACTAATTTGGACTTTATTTGTTCACCATATATTTTTAAAAGCCTAAAAATTGTTATTCTTACTGGAGGTTCTCCCTGGGTCAATCTATTGCTTAATAGTGAGCACCTTCTTCTTCCCACACAGCACAATGATATCTAGCTATGCCACTATTTTGCAGTCATGTTACATGGCATTCTTCTATGTAAATTGTAAATGTAATTACATTTTTTATAATTTTTGCAAAAATCACCGATTTGTGCCCTTGTCAATATGACTTATTCTTACCTTAACCACTTGAGCTCCAGAAGGCTTACCCCCCTTCATGATCAGGCATTCTTTTGCAATATGGCACTGTGTTATTTTAACTGACAATTTTGCGGTTGTGCGACGCTGGACCCAAATAAAATTGGTGTCCTTTTTTTTCCCCACAAATAGAGCTTTATTTTGGTGATATTTCATTACCTCTGCATTAGTTTTTTTTATCATATATACAAAAAAAGACCGACAATTTTGAAAAAAAAAAAAATATATATATATATATTTTTTTTACTTTTTGCTATAAAACATATCCAATAAAAAAAATGTATTCATCAATTTAGGCCAATATGTATTCTAATACGTTTTTGGTAAAACAAATCCCAATTAGCTTATATTGGTTGGTGTGCATCTACAAACTTTGGGATAGATTTATGAAATTTAAATGTTTTTTCTTTTTTTTTACTTGTAATGGTGGTGATCAGCAACTTTTAGTGGGACTGCAACATTGCAGGGGATATATCTGACACTTAATGACGCTTTTTGGGGACCAGTGACATCAGTACAGTGATCAGTGCTAAAAAAAATGCACTGTCACTGTACTAATAACATTGGCAGGGAAGAGGTTAACAGCAGGGGTGATCAGTGGGTTAACCGGTTGCCGACCACCGCACGACTATATACTGCGGCGGTCAGCCCCGGCCAGGCAGAGTGACGTACCGGTACGTCACTTGCCTGTCACTTCCTTGTGAGCCAATAGCGGGCGAGAGCGCGCCCGCGGAGGCGCGCGCCCGCCGAGGCTCATTCACAGGGAAGTTAGTGCGTGTGAGCGGTGGACCCGATGTTTGCCGGTCACTCGCCGATCGTCGGTACAGAGGGAGAAAGTCAGGCGGCTGATGTAAACAAGCCGCCTGTCATTCTCACTTGTGTAGAAACAGTGATCACACGGTTTTACTATGTAGGACCGTTGATCACTGTTCCTATACTAGTAGTCACAGCCAATCACAGTAGAAAGCACGCCCCTAGGGACACACTTAACCCCTCCCTCCCCAATAAAGTTAACCCCTTCCCTGCCAGTGTCATTTTGCAGTAACAGTGCATATGTATAGCACTGATTACTGCAGTAACGTCACTGATAACCCCAAAAGTGTCAAAAATGTCAGTCAAGGGTCCGATCTGTCCGCCGCAATGTCGCAGTACCGCAAAAAAAATCGCAGATCGCCGCCATTACGCGTTAAAAAAAAACACCAAAATGACAGAAATCTTTCCCTTAGTTAGTAAACGCAATAACTTTTGCGCAAACCAATCAAAATACGCTTTTTGCTAATTTTTTTACCAAACATATGTAGCAGAAAACAAATTGGCCAAAATGTTAAAAAATTTTGATTTTTACATTTGTTTGGGGGAATTTCATATAAAAAAATGTGAAAAATATAGTTATTTTTGCAAAATTTACGCTCTTTTTTTGTTTATAGAGCAAAAAGTAAAAATTGCACAGGTGATCAAATACCACCAAAAGAAAGCTCTGTTTGTGGGAAAAAAATGACGTCAAATTTGTTTAGGTACAGCGTCGCACGTCCGCGCAATTGTCCGTTAAAGTCACGCAGTAAAAAATCGCAAAAAAAAACCCTGGTCAGGAAGGGGGTAAAATCTTCCGGGGCTTAAGTGGTTAAATGTGTTTTCTGGGAGTGCTTGTAATTGTGTGGGGGAGGTGCTTTGAATTGGGGAGTACAGAGATCCGTGTTCCTGTATAGCAGAAACACAAGATTTCCATCTTCACCCCTCACAGGACGGTGGTCTACCTCATTTACATAGGCAGAACACCGTTCTTCCTCTCTCACGAATAAGAGGTAAACATCAGGTCCGCTGGACCCCCTGATTGGCTCCTGCTAGGTCCAATCATAGCGGGATCGGATCACTGCCCCAGACCCAGTGCACAAAATGATGTACAGGTAAGCCATTTCACGCAGGAGGGCCGCCCTGCCCCAGTATATTTGCATTGTGATATCATTTTAATCAGCAGATTTTGATGATTATATTTTGGGATAATTATATGGGAGTTCACAAATTACATAAATGTTGCTTTGGAAAAAGATACAGGATAGTGCATTGTTTTCTAGTTATTAAATATTCATTCCCAGTGAAAACCAAGGAAATAAAAACAGATGTATCCAAATTTGCTACCAAATTAAAGCCTAATGTGCCCTGAAAAAAAGAGTTTTATGATGCTGGGGTAGACCACAAACTCTAAGAGGTATAATGTACGATCCCGCAAAAAAAAAAAATGCACTGAGACTTTAGGGGGTTTAGGGAGAAAAAGAAGGGACTGAAGCAACTAACAAATTAAAGGAACTTTAAAAGTAATTTTTTAAATCTTCTTAAAGCGGAGTTCCACCCAAAAGTAGAACTTCCACTTTAAATACTCCTGACCCCCTGACATGCCACATTTGGCATGTCATTTTTTTGGGGGGGCAGTGGGTACCTAGATTTGACAGGTAGAAGTTATTCTCTCCCCCTCCCTCGCTGCAATCTTCTGGGACAAGTTACAGGTCCCAACAGATTGTCTGGCCATTCACAACGCGCAGTGCTGCCAAGAAGAGAGGGAGAGGATCGAGACTTTGGGCGGCCGCATCGCTGGATTGTGGGACAGGTGAGTGTGTGTTTATTAAAAGTCAGCAGCTACACTTTTTGTAGTTGCTGACTTTTAATAAACACAAAAATGAGTGGAACCCCACTTTAAATATTGCTGTTTTATTACACCAAACAATGGTAATCATTCCATTAAAGTGTTTGGGCACACTGTGTTATAGGGTGACAACTCTCTGACCATTTCCTAACTGTGCTCCTGCTTGATCATTTGGGCTTCTGATGGAGACCATGGCCATGCTGATCCACATTGTGCAGGCGTGTTACACGATTGTCTCAAAAAAAAAAAAAAAAAAACATCTCTGAGAAATGCAATGCGTCTATAGCATGTAGGTGGGAGGAGGCTGCAGGCCATCAGCAGCACTGAGATGCAACAAAGGATTAAAAAGGTGAAACTAGTACTTTATCGAAGCAGAATTCAACTCTGCAATTTTTTTTTTTTTTTAATGGGCCCCCCAGGTAATTTATGCTATAGTGTGCCAGTATGCACCCAAGGCCGGCCCTACCAGGGGTCCCACTGGGTCCATTGGACCCAGGCGGCACTTTGAGAGGGGCAGCAAATTGATGCCCAAGAGTTTTTTCCAGTAGTTTTTTGTATCATCAGTTTGCGGCGTGTTACGGACTGCATTTCCCCATCATATACTGCTGCCCGTAGTGCAAACTGATGAGTAGGAGGAGGTGGATCCTCTCCTCCACTGAACGTTCCTCACATTATTGTGGTGTGCGCAATGACGTCAGACATTCAGACAAACAACATACTGGAGTAGGTGGTTTGGAATTGAACATAATGGTATTTCATATGATTTTGCATTTAGACAAGGAGCTGTTGCATGTAAACCTGACTTCCTGATAATTAAATTTTAGTTTTAATTATCATGATATAAAATAAGGGATGTGGGGGTCTTTTGGTGGGTGTGATTTTATTTTATTTTTTTTTTTTGGTGGGGGGGCAGCATTTACTTTTTGGACCCAGGTAGCACAATATCTTGTGCCAGCCCTGTATGCACCACATGTGACAGACTTACCTATCAAAAGAAGGCCTCTGGCACTGCAATGTCAGCACTCCAGCTGGTCCCTGGCACTAACTCCTTACATCATCACAGCACAGAGCAGTGTTGTAAATGTACTCTGAGTTGCACATGCGTGGTTTAGTGAACATTGCTGCCTACAAGCCATGAGAAGCATTTTTGACTAAGAGTCTCTTCTGTTTTAAAAACCCCTGTCTGTCAGCAGTTTTTCAAATGTAGCACTGTCCCCGCAGGGTCCTCTGATTTATCCCAGGTTCCTCTCTCAATGGTGCAGTGGCAGCCAGGCACAAATCAGAATTCACTCCTCTGGCTCAATGAATAGTCTAGGGGGTTGCTCTGTTCTGTATTTTTTTTTTTTTTTTGAGTAACTAGGATAGGGTAGGGAGCTGTGGTATACTCCAGAATGCTGAACAGTAATAACAGGACACCTTTTTCTCTGCAGCTTCTTCTTAGAACAACTCCTTTAATTATTTCTTAAGGAATGGACAGCACTGGGGCACTATAGACAATGTCCTAGGCCAGGCAAGCCAAGGGTTTTACGGCACAATCGAACCAGGTTCTTCTCTCAGGTCTGTACTCACAAGTCCTCAAGTAGTTGGATGCTACCCTCCTGCATCAGGCAGATATTTACAAAAGGTGGACTTTCCAGATTGATACCTGGGTAAGATTCCCCTTCTTTAGTCTTAAAGATTTCTTTGAATGGATAGGCTCCCCAGATTAGTGTTAGCTGGGACCTCATTGAGCTTCTTGACAGGTGTCAGTTAAGTGGCCTGGGAGGGCAATAGCCTTCCAGACTTGGTGCCTCTCCTCCTGGAACATGAAACCCAGACTGCTCCCGCCCCACTATTTATGTTTTCTCCAGCCACCTTCAGGGCACACCTCCCCCGGATTGGCTAGGACCTCATAAAAATACAAACTGCTCACTTAGCCTGCTCAATTACTATGTTCTTGAGCTTTTTTAGAAAGCAGAAAGAAGCAATCAAGTGTGCACCCTGGTCAGGCCAACACAATCAAACACTGATCCACTTATTACAAAAGAACACAAAAAGAACTAAATTTACCGGTCAGCCCAGCACCTAACTAGGAGGGTGCTACACAAGTTTGTAAATTTTAATTCTGCTTAAAAAAACAACAACTTTTTAGCAAACTAAATGTCATTCAGTTTTACATCTACTTTAATGGTGAGAATTGTTTTTTTACTTTAAGCTCTTACTTCGCTTTAAATGTTAAGATTTACTTCCCAACATTTAAATGCTACAATAATGATTTAAAATAAGTGCATCAAGAAAATACACCATTAATTCCTTTAAAAAAAGCACCAATATGTCTGTATACATACAACTTACTACAGTTGCTTGAACACTTCTTCAGAAGTTTTCTCCACAGTTTTTGCTATAGTGAAATGACTTTTTTATCTTCCTTTTGGCTCTGCTTCAGTGGGCTGCTTGTTTTATGATTGTAATCCAATTTGTCTTTTTATTTCATTATCCTCGTAGCATCTCCTTTGTTTCTCCGAAAATAATGGCCTGTTGTATTTTTGAATGCACATTACGGGTATTTCTTTGTCAAAATATTAGGAGATTGTTCCCCATCTGATAGTGAAGAAAACCCTCTGGAGGCTCTCACAAATGGCAAAGCTGCTTTAATTCCAGCCTTTTAATTAGACCCTATTTGACATGGAAGCTGATAGTGAAGTTCATTAGGAGAATTAACAAGTGTTGGGTCACGTTGTTTTCCTTCTCGGTGGCTCTCTTTGCCGGGCCAGATTTATGCCTTTCTACATGGTTGAAAGGTTAAGGAGAGTTTAGAACAATTTGTGCCATGCAGAGATTTCACAAGAGATAATCAGGTCAGATATTCTCGGGGGACCACCAAGATCTCTCAACAATTGACATCCTCAATCATTGTTAAACAGCAAACAAAATAGAATGCATGAGACAATAATACGGCATCATTTAGTGTGATATAGCACAGATCCTATCTATCTATCTATTTATCTATCTATCTATCTATCTATCTATCTATCTATCTATCTATCTATCTATCTATCTATCTATCTATCTATCTATCTATCTATCTATCTATCTATCTATCTATCTATCTATCTATCTATCTATCTATCTATCTATCTATCTATCTATCTATCTATCTATCTATCTATCTATCTATCTATCTATCTATCTATCTGTCTATCTGTCTAGCCCTCTATCTATATATTATTATTATTATTATTCAGGATTTATATAGCGCCAACAGTTTGCTCATTAGAGCTTACAATTTAGAAGGGAGGGTCAAGTGAAACAAAAGGCAATAACTGTGGGGGGTTGAGCTGATGAAGACAATGGAAGTACGGTTGTTAGGTGTGGGTAGGATAGGCTTCTCTGAAGAGGAGGGTTTTCAGGGATCGTCTAAAAGCTAATAGAGTAGGACATAATCAGACAGGTTGGGATAAGGAGTATCATAGGATTGGAGAGGCTCTGGAAAAGTCCTGGAGGTGATCATGGGAGGAGGTGATGAGGGAGCTAGAGAGCAGGAGGTTTCTATCTATCTATCTATCTATCTATCTATCTATCTATCTATCTATCTATCTATCTATCTATCTATCTATCTATCTATCTATCTATCTATCTATCTATCTATCTATCTATCTATCTAAAAAAATTCCTTAAAATAAAATAAAATATTAAAAGCAATATATCCCCTGCGCTCACGTTACACAATCAAGGACAAATAATAAGTCTAATTAAAGACCAGTCGCAGCTACGTTTGAAAAACAAACATTGAATAAAATACCCATCTCAAATCCCATATGGATCCTAAAATAAAAGTATTAGTAGCGCAGACAAGCAGTTCAGTCCAATACAGTAAACGTAGACTCTACGTTTATTGGACTGAACTGCTTGTCTGCGCTACTAATACTTTTATTTTAGGATCCATATGGGATTTGAGATAGGTATTTTATGCAATATCTATCTATCTATCTATCTATCTATCTATCTATCTATCTATCTATCTATCTATCTATCTATCTATCTATCTATCTATCTATCTATCTATCTATCTATCTATCTATCTATCTATCTGTCTGTCTGTCTGTCTGTCTGTCTGTCTATCTATCTATCTATCTATCTATCTATCTATCTATCTATCTATCTATCTATCTATCTATCTATCTATCTATCTATCTATCTATCTATCTATCTATCTATCTATCTATCTATCTATCTATCTATCTATCTATCTATCTATCTATCCATCCATCTATCCATCTATCCATCTATCCATCTATCCATCTATCTATCTATCTATCTATCTATCTATCTATCTATCTATCTATCTATCTATCTATCTATCTATCTATCTATCTATCTATCTATCTATCTATCTATTGATAGCCACTAGTCTTGTGTTCATCGGATAACCACTTCCCGCAAAATCACATACCTGTACGAGCGACCAGCAGGCATGTCCGCCGGCTGGCCTGGAGACCCAAACAAAGCCAAAATCGGCTTCGATCGGGTCTCCGATGTAGTAAAAGGGAATACAAAAGGACTCGTGGCCATTCACTAAAATTAGAAGAGAAGCGGTTTAACCTTAAACTGCGTAAAGGGTTCTATACCGCCAGAGCGGTAAGGATGTGGAACAAGCAGTGGTTTTAGCACTGAGCATCGATAGTTTCAAAAATCTATTAGATGGGCACCTTAACAACCACAACATACAGAGGTATTCAAGGTACTATTGACATAAACACTTATCACACACACTCCTCATAGGTTGAACTGGATGGATTGGTGTCTTTTTTCAGCCTCACTAACTATGTAACCTCAGTACTACCGGCTTACTCAGCAGCCAACAGAACCGATTTTAAAAAATCTGAAGTATTCAAAAATGCTGACTAAAGGAGAAGTGCGGGTTATAAAATATATATATATATATACATACTCCCCGTACTATATATATATATATATATACATATGTGGCTGCAGCATCACCCCAATACTTCAGCTGCTCCCCGCTGGCTCTCAGATAGAGAACTGAGGCATCACGTGACCGCTGATTGCTCAGGTCCTGGTCTTCAGTGAGCACAGAGCCCATGATTGTCAGTCACAGCTCTCTGCTCTGCCCCTCCAGCCCTCACTGGAGCACCAGACTGTGGAGGGGGTGGGGGTGGTTGGCTCAGGCTCCCAATAGTGCACTGAGAAGCTGAACCAGCTGTAGCTGCTGACTTTTAATAAAAGGACATTCACCTGTGCAAGGATCCAGCACTGTCCTCACTCAGGCAGATTATTTTCTGGTCTTGGGGTCTCTGGCATGTTTACTGAGCATGCATAGGCTGCAATGCAGTTTGTGAATGGTCCTGCAGCCTTCTGGGAACTGTTATGTGTCCCAGAAGGTTGCAGGCAAAGACAGGGGATGAACTTGCACTCAGATCACCTACGCAATCCAAGAGGAAGTGGGAGCTGGTACCTAACAAAACTAGGTATTCACTCCCCCAAAAAATTATAAGTCGCCAAATGTGGCAGCAGGAAGAAGGACATAAAGTGGAACTTCCATTTTAGGGTGAAGTTTTGCTTTTTTTTTAAATTTGGTTATTCAAAAGAAAATCATGTACAACATTACATGCAAAGGAGATAATAACAACTGCGGAAAAAACATTGCTGAAACCATATTAAAGCACCGACGTTGCAAAAACAACAAAACAATGGGGGGGGGGGGGAGGAGTAGAATGAAGGGCAAGGTAAAGAGAGGGAGAAAGAAGGGTAACTAAAGAAAGGCAAAGAAAGATACAAAGAAGAGAAAAAGAAAGAAAAGAGAGGAGGGGGAAGAGGAGACCAAATCAAGAGTTCCGAAGGGAGCTGCCAAGGTCAGTAAGGAAACAGTAAACTATTCGCATGTGTAACCAACATATCCAGCAGGATATTGAAGCAGTTTGAGCAAAATAACGGGATGTGAGGAATAGGGTTATGCTACCATGACCCACAGCAGCAATGGAGTCAGTGGTTATCTTGGGGTGTGCTTATCCAGTCAGACAGACAGGTAGTCATAGACAATTAGGAGGAGAAGGACAGAGAGAGTTCCAAGTCCAGTTCCGAAGATTATGAGTAAAGCAGAAGAGAAAGTAGTATTACATCTGGTTTGGAGATTGGTGCATGTGGGCCTATGTGGCCCTGGTTGGGTCGTCACGTCGAAGATAGGATGGCTGTAGGAGTTGAGGCATTGGTATATATTCAGGAGATGTACTGTAGGTTCCTCACTCCTATAAAGAGGGCCCGTTGGCTATGTAGGAGGACCAAAGTTCTGCTTTTAAAGGATAAGTCCAGGCAAAGCCTAACTAACGCTAGACCTACTCTGTGCCACACTCTAAACGTAATCTATCTAACCCTCTAAAGCAAAAATTGCTGTACTTACCTTTTCTGCACCCGATCCGTTCTGGTCCCCAGCAACAGAAACTGTGTGCAGGAGAAGACCAACAATGGCTGTGAAATGCCTGGGAAGTGACGTCACCCATACAGTTATTACGAGGCTTCAATTTTTGGATGCCTCTCCTGCACCCGCCTCCACGCTGAAGCTGCCACTGACAGCTCAGCATTGGACTAGACCAGATCGGCTGTAGAATAGGTAAGAACAGTGATTTTTGCTTTACAGGGTTAGATAGATTAGGTTTAGATTGTGGCACAGAGCAGGTTTAGTGGTAGTTAGGTTTTGCCTGGACTTTAAAATAAGAAATGTAGGATTAGCGCTCTTTATGGAATGCGGTTGATGGACAATCTTCCCAATCATTATTTCCAGTGCTATAACATGAAAGGACTTTCTCCATTTTTTTGTCAGACTCTGGGAGAAGCAAAGACAGTGGAAAAATCCTTTTAGCAATAATTAAGACGATTTAATGAACACATCATAGTGACCCTTACCTAAAAGTGATTTCATTAACTATAAACTTAATTAATTAGATATAATGCTGCATTTTCAGCAGATGTCTAAGCTGTTGCTCTACAGCTGTTAATCAATCAGGTGATTAAGGCATTCCATATAGCTCATCTAAATCTATAATCACAAACATGAATTAAACATCAGGGGAAAATGTAAAATGAGAAAAAAAAAAAAAAACACTGTAAATATCCAAGTCTAAGTCAATATAGGACTGAATAGATTTATAACATTATGCAATGAGGCATTCAATTATGCACATCTGTCAGACCTCATAGTATAGATGTCTTTTTTAAAATATAAAACATTTAGTCCACCTACATTTTTTATTTGTTTTTTTTTATGTGAATGTTAGTTATCTGATTCACCTGCTGGCTTGTTGTATCGCTTGGGAACCCTGGCTATGATTTCTGTACATTTGAGTTCCCAGCTCCGCCATCTGCTCTAGTTATTTAAAGTGGATCTTCCCCCTGAACAAAAAAATACAGACGTATGATGAATTTAAAATGCATAGTTATTTGATAAATAAATATTTTATGGTCAAAATTAAATATGCTTTTATCTCGCTTTTGTTTTCTTTGGCATGCGTAGACCTGGGGAGCCACTAATTATCAGGCCTCACGCACACTGGACGTTATAAAAATGTCAGTAGCTTCATAGTGAGTTTTTCAGCATTTTTTTTAGCTTTTTTGTATTGGTGTTTTTCAGAGTTTTTCAGTGTTTTTTTGCATTTTTTGGCGTTAGCTAAAATTCACCCCTCTGATATTTTAGTAACTGACTTTCCCACAATAAAATGCTTGCCATAATCGCATCGCATGGGTGTTCACACCCATGCAGTAAGATTTAGGTGAGGGGAAAAAAGGGCCCTACAAAATTTTGGTGCAAATATGGACCCTTTTTTTCCCCCACATCAAAATCTCATTGCATGGGTGTGGATTTTGCAATCTGTTTCGGGGTGTCGTTCATGGAACAAAAAAATATCAGTTGAAGAACCAACTGAACACATGGGTGGACTTTACGGGCACATCATAAGACACAACTAAATATAAGTAAACATTTATTGAGTTCATGGTTAAAATTGTTCATAAAAGGTGATGAGCCTCAACCAAACATGACTCGAGATTGGTCATGAAACACGACAATACATATCAAACAATGCATGGATAGAGAATACGTCTGGTCAAAGTTCAACGCATTTCACGGTAAGCTTCCTCAGGACCAGAAACAGACAAGAGTATTCTTAAAGTAAACAAAAAAAGAAATATTATTGAATAGTACAATAAATATACATATATATATATATATATATATATATATATATATATATATATATATATATATATATATATATCTTGTAATATGACAAATGTACAACAAATACATATATGCATATATAATTCCAATATTGGACCAACCTTCTCCAAGCAGCGCAAGGCAAATAATTGGTTTTGGGTGGACACAGGGAATAACTGAGGTCTGGGACACCAAACGGAGTTTACACTATCATAAGGTAAGAAGATATATACAGTGGTGAAGAATGGGCAAAGATACCTCAAACAAGAATTGAAAGACTCTTGGCTGGCTACAAAGCTGTGTTTACAAGCTGTGATACTTGCCCAAGGGGGCAGTACAATATATTAACTTTGCAGGGTGCCCAAACTTTTGCAGACGCCATTTTTTTGTTTTCTGTTATTTTGAAAGTGTCAATGATGGAAATAAAATCTAACTTTTGTTTAAATATTATAAGAATGTCTAATCTGTAATTTGATGCCTTTTGGAGATTTTTCCATTTTTCCTTGGCTTCTTTATGCACATTAATACAAATTTTTACCTGGGGTGCCCAAACTTGGTACAGGAAAATGCAGGGTGACTGGCATAGTACAGGAGAATGCAGTGTGGCTGGCATGGTACAGGAGAATGCAGGGTGACTGGCATGGTACAGGAGAATGCAGGGTGACTGGCATGGTACAGGAGAATGCAAGGTGACTGGCATGGTACAGGAGAATGCAGGGTGACTGGCATGGTACAAGAGGATGCGGGGTGACTGGCATGGTACAAGAGGATGCGGGGTGACTGGCATGGTACAAGAGTATGCGGGGTTGTGGGCATACTACTGGAGATGCAGTGCTGTGGGCATGGTACAGGTGGACCATGCCCGCAGCACTGCATCCCTTGTAGTATGCCCGCAGCCCTGCATGATGGCAGGTAGTGCAGCTGTTTCACTTACCTGTTCCAGAGGCGCCTTCATTTTAAAAATGGCGCCGCCCGGCGCCGACACGTCATTGCGCACGCGCCGCGGCCGCTCGTATACGTTCGGCTATTCCCGGCCTGTCCCGAGCGGCGGCGGCGCATGCGCGGTGATATGAATGCACCGGGCGGCGCCATTTTTAAAGCTTAAGCACGTCGGAGCGGCCAGGGACTTTTTTTTTTCCTTGACTCGAGTATAAGCCGAGGGGGACGTTTTCAGCACAAAAAAATGTGCTGAAAAACTCGGCTTATACTCGAGTATATACGGTATGTATAGCCAGAACTTACCCTGATAGAAGATGTACTATAAGTCTAGCAATGACTTGCTTGGACTTGCTTAAACAATCAGGTGATATTTTTTTGTCTGTTTTCCTGGATTATGGCACGCTCTTGGTAGCTCATTTTGGTTTCCTGTTGTTCACATGTCAAATCGCATGCCAAATCAGAGCCTATTGCCGGCAACGTCGCTGTCCGAATTGGTGCAACCCTGACTTTGAGGCGCTGCACCAATTCCCAAAAGTAGTTTCTGCACTACTGTTGGTGACTTCAGGGTGATTTCAATAGACATTTGTGCATGAACCCGTACAGATGTCTGTCAAATCACCCCCAAAGTTGCACTGACATGCGAGTTTGAAATCGTGCGCGTTCAGCTGAATGATTTCAAACCCGCCCTCAGTGTGAACCAGTGCCCTTGCCAGCAATAGGCTCCGATTTGACAAATCACATGCCAAATCGGCACAATGTCAAGAGGGCTTCATGTTCCATGAACGATACCCCGAAACAGATTGCAAAATGCGCTTGCCAGAAACACATCACATGGGTGCAATTGCGATGCAATTAGGTGTGGAGAAAAAAGGGTCCTACAAAATTTTGTTGCAAATGTCATGCAATTTGAGCCATACAAAATATATGGCTCAAATTGCATCGCACAGACATCACATGTGATGTGCACAGGAATGGGGTGCATTTTCGGTGCAAATCACATGCGGTGTTCAGCACGCACCAGTGTGAACGCAGGCTATATTCCATGAACGACACCTCCAAACAGAACCCAGGCTTATAAAAAAGCAATGGAATAAAAAAACATCAAAAACGCCAGTTAGCAGCGTTTTTTGGCGTTTATCAGCGTTTATTGACGTTAAAGCGTTTTTAGAGCTGAAAAACGCCACTAAAAACCCACTAGTTTATTTATTTATTTTTTTTTTATAAACTGCTGATAACAGTCTATGTGTGCATGGACACATAGGATAACATGCTGGGGTGTTTATTGGCTGTAGAAAAAAATGTTTCCTATCCCAGATCCTGTGCATGACCAGTGCTGTTGTCGTGGCTTTTGTACCAAGAAGAAGAAACATAGAAACATAGAAACATAGAATGTGTCGGCAGATAAGAACCATTTGGCCCATCTAGTCTGCCCAATATATCTGAATCCTATGAATAGTCCCTGGCCCTATCTTATATGAAGGATAGCCTTATGCCTATCCCATGCATGCTTAAACTCCTTCACTGTATTTGCAGCTACCACTTCTGCAGGAAGGTTATTCCATGCATCCACTACTCTCTCAGTAAAGTAATACTTCCTCATATTACTTTTAAACCTTTGCCCCTCTAATTTAAAACTGTGTCCTCTTGTGGTAGTTTTTCTTCTTTTAAATATGCTCTCCTCCTTTACCGAGTTGATTCCCTTTATGTATTTAAAAGTTTCTATCATATCCCCTCTGTCTCTTCTTTCTTCCAAGCTATACATGTTAAGGTCCTTTAACCTTTCCTGGTAAGTTTTTTCCTGCAATCCATGTACTAGTTTAGTAGCTCTTCTCTGAACTCTCTCTAGAGTATCTATATCCTTCTGGAGATATGGCCTCCAGTACTGCGCACAATACTCCAAGTGAGGTCTCACCACAACTCAAGAAAGAGTTTTTTTTTTTTTTTCTGAGATCATATGAATTCCCTGGAGGCCACTGGTGACGTAGCCTTTCCAGGGGGCAACTGGAAGCCACTGGTGGTGTAGGCCTTCCCAGGCCCTAGATGACACCCTGTTACATGTCGGTCCACATCAGAGAGAAACAGTACTCCCCTGAAGAGGGCGCAGTCCTGTCTGCAGCCTACAGCAAGAAAATATTTTTTCAAAGGGACTGGGGTGCAGTTTACAAAGGGAGCAAAAAGTAGCTGCACCCCAATGTCTTTTTTTAGTCTCTGTTTCAAAGCTTCAAAAAAGGAGAGAGTAGAGTAACAGAGAGATGATCTAATCAGTCAGCTGCTTCTCATTTCACTGTCCAGTCACAGGCTGGGGGAGGAACAAAACCTGTAAGCAACAAACATTTAATTTATTGCAGTTCACTAATCCTTAAAGAATATGTAAACCCAACATTTCATATTCCCGATACGTGTCTGCTGTACCATGTACTTGTATGAGAAAGTCTCCTGCTCTCTTTGTATTGCTTCCTTTCTGTGAAATCTCTGGTGTTCCTGCCAGTCCTTCTGCTTTCCTATTAAAAACTGACCACACTAAGTAGTAGAAAACAGCTTGGTAAGTACCTTAGCTGTGCTGGGAATTTAGCCTGCTCTCCTCCAATGATCAGACTTTTCCTGACACCCCCCCCCCCCCACACACACACAGCCACTCACTGGAAAGATCAGTGTACTGCTGTTTCTCCCCCCAGCTCTTCAGCTAAGAACAGAAAGAATGTGGTCACTTTCAAAAAAATGAAAAAAAGGAATTTATAATGTTTTTTTTATATTTATACACAATTGTTTTGCCTTTGATTTCTATTTTGAACTGAATTGGTTGGTTTACAAGGGGATGCTTTACAATCACTTAAATGTGCTGGTTGATTCTTTTTCTTTTTAAGCTTTTTTCCTTTATCTTCATCTGGTGATCCCGCTAGTAACACCCTTCCTGTCTTAGGGGGTGTCCATTCTGGATTGAGTAGCAATGGAGACACCCTTGGATAGCAGAATTGTCAATCTGGGGAGGGGTTTAGCATTTAAGTGATATTAAAGTCACGTTTTTTTTTCATTTAAATAACAAACGTACCTTCTTTTTGGGTCCCTCGCCGGCGCTTCTGGAACCTCCCTCCTGGCTGAGCCACCAGATACGGACCCACTCCCACTCTCTTCTCTTTGGCTCACTGACTTTGATTGACAGCAGCAGGAGCCAATAGCGCCCATTGCTGTGTTTCAGCCATTTAAGTGGAGAGTTCCCGGCAGCCGAGGTTCTCGTGAAACATCTCTGGATCCAAATGGGCTTCAGGTAAGTATTATGGGGGCTGCTGCACACAGAAGGTTACTTATCTTAAAGCATAGAATGCATTAAAATGAAAAACCTTCTGCCTTTACAACCACTTTAAAGGCAGTAGTAGATGGACTTGACTAAAGAATTATAGCCAAACTCCAGCTAACACTAAACAGTTACAGAAACAGTTTTTTTGCAATAAAGATTTTACATACATGAATGAAAGCTGATCACTGTAAGCACCCCAGTCAGCGGTAAATGGGTTGTCTCAACTCTCTAAGGCAGTGATGGCGTACCTTGGCGCCACAGATGTTTTTGAACTATATTTTCCATGATGCTCAACTACACTGCAGAGTGCATGAGCATCATGGGAAATGTAGTTCCAAAACATCTGGGGTGCCAAGGTTCACCATCACTGCTCTAAGGGCTCGTTTCCACTTGCTTCATAATTCGGCATTGGATGTTCTTTTTTAAAGCACTTTGAATACCAATGTAAGCACCTCTCATTAAATATAATGGTTACCTTACAGTCCAGCTCGCAAGTTGCGTTTGCTTTGCTTAAAAAAAAGTATACCCCATGTCGCTTTCTTGGTGCTTCAAAGTGTCTCCAAACCAGTGGCGGCTGGTGCTCCATGGGCCGGGGGGGGGGGGGGCATCAGATGGACCACACAAGCTCCAGCCCGCACACCATACCCCCTCCCGATCGCCAGCTCACTTACCCTGGACTGACATGTGGAGGGCAGGCAGCGGCGGCAGCCTTTCCCCCCCTTAGTCTCCTCCGTGGGTTGGGCTTCCCCTGCGTCTCCTCCCTCCAGTGCCGGGACAAGGCCATCCAGCACCCAGGGCAAAGACGCCAAACTGCACCCCCCTTCCCTTAGGGTTAGGGTGGGAGGGGGGCCACATCCCTGTAATAAGCTATTGTTCCCAGGGCAGCCGCCCCTCCTGCCCACCCCTTGTCCCGGCCCTGTCTCCCTCCTCCTCCTTGGCCGATAGCATGGCTTCTCCTTTCGGCCAATCGGGAAACGGGTCTCAGGACCCGCTTCCTGATTGACCAGGAGGAGAATCTGTGGACAATAGCAAATATTTATTTGCTATTGTCACACAACTGGGTGGGCTCAGGACGCAGTGCTCTGCGCCCCCGAGCCTACCCTTTTTTAAAGCCTATTAAGAGCCTCTGGCTCTAATCACGTGCTTCAAAAAAAAAAAATCCATTGGAATCCATGCGTCTGGCGCCCTGCATGTAGATTAGGGGTCCAGATGCATGGATAGGGGGGGTGGCGCCCCTGCGCCCCAAATGTACGGGCGCCACTGCTCCAAACCAGGTCTCCTTCCTTATCATACAGGGCTGTGTTGTGAGGCAGAGCTGTGTGAATCTCAGGACTGGGCATAGGTGTGCGCAGCCTATTGCATTAGGGTGTGCACCCCAAAGTTTAAATACACATGCATGTGTTTGCCTACATGTACATGGCCCCGATACATTACTCTCCCTGCTGGCAAAGTGAAATAGCAGTGTGTGGCACTTCTCTTATGGCAGAGCAGGTCCGAGGGAGATCTTTCCCATCTCCTCACTGGCAAACAGAGCGATAATGCTAATGTGCCCTAGGTGATTAGGGTGTGCCCAGGCACACCCGGCACACCCTGTGCGCACGCCTATGGGACTGGATGCAAAGAAACACAAATCCTTTGCAAAGGAAAAAGAACCCTATTTAGGTATTTTAAGTGTTTAGCTTTTTGCCTGGTGTCTTTAATATTTTAATATAATTTTAATATTTTAGGTTGAAGCTGATTTCTTGCAAAGTATGGTTTCTAGATCCGCTTTAAAACTCCACTGTGAGCAGACTTCTCCAACACCATCTTGCCCAGGAATAAGTTGATAATTATAGATTTGGATAGGCTGGAAAAAAAAAAAAAGAAAGAAAAAAGTGAAAACAAGCACCATTTTTAATTAACATGATAATGAAGGTTTACTAAAGCTTTGCATTGTTTAATAGGCATTTCCACAAAGATACAGTGAGTGGTGCCAAGTCAGGGGTCCACAGAAAATAGTCAATAATGAAACGCACGCAGTCGTTAATGCACAATCCTACGCTTGACTCCGATAGTTCAGCTCCCGGAGCAAATATTCCTCGGTTCCGTTTCTGGAGTTTTTGAAAGTTCTCAGTGTGAGAGAAGAACAATTAAACAGTCGAAGTAATCGGGGGGAGGGAAATTGCTCCACATCATTCCGCGAAAAACGTTTTTTTTTTTTTTTTATTAAAACGTTGCGCCTTTATAGCGAGAGCCTGGAATGTGATTCAGTATGCACATATATTTTATTAATTGCACGGAACCCCATCACGGAGGGGTGCAATTGTTTCATAGCACACTGGCTTTGAACTGCTTGAATTTTGAACTTAGCGATCGGAGCCGGAGCAACTAATGAAAAGTATACAAAAAAAAAAAGAGCGGTAGAAACTTTCGGAATAGTTATAATGAGTTTGTGTTTAGCATGTAAAAGCAGAATTTACCCTCATTATTAAAAAGTGGTTTCCCAAAAGTCAGCCTAGCGCCAAAGCCTTCTTCACGGCATTATGTAGATGGGGCATTAAGGAATTTATCTGAAATCCGCTTCAAAGAATCGCGTTGTCAATCAGAGGACGCAGAAATTCCCTCAACTCGTTTTGCGGTGTGGTAAATATCAATGCGTTGTTCCCATAAATAGTGAATTGTTGTGAGTTATGTCCTGCCAGACAACATGTCAACCCTACTCAAGATGAGCCCTCTCCAGAGGTGGATACGATGTTATGTGAAAATAAATGAAGACCTTCTGCCCAATCTTGTCTTTCTCACAAAATGCGATTGTAAAAGAATCACGCCGCCTGCCGCATCCGTTGACTTTTTATTGTTTGATGAAAGTGAATGCACTTTATAGTTTGCATTGTTCAACAATCACATTAACAGGCGAGATAGACAGCTCTTAACCACTTCAGCTCTGGAAGGTTTACCTCCCTTCCTGACCATGGTTTTTTTTTGCAAGACGGTACTGCGTTGCTTTAACTGAAAATTGCCCGGTCGTGCAATGCTGTACCCAAATAAAATTGATGTCCTTGAGAAATATTGGGGGGGGGGGGGGGATTCTGCAGATTTTTCTGAGTTTTTATATTTGTGAAATGTTAGTGATATCTCAGGGCAACTTTAAAGTGGACTCAAAAAATGTGGCTTTTTTTTATAATATAGAGAATACTAAGAAATGTTTTGTTAGAACTATTATTGTGCCTAAGCTGTGCCCTGAAAAATAAATAATTTGCCTGGAAAAAAAATAAAATAATTGATGTCCATTTTTCCCACAAATAGAGCTTTCTTTTGGTGGTATTTCATCACCACTGCGTTTTTTTATTTTTTGCGCTATAAACAAAGAACGACTGACAGTTTTGAAAAAACAAAAATATATATAATATTAGAATCGCAAAAAGCTGCAATTCAAGCAGCGCAACATTCTACTAGAAACCATTAGTGCAAATGAGAGAGTAAATAATAAAATTAAAATAGTGTGCTTTGTCTCAACAGATCCTCCCTGTGCCAATACATATATAAATATATAAAATCGTTATATAAAGTGCTACATTAACCACTTTAGCCCAGGAGGATTTGGCTGCTCGATGATCAGGCCCTATTTTGCGATTCGGCACTGCATTACTTTAACTGACAATTGCGCGGTCGTACGACGCTGTACCCAAAAAAAATTGACGTTCTTTTTTTCCCACAAACAGAGCTTTCTTTTGGTGGTATTTGATCACCTGTGCATTTTTATTTTTTGCGCTACAAACAAAAAAAGAGCGAACATTAAAGTAAAAATCTAAATTTTTTAACATTTTAGGCCAATTTGTTTTCTGCTACATATTTTTAGTAAATAAAATCGCAATAGGTGTATTTTGATTGGTTAGCGCAAAAGTTATTGCGTTTAATAACTACGGGAACGTTTTATGTCAGTTTTATTGTTATTTTTTAACTAATAATGGCAGCGATCTGCGATTTTTTTTTTTTGCGGGACTGCGACATTGTGGCGGACAGATCGGACCCCTGACTGACATTTTAGACACTTTTGGGGGTACCAGTGACATTACTACAGTAATCAGTGCTATAAATATGCACTGTTACTGTAAAAATGACACTGGCAGGGAAGTGGTTAACTTTACTGGTGATCAAGGGGTTAAGTGTGTCCCTAGGGGTGTGATTCTAACTGTCAAGGGGCGTGGCTAGTGATGTAACCACAGAGACATGCGATCCTATATAGCAGGTTCGCATAGCCTCTGTGCTTACTTCAGGGAGAATGACAGATGGGTGTGTTTACATCAGCCATCTGTCTTTCTCCCTCTGCTGCGGGAGATCTCGAGTGGCCGGCAGCCATCGGAGCCACCGGTCACAGGCGCTGTCTCCCCAGGGAACCAGCGGGGGCGAGAGCGCGCCACGCACTTGCCCCCTACAGTCTCAAGGGCGAGCGACGTAGGTCTACGTCGCTTTGCCTGTAAGCGGCAGAGTGCCGCAGTGAATGTACGGTGGGCGGGGCGGAAGTGATTAATAAGGTGCATAAAAAATGAATATCTAAAGTGCTATGTTAATGAAGTGCATTCAGTGCTAAGTGCAAAAAGGCAGAAAGTCCAAAATTATTAAAAAAGTCCAACAAATTATGCCCATGTGTCAGGTGAATGCAACCATGTGAATATATTCGGACCATGCAGGTAGTTAGAAATATAGTGATGGTGGAACCCTCCAAGCACCTTCAGGATATAGAAGAATTGAGAACTCACCAGAAGTAGTGGATCTCTGTTGTCATATGCCAACAAGGGATCACAAAACGCGTATGGGATTTCCAAGATCAGGATCCACTGCTCCGGGCACTCTTCTGAGGGGAGTTCCTGTGGGGTGGTCTCAAGCCAAATATAAAAACGGACTCCTCATAGTGTAGTATTAAGGTAAATAAATCCAGGTTTATTAAAAAATAGTATAGCAAACTTTAAAATTGTCCCATGGACATCATCCGACATGCTCTGCTAAACAGCATATAACAAATCCGGTCTCCCTGTAGTTTGCAGCCTGCCATATATATTTTTTACTTTTTGCTCTAAAACGCATCCAATAAAAAAAACAGCAAAAAATCAAATTTCTTCATTAATTTAGGCCAATATGCATTCTGCTATATATTTTTGGTAAAACAAATCCCAACAAGCATTAATTGATTGGTTTGCGCAAAAGTTACAGCGTCTACAAACTATGGGATTTCTTTTTTTACACTAGTAATGGCGGTGATCAACAACTTATAGCGGGACTGCAATATTGCACCTGACAAATCGGACACCTAACTGACACTTTTGATACTTTTTTGGGGACCAGTGACACCAATACAGTGATCAGCGCTTAAAAATATTCCTTACCACTGTACTAATGACACTGGCTGGGAAGGAGTTAACATCAGGGGCGATAAAAGGGTTAAATGTGTGCCTAAGGAGTGCTTATTAACTTCAGTAATTAAGGTATAGTGTGCCCCCTTTCAATGCAGAGAGACCAGCGTGCCCCTTTCAATGCAGTGTGACCAGCGTGCCCCCTTTCAATGCAGAGTGACCAGCGTGCCCCCTTTCAATGCAGAGTGACCAGCGTGCTCTCTTTCAATGCAGAGTGACCAGCGTGCCCCCTTTCAATGCAGAGTGACCAGGGTGCCCCCTTTTAATGCAGAGAGACCAGCGTGCCCCCTTTCAATGCAGAGAGACCAGCGTGCCCCCTTTCAATGCAGTGTGACCAGCGTGCCCCCTTTCAATGCAGAGTGACCAGCGTGCCCCCTTTCAATGCAGAGTGACCAGAGTGCTCCCTTTCAATGCAGAGTGACCAGCGTGCCCCCTTTCAATGCAGAGATACCAGCGTGCCCCCTTTCAATGCAGTGTGACCAGCGTGCCCCCTTTCAATGCAGAGTGACCAGCATGCTCCCTTTCAATGCAGAGTGACCCGCGTGCTCCCTTTCAATGCAGAGTGACCAGCGTGCCACCTTTCAATGCAGAGTGACCAGCGTGCTCCCTTTCAATGCAGAGAGACCAGCGTGCCCCCTTTCAATGCAGAGAGATCAGCGTGCCCCCTTTCAATGCACAGTGACCAGCGTGCCCCTTTCAATGCACAGTGATCAGCGTGCCCCCTTTCAATGCACAGTGACCAGCGTGCCCCCTTTCAATGCAGTGACCAGTGTACATGCCCCTTCAATGCAGTGACCAGCGTACATGCCCCCTTCAATGCAGAGATCAGCGTACGTGCCGCCTTCAATGCAGAGATCAGCGTACGTGCCGCCTTCATTGCAGTGACCAGCGTACATGCTCCCTTCAATGCAGTGACCAGCATACATTCCCCCAATGCAGAGACCAGCATACATGCCCCCTTCAATGCAGTGACCAGCGTACATGCCCCCTTTCAATGCAGTGACCAGCATACATGCCCCCTTTCAATGCATTGACCAGCATACATGCCCCCTTCAATGCAGTGACCAGCATACATTGCCCCAATGCAGAGACCAGCATACATGCCCCCTTCAATGCAGTGACCAGCGTACATGCCCCCTTTCAATGCAGTGACCAGCATACATGCCCCCTTTCAATGCAGTGACCAGCATACATGCCCCCTTCAATGCAGTAACCAGCATACATTCCCCCAATGCAGAGACCAGCATACATGCCCCCTTCAATGCAGTGACCAGCATACATTCCCCCAATGCAGAGATCAGCAAGCGTGCACCCTTCAATGCAGTGACCAGCATACATTCCCCCAATGCAGAGACCAGCATACATGCCTCCTTCAATGCAGTAACCAGCATACATTCCCCCAATGCAGAGACCAGCATACATGCCCCCTTCAATGCAGTGACCAGCATACATTCCCCCAATGCAGAGATCAGCAAGCGTGCACCCTTCAATGCAGTGACCAGCATACATTCCCCCAATGCAGAGACCAGCATACATGCCTCCTTCAATGCAGTGACCAGCATACATTCCCCCAATGCAGAGATCAGCGTGCGTGCCCCCTTCAATGCAGTGACCTGCATACAATTCCCCAATGCAGAGATCAGCGTGCGTGCCCCCTTACTTACCTGGAGCAGCGGCGGGCGGCTGCGCCTCAGTCCCCCGGCAGCGCGTCTCCTCCAGTCTTCCCGCTCCCGGCCTCCTCCTCGGCCAATGGCATGGGGTTTTCCTTGCGGCCAATCAGGAAGCGCGTATCGGACGCGCTTCCTGATTGGCCAGGAGGAGGATCGGTGTGACAATAGCGAATTTTCATTCGCTATTGTCACACAATGGGTGGGCTCGGGGCGCACTGCTCTGCGCCCCAGCTCCACCCTTTGCATCACTGTATTAGAGCCTCTGGCTCTAATTAGGTGATTTTTAAAAAAAAAACCATTAAGCTCCATGCGTCTGGCGCCCCTGCATGCAGATTAGGGGTCGGACGCATGGATGGGGGGCAGCGCCCCTGCGCCCTCAATACACCAGCCGCCACTGTTTCTGTGCTCTCTGTCTTTGCTGTGCTCCCATCAGTTACATTGTTCCCAGGTATCTCTAAGGGCTATAGAAACCCCTGCCAATCTATTTTATAGAGAAGAGGAGAGGGGAAGTTTCCGTTGTCCTGCTATAGTAGTTTGTTGCTCTGAAGAAGAGGTTAATCCTCGAAATGCGTCAGCCCATTGGACCTTCATTTCTGTCACATGAGTTGATGAATTATGGATTAAACTATGCTGGAATTTGTGATGAGCTTTTAACCACTTCCTATGCCCACCACATATATACTGCGGCAGGGTGACCCGGCTACGCAAAATCACGTACTGTACATGTATTTGATTTTGTGCACAGGTTTTCGGAGGCACGTGCGTGCCGCCAGAGCGCCACTCCAGCTGTGATTGGATACAGTGGGAGCCAATCAGCGGGTCAGGCGGTTGCGATGGCCGCCAGGAACTGACGATCGTTCCATGGAATGACAGAACGGCCGCCTGCCTATGTAAGCAAGGCAGACGGCTGTTCTGTCACAGAGGCAGAGAGAGATCTTGTGTTTCAGCTAATCTGAAACCTAGATCTCTCTTTTCCTCTAGTACATCCAGTCCCAGTACAGTTAGAAAGCACTCCCTAGGAGCACACTTAACCCCTTGATCACCCCTAGTGTTAACCCCTTCCCTGCCAGTGTCATTTATACAGTAATAGTGCATTCTTTTTAGCACTGATCACCTTATTGGTGTCACTGGTCCCCAAAAAGTGTCACTTATGTGTCGTATATGTCTGCTGCAATGTCGCAGTCCCACTAAAAATCTCTGATCGCCACCATTACTAGTAAAAACAATTACAAAAAAAAGTCCATAAATGTATCCCAAAGTTTGTAGATGCTATAAATTTTGCAAAATCAATTAATATACACTTATTAGGATTTTTTTTACCAAAAATTTGTAGCAGAATACATATTGGCCTAAATTTATGAAAAAAATTCGATTTTTTTTTTTTAAAATTATAGCAGAAATTAAAAAATATTGCTTTTTTTCTCAAAATTGTGGTATTTTTATTTGTTTATAGCGCAAAAAATAAAAATCTCAGAGGTGATCAAATACCACCAAAAGAAAGCTATATTGGGGAAAAAAATACATCAATTTTATTTGGGTACAGTGTCGCACAACCGTGCAATTGTCAATTAAATTACCACAGTGCGGAATCGCAAAAAAATTGCCTGGTCATTAAAAAAAAAAAAACCTTCCGGAGCTGAAGTGGTTAACAATAGTCAGTTTTGTGAGTATAATACTTACCACAATTTACTAAAATAAATATTTTTTTTTAGCATAACGCACTAGGTCGGTGCGCCCTGGGTTTCTTTTGTATGGTTATAGTATCCCGAAGTGAGTGTTCTCACCCTAGGACAGGAAGTATGTTACTGGCAGGATCGCTGGATGAGAATAAAGGAATAAAGTAGTTAAATAAAAGAATGCTAATGCCTTCTAGGGACTAGTAAGTGTCAATATATTGTATTTGTTTTTTTGTTTTATTATAGTTCGGAAGCTTTTTTGAGTCTCTGAACTGCAACTAGAATAGAGATAAGGAATTCTGACACGTTCCTTGCACTTAAAGGATGCATGACTCAAAAGTACTGAAGCCAGGCAAATAACATTTTCAAACAAAAATCAGCAATAAAAACCCCCATAATGTACAAAGTCACTCTAAATATTATTAAACCCAAATAAATATATATATATATATATATACAGTATATATATATATATATATATATATATATATATATATATATATATATATATACAATATATGTTCAAAAGTATTGGGACGCCTGCCTTTCCACGCACATGAACTTTAATGGCATCCCAGTCTTAGTCCGTAGGGTTCAATATTGAGCTGGCCCACCCTTAACAGCTTCATCTCTTCTGGGAAGGCTGTCCACAAGGTTTAGGAGTGTGTCTATGGGAATGTTTGATTATTCTTGTAGAAGCGCATTTGTGAGGTCAGGCACTGATGTCGGAGGGAAGGTCTGGCTCGCAGTCTCCGCTCCAATTCATCCCAAAGGTGTTATATTGAGTTTAAGTGCAGGCCAGTCGAGTTCCTCCACCCCAAATATTGCTCTTCCATGCCTTTATGGATCTCGCTTTGTGCACTGGTGTTCAGTCATGTTGGAACAGGAAGGGGCCATCCCCAAAATGTTCCCACAAAGTTGGGAGCATGAAATTGTCCAAAATGTCTTGGTATGCTGACACCTTAAGAGTTCCCTTCACTGGAACTAAGGGGCCAAGCCCAACCCCTGAAAAACAACCCCACACCTTAATCCCCCCTCCACCAAATGATTTACCCCCCTGGGACTCTCTCTCCTAATTTGCTGAGACACAACAGTGGCACCATTGGCTCCTGCTGATGTCAGTCAAAGTCAGGGAGCCAATCTGAATGGACACACAGAGCTGTAGCTCGGCTTGGGTGCCCCAACAGGGACCTGAGAAGAGGAGAATCTGGGCTGCTCTGTGCAAAACCAACTGCACAGAGCAGGTAAGTATAACGCGTTTGTTATAGAAAAAACTTTGCAATCACTTTATTGTATATCTAAAGCTTAAAGTGTTTTTCTTTTTTTTTAGATTAAGGAAGGGTTAAAATCCATCAGTTTAGTACATGGCCTGGAACTGAGCAAAGCTAAGAGGAGGGCCAGCATGACTAGGGTGAGCAGGAGAGGCTTAGTTGTACAGTGGGTTGGGGGGGGGGGTGTAGATAAAGTATACTACTTGCCTTTATAGGGAGGTTAAGGGACCAGCATGAAATTAATATGAAGAGAGGAGGCTAAACCTTGTTGGGCTTCAGTCAGGTTTTTTTACCTGGCATAAGTGAGGTTTCTTACACCCTCCTTCCTTCAGGCATCTTGGTTTTTCTGGTGCTGCTCTCTGTTTTACTTCTGTTTTTTTGTTTTTCATATGTCTAAATTTTATCTGATTTGTGGGTTTTTGTTTTACTTTTTGGTTCACATTTCATAGCAGCGGGAGGAGTCTCTGGGTCTTTGAAGGCGGTGCTGTCTTACACTTTTGGAGGACTATGGATTAGGCACATCTTAGGTATGGATGTCCCTTCCCTGCAGTAGGTTAGTTACAGTGTCTTTCCTGGGTGATATCTGGGAGTACGTAGGTGGTTCATTGTCCCCAAAGTGGTGTAGTAGCAGCTGGGGGCCTTTTCACTGGGTGGCAGATACAGCTGTTTTTTTTGGGGGGATTATAAGTACCTACAAAGACCTTAGACCTGGTAGCGTTTGCTGTTCTCTTAGAGCCCATTCACACTAGCACGACTTGTGAGGCGACTTGTGTAGCCCCAGGTCGCTTGACATAACAAAAGCAATGTTAATCAATCAGTGCCGTCTTAATTGGCACTACTGAAGTCGCTCCGACTTCAGAAAAGGGTCCTGTACTACTTTGAGGCGACCTGTGATCCGACTGTCCCATATACTTCAATGGGAGTCGCCTCATCTTAATTGACACGACTTGTTATCAAACTTTCCAGGAAGAAGAAAGATATTAGCCAGGCATTCCCCACAGACAAAGTCGCCTGTCTCTTCAAAGTAGTGCACAAGTCTCTTCCAAGTCTCTAAACAAGTCTCTTCAAGTCACGGGGCGACTTTCTGGTCGTGGTAGTGTGAACCGGGTCTAAATGCGTTGATTGTGTTTTATACAGTGTTTACATTATGATCCAAAGTTGTATTTAATTTTTATTGGTTGTGTAAAAAAAAAAAAAAGGTCTGCTATGGCCATTTGACTCTAAATGGATATTTGTCGTTTAGTCATTTTTGGGTTCGGGGGAGGTGTTGTACTTGGGTTACTGGGGATAGAGCTAAATGAGCCTTGGTCCTTGTATTTTTTCATTGCATTCTGTGTCCCATTGTGTAGATTTTCCATTTACTTCCCATTTTGTGGACACTTTCTCAAATTCCCCCTTGGATAGCTGTCACAGGAACAAGTGTCCCCATTGAAGGATTTACCCTCTAAGTCTTGTTTCGGTGACAGTTGAAAGTTTTATATGATAATTGTCATTAGTACAAATAGAAAAAGGGAATCTCCCTAAAGCAAGGGTCTTCAAACTATGGCCCTCCAGCTGTTCAGGAACTACAATTCCCATCATGCCTAGTCATGCCTGTGAATGTTAGAGCTAATGCCTCATGGGATGTGTAGTTCTGGAGGGCCATAGTTTGAGGATCCTTGCCCTAGAGGGAACACAACCACCAATAAAAACTCAACAGGGGTTCTAACTCAATATCCTAAACATTTTTTTTTTACTTTATAATTGCTTACTACACATGCAATCTACTGCTCTTTAAATTTCTAGAAAGTGTTAGTATTTTACAAATGCAATTTTGGCTCCTTTTGGCTCAGCTGTTTGTCACAGACCCAACTTTTCACTAAAAAGCTTTTTGCGAGAGACAATACTGCTTTTCTTTTCGGGATTTTTAATGGCGCCTGTCAATGAAGTCCTTCAAGAAATATTACCTAAGTGGACCTGTCAGCATGGCTCAAATGTGCTATAATGATAGTATTTGAAGGAAAAAACTGATATACTACAGTAGACATATTAGGAAGAAATAGTTTTTTCCTTTAAAATAGCATTTTCAGTAGTCTATGTTATGTAATGTCAGTGTAAAAATTATAAATACAGCTAGGTCCATATATATTTGGACACAGGCACACTTTTAGAGTTTTCCAGGTATTTACCACAACATTTTCAAATTATAGTTATATAATGGATATGGGCTGAAAGTCCACACTCTAAGGTTTAATTTGAGGGTATGTACATCCAAATCAGAGAAAGGGTTTATGAATTACAACTCTTAGGAATAGCCACATCCCCTTTTTCAAGGGACCAAAAGTAATTGGACAATTGAATCAAAAGCTATTTCATGGCCAGGTGTGGGCTACTCCTTTGTTATTTTTTAATCAATGGTCTGAAGTTTATTCTAAAGGGGAGAGTTACTAAATCTGGAGCACGCAGGATCTATTGCAGCTGTGAATAGTAACCAATCAGGTTCTAACTTCAGCTTGTTCAATTAAGCTTTGACAAAAAAAACCTTGAAGCTGATTGGTTTCTATGCAGAGCTGTACCAAATTCTGTGTGCACCAGTTTAAATCAGTAAAGCCTAGTACACACGCAACGAATTTACGCCGTCCGGTCGTCCATCTTTTGTCCAGAGTTGTGTTTTGTTGGTTGGAATGTGCCTAGACTGCACACAAATTTTCCCGCACGACAAAATTCTACTTCAGAAGTGATGTCATGTGTTGGTTTGCTTTCTTTGTGTTCTTTCTTCTCTGAGCATGCCCAGACTTGCTCATTAGATTTTTCCCTGTCGAAATCTGTACTGACTGCATGAAAATCGGCCGTGTTTTGACGGAGGACAAAAATTTTATAGTCTGCACACCAGATTTTTTTCGGCAGAAAAGTCGGAGTCGGTTGTCGGAAGCATCATACTAACAAGCTGAAAATCGGCAGATCGGTCATCGGACGAAAATTCCCGGCCGATTTTGACACGTGTGTACAAGGCTTAAGTCTCCCCCTAAGCGTGATATTTGCATTTGGAATCTATTGCTGTGAACCTACATCATGCGTTCAAAGTAGCTGTCCATACAAGTGAAACAGGTCATTGTAAGGCTTTAAAAACAAATCAAATCCATCAGAGAGATAGCAGCAACATTAGGAGTGGCCAAATCAACATTAAAAGTAGAATGCACTGGTGAGCTCAGCATTATAAAAAGGCCTGGACATTCATTCATAAGTCTGAAGATTAAAAAAGCCAGATTAGACTTTGCCAAAAAATATCTAAAAAAGCCAGACCAGTTCTGCACTTTGAAGTCTGCACTTTATATTAATTTAGATTATTTCATTTTAATTTTATTCTGGTGGCATACAGAGCTAAACATATGGAAATGGTGCCTGTGTCCAAATATATATGGACCTAACTGTACATTTGGACACAGGCACAATTTTCATACTTTTGGCTCGGTATGCGAGCTGTCCTCAGTTGTTTGTTGTTTGTGGGTCTTTCTGCCTTTAGTTTTGCCTTCAGCAAGTGAAATGCATGCTCAATTGGGTTGAGTTTAGGTGATTGGCAGAATAGTCTACTTCTTTTCCTTCAAAAGCTCCTGGGTTGCTTTTGCAGTGTGTTTTGGATCATTGTCCATCTGTACTGTAAAGCACCGTCCAATCAACTTTGCTGCATTTGGCTGAATCTGGGCTTACAGTATATCTCTAAATACTGAAGAATTTATCCGGCTGCTTCTGCCACATCATCAATAAACACCAATGACCCAGTGCCACTGGAAGCCATGCATGCCCATGCCATCACTCTGCCTCCACCATGTTTTACAGATGATGTTGTGTGCTTTGAATCATCAGCTGTTCCAAGCTTTCTTCACACTTGTCTTCCCATCATTCTGGTACAGAATAATCTTAGTTTCATCCGTAGAAAGAATGTTTTCCAGAACTGGTCTGGCTTTTTTAGATGTTTTTTGTGCAAAGTCTAATCTGGCTTTTCTATTCTTCAGGCTTTTGAATAGTTTGCCCCTTGTGGTGAACCCACTGTATTTGCTCTTGTGAAGTCTTCTCTTTATTGTAAACTTTGACAATGATACGCCCTTCACTTGTCTGGATGTTGTGAATAGGTTTTTCTTTACCATAGAGAGGATCCTGCAATCATCCACCACTGTTGTCTTCCATGGACGGCCAGGCCTTTTTATGTTGCTGAGCTCACCAGTGCGTTCTTCTTTCCTCAGAATGTACCAAACTGTTGATTTGGTCACTCCTAAAGTTGCTGCTATCTCTCTGACTTGCATGGACAGCTCTTTGAACACATCATGTAGGTTCACAGCAATAGATTCCAAATGCAAATACCACACTTAGAATCAACTTCAGACCTTTTACCTGCCAAATTGATGAAGAAATAATGAAGAGGTAGCCCACACCTGGCCATGAAACAGCTTTTAAATTCAATTGTTCAATTACTTTTGGTCCCTTAAAAAAGGGGGTTGGCTAATCCTAAGAGCTGTAATTCCTAAAATATTCCTCTAATTTGGATGCACATGCCCTCAAATTAAACCTGACAGTGGTCACTTTCAGCCCATATCCATTATATAACTATAGCTTAGATGTGCTTTGGTAAATACCTGAAAACATCTAAAATTGTGCCTGTGTCCAAATATATCTGGACCTAGCTGTATATGGACCTAACTGTAGATACTGCAATGAGCAGAGGTTGCTTAACTGCATTACAACATAGAGTTGGCAGCAAAAAATGCAAGCATGCGTCCAATAGAGAAGTGGAATATCAAATGTAATTATATAGAGGTGAGTGATGGAACAAGAGCTTGCAATCAAAATGGTTACAATTTACTGGTTATTACTTACTAAGTTAACTTGTGGGAAACAGCAGAATGAAGTGAACATTTATTTAATAGTTAATAGATTCAGCTCCAAGAGCAACTCCAATTTTGTTGAGAAAAAAACATTCACCTCTGGGGGATCTATGTACATATCAGGGGTTTTAACAAAATTTGTTGCAGATTCCTACCTTTTGTTATTCTGAAGAAATCCCTCTGTGTTTCTCTGTGCTCATATGCTGAGTGAGACTAATTGGAGTGGTTTCTTAATTATCAACCAGCTGCTGCACCTGCGGGGCTCTAATGAGAAAAATGGCAGGGTCTGCATCCCTTTAGACGTGATTTCCTATTGGGAGTATCTCACAAAAAAAATTACATTTTTGGTGCAGGGGATGCCAGAAATCTGACTTGTATCTTAGGGCAGACTTCTGGAAAAATCAGTGAGCCAATCACACAAGTAGAAAATGACATATCTGGGGGGCATTCTGTACATATTCTGTGTACAGAACATTTCCAGGTTGCCATTTTGTTTTGCAACTGACAGAAAATTACAGCGGCTGCAGATTGAAAAGGAAAGGTAATTTTTTTATAACATTTAATTACAATATGACTTGTGTCGCAATTGTATACGCTATATTATTTTCTTTTTTATTTGCTATTTTTTTATCCACGAAAGTGCAGTTACCCTTTAACATCTACAAATGTCATTGTGAAGGTAATCATTTTGCAGAAATGTGGAATGTATGTGGTGCCCAACTCCACAGTGAGAAATCACTGTGTTAAAAAATAAGAAAATCCAAATTTGAAAATTCTCTTACCCTTTAAGCAGAACTATACTCATCTCCAATCCAGTGATGGTGTGTCCAGGAGCTTCCTTGCTGGCCAATGACTAGTAGGTTGGCGCTTACGTCGTTTTGCATCTTCAACTTCTGAAAGGATCACCCATATGGCCCCTGTATGCATGGAGAGTTGTCAACTGAACTCACAAATAAATACTAGATATAAATATTCTCCTAAAGGGAGGTTGTCCTAGCGCTCCTTGTGCTCCTTTGGCTGGTCTGTTGGGTGGGTCATGGGCAACCTAGTGAGGTAGCAGTTCTGATCTTGGGCTGATCCTATAAATGTTTCAAGCTGACTTTGAAAGTTACTATTGTAAACAATGGACAATTGTCTTGTCTTGATGAATGTGTATTTGTTTTTCAGACTAACCACCTATCTGTCATTAATGGAAATTCTTTAGAAATTCAAATGAGTTGGACTCAAATGTAAAAATCAATTACAACTTGATTGATTGAAAAATGTATCTATATGACATGTGTATTGATCGCTTGTTTAATCAACCATATTCTTGTGTCGGCTGTGTTTTTTTATGTTTTTTTTTTATTTCTAATAAAATAGTTTGATAAAAAAAAATCAGTTTTTTGGTGCCTTAAAAATCCTAGTATTTTGCACCTGTTGTGAAATGCTAGGCCACATCCCCACTAAATTGCCTATCCAAGGGCCCAGCACTCCTGCTTTGTACTATCAATAAATAAATACCCAACAGATATTCTAACTCTAAATCATTTTGGCTTGAGTTTTAGTTTTAAGTGATTTGATAAGTTAGGTGATAATGGTTTATTTTCAGGGTTTTGTTTTAATTATAGTGGAAGGGAAAGTTTTAGGATTACGGTGATGATAAGTGTTGGCAATAGGTGGTACTTGAGGGGTCAGTAGGTGATAACGGCTTAGTTGTGGTAGTTTTGGTGGTGCTGGATCACATAAGTATTTGTAACAAGTATGGAAATGTGATGTGTTCAGTCTCTCAAAGTTATAGTTTGAATTTGTTTGGATTCTATTCTATTAAATTATATTTTATTATAGCATATACTACATATATTGGATGCTATTGGGTATATTATTGGATAAATATATTGGATTCCATTGGAGTCTATTGAATTCTTTTCTATTGGCTGATATTAGGTTTGGGGTAACCTCATCAATGGAATGCCTTTATGACTTGGAGGTGTGTTGGGGATTAATGGCGCTTCTCCACTGCATGGAACTGAACGGTTCGGCTCGCTTTTGTGCTTTTCCCCTGCTGGTACCGCATGGTATGGTGTAGGAACGGTTCGGTATGGTACGGTACGGTACGGTACGGCGGCGCTTTTCCACTACATGGAACCGAACGGTACGGCTCTCAAAAACAGTACCACCTCGATTGTGGTTCCAAGAGGTACCATACCCGGTACCATATCCCACAATCCTTTGCATGCAGTCACTACTAGCCACTAATTGGTCAGAGAATCCCACCACCCCGTTGTTATCCCACCCACTTAACTTTAGTACTACTTTAGTGGAAAAGCAAACCATACCATACCGAACCGTTCCAACACCGTACCATGCGGTACCAGCGGTGGAAAAGCAAACCGTGCCAAGCAGGGCCAAGCAGGGCCGAGTAGACCCGAGCCGGTACTTGCAGTGGAAAAGTGCCATAAGATTTTGTAAAAAGTTTAAAGACAGAATGCTTAAAAAATGTTTTACATTTATTTTGCTCAAATGTTCATGACACATGCCAACACATTTCTGGGTTCCTAACCCCTCCCCCCTCCCCTCTTCAGGATTCTAAGACTGCTGGATGAGAAAGGTTTGTATAATGGTAAAGAGTTGTCAAGGAATCCCTGGAGGCGGACTTGAGGTTGACATGCCACGACAATTGTGCAAGTAAAAAAAAAAAAAAAATTTTATTTTTATTTTCTTTATTTTTTTACATGTTTACTTTAAAACTTCTTCATACCCGGACAGTGAAGAAAAATATTCAACATATCTGAGCCCAGGGATAATTTATTAGTGCGTTACTGTAGTAATCTGGACACTGACAGCCTCAGAACATGGGTTACTTTGTTGTGTAGTGAATTGCTGCATGTTCAAATATTCTTTTGTAGATGACAGATCCCTTTAATGCTTAATGTTTTAGTTGCGTGACTACGCTACAATTGGCTGTAAAAATATTTTTCCTTTAATGCTTTTTTTTTTTTTTTTCTATCATTGATGTGTACCGCATAGCGGTTGATTTGTCACAGTAAATGACACTTTCCATCATAACCCCCTTAGGTAAAACTTAGACTACTGTTTAATAGTATTTTATTAGAGCCCGTTGAGCCGTTTTAAACTTGTCAGTGCTCCCCCCATCCCTTTATTTTCTAAAGAAATATATGAAAGCCAATCTTACCTGTCTGTCCTGGGTAAGCTTCATACCTAGCATTCCTCTCTGTCAGCCTTTGTATGGCTCAAAGTTCTTTGCTTATAAGATAAGCTGTAATCAGAGGACAAAAGGTGTATAGTGAAAATTAGAGCATCCGTGAACCTCAAACAACAGCCAAGGGCAGGACAGTCCGAACACAAAACAACACACAAATACCATTTCTCAAAAATCTCTTTCATGTCTGTCTGGAATGGCTGAACATCTTGACAAAGTACCATTAAAAATGTCTGTAGACATAATATGATGTCAGCATGAAATGTACAAATTTAGGCACCATTGTTTGACTATTGCAGAGTCCACTGGGTCATTTTGGACACTGAGAACAACTAGATGTTTTCATATAGCTAGTAGCAGGTATCACAATAAACTGGACTTTATTTTTTTTTTAGAAAAGTTGGAGATCATTTGCTACTCATTTAAGTACTTCAGTAGGAGAAATATAATAAAATGGATTTATCAGTATTATAGTAGCTGAAAAAATATATGTAACGTAACAGCATTTTGATATTGTCAGGGACAGAGATCCATATCCACAGGGAGAGGCACAGTCCAGGACCTGAGGTTGTGTGGTGACACATGTGTCACAGAGGTGTACACTGGAGTCAAAGCATATTCTAGGGTCAATGAGTGACCCAGGGTTCACAGGAGTCACACGGGATACAGGAGACACTGGTAAACAGGAGTCACTGAAGACACAAGAGTGCACAGGGATCACCAGAGTCACTAGTAATACAGCAGTTTTCGGGGGACACAAAAATACTGGGGTCCCTGGAGATACATGGGGGTCACTTGCATGCAAAAGAATCACTGAGGGCACAGAAGCACTGGGGTCACTAGAGTCTCTGGGGTCAGAGAAGTGCACAGGGGTCACAGAGTCTCTGGTGGCACAAAAGGCTCGCGGGAGGCACAGAAGTGTAGAGGTCACTGAAGGCACAGGAGTTCAGGGATTACTGGAGGCAAATAAGTGCAGGATTGCTGGAATGTATATGGGTCCATGTCACTGGAAGGACATGGAACACAGAAACAGACACTGGAGACATGGGGGGGGGGGACTCAGGTTAAGTGTAGCTCAAACCTCAAACAATGTGTTGCATAGCCCTTTATAGCCCTTTATTGCAGCCACTATGAACAGATTGTCAGTGGCACCAACACTCCAGGTGGAACCTGGGAGCGCCGATGGCTGTACATCAGAGATAAAACCCAGCACTGGATCAGGGAGGAGGTGAGTATGACAGATACTTTATTATTCAAGGAAAAGCTTAATTTCTGATACCAATTGCTGCACGATTATCACGTAGCAGAAGGCCATGTGATTGCAGCTAAGCAACCAAACTTGGAAAAGAAAAGGGCTTAATTTAAGTATAACTTCATCTTTTGTTAAACAATACTTGGAACCAAAACTGCCATCTAAAAAAAAAATCAACAATTTACTTATATATAACTTTCTGGAATGACCCCAAAAAATTATTCAAATATATTAATAGTAAAGAGGTCAGGTCTGAGCATGTAGGTCCTTTAAAAAATAATCTAGAGGGGGTGATGGGGGACAAAGAGAAGGCAAATTTAATAAATACCTTCTTCAGCTCTGTGTATACAAAGGAGCATGGGGGTGCTCATGTCTATAATGGGGACGGTAGTGACACAGCCCCAAATGATCCACAATGGCTCAAAATTAATATGGTCCAGAAATATTTAGACAGAATAAAGGTGGATAAAGCACTGGCTATTGCCTTGTGCACATTTGAGCTTGCATTTCTGAATCTAGACATATACTGCATTTTATATACATTAGTAGTGTGGTGATCCAGCGTGTATTACATGGATTTGAAGCATGTGTAAGGTGATGTAGGAAACAAGAAGATTTTGAAGGTAATCCTTTTGTTTAAGGTTTTATCATTATTTCCTTCTTCTCTCTAATGCTGTGCATTTATTACTGAGCCATCACTAAAGCAGAATGACATTGTGTGTGTGTGTGTTTGAAGACAGAGTACAGAAACACGTATGGAAAAATTATTTACACCTAATACCCAACTGTCCAGATTCTGAGGCTCATACCATATCCTGGCTGTTTATCCCTGATTTTAAGCCTTTAATTGCAACTCTAATGGGTGTAGCCAGGTGGTGGGCTACAGCAATTTGGAGAAGGAGACATTGACTTTATTCTTCTCTCCCTTTACTGAGATACTGATATCATGCTGCACCATTCTCCTCTGGCCAACAGGGGGAGAGCTAAAGCCAAGCAAGCCCATAGACTTCTCAGCAGAGTGCCAAGAATTCTGGGAGTTTGAGACGGCAGCCATATAATGGAGCCAATGGACTCCTTACACTACATATCCTAATAGACACTGTGAAGTAGGTGGAGTGGAATGATGCGTTTTTATTAAACTGCCAGGAAAAGTTCTTTCTCTGGTACCGAGGGAGTTAGAGAGAGAGCACCTCTGTCTGCCAGTAGGAAATCATATCAGCAGTAATCAGAGCCTGAGAGTGGGAGTGGGGGCACCCAAGGCAGCACCACCCCCATCGCAGCACCTACATCACTGCCGCAGGAGGACTGGAGCATCCACTCCTTCTCAGCTTCCCATCGCTGATCATTGGAAGCTTTCAAGGAGAGACTGAGTGCCCCCCTTCTACAGAGAGAGGTCACCACAGCATCCTGGGAACTGGTGAGAGGGCTATTTGCCCATTGCTGAAAGTACTAGCAAGGACTTAGAAAGGACACCAAGTATATCCAAGCCATACAGCACCCATACTGCACTCTATACTGCACTTATTCCAAACCTAGACTGCAGCTATACCAACTAGTGTTGAGCGAACACGGGCTGTATTATTCGTGTTCGTACCGAATAATTGGATTTTTTGTACCCGAACACGGACACGGACACTTTACTGTATGTTCGGGTAAAAATCCGTGTTCGGTCGTTTTATTTCCGGGTTTTGCATGCTTTGGCGCTCTTTTCATGGCGGGCTTTCAACAGCCAATCAACAATCGTTTAACTGGTGTGCCTTAAGCCATCCCAGCCATGCCTGCAAATGTCTCAGTAGCTGTGATTGGCCGTCTGAAGCATGTGACCAAGTCTTTATAAGTTCGAGGCAGCCGCAGCGGCGTCATTATGCTGCTTAGATTCAGGGACAGAGCACACATCAACGTGCTGGCTGCTGATTAGGGAAAGATAGGCAGGAAAAAACCATTTGTGTCCGGATAGAATTGAGGGACAGGTCGGAGTGTTTAGGCAGGGCGAGTTGTAGGCATTTTAGGGATAGAGTCTGCTGAATTATAGGGTCAGTGTCTTCTACAAACTACAATCGATATTGCTGTGTGGGGGGTGGGGTCTGCACTCAATCCTGATCTACGATCTCTTCTCAATCCTGTTAGGGACAGAGTCTGCTGAATTTTAGGGAAACTGTGTTCTACAAACTACAATCGATATTGCTGTGTGGTGTGGGATTGGAGATAGGCAGGTGTCAGTGATCCACATCCATTTTTCTGTGTGTGAGCTGCAGTGAACACAATCTTTTTGGGCTGCAGTGAACACAATCTTTTTGGGCTGCAGTGAACACAATCTTTTTGGGCTGCAGTGAACACAATCTTTTTGGGCTGCAGTGAACACAATCTTTTTGGGGTGCAGTGAACAAAATCTTTTTGGGGTGCAGTGAACACAATCCTTTTTGGTGTGCAGTGAACACAATCTTTGTGGGGTGCAGTGAACAAAATCCTTTGTGGGGTGCAGTGAACACAATCTTTTTGGGGTGCAGTGAACAAAATCCTTTTTGGGGTGCAGTGAACAACATCCTTTTTGGGGTGCAGTGAACACAATCTTTTTGGGGTGCAGTGAACAAAATCCTTTGTGGGGTGCAGTGAACACAATCTTTTTGGGGTGCAGTGAACACAATCTTTTTGGGGTGGAGTGAACAACATCCTTTTTGGGGTGCAGTGAACAAAATCCTTTTTGGGGTGCAGTGAACAAAATCATTTTTGGGGTGCAGTGAACACAATCTTTTTGGGGTGCAGTGAACACAATCTTTGTGGGGTGCAGTGAACACAATCTTTTTGGGGTGGAGTGAACAACATCCTTTTTGGGGTGCAGTGAACAACATCCTTTTTGGGGTGCAGTGAACACAATCTTTTTGGGGTGCAGTGAACACAATCTTTGTGGGGTACAGTGAACAGAATCTTTGTGGGGTGCAGTGAACACAATCTTTGGGGGGTACAGTGAACACAATCTTTGTGAGGTGCAGTGAACACAATCTTTGTGGGGTGCAGTGAACACAATCATTGTGGGGTGCAGTGAACTCAATCTTTGTGGGGTACAGTGAACACAATCTCATACTTCTGAAGGTTTGAGGGTGCTGCCTGTTCCATACTCCCCCTACTCCTCATCTAGCCTTTTAGGGGTACAAACAATAGTAATTGGGGCCTAGTGTGGTTGTGTACGTGTGATATACATACACTTTTTTGGGATCATATTTTCTATTCCGCTATTTAATCAAAAACCTTTGGGGATCAGTTAAATTGGGGGATAGTCTGTGTTGGTACGTGTGAGAGAGATCCACCTTTCCAAGTTGTTGGGGTTCATCTCATACTTCTGAAGGTTTGAGGGTGCTGCCTGTTCCATACTCCCCCTACTCCTAGCCTTTTAGGGGTACAAACAATAGTAATTGGGGCCTAGTGTGGTTGTGTACGTGTGATATACATACACTTTTTTGGGATCATATTTTCTATTCCGCTATTTAATCAAAAACCTTTGGGGATCAGTTAAATTGGGGGATAGTCTGTGTTGGTACGTGTGAGAGAGATCCACCTTTCCAAGTTGTTGGGGTTCATCTCATACTTCTGAAGGTTTGAGGGTGCTGCCTGTTCCATACTCCCCCTACTCCTAGCCTTTTAGGGGTACAAACAATAGTAATTGGGGCCTAGTGTGGTTGTGTACGTGTGATATACATACACTTTTTTGGGATCATATTTTCTATTCCGCTATTTAATCAAAAACCTTTGGGGATCAGTTAAATTGGGGGATAGTCTGTGTTGGTACGTGTGAGAGAGATCCACCTTTCCAAGTTGTTGGGGTTCATCTCATACTTCTGAAGGTTTGAGGGTGCTGCCTGTTCCATACTCCCCCTACTCCTAGCCTTTTAGGGGTACAAACAATAGTAATTGGGGCCTAGTGTGGTTGTGTACGTGTGATATACATACACTTTTTTGGGATCATATTTTCTATTCCGCTATTTAATCAAAAACCTTTGGGGATCAGTTAAATTGGGGGATAGTCTGTGTTGGTACGTGTGAGAGAGATCCACCTTTCCAAGTTGTTGGGGTTCATCTCATACTTCTGAAGGTTTGAGGGTGCTGCCTGTTCCATACTCCCCCTACTCCTAGCCTTTTAGGGGTACAAACAATAGTAATTGGGGCCTAGTGTGGTTGTGTACGTGTGATATACATACACTTTTTTGGGATCATATTTTCTATTCCGCTATTTAATCAAAAACCTTTGGGGATCAGTTAAATTGGGGGATAGTCTGTGTTGGTACGTGTGAGAGAGATCCACCTTTCCAAGTTGTTGGGGTTCATCTCATACTTCTGAAGGTTTGAGGGTGCTGCCTGTTCCATACTCCCCCTACTCCTAGCCTTTTAGGGGTACAAACAATAGTAATTGGGGCCTAGTGTGGTTGTGTACGTGTGATATACATACACTTTTTTGGGATCATATTTTCTATTCCGCTATTTAATCAAAAACCTTTGGGGATCAGTTAAATTGGGGGATAGTCTGTGTTGGTACGTGTGAGAGAGATCCACCTTTCCAAGTTGTTGGGGTTCATCTCATACTTCTGAAGGTTTGAGGGTGCTGCCTGTTCCATACTCCCCCTACTCCTAGCCTTTTAGGGGTACAAACAATAGTAATTGGGGCCTAGTGTGGTTGTGTACGTGTGATATACATACACTTTTTTGGGATCATATTTTCTATTCCGCTATTTAATCAAAAACCTTTGGGGATCAGTTAAATTGGGGGATAGTCTGTGTTGGTACGTGTGAGAGAGATCCACCTTTCCAAGTTGTTGGGGTTCATCTCATACTTCTGAAGGTTTGAGGGTGCTGCCTGTTCCATACTCCCCCTACTCCTAGCCTTTTAGGGGTACAAACAATAGTAATTGGGGCCTAGTGTGGTTGTGTACGTGTGATATACATACACTTTTTTTGGATCATATTTTCTATTCCGCTATTCAATAAAAACCTTTGAGGATCAATTGAATTGCGGGATAGTCTGTGTCGGTACGTGTGAGAGAGATCCACCTTTCCAAGTTGTTGGGGTTCATCTCATACTTCTGAAGGTTTGAGGGTGCTGCCTGTTCCATACTCCCCCTACTCCTCATCTAGCCTTTTAGGGGTACAAACAATAGTAATTGGGGCCTAGTGTGGTTGTGTACGTGTGATATACATACACTTTTTTTGGATCATATTTTCTATTCCGCTATTCAATAAAAACCTTTCTAGGGCAAGATCTTAAATTACAGAAATATGAGGAGACCGTCAAATAAGGGCCGTGGCCTGGGTCGTGGTGCTGCTGGTAGAGCTCCTGTTGCAAGGAGAGGACATGGTCGATCTGTGCCAGCTACACGCACAAGTGAAACACCTTCCTCAAGTGTGAGTAGGCGACAGAACCTGCATCAGTATTTGGTAGGGCATCAAACGCCCCTAGAAGTGATGAGGCCAGAACAAGTTGAGGCGATAGTAGATTGGTTTGCTGCTGACAGTGCCTCCAGTTCCTTCACATTGTCTCCCACCCAGTCTACTGCAGAAAGGTCAGAGTTGGCACCTGCAGCCAATGTCCAACCGTCTTTCACCTCACCCCCTTGCAAATCAGGCCAGCAGTCTGAGCCCCAAGCCATACAGCAGTCTCTTATTCTTTTTGAGGACTCTGTCAGCAGGGTTTCCCAGGGCCATCCACCTAGCCCTGCCCCAGAAGTGGAAGAGATTGAGTGCAGCGATGCCCAACCACTTATTTCTCAAGATGAGTACATGCAAGGATCATCGCAGCACGTCTCCGATGATGACGAAACGCAGGTGCCAACTGCTGCGGCGTTCAGCATTGTGGAGACCGACAAGGAGGGCAGGGGTGAAGACTGGGTGGAAGATGATGTGGAGGACGATGAGGTCCTCGACCCCACATGGAATGAACGTCATGCAGGTGACCTGAGTAGTTTGGAGGAAGAGGCGGTGGTCGCACAGAGCCACCAGCACAGCAGAAGAGGGAGCAGGGTGCAGAAGCGGAGCGGCCGTGCCCTAGACACTACGCCCGCTACTGCCCAACGCAGCAAGGGAACGAGCGCACCAAAGTCAGCTCAAAGGAGTTCTCTAGCGTGGAAGTTCTTTAGAAAATGTGCTGATGACAGGACACGAGTGGTTTGCACCCTGTGCAATCAGAGCTTGAAGCGAGGCATGAACCTTCTCAACCTGAGCACAACCTGCATGATCAGGCATCTAAGTGCAAAGCACGAGCTGCAGTGGAGTACACACCTTCAAAACCAAGAAACGTCTCTGGCTCATCCTGCTTCCTCTTCTGCTGCAGTCTCGGCCGCTCCAGCCACATCTGTAGTGATACCGGCACCTGCCACCCCGCAAACAGACGATCTGTCAGCAACACCACCACCTGGGTCACCAACAACCATCTCCACAATGTCCCGTGGAAGCGTTCAGCTTTCCATCTCCCAAACACTTGAGAGGAAGAGGAAGTACCCCCCTACCCACCCGCGATCCCTGGCCCTGAATGCCAGCATTTCAAAATTATTGGCCTTTGAAATGCTGTCATTCCGTCTGGTGGAGACGCACAGTTTTAAAAACCTTATGTCGGTGGCTGTCCCACAGTACGTCGTGCCCAGCCGCCACTACTTTTCCAGGCAAGCCATCCCTTCCCTGCACAACCAAGTGGGGGAAAATATCAGGTGTGCACTGCGCAACGCCATTTGTGCCAAGGTCCACCTAACTACGGATACGTGGACCAGTAAGCACGGTCAGGGGCGTTATATCTCCCTAACGGCACACTGGGTAAATGCAGTGGCGGATGGGCCTGAGGCGGATAGCAATTTGGCGCATGTCCTTCCACCACCGAGGATTGCAGGGCGCTTCAGTTTGCCTCCTGTTCGTAACTCCTCCTACTCCGCTTCCTCATCCTCTACCGCCTCCTCATCCGGACAGCGTAACACCTTCACCACCAACTTCAGCACGGCCAGGGGTAAACGACAGCAGGCAGTTTTACAACTTGCCTGTTTGGGGGACAAACCACACACCGCGCAGGAGTTGTGGAGGAGCATGGAACAGCAGACAAATGAGTGGTTGCTGCCAGCGAGCCTCAAGCCCGGCCTGGTGGTGTGTGATAACGGGCGAAATCTCATAGCAGCTCTGGGCCTAGCCGGTTTGACGCACATCCCTTGCCTGGCGCATGTGCTGAATTTGGTGGTGCAGAGGTTCCTTAAAAACTACCCCGATATGTCAGAGCTGCTGCAGAAAGTGCGGGCCGTTTGTGCGCACTTTCGGCGTTCTCACCCTGCTGCTGCTCGCCTGGCAGCGCTGCAGCGTAACTTCGGCCTTCCCGCTCACCGCCTCATATGTGACGTGCCCACAAGGTGGAACTCCACCTTGCACATGCTGGAAAGACTGTGCGAGCAGCAGCAGGCCATAGTGGAGTTTCAGCTGCAGCACGCACGCGTGAGTCGCTCTGCGGAACAGCACCACTTCACCACCAATAACTGGGCCTCCATGCGAGACCTGTGTGCCTTGTTGCGCTGTTTTGAGTACTCCACCAACATGGCCAGTGGCAATGACGCCGTTCTCAGCTTAACTATCCCACTTCTATGCCTCCTTGAAAAAACAATTCGGGCGATGATGGAAGAGGATGTGGCACAGGATGAGGAGGAGGAGGAGGATGAAGAGGTAACATTTCCAAGGCTTTCAGGGCAGTCATTCGCAAGGGGCTCCGAGGGTGGGTTCCTGCACACGCAAACGCCAGGGACGCAATTGTCCAGCAGGGGCACAGTTCTGGAGGATGAGGAGGATGAGGAGGAGGAGGAGCTGGAGGAGGAGATGGAACCATGTTCACAGCAGGGTGGCACCCAGGCCAGCTCATGGCCATCACTGGTGCGTGGCTGGGGGGATACAGAGGACACGGACGATACACCTCCCACAGAGGACAGCCTTTCGTCGCCTCTGGGCAGCCTGGCACACATGAGCGATTACATGCTGCAGTGTCTCCACAACGACCGCCGAGTTGCCCACATTCTAACTTGTGCTGATTACTGGGTGGCCACGCTGCTGGATCCCCGTTACAAGGACAACGTACCGTCCTTAATTCACTCACTGGAGCGCGATCGCAAGATGCGCGAGTACAAGCGCACGCTGGTAGACGCCATGCTGCTGGCATTCCCATCTGACAGCGGGGCCACAGTGGAAGCACAAGGCAGAGGAGGAGGAGGAGGAGGTCGCCAACGCAACCAGGGCACCGCCAGCACCTCAGAAGGCAGGGTTAGCATGGCCGAAATGTGGAAAAGCTTTGTCAGCACGCCACAACAAACAGCAGCACCAGCAGCTCAGATGGAACGTCTTAGCAGGAGGCAGCATTTTACCAACATGGTGGAGCAGTATGTGTGCACACGCCTACATGTAGTGAATGACGGGTCTGCACCCTTTAACTTCTGGGTCTCCAAATTGGGCACATGGCCTGAGCTTGCCCTTTACGCCTTGGAGGTGCTGGCGTGCCCTGCAGCCAGTGTATTATCTGAACGGGTATTTAGCACGGCTGGGGGCGTTATAACAGACAAGCGCAGCCGCCTGTCCAGAGACAATGTGGACAAGCTCACGTTCATTAAAATGAACCAGGCATGGATCCCACGGGACTTTTCCGTACCTTATGCAGAATAGCAATGGATACCGACCTTACCCACCCATTGTTCCATTTTTGCTCTTTCTCACTCTTTTGGGGTGTACCCTCATTTAAAATTTTTGAAAAGAAGCAGTGTTGGCTACCTCGTCCTCCTCCTCAGGGCCAGATTAATGTAGGGGCTATTGGAGCTGCAGCTCCAGCCCCCTACCTTTTATATAGGCCCCGGGTTGGCCATATTCACTGTTACCGCTCTTCTGTCACTTGTAAACACAGAAGTCTGGCTTCTATGCTCGCTTCCCCAGGCAGCACCCTCAGAACCTCCCCACACAGCGTGAAGGCCGGACAAGGAGGGACAGTTGGCGATGCATGGATGTGTTTATGGGCTTCAGAGACAGCATCCCATGTTGAATTAGGCATGCATGGCTGCACCCTTCCTCCTCTGGGTGCATGGCAAGGCACGGCCCTTAAGGCCCTTCAAAATCCTCAGCACCAAGCCCATGATGCTGTTAATCCGGCCCTGGTCCTCCTCCACCGCCGCTTCCACCTACACCGCCCATAGGTGTGCGCAGCCTATTGCATTAAGGTGTGCACCCCAAAGTTGAAATACACATGCATGTGTTTGCCAGCAGGGAGAGTAATGTATCGGGGCCATGTACCTGTAGGCAAGGAGAAATAGAGCAGAGCAGGTCCCAGGGAGATCTTTCCCATCTCCTCACTGGCAATGCTATGTGCCCTAGGTGATTAGGGTGTGCCCAGGCACACCCAGCACACCCTGTGCGCACGCCTATGTCACCGCCACATCCACCACCACCTCAACCTCCCTCCTACTCCATATGGGCCTCGTCCTTCAGAGATGAAGAAGAACATTGTTTTATTTTTCTGTTTTTTTTTTGTTGTTTTAAGTTATTTCCCTATCCACATTTGTTTGCAGAGCACTTGCCATGCTCTTAATTACGTTTTGCTGCCATTTGCAGCACTCTAGCCCTTTCCTTTGGTGTTTTAGAGCCATTTTAGTGCCTTAAAGTTCGGGTCCCCATTGACTTCAATGGGGTTCGGTGTCCGGGAAAAGTTCGGTAAAAGTCCGGGACACGGACCCGGACTTTTTTTTAAAGTTCGGCCGAACCCATCGAACACGGACATCTAGGTGTTCGCTCAACCCTAATACCAACCCTATGCTGCATTATGCCAAATCTTTACTGTATCTGAACCATATCTACCTTGCACCTGTGCTGAGATTCTACCGTAACGACACTGTCCCTCTACTGCATGCAGGTTAACTTGAACTGTCTTTAAGTGCACCAACGCTGCTAGCCTGAAGAGTAACATCTCAGATGACTGGCCCTCCTGTAATAATTATTCTGCAAGTTACCTTTGTTCTTCTGCCTCCTCCTCTACATTCTCTTTTCTTTTGGACAGTGCATACCCAGTCAGTCTAGAAGTAGCATCACTGCCACGAATGCTCTGGCAGTATAGTTCCAGCACTAGTTTAAATGTTTTACTGCTCACTGCTGCCCTTGAGATAGCCTTGCTAATGTTTATGCTGATCTAGATGCCAAATGTCATCTTATGCCTAGTCCTTGCTGTTAATCACTGTGTCTTGAAATCTAAATTGATTGATGAGTTATTCCCATTGTTAATCCATTGTATGCCTGCCTAGTTACCAACCATATTGGGTGATAATATATTATGTTTGCCTTTACTACCCAGTTTGGTTCCTGTTTTATTTAATATAGCACTACTACTGGGTACTAGGTATTATTTTCAGTGATTTCCTGTGATATTGTATGTTTGTACACTCAACCTGGTGTGTTGGAGGGCTGAGGTTCTTGAAAAGGTCAAGGTAGAGAACTAAGGACCCATCCTAATCAATGGCTTCTATGGGGGTAGTACTACATGGGTTTTTGGCACTTTTATTTTATTTTACCTTATGTGTATACATTTTTGAAACAATATTTGATATCCTTTTTTTACAATATATATCAAGTCTTTGTTTTAAAAATAAAAATTTAACATGGGGTGCATCCGTGACACTGATGTCACAAACCATTAAGGTTACTAAAGAAAGAGCAGAGCAAAAGCTGTTTACTTTTAGGCTCTCTTATTCAAAATCTGTATGCCCCCTTTGAGTAGAGCAGTGGGGAGAAGAGGGAGTGGTTGTGGTAGTTACTTCTCTGAATCTTAAGGATATTTATCTTTGCATGCATTTTGGAGTTTGATCTATTATACTCTCTAAACAAGGGTTTTCAACAAAGCTGGGTGGCAAGGATGCACTGGAAAACATAACAAAATAATTAATCTCAGGTTTATGTTACAGGAGAAATTCAGCATGTTCCAGGTTTTCAAGCAGTACTAAATGATCTGTTTGTAATGTAAAAAATGTTATCAAGCAAACTAAACTGTAAGAAAACTGTGACTTACACACCAGGGATCTGGGCCCATTGGCATGAATCTTTTGAAAGCCATACAATTACCTTATAGACCAGCAGCACCAATGTTGTATAGAAGACATAAGAACATAATTGGTTATCGTCGATTTTTGCTAAGAAAACTGCATTTCTCAAGAGAAAGAAGGAAGTTTTCTTCAACCTTTTTTCCAGATGTCTTTCGCCAGATCCAAAGACCTCACGGGATCTCTTCACCCTCTTGTGGGACTGTAGACAGAACCAATCAGAAGAAAAACATATATCTAATATATAAATAAGATACATAAATAAAAAAGACCAGACCTAGAATATGGATTGAAAATTGGCCACGGCCCTTTATTGATATAACAATTAAAACTTGTATATATATATTATACACAAATATATATATATTTAATAACATATATAACATATAATAAACAGTATATATATTAACTCAGCATTAACTGCTCAAGTTAATTCACTTAAACTTACAATATCCACAACCACAATATATATCATTAACTCAGCTATAACCACTCAAGTTAACATTAAAATATCCAAAATTTTTAGTATCAAGTACAAAGATATCAAAAAAAGGACCGTGACATAGGGTAAATAGAGGGGTGGGGAGGGCGGGACAACCTTCTTCTTCTGTCCCCGCCGTTAGATTAACTGCTGACACAGTTATTACTTTACACAAGCTCAATCCTGCAAATAACCGTTATTACAGTTGCCATATAAAAAAGGACCAATCAGATTTAAATATGCAAATGAGCACATACTAACAAATTATTCTGTTATTGATTGGTCTGTCACAATCCCATAGGTATAGGTGGAGCAATGAATGCACCCCCTAACCTTTATTCCTCTGGCAGTGGGCCTTAAAGCCCAACTCCAGCCAACATTTTTAATCTGAAACAATTGGAAATAGATAGAATTACCTGCATATTTTTAACGCTGTCTTTGTGTGTCAATAACCTCAGATGCATTTCTTGTCCAGGTGTCATCCGGATAAAAATCCCCCCAATGGAGTCACAGACAAAAAACCTGATAAAAGTTGTAACTCATCCCCATTTTATCCAAAACAAAGCACCCATTCACACATTTGTAGTTGTGGCACGTGTGGAAACACACGCACAGTGAAAATGTAAACTGAAGTACAAAAAAACAGCCACACAGGGAGGAATTACATCTTGTACACCCTGTTTATTGAGCTCAAACCAATATACACAATTATAGAAATGAATAATTATGAACAGTTACAATGAATATACAAAATCATCTGGGTACAAATATGTAGTACACAATAGAGAAAGAAACAGAAACACTGACACAATAGGTATAGCATTTTATGGGTTGTAGGGGACAGTTCCTAATCCCATTCATAACTGTTTCATAGGGGTAATCTAATTGATTAATGATTTCCATTGCGCTACAGTAGGGGAAGATGGGTTCTTCCATTTAATTGCTTTGGCTTTATGGGTCATAAACAGTGCTGCTTACAAAAATATTCTAGTATAACGTGGCCCTTATTCTTCGATACTCTTCATCTAATATGCCTAACAGACAAATATCAGGTGTACAGTGTAGAGGGAGTTGCAATAAAGTAGAAAGCACAGTGATTACCGTCTTCCAAAACTCAGAGATCGGCAGATATCCCAAAATGAGGTATATAAAATCTTGAGTAAATCATATGTAATTAAGGGAGCCCATACATCCTATTTTGTGCAAAAGAACAAAGGATACTGTACATACATTTGAAGAATAACATAACATTAAATCCATTTTCTTTTGTTTGTTTTTTTTTTTTTTTTTTTGATAGAGTGGAGAGGGAGTAGAACACTTGTCAATTTTTTTTTTTTTGCTGTCCCTGTGATGCACCCTCTCTTTTTGTCCTGGTTACCAATATCATTGAAAGTGCAAGTAAAAGTAAATCCCATATTTTGGGTTGTCCCTAGAAAAGTAAAAGAGGGCAAATCTTCCAAAGGGGACACTTGTTTTGGTGACATAGGGCCCCCAAGGAATTCCCTTAATTTGCAGAGAATTCTTTTCACTTCCTGTTTGGCTATGGGACTGGAAGTGAAGGGAAATCTCTGCAATGGGACACAGATGGTGAAAAAAAGCTGACAGGAGTTATAACCCTCCATTGCTCTATCCAAAATGACAAAAAAAAAAAAATGTTTTGCGGTTAAAGTTCTAATTTATCATGGTTTCTAAATTGTGTCTCATGGCACAATTTTAAAAGACTATAGAATAAACTAAAGGGTAATTCATATTCCTTCTGTAATTCAGTAAAGGATAGCATTGCTCTATCCTTGCAGGCATCTGAAAGGGTTACCATGGGATCCCCATAAGCCAGTGATGGCGAATCTTGGCACCCCAGATGTTTTGGAACTATATTTCCCATGATGCTCGTGCAATCAGCAGTGTAGTTGAGCATCATGGGAAATATAGTTCCAAAACATCTGAGGTGCCAAGATTCGCTATCACCACTGCCATAAGCCATTTCAGTATAGGCAGGATGAGCAGATGAATTTGCAGGAGAAAAACTTAGGGGCCTCCAGAAAGACCAAAAGTTTCCTTTTCTCCAGAGCATGTGCCATGAGTTAGGAGGAACATCAGCCTATATACCTTTGTGTTCAGCTGTTTTGTGTGTAAGGCCTTTAAAATGCTTAATTGACCTAATGCTAATGACAAGTAGGGATGATCGAACTTTTCAAAAGTTTGGTTCGGCCAGAACATCCGAACTTCCCGAAAGTTCGGCCCGGATTTCAGAACCCCATTGAAATCAATGGGACCCGAACTTCGGTAATCAAAAAACACAATTTTGAAGCCCTAAAACCCAATAAATGCCCCTAAAAAGTGCCTAGGGTTCTGGGTCATACCCCAGGGACTATTAATCACACAAAAAAAAGTTCTTAAAAATTGTCATTTTTGATAGAGAGCCAATTATTGGAAAAATTAAAAAAAATAAAATAAAATTAAAAAAAAAATGTCTTTGGATTTAGTATCTGGGGTGTCTAAAAAGTGTACCTGTGAAGTTTCAGCTCTGTAGCATGTCCAGAACCATAAAAAAAAAGATTATTTGTATTTTGTCACTTATAGAACAGGTTAGTGACTTCTTGCTTTTCAAACCTTGCCGGTTTAATAGCAGGCTTTTTTTTGGGCATTTTTTGGGTTCTTTGGAGGCAGGAAAAACATCTGAACTTGTGTATACGGGTATATATATATATATATACCACTATACACAAGTTCAGATGTTTTGCCTGCCTCTAAAGAACCCAAAAAAATGCCCAAAAAAACGCCTGCTACTAAACCGGCAAGGTGTGAAAAGCGAGAAGCCACTAACCTGTTCTATAATTGCACTAATACAAATGATCTTTTTTTTCTGGTTCTAGACATGCTACAGAGCTGAAACTTCACAGGTACACCTTTTAGACCCCCCAGACACAAAATCACACAAAAAAAAGTTCTTAAAAATTGTCATTTTTGATAGAGAGACAATTATTGAAAAAATAAATAAATAAATAAATAAATAAAAATTCTTTGGATTTAGTGTCTGGGGGGTCTAAAAAGTGTACCTGTGAAGTAATAGCTCTGTAGCATGTCCATAACCATAAAAAAAGATCGTTTGTATTAGAACACTTATAGAACAGGTTAGTGGCTTCTCGCTTTTCACACCTTGCCGGTTTAGTAGCAAGCGTTTTTTTGGGCATTTTTTGGGTTCTTTGAAGTCAGGAAAAACATCTGAACTTGTGTATAGTGGTATATATACCACTATACACAAGTTCAGATGTTTCGCCTGCCTCCAAAGAACCCCCAAAAAATGCCCAAAAAAACGCTAGCGTTAAAACAAAAACGCCCAGGTGTGTTGTTGCAGGCATTTTTTGGGGGTTTTTGGAGGCAGGCAAAACATCTGAACTTGTGTACACACACATACGTATATGTATTTTACACTTAGACATATATAGCTGTTATAGGAGCGGAGCCATATTAGTGTAAATGATTTCATTAGCGCAAGCATATATTTCTGCTACTATCACACCTATATATGTCTAGGTGTGTATATACATATAAGTATGTGTGTATATATACCCATATACACAAGTTCAGATGTTTTGCCTGCCTCCAAAAACCCCCAAAAAATGCCTACAACAACACACCTGGGTGTTTTTTTCTTCTTTGCCGCTAGCGTTTTTTTGGGCATTTTTTTGGGTTCTTTGGAGGCAGGTAAAACATCTGAACTTGTGTATACGGGTATATATACATACATACTTATATGTACTGTATATATACACCTAGACCTATATAGGTGTGATAGTAGCAGAAATATATGCTTGCGCTAATGAAATCATTTACACTAATATGGTTACGCTCCTATAACACCTATATATGTCTAAGTGTAAAATACATATAAGTATGTGTGTGTACACAAGTTCAGATGTTTTGCCTGCCTCCAAAAACCCCCAAAAAATGCCTGCAACAACACACCTGGGCGTTTTTTTTTTACGCTAGCGTTTTTTTGGGCATTTTTTTGGGTTCTTTGGAGGCAGGCAAAACATCTGAACTTGTGTATATGGGTGTATATACACACATACTTATATGTATATACACACCTAGACATATATAGGTGTGATAGGAGCGTAATTATATTGGTGTTAATTATTTCATTAGCGCAAGTAGTTTTTTCTGCTCCTTTCACACCTATATATGTGCAGGTGTATATATACATACCATGGGTGTGTATATATACCCCCTATACACATGTTCAGATGTCATGCCTGACTCCAAACATGTGCTCAAAAAATCACTATAGGCTCCTGCAGCCAAAAAGTAAGCTGACAGGGGCAAAGCCATATTACTGCAGCGAAAGTGACTTGAGAGAAACTATCTTTTCTCTATAGCGGTCACCCGGATATGGAAGGGTTTGGTCACCCTGCCATAGCAGTCACTGTCAGTTCACCCTACACTACATTATGGTCACCCTGATATGGAAGGGTTTGGTCAACCTGCCATAGCAGTCAGTTAACCCTACACTACATTACGGTCACCCTGACACTTCACACTTTCCCTACAGAAACTAAATTTTTGAAGCTAACTAAAGTGTAAAAGAGCACTCTAACTACACTAGATATCCCTTTCCTCACACTAATAAATGCTAAATGACACTTTTAAAGTAAAATTAACAGAACTGCTTCCACTCTCTTCCATGTCCTGTATAACAATGCTAGGAATTTGGCGGGGGCTATCTTATATACTGGGGGGTGTATTCACTAATGACTGGCCTAGGGACCCCCTAGTCACTCCAATCACATTCCTAGCATTCTCCTGTCCCCTCAATTGGCTTTTGCTAATGGTTCTGGTCCAATCACGGGCTATTAAAGCCCATTTCCTGAACCATTGCATCTTGGTCGGTTCTGGTTGCCGAATTCCGAACTTTTTGGGCAAAAAGTTCTAAATTCGGCCGAACCTCGAACACCCAATGTTCGGGTCGAACCGATGGTCGACCCGAACTGTTCGATCATCCCTAATGACAAGAACCTATACTGCATCAGCAGAGAGGAGATGTGGCAAAAGCAGCCTTGCCTCATGTTTCATGAAAGGCAAAAGACAGAGAAATTGATTAAAATATTATTGTGGGTGTGCCTACAATAAAGTAATCCATTAACAAAAATTTGAGCCTAAACCAAAATGTTCATTTAGCATGTGAAAATGACCAATCTTTAGTATCAAAGGCCTTAGCTCAGGTTTTAGGAATATAGCCTGATAATTGAGCTACAATTTGGAGCCTACGTATGTTAATCATTGTTGGCTTTCCAAGCATAAAGCCTGTTTAGTCATCATGAATAATAGAAAGTATAGCAGAATTCATACTTTTGTTAATATTTTGTAATTAAGATTCATTAAGGAGCTAGGTCCTAAGAAGTGCACTCTACAGAGGGCCCCTTTTATCAAACTAACTCCTATTCATAACAGTGCAGTAGTAGCATCATACATAGTAACAGTAGTGACCCATTTTGTGAAAGTTTCCTTTTAGTTTCATTCCAAACCAGAAGAAAGACAGCTTGTTGAATCTCATCCTCCATGATATCTTTGTCCAACAACTGCATTTCGGTCGTAGACAAATGAGGAAAGTCTAGAGCGCCCAAACAGGTATGCACAGTTTATCACCCTGGGTTTTGGTACTTGTCTATAGAATTCACAAAAGCAATTCAATATACTTTCAAACCATTAAAAACAGAATCGTCTGTGCTATGGATTTTACAATGGAAGTAGGGGGCCTTTGCTGTACAGCAATATAGGCTAACAGTTTATTAGAGTGAATACCATACTTAAAATATGTTTGTTTTTCAATGATTCATTTCTGTTTGGCAATCTTGTGTATTTGGTCATGTAAAGTTGAACAACACTTTTTCACAATCATGTGATTTATCCAATATTCATTCTTTAGGTAGTCAAATAAATTGTTTTATTGCAGGAAAAACAGATATGTATGAATTTGTTTTGGCTGGAGTTTGGCTTTAAGAAAGCAGGGTGAAATAGCAAATCCTAATTTGTTGATAGAACCACTTTAAGAGCCAGATCAAACAATTCCATCCCAAATCTTGACTGCATTCAAGGCTTCCTGGCATCCTCAAAAGAGGTATCAACAGAATCACCCCCCACAGGAATTATTTTAGGCATCTCCTCTCTTAAACTGAGCTCAGAAATCTCATATTAAGACCACACAGAACTACAGAAAAAAATTGAAAATTAACCACTTTATCACCGGATGATTTTCCTGCTTTAAGTCCAGGCCACTTTTTGCAACTTGGCACTGCGCGGCTTTAACTGACAATTGCGCGGTCATGCAATCCTGTACCCAAACAAAATTTACGTCCTTTTTTCCCCACAAACAGAGCTTCCTTTTGGTGGTATTTGATCACCTCTGCGCTTTTAATTTTTTGCAATATTAATAAAAAAGTGTGAAAATTTTGCGAACAAATTGACATTTTCTACTTTGACAGTTAAAAAATATCCAATACTGTATATTCAATTTTTGTCATATATTTAGGCCAATATGTATTTAGCTACATGTCTTTGACAGAAAAATCCTCAATGAGCGTATTTTTAACCACTTTAAGACCGGAAGATTTTACCCCATTCCTGACCAGGCTATATTTTGAGATTCGGCACTGCGTTATTTTAACGGACAATTGCGCGGCCATGCGACGCTGTACCCAAATTAAATGTATGTCCTATTTTCCCCCACAAATAGAGCTTTTTTGGTGGTATTTGATCACCTGTGCGATTTTTAATTTTTGAAAAAAAAGAGCCACACTTCAAAATTTTTTTAACATCTTAGGCCAATTTGTTTTCTGCTACATATCTTTGGTAAAAAAAATCCCAATAAGCGTATTTTGATTGGTTTGCGCAAAAGTTATCGCGTTTACAAACTACAGGAAAGATTTGGCATTTTTATTGTTTATTTTTTACTAGTAATGGCGGCGATCTGCGATTTTGTTTGCGGGACTGCGACACTGCGGCGGACAGATCGGACCCCTAACTGACATTTTTGACACTTTTGGGGGGACCAGTGACATTACTACAGTAATCAGTGCTATAAATATACACTGTTATTGTAATAATGACACTGGCAGGGAAGGGGTTAACTTTATTGGTGATCAAGGGGTTAAATGTATGCCTCATGCTTACTGACGTGTGTGGGGGGAGGGGGTTGTGTGACACAGACACAGTTCGCAGGTTCAGCTATGCTGAATCCTATAATCTGTGACTGTCTGTCACATAGGAGATCCGCCCACTTTGTTTACACAAGTGGGCGGATTTCCACACTCGATCCCTGACGATTGGGGAAGAGCGGCGGTGATCACCGCCTCTCCTCCCCTGGCCCGACTCCCGCTGTGTCTGAATACAGCGGGATCGAGCCTCCGGCGGCGCACACGCGCTGCCGAGAGGGGCCATTGTCCAGCGACGTAGGTCTACGTCACTGGATGATAATGAGCCACTTTGCCGCAGTACCAGCTCAGTGAGCGCTCGGCAAGTCGTTAAAATGATAACAGGAGATAGAAGTGCACAATAAATAAAGTGTAAAGTGTAAAAGCTCTATAAAGCTTCATGTTTAGATAAGACTGGTAACTTTAGTGTATATAGACCAGAAGAAAATGTAAGAGATAGACGTTTACCAGTCCTTATTTATGGTGGCCGCTTTAATTTCCTTTTTCAAGAATATTGTTAATCTTTATTTTTTCTTCTATCTCTGCACAGTTTAAGGACTTCCCAAGGCTGTTTAGGGTTCCGCATGGACAACATGCTCCCAGTATTAAATTGAAATGATTATTCTGTTTAAACCTTCCCTGCAGTAAGCCCTGGAGCAGAAATCATACATATACTCTTTGTTTAAGAACATTTTTAGCAAGTACAGATATCACCTGTTGATCTCACCGCAAATGCAATGTCATTGTCACATCCTGTAAGCTGAAAAGACAGCATAAACAATTGTATCTCTCTTTTGTGAACTACTAGTTCCATCTATACACTATGCAATGCAGATGAACTATGGATCCTTCCATAGGTACCATGGAGATGTGGTTATAGACACGAAGGTAGACATAGGGATAGGGGTTGGTTTACTAAAACTGGAGAGTGCAAAATCTGGTGCAGCTGTGCATGGTAGCCAATCAGTTTCTAACTTCAGCTTGTTCAAATAAGCTTTGACAAACAAACCTGGAAGCTGATTGGTTTCTATGCAGAGCTGCACCAGATTTTGCACACTCCAGTTTTTAGCCTCGTACACACGCAACGAATTTCTGCCAACCGGTCGTTCGTCTTTTGTCCAGAGTGGTGTCTGTTGGTTGGAATGTGCTCTAGACTGCACACAAATTTTGTCGTCCGACAGAATTATACTTCAGAAGTGATGTCATGTGTTGGATTGCTTTCTTTGTGTTCTTTCATCTCTGAGCATGCCCAGTCTTGCTCATAAGATTTTTCCCTGTCGAAATCTGTACTGACTGCACGAAAATCGGACGTGTTTTGATGGTGGACAAAAATTTTATAGCCTGCACACTAGAATTTTTTCGGCCGAAAAGTCGGAGTCGGTTGTCGAGAGCACCATACTAACAAGCCGAGAATCGGCAGATCGGTCGTCGGACGAAAATTCCCCGCCGAATTTCAACTCGTGTGTACGGAAAGGGTCTGGAAATAAGAAAACTAATGCAGCCGCCACATCTAAGAACTGTTAAATTGAAATAAATAATTTTTTTTTGGTTTTTAGGTTTAGATACACACTAAAAATGTACTGACCAAATTGACAAAATGGGAGACAAAGGTATTTATTTGTTAACTGTTAACAGTCTTGATGTTATCTAAACTATTCAGCCTTTGACAAACTATGCAAGTAACACCTTTGTACTTCACATAAAAAAAGGTTCAAGTCTAATATAGAAACCCTAAGGTCCTGTTCGCACCTGAACGTTTTTCAGCTCGTAAAACGCTCATCTCTGACGTCTCAAAATGCCTAACAAGCAAAATCCCATTCATTTTAATGGCCCCTGTTCACACATGAGCATTTTGTCACCTGAAGCAAAATGCCTGAAGCTCAAAAAGTACATGAGCATCTTTTTTGGCAGATTACAAGCATTTTTGTTAGATCTCAATGCCTGCCTCCAAACACCTGCAAAACAACGCCTGAAAAACAACCAAAAAAATGCCTGAAAATGATACACTCAGGTGTGAATGTTCTTAACCTAAGATAGGTTAAAAATCAAATGTGTACAAAAAGCATAAAATAAATGAATCCTCCCAAATATAAGTCTACAAAGTAAGTCTGAACGTAAACGGGAAATACCAATTTTATGTATAAAAATATACATTTATTTAATCACCATAAAATCATTTGTGAAAAACACATACATATAAGCAAATCATATAAAAACTGTACATCATATCTGAAAAAGCTCTATGGTAATACCACGGATGGAATAACAAAGAACAGTATGGTAACCACAATGAACATCATCCTAGTAGATTATGCCCGACATGTTTTGCGGAGTCTAACCGCTTCCTCAGGGGCTTTAAGAAATATTTTTTAAAAAGCGCTTGGTCTAGCATCTAATTTTGAAAGAAAAAAAAACAGTTTATTTTCAAATAGAGTGGCATACAATACAGCAAAGGTACAATTCCCACACATACATGATCCCCATCACAGCCTTACCCAGGGCAGAGCAAGATACAAGGCAGGTGCAGGCAGGCAGACATCAGACAAACGCCTACCCCCGCAGATATGGGAGCCCTACCCCATGAAAAAAATCAGGGAAAAGCAGGACTGAGATATATAGTGATGAATGTGCAATTGGATAGATGGTAATCCATTCAATAAATACAGGTGTTATAAAAACATACCATATGGAAATGACAATGGGGAATTTCCAAACTTCCTGGGTTGAGACTGAGACTTTCCCAAAGTTTAGAATAAGATTACTTCACATATGAGGGGGATATCTTTGTGAGGATATGGAGAGAGGCGGGACTAAACTCCAAAGTCAAGTCTGGAGAAATGGACATAATAATAATAATAATAATAATATTGTTTTTGCTTCCACATATATAGATTAGGACGTAGGTACCCTTGTATATAACTTGACACCCTGGAATTCCAAATACAATGTAAGTCTACCATCCAACTGGAATGTGATACAGTTAACTTGCGATGTATCCTTCCATGGGGTGCAGCAGAAAAGAGGTACAGTTCTTACATAGTTACATAGTTAGTGAGGTTGAAAAAATACATCAGTCCATCCAGTTTAACCTATAATGTGTGTGTGTGTGTTTGCTGTTAACAGTACATTGTATACCCCTGTATGCTGTGGTCTTTAAGGTGCCCATCTAATAGTTTTTTTGAAACTATCAATGCTCCCTGCTGATACCACTGTTTGCGGAAGAAAATTCCACATCCTTACTGCTCTCACAGTAAAGAACCCCCTGCGTATTTTAAGGTTAAACCGCCTTTCCTCTAGTTTTAGTGAGTGGCCACGTGTCTTATTGTATTCCCTCTCTCTGAATAGGTTTTTCCATATGCTAGAGTTGCCAGTACAGTATTTGTACATTGATATCATATCCCCCCTCAATCGTCTCTTCTCCAGAGAGAATAAGTTTAGTGCTTGTAGTCTTTCCTCATAGCCGATGCCCTCCATTCCCCTAATTATCTTTGTTGCCCTTCTCTGGACTTTCTCCAGTTCCAGCACATCCTTCCTGAGGACCGGTGCCCAGAACTGGATAGCATACTCCAGATGTGGCCGGACCAGAGTCTTGTAGAGTGGGAGAATAATCTTTTTATTTCTGGAGTGAATCCCCTTTTTTATACATCCCAGTATTCTGTTGGCTTTGCTTGCAGCGGCTTGGCATTGCATGCCACTGCCAAGCCTGTTGTCTACCAGTACCCCCAGGTCCTTTTCCATCCTAGACTCACCAAGAGGTTCCCCCCCTAGTGAGTAGCTTGCTTTATGGTTTCTGGCTCCCAAGTGCATTACTTTACATTTTTCAACATTAAACCTCATCTGCCATGTAGTTGCCCACCCCATAATTTTGTTCAGGTCCGCTTGTAAGGTTTCCACATCCTGCCCAGAAGATATTGGCCTGCTTAGTTTAGTATCATCCACAAATACTGAGATTTTACTCGATATCCCCTCCTCTAGATCATTTATGAATAAATTAAACAGGATTGGCCCCAGGACAGAACCCCGGGGGACCCCGCTTTCCACACCCGTCCAATCTGAGTACTCCCCATTAATCACCACCCTTTGCAACCTCCCCTGGAGCCAGTTCTCTATCCAGGTACTCACCTTATGGTCCATACCTACCTTCCTTAGTTTGAACAGTAAGCGTTTGTGGGGAACGGTGTCAAAGGCCTTTGCGAAGTCCAGGTACACCACATCCACAGGCTTACCTTTATCTAGGTGGCAGCTCACTTCATCATAGAAGGTTAATAGATTGGTTTGGCAAGAACGATTTTTCATGAATCCATGCTGATTACTACTAATAATACAGTTTTCATTACTAAAGTCTTGTATGTGGTTCCTTAACATCCCCTCTAAAATCTTGCAGACTACTGATGTTAGGCTGACCGGCCTATAGTTGCCCGGGATATATCTCAGCCCCTTTTTAAATATTGGTACCACGTTGGCTTTTTTCCAATGAGCTGGCACCATACCCGTCTGTAAACTATCCTTAAAGATCAAGAATAATGGTCTGGCAATCACCTGGCTGAGCTCTTTAAGAACCCTCGGGTGCAAGCCAACCGGTCCCGGTGATTTATTTATGTTAAGCTTCTCTAGTTTAGTTCTAAGTCTATCTTCTGTCAGCCATGGCGGTATTTCCTGGGGTGTGTTGTTTAGTTTAGCATTACAAGCTGGGTTAGTGTAGCCCCCCAATTCTTTTGTGAAGACTGAAGAGAAGAAATGATTTAACACTACTGCCTTTTCCCTGTCCTCTGTGGCCAAAACTCCCTTATCGTCTTTTATGGGGCCAATGTGTTCTGGCCTCGCTTTATTACTGTTTATATACTTAAAGAATTTTTTGGGGTTCTTTTTACTCTCTTCCGCTATATGTCTCTCGTGCTCTATTTTAGCCGCCCTGATTTCGTCTTTACATTTCTTATTACACTCTTTGTTCTTTAAACTGTGTTACATCACACCATAGTATTCCTCTGCATGCCCAATAAAACATGCTTACCAACACAATTTGACCCTCTATAAAAGTAAAGTCAAATAATGTTTAATGTAATGAAGCTTACATCACAAAGTACAATGCTCATCACACTCAGGTCTACTGGTAAGCTTTCAATTCTTAAAGAGGAGCTCCAGTCATTTTTGTGTTTATTAAAAGTCAGCAGCTACAAAAAGTGTATCTGCTGACTTTTAATAAACACACTCTAACCTGTCCCATGATCCAGCAATGCGGGCGTTCAAACCCTCATTTCTCTCCATAGCCTCTCCCCAGCGCTGCCATCACAAGTGAAGCGGCTTCACAGCCGGGTGCGCACTGAGCATGAGTCGCACTGTGCCTCCACAATGGCCGGTCAATCTTCCAGGACCTGTGTTGTGTTCCAGAAGATTGCAGGGAGGTAGGGGGAGAGGAGAATTTCCGCACCAGTTGCCTAGGCAGACCGAGCAGAAGCGGCAGCGGGTATCTGTCAAAACTAGGTACCCCCCCCAAAAAAAAATGACATGCCAAAAGTGGCATGTGAGGGGGTGAGGAGTCCTTAAAGCAGTACTTCCACTTTTGGGTGGAACTCTGCTTTAAGCGCACTCAAAAAAAGAAAAGCCAAGGGTGCCACGTAGAGTAAAACCATCCAAGTTGATTGTTAATTAGCCACTTCAATACAGGGCACTTTCATCCCTTTCCTGCCAAAGCCAATTTTCAGCTTTCAGCACTGTTACACTTTGAATGACAATTGTACGGTCATGCCACACTGTATCCATATGACATTTTTTCTTTGTTTCTGTTATAAAATGTTTCAAATAAATCACCTTTCTTCATAAATTTAGGGCAAACTGTATTTTGCTACATTTCTTTAGTGAAAACAACCCAAATCAGTGTTTTTTTTTTTAAGTCTATAGGAAAGTTATAGAGTCCACAAACTATGGTAAATATCTGAAAACGGTTCTTTCCTGATGTACTGACGACTTGTCTCATTTCTTGAGGCCCAAAAATTCCAGAACAGTACAAATACCCCCCAAATTACCCCTTTTTGGAAAGTAGACAGTCTAATGTATTTAATAAGAGGCATGGGAAGTTTTTTTAAGTTGTAATTTTTTGTCGCAATTTTTTAGAAAATTAAGTAATTAAAAAAAATTGTCATGTGATGTCCACCTGGAACGACGAATGTCATGCCCAGCCATCATTTGACAATAGACTGGGCAGGAAGTACCATAGTTAAAATATATAAGAAATCTCACAAGGATAAAAACAAACAGCTCATAAATTAAATAAAATATAGAGTAAAGCGGGCCACTTCCTTACTCTGATTGTGTGATGATATCACAAACGTAGGCCTAGCCCTATGCGTTTCATCACAAATAACATCTTCTGGGGCATGGCATTAATGTCTTTGTGCAATCTCTATTTACAAAAATGTAAAAGATGTACCTTTTGCTGTAAAACTAAACAAAGACAAGATCACCATTTGGATGTCCTAAAGCTTTTAAGCAGACCCCCTCCCCCCCCCAAAAAAAAAAAGCAAGATCATTATTGTAGTTATCATAGCCACAGAAATACATATAAATACTATTGCTTTTCTCATATTTTTGGTGGTTCTTATATGCTACTATTTCCTCACTCATTCCCCTATAAAACTGAGCTGTCATCCTAAAGCAGTAGTAAAGTCTCTTTTAACCACTTGCCTACTGGACACTTTTACCCCCTTCCTGCCCAGGCCAATTTTCAGCTTTTATCGCTGTCACACTTTGAATGACAATTGCGCCGTCATGCAACACTTTACCCAAACAACATTTTTATAATTCTTCCTACACAAATAGAGCTTTCTTTGGTGAAATGAAATCACCACTGGGTTTTTTTTTTTTTTGCTAAATAAAAGAATAAAGACCAACAATTTTGGAAAAAAAAAGAAAAGTTTTGCAGACAGGTAATTTTTCTCCCTAACTGATTTTTGCTGATGAGGCTGCACTGATGGGCACTGATGAGGCAGCACCGATAAGGTGGCACTGAGGGGCATTGATGGGCACTGATAAACTGCACTGATGGGCACTGATGAGACAGCACTGGCGGGCACTGATAGATTGCACTGATAGGCAACACTGATGGGCATTGATAGGCGCCACTGATGGGCACTGAGAGGCGGCACTGATGGGCACTGGTAGGCAGCATTCATAGATGACACTGATGAGGAGGCACAAGTATGATGTCATTTCAGAGCGCAGTGCATATGCACCAGTGACATCACAAATAGGAATATCTCCTAAATAGTGCACATTTAGGAGATATTCACTGTACCTACAGTTAAGCCTTATTATAGGCATATCTTTATGTAAAAGTGAAAAAGCAGACTTTATTACAGCTTTAACCAGGGGGTGTCATCCATGACTGTCTTACTCTGTGTTCTTTGTTCAGGCCCACATAACATCAGCACCAGATCTCACTCTTGTATGACATTTGATCGGATGCTGATTGTTTTAAAAGAACGCTACACTTTTTGGAAAACACTGGTGACATAGCATTCCCAAGGGGCAGCTGTGAGGCCCTGGCTACCTCACCAGTGTCTTACTAAACCAGAGAGCTTGATTAAAGTTAATTTGAGTATCAGAATCAGTCTTTTTTTTATGAAACACATGACTATAGGAAGATCAGCATGAGAAGCTTCATGCACAAAGAAATGTAAGTGTTTGGGGGGAAAAGGTCCAATTTAATGTAAATGTATGCAGACAACAATAAACTTTCTGTTAAAAAAAATACAAGAAACTCCTTCCATCCCTGCTTCTGTCTCCAAACTTCTAAATTTGAGAGAGGAGGTAGATGAGGTTGTCAGAGAAGTGCAGACCAATCTCAACAATGTCTCTTGCTTAAAAAAAAAATAGGGGTATAAAATTGGAAGCAATTTGTTATTTTTTTTTTTTTTTATTGAGTCTACTGATTTCTAAATCCCAAGAATCACCTTTGCACATGTTGCAAATATTTGGTATTTAGTCTGAGTTTCACTACTGTATTTCAACAAACAACCACCAATGCCAGCTGAATCCAAATCTCTGTTTCGTGAAGCATATCAGGGAATGAAGCTGAAACCTGAATCGCATTTCATTTCATTTTGGCAGAGGCTGTCCTCCCTTTGGTCTTGACCCTGAATAAATTGCCCGGTGACTTCCAAGTAAGCTTCCATGAGATGTTTGAGCTCCAGAACATTCCTTTCTATCACCTACTGAGATCTCTATTGGATCAAACTTTACCTACTGATGATCTTCACAGTAATTTGCCTTAATGCCATTCTCCATGCTGCCAACATCTCACTCTCTCCTTGTGCCGCTGAGTCGCTCCATCTGCTTTCCCTGTGTTAACAAAGCGCGCATTGTGGTTGATTCAGCTGCACGGAATATGCACTAAGCTCTCTGCAAGGATCAGATATGTTTTTTAATTAAAATTTGAAATATGCCCCCAATGTTTTTCACTTTCTCTACTGGTCATGTGCAGAGAGGATTTCAATTCCGGCAAGCATGGGAGAAGTAGCAAGCAGTACAATTTAGTATAAAGATTATAGCAAAACAAACCGTTCACTTATCATTAAAGTAGAACTAAACCCACAAGGCATTCTGCTAAGTTTATTTGTGTTCTGTACACCATGTTGGATCGATGATTTGTTTGTTTTGTTCTTTTATTTGAAGTGGCTATGACACCGAAAAAATAAAAAAGACAACCTGTAAAAAAAAAGAGTAGTAATATTTACCTGCCTTGCATGCCAGTGACTCTGATCTCTGCTCTCTTGTAGAAAGTAGTTATAATGGCTAAAAAATCTAAAAGCATATTTTTACTTTTGCAGTAAAATTTGAGAAAACCCTACTGTATGTTTGTTATGTGTTCCCATTTAGGGTTAAATATTTTTTTCTTTTTTTTTTCCAGAAATATAATGCTTTATTGAGATATATTCAAGAAAGTACAATACAGAACAGTTTTACAATTTGAGCCTGAAAACAAATCAGGAGGAAAGATAATTACAATGTGTGCATAGGGATAAGGCAGTCGTAAGAACAAGTGAATACAACGTCCATTTAGGCTTATAAGTAACTATAAAGAGAAAAATGTTTCTTTCTATAGTTACTCAAAAAAAAATTGAATCTCATAAATCATATCATAAGTTGTGAGGAGCGGGGAGTTATCAGAGAATATCTGTGAGATGGGGGGGGGGGGGGTATGGGGATTATACTATTCTGTTTTTTTACTATTTCCGTTTTTCAGTCATTTTTCTCTCCTCCCTCCCTTCTAGCTTGGCTCTCTTTGTACATATATAGCAGGGTGGAGATTTGTTGCTTAATACCAAGATTTAGGTAGAAATTTATGATGTCAGAGAGATAATGCCGGAGCAGATGACCAGCATTCACTCCAACAGGGGAGTATGGGGGAAGGAGAAGAGGAAGAACAAAAAAAAAATATATTTTTAAGTTATTTCTTACCTTTTAGAGGTTTCTCAGGAGGAAGTGTCATTGCTGACAGTAAGGTTTTTTGAACAATATCAGAGTGAGTCTGTCCCAAGTTTGTCCTCATTAACATACAATGCAAGAATGCCCAGTCTCTACAGCTTTATTAGGACAGATGGAGTTTGAATCTAGATTTTGCCTGCACAGTACAAAGTAAAAGCTGAATTTTATGAATTCAGCCACTTTGTAAAAAGGCAAGGCACACTATTCGTTAAGTCCAAGGTGCTGCATGACATATCCCTGGCTTATCTACTTACATTTACATTTGACATGTTTATTGTCTGCCAGAGGAGAAACACTCCAGGGATCTGACAGGAGAGAAACACAGATATGCATGCCCCTACCCCCTTCTGCCCATTCACAGAAGCCTTGGTATTTTTTGAATATGTTTACATAAAACCAAGGATTCTCGAACTGGGCAGGAGGAGGGGAGGGGCAGACATAGCAGCTACAGCGACTCTCATGTTCAAGATGCATAGCTCAGAAAGATCAGCGTTGTTCCCCTGGAACTACAGGTGTCACCTGGGAGTACTATAAAGCTGTCAGATATAAATAATAGAGCTAAGCCCAGGGGGTGTCATGCACCTCACTGGACTTAACTCATAGTGTGCCTTCATTTTTTTTTTTACAAAGAAGCTGAATTCCTGGAATTCAGCTTTAATTATGGCAAACAGAAATGCCAAGCCCCTCATAAATAAAGAACTATGTAGGCTTTTCCTTGCTAGAGGGTCCAGAATAAAGCATCTAAAAAATGTAAGCTGCAAGTGTTATGCTATGTGAATAGGGACATGTAACAAATATAAGGTAGGGGTTATCCCAATATGGCTGAAAAAGTGGAAATATACTTTAAGCATTTAACAATTTTGTGTGTGTGTTCCAGCCATAGGCTGCTATGCTACTAGTGTGTCCCTGCAGAGCTGTAGTAACATGACAGCTAGTGGGTAGAGCCATTGCATGCTATGGTGGATGCAGCCATCCATAAAACCCAAGTGTGTCAGATGCTTTCCAAAGGTGTACTTCTGCAAGTACCTCTGCAAGTGAGTGAAAATTGGAGTTGCTGGTGGTGGGACTGTGAAGCTGGTCATCCATGGATCAAACTTGGGAAGGTTCCTGCGGAAGTGGATGAAATTCAATCCATGGTTGGCCCTGCTTGAGCCACCTGACTTGACAAACTTCAACATGAGAATTGAACGAGCCAGATAGAAAATTGTTGGCCAATCAACTGCAATCACTGTTCAGGTATTCTGAGACCGCAGGTGTCAGCTGTAAGAATACAATAGCCAGCAGGGGAGATCCATCCATCTGCACTGTTTAGCATGGATGGAGGAACCTGTTAGATTTCTTTCTCTCAGCTGGCTTCCCTGTCCCGTAAAAAAATAACAAATTGTACAAAAAAAAAAAAAAATTATTAAAAAAAATGTAATAAAATAATTGTAAAACATTTAACCTCCCTGGCGGTATGATTATATCAGAATTTAGGTGCTGAAAGTGGTACAATTATTTTGCTAGTAATTCTTAAGGACGAGCAGCCCAAACCAACTATTTACATATGATTTATTTTACTGTACATCTCGGGTATGATAAAGTTTGAAACACAAAATCATAAATTATAATCTAATAAATAACTATAGATAAGTTAATATATATATATATATATATATATATATATATATATATATATATATATATATATATATATATATATATATATAGTACAGTAAAACTGCAGGCAAAGGCACTGTGGGGCAAACTAAGGTCAATTTATTTTATTTAGTAATGTAATCCAATAGGATTACAATATATCAGTGTGTTTGTGTGTTTTACTTTTTGAACTTACTTTGGGTTACCATGTAGTTCCCAGTATTGGGAGTTGTGTCGGGAGTGATTTAGCTTCTTCCTGATCTCCCTCCATTGAAAACACTTTAAATGTCGATCGCTTTTCAGAGGGGTGGTTGAGACTGCTGCCAGTGTAATTGAAGCCTTACTATAAAGTGTCTTTTTAATATCCCCTGCAATCCATTCCTGCGGCAGCTCAAAAAAAGGAAAAAGTTAGCAACGTTTGTAAATTTCGAGATTTGGTTCTGCCCTTTTTACTGGCTCATGAGTACTGCTATGATAAAGAACAGTTCTGATGGATACGGCGTTCAGTGGAATTCTGGTACCCTAACGATAAGCAAGGGCAATGGATCCACACTACAATTCACATGTTGTGCTGCACTCACATCAACAGAGGCGCTATTAACTAACTAAAGCTAAAAGAAACAGATAGCACTGTGCTTCTGGTTTATTAAAGACAGTTTAAACAGTTAGCGCCTGCTTGTAAAAGTTAATGATCATTATCCAATTTTTACATTGTAGTCCATATAGCAGCTGCATTTTATTAAAAGGGATACCATAAAAGTGCGCACTATTCCAGCTGCTATACACTTACAGCTCTTCTAGGCGAGGAATATGTTTTAATGGGATTAGTGCTTGTGAAGCACATAAAAACATTATTCAGAAAAAAAATGTAAATTAAAAAAAAAAAAAGAAAACCTTGTATCTAGTTATTGACATCTCTGGGGTCTAGTTGGCTATCTGTGCTTTTAGTGACATTTTGCAGAGAATTAGTAAAAACAAAAGAAAAAAGGCACAATACACAACACAAAGAATTTAAATATATCCACTCAACCCATGATTGTTTGTTTAGAATGTTTCTGAGTAAACTTCACCGCTGAAAGAAGTTAAGGCTCGGTTCACACTAGGGCGACCTGTGAGGCGACCTGGTCACCTCACAGGTCGCCGTAGGTTGCCTTCCATAGGGAAGCTGCGGATCCGTTCTAATAGGAGCGACACAAGTCGCTCCGACCTAGAAAAAGGGTCCGGAGCTTCTTTGGGGCGACCAGGAGGCGACCGCCATAGACTTCAATGTTATGAAGTCCGTGGCGGCCGCTCCGAGGTCGCGGCGCGCTGCTCGCACCGCAATCTCGGAGGTCGCCCCGGGAAGTAGCGCCGCGGTAATGTGAACCGGCGCTTAAACCTTCTTCCCAAATTAACCTATGCATTTGTTTTTTTTGTATACAAACTTTTTTATTAGGGTGAAAAAATTGTGGTAAGCCCCCGTTCACACTGGGGCGACCTGTCAGGCGACCTGGTTGCCTGACAGGTCGCCGTAGGTCGCCTTCCATAGAGAAGCTGTGGACCCGTTCTAATAGGAGCAACACAAGTCGCTCCGACTTAGAAAAAGGGTCCGGAGCTTCTTTGGGGCGACCCGGAGCGACCTGCATAGACTTCAATGAAATGAAGTCCGTGCCGGCCGCTCCGAGGTCGGTGTGCGAGCAGCGCACCGCGACTTCACAGGTCGCCCCGGGAAGTAGCGTCGCCCCAGTGTGAATGGGGCCTTAAAAAGCGTATATTAACAGTGAGGTAAACAATAATAAACTATAGTCATTGTTACAGAAAGTATGTATAAGTTTTTATGTCAGGTATATTTATACAACAGGATCAAGAAAAAAATAAGTCTTTGTATGAGTGGTAGCGAGTAACGGGCCTGTGATGTGCTGCCATACATTGGTTGATCGCAGTAAATTGGAAATCCTCTTTGTTCCCCCAGACCCAATTAAAGGCTAGAGTCTCTTCGATTAACCAAATGGAAAAAAATTTCCACATAATTTATAATTCAACAAAATTCTATGATAACAAATGGGAACCTTGGTTTGATCACTCTAACATTCTATTTCCACCGTTGGGTTCCTAATCACAAATTTATCTATAAGACGTGAATGTGAAAGATGTAGTTGGTATTTTGTAGTCAATTTGTACTTAACGATATGTTCTCTATATACTCTTGAATATGTACTGCTTTATGCAGTAACCAATGCGTTTGTAATGGTGCTTTTTGGTTTTCTTTTCTTCTTTTTTAGATGTAGCACCTTCCCACGTAGGTGCTAGGTAGAACATATCTGTGACCCTCTTCTGCTTATCAGGAGGGTCTGATCTACTAGTTTAGCCTGTCACATGTTTCTAAGTGTGATTTCACTGGGTCTGAGGGAGTGTCCCCACTGCAGCTAATGAGGGACTTTATTGGACAGTGGAGGAAACCTAGCCAGTGGCACACTGTGTTTTATGTCAGTTCCAGTGGGAGGGCATTTCTGCAATGCATCCTGGGAATTACACATAAATAGAAAGGGAGCACGTGACAGGGTGTCTTTGGGCAGGAAGCCAGGTCCCAGGAGGAGGGTGATGGTTGTCTCTCCTTCTGTTGCTGAGGAAGGTGGTCCAGGCAGTCTGCCTAGGGACCAGGGAGATGAGCTGTGCTGTAGAGGATCCAGTGTGTGCTGACCAAGTGGAGCTGTGAGGCAGGATTCTTCCGGAAAACCAGTGTTGTGAGTACTCAAGATCTGCCCAGGGGTCTGCCTAAGAGAGGGTGCCACTCCAGAAAGGTCAAGGGGATCAAAGAGCCAGCTAACCCAGGATGTTACAGTAAAGGGGGTGCCAAATTGTGAAGCCCTGAAGAATAGGGAATAAAGAGGGCGCCAGGAAGGGCCCTGAAGTGTCTCAGCAGTGCAGTCTACACTACAAGTCAGCTACCACAGGAAGGAGTACCTTAGGGAGCTTAAAGGACTTTTCACAGTCAAAAGTGAAGCTAAAGTAAGCGGCCTAGCCGTGACCAGTGTCAGTCAGCGTTAATCAGCATTAGTCAGCGTTAACCAGCGTCAATCTATAGTTCTGTATAGTCCCTGCCTATTTTGTGCATAGTTCAGTTGTTGGAGTATCCCACTTATTCCTTCTCCTATCCAAGTTCTCAATAAACCCTAAAAAAACAAAGAAACTGGACTGGTTCTTGTCTGAGGTAATCACACTTGGAAACATGCTTAAATGTCCTACTGTTGCTAATGGTAACCCAGGGGAACCCACACTCAGCAGCTCCAATGGGAGTAGTGCTACATACATTTTTTTTCTTTCCAAAGTCCCCAAGCACAAAGATGGATTAAAGCAGAGTGGGACTCTAGGAAAGATGGCACCCATCAGACACCAACTGCCTACAAGTATATCATCCATTGTGAAGTTATAGGCAGGTGCACAGCTTGGAGCTCCTGGGTTACTGCAAGAGCATGAAGATTGTAGTTGGGCCCCCTGATCATCCACCGGATGGGACCCTAGGAAAGATATCAGCTTTGGCCACTGGATCCTTCAACTGACATTGAGAAAGCCACAGAAGATCCACCTCATTTGAAATTCTGACAGTGGTATGGCTCCTCCCCATTAGACACCAACTGCCTACAAGTATATCATCTATTGTAAAGTCATAGGTGGGTGCACAGCTTTGACCCGTTGCACTATCCGCCTGGTTTACTGCAAAAGCATGAACATTGTAGTTGGGCCCCCTGATCATCCACCAGTCCTTAGCCTCTTGCCTGCTTTCTGGGTGATCTGGCTCTGACTGAAGGGATTTACCAAATCCTTCTAGATTCCAAAGCATTAAAAACCAGGTTGAGCAGTTAGATGCTCAATACATTTTGATAGAGAAGCTAACATTTGATGGATGCATTTATTTTAAATGCCACGAAAGCCATTACCCTTTTCATTGTTAAAATGTTTTTTTACCACCCGGGTTGTCTGTATTACAATAAACTCAAATAAAATGTAATAAAAAAAAAAATGTTTTTTTCTTAAGTTGTGGCTATATGAAGAACACAGAAAGCAATAAAAATTGGAAGGAGGCTCTCGCCTTTCTCTCATCTTCTAAAAAAGTAGTATTTTTCTAGCTCATTTATGACTGTTGGAGAGGTATCCACTCACTTCCTTTCTCACAGACAATTTTGTCATGGGGGGGATCCCCCTTTAGGAGGGTTTACACTGAATTTAGATGCGGCTCACAGCAGGGGTCCGGGGCATCCCTGTTCTCCGTTTCAGGGACAAATCAGGCCTGAATATTTGCCTGAATTCTGACCTGAAACATAGCCAAAGACACACAGGACCCTTGTGCAATCCACTCCGCTGCCGCCCTGGAAATGCGTGAACCAGCTCCATTGAGAGCCAGGCACATTCTCTTGTCATACGAATTGGATGCAGGGAAACCCGCATCCAAGTTGCATAAGTGTGAACCCAGCTTTAAGGTCTACAGGCCACTAAAGAATCTTGCAGGGACCATTCAAGCTTGTGAATTGTTACAATGCACACTGCCACAGTGACTGGGAATGCACCTGACGTGCCATTCATTGTGATAGACACTCCAACATGGTGTATAGAAGAGCTCAGTCCACTGCAGTACACCACAACATATACTGCGCATTCTGGTGTCCTTCATTCTTAAAAAGAGCCAATTGTTTGTTTTTTTCACATATTTCGGTGATTTTTATTTTGAATATGCGGTCTTAATGCAACACACGTTAACACATGCCTTAATATGGTTGCAATGATGCACTGCAATGGAATGCTTAAGTATAAATTAGCCCACTGAGGTTCTAACCATTCCCCTCTCTGTGCAAAACTATGATCACACTTTTTTCTGGAGTTACACTTTAAACCGAATCTGTTTATCTCCTGTAAGTGTCTAATTTTGATTGCAAGATTGCAAACCTCTTGAATGAGCGAAATTGAGAATTTTTGTTTCACCATAATTTTGCCAAACTCAGCATAGTTTGCACAAATTTTAACCATTTTGGTGAAATACATAGGAGTCAAATGTGAAATGTGACGGTAAAACCCAACTGTGCCCCTTTCCTGCTGCTATGCAAGAGTTAAATGTTCTTTTTGCCTAGAAGTAGAGGAAAACATAATACTTACCTTATTCCTCACTCCAGCAGGGTCCTTTCCGCTTTGCGACTGGTTCTACAAAGCCACCCTAGGGAGCTCCCAGGCACAGTTGCACTGCTGCCTCCTCCACATACAATGTAGAGTTGATTTCCTAGCATTGTACATAATGTTGATGGACCACCTATATCGTGGAGCACTGAAGAGGGAGAAAGGAAGAGAAAAGCCCACATCCCAAATAACAATATTTTTTTATATTCTTTTTTCTTGCCAAAAAATCTAAAAACAAATGTAAAGGGACAGTACTCAAGATATCAAATACACAATGATAATCCATCCGAGGCTGTGAGTATCACTCATCATCGTTATGTATGTGAAAGAACGATAGCTCTTCAATTTGATACTCTTCATAGATTTGATAAATCTTGGAAATTATGAGCTACGTGGTACAATGTTTAAAGCTGTTGATGTTTACAGTATACTTGCTAATTTATTCTGAAGCCTATCTTTTTCACTCTGCTGATAATTAACAGATGTCAAGGTGCCTTGTTTTTTTTACATTGAATTAAGTTGATGTAGTCTTTTACCCACCTCATTGTTCTATCCTTTCCATATTCACGCACATAGTGCATGATACCTGTAAGTTATATACAGTGGGTATAGAAAATAATCACTTTGCAGTCTGAAATGAAGGCAGGCACATTTTTTTGTTTTATCCAGCTGTATTTACTAGTGCAACTTATAACATCCAAGTGAAAGATAGAACACCAACATGTCAGAAAAAAAAAATAGAATCACTGAGTTGGAGAAAGGATCGCCCCCCCAAATGTCAGTATTGTGTTGAACCATGTTTTGCTTTAATTACAGTTTTTAATCTGTTGGGTTATGTCTCTACTAACTTTGCACATGTAGACTTCAAGTTCAGTTAAATTTGATGGTGACTGCTTGTGGACTGCAGTCTTCAAACCATTCCACAGATTTTCAATGGGCTTTAAGGCTGAGCTCTGACTAAGCCATGCAAGGACATTCACCTTTTCCCCCTTCGACCACTGTGTGGTCATTTTTTGCTGTGTGATTTGGGTCATGTTGGAAGATAAACCTTCTTCCCATTGACAACTTTCTGGCAGAGGGAAGCAGATTTTCCTCAAGAATTTGATGGTATTTTGCCTCATCCACTTTTCTTCTATTGTGACAAGTGCTCCGGTCCCTGCTGCAGAAAAACATCCCCATAACAGGATATTACCACCTCCATGCTTTACTGTAGGAATGATGTTATTTGGATGGTGAGCTGTATTGGATTTCGGCCAGACATATTGTTTGGTGTTGAGGCCAAATCATTCAATTTTAGTCTCATCTGACCACCTTAAAGGCACCAAGATTCTAAAGGCCACATGGAAAAAGGTGCTATGGTCAGATGAGACTAAAACTGAATTATTTGGCCTCAACACCAAATGATATGTATCCAATACAGCAGAAATCCAATCCAACTAGTTTTGGATAGAGTGGAAAGGGATCAGAACACCTGTATGGCTTTTACTGCTATCTGTCCCCTATTAGGGAGAATCACCCTCTCTATTTGTCCTGTTCACTATTATCATTTAAAGTTAAGGTAAAAGAAAATCTAAAATTTTGGGTTGTTCCCAGAAAAGTAATAGAGGAGAGATCTTCTCATTGGGACACTAGTTCTGGTGGCCAGGAGGTTCCCAAGGGCTACCTTTAATTTAAAGGGATTTCCTTTCTCTTCCTGTTTTGGCTATGGGACAGGAAGTGAAGATAAAGATCACCAATGTAACACAGATGGCAAAAAATAAAATCTCACAGGGGTTATAATTCTTCCTTACTCCATCCAAAGTGAAATTAAAAGTTTTGCCTATAGTCACTAAAATTACGCTGAGAGCTTCTGTTTCAGCAAAGTTGCCCTGATTGGATAATGAGTCATTTTGCAAAATGTATTTCAGCAAAATGACTGTTCTCATCCTTAGGGACACACAATAAGATTCAGGAGGGCAAGAATTTCAAAATTAAGTTAAAAGCAAGAATAAGTGAAAACGGCTTTTTGGGTTGGTTGCAGTGGAATCTTGCAGGAATCGTTCACACTGGAATGTGGTGTAGGTGATTCTGCATTGAAATGCAACATTTTTCATAGTCAGTGATGATTTGGGGAGCCATGTCATCTGCTGGTGTTGGTCCACTGTTTTTTTTTTTTTCCAAGTCCAAAGTCAGGGCAGCCCTCTACCAGGAAATTCTAGAGCACTTCATGCTTCCCTCTGCTGACCGGCTTTATGGGGATTCTGATTCCATTTTCCAGCAGGACTTGGCACCTGCCCACACTACCAAAAGTACCAATAGCTGGTTTAACCTCCTTAGCGGTAATCCCGAGCGTGACTCGGGGTTGATTTTTCATATCAGGAGCGGTAACCCCGAGTCACGCTCGGGGTGGATTGCAGAGAGCGCAGCGGTGTTCTCTTAACTTATCCTGGCGATCCAGCGATGATCTCTCATTGCTGAGATCGCCAGCCGAGAGTCCCGCCGCTCCTCCGTCCCTCCGTCGGTCTGATCACTTCCTAGTTCCGTTCCCTGCAGCAGCAATGCTGCATGGGAGCGGAACTAGGGAGGGAAATTCAAAAAAAAACAAAACGTTGCACAAAACACATTTTATATTATATATACGCATATATATATATATATATATATATTATATATATACATACATACCGGTATATATATATATATATATATATATATATATATATATATATATATATGCACACACACACACACACATATATATAAAATTATATTATTGATTCAATTATAATTCATGCGTTATGTATTCTATATATATATATATATATATATACACACATATATCTATATATAATATATAATGCATGAATTATAATCTAATCAATAATATAATTTTATTATATATATTAAATAATAAAATAATATTATTGATTCGATTATAATTCACGTGTTTGTGTTTCAAATTTATCACATCTGGGATGTCTACTAGAGTCTTGTTTTGGTCAGGTTTAAGTCAGTAATTACTAAGAATTGTAGGCCTATAATACATAACGCCAAATTTCCATGAAAACAATTGTACCGCTTTTGGTATGTAATTCCTGACATAATCATACCGCCAGGGAGGTTAATGATCATGGTATCACTGTGCTTGATTGGCCATCAAACTTGCCTGACCTAGTATTGAGTGCATGTACATGGACATATTTTTCAGTAAACCAACATTTCTGTATTAAAAATCCTTTTTTTTTTTATTGGTCTTATGTAAATTTCTATTTTTCTGAGATACTGAATTTTGGGTTTTCACTAGCTGTAAGCCATATTCATCAAAATTAAAAGAAAGAAATGCTTGAAATATATCATTCGGTATGTAATGCATCTATATAAAATATATGTGTTTCACTTTTTGAGTTGAATTACTGAAATAAATCTACTTTTGATGATCTAATTTTATGGGATGCATTTGTATATACATAAATAATAGTGTGCTTCTGGTTAATATGCAAGAAATTAAATACTAAAAATGTATCAATCAAACAGTGAATTAAATAGTCCATAAGGTTCAATATTGAAATACAGTATGTCCATGTGTCAAAAGCAATGAAAGAATATAATAGAATGAAAGTGTATCTAATTCTTCTCAAGAGAATGATATATCCCACCGAGTGGCAAACCACGTGAATTGTTAAGGAATTCCACTATACACTCGTGCCCTTCACCGTAATCAAGCCTCCTACTAGATGGTTTAGGTCTATGTGTCCATCAATTTCAGCATTACCTTTATGTATTAGGGTATATGCTCTATGCTCTATGTGTGATCTAATGTTTTATCTGGTTGTTAAGATGTGTTTCCTTATTTGAGGTGTTTTAATGAATGTCTGAAAAAACTTTATATATTTTCTTTTTATATTCATATCACTATTCTTTTCTGGTCTATTTCCCTCCCAAAGTTTTTTCAATTACCTCTGGGTATCGTATAGTCCCAATCCCCCTCTCCATCCCATTGTGGATTCTTGCATCTTACCAAATGGTTGTTATCCCCAATTGCAGAGATCAAACACACATGAGAAATAATGGACCCCTCTGGGTGTCTCAAAATCTGATCAGTATGGTCTACTGGGTTGCAACATAAGATATTCCCCAATACCAACACCACAACTTCGGATGCAACTCAGACAGCTGCCATAGAGGAAAAGGAACATAGGCCACACATAGCGTGAATACTGCTAGTACACGTTTATTGTTAAAACCCCACAAGGTACTCACACGATTCAGGACAATAAAACGCATTCAAATCACATGGAGCCTCGCGACCACCAGTATCTGCGGATCATTCATAAGCCCCGCCCAACTAGTTTTGCATCAAGGCGTGTCGTCAGGGGAACAGGAGCATTTTCTAACAATAAACGTGTACTAGCAGTATTCACGCTATGTGTGACCTATGTTTCTTTTCCTCTATGGCGGCTGTCTGAGTTTGATCCGAAGTTGTGGCATTGGTATTGGGGAATATTATATGTAGAAACCCAGTGGACTAACCTTGAGTAAAAACCTTGAGAAAAAGACCACTATCGGGGGCAATTCAATAAAGTTTTTATAACACTTTTCTGGTGGTTATATAAAATCCCGCACCTAATTCATGAAAGCATTCAAACAGTTTTGTTACCAGTAATAACAAGTGTGATATATTCATGTAGTTCTTGTTTATAACACTTTCACAATGTGTCAATATTGCAGTGGGAAATTCAAAAAAGAATTTCCCCCACTTGGTAGATAAGAAAACTGGAGGTACTTAAAGTGGTTCTACAGATTCCATTTTTTTTTTACCTTAATGCATTCTACTAGCTGCTCCTGCTCCCCCCTCCCCCTCATTCCCTTAAAACTTACCTGAGACCTACATTGTGCACTGTTAATCACAAGGAAGGTAGACTTGATGGCTCTCGGCTTCCTCATCAGTCTATGCCCACTGTCAAGCTAAGGGGAGGAGGATGCAGAACTACCTTCCAGTCCCTGAAAAGGCTTTGCTGCTGTGCATTTCCCTTTGACAGGTGCAGTGGCCCAGCAGGGAACTCAATAACATTGAACTTGTGATTTTAACAGGTTCCATATTGCCAAGCTTCTCTGAGGGTGGAGGGAGGAGTGTCTGATATTGATTCATTGTACATGTGCTTTTAGGATGTCGATGAATCTGTTTCAGTTTGCAAAATTTGTCTTGTGAATACACCAATAGGAGACAACTTTCTTATGAGAGCCTACTATGCTCTTTTATGAATTTCTCTGTATGCATCCTCCCTGCCAATCCTGGCAGGCCAGTAGACCAATGACACTTGCTCTATATCTTTGGTGAAATGATCTAGAACCAGGCAACACTGAGTAAATCAGAGCCCATTTATAACTGTCTCTTCCAGTGCATTGCGCTAATGCGAGTTTGTTAACATGCAATGCGTTAAAGTGGTTGTAAAGGTAAAGAAATATTACTGCCAGCCCCTTTGTTGTATTAATCCATCCTACACTGTGTAATTGTTTGTATAAAATGATGACTGTAAATACCTTATCTCAAATCTTTTGAGGCCAGTCACGTGACCTCTGTCTGTTCTTCTCCCCCCATCTAAGGGTTAAAGAGGGAGGGGCAAACACAGTGGTCATGCGACTTCCCTGGGTGATATCAGAGGGGGATCTCAGCACCTGTAGCTTTTAGTTCAGAGGTGGAGAACGGCCAGAGGTCATGTAACCGGCCAGTATCGGCCTATAAATACCTTATTTCATGGCCGGTCACGTAACCTCCAAAAGTGGGAGGTGCCGAGATCCCCCTCTGATGTCAGCCAGGGAGGTCACATGACCACTGTGCTTGCTGCTCAGCCCCTCGCACTGTAGCCCTTAGATGGGGGAGGAGAGTGGCCGGAGGTCACATGACCAACCATAAAATATCTGAGGGAAAGGTATTTACAGGCATCAATTTATACAAACATTTACACAGTGTAGGGTGGACTGACAGAACAGAGGGGCTGGCAGTAATATTTCTTTACCTTTACTGCCAGCTACTAAAAGCAGCAGGAGGGGGGAGGGGGAGGGGAAGGGCAGAGATGGCTCACACACACAAGAGCTGACAGGCAGGGATTGAGGGGGTGAAGGGGAGAGAAGAGAGCAGCGGGATGACGGAAGCACGTAACCTGACCACGATAATCATGGATCAGCAGCCATGATTACTGTGGTCACCACACTAAGAGGGACACAGGAAGTGGCAGAATCAACCAGGCTTTTTTTTTTTTATAGCTTAGAGAGGGACAGATTAGACAGCACAAGCACTATGCTGTTTAATCTGCTACAAGGGAACAGGATCTATTTTTTTTTTCAGGGTTACAGCCTATTTAAATGATTGCCAATGTTCCAGAATGGACAAAAAGGTCAGGCATGCACCATTTTTTCCGACGCAGCACCACAATGCGCAGTAGTGCAAAATCATGCATTGTGGTGCACTGGAACATATGTGCAGCAGAGGTGCATTGGTTTAATGGACTGTGGTGACATTGGCATTGAATGGCATTGCAACTTTCTAACACAGTTAACACAGTGCACCACACTAAAGAGAGCTGAATCGGCCCTGAAAAAAAAACAGACAGAGCATTCAAAATCACAAGGAGTAAAAAAGTATTTTACAAGAGTAGTTTGCATATATCCATCACATCCCTTGTGTTAAATATATAAACACACCATACTGTTTGGTGACCGAGCGGAGAAACTTCTAAGGGCAACATTAATACAAAGATGTCAAGAGTGTTTGCTAGATAAGATTCTGTAGCATCCCACTTGGCAGGCTAACAGCTGCTTATCATTGGCCTAATTGTCAAGTTAATGAGATACTAATATGTAAGTTGATAAAGAATTCATGAGATGGAGTGTGCAGCGCGGAAACCAGCCACAAAGAGCTGCTATTCTTTCACTTCATTGCAAATAAAAACCTTCTAATCTGGGACAGCATCTGATGGCTCCATTATTTTTTATACACACAGCAGCCACCCTTCAGCAACATCCATCAATATAGCACTATGGACTCTGAGCAGTGTTTTTTCTTCCTTAGTAAATCAGATCACAGGGGAAAAAAAACATTATTCCACCATGGAGACAAAATGCTTTTAAAGGGGCAGCAAAATTAAACATGAATTTATGTGAAAATTGTGCATTTAAAGTGAACCTGACTACAAAAAAAGCTGTTCAAAGTGAAACACCAGGAAAACAAAGGGTTAAAGTTGAACTCCCTGAATTATATTTTTTAGCTTGGCTCGATGTATGCATCCATATTAACTACTTCAGTCCCAGAGCCATTTTTCATTTTTTGCTCACATGTTAAAATGTACATTTTAGACCTGAAGAATAGTTTACGCTATGCAGTGGTTTATCAAACCCATTGTGACAAGTTAAGGGTTTTGTAGTTCATGGGTAATGCAAAAAAGGGATTTTACTACATGCCAGAAGTATGTTACAGGGTTTTTTTTTGCCCACTTTTATTTAAAGAAAACAAAAGTTTCCAAATGTATAGCTTCCCACACAGGAAATTCAAGAATCCTCCTGGCTCTCCTGGTTCTACTACTCAGGCATTTTGCTTTGGTTCTCCAGATCATCTAGCACCCATCCCCAATGCTATTACACATATGCTGTACCTCTTTCAGCTCTGTCTTTCCTTTACAGCTCCCAGCTTTTCCATCTCTCATAGAATCTCTCTCCAACTCGGGCCTCTGGCTTGGGGCACCTCTGACCCCTGGGTGAGACCCTGTCTATCGGCTTCCTTCTCTCAGACTTAGGCCTCTGACTTGAGGCACCCCTGACCCCTGGGTGAAACCCTGTCTCTCAGCTTCTTGGCCTGTTCTGTCCTGGGCAGCATGGTGCAGACGTGCACCTCTTGTCTCCCCTACTATCACTGACCCCCACAGGAGGGTTGGCCACTGACCTCCAATCCTTATACTACTAAAAGAACAGCAAACACTTGTGCCATTAGAGGGCCTGTTTTCTCCAAAACCTGGCCTAGACTGCCTTATCAAACAGTGGCATTGCTTTGCCCTGTCACACCATATTATTGGTAAAAAATATTTCAAAGGTAATTTTAGTGCACTATAAAGACACCAAAGTCTTCCCTGTACTCTGTTAGACCCCTAATGTCTTCCCTGGGTTCTATTAGATCCCTGATGTCCCCCTTGTACTCTGTTAGACCCCCAATGTCACCCCTTTATTTATTTATTTTATTAGACCCCTGATATGTACACTGCACTCTGTTAGACCCCTGATGTTTCCCCTGTACTCTGTTAGACCCCTGATGTCTCCCCTGTACTCTGCTAGACCCCTGATGTCTCCTCTGTACTCTGTTAGACCCCTGATGTCCCTCTGTACTCTAGTAGACCCTTGATGTCTTCCCTGCACTCTGTTAGACCCCTGATGTCTTCCCTGTATTCTATTAGATCCCTGATGTCTCCTGTGTACTCTGCACTCTATTAGCTGCTTCCCAGGCCAGTGCTCCTGGGAAATGACAGCTCTTCATCAGGAATACAGGTTGCTTTTTGATTCATCTACTTCAGAGGGGGAACCAGTGTAAAACCATTCACTGAGCTTCAGCAACACCTGCAATGGCTTCCCCAGACTGGTAGGTGGGACAACAAAGCCCAGGATACATGGTAAGGGGGGGGGGGGTTGGGGCATGTTATCGTGGTTGAGGAAGAAATCACTTCAACCTGGAAGCCAGAGTCTGCTTGACAAAAGTTCACACACTCCCAGCTTAGGCTGGGATGCTTCTAATATCAAAACCCAATATGGGTTTTTCTTCAAACTTGGGTTTGCAATGAACCCAGAAATAGATCGAGGCAGCGTCATCTCCCGGCTGCTGGTCCGGCTGTGAGGAGGAAGCGCTATGCCACGGGGTAGAAAAGCTATCAGGAGAAGCCCATACCTAACTTTAATGTAAGTGTGCTATGTTTTTGTGCAATAAACCTTGATTGTATTACTGATTGGCGCCTGTCTTCTCTTGTTTCACATAATCTTACAATGAGGTAGTAAGCCTGAAAAGAGACTTTTTTGTGCTGTGCCCTCAATTTAGCTAACCTATGGTGCTCTTGAAATATATTTTTTAATATTGTGTGTATCAAAGGATGGAACACTAAAATGTTATAAAGCAACAACATGATTTATTCCAATGCAATGAACGTATCATTACAATGATGCATACAAGCAAACAACAGTTTCAGTCATCCCTGCCCTTCATCAGGTTCACCTGTGTTACTGCTTTGTTGTACGGCATCCTTTGAGGATGTCTATATTGAATTAGAATTGACGAGAGATTGCTTAACACCAGCTGCGACTCAAAAAAAACCTTTTTTGCTGCCATATACATATATATCTCAGTTTATTCTCAGTATACTCAGTTTATTTTCCTTTTATTTCCTGTGTTAAATCCTTAGTTGGCCTGGGAAAGAACACTGTCAAAAAATGATCCTAAAAGAAAGAGTTGGCTGATTGGATGTCTTTCTTTCAAGGGTAAAGCATACACCCTGTTTTAATGGGAGTGATGTGCTAGGAAAAAAGGAATAATAAGACATTTTTGATCAAGGTATCCCAATTGCCCTGCTTCTATCTCACCGTAAAGCTGCTTCCTTGGCCCAACACTGCTCCCCTTTGGTTATAGAGGATTCGTACGATGTGAGGACGCCGTGTTAATAACCCTTCTCTGTGTATCACATTCCACAATATGAAAAAGCTGGCAGACATCACATCACTGCACCATTGTCATCAAGTTGCAATATTAATTCTCTCAGTTTCCTCAGTTCTCTGGATCAAAACAGACTGTTTTCAGTTTCTCCCAGGCAACAGAGAACTAAGACATTGGCTGAATTTCAAGATATGAGATTCCTTCCTGCTTCTTCCTCTAAAGAAAAGGCCTTCTCATAAGCAGCTTCCAGGTGCAGGCTTGGCAGTAAATCACAAATCACAGGCTAAAATATAAATAATTAGATATTTTTCTGGAAGAAGTGAAAATGAAAGACGCACGGATTTGCGGTCGGTATCCCCCTTTCTTGCTAAGCTCCGCGACTTGGCTGCCCCTTTCATTCTGGTTAAAATGAAGGGTCAAATGACGCTGTGAATATTACCACGTACTGTATGTCTGAATTCTTGAAGCAGTGATACTTTATCTGACCTTGAACTTGGAACTTTCACAAATAACCTACAAAAGTTCTGAATAAGGCTAACGTCCATATTTAATTAGGAGTGCCTGTATCTATGGGAAGGGCGGGTTTCGCACCTTTTGTGCCTGTTGCGGTTTGCAGGTTTCTATTGTATGACGGTGTGACCTTCTAGACATGAAATTGAGGTCAATAGAAACCCTTGACTGCACTAAGAAAATTGCAGACTGAGCAAATTAAGTACTTTATTATCAATTAGTGGTACAACATGCCTTTGGTCAATAAACTCGATTTTAGGGAGATGGACTGAAGATGGAGTTCCTATACCAGCCATCCCCAGTGAAAGTGATGCTACTGTATGAGCCTCTCTCAAAGGAGGACATACAGTACGTAAAGAGCTTTAAGGGTCCCAAAACAAATTCACCATCCATGGGTAAGCAAAGTACATAAATAAACAAGGCACATTAAATATAACAATTATTTTATTAATATATTGCTATTTAATATCTATCTTCCTGATTCCAGTGATTTCTGATGGTGAATCCATGTAGATTTCCAGTTCAAAGGAATGAGGAGCAGAGGCCCCCTTTCTTCCCTCTCAAACTATACATTAAAGTGAACTGTAGCATGAAAAAATGGAAATTACCTAATTTTTAATTCAACTCACCACAATGCATATACGCCACAATGCAGTAATATTGCCCATTAAAGTTGCCCGCTACTGTAGTATTGCATTGGGTGCTATTCAACATGAATGGCACCACAGTGCACTATACCATGAATAATGCTGTGATCTTAGTAACTCAATGGTTGGTGCATTTTTAGTGAGCTCACGCCAGTCCAAACTGTGGTTTTAGGACCTGTCAGCTCACTCCTATTAGACAAATAAAGGTAAAGTCCACAGAAAGCTTGCCCACGCATGAGTTTCCACCATTAAAACAGATAATGAAAATACCAACCTGGCTCTCTCTTAAGCAGTATTGCTTCTTGCAGTATCTCACAAAAGTGAGTACACCCCTCACATTTTTGTAAATATTTTAATGCTATCTTTTCATGTGACAAAACTGAAGTTGACACTTTGCTACAATGAAAAATAGTGAGTGTACGGCTTGCATAACAGTGTAAATTTGCTGTCCCCTCAAAATAACTCAACACACAGCCATTAATGTCTAAACCACTGGCCACAAAAGTGAGTACACCCCTAAGTGAAAATGTAAAAATTGGGTCAGCATTATTTTCACCAGAGTTTCACAGGCTGCCACTGGAGCCCTCTTCCACTACTCTATGATGACATCACAGAGCTGGTGGATGTTAGAGACCTTGCGCTCCTCCACCTTCCGTTTGAGGATGCCCCACAGATGCTCAATAGGGTTTAGGTCTGGAGACATGCTTGGCCAGTCCATCACCTTTACCCTTAGTTTCTTTAGCAAGGCAGTGGTTAACTTGGAGGTGTGTTTGGGACCAAAACAAAGTAGGTCTGATGGGAGTAGGTTTGTCTTCTGGATGGAGCACTGAGCACTTTGTTTTAACTAGGCCTCGCTTGTAACGAGTGTGCACACCAGCACACTCACACAGTCTGCAGGACTCCAGTAAGACCTGGACACAGGTTTGATGACTTCTTCCGACCCAAATCTCTTTGAAGTCTCCAAGCTTCTGACGCCCATTTGGGATTACAAAAACTCAGAGAAAACTGATACCCCAGTCTTCTCTTCTCGGACACAATACTTACACTCTGCATTAGTGCGAACCCTGTGTTGCTTTTCTCTATGCTCCCAAAGTGGCAGGTCCTAGCACTGTCAAATATGCATTACCGTTTTACTGCGCATTACTGTAAGCATTGATGTGAATAGGTCCAAAGCAATAAATGAAAGACGGTAACTGGGTAATACTAGCTGATGTTGCCATAAACTTCCAAAAATGAACATGCATGTGGAGCTTACTGTCTCTTGACTCTAAGCAGCCCACCTGTTATAAGATTTCGAGTGGGTTGGTCCTCTAGTGACATTATCAGTGAACTGGACTGAAGTGCACATATAAACAAACCAAAGAAAGAATTTTACTTTACAACTCCTAAGTAACATGTTTTGGTACTTGGTTCCCAAAGACATTAGATCACAGTCTCCCAACTTGAAAGGTGCCAACCGTTCCAAATAGCTAATCCTAGAGGACACAGCAATTGTACCGGTTTAAAAATCTTTAGATATAGAACTTCTCTGCTCAAAGCCTCTCCTTCCTACTGCCACTCAAACTCTGGGTGCTGGGGGCTAATCAAGCCATCCATGCTCAATGACTGAATGCAGAAAAGGAAGCTGCCACACACTGGAAGCTGATCACTATTATCCACGTTTATTAGTTTAGGAAGTCCACAAACATGACTTTGAGAGTCCCCAATCCAGACAAAAGTACATGAAGAAGGCAGCGCATGAACCACACCACACACCGCAATGGATACAGGAGTCAGGTGAACATCCAGTATAGAAATGGTTAACAGTTTATTGGTATTGATAACCAGAAAACAAAGTACATAAAATGCTTACATCCCCTTGAGCTGGAGTGGACAAGGGCACCTGGCAGCAAGCAACCACGAGTGCGAGGAGGTCAGGCTCCCAGAACCGCTGATCGGTGTGTGCACAAAGCCGGAAACCATACAATGACTCGATAAAGCGCATGGCGCGAAACATGAAGTCATGGCAACCATATAGCTTGTGTCTCACCCTGGTTCCTGGTGTTTTTCCACAAGTGGCGCCGGTGTCCGGCTGATGTCACTGTTCCGGAACTACAGCGAGGTCATATCATCCTTACGCGGGATGGTTTCCGGCTTTGTGCACACACCACTCAGCGATTCTGGGAGACTGACCTCCTCGCACTCGTGTTGCTTGCTGCCAGGTGCCCTTGTCCACTCCAGCCCAAGGGGATGTAAGCATTTTATGTACTTTGTTTTCCGGTTATTAATACCAATAAACTGTTAACCCTTTCTGGATGTTCACCTGATTCCTTTATCCATTGCGGTGTGTGATGTGGTTCGTGCGCTGCCTTCTTTATGTACTTTTGTACCTATGCTCATTGACTAGCAGCAGAACAACCGCTGGGGAGCCTCACAGGTTTACTTCTATCCGTCCACCCTACAGGCAACCCAGGAGTGCCTGGTTTGTGATTAATGCTTTTAGTCCCCAATCCAGGACCACTCCTCTAATGCGTTTCACTCAATAGGGCTTAGTTTTAGTGATAAGGACTAAGCCCTGTTGGGTGAAGTGCATTAAATTGGTGATCCAAGGGTGGGCACAGTCAAAGTCGTGCTTGTGGTTATCCAATGCTAATATACGTAGATAATATTGATCCTTTTTGACCTTCCCTTTAGATTGTAAGCTCTAACGAGCAGGGCCCTCTGATTCCTCTTGTTCCAAATTGTATTGTAACTGTAATGTCTGCACTTATTTTGTTAAGCGCTGCACAAACTGTTGGCGCTATATAAATCCTGTATAATAATAATAATAATAATAATCCTTTTGGTGTACAGCAGCTTCCTTTTCTGAATCCAAGTGTAAAATATTCTTTGTTTGGTATTGTCTCCAAGATATAGAATGCCAGGGCATGGCCAGCTACAATCTAAGATTCTGCAGTAACACTGTCACTTTGACCATTCAGAACAACGTAAAGATGTCTGTAAATTAGGTTTCTCCAGGGTACTCCAGTTTTCTCCCACACGTCAAATGCATTCTGATAGGTTAATGGACTTGTGTTAAATTTGACAGTAGTATGTGTATGCATTTGAGATAGGGACCTTAGAGTGTAAGCTCCTAGAGGGCAGGTACTAATGTGAATATACAGTATGTAAGGTGCTGTGTAAATTGTCGGTGCTAAAATAATGTCTGTAACAAATCCAATAAAAATAAGGCTTCCCAATCCTTACTCTGTCGCAATGGGTACAAATATACTGGTGTCAGCTGCTATCGCAGTCTAGAAGTGGGGAAGAGCAGTGGGGAACTGCTGGACAAGAGAATATTAGTGGATCAGGGTTGGGGTCTTTACAGATATTGTTACATTGCCCTGAATGAGCAAAGAGTCAATACCTCTTTAAGATAACCGACTACAAATCTACTTTAACAATACATGAGGAAATTATTATTATTATTATTAGTGAATCTATGCCCCTAAAATTTTATAACAATAAATATATTTGTTAACACCCTTTCAATAGCTTTGATGTCCTATAAAGTATTTTAAAAGTACAAACACCAAGGCGCTAGGGCTAATAAAATAGCTTTTAGTAGACATAAATGAGGAATACCCAATAATATTTTTAAACCAAGCATATTCATAATAAAAGCTATTTTTATTAAGATAATGAACCATTTTTATGCTCATGCCATAAACTGGTCACAGTGTTTAATTTTCTCAAAACCGTTCCTGGATCAGAATGCATAAACACATTACCAAAAAGGATGACAAAATATAAAAGTGTGCTGGAAATGGGCCCCTAAAACTGGAAAATCATAAAAGGGTAAAAAGCGAAGTTTACAACAAGGAGCCGAGAGTTTAACAAACCCCATCAGCCAGCAATATAATTCAATAAATACTGTAGCATAGTTCAGGTTTTAACCTGCAGAGAAGCAAAAAAAACAAAATTAAAAAAAATAACTGCTATTTTAAAATCCGTGTTAAGGGAATAAAAAACAGTCTTATTCCATAAAGCAGTTGAAATATTTATTGTGATGCAAATTGCACTTATTTATAACAGCCAATTAAAATTGTATTTTAACAATTGGACCGAATGTATAGACTATTTAATGTTTTGTCATAAAACAGATCAGCATAATGTAAAGCATCTTATTAAAGCATATCTAACCCCCCCCCCCCCCAAAAAAAAAATATATATATATATATATGAGCACTATATTGTGAAAAGTATTGGGACATCTGCCTTTACACGCACATGAACTTTAATGGCATCCCAGTCTTAGTCCATAGAGTTTAATATTGAGTTGGCCCCACCCTTTAACAGCTCTAACTCTTCTGGGAAGGCTGTTCATAAGGTTAAGGAGTGTGTCTATGGGCATATTTGACCATTCTTCCAGAAGCGTATTTCAGGTCTCTGTGCAGGACTCAGTGTAGGCCAGCCAAGTTCCTCCACCCCAAACTCGATTATCCATGTCTTTATGGACCTTGCTATCCATGTCTTTATGGATCTATCTATCTATCTATCTATCTATCTATCTATCTATCTATCTATCTATCTATCTATCTATCTATCTATCTATCTATCTATCTATCTATCTATCTATCTATCTATCTATCTATCTATCTATCTATCTATCTATCTATCTATCTATCTATCTATCTATCTATCCATCTATCCATCTATCTATCTATCTATCTATCTATCTATCTATCTGTCTATCTATCTATCTATCTATCTATCTATAGATAGGTAGATAGAGTATATTGTCAAAAGTATTGGGACGCCTGCCTTTACACACACATGTACTTTAATGGCATAGTCTTAGTCTGAGGGGTTCATTATTGGTTTGGCCCCCCTTGCATCTATAACAGCTGCAACTCTTATATATATATATATATATATATATATATATTGAAGCTTACTAGTCCCTATATGTGGTTTCTGAATTTGTTTTCTTTTTCAGGCTTTTTAATTTTCACTTCGCAATATATACTGCTGATGAGAAGTGGTATTTACCAGTTTATATTTACTAAAGCTATTGCATCTTATGTGTACTGTGGGAGACACAGGTGAATGCAGGGAACTGGGTTTAGTCCCAATGCTGTAATTTAAAATGAAAGGACCTTGCCGCTTTGAAAAACTTTCATGGTGTAAACTCTGTTACATTCCTGTCTGGACATGGCAGTAAGTGATACAGATATTATTTAAAGGTTTGCGTTGCAACAGCAGATTCTGTGAACAGTGCATGTTTTCAATAAATAGATCTTTCATTTGGTGGTATTGGATCACCACTGATTTTTTTTTTTTTTTTTGCGTTATGAACAGAAAAATAAATTACCGTTTGAAAAAAAAATCAATATTTTTTTTTACTTTCTGTTATAAAACAACATACCCAATCAAAAAAAAAAAAAAAAAAAATGTAACAATCGAATTCCTTCATACATTTTGGCCAATATGTATTCCGTAACATATTTTTGGTAAAAAGGCAGCCATATGAAAGAGGCGGGGCTTCAAAAACGCATTGCAGCCCGCCCCCTCATTAGCTTGCCTGTCTGTTCTTAGTCTCCTGTGAGCGGCTTGTTATGTCCCCCTGCGACGGTTCCGCGCTTGTTCCTGCCGCTGTCCTTCATTCCATCAAGATTGCTGCCTGTCAAATCTGCACACCACACCATCCCTGAATGCAGCATACAAGAATTTTTAATGTAAGTGGATATGGAATAAATTATTATTTTTTATTCTACCTGGTACCCTTTTTGCTGTATTATTTGCTGGAAAATCTTCGTTAGGTTGTGCACTTTACTGCAAAGGCTAGGTATAGCTTGGGGTGGTTTCCACTTATTTGTATAGTAGGTTTGGGAATACTCAGGGAAACATTTTTTTTAAAAATCTTGTACCAGGATAGGAAAAATAATCACATAGTTTAAAAATGCAGATAAGATATTGTCCGAAGACCTGTCTAGTAATAGTAAAATAGTAAATAGTAATAGTAAAAACAAAAAACACATAATATAAATTGAAAATTTAAATTCTTTCAAAAAAAGGTATAAAAAAGGACAAGTGGGGAAAAGGATAAAACAAATGCACACAAGTATACTGGGGAAAATTGTGATGTATTAATAGAGCGCTTATCACTGAAAAAAACTCAAAGATGGTGTTACAGTTGCATTGCCAGCTCAGGACAGGAATGAAATCTCGTCATTCAGAAAGGCTTCATAAACAGAACGTTTTTTTTGGACTCTGTACAGAATTTACATATACGCACATCAAAGACCGATATGTGATGAGTATCTTGATTTTAATTTATTTATTTATTTGTGTGCGCTGAAAAATATTTGTCAGGAGCTTTGCTTGGAGAAGAAATGTTTAATATTTAAATAAAATGCATCTCAATATTTTAATGACTTTAGTATATTTCAGTATGTGTGTGTGTGTGCGTGTTTTTTTTTTTTTTTTTTTTTTACTTCTCTGTACTTTTTGGAGTTAGAAAAAGCAGCGGGATCACAAGAATGTAAGATAAGACGAATATATTTTCCCTAACCACCTGGGTCGTAATGAATTATTCAGTATGGACATGACACAGACCTGTGTATAGAGTGTATGGCATTCATATAGCAATACAGAAGAAAATTTCAGTTTCATTCCAAAAAATTGTGTAACATATATAATTGCTACCAAAGTAATTTTGTACTTTCATTATGTAGTGCTACTCCCGTAGGGGCCACTGGATTAACTGTTTCTTTCCCAAAACAAAGCAGAGGCCACCATTCACACAGGCAACAGTCCATTTACTCTGGCTCCATAAAACTGTCATTTTTTTAAATTATTATTTATTTCTTGCAGAACTTTATGGGGGGGGGGGGGGGGATGGAATGGGATACTACAGAAAATCTGACTTGCAACAGAACACACTTTAGCTGTTGCAACTTATTGAACAGTCTTTAAACCAGTAACTCAGGGGAAATCCAGAACTGAGACCCTGTAGGGACAGTCTTTGAGAAAAATTTACTGCTGACCCTCAAAAGTACAACTACATATGGTCACTGAATTCTTGAACTTAGGTCAGAACTCACAATTTCTCATGACAACTGCACACCTCCCATCTCCCACAAGGCACACCTCAGTGGGTCCTCTAGAACAAATCAGGAGTAATTTGAAATAGGCCCCCAGCTCTGCTATAGCTGAGACTTCGATGAACTGGCAGACTCCAGCATAACTGCCTCAAATGGGCAGCAGCCCCTGAAGCTGGGAACTCCTTCAACAGGACAAAAACAGGGCTTCTTCAGACCCCAGATGTCAGGAGTCTGTGGTAGTGAGCCTTTGTAGATTGCAAGCTCAGAATTCCCCATCGCGCGGAGTCTAAGCCCCAGCCTTCTTCTTCACCAGAGCCCCTGATGGTAGAGATGGACTTGCAGCAAGCTGAAACCAGGTCGCGGCCCTCAGGTAGACTCAGCTCAGGATGGGGAGATCACTAGCGTGTGAAGAGTACAAGCAGCAGATGAAAGGAAATCCAGGAGTCAAGCCGAGGGGTCAGGGCGGGAAGCAAACAAACACAGACAGTAAACATAGCCGGGGTTGGTACACGGGTATTCAGACACAGTATAGCCAAGAGGTATGCAAACAGCAGCTCAGAGAACTGTGAAGTTGCTCAGGCAATGTGGGTTACACTGAGCATGTCTTATATAGACAAACCAACTAGGAGGCGGGCCAGGAAATGATGGAAGGGAAGGAAAAAAATGCCCACAAAGTAGCAGATGATGCCCATAGGTGAGCACAGCCAAACCACACATGTGAAAGGAAGCAGGGTTGAAAAACACTGCAGCAAGGATGTAAGGGTACACAAGCAGGAATTGCAGGCTAACTTGTGACTCCAGACTAATTATGTTTTTCCCAGCCACCTACTGGGCTGCAGCGCAATAAATATTCAGCTGCCCATTTGACTCTCCCAGCCCTCTATGTTCTTGAAGTCTGCAGAATGCAAGGAGGAGCAATCAAACCCGCTGCCAGTGAGATCTAGAACAACCAGCCAAATCAAGAGCTGCTCCAATGATTACAGAGGAGCCGAAAATAACTACATTTACCTATCCTAGCAACCTACTTAGGAGGGTGCTACGGTTATTAACCGCTTGCCGACCGCCACACGACTATATACTGCGGCGGTCAGCCCCTCACAGGCAGAGTGACGTAGCGGTACGTCACTAGCCTGGGAGGGTCTGGGGAGCGAGACCCCCCCGCGCGTGTGACCGGCGGACCCGATGTCCGCCGGCCACTCTGCGATCGGCGGGGGAGAGGGAGAAAGTCAGGCAGCTTGTGTAAACAAGCTGCCTGTCATTCTCCTCGGTGTAAAGACACTGATCACACGGATCTAGTATGTAGATCCGTTGATCAGTGTCCTTACAGCTCAAGCCACAGCCAATCACAGTAGAAAGCACGCCCCTAGGGACACACACAGCCCCTCCCTCCCAAATAAAGTTAACCCCTTCACTACCAGTGTATTTTTACAGTAACAGTGCATATGTATAGCACTGATTACTGTAGAAATGTCACTGGTAACCCCAAAAGTGTCAAAAATGTCAGTCAAGGGTCCGATCTGTCTGCCCCAATGTCGCAGTACCGCAAAAAAAATCGCAGATCGCCGCCATTACGCGTTAAAAAAAAAAACAACAAAAATGACAGAAATCTTTCCCTTTGTTAGTAAACGTGATAACTTTTGCGCAAACCAATAAAAATACGCTTTTTGCGATTTTTTTTACCAAACATAGGTAGCATAAAACAAATTGGCCGAAAATGTTAAAAAATTTTGATTTTTACATTTTTTTTTGGGGAAATTTCATATAAAAAAAAATGTGAAAAATATTGTTATTTTTGCAAAATTGTCGCTCTTTTTTTGTTTATAGCGCGTGATCAAAAAATCGCACAGGTGATCATATACCACCAAAAGAAAGCTCTGTTTGTGGGAAAAAAAGGACGCCAAATTCGTTTAGGTACAGCGTCGCACGACCGCGCAATTGTCCGTTAAAGTCACGCAGTGCCGAATCGCAAAATACCCCCTGGTCGTTTAGCAGCCAAATCCTCCGGGGCTTAAGTGGTTAAAGTTTTTGCAATACCAAACATTTTTTTTTTAGCTTTAGGTTGGGAAGTTTTTTTTACTGTTTGTGTTTCACTGGGGCGATGTCCCATACCTTCCTGTTCTGGAGATACAACAGAAAATCTCTCCAGAAGTGAACAGAATTCCTATCTTAGAGAGTTGTCACAGCCGAAACAGGGATCCCCATTGGAGGATTGGCCTTCACCTCTTAATCTGGTGACAACTCAAACATTTTTGATTCCCTCTTTCTGTATTGGCAACAACAGCCACCAGGAGAAACAGAGGGGTGAACCTCTCTTGCAGGGACACAGACAGCAATAAAAAATTGTCAAAGGGCATACCCCTTTTTGTCAATTGCTATCCAAAACATTTTTTTTTTTTTTTTAATTTGCATTTACATACACTTGAAAGTTACATTTTTTATTTAAATCTGTAGGCAGCCATTAGAATCTAAAACTCTGATAACGTTTTAGATTGTATTTCCCTGCAACTGTTGCAACAGTATGAGTTTCCTAGATAAATTCGATACTTCTTATGGTGTAATATTAAATGACAGCACTGGGGTCATTCATATGGTGTAATAATAAACTAAAGCACAGAGGTCATGATGACCAATTCCTCATGCTGTCATTCATTTAAAGCAACTCTGCCACTTGAATATCTGACAAAGTGTCTGCTGCAAAGAAAACCGACAATACTATATCTTTCATTATAAAACAATATTTTTAAATAATGGATTTACCTTTGTATTTTATTTTTATTTTACATGCCTGACATAAAGGGTTCAGTGATGTAACTAAAAAGCTGACTTTTGGGGTGGTGCAGCTACTATGGCAAGCCATGTTAAAGACCAACTTCAGGTTCCCCCCATTTCCTGCCCTGCCACCAAAAAACAAACCCCCTGCCCCTTAGTTCTTTAAAGAAATCTGGATGTGTACCCTTTTTTTCCCTGGGTCTCTCCAGATGTAGAACTGAAAAAGAGACATTACAAGACTCTGACAGCCAAAAGCATGACTCCCAAAGGCACAACAGATAAATGGTTGACGTTTGCCTACCCCTGCTGTAGGGAATGACACCATGTAATAACATTATTCTTGGCAGAATTCTCCTGTGAATCCTGGATGGCTTGATAATAAACCACAAGCAGGCAGACCCTTGGTGCCCTGAGATCACTGGAAAGGGGTTGGATGACACTGGAGGTCCTTTAACCTGGAAGAGGACAAGTGGGGCAATGCTGGAGTGTTGAGAGAGTAATTACTGCCTGGAATTGGGATTCAGCCTATTACAAAAATCTGATGTTGGAGTTGGGCTTTAACTAAGGGAGAATACAATTATATACTGTATAGCTGATTATTATGGCATACTACAGTCTGTAGATCATCATTGCTTTTTTCAATGTTGAACCAATTAGAATCAGGGCAATGCATGTCACTGACTGGACTGCAATGTAGGGGAAACGTGATTGGATTCTGCACTATGCATATCTATCATATATTCCAGTGGTTGACAACTTTTGAGATATAGGGGCTTAACTGTGACCCATAAATGCACCAAAGTATCAAAGATATTGTAGCATTATAAGTATTGTTACAGAAGACTGTCAGAAAATGCAGTCGTATTACAGGAAATAATGATCAAAGTAATACTACAGGTATTGGAATCATGAAAGATGAGGCTGCTTCTAAGCATGGTTGCCAGCCATCCATATTTTCATGGAGAATTTGTAAAAGTACCCTTATTTCTCCCATCTGCAAAAGTCTGTGGATGGGAGAAACTGTCTGTAAAAATACTTGTGGCTGCAGCTGTCAGTGCAGGGTGTCTGTGACCCGCTCATAGTGCCCAGTGCCATTTCTTGCATCAAGAGGATAAGGCAATGACTAGTTCTGCTTAACCTCCCTTCTGCCCCATCCCTTGTATCTGCCCACACTCCAACCCCGGCGTACAGTGCTGTGCCCGTCAAAGGGTTTGTGTGGATGACAGATTTAAAATGCAAGACAAGGCTCTCCATCCTGCTTGACTTCCGAAACCTGGAGAGACCAGCCTTGGTGGGTGAGCATTCTGTACACTGTGACTCACCCACTCACTCAATGCCCTCTCTTTCTTTTCCCATTTCCTTTTTATCCTCCCTCTCTATCCCCCCATCCTCCTTAAATCCTCTCTCCCTGACCCCTTCTCACCCACCCTCTTTCTCCTCACTTCTTCTTTCTCGCTTACTCTCTCCCCCTCCTCTTGACCCCCTCCCTCATTTTCCCCCGCTATCTCTCTCCCCTCCCCATTCTTCTCTTTCTCTCCCCCCTCTCTCCCTTCCCCCCCTGTCTTAGTCCCTCTATCCCTCCCTATCTCTCTCTCTCTCCCACTATCTGCCCCCACCTTCTCCCCCTCCCTCTCCTTCCCCTTTGACCTCCTCCTTTCTCAGTGTCCCCTTCCTCTCCCCCCTCTCTCCCTTCCCTTCCTGTCTTGGTCCCTCTATTCCTCCCTATCTCTCTCTCTCTCCCCTATCTGCCCCCACCTTCTCCCCCTCCCTCTCCTTCCCCTTTGACATCCTCCTTTCTCAGTCTCCCCTTCCTCTCCCCCCTCTCTCCCTTCCCTTCCTGTCTTGGTCTCTCTATTCCTCCCTATCTCTCTCTCTCTCCCCTATCTGCCCCCATCTTCTCCCCCTCCCGCTCTCTCCTCTTTGGCCTCCTCCTTTATCAGCCCCCCCCCTTCCTCCCCCCTCTCTCCCTTCCCTTCCTGTCTTGGTCTCTCTATTCCTCCCTATCTCTCTCTCTCTCCCCTATCTGCCCCCACCTTCTCCCCCTCCCTCTCTCTCCCCTTTGACCTCCTCCTCCCTCAGTTCCCCCTCCCTCAGTTCCCCCTCCCTCAGTTCTCCCCTTTCTCTCTGCCCTTTCTCTCTCACCCCCTCTGCCCCCCCCCTTTTCTCTCATGCCTCTCTTTCCCTCCCCCCCTAAAATAAATAAAAAATAAAAAAAAATTAAAGTGCCCCATCCCCCTGTGATCGCGCGCAGAAGCAAATGTATACGTAAGTCCTACATACATATTTAAACTGTGTTCACACTACACATGTGAGATATTGCCGCGACTGTTACAGCAATAGAGCAATAAGTCCAGCACTAGACCTCCTCTGTAACTCTAAACAGGTAGCCTGTAAAGATGTTTAAAATGTCACCATATTGCCATTCCATGAGCGGGCCCAATTTTAAAGTGTGACTTGTTAGGTATCTAATTACTGTAAATATTGTGTTTTGTTTGTTTTCAATTAATGAAAATGTATTTTTTCCAAAACAAATTGTGCAAATACATAAAAAATTGCAATGATCACCATTTTATTCCCTAGGGTCTCTGCTTAAAAAGAAAAAAAGTATAACGTTTGGGGGTTCTAAGTAATTTTCTAGCAATAAAATCCAGATTTAAACAAAGAGTGACAGAAAAAGCCTGGCTGGCAAATGATTTTAACCATTTTACGCAAAATCACATACCTGTACGTCATTTTGTTGTTATACCTGGGTGATGCCTGCAGCTAAAGGCAGCACCCCGTTACCGCAATCAGTTGGCTTTCATGTGAAAACAACCGATGTGGCTAAATAAGCGCTCAGCCATTATCACAAGCAGGTGGAGGTGATGTCCTCCACCACCCACCACCTCCATAAACAATACCTGTCACTGCCTATTACTATCACAAGGGATGTTTACATTTCTTGTGACAGCAATAAAAGTGATCAAAATTTAATAAGAATAAAAAAAAAAATATTTTTTAAAGTGCCCTGTCCCCGTGTGCTTGCGCACCAAAGAACGTAAGTCGCGCCCGCAAATTTAAAAAGTGTTCAAACACACGTGAGGTATCACCGAGATCATTAAAAAAAGAACAATAATTCCAGCAAAATACCCCCCCTGTAACTCAAAAGTGGTAACCGTTAACATTTTTAAAATTGTCACCTAATTCAGTGAATTGTATTTTTTCCCAAAAAAATGCGATTGAAAGACCGCTGCGGAAATATTGTGTGACATAAAATTTTATTCTCTAGGGTCTTTGCTAAAAAATTATATATAGCTTGGTCCTGAAGTGGTAAGGTAGGCTCAGCCAGACAAAGTGATATTTTTTTTTTGTGTGCAGAAAAGCAAATGTAGCAAACAAAAAACAGATTTGTTCTTGAGTTTAAGTTATATTTCAGGTTATTGGTTAAAATAAAAGTATGGTCAAATCCTGGGCCTACTTCTCCTGTTGGTCACAGGAGTGCACTTTGTTCTGCACTCCTGTGACCCATATCCACTTAGTCGGTCCAGACTTGGGAGTAGGGTTGCCACCTCATCCCTTTCAAACTGAACACATATTAATTACACAGGCTCTGTGGCTGATTAACCACTTAAGCCCCGGAAGATCGGGTCCGCCGGTCACACGCGCGGGGGGGTCCGTGACCGCGCAGGATCGGGAGCGCGCCTCCGAGGGCGCTCGCTCCCTAGACCCTCCCAGGCTAGCGACGTATTACTACATCGCTTTGCCTGTGAGGAGCTGACCGCCGTAGTAAATAGTCGTGCGGCGGTCGGCAAGCGGTTAAAGTGGTAAATTACCTAACTTGGTGCCTTATCTGCACTAAATTATCCTCAGAACCTGTGTAAATCATATGTGTTCAGGTTTAAAGGGAGGAGGTGGTAACCCTACTCTGGAGGGATTGCAACTTTAATCACTGCCAGCTGGCTCAACCTCTCAGCGTGCTGCTGGGGGCTGGAGCCAGCTGCTCCTGTCCCTTCTACAGCCTGGTGCTCCAGTGAGCACAGATGGGACAGAGCAGAGAGCCTGTGTAAGTTTATTTTTTTGAAATCCAACACTTTTCTTAAAAAGTACCTCTGGCAGTAAATTTTCCCTTTTTATCAGTAAAAAAAGTTGTGGGGTGTTGTCAACTCTGCTAAGACCTCTGTCTTCTGAACTCTATGGGTGCTAACTCCCCTGGTGTCTGTTTCTCCTTTAGACATACCTCTCAACTTTCTGAGATAGAAGTGAGGGACACCTATTAGCAAAATTATGTAGGCATAGGACACCCGCCCCCTGCCACGCCCCCCTTAAAAGAGAAATGTACAAAAAAATGATTGGTTAAACCCAGAAGTGCTTTTTTACCATTACTATTCCTTAATACCAGCTTTTGGAATTTATAAATGCTGCAATTTAGAAATTGGATGAAAGGTTTAGCACTGGGAAACACTTTTTGATAGAACAGTCCTTTGAAATCAGGGACAGTTGGGAGCTATGCCATAGACCAGTGATGGGGAAACTTTGCAAGTCCTTATCATTTCTCATGATGCTCATGCACTCTGCAGTATAGTCAGGCATCATGGGAAATGTAGTTCCAAAACATCTGGGTTGCCAAGGTTCGCCATCACTGCCATAGACCCAGGGGCTGACTGGCAACCTTGGGCCCAGGGGGCAAGTACAAACCAGAAGCCCATGGTGCAGTGAATCAGCCACTCTCCCACTATCCCTCTTCCCGGACTCCTCCTGACCCCCATTCCAAGCTGAAGCTCCACTCCAGGTACTCTCTACTCCCTGGATTCCTGACCTGGCCAGCAGGGGGTGGTTGGGGGGGGGGGAGTTGGGACAGCTCAATCTGGGCTGGCTGGGGGAGGAGAGTCTCAAGTGGTGCATGAAACTGGCTCCTGTTCAGACACAGTTTACACCATCCTTCCGGGGGGGGGGGGGCCTGGGCTCTGTCCTTGTCTTTATCCCGCACTCAGTAGGTCAGCAGAGGAGACTTTTTACTTCTCTTCACCAGGAACCCTTTAGGTATGTCTGTGACAGAAGCGGTGCTGCCTTTTTACGGGGCATCAGAGTGGCCCAGGGGGCGATTTCCCCCTTGCCCCCTGGCCCAGTCCTCCCCTGCATAGACCATTTAGCAACATTTTAGAGCCATACACCCCTTCCAAAAGGGTAAAATCAACTTTATTGTTTAGTACATGCACAAACATAGATCCTCCCTATAGCATGTTTTGCCCCCTAAAATAACTTAATCATAGAGCATGTTACATCACCTTTTGAAATTTGGGACAATGTTACATGATAAACCCATATACTGTATATGGAAATCAGATACTTCTATCTGCAACTGAACCCTTCCCCTGTGACACCAAGGATCTATGCCAGTGGTCTCCAAACTGTGGCCCGGGGGCCAGATGCGGCCCTTTGATTGCTTTTATCCAGCCCTTGGGGCACTATTTCATCTACTGATACCAACAATGGGACATAATTAATTTCCAATGAAGGGGCACAATTCCTCCCAATGACACCATTATTGGGGCATAATTCCTTCCAGTGACACCAACAATAGGGCACAATTCTTTCCAATGACACTAAAGATGGGGCATTGTTTTTTCCCACTGACATCAAGATCTTTTCTACTCTTAGTGGCCATAGTCCAGCCCTCCAAAAGTCTGAAGGACAGTAAACTGGCCCTTTATTTAGAAAGTTTGGAAACCCCTGATCTACGCACTTACTACTCACCAGCCAATTCACCAAGCATTCTTGTAAGAGTACTACTGGGTAGGTCCAAAAAAACAGTTTTTAGCCTGTGCAAGCTCCTCTGTACTGTCTTTCTGCACAATCTTCCTACAGTCAGTGTACACATTCCTCCCATACCTTTCATAGGGACAAAAATAGCAATAAAATATATGTGGAAGAAGAAAAAAACGTGCTTCGATAGGAAATGAAATTCATACATCCAATTTGTTCCAACACTGCTATGGAATTCTTTCTTGCACCAGGAAAAAAAAAACATCAGAGCTGTCAGAATAAAGACAGCACAGTTAGTGCTCCGCGCACAAGTTAAACATTCTCTCATTAACTGTCAGTCAAGGTGCCACTCACCCTTAACAATATGACAGTACAGTGCCATCTCACCACGCAGCACTAGTACAAGCTGTACCAGCTCAATCTGCTTGTTCACATCTACACTTGCTCAGTTAAATCAGCAGTGAAAGAAACATGAGGAAGTAGCATGTGCTGAAAACTTCATTTGAAAGTTTTATTCTTGTTTTTGTGCTGGCCTAGACCAGATGGGTCTTATAAATGTGTAATCCCACCCACTAGTACCTTTTCAGTAATGATTATAAACAGTGTTGGGGGTAACTAGTTACAAAGTAACTGATTACAATAACTACATTACTTTTTTTTGGTAACGAAGTAATGTAACTAGTTACAATACTAATATTGGTAACTACACTACTTTACTAGGCTATAGGAGGTAACTACACTACGTTACTAGGCTATAGGAACGCGCTTTCCTGCGTTACCCAAGCCGTGCGATACAATCGTTATTTCGAAGAATAGAGAGGGATGAAGTTTATGAATTTTTGTTGCACTTTATGTTTTATTCTGTTTTTTCAGGTTTTGTTCTCATGTTTCCCAAAGCCTGTGTTTATACAATAAACTCTATGCAGAAAGAGTGCCATGTATCTTCTTCTACACGGTCAATTAAGAAAGAGGAGAGTAAAGTAATAAGTAGTGAAGTTACTTTTCAAATGCAGTAACTAGTAAAGTAATCTCATTACAATTTACAGAAGTAACTAATTACATTTTTTGAGTAACTACTCCAACACTGATTATAAACCACTTCAGATTTAACCCCATTTGTGCAATTGTTTGCGATACGGCACTGCGTTACTTTAACTAAAAATTGCGCAGTTGTGCGACACTGCACCCCAAAAAATTGTATGTCCTTTTTTTCCCACAAATAGAGCTTTCTTTTGGTGGTATTTGATCACCACTGGGTTTTTTTTTTTTTTACTATAAACAAAAAAATACCGACAATTTTGAAAAAAAAAAACAAAACAATATTTTTTTGCTTTCTGCTAAAAAACATATCCAATAAAAAAAAGTAAAAAAAATCAAATTTCTTCATCAATTTAGGCCAATATGTATTCTGCTACATGTTTTTGGTAAAACTATGAGATATATATATACGTATATATATTGTGGCGGACATTCTAACACTAACTGACACTTTTGATACTTTGTTGGGGACTAGTGACACTAATCCAGTGATTAGTGCTAAAAAATATGCAAGGAAGGGGTTCACCACTTCCGGACCGCCCACCGTGTATTTACGTTGCTAATTTGACGTTAACTACCGGGGTTATGACCCCGGTATTTCTTTAAATGGCGGTTGGTCCACTTTAACCACTTTACCACCGGAGGATTTTGCTGTCTTACGTCCAGGCCACTTTTTGCGATTCGGTACTGTGCGACTTTAACTGACAATTGCGCGGTCGTGCGACGCCGTACCCAAACGAAATTTACGTCCTTTTCTTTCCACAAACAGAGCTTTCTTTTGGTGTTATTTGATCACCTGTGTGATTTTTACTTTTTGCACTATAAACAAAAAAAGAGCGTAAATTTTGAAAAAATAACAATATTTTTCAAATTTTTTTTATATGAAACCCCCCCCCAAAAAAAATGTAAAAATCTAAATTTTTTTACATTTTTGGCCAATTTGTTTTCTGCTACCTATGTTTGGTAAAATAAAACACAATAAGCGTATTTTGATTGGTTTGCGCAAAAGTTTTTGCGTTTACTAACTAAGGGAAAGATTTCTGTAATTTTTGGTGTTTTTTTTAACGAGTAATGGCGGCGATCTGTGATTTTTTTTTGCGGGACTGCGACATTGCGGCGGACAGATCGGACCCTTGACTGACATTTTTGACACTTTTGGGGGTACCAGTGACACTACTACAGTAATAAGTGCTATATATATGCACTGTTACTGTAAAAATGACATTGGCAGGGAAGGGGTTAATTTTATTGGAGAGGGAGGGGTTAATGTATGCCTGGTGCTTACTGACGTGTGTGGGGGGAGGTGACTGAGTGACACAGGGACAGATTGCAGGTTCAGCTATGCTGAACCCTGCAATCTGACTCTGTCTGTCACTTAGGAGATCCGCCCGCTTTGTTTACACAAGTGGGCGGATCTCCAGACTCGATTCCCCGACGATCGGGGATCACCGCCGCTCCTCCCCTGGCAGGACTCCCGCTGTGACTGAATACAGTCACCGCCCACAAGGGGAGGAGTCCAGCGACGTAGGTCTACGTCGCTGGACGGGAACGAGCCACTTTGCCGCAATACAGTCAACGTGACTGGTCGGCAAGTGGTTAACATAAAGGTGATCCTAGCGGCGGATTCGCCGCGGGATCACCTTTATGAGCGATGGGAGAGGTGTCCCCTCCCACCGCTTCCCGATCGCTTTCCTCACTTACCAGAGCTGTCGGTAGCTGGGAAAAATAATCCGGTCCGCTCATTTCTTAGGCAGGAAGTCAGGTGAGGGCAAGATGGCCCCCACTCGACTCTATAGCCTTGGAGGACGACGTCATATATCGCTTCCTCCCAACAGCCTTAAAGGGCATTTTTTTTTTGCTTTTTAGTGTAGATGTGAGATTTAAGATCTTTTTGACCCCAGATCTCACAATAAAGAGGTCCTGTCCTGCTCATTTCTATTACAAGGGATGTTTATATTCCTTGTAAGAGGAATAAAAGTGATCAAAATGAAAGAAAAAAAAATAAATAAATAAAAGATAAAATTAATAGTAAAAAAAAATGAAAGCGCCCCTTCCCCTTCAGCTTGCACGCAGAAGCGGACACTTACGCAAGTCGTGCCCACATATGTAATTGGTATTCAAACCACACATGTGAGGTATCACCATGATCATTAAAGTAAGCGCAATAATTTTAGCCATAGACTTCCTCTGTAACTCTAAACTGGTAACCTGTAGAAATTTTTAAAATGTCGCCTATGGGGATTTATAAGTACCAATGTTTGATGTTTGTCGCCATTCCACAAGTGTGCGCAATTTTAAGCATGACATGTTGGGTATCTATTAACATTATCTTTCGCATTATAGAAAACAATTGGGCTAACTTTACTGTTTTCTTATATTTTTTAATTAAAAAAAGTGTATTATTTTTTTTTTTTAAATGGCCTTCGTAAGAAGTATTTTTCTGGCAAAAAAAACCTGATTTTAACTTGTAAACGACAAGTGTTAGAAATAGGCTTGATCCTTAAGTGGTTAACATCAGGGGCATTCAAAGGGTTAAATGTGTTCCTAGGGAGTGCTTTGTAACTGTGTGGGAGGTGCTTTAACTGTATGAAGACAGGGATCCGTGTTCCTGCTGGCCGAAACACAGGATCTTTGTCTTCCCTACTAAAATAACGGCGATCTGCCTTGTTTACATAGACAGACCACTGTTCTGCCTTTGTCAGAAATAATTGGTGGGTCTGCTGATTGGCTCCCGTTGTGTCCAATCACAGCAGGAGCAGGTCGTGGGCGGCGCGCATGATTTTACGTAGAGGAGCTGCTCCCCCACAGTACATATAGGTGGGGCAGTCAGCAAGAGGTTAAACCTCATTTGCCACATAGTTGCCCAATTAAACAGTGCACTGAGGTTGGAGACATCCTGTAAGGATGTTATTCCCCTGTATAGACTGTATATAGGAAAAATTGTCCCTAAAGAGTTTGCTAAAGTCAAGTGAGCATCCCATAATATCCCTAACCCACCCAAGTTTATTAGCCCCTAATAAAATCCAAAATCAAAGTTGCTGGACTGTTTTCTTGATTTAAGTGTGCCTGTGGAAATGTGGTGTCCCTGGCTGTGCAGGGTGGGGGATCCCTATTCATCAGCGGCTCCTATGTGGGGTGCGCTCAGTGCTGTGACAAAATCTTTTAGAGCCCGGGGCAAACATGCCAAACTGTGCCCCCTCCCCGCCAAAGGTGTTTGAGCATTATCTGTACAACCCCCCCCCCCCCCCCCAAAAAGAAAAAAAAGAAAAAAAACATGAGCGCTAATCTGCATGCTTACCCTCAAAGCATTCATTCCCCCTCCTCTCAGTACCAATCCTCTTCCCTGCTGAGATCCCCCCAGCACAAATGTCCCTCCAAAAAACAAAAATCACCCCTTCCAGCACAAATCACACCCCCCCCCCCCATCCACCTCCTAGCACAAATCCCTCCACTCCAAATTTCCCTTTCTAGCACAACCCCCCCCCCCCCCCCCCTCATTGTTGCTAGCACAAATCCCCCCCCCCCCAACCAAACAAAAATTCCCCTCCTGGCACATTTCCACCTCCCTCCTCTACCATCTAACACAAGCCCCCCAAATTCCCCCTACTAGCACAAATGCTCTTCCCAATCTACCCCCCCCCCCAAGACAAATCCCCCTAAATCACCACTCCTAGCACATACCCCCAAATGTCCCCTCCTAGAACAATTCTTACACACTGCTGCCCCCCAAAATTTCCCCTCCCAATCTCCTTGTGGTGCCCTCCTACCTCAGATACTACAGCAGGGCTCGACAAACCCCAGGTGCCAGGTCGCACTGGCGACTGGAATTAGTAGATGGTAGGAAAAATGGATGCGCTATCCCAGTGGACGCCTGTTTTAAGGGGAAACGCGTCGGGTGGAGAGCTGTATCGTCACGCTGCTTGGTCCGCACTGCAGGCGGCCAAGCCATCCAGCCTTTTACTCATTTAAACAGCCATTTTTATTCATCTAAATGTAAGTGCACCCTTTACTTTTTAATAAAAGGTTTAAAGAGATTTCATGTACCATTGGCTGCTTTTTTCATCTTTGCATGCCGCACTGTATTACCGCTGCTAAGTCCGTTTGCCCGAGGAGAACTCTATGCCTAAAGCTGGTGTCGCTTTCCAGCCCTGTATGTTAGCAGCATCCATCCCTCCAGAGGCAGGAAGCTTTACATTCAGTTTAGCTGACAACTTCACCTGGTCTGGTTACTGCGGCAGAACCACTTCACACATGCAAAGTCTGATCTGACTTCTGGTAAGCAGCTCTCCAACTGATTGAACACAGCGGGATTGCATGCAGCACCTAATGGGATACATGTGTGGGATACGTTCACTTCCCACTTCAGCCAGAATCTAAAGGTCCTTTCACACGGCGGTCCGATCAGATCCGCCTGTCAGTTTTGTAGGCGGATCTGATCGGATCCTCCATGCATCCCTATGGGGCAGCGGATGTCAGCGGAGACACCTCCGCTGACACCCGCTGCCATCCGCATCCGATCCTGTCCGTGAAATCTGGACGGATGGAAACCCTATTTTCCATCCGTCCAGGGGATCGGTTGGGATCGGAAGAGAGCAGACAGGCGGACTTTCACATCACCAATTGATTTTCACTATTTACCTATCACAGTCTTTTCAGGGTGTTATTGAATCACTCTATGTCCCATAATGACACGTTGTTAATTTCATATTTATCACTATCAAAATTATTTTTAGTGTCTTAATTAGCGCACTTTTTTTTTTTTCATTTAGACTGGAATTAGTAGGCTGGTGCCTGGGCTACATTGAAGCAGGTGTCTTTTCCCCATGCAGCCCCCACCTGCGGGCTCACAGACTAAGATGCTGCGCCGGCCGGTAATTGAGGCAACGCGGTTTTGTGGCTCGCTGGAGCAAGATGCTTGCATCGGTGAACTGGCACCCTCTTGCGGTGGTCGGGGCTGTGACTAGCAGGTTTCCCCTGCCTGTTCTCACTGCCCACCCATCTCCTTCCTAAGAGGTTGAAGGTGTTGCGGGCTTGATCTGTCCTTAACGGTGAGTGGACAGGGAGTGTGGGGAAACTGGTTGGAACGCCCTTAGTTCCATTTACACCCTTATTTTTTTTTCATAAAAATATTTAATTATTTTTCATTCCTTCCTTCATGCCACAGCCAATAGCTCCTTTCACATTGGCTGTCCGATCCTCCAGTCTCCTCTATTGTGCGGCGGATATCAGCGGGCAAATGTTCCGATCCTGTCCGCCAAAAACAGATGGACGGTGGTCCTATTTTCCATACTTCCGGCGAATCGGATGGCATCAGATGGAAATGGACAGGCGGTCCATTTTCATCCAATTTCCTCATAGAGGAGAGCAGGGCTGTGTCCGTGTTTGTTCTGCATAGTGTAGCAGACAGGACCAGGCATCCACCTACTCAGTGGGGATTAGCGGAGAAATCCCCACTGAGCAAGCAGATTGGGGCCTAAGGTGGCATAAGTTACTGGATCTCCTATCACCCCCACCTTGCTGCATTGTCTTTCCCTAATGACCCGCTGCCCATCACACCATCAAGCCAAGTACACACGGGCTGAATGGCAGGCAGTTTCGGCTGGTTCAATAAAAACTGCCCGCCATTTGGCCCGCGTGTATGGCAGCTGGTCCGACAGAAGCCGACCTTCAGCATGCTGGAAAGAAAACTGGCTCCTAACTTTTTTAGCTGGCTCCTAGATTCCAAGCAAATTTATCAAGCCCTGTACTGCAGTGCCCAGGGCAGCTTCCCTCTCCTGCCCACCCCTTGTCCCGGCCATGGGTGCGCTACACCAAGAATAGAGTTTAGTGAAGGAAATTTTGAACCTCCCACCCTTGTTTCCGAGTGATCATCGAAAAGCTTGTACAATTAGAGGAATGACACATGTTGTTTTTATTTTAACACGTAGAAAGTAACATTCCACGATAGACATCAACACCTTATCAACCTAAACACAGATCTATAGAGTGTGCAGATGAGGATTAGGTTAGGGGACATATGCTCCTGCATAATGAATGAACTCACACTACTCTCTTCTCTCATGATATACATACCCATGTCACAAACAAAAATAATAGCGCGCAAGATTAACTCATTACAGCTTCAAAGACTTTGCTATTAATGTCTTCTCCATTGCAACACATTTCACATAGTGCCATGTAAAAAGTGATGGGTCTGTTCCCAGGAAATTAAAGTGGTTCTAAAGGCTAAAGGTTTTTTTTTTTTCATAATGCAATCTCTGCATTAAGTAAAAAAAAAAACCTTTATGTGCAGCTTCCCACTAAATATTTACCTGAGCCTGATCTCGATCCAGCATTGTGCCCTAGAGCAGCAGTGCTGCTCTCTCTCTATCCCTTTTCACTGGATTCAGTGAGAGCAGCAGGAGCCAGCTGCTGTCAATCAAATCCAGTGACAAAGGAGCGAGGGGGGGGGGGCAGGGCTGAGCTGCACTGTGTGTGTCAATAGATACACGTAGCTTGGCAACGGATTGAGCCCACACAAGTGCCCCCCATAGCAAGTGGCTTTTTATGTGGGCAGGAGGAGCCAGGAGCGCCAGCAGGGGACCCCAGAAGAGGATGATCAGGGCAGTTCTGTGCAATACTATTGCACAGAGCAGGTAAATATGACATGTTTGTTTATTTATTTCAGGTACTTATATAGCGCTGTCAATTTACGCAGCGTTTTACATATACATTACACATTCACATCAGTCCCTGTCCTCAAAGAGCTTACAATCTAAGGTCCCTAACTCACATACATACACAGTAGGGCCAATTTTTTTTATACAGGATCCAATTAACCTACCTTTGTTATATACCCACTTGCAGACCGCCCATTCACAATGTACTACGGTGGCTCATAGTGGCATACAGGCACAGCGCCGCCCGCTTCCAGGTTTGGACACCCGCTGCTATTGTACACAGTTTGTCAGCAGGTTCTGGCGAATGGTTCATGGTTGGGACCTGCTGACAGGCTGTGTCCAATCACAGCCCAGAGCCATGTGTTGACAATCAACACAGGGCTCTGTACAGAGGAATAATCTCTCTGTTTCGCATTCCCTACAAAGCAGGGGTAAGAAACACAGAGATATTTAGTAAAAAGCAGCACACATTACACAAATTAACACTTATTAGGAACACATTTAACCCCTTGATTACCCCAGCTGTTAACCCCTTCCCAGACAGTTCCATTAGTACAAAGACAGTGCATGGTATTATCACTAATCACTGTATTAGTATTATTGGTGATGTCAGTGACAGTTAGTTTCCACCCAGTGTAAGTTAGTGTCAGATTTCCCACCACACTATTACCATTCCCACTATAGGTCACTGATTACTGCCATTAGTAGTATAACACAAATCCAATATATACTATAGTTTGTAGATGAAATAACTTTCACGCTAACCAATCGATATACACCTATTGGGATTTTTTTTCCTTAACCAAAGACATATAACAGAATACACTTTGGCCTAAATTTATGAAAACAATGTATTTATTTTTAAATTTCTTTTCCAAACAATTTTTTTAAATTTTATTATTGAATATGTTTTATATCAGAGAGTATAAAATGCTGTTTTTTTTTTTTGTTTTTTTTCAAAATGTTTGGTCTTTTTTCATTTATATAATAAAAAATTAAAAACCCAGTGGTGATCGAATTTCACCAAAAGAAAGCTCTATTTGTGTGAATAAAAAAATAGATTCATTTTGTCATGTTTAGTACACTGTTGCATGACCGCGCAATTACCAGTTTAAGTAGCGCAGTGCTAAATAGCTAAAAATGGCCAGGTCTTGAAGGGGTAAAACCTTCCGAAGCTCAAGTGATTAAAACAAAACAAATAAATTAAAAAAAGAGAGAGAGAACCTTTTCAATCATTTTAAAAAAAATATTTGGAAATAACATCTGAAATAACAACATATCCATAAGGTCTTTAACCACTTATCTACCAGCGCCTTTTATAAACGGTGTTTGGTACCAAAAGCTGAGGCAAAGTTGTGATACTTCTCAAATATATATATATATACTGAGGTCTGCAGACTCTACAATGTTTACACAGATTAAATAATAGACACTGATTTGGTTTTGTTATCAAAGAAATGTAGCAAAATACATTCTGGCCTAAATTTGTAAAGAAAGATTATTTCTTTGTAACCTTTTATAGCAGAAACTCTGCTCAGTCGTTTTCCTTTTTTTATAGTAAAAAAACAAAACAGTGGTGATTAAATAGCACCAAAGGAAAGATTTATCCATCTCAAAAAATTATATAAAATGAATGTGGGTACATTATTTCATGACCAAGTATTTGTCATTCAAAGTATGACAGAGCTGAAAATTGAAAAATGGCCCTGGGCTGCGAGGGGGTTTAACATGCCTGTCTTCAAGTGGATAAAAACAAACCCTCAACTATTATATCAGCAGGAACTGTTTTTACTACTGTCAAGCCAACTTTCAGCATTCAGCTGGAAGTGATTTAGGCAGCTATAAAGCCGCCTGGTCACTTGCACACCCCACCAAAGGTATCATCCCCCTATGTAATAGCAGGTAAGTAACAAAAAAAAGGTGAAAACATTTAAGTACCAAAATAAATTAAAAAAAACATTTGCTTTATTCAGGGTTTTATTGGGGGGAGAATAGGTGCAGGTACTCCCCCCTTTTAAATCACCCCTTGTCTCCTCCTCCTACCTACTTTCAAGCACCACCCCTTTTAAGGAATACAGAACCAAGTAATTTGTATGGAAGTCATTTGTATGGAATTTGACACTGATAATAAGAAAAGCAATAAAAAAGATCTCCCGCAGCCAACAACAATAAACCCCCCACATCAGCAATAGATCCCCCAGCAGCAACTCATGGGTTCCGGTCGTCACTTCCGGTGACGTCATCCAGGGGGCATTCCCGGTGTTAGCGGCAGATCTGGTTCTCGGTCTGTGTAGCGGCCGCACACAGTACCCGAACCGTCACTTCCATCCCCATTGGCGTTCCTTTGGACCCCCGGGATTTCACACTCACCCCCTTTACCATCCTTGTGTTTGGATTATCCTGCTCCTCATGGTATGGGATTCCCACAGCACCCCAGAGTGACACCGGAGACTCCAGGACTGGTTTGGTTTTAATCTTCACTTATTAAACTTCCTTGATACCTTTTTATTAACACTTTTTTTCCAGTGTTTTGATTCATGAGGTATGGCTATTCTCCACACCGCAGTGCGCCATCCCTCTTTCCTGCAGTTTTCATAGTTTACACATCATCCTGTGTCAGGGATTTGGCAGCCTGGGTGTAATAGCATTTATTGGTACCACTTTTACATCATAGCCATTTGGTATTACGACCCCACAAGAACACATCCAAAGGACTAGCGCCTGGATAATTTTTTGTTTGACTTCAATCTGGAACTGTATCCTGTAGTCCTTCTTTACCCATCAGTAGATGTACTCAATCGTCTAGATTAGGGACAGGCTTTGTGTTTGAGTCGAACCTAAGTTTGACTCAAACACAGCATGTTCGCCCGTTCGTCGAATGGCGAAAAAATGGGCTTCTTTGCAGGAACTTTGAGTTCCCGCATCCATAATGCACTGCGCACTGGCAGTGCATTATGTGATTGGCCAAAGCATGGACTCTGACCTCCATGCTTTGGCCAATCAAATCATCTGTGCCATGATTGGCCAAAGATAGGTGCCTTTAGCCAATCATGGCTCAGGGACGGCTGCCGTGCACCGTGTGTAGGGCGAGATAGAAGTTAGTTAGTTAGGCAGGGAGAGTGTGTTCAGCCTAAGCAAGCTTGATGGTGGCGTAAGTGGTAGAATACCAGGCTTGCAATTGAGAGGCTGTGGGTTTGATTCCCTTGGTCAGTGGGTGTTTTATAAGTGGAATTCCTTCATGGAGAGTGTAGTGAGTTTAACAGATAGTGCAGTGTAGTATAGTTAGTTAACAATACTTTGCTGGCAGGGAGAGAGATTTTTGCTTTTTACAGTTTGTTGAGATCAGATAGTGCAGTGTATACCACATATATATATATATATATATATATATATATATATATATATATATATATATATATATATATATATATATATGTATATATATATAGGCACTTCAGTTTATATTAGTTTATGTCAGTATTGCTGAAATAAACAGCGTGGGGTCCCCCCCCAGTCCATACCAGGCCCCTCAGGTCCCCCCTGCCCCAAAGCACCCACCCCCCCATGTTGAGGGCACGTGGCTTGGTATGGTTTTGAATTGATTCATATCCCCATACACTTTTTTGGGCCAATAACTTGCATTTAAGCCTTTAAAATGAGGACTTTGTTTTTTTCATGTTCGTGTTCCATAGACTTTAATGGAGTTTGCATGTTCGCTAAAACATTTCCCCTGTTCGAGATGTCCTGGTGCAAACCGAACAGGGGGGTGTTCGGCTCATCACTATTCTAGATTAAATGATGGGCAGCATTATTCTAACTTCCTGCAAAACATTACTGAGCATTACTGCACTGCAAGCCCCCCTCATAACTACTATTGCCAAGCAGCAAAGAAAGGACTCGTGACATCATCATACTAATCAAAAGACCCCTGGATAAAAACGAAGATGAACGTGTAGGTATGGGTTGTAAGTAAATTGCCCATTTAAAGTGAATGTATGTTCGTTCTGTGCAAATGAAGCAAAAAACAAAATGGGAATATTTGATCATTCTTCCAGAAGCGCATTCATTAAGTCAGGCACTGATGTGGACAATAAGGCATGGCTTGCAATCTCCGCTCTAATTTATCCCGAAGGTGTTCTATCAGGTTGAGGTCAGGACTCTGTGCAGGCCAGTCAAGTTCCTCCACCCCATACTCGCTCATCCATGTCTTTATGGACCTTGCTTTGTCCCCCCGGTCGAAATCATTTGGTGGAGGGGGGATTATGGTGTGGGGTTGTTTTTCAGGGGTTGGGCCCTTAATTCCAGTAAAGGGAACTCTTAAGGCGTCAGCATACCAAGACATTTTGGACAATTTCAAGCTCCCAACTTTGTGGGACCAGTTTGGGGATGGCCCCTTCCTGTTCCAACATGACTGCGCACCAGTGCACAAAGCATGGTCTATAAAGACATAGATGAGCGAGTTTGGGGTGGAGGAACTTGACTGGCCTGCACAGAGTCCTGACCTCAACCCAATAGAACACCTTTGGGATAAATTAGAGTGGAGACTTTGAGCCAGGCATTTTCGTCCATCATTAGAGCTTGACCTCACAAATGTGCTTTTGGAAGAATGGTCAAACATTCACATAGACACACTCCTAAACCTTGTGGACAGCTTATCCAGAAGAGTTGAAGCTGTTATAGCTGCAAAGGGTGGGCCAACTCAATAATGAACCCTACGGGCTAAGACTGGAATGCCATAAAAGTTTACGTGTGTGTAAAGGCAGGCATCACAATACTTTTGGTAATATAGTATATATATTTAGTATATATATATATATATATATATATATATTTTTTTTTTTTTGTTTGTTTTTTTTTGTTTCTTTGTGGGATTTTGGGGAGGGCAATAGATTGGGGAGTTTTAATATACTACACTTTTTCCTAAAAGGAGAATAGCAGGGAAAAGCTTTTATGCATGGTATAACTACAGGGTTTGCAGGGGTTGCAATTGCAACCGCGCCCCATGCTCCAGGGGGCCGGTACGGCTCCGCTGTACACCTGGATAGGAGGGGCTGCGGGGGCAGCATGTAGAGAAATCACTGTCCTCCTTTTTCCTCCTGTAGCTGCAGGAGGAAAATGGAGGAGATTGGTTCCTCTGTATGCTGTCCCCGCCATTCCTCCTATCCAGTTCACTTCTGTTCTGCTGTCTCTGGGCCCCTGTGTGATCCCCTGGTCATTCCCCCCCCCCCCCACTGTGCTCCCTTCCCTCTCCTGCCGGCTGCTGCGTAACAATAGAGAACCAGGAAGGGGTCAGTAAATGTGTAATTTACCAGCTCCTTCCTTTTCTGAATGGACAGAGTCATAGTCAGTGACACTGTAAAAAAATAAAATAAAATGATAAAAAATAATACAATTAAAATCCCAAAAAATAAAAACTGACACCAGTGGGTGAACTTTCAGGATCACAAAGGTCACACTTGCATCCCGGCCCTGGCATTCCCCCCAAGATGCCAGGAAGGGGGCCCACTGCAGAACTTGTGAAAGGGTCCCACTGCAGGACTGTAATAAAGGGCCCTGCAACGAGAGTAAAGGGCCCCAGGATCAGTGGGAAGAGCCCCAGGCTCAAAGAGAAGTGCCCTGGCCAGGGGTTCGGGGGGGTCCTTTATGGTTTTTTGAACCAGGGCCTTGAAGGTTCTACTTATGCCTCTGCTTTTATATGTGTAAGGCATAACTATGGCTGCCCCGAATTACAGAGAAATACTTTCTCCAAAGCACTGGAACACATTGGTAAGTTCATTTACAGCAAGCTGCTCTCAATCCTAAGTATACTGTATCTGAGGAGAAATTAAATCTGTTTATACATTCCCTTAATTAATTTAAAGAAAATAGTTTTATTTAAAACATTCACAACATGTCACACTTCTAAACCCCCACCAACTGTTGTATGTTGCACTTTAGAATAATTGATATCTATCAAGTTGTGTAGCTATTGTCTGCTGTCTGCTTTAAAGAAACAACCATTATAAAAAATAAAAAAAATAAAAACCCAAACTGAGTTGTTTATTGATTTCCTGCAAAAAATATAAGTAATAAAATGAAAAGTGTGTATTACAAATACACACTTTTCTGGATGAAGGCTTCTTCAAGGTAAAACAGGCTTTTTATGAAGGACCCCTGTGGAGGACTTGATCATCTGTAAGCAGCAAAGACCTTGGCAATAAATATCTTTACGATGCATTAAATATTGTGCTTATAAGTTCTGTAATAGATTTTGTGCAAGGCAACATGAATTATTGTTTAGAAGAGCTTACACTCTTTAGTGTCTGGCTGATTCCATCACAGCTAATCATGGGGCTTTGATGCCCACATGAAATATGTTTGTGTGTTTTAAGCCAATTCAATTTTGTGAAGGTTTAGTCATCCGTCAGGTAGTTTTTAAAACTTCTTAAAATTGATGCAGTAAACTTATCCTGGGGCCAGGAAATTAAATGAGTTTAGCAATAGAACTGGTGGATTTTACATGCAATGATAGCATTTTTAAAGCCCAACTCTGGGCAAAATATAAATATTTACCTCTTTTCTGGCACCATTCCCTGAAATAATTGCTTTCCACCACTAGATGTCCTCAGACTTCCAGATTAAATAATGGCCCAATGGGTAAGTGCAGGGTGTCATGGATCCCACCCCTGAGGAGCTTCCTGTACTCACATACAATACTAGAACAGTGCAAATGTGGGTGTTTGCATCATTTAGCCCATTGCCACAGATGGTGTGAATAAAGAAAGGGACCTTGGCTGGGTTTAGGCCATCAGTGAAAGATAAGTATATAAAAAAGAAATATTAATATGGGACTACTGATGGTGTAGGGCTTTAAGCATACCTATCTAGAAAGGGTTTTTTTACACGACAGCCTGCATTCAAAAAGGTGCTTGGTGGTGCTTTGTAATAACTTAAGCATCCCATAGTCAGAAACGATGATACAAGATTGGATAGATCCATGGATTCATTTCTATACAAAATTCTAACCCTACATATGCATTTTGCATATTTCATCAGAAATGAAAATATTTTGGGCCAAGCAACATTTTTCCAATTTCCATCATTTAGTTTTAGTATTCTTGCACCCTCTGAAACCTTGTCTTCTTGGTCTTAGCTGAATGGTCTTCTGCACCTATACTCCATCCTCTATAAAGCAAACCTATGCTTGGCCCAATAAAGACAATGCAACATGTTTGCTTTAACCATCTTATCCTCAGCAGAATATACTTACCTTTCCTTCACTCATCCGGCATTCCATCCAGTGTTGATAGCCTGTTACCTGTTTCGTACTGGTATGGATGAGCATTTTAAGCACCCTTGTGAAATTTGCAACATCAAAGAGGAGACCATAGCCCTGTGTCCTTTGGATCTTGTGACTTTCAGCTTTTGCGGGGCTTTGCTTTTATTCCCAGCAGGGGTGGTCATACCATTCCAGGGTCCTTTCTATAAATAAATATATGCCTAAATACCTAAATGTGGGTCATTGAAACTGGAACCCCTGCATCTGTCACGTAATGTTCAACCACTGAACTGTCTCTCACTGGATGGTTTTGCGCCATTTCTTTTTGTTTGTATAACACATTGGTGGCCAACTCAAGAGCCATTTTTTTTTTTCTTTCCTAGCTATCAATTGATACAAAGTAAATACATACTTTTACTTGGTCAGTAGTTGCACAGGGCACCGAAAAATGTCTTCCACAGGGACCTTTTGGTCCTACTAAAGGTTAATATGTGTGTTGGTGCATTAAAATGAACCTGTTGTTTTGCCCACACCAGTGCCCAACTCAAGGGCCGCACATGGCTCTTTGGTTCCTGCTGTGTGGTCCTTTGCAGACCATAGTGGTCAATAATAGTTGGTAGTTTTTTACATCTTTCACAGACTACTGCCTGAATGCTTTTTGGTAGCCTGTGTATATTTGATTGAACAAAGCAAAACCTATTTCTGTTACTCATTTAGCAGTCTATGTAATCAAATGCACCATACTTTTTGAGTTTATTTCACAATATTAGCATTCTCCTATCTGTTTGTAGCTAGCGCATTTTGGCTTACAAAGCCTTACTCATAGCTAAGCTCTGTAAGCCAAAAGCGGTTACATTTCTGCTGTATACTGGACCACTTTATTTTTTTTATAAACTCTGCAGATTATGTATGCACTACAGTGAATATTTCATGTTTACCTGGTACAAAGAAAATATATACTCTATCTTTTTTTTTTTTTTTTTCACGATTGGAAAAATATCAGGAACATACAGTATATTTATCATCTTTAAGAGTGTGAAGACCACTGCCAAGGATGATCAACAAACAATATAATATATATATATATATATATATACAGTATATATATATATATATATATATATATATATATATATATATATATATATATACAGAGGCGTAACTGGAACCTTCAGGGCCCCGGTGCAAGAAACCATGAAGGGCCCCCAGGGGCCCTTTACTCTCGTTGCGGGGCCCTTTATTACGGTCCCACAGCGGGACCCTTTCACAAGTTCTGCAGTGGGCCCCCTTCCTGCCATCTTGGGGCCTACCCACGGTGGTGGAATGCCAGGGCCCTGTCGCAAGTGTGACCTTTGCGATCCTGGAAGTTCACCCACTGGTGTCAGTCGTTTTTTTTTTTTTGGTATTTTATTTGTATTATTTTTATCATTTTATTTAATTTTTTTACAATGTGACTGACTATGACTCTGTCCATTCAGAAAAGGAAGGAGCTGGTAAATTACATATTTACTGACCCCTTCCTGGTTCTCTATTGTGACACATCCCCTGCAGCAGCCGGCAGGAGAGGGGAGGGAGCATTCTGAAGGGGGGGGGGCAGCACAGAAGGGGGGGGGGGTGGACCAGGGGAGCACACAGGGGCCCAGAGACAGCAGAACACAAGTATACTGGATAGGAGAAGTGGCGGGGGCAGCATACAGAGGAACCAACCTCCTCCATTTTCCTCCTGCAGCTACAGAAGGAAAAAAGGAGGACATTGATTTCTCTACATGCTGCCCCCACCGCCCCTCCTATCCAGGTGTACAGGGGAGCCACATGGGCCCCCTTGAGCATGGGGCCCGGTTGCGATTGCAACCCCTGTAGTTACGCCCCTGTATATATATATATATATATAGTATATTGTAAATAATATATATATTGCTGTAGTTAATTTTTTATATATATATATATATATATATATTTATATATATATATGAACATTCCCTGAAGAGTGTAAAGAATTACCTGGGGGAATGTATAAGCTAATTATAATAACACAGATCCAGCTTACAAAAGAACAAAGATTTACATTCAAAATATCTCTACAATAATTGTCTGAAATTCCTTTCAGATTTTCTTTATCCCTTAGTCCGCAAAAGAAAGCAACTTCTTTTCCATCTAACAAGTAACAGATCTGTTTTCCTTCCCTCCTGTCCAAAGAAAGTGGCAGAAACCAAAGCAAAAAAAAAAAATTAAATGTATAGCCTCCTGGAATCTCTGACCTATTTCAGGCAGGTTTCAGAAAATACATGGTATTTCTTGTGTTCTAAAGACCTCCCACCAGCAAAGCACTGTGCTTGTTCAATTTAACACCTCTTGACCTCTCTCAATGCAATGATATTGTCAACAATGTGATTTTAATAGAAAAATTGACGTCCTCCTGTTGACTGCTTTGTGAATGTTGCACATGGTTTAAGACCGCTCTTCAATACAGGAAACGCTGAATTTATTTAGACACAGCTCTGCGCACCGGGATACTTGTGTGTTTGCTACAGTACTGGCACTTAATGATTCGCCGACTCTTGTATTCAAGGGACCAACTTAACTCTATTTTTTTCCCTGTAACCTTCAGCAGCTGTTCTATAATGTATAATAATAATGTTACAAAAAAAAAAAAAAAGTTTAAAAAGATTTGGTTTTGAGTAATTTTTTTTTTAAATAATGTTTTTTTTTTTTTAAATTAAAAGATTATTTCTTTCAATGCTGTGTTATATTACATCTGTCTTTATTTTGCTTCCTCTTTTTCTTCTCTCTATCTTTTCAGTCTCTTTTTTTACTACTTTTTCCTCTTTCTCCCTCTTTCCCTCTCCTTCCTTTTTTCTTTTTTCTTCTTCCTCTTTTTCTCTGCTCTCTCTTTTTCTTCCTCTCCTTCTGTCCCCTGTTCTTGCTCCCTCCTTCTCCCACTCTTCTTTTTTTCTCTTCCTCTCCTTTTTTTCCCTGTTCTCTCTTTCTCGCACTCTCCTCTCCCTGTTTTATCTATCTTTATCTATCTTTCTCTTACTTCTCTTTCTATTGCCTTCTTTCTCGTTTTGAACCATTTTTCTTTCCTGTGTCTCTCTCTCCCTTTCCCTCATTGATTTTCTTGCTCTTTCATTGTATTCATCTCCTTTTCTACTTCTTTCTCCTTTTCTTTCTTACTCTTACTTTCTTACTCTTTTTCTTCCTCTCCTTCTCCCCCTGTTCTTGTTCCCTCCTTCTCCCACCTTTTCTTTTTTCTATTCCTCTCTTTTTTCCCCTGTTCTCTCTTACTCTCCTCTCCCTGTTTTATATATCTTTCTCTAACTTTCTATTGCTTTCTATTTCTCTCTTTTCCTCCCATTTTGAATCCTTTCTCTTTCCTGTGTATCTCTCTCCCTTTCCCATCATTCATCATTTTCCTCCTTCTCTTTCATTGTATTCCTCTCATTTTCTCTGTTTCAATTTCTCTCTCTCCCTCTTTTCTTTCTTAAGCCCCATACACACGATCCGATTATCGAACGATCTGTGGTCCGTTTTTTGTGGCATGCTAGTCGGATGTGGAAAGTGAAGAGGTTACTTTCATACAAATTTTACCGTAAGACAGAATTCTACTTCAGAAGTGATGTCATGTGTTGGATTGCTTTCTATGTGTTCTTTCGTCTCTGAGCATGCCCAGTCTTGCTCTTAAGATTTTTTTTCCGTCAAAATCTGTACTAATTAGATGGAAATCGGACGTTGTATTACGGACTACAAAAATTATATAGCCTGCACATCAGGATTTTGTCAGCCGAAAAGTCGGAGTCGGCTGTCGAAAGCACCATACTAACAATCCGAAAATCGGCAGATCGGTTGTTGGACGAATTTTCCCTACAGATTTTCTTATCGTGTGTACGGGCCTTTACACTTTCTCTTCCTCTCTTTCTCCCCGTGTTCTCTCTATATATTCTCCCTGTATTTCTTCCTCTCCTTCTCTCCCTCTTTCGCTTCTTCTCTAATATGTTTCTCTGTCTTTCTCCCTTTCTCTCTCTCTTCCTCTATTCTCCTTTACTCCCGCTCTCCCTCTCCTTTCTCTTTTTTTCTCATCATCTCTCTCTTCCTGTTCTCTCTTTAGTTTCTCTTTGTCTTTCTTCCTTTCCTCTCTCTCTTCCTGCAATGCAATAGAGGACACTAGTAACTACTCTGGTTTTTCACGGGTTAACCACCCTCTTGAATTCAGAGAACAACAATGCGGGAGACCCCTGGCAGTCAAAAAAAAATGTAATGAGCTCTCAGAAGGGTGACCAGGACAGACTTTAGGATCATTGATGCTTGTACACACTGTGCCTTGGGTACTGCAATGCTTCCTGAAGTACCAGCCAGCCTCTGTACTGGATGCCTCCTGCCTAGGTCCTCTGCAACACTCCCAGAACTGCTTCAGGTTGCTCTAGTTGGAGCTGGGACCCCCAAAAAGGATTTCTTCTACTCAGCTAGCAGCCCAGACCGCCTCAGTCCTCATGTGGGGTCTTCTTCCCCCAGGAACAAGAGACTACTGTTCCAGGTCCCAAACTATTTATACCCCCCTCTGCCCCCTGTCTGTCTCTCTCCAGATTAGGGATTGGCTGAGGCTAAATAAATATTTAGGCCAGCCAGGGTCTGCCTCTCCCACCAACTATGTTCCAGAACTCAGTGGAATGGGGGGGGGGGGGGGTGTACTTGAACCTGCGCCAACTGAACCCAGAACAGCCACAAGCAATTGTGTACTGCTCCCCTGAAAGACTACATTTACCTCAACTATAGCAACAACACTAGGAGGGTGTCTCTGCTGATCTGGCTTTTTCTAGACCTTTGTTTTTCAACATATACCTGGAAGTGTTATATTTGGGAGAAATATAATGGAAGAGAGGATAAAAGTAAGGAGGGAAGGTGGTAAGGAGAGAGTAAGGAGGGACAGAAGGAGGGAAGGAAGGAATGAGGAAAGGAAGGAAGGAAGGAAGGAAGTTGGAGAGATAGAGAACATAGAAGTAAACAGACCTGTGTTTTATGTGGTTACACGATAAGTATGCTTGGAAGAGGAAGGAAAGAAGAGGGGATAAAAGTAAGGAGGGAAGATGGGAAGGAGAGAGTAAGGAGGGACGGAAGGAGGGAAGGAGGGAAGGAAGGAAGAAGGAGGGAAGGAGGGAAGGAAGGAGGGAAGGAAGGAACAATGGGACAATAGCGAATAAATCCTCTTCTCGGACCCGCTTCCTGATTGGCCGAACGCCTGCCATTGGCCGAGGAGGAGGCGGGAGGACTCGAGGAGATGCAGGGAACTGAGGAGAAGCTGCTGCTGCAGGTAAGTCTCTCTGCATTGAAGGGGGGCATGCTGGTCACTCTGCATTGAAAGGGGGCACGATGATCTCTCTGCATTGAAGGGGGGACGCTGGTCTCTCTGAATTGAAAGGGGGCACGCTGGTCTCTCTGCATTGAAAGGGGGCACGATGATCTCTCTGCATTTAAAGGGGGGCACGGCACGCTGGTCACTCTGCATTGAAAGGGGACACGCTGGTCATTCTGCATTGAAAGTGGGCACGCTGGTCATTCCGCATTGAAAGGGGACATGCTGGTCTCTCTGCATTGAAAGGGGGCACGCTGGTCATTCTGCATTGAAAGGGAGGACGCTGGTCATTCTGCATTGAAAGGGGGCACGCTGGTCTCTCTGCATTGAAAGGAGGCACGCTGGTCACTCTGCATTGGAAGGGGGCACGCTGGTCATTCTGCATTGAAAGGGGGCACACTGGTCATTCTGCATTGAAAAGGGGCACGCTGGTCTCTCTGCATTGAAAGGGGGCACGCTGGTCTCTATGCATTGAAAGGGGGCATGCTGGTCATTCTGCATTGAAAATGGGCACTCTGGTCACTCTACATTGAAAGGGGGCACGCTGGTCACTCTGCATTGAAAGGGGGCACGCTGGTCACTTTGCATTGAAAGGGGGCACGCTGGTCATTCTGCATTGAAAGGGGGCACGCTGGTCTCTTTGCATTGAAAGGTAGCACGCTGGTCATTCTGCATTGAAAGGGGGCACGCTGGTTATTCTGCATTGAAAATGGGCACTCCGGTCACTCTACTTTGAAAGGGAGCATGCTGGTCACTCTGCATTGAAAGGGGGCACGCTGGTCACTCTGCATTGAAAGGGGGCACGCTGGTCACTCTGCATTGAAAGGGGGCACGCTGGTCTCTCTGCATTGAAAGGGGGCACGCTGGTCATTCTGCATTGAAAGGGGGCACGCTGGTCTCTCTGCATTGAAAGGGGGCACGCTGGTCACTCTGCATTGAATGGGGGCCACGCTGGTCTTTCTGCATTGAAAGGGGGCACGCTGGTCTTTCTGCATTGAAAGGGGGCACGCTGGTCATTCTGCATTGAAAGGGGGCACGCTGGTCATTCTGCATTGAAAGGGGGCACGCTGGTCTCTCTGCATTGAAAGGGGGCACGCTGGTCTCTCTGCATTGAAAGGGGGCACGCTGGTCACTCTGCATTGAATGGGGGCACGCTGGTCTCTCTGCATTGAAAGGGGGCACGCTGGTCACTCTGCATTGAAACAGGGCACGCTGGTCTCTCTGCATTGAAAGGGGGCACACTGTGGTCACTCTGCATTGAAAGGGGGCACACTATACCTTGAGGATTGAAGTGAACAGACCAGTAAATGCTTGAAAGAGGAAGGAAGGATGAGAGGATAGAAGTAAGGAGGGAAAGAAGGAAAGAAACTAGGGAGTAAAAAAAAAAGAAAATTAGAGTGTTAGGAAAAAAAAAAAAAAGAAAAAAAGAAAAGAAAAAATAAAAAAATAAAAGAAAGGAAGTTGAAGTGCTAGAGAGAATAGAAGTAAACAGACCTGTGTTTTATTTGGTTACACTATAAGTAGACTTTGACTAACAATACTTTTCTTTTATTAAATATGATCTCCTTGTATAATTATACGGTGTCATCTGCCTGGCTAAGGGAAAACTGCTGCATAAACATATTATTACCGGAATTTACCCGAATAAAATTTGCATCCTTAAACGCTAAGGGCAATTTTGATTTAAAGTTTCTATATATCAAACACATTTGTTGTACAGCAAGTTGTAGACCTGCTGGGGTTTATTTTATTGTAGAATGGGTGATAAATTAAATTCCAGTCCTCAAATTCAATTCTCATTTTGGTTTCATTTGCTACAGTGTAGGAAGGTTACATTGCCTTTCTCTTTATGAAACCTATGTATGTTTTTGTACAATAACCTTGTTATAGATGAGAACAAAAGAGGACCATCGTATCCTTTTGGTGAATTATTTTTTTATTGCTATCTTAGATGTAATTTTTTTTTTTTTTAAATAAGTTTTTGGCCTCAAGAAAAAGTTTCAGAACTCTTTTATACTTGCATAGTGGAAAAAAAAAAAGTTTGTGCAAGTCTGGGAGGTATGTAAAAAGTTTCAGACAAATGTGATATATAATAGGTTTAAAGATAATGGTCATCTTTACACAAAAAAAAAGAAGAAGAAAGAAATCCAGCCTACACAAAGATGTTTCCATAGTCTTCGAAAAGCAGAGCTAAATATAACCTTTTGACAACTTTCTCTTTTTTCCTGATGGCAGCAGGCTCCTCATATAATCTCCTAAACCAAATCCTCTGAATAATTTGCTGTCCATCCTATCCTGTATAAGGTTCACTGGATGTCAGTTAAAGTCATACTCTATATGTACCACCATCCTTACCATTGCCTGATGTAGCAACTCCCCCCCCCCCCCCCCCCGAGCAAGGCTGCTATGTTTTGGTTAGGCAAATTTAGTTTTTGGCTCTCCTGTAATAAGCAGAGCAGAGTGTGCAATTGCTTTAGGCTGCTCTGGGTTCTACAGGCTGCAGTTTTGACTGCTTCCTCCTGTTTTCTGGGGTTTTTTCAGAATAGAGCAGGTGGGAGAATCAAATAGACATCTTGAATATTTATGCAGCTCCAGCCAATCCCTGGGGGTGTGTATCCAGATGGTGGTTGGGGAGTGTATAAAAAGCATTGAACAATGTCCTTTTCCAGTAGGAGAGGTTCCCAGTCGGTAAAGGGGGATTCCTATGCTTCCTGGTCATCCTGTTAAAGATTCCACTTACTCATCTGGGCCCCAGCCATGCTTATCTATAGGGGGCCCATCTGCCTACCAGCCCTTGGGGAACAAAAAAGGGGTGCCACTGAGGATCTCATTCGGAGGTGCTACAGAGAAGTCTGCCTGCTTAAGTCTGAGGAAGACATCTAAGTCTAGAGTCGAATGAAAAAATGGCATCCAAGAGGCGCTGGGACCTTAGTGAGAGGGCAAAAAACATTTGAAGAGCCCACTGACTCAGGTTTGGCTGCTCACTACAGACAAAGCTACTGTGCAGTGGGTACTACAGGTTACAGCAATTCCTCCTCAAAGTTCAGAGCAGAGGCGCTAAGGCTGTATTCTCATTTTAGCATTTCATGAATGGGCGTAAAATCACACAATTTAGCACACATTTACAAAAAGCCCCCAGAAATCCAGTTGCGATTGCATTGCCTTTCATTGTTAGTGGCATCCCAAACGTGGCAAAAAGAATGCGCGTATGTTGCATGTAAAAACGTGCCACACAAAGTACATGAGCTACTTTTCCTTGTTTGTTGCATGTAGGGAAGCTTATTGAAATCAATTGTCTGCCCTATGCGAAAACACGCACAAAGATGTGGCACGCAAAGGGCAAAAGGGCATGCAAAATGTAAATATGGCCTAACGTCATATAAGTTAGCTCCCCCGGTTCCCACTTCCCAGAAGTGACTCAGCTTATAAGCTTCTTCTGCTCCCCCCTCTGAACAGTGACTTAGTAGCTGAGCTCCCCCTGCTCTCCCTTCCCAGCAGTGATTGAGCAGCTCAGCTCCCCCATCCCAGCTGTGATTCCCCAGCCTTGGCTATAGGTCACACAAGGAATATGCAAACCCTTACTAATAGGAAGAAAAGGGCAGTTTATATTCTCAATTTAATAATATGATTTAGAAATGCTGACTTGACTATGAATTTAAATGAAACATCTGAAAGAAAAACAGCTTTCCTGAATTTAGCGCCATTGCTCTGTAACCCAAATGGCGTTAACTCTTCACTGATTGGCAGTTCACCGAGAGTCCTGACAGGTTGCCTGGAGTTGCTTTCAACTTGCAGGGCATGGAAAAAAAAAAAAGCTTTCTTAAGCAGGAAAAAAGCATTAAAAGTACGAGACAGGTTTCAAACACAATTTAATCGTTTCGAGGGCTATTGCCGGTGTAAGTTTTGACACATGTAGAGATTAATAAGACTAAAATCTTGGTTTAAATAGAAAAATGAGCGTGTTTGAAGTTCGTTCCAAGCTCCCAACTCTGTTTCAGGTTGAGCTGTGATCTTTTTCCCTCCTACAAACATTTTCATCCAAATATGAAATTACATTTCACCTCTGCCGAGGTCAGGGCTAGAATGAATGATTGTGCATATTTAGTGAAGAAAAAAAAGTACATGTTGCATATAAATACTGGGATAGACGAGGCGTTTGTAATCCCCATAGTCGCACTTGTCCTGTGAATGGTGAGGGAAAAGTCAAGCAGAATATTTGTCAGGCTATCTCCACCATTTAATATATCCCCATAGGCAACAACTGTCAAGTCTATGACTGGGAGGCAGGCTGTGTGTAGATATTATTGTGTACACTCCCAGTGGAGCAACACTTGAAGTTTTTTTTTTTTTTTTCTTCATTCCGCTCAAGAAACCGAGCTTGAGATGCCTGTTCCAGACAATGATTTCCCAGGATGAAGTGACTGACATTATACAGAGACTGCAAGACACAGAAAGCCAGATATACATTTTTGGTGTGTCGTTAAAGAGGTCGAGAGAGCTTCTGTCATTTATATGCCTATATGAACGTCATGCTGGTATTCCAAGGTGCCATACATGATAAGAAAAAAAATGAAAGGTAATAAATAAGTCATGCCTGCCTTTTTTTCCCAAATGTCCAGGTAAGAAAAGACATGTGGCACCATGGATGAGTGATTAGTGCTCTTGACTTTGAGCACTGGGGTCTTGGTTTTGATATGCAACTGGAATACTGTCAACTCAGATCTCCAACTCTCAAAAAAAGGGAGGGGAAGCCGATCGCCATATAAAAAACCTTCAATATTGTTTATTTAAGCCTTGTACACACGCAACGATTGTTGGCCGACCGATCGGCCGTCTTTTGTCCAGTGTTGTTGTGTTGGTTGAAATGTGCTCTAGCCACTTAAGCCCCAGAAGATTTTACCCCCTTCCTGACCAGGGGGTTTTTTGCGATTTTTTACTGCGTGACTTTAACGGACAATTGCGCGGTCGTGCGATGCTGTACCTAAAGGAATTTCACGTCCTTTTTTTCCCACAAACAGAGCTTTCTTTTGGTGGTATTTGATCACCTGTGCGATTTTTTGATCATGCGCTATAAACAAAAAAAGAGCTTAATTTTTGCAAAAATAACAATATTTTTCACTTTTTTTATATGAAATTCCCCCAAAAAATAATGTAAAAATCAAATTTTTTTAACATTTTTGGCCAAATTGTTTTATGCTACCTATTTTTGGTAAAAAAAAATCGCAAAAAGCGTATTTTGATTGGTTTGCGCAAAAGTTATCGCGTTTACTAACAAAGGGAAAAATTTTTGTCATTTTTGGTGTTTTTTTTTTTTAACGAGTAATGGCGGCGATCTGCGTTTTTTTTTGCGGTACTGCGACATTGCGGGGGACAGATCGGACCCTTGACTGACATTTTTTACACTTTTGGGGGTACCAGTGACATTACTGCGGTAATCAGTGCTATATATATATGCACTGTTACTGCAAAAATGACACTGGCAGGGAAGGGGTTAACTGTTTTGGACAGGGAGGGGTTAAGTGTGTCCTAGGGGTGTGATTCTAACTGTAGTGGGACATTGCTATTGGTGTAAAAACAAAGATCAACATCTTTACACAGGGAGAATGACAGGCGGCTTGTTTACATAAGCCGCTCTGTCTTTCTCCCGCTGTACCGGCGATCGTAGTGTGACCAGCGGACATCGGGTCCACCGGTCACACGACCGCACTCCTCCCTGAACGAGCCGAGGCGGGCGCGCGCTCGCCCGCTATTGGCTCTAATAGCAGTGACAGGCGAGTGACGTAGATCTACGTCACTCTGCCTGGCCGGGGCTGACTGCCGCAGTAAATATACTGTGCGCAGTCGGCAACCGGCTAGACTGCACACGAATTTTATCGGCCAACAAAAACCAACTTCAGAAGTGATGTCATGTTCTGGTTTACTTTCCGTGTATTTTTTCTTCTCTGAGCATGACCAGTCTTGCTCATCACATTTTTGTCTGCCGAAATCTGTACTGACTGAAGAACAATCGGCCGTTCTGTTGACGGCCAACAAAAATTTTATAGCATGCACACCAGATTTTGTTCGGCCGAAAAGTCGCAGTCGGTTGTCGGAAGCATCATACTAACAAGCCGACAATCGGCCGATCGGACGTTGGCCGAAAATTCACGGCCAACAATCGTTGCGTGTGTACGAGGCTTTAGGCTCTCCAAAATACAGACAGTTTCTCCTTTGCTTTGCCAGAAGGAACTGTCTGTATTTTGGAGAGCCTAAATAAACAGGATTGAAGGTTTTTATATGGTGAGCGGCTTCCAACTCTTTCTTTTTGAGAGTTGGAATTTGAAGTAGACAGTACTCCAGTTGCATATTCAAACTAAAGCCCGTAGAGTAGAAATTCGGCTGGGAAATGTCGTCCGACGACCGATCTACCGATTTTCGGATTGTTAGTATGGTGCTTCCGACAACCGACTCCGACTTTTCGGCTGGTGTGCAGGCTATATAATTTTTGTCGACCATCAAAACACGTCCGATTTTCGATGGGGAAAAATCTTATGAGCAAGACTAGGAATGCTCAGAGATGAAAGAACACAAAGAAAGCAATCCAACACATGACATCACTTCTGAAGTAGAATTCTGTCGTACAGGAAAATTTGTGTGCAGTCTAGAGCACATTCCAACCAACAGACACCACTCTGGACAAAAGACAGACGACCGGTCGGCGGAAATTCGTTGCGTGTGTACGGGGCTTTAGACCTCAGTGCTTCAAAAAGTCAAGAGCACTAATCACGTCTATTCTTATCTGGATATTTGGAAAAAAGGTAAGCATGACTTATTTATTACCCCTCATTTTTTCTAAAATCATACTGTATATGGCACATTGGAAGACCAGCATGACGCGCATATAGGCATATAAATGATAGACGTTCTCTCAACCTCTTTGGCCTTTTTGAAGAGCAACGAACAACTGCTGCAAGCCTGCTCCCTGAAGTCAGGGTTTGTGGAAGAGTGGTGCCTGGAGCAGAAGAATGTGCTTTCTTTCCTATTATTGGAGTACTGTCTACATGGAATTTGTTTGTTCTCCTTGGATGTATGTGGATTTTCTCTCAGGGCCATTCACACTTGAGCGTATTTTTGCTTGAAGCTCCAAGCTCAAAGACGTGCAACAAGCAAAAACCGATTGTTTTCAATAGCCCTTATTCACTTCTGAGCATCCTGTTGCTTGTAGCAAACCGCCTGTCACTCAAAAAAGTACACGAGCTACTTGGGGGTAAGAATTTAGCGTTTTTCGTCCCCATAGACTTCAATGGAAATGCCAAAAAAGCACGACATTCATTTTTGTTTCAAAGTGTTTTGTTGCGCGTTTTCTTTTCAAACAGCAGCTTTCTGCCCCTTTTTCAGCAGCACTCCACAGCTTTTATTTGAAAAATGCTTGTCAAAAACTGCACAAATGTGCTTCTGCTCACAAAAACTGTAAAAAATGCTTGAAAAATACTTGAAAAAACACAACGCTTAGGTGTGAATGTAGAGTTTTTATGAGCTAAAAAAATACCAGTTAAAGCCTAAGTTTAGTAAAAAAAAAAATCAGCACAAGGGGCATCACTTACAGTCAATGAGAAGTGTCCCTTGTTCTGCTGGCTGAGGTTTTAGTTGAAATCGTCTGTTCTCTGGTCCCCCCCTACCCTCATAGCAGTAATTATTCAATGCCATGGGGGTTAATATCAAGGGTCCTGTCATAGGTACTTGTCAAGAGTAATGACTATTCCCCCCTTTTTTTGGCCAACTCCTTCATTCAAAAAAGCTGTACTATAGCTCACATGACTTGAAAGCAATCTATGAATAGAGGAGACCTTAAGTCCTGTTATGCAACTTAGGAAATGAATGCTGACCTGCAGGTTCCTTATGTGCTCATCATTCACTGTAAGTGGCTTTTTCCTAGATTAAAGTGAACCTGTCATTAAAAAATATTATCGCTGATGTCCATTCAAAAATTGCAGAGGATCGGCTTGTGTGCTCACTGTTCACTTTTAGTTAAGGAAAGTAATATCAGAAATCCGTATCTATGTCAGGTCAGTGACTCAAAGCATTGAATCTAGACAACAGACATGACAGCCCAGTTTTCTTGAATTGCGTCCTCCATTTTTTTTTTTTTATGACAGGTTTCCTTCAATTTACTTTTAAGATTTACTTTAAAGTCAACACCCAAAGCCACAATAGACTGATAGTGTTTTGCATTTTAACAAATGATAATTTTTTTTTTGAATGCCCTTTGCTGCCTTTTTTTTATTACAATGAACGGCACAGATTAGGGATTAAACATTATTAATCAGAAGAATTTTTCGAGAATATATAATGTATGCACCATCTTTTGTTCAGGTAAAGCTGCTTATTTTGTGTTTTAATTTTATGGGAAGGCATTGTTTGAGGAATCGCATAAAAGATCGCAAAGATGTCGGCAAAATGGCTTTTTAAAGAGGTACAAAGGGATATTGGGAGGGTTCTGTTCTGTGCATGTATAGATATTTCAACATTTTTCTTCCTTATGAATGAACATTTTGAAAGGGTTTAAAAATTACTTATCAACAGCCAAAAGTTGTTCCTTTATTTATTTATTTTTTCAGTACCACACTACTGCTTTAGTGACTTACTAATAGAACATTAGGCCATCTATCACAAACCAGAATCCCTTGCACATTTTGATCAAAATATGTGACTTTCGCATCTCTCATTTGCTAAATAATGAAAATGGGATTTAGTTAAAAGCTACTTTCCAGCTAAACTTGAAAACTTTGCAAATAAACGTAAAGAATAAAGTTTGGCTGTTGCACTGTTCTATTTGTCATCTTGTTACATAGTTACATAGTTAGTGAGGTTGAAAAAAGACATCAGTCCATCCAGTTCAACCTATGATGTGTGTGTGTGTTTGCTGTTAACCGTACATTGTATATCCCTGTATGTTGTGGTCTCTAAGGTGCCCATCTAATAGTTTTTTGAAACTATCAATGCTCCCTGCTGATACCACTGTTTGTGGAAGATAATTCCACATCCTTACTGCTCTCACAGTGAAGAACCCCCTGCGTATTTTAAGGTTAAACCGCCTTTCCTCTAGTTTTAGTGAGTGGCCACGTGTCTTATTGTATCTCCTTTCTCTGAATAGGTTTTTCCATATGCTAGGGTTGCCAGTACAGTATTTGTACATTGATATCATATCCCCCCTCAATCGTCTCTTCTCCAGAGAGAATAGGTTCAATGCTTGTAGTCTTTCCTCATAGCTGATGTCCTCCATTCCCCTAATTATTTTTTTTGCCCTTCTCTGGACTCTCTCCAGTTCCAGCACATCCTTCCTGAGGACCGGTGCCCAGAACTGGACAGCATACTCCAGATGTGGCCGGACCAGAGTCTTGTAGAGTGGGAGAATAATCTCTTTATTTCTGGAGTGAATCCCCTTTTTTATACATCCCAGTATTCTGTTGGCTTTGCTTGCAGCGGCTTGGCATTGCATGCCACTGCCAAGCCTGTTGTCTACCAGTACCCCCAGGTCCTTTTCCATCCTAGACTCACCCAGAGGTCCCCCCCCCCCCTAGTGAGTAACTTGCTTTCTGGTTTCTGGCACCCAAGAGCATTACTTTACATTTTTCAACATTAAACCTCATCTGCCATGTAGTTGCCCAACCCATTATTTTGTTCAGGTCCGCTTGTAAGGTTTCCACATCCTGCATAGAAGATATTGGCCTGTAATTCGTGTTCTGCATGAAGCTGGTGCAGAGGTTTTACTATCATGTACTTTATACAGTATTTTCCCTGTTCTCTTTTGGATCTTAACATCATTAGACTTGTGTGATCAAAGATATTCAGGCCAGATGTCATTTATTAAATAATTAGCTTTCTCTCTGTCCTCCTTTTTCCTCTGGCATTCCATTTCTTTTCCTCATCCTTCTCCTTCTTCCCATCTTTCTGCTTCTCCCTGTTTCTCGCCTCCTTCATGTCTTTCTCCTTCTCCTTGCCCTTTCCCTCCTTCCAGTTCTACTTCTTTTTGTCCTTCACCTTCTACTTGCCCTTTGCTTTCACCCTGTCCTTTACCCTTTGCCTCTTATTTTTCTTTTTTCTGTCCCACTTCTTATCTCTGTTTTTCGTTTCTGTGTTCATTTTTCTAATTGATCTATCCCTTGTCTCTTTCCATATCCTTCTCAATAACCTTTTCCTTACCTCTGTCCTTATCTTTTTTATGACTTTTTCCTTCCCCCTGTCTTTTTCCTTTTCCATGTTCTTCTCTTTCCCTCTGTCCTTCCTGCTGTCCTTCTCCCTGTTCATCTTCTCTCTGTTCTATCCCTTCTCACTTTCCCCTTTTCTATGTCCTTCTCCTTTCTGTCCTTCTGATTATCCCTGTTCGTCTTCTTCTCTCTGCCCTTCTTTTTCTCTCTATCCTCTTCAGTATCATTCTTCTTCTTCTTCCTGTTCTCCTCCTTCTCTCTGTTCTACTTCTTTTCTCTGTCCTTCTTTTCCATGTACTTATTCTAGTCCTTCACCATTACACCACATTTGCATGGGCGATTTGGCCCACTGCAAATTGCAGCGGCAGGAATCTTCTACAGGAACCTTCTACTATAATGATTGGTTGCTGGTGGTTACAGCTATTCACTGATGTCCGCAAAGCCAATGATTACCTCTAGTGATCACTGCTTGACACACACAATGCCTAACTGTACCTTATACCTTCTCCCTGTCTTTATCCTTTTCCTACTCATAGACCTTTTTTATCTCTGTCCTTATCTGTCAGGGAAGGATTCAGAGAAGACCTGGCAAATATGACAATGCCCAGTATGGCTGCTCTAGTTTGCGTATACCAGGCATGTCCAACCTGCGGCCCGGGGGGAATTTGGGTCGGGGGCATGGCCACAGCGGCTTCTAAGTAACGGTAGGCAGAGGCTACCTCAGGGGGGGGGGGGAGGCGAGCATGTGCAGTGTTTCTGCCTCCTACCACCATGACCACTTCAAATCACTGAAGTGGTCATGGTGGTTAGAGTGTTCCTTTAATATCTCTCAGAAGAAGTAAACCTCTGTATACTGATTCCATTTTATTTGATCATCCTCTAGTTGTGTTAAATTAGTGTGGGGGGTGCGGGGGGTGCGGCAGCATTTTATTACTTATAAACCTTAACTACAGTATATTTTTTATATGCGGCCCGAGAAAATTTCTCTACACTCAATGTGGCCCAGAGAAGCCAAAAGGTTGGACACCCATGGCGTACACGCATTGGCGCACAGCACGCAGTGGCAAATGAGCGCACGCAAAACACGATAATTGCCAGCCTCCAATGGCTTATGGATGGCAGTCCTAATAATCAGTTGCTGTATTATCATCATCCTCTGTATCTTGTTCCTGTGCCTTTTTGCTTCTGCTTGATTACCCACTACCGACCCGGCTTACCCCTGACTTGTTCTGACTTCTCTCCTGGTTCTGACCCTGGCTTGCTCCGTGGACCTGCTCCTGCCTCTGTTCTTGATTGACATCCTGTGTTTGACCCTGGCTTAAACCTGACCACACTGCTGCATCTGCTTCTGATTGACTTCCTGTGTTTGATCCCCGGCCTTGGCTTCTGACTTTGCTTCCTGGTCTACCCATCTGTCAAGATCCTCCATTTCTTTCAGAGAATCATCTGCTGTTTCTACTACTCTGCTCTCAGGTGTCCTCTCATCTGGAACCATCAGGCAGCTTTACCATTGGCAACCTGTGCTTCTTTGGTCATAGCACCCTCTGTCACCACCTTCAGGGGTACTCTGCACTCAGCCACAATGGGAGCCCTCTCGTCACCTCAGCCTCCAGTCAGATACATGACATTTTTTTTCTTCCTAACCTTCTCTTTCTCTCTGTCTTTTTCCTTTTTCTTGTCCTCCTTTCTGTACTTCTTTCTTTCTCTGTGCCACTCTATGTCCTTTTCCATCCCTCTGTCCTGCTTCTTTTCTCTGTCCTTTTACTCCTTCTGGTCCTTCTTCTTCATCTCTTTACACTTCTTTTTCTCTCCGTCTTCTTCACCATGCTTCTTTTTCCTGGTATTTTCCTTGTCCTTCCCCTTATCTTTGTATTTCTCCTTCTCTCTGTGTCTTTATCTGCCTTCCCCCTTCTCTCTGTCCTTCTCACTGTCCTTCTTCCTCTTCTTCCTTTCCTCTTTTCTTTCTGTTCTTCTTTTTCTGTTTATCCTTCTTCCCCTTTGCCTTCTCAGTCTCTCTGTCCTTCCTTCTTTGTTCTCACTGTACGTCTATTTCTCTTTGTCCTTATTCTTGCTGTCCTTCTCCCTGTCCTTCTTTTTCTCTCTATCCTTCCTCCTCTCTTTGTACCTCTCCTTCTTTATGCCTTTTTTCTTCTCTCTGTCCTTCCTCCTCTCTTTGTCCTTCTCCTTCATGCAAATTATGTTGTGAAAAAGAGAATTAAAGCGTTTGTTACCCAAACACTTCATATTTGTGATATGTGCCTGCTTTACCATGTCCTTGTATGAGAAAGTATCCTGTTCTCTTTGTATTGCTTCCTTTATGTGAAATCCCTGGTGTTCCTACCAGTCCCTTTGCTTTCCTATTGAAAACTGACAACACTAAGCAGGAGAACACACCGTGGTCAGTCCTTTAGCTGTGCTGGGAACTCAGTGTACTCACCCACAAAGATCAGACTAGTCCTGACATGACCCCCTGCTGCTCAGCCATTTACCTAGAGGCTCAGTGTACTGCTGCTTCTCCTTCCCCCAGCTCCTATGCAGCTGAGAACAAAAGGAATGTAATCACTTATTAAAAAGGGAAAAAAGGTATTTATGATTTTTTTTTTTATATATATATCTATGCAAACATGTTTTGCCTTTCATTTCTATTTTAAACTGAATGGGCTGTTTTACAAGGTGATCATTTACAATCACTTTGATGATTTTAAAAGCCTTATTTCTGTACACAATTTTAAATTGTATACGGGGAGCCATATTTGCTCATTCCATACGCAGGCTCAGCTTTCTGCTTATTAGAGATGCACAGAAGTTGTCTTATACCAGACATTTAAATCTCAGATGAAACAGTGGGTAGAATTGAAAGAATAAATTATTTAAATGGGACACATTGGAGTTGATTTACTAAAACCAGTGGGTGCAAAATCTGGTACATAGAAACCAATCAGCTTCCAGGTTTTATTGCCAAAGCTTAATTGAACAAGCTCAAGTTAGAAGCTGATTGGCTACCATGCACAGCTGCACCAGATTGTGAGAGCTCCAGTTTTAGAATTTCTCCCCCATTATGTCTACTGTGGGCCACATTAGGTATACTAAGGGTGGCACTTACTTATATTGGTTGTAAAGGCAGAAGTTTTTTTTTTACCTTAATGCATTCTTTGCATTAGGATAAAAAGCCTTCTGTGTGCAGCAGCCTCCCTCAGCCCCTCTAATACTTACCTGAACCCCATCTAGATCCAGCGATGTTGCAGGAGTGTCTCGGCTGCCTTGGACTCCCCTCTTCATTGGCTGAGACAGCAGGGCAAGGCCATTGGCTCCCACTGCTGTCAATCAAAGTCAGTCAGCCAATTAGGAGAGAGAGGGGGCAAGCCGGGTCGCAGCTCCATGTGTAAACTGACACAGGGAGCTGTGGCTCAGCTCAGGCTGCTTGCTGTGGGGGCACTCAACAGGAGGGAGGGGCCAGGAGAGCTGAAGAGGGACCTGAGAAGTGGAGGATCGGGGCTGCTCTGTGCAAAACCACTGCACAGAGCATATATGTATAAGGGCCCTTTCACACGGGCGTTCCGTATGTCCGCAAATCATCCTATTTTTTTGCGGATGATTTACTGACATAATGAATGTCTATGGGATTGCGGATGTCAGCGGATGACCATCCGCTGACATCCGATTTTCTTCCTTTCAGTTCTGTTCCTTTTTTTGGAACGGAACAGAACCCTATTTTTCCTCCGTTCAAAAAACGGAAAGGAAGCAAAATCGGATGTCAGCGGTGTCATCCGCTGACATCCGCAATGCCCATAGACTTACATTATGTCCGTATATCATCTGCAAACGGATGGGATGATATGCGGACATACGGAGCGGATGACACAAGTGTCATCCGCTCCGTGAAAAAAAAAGTCCCGCAGAGGAGCAAAAAACCTGAGCGGCCGTGTGAAAGAGGCCTAACAGTTTTTTTTTTTTAAACTTAAAAAAGCAATACATTAGTATCAATTTAACTACTTCAATACAGGGCACTTTAACCCCCTTCCTGCCCAGGCCAATTTTCAGCTTTCAGCGCTGTCTCACTTTGAATGACAATTGCGCGGTCATGCTACACTGTACCCAAATTACATTTTTATCATTTTTTTTTCACACAAATAGAGCTTTCTTTTGGTGGTATTTAATCACTGCTGGGTTTTTTATTTCTTACTTAAAAAAAAGAAAAAAGACAGAAAATTTTGGAAAAAAAAGTTTTTCTTACTTTCTGTAAGTAAATTTTGAAAATAAGTAATTTTTCTTCTTCACTGATGTGCATTGATGGGGCAGCACAGATGGGCACTGATGAGGTGGCACTGATGAGGAGGTACTAATATGCTGCACTGATGGGCACTGATAGGTGGCACTAATAGGTGGCACTGATGAGCACTGATAGGCAGCACTGATGGGCACTGAAAGGCTGGCACTGATGGGCACTGAGAGGTGGCACTGGTTGACGGCACTGATGGGCACGGACGGGCAGCACTGATGGACACTGATGGGCAGCACAGATGAGCAGGCAATGACTGGCAACACAATGTGCACTGATTGTGGGCACTGATGGTGGGCACTGTGAGCACTGATGGTGGGCACTTTTTGAGCTTTTATTTAATTAGGGCACTGATGATCAGTGCCCTGATTATCTTTTCTGTGTTCCCCTTTGAGGAGGATCCGCTGATCTGCTCTCCTCACCACACACTCTGACTGTGAGAGGCGAGGAGAGCCGATAAACGGCACTTCCTCACTTACATGTGACTGGCTGTGATTGGACACAGCCCATCACATGGGTAAAGAGCCAAGTCATTGGCTCTATACCAAGATCGGGGTTGCACGTGTCCTAGCAACATGGCGCAGCCACAATCGCCGCTCTGTGCGCTCCTGCGGGCGTGCGAGAGAGGTTGTTCTGGTGCACCGTCATGTGATGGCATCCCAGAACAATAGCGGCACCGCTCCGCCGTCAATTGACGGCAGGCAGGATGTAGTTAAAGGGAAAATAAACCTTTCCCTCTGCATCTTGTTTTTTTTTACCTGCATAAAATGTGCATTGATAATGTAGTGTCATTTGTTGTCCTGTATGCACAAGCTATAGTTGAGTAAATCTTCACATTCTATTGTCAGAAGTATTTGTTGTGTTCAAACATGAGGCCTGCGACATTGCACTGCACAGGTTAATGCATGACCTCTGTCTGTAGTGTGAGAGCTGACACTTCCTGTGAAGAAACTATATATCTCGCAATCCCTGGGTCTCTTCTATTGGTCTGCAAGTGAGAGCTACACATTAATTAGATCTGACACAGAAACAAAAAGAGAGATCACCGTGCAATATTTCATCACATTAGCATTTCCACGTGCATCCATATAACTCCGATTTGACATGCATATGCATTTGCTATGCAATTCCTGAACCATTTACCCTTCAACCGCTGGGGGACACAGAGAAGGAATGAGAGAGCTCATAAAACACCAGTTTTGACATGCCTGTGCTATAGTGATCTAACCACTTTAAAAAAAAAGTGGCTACTATAGTAGGCGGATTTACTAAGTGTGTGAATATTCACTTCAATGATCTAAATACATTAAAAACAATTTCATTTTCCTTAATACTGTGTAGAAAATTTTAACTTAGTGGATAACTAAAGTGAATATTCACATGATTTTTAAGTGAAGATTCTCAACTCCTTTAGTAAATCAGCCCCACCTCAACAGTTGTTGATTAGACAGGCATACAGAGTGCACCAAACACAGATGTCCACTAGAGGGAGAACACCCACAAATCTGTAATCACAGTACAATAATAAAAATATGATACAGCAAGTGAGTAAAAAAAGTCAAAGTGACAGCAAAAAGGTAATCATTACATTTGTGTCCAGTGAAAACAATACAGTACTTTTCGTGTACTAAAAAATAAACAAAAAAAGTCATAGTGATGGCAGCATTTCCCAGATTATTATAATTATTTGTTGGTTTGCTTTATAATAGGGTTTCATATTTTATATTTAATAGAACAAAGCAGCAACTGTTTGCCAAATGGTTGAAGTAGTGTAGAAGTAATTTCATGACAAGAGTTTCCAGTGTTCGGCATGCCCCATTATGTTAGCTGTCACAGTCATTGCGGCAAGTTTCCACCCTCTTCATTGTGAACATTTAATGGATGACACTGAATGTAACACAGCAGACAACGTACATACATATCAAAATGTGCGACTACACCTTTACACACCTTTACATTGCTTAACACATTAACACGTAGCTTAGGCTTGTTCTATAATGCATAATTAGTTCACTCTTCCAAAATGTGTAAAATGTTTCAGCTCTGGCTCTGAATGTTTGCTTAAAATAGATTTAAAGGTGCCTTTAAAATGTTTACAAGTTGCTGGGGTTAAAATAGAACTAAAGGCAAACTTTTTTTTTTTTTTTTTTAATTTTTGATAAAGTAATAGAGAGTTGTAACCCCTATTAGTTGTTCTATGTTCTATTTTGGAGATTTCCCTTCACTTCCTGTTCCATAGCCAAAACAGGAAGTAATTAGAAATCTTCCAAATAGATGGAATCCCTGGTTGTCACCAGAACTACTGTCCCCCATTGTAATGCCCCGTACACACGTTCCGATAATCGTACGACAAAACTCGCTTTCGACCTGATCTCACGATATTCTGATCGTTAGTACACAGCTTTCGACAGCCGATCACGACAGTTGGTCCATAAAAAAATCCGAAGGGACAAAGAGGAAAACTTCTGTGGTACGACATCTTCTTGAACGATAATTGTTTCATAAGTACAGTATGCGTATGCTAAAAGTCGATCGACAAGTACCACGCATGATCGGAAACAGTAAAATAATCCGCAAGGGTCAGACGTATATACATCACTTCCGATATGTAGCTACGAAACATTAGTCGTACGATTATCGTACGATTATCGGACTTTTCCTCTTTTGCTGTTCTGGGGACAACCCAAAATTTTGGATTTTCTTTCACTGTCACTTCCAATGATAAATGTAAAGAGGACAAATGAAAAAGGTGAATCTCCCTCACTGGGGCTCAGACAGCAATAAAAACGCGCCAGGGGTTTTCGTTCTTCTCTACGCTGTTTCACCCTCCTAAAAGTAGAGTGGGCTCTGTATATTTAGGTGGCTCCACTGTAATCAAAGGAGCAGTGGTGCCTAATCATAATTAGGGCTGCTCAGTGTCTCCCAGGCTTCTGCTCTGTCACTTCCCCCTGTCTTCTAGAGCAGGAGTTCCCAAACTGTGGGTCGGGACCCACTGGTGGGTCGCGAGCTGCTTTTGAGTGAGTACGTATGTGGGCTGTTATGTAGGATATGTTCATGGGGTGCAGAGCCAGCTCCTCGGTCCTGCTGGTGACAGCGTTGGTGATTAGATTGGCAGCGGGATTCTCTCAGCTATAGCGGGCAGAGATGGCAGCCTCGGTGTCATAGGAGGACCAGGTGGCCCGGCGGTGTCAGGAGTTCATGGCAGCTTCTGTGACCCCAGTAGAGGATCTGAAGGAGAAGAGTCAGGACACCAAGACCAGCATCATGGAGACTCTGGGTGAGGTGTGCTGGGCCCTGGAGAGGGCAAACAGGGGCTTCACCATCACTGTGGACCGCTGGGAGAGGAAGGAGGGTGAGTGCCATATAGCCTCCTGATCACTGTCCTGGGGTGATTGATTTCTGTCCTCTGCCTGCCTTATACTGTCTATGAGGTTTTGATTACTTACAATTCCGCTTATATGCCACACATGCCACAGGTTTCTGACCCCTCACTTAGAACATCTGGCATGTGTATTCAATAATAAATTAACAACACTTTATTTAACATCCCCCTCCCTTTTAAATATGCATTATTATTATTTGCATTCATATAGCACCAACAAATTCTGTAGCGCTTTACAATATTCAATTACAAGCAAGTGGGTCCCGAAAAATAACTGTATTCAGAAGTGGGTCTCGGCCCAAAAATGTTTGGGAAGCCCTGTTCTAGAGGATTCTAGAATCAAAGCGGGAGGAAGAACCTGACATGAAGCCTTAATATTTATGTTACTCCTGTGAGGTGTGTCCAATTTATAGTGAGAAAGCCCATAAATTGTCTGCAGCCTGAACAGCAAGGTGCAGAGTACCTAGGTCCAGTCCAGCTGGAGGAGACACTTAGAGCAGATTTCAAGAAGCAGTCAGGAAGACATTGAGATTCCAGCTAGGCATAGCTGGGTTCCTATTCGCAAGCTTGAGTCTAGGGATCAAGTTGGATCCGTAGAAGTTCACTGGTGAAAGAGCCAGGAGAAAGTTTGTGGGAAATAATTTAGCTGTCCTATGGTGATGTGAGTTTACATCTCCCTCACTAGGAAGAGCCTGGTGGATATCGGCAGGAGGCAACCAATGATACTGTGACTATTTGAGTAAGTAACCCCAGTGCTGAAGAGTTAGTGACTGTGTGCTTCTTTTAGACTCTGGAAGGAGTACAGGTCACCATCAGCATAGAGCCACTGTGGGGCTTTCCTCTTTGTACTGTGCAGCCTGGAAAATGAGGAGTTATTTAGTTCTACAGTTTATTCAGTTATCCCATGCTTCCTCTGCCTTTTCCAGTTTATCTTTCCCAATAAAAAACCCAAAAAAGAAACTCCTAGACTGTTCTTTGGAGCCAGTGGAAGAGTGAGAATGCTGGGTGCCAGGCTATGTGTGTTGTAAGTGGGGAAATAGGGCTGTATTCCCCAGAAGCTCCTACTAATAACTCTATTAGGTATACTTTATTTGGCAGCCTGCTCTGCCACTATGGAAAGCTGGGCATATGTAAATAGAGAACTCAGAGGGTGTTTGTCACCTAAAGAGTGTGGCTCGAGGTTTCTGTGCAGGTGCACCAAGTCAGACCAAGATGTAGTCAGTTGGATCCTATATATTTAACTTCCTTTTAAGGGGAAGCCTGCAGAAATGAAAGGGCATTATGCATTTGTGAGACTATTCGCACCCCCTTGGCATGGGAGGCTGGAGTCTAGGATGCTCCTTCTGTAGGTACTTGTCTCTTGTTTCTCCTCTCACTAAACTCTCAACTGTTTGCAACTGCAAGCTGTGTGCTGCCACTTTCAAAGGACAGCTAAAATGTGTAAACATCGTTGCTTTTATTTTTCAGTATATATTTGAAAAGGTATTTTTCATGTGGACTTCTGCTCCTGCTTCAAACCCATCTATGATCATCTTCTGGAAATTGCCCTTTGCATTAGGGTTTTTTGGAATTCATTTACCAGCTAAGCCTAGGAAGGGTGGAAGAGTACCCTTGTGAGTGCCGGTTAGGCCTGGCTGGCTTGCCCTGCAGGTGTTCTCTAGATGACCAATACAGTACTCAGCTGAATCAAGGGACTCCACCATGGGAAATAGTGGACTGCTTCTTCTTCCTCTAACCTACGTAGGATCATCTTCTGGAAGTGGCCCTTTGCATTAACACTGTGGTGGGTTTCATTGCCAACTATGCCTAGGAAGGGTGGGTAGGTATCCTAGGGAATGCTGATTACGTCTGGCTCGTTTACCCTGCAGTTGTTCCCTAGATGTTCCCTAGATGTTCCCTAGATGACCAGTGCAGTACTCAGCCGAATTAGAGACTCTACCATGAGGAAAAAGTTGAAAATAGGATTTTTCCCACAGCTTACCTGTAAAATCCTTTTCTTTGAGTACATCACGGGACACAGAGCATGTAATAATGACTATCTGGGTTATACCCTACCTGTAGGTGAATGGACACTGGCAACAAATAGACAGGAAGTTCCTCCCATATAACCCCTCCTATACAGGAAGAACCTCAGTTTTTGAAGCAAGCAATGAAGATCCCAGAAAAAGAGGGGAGGGACCTCTTTTTAATGGGGTCCACACCCTTGGACCTGTAGAGCACCCTGCTGGCAAACTCCTTGGGCTAATAAATAACCAGGGTTCCATTTATCAGTGTCCAGCGCCCAGATGGGTCACATTACAGGCAAAACCTCGGGTCTTCTTAGCCGAGGCTTGGGTACCATCCTTTTAGCGCTTAGCCATTTGAATGGATCAAATCAGAATGCCCCTAAGCTGGGACATCATTCTTAAGATTGAAGAGCTTTAACAGCTATGACCACCACCTTGAAGACACTGGCGAAAAAACTGAGGTTCTTCCTGCATGAGAGGGGTCATATGGGAGGAACTTCCTGTCTATTGTTTGCCAGTGTCCATTCACCTAAAGGTAGCGTATAACCCAGATAGTCATTATTACCTGCTATATGTCCCACAATGTACAATAAAGAAAAGCAGTTGCGTTCCACCACTACACAATAGTTTCTTTAAAACTTCCTACCACCAGCATTTCTTAGAAGGGCAAGTGCTGGTGGGAGGGCTCAGTTGCAGCACATGAAAGCTTGAAGACCTACTGTATATCCAGAAGAAAATGTCACCTTTGTCTTTTAATTTGCAAAAAAGTTAATTGGGGCGCTAGATAGGTGAGGTGCTCTCTGCACACAGTGAATTGCTTATTAGATCTAACTATAATTGACAGAAATTTTCAGATGAATTCCTTTTGTGCAGCATATCCCAATACCTTCATAATAAAGTACAGAGCTATACTAATACAAAGCAAAAGCATGTGTTACACATAAAAAGTGTAAAATTCTCATTGACTTTTAATTAGGATAAATCTCAAAATTAGCCTAGGGGGAAAGCCTGGCTGTTTTTCGGTCACCGGCTTAAAAACAGAACGTCGGTGCAAGATTGTTATCATATGCAAAGTCTAATTGTTTCATAAATTATACTGCATGCAGCCAATGTCATTATCATTTAAAGCTGAACTCTGGGGAAAAAGAAAAATAATTCTCTTGCTGTGGGGATCCCTCACACTGTGAGGGTTAAATGCACAGGGAACCCATAACAAGCACTTTTACTTACCTAAATCCCCCAGCAACCGGTGCTCAAATCTTCTTCCTAACACTCCGGCCTTTGGCCAGTCCCTCAGCATACTAATTACTAGGAGGAATAATAGCAGATGATACAGTTCATATTTATGCTGTTTGCAGCCAATGATGGTTTTATACTGTTTTGAAAACCTGTGTGCACAGTTGTTTAGGTAAATTTAGTTGGTCTCCATTGTAGCCAGTGGAGCCAGGGTAATGGCTCAGTTAGCTGGCAGGCTTTGCAAGCTGATTCTCTGTTGCCTCCTCTTGGTTTTCTAGAAGCTCCCTGAAGGTTCTGGAACTTAATGGGCGAATGGACAGAGATCAGGGCCTGCATATTCAAGGGATCTCTTCTAATACCTGGGTAAGGATTGGTCCAAAAGGTGGAGAGATGGCCCTTAAGTATTGGGGAGCCTGGCCATGTGGAGAGATTCCAGAATCCAAAGGCCTGGAGGGGACCCCTGTGTTATGTAGGGGAGGGGGGTGCTTTGGTGCCAGAGAGAGAGAAGGAGAGAGAAGGAAGGAAGCAGAGAGGAATGCTCACCCCTTTCAGCATCAGCCAGGCTTGGCTGAGACACCTTAGAAACACATGGAACCTGTTCAGCAGGAGGCCTGACCAGAAGTTACCATCTCTGCTACAGGACACAAGGGACTGAATGAGTAACCTTGGTTTGTTCATCACCGACAGCCTATAGGGGAAGGCAGCCAGCTGCTATCCCCAGCTAGCTATTCAGGGGGGATTGCTATTGACAAACCTTCAACCCCCTGCTTGGGAATATTTGCTGTTAAAGAACTAGTGCTGGGATCAGTATTGGAATTGTTGCCAGTCTGTTTGGAAGTGGTCTCTCATAGGAAAAGTCTGGAGTTAGACTAAGAAGACAGAGTAGTTCAGTTAGCTGGCATGCTCTGCAGGTTGAGTCTCTGTCGCCTCCCTTTGGTTTCCTATAAGCTCCTTGAAGGTTCTAGAACTTAGTGGCCAGAGGGGCAGAGATCCGGCCTGCATATTCAAGGGATCTCTGCCAACCCCTGGGTAATGATGGCCTAGAGGAAGGAGAGATGGCCCTTAAGTATTGAGAAGCCTGGCCATGTGGACAGAGATTCCAGGATCCAGAGGCCTGGAGGGGTCCCCTTTGTTCTGCGGGGAAGAAGGATGCTTTGGTGCCAGAGAGAGAGAACGAGAGAGAAGAAAAGAAGCTGAGAGGATCCCCCACCCATTTCAGCATCAGCTAGGCTTAGCTGAGACACCCTGGAAGCACATGTAACCTGTTCAGCAGGAGGCCTGACCAGAAGTTACCATCTTTGCTACAGGACACAAGGGACTGAATAAGTAACCTCTGTTTGTTCATCGTCCACAGCCTATAGGGGAAGGCAGCCAGGTGCAATACCCAGCTAGCCATTTATGAGGGATAGCTTGTGCCAAACCTTAACCCCCTGCTAGGGAAGATTGTCTGTTAAAGTACCAGTGCTGGGATCAGTATTGGAATTGTTGCCAGTCTGTTTGGAAGTGGTCTCCCATAGGAACCATCAGAAGTTGGACTAAGAAGACAGAATAGCTGCAGTTGCCCTCATATGTTTTTTTTTTTTTTCAAGTCAGTCCTGGACAGCCCATACCTCCCTTTACCCCATCCAAGTTGCTTACCCCAATAAATATGAAAACAAAGCTCTTGGACTGGTTTATTGACTTTGTGTGCCTCCCGAAAAAATGTGTGCTACATGGCTGTGCAGAAGAAGGGGGACCCAAACTCCAACAGGCCTTAAGGGGGTAGTGGGAGGGCAAAGTCTAATTAGGAGGTCCAACTTTTGTCACGTACTGCATTTAGACTGGCGCTGCTTCTCTCCTGTCCTGTAGCGCTACACCTGCATTCACAGAACCCTTGTTCTGCCCCACTTTCATGTAATTTTACTGTGGGGTAATGAACTGCATTAGAATGTTATTTTTTGTAGCATGCTGGCATTTAGTGGTGGTTTGTGGTCGCTACAGGTTGTATACTTATGTGATTTTTCTATCTTCCTCTGTCTTCCCCACCTGTTTAGTGCTAGTTGGTTAAGTCCTAGCTAGACCCTCCCCACTTCTTCCATGTTCCCTTAGTCAGTGTTAGTTATTCACAGAGACAGGGCTAAGGAAAGGCATTGCCTTCTCTCACTTCAAAAGATAGGAAAACCTAAATTCCTACATTATTGCTGGACAGGGCTGTATGCATGCCATGACTGCCATGACTTAACTTGGCCTGCAGAGTTTGACAGGCCTCAATGGGAGCCCACTGCAGCTGCTAGCCATAAGCTTGACTTGTGGTTTGATTTTTTTTTTTTTACAAAATACGCCCTTTTATTGCTTTCCTGCTTGCATAGTACTTGTACATGCCTAGATTTGGGGTTCTCCTTGGAGTACTCATTTACACTATGCATGAGCCTTTCAAACTGAGAATAGCAAACTGTGATTCTCCAGCTGGCCCAGATGTTTAAGTTGCAGCATGTCCTGTCCTACAAACTAGAAGTCAGGACTTGTAGTTGCACAGCAGCTGGAGAGCCACAGGTAGTCTAAAGCTGTATCTGTAATGCCATACTCAGCACTAGCAGGAGACAGTTCTACTTATTATCATTCCTGTTTGAGGGGTAGTCACTGAAAAATGGAATATACTGAAGATAACTTAAATCACCCGCATTTTACATCTCTCTGGAGACAGATTATGAGATTCCTGAAATATCAGTTTTCTGAAGCCACAAGAAGCTTAGGAAGAGAAAGAGCCTTGCCTTACTCCACCTGAGTTGCTGCAGGCTTTATTGTGATCCTACTTACAACCATTGTCCTTAGCCACAGGTAATCTGACTCGGCTGACACGTGTGATCTCAATGGAAAAATCACAGCTTGCCAATATTTCTTTAGGAGGGAGTGGTGGGTTTAATCTTGTCACCTGTCAGCAATATCCCATCTGTCTCACAGAGCCAATGAATGGTTCTCCTCGGGAGGTAGACACAGAGAATGTTCTGAAGTGGTTAGACTATTTTTCATTCACAGATCTGTCTACAATAAATTAGGTCTATGCAGCTGGATGAAATTATATCTGTTGGGTTCTCTTCTATCACTTTTCCACATCTATTACTGTATTGTTCCATTATGGAATCACAACGGTCAACTTTGGTAAATCCCAAGGTTTAGCGTAGCTTCCATCAAGGTAATAGAGGGAGACAATTGTGGTAAGCATGCTGCCTAACTAGTGTGCTACACAATTATCATTTGGCTTCTTTTCCTTCATTCCACTGATTTAAATGCTTAAAATCACATCCTAGCTCCACAGCAGGATGTTCCTGGGGCATGTGAAAAACTAGAGAAGTCTATGGGAATTCTCACACTTCGGAAGAGGATAGGGACACTACTCCTCTCACTGACATCAATGATGTGACACTAATCCTCCCACTGACACCAATGATGGAGCACCATTCCTTACACTGACTCCAATGATGGGGGTGCTATTCCTCCCACTGACACCAATGATATCTCACTATTCTTTCCACTGACATCAATGATGAGTTCCCATTCCTTTGACAGACAAAAATGATCACTATTCTTCCCACTAATACCAATGATGGGACACTATTCTTCCCACTGACACCAATGATGGGACACTAATCCTCCCACTGACAAACACCATTCCTCACACTGACTCCAATGATGGGGTGCTATTCCTCCCACTGACACCAATAATGGGTCACTATTCTTCCCACTGACACCAATTATGGGGCACTATTCCTCCCACTAGCACCAATGATGGAGCACCATTCCTCCCACTGACACAAATCATGAGGCACTATTCCTCCCACTTACACCAATGGGGCACTTATCCTCCCCTAACTACCAACAATAGAGCATCATTTCTCCGGCTGATACCAAGAATGGGGCACTACTCCTACCCACTGAAACCAATGATTAGGCATTGTTTACTTCCACTGTCAACAATGAGTTTCTAATCCCGCTGGCCACAGTTCAGCTCCCCTAAAGCCTAAAGGATAGTTACTGGCCCTTTGTTTAGAAAGTTTGAAGACCCTGCTATAAACCAAAAACCAACCTCTATCACTGCAATAGACTCAGGAGATAAGATTGTATTGTTGCTTAAGGCTAGCTCACTCTTTGGTGACTACAGTGAAAGTATCTGAACATGAAAAGTTGTAGATTTCTTTACACCAGGGGTCTTCATACTACGGCCCTCCAGTTGTTCAGGAACTACAATTCCCATCATGCCTAGTCATGTCTGTGAATGTCAGAGTTTTAAAATGCCTCATGGGACGTATAGTTCCACAACAGCTGGAGGGCCGTAGTTTGAGGATACCTGCTTTACAACAACGTATTCCTGCTGTATTAAGGCTATGTATAGGGACAGGCGAACTGTTGGGCCCAAGCATGAGTTTGGCTGGTCGTCTGTTTGACAAACACCTGAATTATCAGGGCGTTCGACCATTTGTTCGGCCCCATGAACAACCACAATGCACTGCGCCACCGCACAGTGCATTGGGATCCCTGATTGCCTGAAGCAGTGAAAGCTTTACCCAATCAGGACATATAGCACTGTCAGAGCCATGATTGGACACTGTCATGATGACTCTATTCAATCATGGCTCATTGCTTTTAGTCACACTCCACACTATAAAAGTATTCTTTCATCAGCGGCCATTTGCAGTGTGATATCGGCATGGAGAGAGATAGAACAGGGCTCTGTTCAGTGCTACCAGAGAGTTAGGGTGCGTTAGTGTGCTATTGTGATTCTAATGTTAGTGTAGAGTATTTCCTTAATGTGAATCTAGTAATACTTTAGTCAGTGTGAGTGTAGTGACCATTCATTTTTACATTAGTGTCAGTTTATTTTGTCAGGGCAGGTTTACTACAGTATAGTTCAGTGTGCGTTACTGCACGTTTTATGCAGCATATTTCTGTGCATTACTGCACGTCTAACGCAGTATATTTCAGTGCATTAGTGCATGTTTAACGCAGTATATTTCTGTGCGTTCCTGCATGTTTAACACAATATATTTCAGTGCGTTACTGCATGTTTAACGCAATATACTGTATTTCAGAGCATTAGTGCATGTTTAACGCAGTATATTTCTGTGCGTTCCTGCACATTTTATGCGGTGTATTTCTGTGCGTTACTGCACGTTTAACGCAGTATACTGTATTTGAGTGCGTTATGTGTTGTTTATTGGAGTAAATATTTCAGTGCATTAATGCGCGTTTAACGCAGTATATTTCAGGGCGTTAATACACATTTAATGCAGTATATTTCTGTGCATTACTGCACATTTAACGCAGTATATTTAGGTGTGTAACGTGCCGTTTAATGCAATATATTGCAGTGCATTAGTGCACATTTAATGCAGTATATTTCTGTGCGTTACTGCACGTTTAACGCAGTATATTAATGTGTGTTACTGCACATTTAACATAGAATATTTCTGTGCATTACTGCACATTTCACACAGTATATTTCTGTGCGTTACTGCACGTTTTATGCAGTATATTTCTGTGCACTAAAACGCAGTATATTTTAGTGCGTTACTGTACATGGAAGACAAAGTTGTGGCATCATCATTGGGCAGGGCAGTCAGGCACAAAGTCCACATTACTGCTTACACGTGGTCCAGCAAGCATGGTCAGGACTATATATTTTGTCCACAGCACATTAATATACTCTGCTTGCAAATCTAAAGGATGCAGGAGGGGTGCTGCAGCTTGTTGTGCCACCACATCTCCATACAGCTAGTGGTGATGATGCGAGATTTGTCAGCTCTACTCCCTACTCCCACTCCTCCTCCATGCCCTCCTCTGCTGAATTGTCCTATGAACCACAAGTACCCCTTAAGCGTTCAAGGGGCTTTTTAATGAGCCAGGCCTAAAGCTGCAATGCAGTGCTTCAGCTGGTGTGTCTAGGGGACAGGAACCACACCAGAGAAGAAATTCTTGCAGTTCTGCAGGGGCAGGCCCAGAGGTGGTTCATGCCACGCCAGCTGGACTCTGGAATGGTGGTGTGCGATAATGGCACAAACCTCCCATTCACCCTTTCTGACAGGAAAAGCGGTCACATGTCCTCAGTTTGGTGGTGCAGCATTTTTTAAATAGGTACACAGGTTTGCAAGATTTGCTAAAGCAGGTCAGAAGAGTCTGTAGCCATTTCAGGCAGTCATAGACAGCCAGTGCTTAGTTGGCTGAAATTCAGCAGGAACTCCACCTGCCCATAAACCGCCTGATTTGTGACATGCCCACCAGGTTTATCTAATGCTTTCCCCCACTCTGGTAGGTTACAGTTTCCTGAAAAACATAGTTAGTTTTGTTGGTCGAGAGAGGAGCGGTAGAGAAGCAGGCTGCCTAAGTGACGCATTTAACAATTTTTTTAGTCCTCGGCGCCCAGGGCTGTCAGTTTCCGCATCCCATTGGCAGCATCTGCACCATATGGTGGACGATTATCCAGGGGCAAAAACAGAGGCGGAGAGCTTTCCAGTTGACGATCAACTAGGTTACTGGGTCATGAGAATATACCACTGGCCAGAACTTGCCCAATATGCAATTGAGCTGCTGGGCTACCATGCTTTCCGCATGGGCATTCAGTGCTGCCGAAGGTTTTGTTTCTGATAATAGAGCGTGTCTGTCCACAGACTCCTTGGACCGGCTGACATTTATCAAAATAAATCAGTCCTGGCCTACCAGTAGCTACGAAGCCCCTGTTGCTGATGTCGCTGATTAAGTGTTTTTGGGATGTGGAATCTCTGCAAGACTTCTAGGCTCCCTAGTGTTGTGGGTGATGGAAGAAACGTTTTGGTGTAGGTTTCATGGGCACAACTAACACCCAAAGACCAGTTTTTCTCCACCTGTTTGACAGGAGCATATCATTTCAGTTTTTGACAACAAAGCAATTCTTGCTTTTATCAAGAGTACCTCTATAGGATTACATTGTGAAGGCACCTCTGACACCCAAAGACCAATTTTTCAGCACCTTTTACTTCCATCCAAAGCCTGCAGAAGAGACATCAGAATTTATCCCCAAAATCTCTAATCTTGTTCCCAGTGCACTACATTGTGGCCTCAGTCATCATACAGACTGGCTCCCCAAGACATTGTTTACAAAATAAAGAAAGCTTGCAGGAAAAATGTCTTTTCTTTTGGCTTTATAAATGCAATTATTTTTGCAGAAGCTTCTATACACAGTACAGATGTGCCACTTTACAGGTAGACTAAAGGTACCCCCCAGGCACTATATTGAAAGGGATTACCCAGACCCCCATAATCATTGTATGCCTAATTACTTGCATACAAGCCTTTTTGATTTTTACAGTTCGGGTCCCATAGACTTTAAGACTTTAGACTTTGGGGTTTGTTATTTGGTTCCCAACTTTCGCAATGTTCAAAAGTTCTGGAGAGAATAGGGGGTCTTTCTGCCCATCCCTAATTATTTAGATGTCAACAAATACCTTATGCTAAAAGGGCATCCTTTTCCTAATAATCTGAAACATAAAAAACAATGACGCAATGGTCACCCATTCTGTATACATGTCTGAAACATACTTTGAGGTAGTTGGCTTGTGCCTGTAAGATCTCACCCTTACATGGTCTCTGTAGGTCACAAGAAGTCACAAGAAGCTCCCAATTTTCTGTAATAGGAAAGGGGGGAAACCTTTTAGCAGAAAATATTAATGGCTACACCAAATGGAGAATTTGGCTCCAAATAAAGAAAAAAAAACACCCTAGAGGCACTGGATTTTGATGTAAGTTAATAAATTAGTGAGAGGATGAAAAAATTTGGAAAGCTCACTGGCTCAGGTAAGGCTGCTGAAAACAGACAGGGCTACCCTCCAGTGGGAACCCAGTAGGTTACCAGAAAAAGAACATGCACCAAGAGAAGGCGTGCCAGACCAAAGTATGGACAAGTCAAAATTAATGTATTGGTTTACACTGAAAAAAAAAAAAAACAGCCAACGCGTTTTAGGGTTCAGAAAAAAAACTCCCATTCATCATGGCTTCAGTTGAAAGCAGAACCTTGAATGGATTCTAAATAGGGATTTCCTGTGTGAAACTGTGTAGGGAAGCCAATTGCTAGATCAGGAGAGCAGTATGTGCATAAGTAATCAAGATCTTAAGATTGTTTCTGAAACAGGGACAGTTTGGTACTATGAACATATCATACTTTTAAATGAAACAATGTTGAGCTAGAAAAAGTGACCACCTATCACATAGACAGTGATAGAAAATTAAGAAATAAAGTCCACAGTAGTCCCAGTCATCCAATATCGATCCGTGGTAAGTGAAAAAATCAGAAGTGTAATGACAGCTTCCAACGGAAAAAATGTGCTGTGTCCAGACCTTCACCCAGTGATCAAATACAAGGCTTACCAGATACAATTGATCATCCACTACAGATAGATCAATTTATGCATGTGATATAAGGATATCCTTTTAATCTTCAATGATGGTAGACCGTCATGGGCAATACCACTGCACACTCTGGTTACTGGTTACTCCGCAATATCCTCTCCAAGTAAAAAGCTTTTTTCCCATTTAAAATCCATGGGTGTACCCAAGATAGCTTCCCAAAGGCTTCTAGTATCGATGCAGTGACTTCACAGCAGGCTCCGCCCTACACGTTTTGTCAAATCTGACATCATCTGAGGCGTCTGGACACAGCACATTTTTCCTTTGGAGGCTGTCATTGCACTTATGATTTTTTTCACAGATTAATATTGGATTACTGGGACTATTGTGGACTTTATTTTTTTATTTTCTATCAGTGTTTATGTGATAGGTGGTCACTTTTTTTAGCGCAACATTTTTAATTTTAATTTCTTATGCTTTGTCCTTATATCACATGGTATGTTGCAGCTCTTTGTTTTGGATTTCAGTTTAACTTAGCACAGTTTTTGTTTCCACTACACGTATCGTACTACTGTCAGCTGATTCTTTAGGCTCAGTTCACACTATTGCGTTCTGGATCACGGACGGAAGTGCCACAATTATGCCTGCGATTCTGAATTGCCGCAAATCGTGGGATGCCCTTGCCATCCCCATTATTTTTAATGGCACTAAAATCACGGTGCAATTTTACTGTGATTGTAGCCTGACGAATCGGGGTAAAATAGTGCAAACAGAATCACCGGACGCCTGTTGCCCAAAAGAAGTTCCGAAACATCTTTTGGACAATGAGCATCCTTTGATTCTGTTTGAGCTATTTTACCCCGATTTGTCATACAACAATTGTGGCAAAGTCACACCGCGATTTGAGTGCCTTTGAAAATAATGGGGATCGCAAGGGCGCCCTGCAGTTTCACCCATGATCTGGAATGCCATAGTGTAAACGGAGCCTTAGGTAAAAGCAGTTGGTATTGGTAAGATGTATAGGATGTGCCTAAAGGAAAATTGTAATATGGTATTTAACTTTAAGTTTTAAATGAGAACTGAATGCTAAAAGCTGTACCACAAATTATAGAAGGCAAAAGACTAGTCTCCATTATTGCCTGTTGTTTCCCTGGAGCTGATCTTTTCCCATCACTGACTTTTTATGCCTTGTTCTGAACCGTGTCTCTGTGTGGAGGTGCCATCTTGGTAGAGCAGGGCTTTGCTTCCTCATGTTAGAGCCCCCAGCAAGGAGAACAGTGAGCAGCACAATAGTGACATCACCAAATCTCACTCCAAATCTCCTGAGACCAGCAGTCAGAGGCAATAGTGCCTTAGATCTTGCAAGGCAGATATACAGCTATGAGGCTGTAGGTATATGAGTCTCTAGGCGCACTCACATACCAAGAAGGTTGCTGCTCTTTCTCTGGAGGAATTTTAGACAAAAGTTACATTATAACGGGTCGCAAATTAACATTTCTAGAGGTTTCCTTTAAAACAGCAAATCTTCTCTTCTTAAGTTTAGGTCCACATTGATGGAGGAGGTTAGGGTAGGAATGTGAACATTTCAGAACATCTATTTAAACATACAAACCTCTTTATGTCATATGATTGCCAGACAGTATGCATTACATACATCAACACACTAGCAGACAAGTAAAGTTATAATCCAATTGCTGCTTTTGTGCTATATGCACAATCATTACTTTCATAGGGTATGGAGCCATTATATGGATTTAATTCTTTTCATAAGATGACATTCTTTTATGCACATACGTGACTATTTTGCAAGGATTGTGTCCTATATTGGGTTTCAGAAGAATGACTTAATAGATGTAGAAAAACCTGCAATGGCAAATTCTCTAAATAGTAAATAGGAATCTAAACATGAAAAGCTTGTCTGTATAAGACAATTAGAGAAACAATTTCTAAAGAAAAGTAGATGATAGAAAAGCCTTTTCAATAAACCCTTACGCTGAACAGGAATCATTATTATCATTATAGGAGTCTCTTTATAAAGAGTAGGCAAACGAGCAGTGCCGATTTGCAGCCACTCCAGAGCAGAAAAGAATCATTGATGAATCGTAGGTGAATTTGTGCAGCAAATGTTGCTTATTAACAACAAATGTTATGAAAGTCAGGTCCAGATTTGCTTGCATTTTCCATGAGTTCCCAGCAAATTGCCCTTTAGGGCCATGTCACTCTGCGGTGCTGTGGATTGGCCATAGTGCAGGTGCAGTGCAGTGTACCCAAGGTTTTTGTATGGGTTAACCATGGTTTCCCATAAATTAATATTTTATAACCCACGCTATGAAAAATAGCTCTAAATTGTGTGATATCAACTCATGTAAAACAATTAATTACCAAGTGGGTTTACTACCACTTTAAAAGCATTTAAAAAACCGAGATCAGTGTTTTTGAATGCTTTAGATTTTTAAAAACTGGTGCTGATGGTTTCCATGTAAACTGGAAGCAATGTCATGCCATTGCTTCCAGTTTACTGTTACGAACAGCCAATCAAAACCGATTCTGGATGTGCATGGCTGTCCAGCCAGCAAGTGGATGCGCGACTGGTCGCTTGGGTGGGACACTGATTGTTACTTCAAGGGAGCCGACTGCCAAATCTAAAAAATGATACTGGGTGATGTCTGCAGCTGCAGGCATTACAGGCATCATCCCAGTATAGTTGCAGGCATCATCCCGGTACAGATGCCACCCCCTTGAAAAATGCCAACCAAGGGTAACGTTTACCATCAAGAAAATGTTTACCTCCTGCGTTTACCACCAAGAAAGCATCCAGATGTTGGTGAATCTCTTTTGAGAGAAGTACATGATGTGTCAGCAAATGATTTATTCATTCACTTGGAAAATCCTTGGTGTAACCCAGGCTTCATAAAAATGTACACTTTTTGGCTTAAAGTGAATGTGTACCCTAAATGAATAACATGTCATTTAGCAAAGTACTATGGGGTTGATTTACTAAAATTGTAGAGACGGCCGGCAGACAGAGTGGAAAGACCTGTACCATATGTGGGGGCATCCTGTTTCCTAATTAGGAAGCACCTCTGAGTTTGGAGGTGGCCCTTTGGATTACCCAGACCATATAAATACCCACAGGGATAAACAGTTATTGCAAAGTTTGCCAGAAAAGAGGATTAGGCGGATGCAGTTCATTATCAGCACATGTAAGTTCACCTCCATTATACCTCTTATATATTTTTTTGATTTGCTTAATAGTCTTATATGACACAATGTTTGTCACTTGGACTTTTTTCTTTATTATTCATATGTACTTTTTCATTTTTTAAGGCTTTTTTCATTGAGATGACAGATTCCATCATCACATCGGGTACATCCCTCTCTCTAAATTTTGAGGTGATTTACATCCCCTTAATTATATTAAATACATCTGATAAATCATCCTTAACAGCTACCTCTAACCTATTTGGGTAAGAAGGAAACATCTGATTTATTCATTTAACATGTACCACTTCCCTTTATTATTATATATTTTTTGGAGGGATGAGAATGTAGGTATTATATACATACAGTGCCTTGCGAAATTATTCGGTCCCCTTGAACTTTTCAACCTTTATAAAAAAGATATAAAACTGTAATTTTTTGTGAAGAATCAACAACAAGTGGGACACAATCATGAAGTGGAAATTGGATATTCCAAACTTTGTTAACAATTAAAAAACTGAAAAATTGGGCCCCAAATTATTCAGCCCCTTTACTTTCAGTGCAGCAAACTCTCTCCAGAAGTTCAGTGAGGATCTCTGAATGATCCAATGTTGACCTAAATGACTAATGATGATAAATAGAATCCACCTGTGTGTAATCAAGTCTCCGTATAAATGCACCTGCACTGTGATAGTCTCAGAGGTCCGTTTAAAGCCCAGAGAGCATCATGAAGAACAAGGGACACACCAGGCAGGTCCGAGATACTGTTGTGGAGAAGTTTAAAGCCGGATTTGGATACAAAAAGATTTCCCAAGCTTTAAACATCCCAAGGAGCACTGTGCAAGCGATAATATTGAAATGGAAGGATTATCAGACCACTGCAAATCTACGAAGACCTGGCCGTCCCTCTAAACTTTCAGCTCATACAAGGAGAAGACTGATCAGAGATGCAGCCAAGAGGCCCATGATCACTCTGGATGAACTGCAGAGATCTACAGCTGAGGTGGGAGACTCTGTCCATAGGACAACAAAACAGTCGTATACTGCACAAATCTGACCTTTATGGAAGAGTGGCAAGAAGAAAGCCATTTCTTAAAGATATCCATAAAAAGTGTTGTTTAAAGTTTGCCACAAGCCACCTGGGAGACACACCAAACATGTGGAAGAAGGTGCTCTGGTCAGATGAAACCAAAATCAAACTTTTTAGCAACAATGCAAAACATTATGTTAGGCGTAAAAGCAACACCGCTCATCACCCTGAACACACCATCCCCACTGTCAAACATGGTGGTGGCAGAATCATGGTTTGGGCCTGCTTTTCTTCAGCAGGGACAGGGAAGATGGTTAAAATTGATGGGAAGATGAATGGAGCCAAATACAGGACCATTCTGGAAGAAAACCTGATGGAGTCTGCAAAAGACCTGAAACTGGGACGGAGATTTGTCTTCCAACAAGACAATGATCCAAAACATAAAGCAAAATCTACAATGGAATGGTTCACAAATAAACATATCCAGGTGTTAGAATGGTCAAGTCAAAGTCCAGACCTGAATCCAATTGAGAATATGTGGAAAGAACTAAAAACTGCTGTTCACAAACACTCTCCATCCAACCACACTGAGCTCGAACTGTTTTGCAAGGAGGAATGGGCAAAAATTTCAGTCTCTCGATGTGCAAAACTGATAGAAACATACCCCAAGCGACTTACAGCTGTAATCACAGCAAAAGGTGGAGCTACAAAGTATTAACTTAAGGGGGCTGAATAATTTTGCACGACCAATTTTTCCGTTTTTTATTTGTTAACAAAGTTTGAAATATCCAATACATTTCTTTCCACTTCATGATTGTGTCCCACTCGTAAATTCTTCACAAAAAATTACAGTTTTATATCTCTATGTTTGAAGCCTGAAATGTGGCAAAAGGTCGCAAAGTTCAAGGGGGCCAAATACTTTCGCAAGGCACTGTATATTACCAACGTGAACTTGATAATAGTTCTCATGACATGTCACCTGCTCAAAATCTAACAAGATTCCATGGAACCCTGGTTGAGAGACACTGGAATATAGGGATGGAGCACCTGAACAAGGACCTTCATGACAGGATCTCTAAGTATTAGTTTGTAAGTTTCCAAATTTAAAATACTGAAATTTACAATTAAAATAGAATGATTGTGTTAAAGGTTATCTTAAACTTTAGTGATTGGGTTTACTTTAAAGTACAGCTAAAATCAAACCTTTTGTTATTTTTGATACAGTAGGGAATAATGAAAACCCCTGTCAGATCTTTCCTTCCATCTGTGTCTTGCTGCGAAGATTTCTCTTCATTTACTGTGCTGTAGTGTAGGCATTAGCTTGTGTTCTATCCAAACCCATGTTCAGCTGAACCCAGACTGAAGCTGTCAGTGCTGGCCCAAACAGCTGCCATTGGGGCATTCCTCAACCCACAGGTCAATATCATTGACCTCACATGGATATGTGGCCATATTAGGTCAATGGTGTCACAATCATCCTGGCCCCATTTTGCACATGCAGCTGCAGGACAAGAAATGCCCTGACCACGCCTGATTGGGCTAACAGCTTTCTTCCAGGTTCGGCAGAACATCAGTTCGAACCAAACTGAAGCTCATCCAAACTGTAGAGATAACAGGAGGTGAGAAGAAATTTCTTCAAATGAGGGAAATTTCCTCTTAGGTAGATGCATTTGGAACAAGTGTCCCCACTGGAGAATTTCCTCTTTTTTTTCTGTTCTGGTAGCAACTCAGAATTTTGGTTTCACTCTCCCCTTCATTCCAGGTGATGGTGGTCACCAAAACAAATAAAGACAGTGTATCCCCCTAACAGAGACGGCAAAAAAAAAAAAAAAATAAAAGCAAAAAACTGAGCTGCACCAGCAAAACATAAGATTGACACTGATTTATTGATATTGGCAATTTTTTCTGCTGAGCTCCTCTTACTGAGCCGCCATGGTACGAATGAAAACTATGCACGCAAACTAACATGTTTCACAATATGGGAGATTTATATTAATGTTTGGGTCGTTCAAACTCTTCCTTCGAGTATTATTGATCGACCGGCCTTTCCAAACACCACTTCATCACATGTATAAATTCATTCATGACTAATTGTGTAAGTGGAAACCAAATCTTTGTCCGATCAATACTCTGCTCCCGCGCTTTCATTCGACTGATAGATAGAGAAGGCAGCAGAGTTTGCAATGTCTCGTTATGTATCAAGGCAATTAGGGGCTTTAGGGAGAGACCAGAGTAACGTTTGGATGTATGGCGGTGATTACTGTGAAAAAAAATCTGTATCCATCTACCTGACCTCAGAGATTGATCTACTAATGGGGAATTAAAAGGAAAAGGAAATATAATGTATACATCAGGGATTTTCAACTCTAGTTCTCAGTGACCAATATGGAAAAGATATTTGCTTGTTCAGGAATGCAGTGCAATCTTCTGATTTCCACCAAAATTTCAAGAAAACGAAAACTCTAATTTTTGCTTACTGAGCTGAGAAGTTTTCTTAACCACTTTAGCACCGGAAGATTTGGCTGCTCAAAGACCAGGCCTTACTTTGCTATTCGGCACTGCGTTAATTTAACGGACAATTGCGCGGTCGTGCGACGCTGTACCCAAACTAAAATGACGTCCTTTTTTTCCCCACAAACAGAGCTTTCTTTGGGTGGTATTTGATCACCTGTGCAATTTTTATTTTTTGCGCTATAAACAAAAGAAGAGCGACAATTTTGAAAAAATAACAATATTTTTCAATTTTTTTTAAATGAAATGCTAAAAAAAATGTAAAAATCTAAATTTTTTACCATTTTAGGCCAATTTGTTTTCTGCTACATATTTTTGGTAAAAAAAAATCGCAATAAGCGTATTTTGATTGGTTTGTGCAAAAGTTATTGCGTTTACTAACTACGGGAAAGATTTATGTAGTTTTTACTGTTTTTTTTTTTAACCAGTAATGGCGGCGATCTGCGATTTTTTTTGCAGGACTGTGACATTGCGGCAGACAGATCGGACCCCTGACTGACATTTTTGACACTTTTGGGAGTACCAGTGACATTACTACAGTAATCAGTGCTATAAATATAAACTGTTAATGTAAAAATGACACTGGCAGGGAAGGGGTTAACTTTACTGGTGATCAAGGGTTTAAGTGTGTCCCTAGGGGCGTGATTATAACTGTGGAGGGGCGTGGCTTGTGATGTAATCACAGAGACATGCGATCCTACATAGCAGGATCACATAGCCTCTGTGATTACTTTAGTGAGAATGACAGACGGCTGTGTTTACATCAGCCGTCTGTCCTTCTCTCACTGCAGCGGGAGATCGCGAGTCGTCGGCGGCCATCGGAGCCGCTGGTCACACACACTGATTCCCTAGCTGACAAACGGGGGCGGGAGCGCGCCTCCGGCGGCGTGCGATCGCCCCCTAGCTCCTCCCAGGCTAGCGCCATACATGTACAGCACTTTGCCTGGGATCGCCAGACTGCCGCCAAACCACTGCGGCAGGCGGTCGGCAAGCAGTTAAAGATTAAGATAGATTATTTCCTTTATTTAGAGAGTGTTTTTGTGTGTATTTAGTGTAGTTTACACTGTTTTCTCTTTTATTTAATTTCTCATTTGTATTTGTGTGTTTTTCTGTCTGTTTGTGTATTTGATTATTATTTGTACACTGCCACTTTAAAATGGAACTAAAGCGAGCATCATAAACTGAAAACTCGATTTAAAGCGGAGTTCCAGGCAAAAAGACAACTCGGTCTTAAACAGTAGACCCCCTTGTTTTCTAAATATATACTTTATATAAATAAATATATATATATATATATATTTTTTTGTATTTTTGGTACCTTTTCTGCGATTTTTCCTCTGGACTTCCGTCCTATCTCATCGCGGCAAGGTACGTCACTTCTGCGATTGCTTCTTTCCCTGCTGCCTCTTGGGACCTGTGTGCGTCCCAGAAGATGAAGGGACCATTCAGAAAGTGCCACGTGACTCACACATGCACATTAGGAAACCAGCTGTGAAGCCTGAAGGCTTTACTACCATTTTCCCTTACTAGCAATGCCAGCACCTGCACCCGAAGCCGATGGAGGAATCAGCTTGGGGTGCCAACAACACGGGCTCCCTGGACAGGTAAATGTCCTTATTAAAAGTCAGCAGATACAGTATTTGTTGCTACTGACTTTTCATTTCTTTCCCCCCAGGCTGGAACTCTACTTTAATTATTTTTTAATTTTCAATGTAAACCCACTCATCCATCCATATCCCCATGCCTTATTTTGTTGAAAAATCACTTTGAAATCCCCCCCCCCCAGGCTTTCTAGTCACGGCCATCTTAAGTAAGGGCAGATGATTCATGTAGCATTTACTACCTGGAATCCATCTGTCCTTGGCAGGCAGGAGGACATGCTTAGCTGAGAAATCCCCCCATCCTCCACATGAAAGAAAAATTAGGATTCCTGGGATGTATGACATCTTTTTGGCCTGGGCAAGAGACCAGGAAGCAGCTGAAGAAATGTACAAAGAATTACAACAAGTAGATACAATATACCTTTTCTATCTTTTATTAAGGCACACATGATACATTTTTTTTTGTTCAACCAGCTAGCCCATGCAATGAGTGAAATATGTCTGGTCCCTGCTAAACCGGCTGAATTTTGATCCATGTATGACCGGCTTAAGGCTAGCAACATAAGGATTTAAAATAGTTAAAGAGGAAGTAAACCCTCCTCAGGAAGTTGTACCTATAGGTAAGCCTATATTAAGGCTTACCTATAGGTACTGTAAATATCTCCTAAACATGTACCGTTTAGGAGATATTTACCTTTAATGCAGCCAGTGACGTCACTGGCGCATGCGCTCTGAAGGAACGGCAGATCGTGCCGTTCCTTCAGAGCCCCGTGCCGTGACCGTCGGCTCCCGCGCGCGTGCGCGGGAGTGACGTCACCGCGGCTCCGGCCAATCAGATGGCCGGATGCCGCGATCCCGGAAGACGGGCGACTATACATGTCGCCCGTCATACAGGTAAGCGGACGGCACGGCGGGGGCTCGTTCTAAGGTAAGTATTTCATAATGAGCTAGTATGCGATGCATACTAGCTCATTATGGGTTTCTCTTTCAGGATTTAAAGAAGAGAAAAAAAAAAATTCTCGGTGTACAACCTCTTTAATGTTGACTGAGGGAGCTCTAACCACACAGCCGCATCATTTATTCACAATTTCCTGTGAATGAATAAAATACAAGTACTGTCTGCCACTGCGGCACATGGACTTGTCGTTTCAATGGGCTGCCGGGGGGGGGGGGGGGGGCTATGACAAGTGCTCTCATAGTCTATTGACATGTCCTCCACTTTTTTAAACAGAATTCCCATACAGAGGTACAGGCTGAAATCCAGAGAATATTTCTGCAGGAAACCACACTACACCCCTGATCTACTATTTATGGGTGAAATGCTTTCTAGGCTCTTGCACGTTTTTTTTCTGCAAAAATATGTGCATTTATTTTATTTTTTTTCTCAGATTTCAGGGCTGTTGCACTTTGAATGACAATTGTGCGATCATGCAACACTGTGCCCAAACAAAATGTTTATCTTTTTTTTTTTTTAGACAGATAGAGCGTTCTTTTGGTGGTATTTATTCACCACTGGGATTTTTATTTTTTGCTAAACAAACGAAAAAAGCCAGAAACATTTGAAAAAAAGTTTTTCTAAGTTTATGTTATAAAATTTTGTAAATAAGTAATTTTTCTTCTTCACTGATGTGCGCTGATGAGGCTGCACTGATGGGCACTTATGACGCGGCACTGATGATGTGGCACTGATGAGAAGGCACTGATGGGCACTGATAGGTGTCAATGATGGCCACTGATAGGTGGCATTGATGGGCGGCACTAATGGGCAGTGATAGGCAGCACTGATGGGCACTGATAGGCAGCACTGGTGGAGACTGATAGGTGGCACTGACAGGCCCCACTGATTGGCAGCACTAATGGGCACTGATTGACATCACTGGTGGGTATTGTTGGGGCTGCACTGATAATCAGGACACTGATGCCCTGATTATCAGTGTTATCGGTCAACCTTCAAATTCTGTTTACATTGTGATCAGTTGTGATTGGACACAGCTGATTATGTGGTAAAGAGCCACCATGATTGGCTCTTTACCATGATCTGTGACCAGCTGTGTCCTAAGCATGCAGCCATCACAGATCACTGCCAATGCGCGCCTCTAGGCAAAGTGCGACCACACTGTAGCCATCAATCAGCTATAGCGAGGTCGTGAACAGGTTAAGCTTGTTGAGTTGGGTGACATTGGCAGGGTTACCCATGGCTCAAATTTGGGACAAATTACAGCAATTTCCTGAAACCTGAGCCATGTATGGCCAGCCTTACTTCTCTGTGGGTACATCTCTCCAAATATCTCCAAAAGGTACACAAACAGCATTAAAAAAAAAAAACATTTAGATAGAGTGGAGAGGAGGAAGATCCCCTGTCAGGCTTTTATTGCTATCTATGATGACAATGGTAAAATCCTTACTTTGTGCCGTATGCAAACACTAAATCCGTTCTATTTTTTGACATAGCTTCTTATTGAGTTACTTTTTAAAAAAATGGTAAGCATGGTTTACAATAAGTGACAGAGAGATACAGTGCAAGCACATGGCTGTTATTAAGTTCCTCAGCAGGAATGATATGTGCTAAATAAAACACTTTGCAGTCTTTCAGTGAGCAAACCTAGCTAACTGTTTCGCAAGTCCCACAGCTTATTTAGCATCAACACAGTCCTTTCAGGAATGGTGTGCTAAACAAGCTGTGGGACTTGTGCAATTGTTGGCTGGATCTGGGCAATGAAAAGCTGCAGAGAATTCCCACAGAGGAGTTAACAACATCCCTCCCAATGCTGAATCATATTTACTGTTCTCAAAATGTAAAACAGTCAAAGCTATACCTTAAAGCAGCTCTTTTGCTGGGTTAAAGAAATGAAAAAAGCACCACCTGCAAAGGAAGAGGGTTTATATTAACCTGTCCCACCACCTGTTCCTAATAACACCTAAAAAATCTTCATGTTTCATACTTCTTGGAGTCTTGGATCCCGGCATGCTCCGCCAAGCACTGTAGTCCCTTCCATTGACGCCTATATCAGTACTGTGATGTAAGGGCCGGTGGGAGGAACCAGACATCTGACACAGCTGGAAATGTTGGATTTGCAGATGCCATAGCTGCACCTCTTTTAATCCTTTTCAATTCGTTTTTTTCCGATATAGGGATGGAGAAGCTGGGCATACCTGCCGGTGTCTCACTTAAAGTCCCACATAGCCCACTTTGTCTATGTAACCAGGGATGGAGGCACCTTGCCTACAGGCTGGTGCTTCATTTAACGTCCCACCATGTGATTTTCATGCGTTTTTGGTGGATGCAGTCTGATTTGACCCCCGTTTTTTCATATACAGGGATGGAGACCATAGCATGACCTGCTTGTCTCATGTAAAGTCCCAAATATTTTATGAAATTAGGGATGGAGGCACTGAGCTATACAGGCAAATTGCCTCATATAAAGTCCCAATCTGTGTTTTACACTGCATCCGCCAAGGGATTGGAGGTGTATGCTTCTCAGCTGGTCGTTTTCAGTTTGTACCATCTTAAGAACATTGCTATTAGAGCATTGAGATACCATACCAGTCGTGGATGGAGGTGGGTTGGGGAAGTTTGGGCTGCTCCCTCCCACCTGCCTCCTATCCATCCATTAGCAGCCATGTGCTCCCAGAGTGGAGACACTCAAATTTAAAAGTGTTAGGGACTGCAGGTAAAACAGGGTGCCGTGTCGTGGCTCTGCAGCTTACACATGCGTTTGCAAATGCGTGTCAACTAAACCCCTGTTTTTTATTTATATTGAGACAGGTCTACTTGGTTGGTGGCAGACTGGAGGGTGAGTACATCAGACTGGGGGCTGGCTGGCTTCCATGCACCTCTTTTAATCCTTTTTAATTAGTTTTTTCCGATACAGGGATGGAGACGCTGGGCATACCTGCCGGTGTCTCACTTAAAGTCCCACATAGCCCACATTGTCTATAGCTGTCCAAGAGAGGAGAAATTGGAGGAACTGGAAGTTGAACAGGTAATTATAAATGTTTTTCTTTGAAAGTCCTTCCTTTTTACATTTTTTTTTATCAGACAGCTTTAACCACTTCAGCCCTGGAAGCTTTTACCCCCTTAATGACCAAGCCATTTTTTGTGATTTGGCACTGCGTTGTTTTAACTGACAATTCCACGGTCGTGCGACGCTGTACTCAAATAAAATTGATGTCCTTTTTTTCCCACAAATAGAGTTTTCTTTTGGTGGTATTTGATCACCTCTGCGGTTTTTTTTTTTTTTTTTGCGCTATAAACAAAAAACGAGCATCAATTTTGAAACATTCCCAAAAAAAAAAAAATGTTAAAAATCTAATTTTTCTATCAGTTTAGGCCAATTTGTATTCTGATACATATTTTTAGTAAAGAAAAATCCAAACAGCGCATAATAATTGGTTTGTGCAAAAGTTATAGCGTTTACAAACTACAGGATAGATTTCTGGACTTTTTATTTTTTTTATTAGGAATGGCGCCGATCAGCAATTTTTATCAGGACTGCGACATTGCGGCGGACAAATCTGACACCCCGTGACACTTTTTGGGGACCAGTGACATTAATACAGTGATCAGTGCTAAATAATATGCACTGTTACTGTATAAATGACACTGGCAGGGAAGGGGTTAACACTGGGGGTGATCAAGGGGTTAAATGTGTTCCCTATTTGTGCTTTCTAACTGTTTTGGGGATGGATTTAACAGAGGCAAAGAGAGATCAGCGATTCAGCTTAGCTGAATCACATGATCTTTCCCTGCCTCTCTGACAGGAGAGCCGTCTTACATTGTTTACATACCAGACGGCTCTCCTGTCAGTTTTGCCGAAGATCGTGTGGGGGGGGGGGCGGCAGCAATCGAGCCCGCTCCTCCCGCGGTCTGCCTCCCACTGTGTCTAATCACAGCAGGAGCGCGACTCCGGCGTGCACATAATCACGTAGATCTACGTGATTATACGCAGCCGAGCCGCCCTGCCGCAGTAAATATGCGTGTGGCAGTCGGCAAGTGGTTAAAGCCCATTTGTAGTCAAAACATTTTGCGTCTTGTATGGAGCTAACATGGTGTAGCCAGGTGCTGGACAACAGAAATATGGAGAGGGAGACATTTCCCTGTTTACAGTCAGTTTTCTTTCACTTTTTTACTGCAATGCATTCCTCCAGTCAGCAAAGGAAGAACTATAGCCAGAAAGCCCCTGGATTCCTATGCAGAATGATGAGGGTCATGTGATTCGAAGTCCAGGAAGCAAGCCATATTGAAGAGCTTATGGACCATTTGAACTGCAATTCCCAAGAGACACTGGGGCAAGAAAGAGGAGTGCAGCAGCTTTTCTGAGACTTTTGAGCTAGACTCTCTCTCTTGGCACTGAGGGAACCGATGAGAGCACATCTGCCGCATACTGACTAGACTGCTGAGAGGACAGACCAACGGAGGCACCCAAGGTAGTGCAGCACAGACCACAGTCATTGCATCTGCACCATTGCCACAAGGAGATCCTCTACTTCCATCTGCTGAATATCCAGAGGCTTTCTGTGGAAAGACTGAGGGAGACTGAGATCACAGCCACATCACAGGAACTGGTGAGAGGGCACTGCCCATTGTTCACATTGTTAGCAAGCACTGAGATACTGGGGGCGAGGCATTAGGTATACCTATACTGCACCTTTGCTGCAATTTTACTGCACCTATACCTGCAAGTTGATTTATCGAAATTGTGGTTAGGTTCATCAATGCTTCTTTCAGGGCCCAACTGTATCTGGCAGAAGAACAGCATAAAGGACTGCTCCTCCCGTAAAACCAACTTGCAAGTCCCCTTTGTTCCCTTCTTAACTTTCCTTCATTTCTATGGACAGTGTGCATCCAGTGGGTCTACACCTAGTATAGTCGCTATCAATGTGCTTTGGCAGTATAGTTCCTGTGTTTGGGAAATTAAGCTTAAGTACTGCTTATTGCTGCACTTAAGATGACCTTGCTACTGTTAATGCAGATCAGGACATCAAGTGTCATCTTATTCCTAGTCCTTATTACTAATCAACCTGTATGTTAAATTGTGTTATTACCATTGTTTATTTCTTTCTATGCTTACTTCGTGACCAACCACATCAACTGACAATATGTTAAGTTTGCCTTTACTAACTTGATTACTGCATGTTCCTTGATATAATACCACTAGTGGGCATCAGGAATTGCTGTCAGTGATCTTCTGTGATATTGCATGCTTTGTGTATCTAACCTAATGTGTTTGAGGGGCTGAAGTTCTTGAGAAGTTTGAGGCAAACCCATTCTATCCAGGGGCTTCTATGGTAGTAGCGCTACAAGGGGAAAGAATTTCTGTTTTTATTTATTTCGTTTTTATAGCTGGCTGTGCCACCTTATGGGAGATTTGTTCCTGTTTTCATATCCCTGTTACTGCCAAAATAATCTATGCAAAACAAGCATTGCAACTAAGGTGTTGTGGGAAAACACAATGCATGTCAAAATCGTGCCACAATTTTGCCGCGTTTTGCAGCCTGCGGTCAAAACTTTCCTATCCTGAATACGATTTTTCTGCATTCAGGAGAGGGAGGTTGAGCGAGGTTGAACCTCCCCTAACCACAGCAGCTCCTAAATGATCCTTAAAGCCTATGTGTACATGGACACATAGGGGTCGATTTACTAAAACGTGCAAAATCTGGTGCAGCTGTTCGTGGTAGCCAATAAGCTTCTAACTTCAGCTTGACAATGAAACCTGGAAGTTAATTGGTTTCTATGCAGAGCTGCACCAGATTTTGTACTCTCCAGTTTTAGTAAATCAGCCCCATAAGCTTTTATGGAGTTGAGTTGCAAAAAATATCCTGCCACTGGCCAATTTCCATCAAATTCTCATTAAGAATTAGAAGACCAAATGGTATCACACAAGTGTAAAATTGGCCAGCAGCAGGACAATTTTGAATAGCAAGGCAAGGCCAAAATGTACTAGAGAGAATCAGCAAAGGCTATGGCTTGCCTATAATATTAAAGATACTTCAGGTAATACAGTATTGGTAAATTAGGCAGCAGCAGGGCAGTTTTAATCAGAGAAAACAGGCCAAAATATACATGGGACAAGGCAGTAAAGGCAGGTGTTTCACTACAAGAATGAAGAGACAATATTAACCTTCCTAGCGGTATTCCCGAGTGTGACTCGGGGTAAGATTTTAGTGCCAAAAGCGGTAACCCCGAGTCACACTCGGGGTAGCGCTAAGAAGATCGCTGGATGCTGGAGGTGGTTTTACTTACCTTTTCTCCGGGATCCAGCGAAGACTGCGAGCGGTGTGGCGGCGGAGCTCTCTCCCGATCGTCTGCGAGCCCCGGCTTCCGTCTCCGGCGACGTGACGTCCGCCGGGGGTGGAACCGGCGGCAAATTCGAATGTAAAATTCACCAAACACACTGATATCGTTCAAAATAAAATAAAATCACATTACATTACCCCCCAGTGCCCTTTCCTGCAGTTTTACTGTACTTTTTATGTAAATATATGTATATATATATATATATATATATATATATATATACAGTATATATATATATATACGTATATATATACACATATACATATATATATATATATATATATATATATATATATATATATATATATATATATATACACACATATTATATATATATATATATATATATATATATATATATGTATATATATATATATATATATATATATATATATATATATATACGTAATTCTTGTGAATGAGCAGCCCAAACCAACTGTATACATTATATATATATATATATATATATATATATATATATATATATATACGTATATGTATATATATATATATATATATATATATATATATATATATATATAATATATGTATACATAATATATGTATACATACATATATATATATATATATATATATATATATATATATATATAATATGTATAATAAATGTATACAGTTGGTTTGGGCTGCTCATTCACAAGAATTACATGCTTTCAGCACCTAAAATAATGGTACCGCTTTCAGCACCTAAAATACAAAAGAATCATACCGCCAGGGAGGTTAAAGTAGTAAAGATAATAGCACCAAATGATGTTTACCCAACATTTGTTTTGTCTTTGAGGGTGCAGTGAATGTAAATGATACAATATAAGGTTGTTTAGGTGCACATTGTTCATGCACGTTTTTTTATTTTATTTTAAATGATGTGAAAAAAAGGCATCTGCACGAAAAGATCGTCAGAAACAAGTGAATGCTATGCTTTAATCACCCCAAAAAGGCCCTTCTAAAAAATATTTTTTAAAGGGATGCCTTGCATCAAAAAAAAGGCGGGCATAAGTATAAGGTGTCACACTTGTGCCACTGTGGTGTTTGAGGTCCTTGACAAGGGTCTAAAACATGGTGTCTATTGATGAAACGGTGGGACCCATCTCAGGTATGGGGTCCTCTGGTTGGTCTTGTTCAGTTTAGACTGACCGGGTAGTTAAGGTGGTTGGGGCTGTGGTCAGTTAGGATAGTCCTTGAGGCGGTGTTTGGTGGCTGGGGAGAGAACCTAGCTTAATAGTTTCACAGACTCCAAAGTTGTGGGAGATGGGGCTTTGTCAAGGACCTGCAACCATTCTTCGTCTTCTTTGATCTGGATTGTTTATGAATGTTATGTTATTTATGGTTTTTGGTTTAATAAAAGGCCGAACCGGCCATTTAACCCCAGTGCGGCTTTTTGTGGTTATTGAGATAAAGGGGTGGGTGTTGGGGTCAGAATCAGGTAATACTGGTAAGGAGGTGATATCTGAACTACCCTAGTCAAGACATGCACGGAGCTTGAATAAAATGATAAGCTAAGGGCATACATGACAAGGTGGAAGGAGAACCAGGCAGTATTGGGTTAAATAAGGGGGGGTTGGGGATGATTGGGGACCCTTACCTTTTTGGACGAACAGACAGGATGATGGGGAGGAGGAGGAGAGATAGTGGTTGAGGGGAGGAGTGAAGGGGCGTCACTTGCAGTCTAGAAATCGTAGAGGAACCTCCCTCCCTCCCTCCCTGGTGACGTTAAAAGGTCATCGTTGCTGAAGTGCGTGGTCGTTGGCAGTTGGGGTCATTGACATGGGTATAAAAAATGGTGTCTATTGATGAAACGGTGGGATCCATCTCAGGGGTTGAGTCCTCTGTTTGGTCTTGTTCAGTTTAGACAGTAGTTAAGGTGGTAGGGGTCTGTGATCAGCTAGGATAGCCCTCAAGGTCGTGTTTGGTGGCTGGGCACAGAACCTAGCTTAATGGTTTCACAGACTCCAAAGTTGTGGTACATGGTGTTGTCAAGGACCTGCAACCATTCTTCATCTTCTTTGATCTGGATTGTTTATGAATGGTATATTATTTATGGTTTTTGGTTTAATAAAAGGCCGAACCTGCCTTTTAACCCCAATGCGGCTTTGTGTGGTTATTGAGATAAAGGGGTGGGTGTTGGAGTCAGAATCAGGTAATATTGGTAGGGAGGTGATATCTGAACTACCCTAGTCATGAATATGCCTCTTTGTTTGAGATGCCTTAATGCCTAATGTGACTGTTTTATGAATCTCCATATTTACTTGCTCATTTTTATTGTAAGACCTTCAAATACTCTCATGTGCTATAACCATGTGATTTTAAATTTGTTTTGTATTTGTTTAGTATTTTCAACACCTTTTTTCATGTACTTCTCATGTTATTTCACAATAAACAAGAAGAAGAGCTCTAGTCAAATACTGTAGCAGCTGACTTTAAATATAAGGACACTTACCAGTCCAGGGATCCAGTGCTGTCCTCACCCGAGCTGATTCTATAATCGGCTTCAGGTGCAGGTGCTAGCATCTTAAAGGGATACTAAAGTCTCTTTTTTTTTTTTTGTTAAAAATAACAAACATGTTATACTTACCTGCCTTGTGAAGTGATTTTGCACGGAGCAGCCCAAATCCACCTCTTCTCGGGTCCCCCTTCGGCGCTCTTGGCCCCTCCCTCTTGTTGAGTGCCTTTTTCAGCAAGTAGTTTGCTATGGGGGTACCCAAGCCGAGCTGCAGCTCCATGTGTTTATTCAGACATGGAGCTGTGGCCCAGCCCTCCCCTCTCTCTCCTCATTGGCTCACTGAATTTGACTGCAGCGGTAACCAATGGCGCTACGCTGCTGTCTCAGCCAATGAGGAGGGAGAGTCTTGGGCATCTGAGACACTCCTGCAACATTCCTGGATCGAGAGAGGGTTCGGGTAAGATTTAGGGGGGCTGAGGGTGACTGCTGGACACAGAAGGTTTTTTACAGCCGGTTTCCCGCTGCACGTGCTTGAGCTGTGCTGTGCTTTTTGAATGATCCCAAAGTCTTCTGGGACCTGTGATATGTCCCAGAAGGCTGCTGACGAAGGATGGGGGGGGGGGTGAACTTCTGCTGTGATGATTCGATCGAAAGTGGGAGCTTGTACCTGTCATAACCAAGTACCCGTTCTCCCACCCCCCAAAAAAACTGCCAATCATTAAAGAGGAAGGGGGGAGGAAGCAAACAAGAGTAACTTTCCCTTTTGGGTGAAGTTCCGCTTTAATAAAATAAGATTGAACTGACTAGCAGATGTACTTGAAAATTTGCAAGTTTATAAATAGACCCTTATGATTTCTTTTTCTTTTCTGTAAAATTCTCTTTAGAACTTATGGAACTTTGAAGAATATTTGTACCGTGCTCTTTAAATAAAAGGAAAAGAAGTGAATCCATTAATTTAAGGGGCATTTCAAATGCGTTCTAAGAAAGCTGAAAAATGAATTCTAATGCTTCATGCGTAGTATTTTTACTCATTATTTATTTGTCAGAAGAAAAACATCTTAACAAAAAAAGGAAAATAAAAATAAGAAAAATTTGCTGCTTTAAAAAAAAAAAGAAAATCTTCCTGAAAAGCTCCCGGGCTTTGCTTGTTTGATCTCCCACTTGTTTGGCAACTCATGTCTAAAACAAGAGAATGTCCTATCTTTTTTACCTCTGTCATCTGGCTTGTCAGCTCCTCAAAAAGTCAAGAAACAGAAAAGAAAAAGATGATTTTCACAAGCAGGGCTTTTTTTTTTTAGCCGGAACTCGCCGAAATGGCGTTCCGGAACCTCTGGCAGTCAACCTGCCAGGCTCTTCAACCTGTCATGTACCACTGAAGCCAGTAGAGGAAGTTTTCTGCACAGCTCACTTCCTCTACTGGATTCTCTGTGCTAAGCGCTGTGCCCTCGATCCCTGGTGAGCGCTTCAGGCCCCAACCTACAGCAGTTGCTGCAGTGATTCAGGAGGAAGCTTCTGTCCCTTCTTGCCGCCGCTACTCAGACTTTGTAGCATGGAGCCGAGGAGCCCTGAAAGACCTCCTCAGATCTGTGCTACAGTAGGGGGAGCTCTCCAATTCACAGTACTGTGCAGAAAAAAAAAGCCTGCACATACCACAGAAATCAGTGAGTGACCACGGAAAAGGTGAGGTATCTGTCACTGTGAATGAAAAGAGGGGGAGAGCTTTCCAGAGACTGAATTCATTCAGAGAGAAGTGTGTAGGGGAAGGATGTGATGAGAGAAGAGGTGGGGGGGATTTGTAATGAGAGAGGAGCCGGGGGATTTGTGATGAGAGAAGAGCTGGGGAATATTGTGATGAGAGAAGAGCTGGGGGGATTTGTGATGAGAGAAGAGCTGGGGAAAATTGTGATGAGAGAAGAGCTGGAGGGGATTTGTGATGAGAGAAGAGCTGGGGAGATTTGTAATGAGAGAAGAGCTGGGGAGATTTGTGATGAGAGAAGAGCTGGGGGGATTTTTGATGAGAGAAGAGCTGGGGGGATTTGTGATGAGAGGAGAGCTGGGGAGATTTGGGATGAGAGAAGAGCGGGGGGTAATTTGTAATGAGACAAAAGCTAGGGAGATTTGTGATGAAAGAAGAGCTGGGGAGATTGGTGATAAGAGAAGAGTTGGGGGGGATTTGTGATGAGAGGAGACCTAGGAGGATTTGTGATGAGAGGAGAGCTGTGAAAGTGTGTGTGTGTGGGTGGGGGGGGGGGGGATTTGTGCAGAGAGTAGAGCTAGGGGGGATTTTAGCAGAGAAGAGAACTGGGGTGTGAGCTGCAGAAGGCAGGTTGTGCAAAGGGAGAGATGTGGAGGGTGGGGTGGGGGGGCAGGTTGTGCAAAGTGGGAGATGTTGAGGGTGGGGGGGGGCAGGTTGTGCAAAGTAAGAGATGTGGAGGGGGGCAGGTTGTGAAAAGTGAGAGATGTGAAGGGGGTTGGGGCAGGTTGTGCAAAGTAAGAGATGTGGAGAGGGGGCAGGCTGTGGAAAGTGAGAGATGTGGAGGGTGGGGGGCAGGTTGTGCAAAGTGGGAGATGTGGAGGGTGGGGGGGCAGGTTGTGCAAAGTGAGAGATGTGGAGGGTGGGGGGGGGGTGTTCTGTACACAGAATGTATACTGACCACACCCCAGAAACATAATTTCCTACTTGTGTGATTGGCTTAACAATTTTCCCAGAAGTCTGCCTAAGAAACAAGTCAGATTTCTGGCATCCCCTGCAACAAAAATGTCATATTTGGTGAGATACTCCAATAGGAACACGTCTAAAGGGACGCAGGCCCAGCAGCTTCCCTTATTAGAGCCCTGCAGCTTCCACAGCTGTTAGATAATTATGAAACCACTCCCATTTGACCCACTCAGCACAGGGGCACAGAGGAACAAATAATGATTTCTTCAGAATAACAAAAGGTAGGAATCTGCAACAAAGTTTGTTAAAATCCTTGTAATGTACAGAGATCACCCAGAGAGGAATGTTTTTACCTTAACAAAAGTGGAGTTACGCTTTAATTTATTACAATTTATTGGCGCCACTGTACTTCTCTCCTCTAAGAAAGGTGTAGCTGGGGGTGCGGTTGGGCATGATTAAAGCGGTGTTTGGGCCTGGTTGGGGCAGAGAGCTGGGCCGAGAGGGTGAGTTCCTGCACCTATTCTCTGAGAAAAAAAGCCCTGTTCATAACAAAATAGATGCAACAACACAGATAGTCCGTTGAATGACACGACGTATCTGCTCGTTGCTTCAAACTATTTCCCCACGTCTTGTTGTCAAGGGTAGTCAGTTAATGGTGGGAAATTGGAAAATGACCCCTTCGTAATGATGGGATTTACATAAATAACTGCTGATAGTACAAAACGTGCAGAATAATGTTTCAGCCGTATCATCGAGACTGGTTGTCTCCCACTGACAAAGAGGACAACTTTTTAAAAATCGCAATTATGCAAATGACGCTAATACCAGCTTCTCATTACTGTCATGGTGGAAGAAGCAGCTACAATTCCTACATAGACAGCGGGAGCCTGGGCCTGAAGCCAAAATGTTTGGTTTTGCTGACATAGAGTCTGAGTCAACAAAAAGAAAAAAAAAAATGGAATATAACGGTAATGCTTTCGTCAAATCCATAACAGTTTAGGCCTGAAACTTAATGGATTGTAAAGCCTCTGTCTAAATTGAGGCCTACCATTTAGTATTGACCCATGATAAATACATATATGCTTCTTTTGATGTCACAGCAGTATTAGATGGACATGGCTATAAAAAATATATATATATATATATATATATATATATATATATAGATAGATAGATAGATAGATAGATAGATAGATAGATACATAAATAGATATATATATGGATATATATATATATATATATATATATATATATATATTTTTTTTTTTTTTTTAATTGTAAAATAAAATTTAACACAAACTATGAAAAGGGACCTCAAAGTAGATTTAATCCCAATTACTAAAATCTCATATAAACGTTATCATGTTAACTACTTCACACCTAAGGGTAAAACAAATCTAAATGCCTAAGCACAATTTAGCGTTTTGACATGTGTTAGTAAAATTGTACATATCATCACAACTACTTTGTGCATCCAGGTAGACTATACTGCGTTTTCTTTTTTCAGGAAAAATTGGGCTGGATATCTCCTGATTTTTTTTTTACTATCAAAGGAAATCTAGCCCAAAATAGTAAAAAAACAAAAACAAAAACAAAATAAACATTTTTTTAAATGTATCTGTATATTTCTTATTACTACCATAACCTACCACCAAAGAACAACCCAAAGTGTCCTGCTCCTGATGATTCCAATGATACTGCATATGTGTATTTTATTTGTTGTTTGCCCATAATCGATAGTTCGCATTTTTCTTTTCTTTTTTTTCTTTTTTTCGCCCTACCTTAAGCTTGCCAACACTGGCATTAATACTAATTAAAAAAAAAAATCCTGTCCAAAATATACTAACCCTGGCCTTTGACCCTGACCTTTGACACTAACCCTGGCACTGACCTAGATCAAACAATAATGGTCTTTTTTAGCTATCTGTAAGGGAGGCATTTGGACCACCATGATAAAATAAGATTTTTTTCCACTGATCCCCAATGCATTGGTTTTAGAAGGGGTTACCCAAAAGCTGAAAATTTTTGATGGGTTCTTCTTGGACAAAAATGTTGAGAAATGTTGCTCTACTGCTTTAGTTACATTACTTGTAATGAAGGATGTCCCATTATGTGGATTATTAGAAATCTTCAATGCAGGGTTACATAGTTAGTCAGGTTGAAAAAAGATACAAGTCTATCTAGTTCAACCAATAAAAGGGGGGGGGGGGGGGGAGAAATCATACAATTTGATATACATAATCCTATACCCACAGTTGATCCAGAGGAAGGCAAAAAAAAAAACAGTAAAGCATGATCCAATTTGTTACAGCAGGGGAAAAAATTCCTTCCTGATCCCCCGAGAGGCAATTGGATATTCCCTGGATCAACTAAATATTAGTACCCATTTAGATTATGTACACCTAGGAAAGAATCCAGGCCTTTTTTAAAGCAATCTACTGAGCTGAACAGAACCAGCTCTTGAGGGAGTCTATTCCACATTTTCACAGCTCTTACTGTGAAGAAACCTTTCCGTATTTGGAGAATAAATCTCTTTTCCTCTAGACATAAAGAGTGCCCCCTTGTCCTCTGCGATGGCCTAAAGTGAATAACTCAACAGCAAGTTTACTATATGGACCACTTATGTATTCTTACATGTTGATCATATGCCCCTTTATTCTCCTCTTCTCAAGAGAGAATAAATTCAGTTCCTCTAATCTTTCCTCATAGCTGAGCTCCTCCATGCCTCTTATCAGTTTGGTTGCCCTTCTCTGCACTTTCTCCAGTTCCCCGATATCCTTTTTATGAACTGGTGTCCAAAACTGAACTGTATATTCCAGATAAGGTCTTACTAATGGGTTGTCCTGTCCTCTTCCTGCTGTGGAATGTTTGGGGCTGTGGGAGTTAACAGCTTCAGGTCTCCAGGCTCAGCAGCACTAAAGAAGATCCAACGTGGACACTCACCCCTCCTACCCTTTCCTCCACTGAGGAAATGTCCTTCACTGATGACACTATACTGTCTGTAACATGATCTGTAAATGGGGGGAGAGTCTGATCAGTCACAGCATTCTCCCCCTCATTCACAGAATATGTTACAGGCAGTGTAATTAGTGAAATAACTTTTCTCAATGGAGGAGAGGGCAGGAGGGGGCGTGTCCTTGTCGGATAATCTTTAGTACAGCTGACGCCGGAGATCTGAACCTGTTAACTCCCCCACAGCACTGAAAGTTCCATAGCAGGAAGAGGACAGGGCAACCCTGCAGTGAAAATTTTTACAGAATCCATGAGCCTGCACATTGTGGAACTTACAGCATTACAGGTAAAGAAATGTAACTTAAACACTTCTGGACCGGAAGGATTTGCCCCTTAATGACCAGGCCATTTTTTGCGAATTTGGCACTGCGTTACTTTAACAGACAATTGTGCGGTCGTGCTACGCTGTACCCAAATAAAATTAATGTCCTTTTTCCCACAAATAAAGTTTTCTTTTGGTCGTATTTGATCACCTCTGCAAATTTTATTTTTTGCGCTATAAATAAAAAAAAGAGCAAAAATTCTGAAAAAAAAAATATGTTTCACTTTCTGCTATATAACATTCCCAAAAAAATTAAAAAATCCAAATTTTTTTAACATTGTAGTTCAATTTGTTTTCTGCTACATATTTTTGGTAAAAAAAATTGCAATAGGCGCATTTTGATTTGTTTGCACAAAAGTTATCGCGTTTACTAACTACGGGAAAGATTTATGTAATTTTTATTGTTTTTTTTTTTTACTAGTAATGGCGGCAATCTGTGATTTTTTACTAGTAATGGCGGCAATCTGTGATTTTTTAGACATTGCGGTGGACAGATCGGACCCCTTACTGACATTTTTGACACTTTTGGGGGGACCAGTGACATTACTACAGTAATCAGTGCTAAAAATATGCACTGTTACTGTAATAATGACACTGGCAGGGAAGGGGTTAATAATGTAGGTTATTAAGGGGTTAAATGTGAGCCTAGGGGAGTGATTCTAACTGTGAAGGGACCTGGCTTGTTAAATGACCATAAAGACCTGTGTTCCTACATAGAAGGATCACAGGAGCTTTGTGATCATTTCAGGGAGCAACGGTCAGCTGTGTTTACAACAGTTGACCATTCTTCTCTCTCAGCGGGGAACGATCGTGGGTGTCAGGCAGCAATTGCAGCCACCTGCCCAGTGAATCTTAGTCCCCACTGCCGAAGTCGGGGTGGAAGCGCACCGCCGATGGCGGTGGTAGCTGCAGGCGCGTGACAGACGTATACATAGCAGGGGGGCTGCTTGCCGTAGTATAACTGCTGCGGGCGGTCCTTAAGTGGTTACGCGGTAAAGAAAAATTTTTTTTTTACCTAAACTTCAACTTTAAATCCGCAGCCTTCATTCAAATAATACCTGATGATACAGTTGTGAAGGCACTTCCTGTTATAGGTTGACAATGATGAGTGGAGCGGGCAGATGACAGGTCCATGTCCACATAGCATATGCAGAGCAGACACGGACACAGCCTGTTCTACTCTATGGGCCCTCCAATCTGATCGGCCCCAACAGATCCCCTTCTCTTTTATTAAGTGGATAGAATTGGAGATAGGCGGGTGTCTGCAGCTCTATAGAGGTGAATGGGGGTCCAATTGGGTCCACCTGAAAAACAGACAGGCGGACCCGATCGGACTGATCGTGTGAAAGGGTCCTAGGGTTGCTTTCACATGGATGCACTGTGGTTTACCTGCACCTCAACTGACCTCAATCTATACTTCTTCCTCAGGATTCCTGCAAGTATCGCTGGCTGCTGCTGTCCCCAAGATGGGTATTGCTGGTGGCTGCTGCTTGCTGTCCTCCAGGGCTGGCATTGCTGTCCTCCAGGGCTGGCGGATACTGCTGGCTGGTACTGCTGGTGGGTACTTATGGCTGGTACTGCTGGTGGGTACTGCTAGCTGGTACTAGCAGTAACAATAAAAATGTTAAAAATGTTTACAATTATTTTTTTTTTATTTATTTATAACAATGTTTAATTGTTCATTTTTTTTTACAGGACAGGGAAGCCTGCAGTGCTGTGTGGGGGGGGGGCACAGTGAAAGGGGGCACACAGGGAGAGGGGGGATCAGAAGCAGACAGAAAAGGGAGGGGGACTGGTGTTGGAGAAGCAATTACAGGAACGTTGCCCTGTGTCTGTGTCTCTCCCTGCAGTAGCTGAAAGCTGGCAGGAGTGGGATAAACTGGCTTTCAGCTGCTGCAAAGAGCCGCACAGGGCTTCCTTCTGTAATTGCCCCTCTGCCCGACCACACCAATTCCCTATGCTTTTGGGGCCCCCCTGTGTGCCCGGTCCCCCTACAGGAGGACTGGGGGTTCCCCCCTATCAATGGCCCTGCTGGTGGGTACTGCTGGTGGGTACTGCTGGCTGGTTCTCGACCCACCATCCCCGAGCATCAGTGTGACAGGAAGCATGCGGCTGCAGTAGAGAGCAGACCCAATGCTTCCTGTATCGCTCCCCTCACAGGCATACATTTGATATCACTCCACCTGTGAGAGGAGCCGGCGCTATACAGGAGGCATTGGCTCTGCTTCCTCTAGTGCTGACTTCGTTCTTCACACTGATCGGGAACCCACAATCTGAGCTTACCGACCTGCCATCCCAGAGCAGGAGTTGGCATGGGGTCCTGTTGGGGGGCCACAGTTTAATGTTGGGGGGCCATAGCCCCCTCTGCCCCCCCAGTGATGCCACTGCAGGAATAACAGCTGACTTCTGGGTTTGGATCCCAAACAAGCTCATCCCTAATTACAAGTACTTACTGTATATACTCGAGTATAAGCTGAGTTTTTCAGCATGTTTTTTTCATGCTGAAAAAGCCCCCCTCGGCTTATACTTGAGTCACTGGCTCACTTACTTCTTAAAAATGGCGCCACCCAGCGCCGACATGCCACTGCTCATGCGCCGCATGCCCGGGAATAGCCAAACGTGTACGAGCTTTCCCGAGCATCGGCGGCGCATGCACAGTGACGTGTTGGCGCCGGGCGGCGCCATTTTTAAATCGAAGGCGCCTCACTGACAGGTAAGTGAGACTCCTCCGCAGCCCCTGCATTTCCTCATGCAGTGCTGTGGGCATGGTACAGGACATTCTCCTGTACCATGTCTGCAGCACTGCATCTCCTATGCTATGCCTGTACCTACTGTGCAATGCCTGTACCTACTGTGCCATGCCTATACCATCACCTGTGCCATGCCTATAACTTCTCCTGTACCATGACCTGTGCCATGCCTGTACCATCTCCTGGGCCATGACCTTTGCATTGCCTATACCATGATCTGTGCCATGCCTGTACCATGACCTGTGCCATCTCCTGTACCATGCCTGAACCATCTTCTGCACCATGCCCACAGCCCCTGTTTTGTGTCTCGTGGTGGTCCAGTTGGGTCCAGTAGCTGCTGCATTTCCCACCCTAGGCTTATACTCGAGTCAATAAGTTTTCCCACTTTTTTGTGGTAAAATTAGGGGCCTCTGCTTATATTCGGGTTGGCTTATACTCGAGTATGTCAACACACATTACAAGGGCACGATTCACTGTTATCAACATCAGGAAACCTGCACTGAGAAAAACCATACAGCCATCAGGGGAGTGCATGTATATAGGAAGTGGCTGCAAAGCGGTTGCAGGAGATCCGCAGTAGCGAGTTGATAAAAAATGGTTGAATCAAGTGTTTTATTAAAATCACTGCAGTTGGTAATAATATACAATGCAATTCAGTTAGGGTTTACATCTATGATAAAGTAAAACTGTCCCACGCCTGAGTAATTCATACTGGAAGCCTAACTCCAGGCACAGCAATTTTCATTCTTTTTTATCAACACATAAATAACATCTTTCTTTTACTAATTCAAGAGCTCTCTGAGCTCCGATGAGAGATTTTATTGCGTATCGTGATGACGCTGTAGCTGTGCTTTTTGAATGGCACAGCAAGGTAAGTGGGGGAGGGGGCGGAGGCGAAATGCCCAAGCTGTCAATCTTAGAACCTGTTCCGATGAAGCAGGAGCCGGAAGTGTGCTGTACATATCAGCAGCTTTTAGCAAAGCTTAGCAAGTTCCTGAGGCAAAGGAGTAAAAGAAAAACATTGTTTATATGTTGATTAAAGATTGAAAAAAAAATCATAAAAATTGCTGTCTGTAGTTGTCCTTGAGCACATGATGAAAAAATGACTAAACCGAGGTTACCTTTGAAACAACAGGTTGAAATGATCAGTAAATCCCTAGATATAGGCTAAATCTACCAAAAGAATAATAAATGCGCATATATTTGCAAAAAAAAAATAAATATGCAATTTTTTTTTTTTGCAAAGGAGCCTGCAAAGCATTGCAGCCACGATCAGTGAATGGCGGGTGCAATGTCAGGCTCCTGTGTACTCTTCCTCCAGCTTTATGTCTGTACCGAGGTGCAGACTCTCAGTGGAAGAAGTATCAATGGACTACAAGTGTGGTGATTATTGCACATGCATCCCATTGAGAACTACAAGTCTATAAGATTGCAGTCCATTCATTCACAGGCCTCTGTGAATGAATAATGTGGCTGTGTGCACAGAGTCCTGCACAACAACTGAACAAATTTCAAAAGTGACCGTGGCTGTGGGTGATTAATACTGTCACAGGGCACACATGCATGCTGTCATAGAAAGGGGGGGGGGTTCAGAATGGAGGGGGGCCCATTAGCACCATGTTACTTATTACCAGGGCAGTCCCGGCACCTCTAGCACTGAATGTATTTTATGGCAAGGAGTGCTGGGGTGTGCCTGAAGGTCTATCGATGCTGGCTGCTGGGGGATCTTTTGTCGTTGGTGGAGATCTATTTTTTGTGGGTGTCTTTTGTTGCCAGGCATGTCTATTGTTGCTTGTGGGGGGGGTCTTATGTTGCTAGGGGGTAAATTGTTGCTGGGAGAGGTTTATTGTTGCTGGCTGTTGGAGGGTCTATTGATGCTAGCTACTGGAAGATCTGTGGTTGCTGCTGGGGGGGTCTATTGTTGCTAGGATGGTATTTTGTTGTGGGGGGTCAATTGTTGCTGGGGAAGGACTATTGTTGTGGGGGAGGGGGGTATATTGCTGCAGGAGGGTCTATTGTTGCTGGAGGGGGTCTACTGTTGCTGGGGTGGTGTCTATCAAATTTCATACAAGTTACTTAGTAGCACAAAATGATACTTGGTTCTGTATTCACTAAAAGGGGCGGTACTGGAAGGTGGGTAGAGGGTGAAACCTAGGGACCCTGCTCAGAGGTGGGTAGGGGGCAAAGACGAAGGGTGACTAAGAAGGTGATAGTTCCTGTACCTTTTCTCTGAGAAAAAAAGCCCTGCTTATTACACCCTTAATACAGGTGTAGGGGCACTTTCACACTTGCAGTGCCACTTGAAAAGTGATCCACGTTCAGAAGGCATTTTACTGGCGTTATATCGCCTCCTCACCACCTCATTTAACCCTTTAATGCCGCACTCCCATGCCCGCAATAGTGTGGATTGCATGTGGTTGCGGTACAGCCCCATTGAAATTAATGGGCAAGCTTGACAGGTTGTGCGGCTGGTATAACTCTGTACCCCAAGTTAAATATGCCATATCTGTGAAGCAAAGCATCACTTCTGTGGCATGTGTACAGCCCAGAACTGCTATACTGTGACAGTTTGGGTGGATAGCCAAGGGGAGCAGTTGCAAAGGCAAAAGGATTTTTATCTTAAGGCATTCTATGCCTTAATTTAAAAAAAAAAACCTTCTGTGTGTTGAAATCTCTATCCAGCGATGTCCACAAGTCCCTCGGCCGTCCGGGACTTCCCCTCCTGATTGGCTGAGAGCCAATTGCTCCCGCAGCTGTCATTAAAAGTTCAGTTAGCCAATCAGGAGTAAGAGGGGGAGGGGCCTAACTGCAACTCCATGTCTGAATGGAAACACAGAGCTACAGCTTGGCACGGGTGCCCCCATAGCAAGCTGCTTGTCAGGAGGGAGGAGCCAGGAGCAGTGAAGAGGGACCCGAGAAGAGGAGGATCCGGGCTGCTCTGTGCAAAACCACTAACAGAGCCATCTTACTGAATGGGCACGCTGGGCAGTTGCCCGGGGGCCCCACTTGCCTGGGGGGGCCCCACCTGCCCAGCAACACAGCTCCAGCCAAACATTAGTCCCGATTCCCATGTGCATTCCACCGCCAAGCTTAGCAGGTGGCAAGCGCCTGCCGGCCCTACACTGGTGTCAGGACACTTGGGCTATGGAGGGGGGGCCCACAACTGCAGAAATGCCTCGACGGGAACAGGCACACACAGGACAGTCGAGTCTGACCCCCGTCCATATGTGTGTTGACCAGACTCAGCCGCCGAACTTGGAAGCTGTACCGATAAATGTCGCCTTATTGATAATTTGCATTTTTATTCGCATGGGTGATTGTGTAGGCGGGGCCCCAGTGCACTGCATTGCCCGGGCCCTTTAATGCTCTTAAGATGGCACTGCCACTACACAGAGGAGGTAGGTATGTTTGTTATTTATTTATTTATTTTTTTTAATAACGAGACTTTACAATCACTTTAAAATGTAATCAAGAGCTTTATTTCATATAAGTTAAAAGTACTCCATAGACAACACAAAAACATACATTTATTCAAATCAACCTGCTGCTCCTACTCCACCCAATCAAACTATAGTATGTAGGTATTTGTATATGGAAATAGATTTTAAAAACCTTCCACAGGCAAAACTTGGGGTGGCCACCAAAGTCACAGCTCCACGTTGTGGAAATGAAATTGGCGTTCCAAAAGAATTGCAATATTGGTGATGAAACTCCCTTTGTCAATTAAGCTACATCAGATTATTTCTTCAATGCATGTAGATACTTTGTTTGGTAAAGCTCTTAACACTCTCTCAGTTCATCATGATGTGAGTTATTGTAGACCAGTTCTTAAAAATGACCATGCATCCTTCATATAATATAATCACTTGCCTACAGGGCACTTAAGCCTCCTTCCTGCCCGGGCCAATTTTCAGCTTTCAGCGCTGTCACACTTTGAATGACAATTACGCGGCCATGCAACCCTGTACCCAAATGATATTTTTAGAATTTTTTTCCCACAAAAAAAAAGTTTTCTTTTGGTGGTGTTTAATCACTACTGGGGTTTTTATTTTATGTTGAACAAACAAAAAAAGACCGACAATTTTGAAAAAAAAAAAAAAACAGTTTTCATAGTTTGTTATACAATTTTACAAACAGGTAATTCTTCTCCCCTTATTGATGTGTACTGGTGAGGCAGCACTGATGGGCAGTGATAGGCTGCCCAGTGTTAATTTTGGCAGCAAATTTCAATTTAGTTTTAGTCTTAGTCTTAGGACTAAAATGGCATTTTAATTTTAGTCCTATTTTAGTCTTCTGCAAGTGTTTTAGTTTTAGTCGTATTTAGTCGACTAAAACTCCAGTATATTTTAGTCGACTAAAACGCCCTACATTTTAGTCGACTAAAACTCATTTTAGTCATCTATAATCAAATGGGTGTAGTTCAATTGTAATTTGTAATGCATTATTTAAGAATTTCTCTACAATTTCCAAACTCATTATATACTACTGCTGGTCCTGGAGTGAAAAATCTAATATGTTATTATTTATGCTTTGAGCATGCACCAGTGTTAATTTTTGGCAGCAAATTTCGATTTAGTTTTAGTTATAGTCTTTTGACTAAAATGCCATTTTAGTTTTAGTCATATTTTAGTCTTAAGACTAAAATGCCATTTTAGTTTTAGTCGTATTTTAGTCATCTGAATTGTGTTAGTCGACGAAAACGTTTTAGTCGGTTTTAGTCGACGAAATTAACACTGGGCTGCACTAATGGGCTCTGATAGGCTGCACTGATAGGGGCTGGTAAGGTGGCACTGATAAGGTGGTGCTGGTGGGCACAGATTGGCGACACTGAAGGGCATTGATAGGTGGCACTGAATGGCACTAATAGGTGGAACTGATAGGTGGCACTAATGGACACTGATGGACATTGATAGGCACTGGTAGGTGACACTGATAGGCAGCACTGCTGATGAAGCACTGATTGGCAGCACTGATAGGCACTAATAGGTGGTACTGGCGGGCACTGGTAGGTGGCACAGACTTGCACTGGTAGGTGGCACTGGTGGGTACTGGTAGATGGTACTGGTGCATAGACTCTTCTCCCTCACAGGGTGTCTGCTTTGTTTCTGTACTTGATTTTAAAGATGCAATTGTCAGACTTTCACAGCACTCTCAGCACTCACAGCACTCATCAACAACAATATCCAGGGTTATTCAGCACTGACAGCCCATAGTGTTCTATAGAGTCTCTGCTGTATTCAAACATCCATATACTCCAATATAGCCTGTGTATGAAAATTCAAACTCTGGTGGCTCACAAGCTTTTGGCCACATGCTGTGGATATACAACCAAAGATCTATGTCATAGGTAACTTTAATACTTATCATATACTGTACAGTCCATCAATCAGTGGGTGGAGATAGGCAGCAGCATAGTCATGTCTGCCCGGTTTTGCCAGTAAACCCTTGCTTCAGGGCAGGGTCTCCCTGGAGGAGGTCGGTGATAGGTAGAGCCCACATCCACAGTCTTTTTGGGGTTTTCTTGTATTTGATGTTTTGTAGAGGGCTTCCTCACCAGAACTTTTTATTTTTCTTTGTATATATCAAAAGTATATGGCGGCACAGTGGTGTAGTGGTTAACATTTTCACCTAGCAGCAAGAGGGTCGCTGGTTCAAATCCCAACCACGACACTACCTGCTTGGAGTTTGCATGTTCTCCCTGTGCCTGCGTGGGTTTCCTCCCACGCTCCAAAGACATGCTGGTAGGTTAATTGGATCCTGTATAAAAAAATTGGCCCTACTCTGTATGTACTGTATGTGAGTAAGGAACCTTAGATTGTGAGCTCCTTGAGGGCAGGGACTGATGTGAATGTATAATGTATATGTAAAGCGCTGCGTAAATTGACAGCGTTATATAAGTACCTGAAATAAATAATAATAAATAACTAAGTATGCAACGCTTTTACAGTTATAACATATAAGAGTAAGAAAAAGTTTGTATAAACAATGAAATACAAGGCATAAAATATACACAAGGTATAGATCTATGCTTATAATTAGTCAAATCAGATATATAAAACATGTTTATAAGTGAAAACCATGTTTAATAATTCCATGAACAGATTAAACATTGATAACATGATTAGGGTATATTATGCATTCTGGACAGGGAAAAACTTTATGAAGTATTATGATGAATTGGAGGAGAAGAGAAGGGGAAATGAGGGGAGGTGTATTAATCAGAGGTGATTTTACATCTATTATGTTTTTTTGTTATGTCTTTTTAATAAATTATACTTGATCAGTGTGAATTAAGAAAGGGAGAATATTAATCAAATGTAGTGATAGGGTGTAAATTTTTATATCTGAATTTAAGAGAGAAATTGGTCTATAGTTAGATGGGAGAGACGTATCTTTGTCAGGTTTGGGGGTAGTTGACACAACAGCTTGTAGCATTTCTTTAAGAGGCTTATTGTAAATATTGGTTCGGTGTGGGGAAAGGACGTCTGCAAATTTGCGGTAATATTCATTAAGGAAGCCATCTATACTTGGGGCCTTGGATGTAGGCAAAGTCTGAATTACTTTATCAATTTCAGCAGAGGTAAAAGGGCGGGATATTATTTTTAATTGCGAAGCATCTAAGGATGGCAGATTTAAAGGGCGAGGAAAGCTTAGATCTGTTGCATGTTGAATTGAGGAGTTGATGTATCTAATGCCAAGTTATAAAGCTTTGAGTAGTAGTCTCTGAAGATCTCGACTATTTGAGCTGGGGCATGTTGATTAGTACCTGACTTCGGGTCAGTGAGGTATTGTATTCTAGGTTAGCCATGAGAGAAGACTGGAAGGTCATTATAATATTTTTCATTGTAGTGTCCAGGACAGTCTGACCAGTAGTAGGGAATGCAGCAATAGAAGATTGGAGGGCAGACATGGAGTGCATAGAGGCAATTGATGTACTCACTGCAGGATCATGAGGGTTAGCTGGGTCCATGCGCATCCGAGACTTTGCAGGCTGCCTGATATCGGGGTTGCGGGAGAGGAATCCGGCATAGGAGGCAGCGATGTGGAGTCCTCAGGCGAGGGAACCGCATCAGGGAGATCTGTGTAGGCCGCTGGGCTCCCGCGGTCAGACCGTGCGTCGGCGCCATCTTGGATCCCCTCAGGCTGATGAGGCTGTCGGAAAAAGAAGGCCTTCTTTGGGCCGCGCTCGTCTTTCCGTTTGCAGCTGGACATCTCCCCTGATCGTTCGGGAAACTGGTCCTGGTGAGATGAGGTGCTGGGAACCGCTGTGCTTCTAAGACGCTGGGGATTAGGACGGCCGGTTACAGAGAGCTCTCAGCTCAAGCGTCCATGCAGCACGCGCGCAAGCCACGCCCCCCAGGTATTGTATTCTAGAGGCTAGTCTAAAATAGCATAGCTTTGTTGTTTAACGAAAATGAATTGGTCTTAAGAATTCTAATTTGTTTCTCAAAGTTATATAAAAGTAAGGATCTTAGCTCATTTCTGAGGCTAAGTAGTTTAGAGGCGTTGTGTGTTGAAGGAGTATGTTTGTTCCGTTCTTCAATATCTCGTATAGATTTAAGTAAGTTATCAAAATATTGCATCCTGTGCTTTTTTAACTGGGAGCTAATTTGTATTAGTTTACCCCACAGGACAGCTTTGTGTGCATTCCAGAGGGTCAAGCAGTTAATATCAGCAGTGTTATTCATGGAGAAGTAAAATTTAGGCTCTTCTTTGATTATGTGAGCGTGGGCAGGGTCCGACAACAGGGGTGTGTTAATTCTCCACAGCGGAGAGTTTACAGTTGAAGGTTGTGTGGCTACTGTAAAGGAGATAGGGGTCCTGGTCTGACCATGTAATCGTACCTATGGAAGTAGATGTGGCAAAAGGAGGAGAGCCCTTGTCCAGAATAAACATATCGATCCTATGGGAGGAGGAGGTGTCCAGATAAGGGTCAGTGACAGAGTTGAAGTTGCCTCCTATAATCAACAGTCCTTTTCGACAGGTGTCGGCTTTCTTAAGAACTTGCTTTAAAAAAGAGATCTGTTTGGCGTTTGGGGCCTACAAATTTACTAGAGTATCAAGCACATTATTCAGAGTACAAATAAGAATGACATATCTACCCTTGTTGTCTATAATAGAAGAATGAAGTTGGAATGGCAGTAAATCGTTTATCGCAGTTAAAACACCAGCTTTTTTCTTATCTGAATTGGCAGTGAAGATCTGAGAAAAGTGTTTAGGGGGGAAACGAAGGCTATCTCCTTTGCCCGAAATGAGTCTCTTGGAGAAAGAGGATCGTACTTTTTAGGGAGAGAAACTCTTTCAGCAGGGCTAGCCTCTTATAGGGGCTATTAAGGCCCCCTAACATTAAGAGACATTAAATTAAACACCATAGTGAGAAAGCTGAAATATAGTGTTATGGTGAACCATATAGCAACCCATGAGTGACAGTTATGTGTGTAGATACAATGAGTACTATAGTTGACTCTATGTGGATTGAGAGAGTCTATCGAAAACCAGTTCTTACCATCAGATGAACAGTATGTGCGTACCAACGTAAACCAGAGGATAAAAAACATGGAACAGGGAAAACAACAAAAAAGTGAGGCATGGAGATGCCTAAAAAAATTCTCGGAGATAAAATTGAGAACAATGGGCAATAAAAGACATATACAGTACAGTATTGCAAAAAGATGGGGGAAATAAATGACAAAGTTTGCCATGGGATCCGATCAGTTCGGTCATGAGAACAGTGGTGAAGAAGAGGGGTGAACAGGCTAGTAGGAGGAGAAAGATAAAGATGAGAGCCTACTCGGAAGAGCGGCTGTTCAAGACCAGTCCATGGGGATCTTGTTACGATAGAGTTCCTCAGGACGAGGGATGTCAGATGGTATTATGTTCCAGGATTGTAGCATTTTGATTCCTTTCTCCACAGGGTAAATTGCTTAGTGGGACGACCCCATTGATCGGCATTCTTGTGGTTGCGAAGGGATTTGGTGATAGTGGAGAGTTGTCTGCTGGCTTGTATAGTTTCTGCGGAGAAATCAGCATAGAGAGAAATTCCAGTATACTTTTCAGATAAGATGGGATTATTCCTATTGGCTGCCATAGCTTGCTCCTTATTGTGATAAAAATAGATACGGGCAAGAACGTCTCGCGGGATGTTGTCTGGGAGGAAAGATAGCTTAGGAATTTGATGCACCTGATGGTGAGATCTTTGCCTGATTCTGATGGGAGAAGCTCTTGCAGAAGTTGGTGCAGATATCCATGTAGGAGGGATGGAGTGACTGTCTCTGGAATTCCTCAAATTTTTTTATTATTATTATGCCGAGATCGGTTTTCCAGATTCGCAAGTTTGGCATTAATACTTTGGATAGTAGTATCATGTTCAGTAAAGACGTCGATGAGATCATTATGTGCCTGGAAGATATTGCTAATTTTAGATTTGGTGTGGGATCATGTCCTTCATATCAGCCAGAGTGGCAGGTTGAGCAGAATCAGGGAAATCCTCTAAAGGTTTCAGGGGTAGAGGTACAGCTGCTGGGGCTTGCGTCACATAGCAGGGTTCTTCTGCTTCTCCTTGTCTGTGTTTTTTTAGCTTTGGCTGAGCTGCGGGTTGTTGGGGAGTCAGGAGGAGAGGAGGACCCACCTTGTTGCAGGAAGAGAGGATCAATTGCTGAATCATGCTGCTGCTCTCCTGTGGGCGGCTGTCTCCTTCTAGCTTTGTGGCCGGAAGAGATGCAGTCACCTCCATTATACTGCTGCCATTCTCCTGCTAGGGGAAATAAACTTGTTAGTTTCTGAGGACCAAAGCAGGATTTGTTTCTCTTTGGCATGCTGCCGGGTGTGTGGAAATGTTAACCCCTGAGTTAGGTTGATTTGTGTGCGTCTCTCTGTGCTGTAAGCCACTGTAGAAAGAGCCTGAACACCGCAGTTAGCTCACACAGCCACCATTCAGGTCCACGGCCGGCCACGCTCCCGTATTATGTCTTTTTAACCTACAAGGCATGGCTATTCTTCTGTTGGTTTCTTGTAGACCTTAGATAGAATGAAAGTGTACCATGGTCACCATATTTTGTAAAATTGTGTTGTGGCTTCCATTTTAACGGCAATTGTTTCTTCCATTTCGTATATGTAAATGACTTTCAATAGCCAGTCTTTTATTCATTGAGTGTTTCTTGTTTTCCAAAGTAAAGGTATTAAAGCTTTGGCTGCATTTAAAGATGTCTTATCAGAGAAGTTTTATATTTTCTGTAAGGGAAATTGTTGATATGTAGTAACAGCAAGCCGGGTCAAGTTTAAGTTGTGTGTTAGTGATATGAATTATCCACTTCTTAATTTGTTTCCAATATGTTTGGATTAACCACTTCCCGACCGCCCGCCGCAGTTTTACTGCGGCAGGCTGGCTTGGCTGCGTGAAACGACGTAGGGGTACGTTGGTCGCGGACAGGGCCGCTGATAGGGGGGGACCACTAGCCCTCTTGTAGGGGGCCCGAGCACACAGGGGGGCCCACAGAGGGAGGGGGATTAGTGATGGATAACAAATACAGAAATCTTCCTCCAGCACCTGAATCTGATATCTGTCCCTCTCCCTGCTATCAGCTTTTATCTGATGAGAAAGAGACAGACATCTCTCACTAATCCCCCTCCCTGTGTGGGCCCCCCTCCCAGCACTGGCTCTAATGTTATCTCTGCTCAGGAGTTTATTTGTAACTTTGTTTCTCTCTCTCTGTCTCTTTGATCACTGAGCTCCAAATGCCCAGCCTGTATATTTTTCTCATCTCATCTTTATTTTTATTCAACATAGTTTTTTTTCTAGATTTAGCAGGAATTATGTGAGTTATGTTATATCTGTGTCTGCCAAAAGTGATTTTGTTGTAATTTTAGCTAAATATATCTTTAATATTTTCTTGGGGGGGCCCTGCCAGGTAGTCTATACGAGGCCCCGCAATTTCTAACAGCAGCCCTGGTCACGGAAGTGGTGCTGAGGGGCCCCCTCTAGGCAGCAGGGATGCCAGTCCATGGAACCAGTGGTCGCGATTTCCGCTCAGTACCCGGGATTGCCCTGCTGAGAGAGAAGTACGGTCAGCTGCTGTAAACACAGCTGACTGTTGTTCTCTCTGAAATGATTACTGACTGTTGTTCTCTCTGAAATGATTACTTCTATATGGGATCACAGGTCTCTATGATCATTTCACAAGTCCCTCCCCCCACAGAAAACACTCCCCTAGGCTCACAATTAACCATTTGATCACCCCTAGGTTAACCCCTTCCCTGCCAGTGTCATTATTACAGTAACAGTAATGTCACTGGTCCCCCCAAAAGTGTCAAAAATGTCAGTTAGGGGTCTGATCTGTCCGGCACAAATTGCAAATCTTTGCCATTACTAATAAAAAAATAAATAAAAATGACATAAATCTTTACCCTAGTTTGTAGACGCAATAACTTTTGTGCAAACCAAACAAAATACGCTTATTATGATTTTTTTTACCAAAACTATTGTAGCAGAATACAAATTGACCTAAAAGGATGAAAGATTTAGATTTTTACATTTTCTTTTTTTTTTTTTTGGGGGGGGGGGAATGTTGTATAGCAGAAAGTGAAAAAATATCGTTTTTTTTTTTTTTTTTTTATAATTGTCACTCTTTTTTTGTTTATAGAGCAAAAAAGAAAAATTGCACAGGTGATCAAATACCTCCTAAAGAAAGCTATATTTGTGGGAAAAAAAAGAACATACATTTTATTTCGGTACAGTGTCACACGACCGCACAATTTTCTTTTAAAATAACTCAGTGCCAAATAAAAAAAAAATGGCCTGGTCATTAATGCCCCGTTTCCACAGAGCTTTCTGGTATGGTTCGGTTCGGTACGGTACGCTATTTATGCCATTTTCATTATGAATGGTACCCTAATTACGAACCGTACCGTACCACTTTTTTGGTACCCTTTCGTTGGGGTACCAAGAACATTAGTACCGTACCAACTGGGTGGAGCTACACTCTGCAGAACTTTGATTGGTTGACAGAGAATTCTCTATCACAGCTTTCCTGCTACACCACGCCTATCATGAAAGGGTACTATTGGCAGTGGAAACGCAATGTGTACTGTTCCGAGCCGTACAGTACTGAACCGAACCGTACCGTACCACTCAGTGGAAACGAGGCATAAGGGGGCAAATCCTTCCGGTCCAAAACTGGTTAATGTGCAAGACCACCATAAGTGTAGAAAAGTAGAAGATTTTACTCTCAAATAAGTGGTTTAGGACCTAGTAGGGTCATTTTTGGTGTTTTTATAGTGCCTGTTTATGGTTTACCTATTTTTTGTTCATAGTGTGACAACCTTCCACTGCACTTGAGACAAGCAAAATGTAAACATTTTGCTAGGCATAATTTTTATCAGCATGAACAAAACAGGTAATAGATAGCTGTTATAAGCTGTTTTCTTCTATTGTAATGAAAAATCTCTATCAAGTCCATTCTTGCAACACAAAACATTGTCTAAACACTAAATACATAATCTGCATTTGAGGTAAAATAATATAAATAAAAACATGGCACAAGCATATATGGTGTATATATATATATATATATATATATATATATATATATATACCATATATATATATACCATATATATATAAATATATATACCAAATATTACTTTCAGGCACCTATTATAGCAATAACATAAAAAAATGTACACATAATAGGAACATGTACACATTATAACATACGCATACGCAGTAGTGTCTGTTTAACACATTGTACCTTCCACGACAGAAATTTTGTCAAATGGTGTTCAATTACCAGAAAACAGATAAAACTGACCTCATTTACCTCAGAATAAAAGAGCCTTGTTGTCTCACATTGAGTTTTTTTTTTTTTTTTCACTTCTGAATTTGTCGGAAATGTGATTTGAAAAGATTCCATATGAAATACAGGCAGCCAACATCTGTTCATGGATGAAGCGACAGCTCGCTGATTGGAGACAAAAGAGAGTTTGGTTTAATCACTGTTGTGCCGAGAAGCCATTTTGTATCTTTATTTCCGTAAAGGCAAAACATTCCATATATTGTGCTGTGATATTCAACGGCATTCTGTTATGAAATCATATTTGAAATGGTTTTCATTTTCCAATTAGCGAGCATAATCCTGATCTTTTCTGCAAAAGGTTGCCAGTTTTGTGCCGTGCTGAAAAGAGCAAATTATATTATGTCGGTACACTCGTATCAATGGATTATTTATTTAGAAACATTTATGAATTAGTAAAAAAGACATACAGTCATGAAAATATGAAATGGAAAAAAACAATGGTTCATTTAAAGGGGTGGCATTTCTAGGAATATAGAGTTTTGCTGGAGCAAGAGCATGTGGACCGGAAGTGGATGCATGAATTTAATAGCACCGAGGTACATATACATTTACATAAAAGGTAAAATAAATTAAAAAAATATATATTTTTAAAAGATTTTAGCAAACTAAGGCCTTGTTCACATGGGCACATAAATACAACCCTCCGCGTGGAGATATGGGCCAACCACCATGCTAAATATAGCTTAAATGCCATTCTATTAGATTTACTTTGAGGCTGCATTCACACCTGAGCGTAGTGATTTACTGCAGTTTTTCTGGCAATTTTTTAAGTGTTTTTGCAGCTTTTTACAAGCTTTTTAAAAAAGTTTTAGAAGCATTTTACAGCTTCAGGCCTTTTTGTTTAGCCAATAGAAAGCACTAGGGGGAGGAAATTATGGGTGGAGAGCTGCTGTTTGAGCAGAAAACGAGCAACAAAATGCTTTTCAGGCGTTTCTATTGAAGTCTATGGGGCCAAAAACGCCTGTAATCTGCCAAAAAGAAGCTCATGTACTTTTTGAGTGACAGGCGTTTTACTTCAGGCAACAGAATGCTCAGATGTGAACAGGGGCCATTGAAATGAATAGGATTTGGCTTGTTGAGCTATCCTGTTTTTATTTGTTCATTAATAAAAAAAGTATCACTTTTTAATTTAAAAAAAGCCCCCCTTTTATAACAAAAGTGAAAAAAACACCATACCAATTTGATTCAATTCAAATCAGATCGAACTGAATAATCTTATGAGAATGGAAGAACTATCAGCGCATTCAGGACTTATGGCTCCCCTGGATATCTTCCATGAACAACCCTAATTTTGCAATTTTATTATCTTAGAATTCTCCTATGTGGCCTCTGAACCTTCAGAAACCCAGAGTTCTTGTTTTTTTTTTTATATTTAACCTTGATTTTTGGTATCTAATACCTTAAATGCATGCTTGCAATGTTACTTTCATATTTTTATAGCAGTGTGTACCAAGAGCCATAGCTATGTCATTAAGTGTATCTCCTGTGCTTATGGGCTCCACTATATATCTAAGTTTTGTTCTTTCTCTTTTCTCAAATTTCTTACAATGAAAATCTTAATAAAAATATATTGTTTTAAAAAGCAACATACCTAACAGCCAATGTGTCTATCACCCCAAAACCCATTGTTAAATCCAATAAGACTCTACTTAATGTTGCACCCTCCTAGCCAGGCTGCTAGGTACATTTAGCCACAGAAGCTGGGAGTGTTTGGTTTGGTCTGCTTAATGTAGTGAGTGGAGAGGTAAATTGGCGCTGCCAGATGTAATGTCACAATCAGTAAGATTAGTAAAACAGGTGCGGTATGTCATATAAAAATTGAATACAATAAACCAATGGCTAAAACCAATATATGGTGCAATGTAAAAATACACAGTAATAAATATTGATAAATAAATAAATAAATAAATTCATAGTAATATATGGTGAATAAGTGCAAAATAGTGACAGTGACCGTATAAATTATGAATAAAATCTAATATATAATATAAAATATGGTATAATGTGACCATATAAATATATGGGTGAGTATTATATAAAGATCAAGTGGTAAAAATACAGTAAGAAATATTGTGACCAGAAATAAACATGAAAACACTAGCCAATTTGCTAGGTGTAGCCAATTAAAATTGGCAGGAAAATAAATAATTATAACATGATCTGAGAGGAGAAATTTAATCTCAGATATACTAAATCTGTGTAATAAGTGAATGAGTGAAAAAATAGTGGGCTAAATATTATATATACACATGTATTATATATAATTTAAATAAGAATAATGCCATAAAAAAGTTCATGAAAAATAGTAAATGTAAAAAAACATCCTCTGCTTAATACTCCACAGGCTGAGAGTTGGCTTACCTCCCCCTGTCTCTTTTAGGAGCTTCTAGAGATTAAGGTGGGAGGATTCAAATGCCCAACCTAAATATTTATTAGGGCCTGATCAAACAAATAACAGTGAGAAAATGATCAGCGCAAAAAATGGTGCAACATATAAAATTGCAAAATGATACTGTGTACAAATCAATACACCCAAATTTATGCAAAAAAAAAAAAATGACCCCTACCGAGGAAGTCGATGCTCTACGAGCTGACGTAAAGCGTGTAGGGGGCGGAGCCTGCATGTCTGACGTCACATCCCCTCGAGACGAGCGTCCTGAACCGCTACTTGTTATGCTTTTTAAATACCAGACTATGTAAGTGCATTTCTAAATAAAAGTCCACCCTGTTTATTATACGGAGAGCACTAGATCCTGTTTATTATCTCTTCATATGTGTACCTGATCGTATTGGACCGGAGTGAAGGTCTACACTTCCATATATGGTGTAATCATCCTGTGTATACCCTAATTGAGGGAACAAGCTGACTTAGACCCTTGGTGATTCTGGAGTCTAAAGCCTCGTACACACGCAACGATTATCGGCCGACCGAGCGGCCGTCTTTTGTCCAGTGTTGTTGTGTTGGTTGAAATGTGCTCTAGACTGCACACAAATTTTTTCGGCCAACAACAACCAACTTCAGAAGTGATGTCATGTGCTGGTTTACTTTCCGTGTGTTTTTTTCTTCTCTGAGCATGCCCATATTGCTCATCTGATTTTTGTCTGCCGAAATCTGTACTGACTGACGAACAATCGGCCGTTCTGTTGACGGCCAACAAAAATTTTATAGCATGCACACCAGATTTTTTTTGGCCGAAAAGTCGCAGTCGGTTGTCGGAAGCATCATACTAACAAGCCGACAATCGGCCAATCGGACGTTGGCCGAAAATTCACGGCCAACAATCGTTGCGTGTGTATGAGGCATAAGAGTGAGGTGAGAGGCCATTTTTATTGGTGGAGGGTCGGTGAACACAATCACTGCGGTGTGAAGCACTGGAAACTGCCTTCATTTGATTGGATTAATGGACTTTCTGTTATTCACTTGGATGTACACTATTATTCACCATTTAAATAATTTTTTCACTTTCTGTATCTGGCGCAACACTGTTTGATTTTATTTATTAGGGCCTGTCCAATCCCTAAGGAGGTGTGCCCAGTCGGTGGATGGGTTCCTGTTAAATAGGCAGGATTTCAAGGTAGAATTTATTTTTCCCAATAGGGGAAGAGATCTCGGAACTTCAGGGGGATGATTGCCTCTGAAGCACTTCTTGACTGGATGCTGGATTTCTCCTGGGGCTGCACCAATGAACTGGCTACAAGCCAGGACCTCGTGAGTCGAGTCTGTATACTTTATATACCTGCATAGTCTTCAGCTGTGCACCCATAGACTGTCCAAGTATGTAACTGCCTGTTCTCTTTACACTCCTGCATAGTCTTCAGCTGTGTACCCAGAGACTGTCCACATATATAATTACCTATGCTCTTCACACTTCTGCGTGGTCTTCAGCTGTGTACCCAGAGACTGTCCACATCTAAAACTACCCGTGCTATTTACATGTCTGCATGATCTTCAGCTGTGTGCCCATAGACTGCCCAAGCCTATAGCACATTTCCTACCTACTGCTGCATAGTCCTCAACTATGCATCCTCAGATTGTACTAATCAATTTGTCCTTGTACTGCTACTGCTGACAGAGAAGTCTCCTCTTCAAGCTGTGTTAAAGTGTTAATAAACCCACAACAGTTAAATCAGTGTGTATATGCAGTAAAGAATGCTTGTTATACTCACTGTGGAACCTACGTGGTTATCCTCTCAATTGTGTAAAAAGGCTGTTTGATCCTGTCTTCTCTGATCTTCCCATTCTTCCACAGTCCCGAATCCATCTCCTGATAGAACAGAACCTTGGGGCCATTCTGCACATGCTCAGATTGGTGTGTATTGCTAGAAAGTTTTTTTTTTCTTTCTTGGGAGGGTGCATGTAATCTGTGCAAAACCAATCAGCGCTGTCAAGAGAGAAATTCAGGGGCCCTGCAGCCTCATAGGACAGTCAGAGTAGAATAAAAACTCCCCCTACAAGCTTTAATAGAACAATCATAGAAGTCATAAAACTTCTATATACTGCTGATAAGAAAAGGTATTTAGAAGTTTATATTTACTAAAATAATTGCATTTCCATGTTCAGTGCACTGTGGGAGACCAGATATAGTGACTGCAGGCTCCTGGGTTTAGTAACACTTTAAGCGTTTTGGAGTATCTCACACCCCTTCACCCTCCTCTGGTATTCTTCAGCAATAAATTGCAAAATGGTGTTGATTAATGAGCCAGAATGAGTCAACTGTTGTCGTGTGCCTGGTCGACTGTGCCTTAACCTTGGGAAAGAACCAGCTAACTCATGGCAGCTCTTATGGGGGTGTCTCTACATTAGGTTCTTCTTATGTTCTGCTGGAGCAATAATACCAAACCCCAGGAATACCACTAGTATACCCATTGTAAAAAAAAATCATCCACAGAGTCGTGCTAAATCATGAGAATACAGAAAATGCATCTCTAATGCCATAATTAGGGACGAGCAGCATGATTTAATCAGAAATTTACTTTGCTATGAAGTTATCAATTCCAAAAATGTCTCAAAAAATAGTACAGCTCACATGAAAAGAAAAATAAAAATCACATGGCTTTGTTTACTTAGCTGTCCTATGGTAGTTACATGTTTCTGTTGTTAACCACTTAAGCCCCAGAAGATTTTACCCCCTTCCTGACCAGGCCCTATTTTGCGATTCGGCTGTACCCATGTTTTCCCACAAACAGAGCTTTCTTTTGGTGGTATTTGATCACCTGTGCGATTTTTACTTTTTGCGCTATAAACAAAAAAAGAGCGTAAATTTAGAAAAAATAACAATATTTTTCACATTTTTTATACGAAATTCCCCCCAAAAAAATGTAAAAATCAAATTTTTTTAACATTTAAGGCCAATTTGTTTTCTGCTACATATGTTTGGTAACAAGCGTATTTTGATTGGTTTGCGCAAAAGTTATTGCGTTTACTAACTAAGGGAAAGATTTCTGTCATTTTTGGTGTGTTTTTTTTAACGAGTAAAGTGCGGCGATCTGCGATTTTTTTGCGGTACTGCGATATTGCGGCGGACAGATCGGTCCCTTGACTGACATTTTTTACACTTTTGGGGGTACCAGTGACCTTACTACAGTAATCAGTGCTATACATATGCACTGTTACTGTAAAAATGACACTGGCAGGGAAGGGGTTAACTTTATTGGTGATGCAGGGGTTAAGTGTGTCCCTAGGGGTGTTCTTCTAACTGTAAAGTGGTGTGGCTAGTGATGTAACCACAGAGACATACGATCCTACATAGCAGGATCGTATGATCTCTGCAGTTAGATCAGGGAGAATGACAGGCTTTCTCCCTCTCCACGGGGAGATCGCGAGTGACCGGGGGATATCGGGTCCGCCGTTCACACGCGCGGACATGTTAGGGAATGAGCGGGGGCAGGAGCGTGCCTCCGGCGGCACGCACTCGCCCCCTAGAGGCTCACAGGCTAGCGACGTAGTACTACGTCACTTTGCCTGTACGGGGCTGACCGCTGCAGTAAATAGTCGTGCGGCGGTCGGCAAGCGGTTAAATAAAGCCATGTCATTGACTGATTCGGCTATAATTTGTTTTTAGAAACACAGATTTTTCTTAAAGAACACTGCATCCAATTCAAAAATAAATACATGATTTGAAAAAAAAAAAGTGTAAACAATTTACAATAGAAAGAAATATATTTTTGTCCATATGCATCTAAAGTTACAGATTCTTTGCTCTAAAATAGCCAATATCACGTCCCCAGCTGATGAGAGGCTAATATGTGGGCAGAAATAGTTGCAAGAAACTTAATATCGTCGTATTTTTTTTGCATGTTAGCCTCATTTTGAAAACAAATAGATTACTAGAGTTGTAAAAATGCTCGTAAGACAGAATGCAACTTCCCACGATGATGTCATGTATTGTATTGTAATGTATTCTTTCATTTTCAAGCATGCGCGGTCCTGGTCAATCAATTTATTTTACGGACGAATATTGTACTGATTACATAAAAATCATTTGTTTATTGTAGGTGAAAAAGTTTGGGCTTGTCCCTTCGGATAGTTTTGCATGAACTGTCATGATTGGCTCTCGAAAACTACTGTACTAATGATCAGACTATCAGGCAATTGCTCAGAAAGCAGTCACTTTCATCCAATTTTCTTACTGTGTGTACTAGGCTTAATCCCAGGAACCATTTAAAGTCAATTAAACCCTTAAAATGCCACAAAACCACCACCATCCAAGTCCAGGCTAATTTTTTTTGTCCATAGGCAGTGTTTAAAATATAGAAACAGCTCATGCTGCAATACTGTAACGCTCTAGCGTTTTGTTAGAGAGTTGGATTTGCAGCTGCAGAATCTCCACTCAGTAGTCATGTAGAGATGTGTTGAATCACCTTGTCCAACTCTCCAGACTCATCATTGTGGCCAGCCTGCTTCAGCATACAATATACAAACACTCAATAGATGTTCCTGGAGTGATAGGTTGTATATGATAGTATAGAGGTGATGTGCTGAAAGGACAGGCGTGAGTTGTGATAGCAATGATGAGTACTCAATAGTAATGTTCAGGAGAGTAGTAGATGATGGTAGATAGGTTAGCAATCATGTGCAATAACAGGTGGTAGGGGACAGCAGATGGAGTGTACAAGAGAGGCTAACTTAGTGCAAGGATATAGATGGTAGTAGACTCAAGAACTAGCAATCTATGTAACAGTGCAGATGATAGAAATAGTAATGCATAGATAGTAACAGTCCTTAGTATGCAGAAGTAGATAGTGTAAGTTTGATAGGAAGGAATCCCCTGTGGGGTACTTATCACTAGTTAGATTAGTAAGCTGAAGGGTCCGGTAATGAGTGAATGATCGGGTAGCGAAATACGGGATCAATAGCGAGGTTCCGGTCTATCCAGGTATGGCAATAGCTGGAGGCTCCGGCAGCGTAAGACAAGGCTGTATACCATGCGGTTTGAACGAACAATTTCTGAGAGAGAAGCCGGCGATTGAAATAGCCGCTCAGAGCGGCGCTTAGTGATGACGTCATGCGGCTTAAAGGTATATGCGTTCCACCTAGCTGAAAAGGTGGGACGCAATATGAAGAAGGAAATGACCTATAAGGGTACCGAAGGTACCAGAATCTTACAAATACTGACCTCCTTTCTGGTGTTGTCCCTCACAGTAATGTAATTTTGCTACAAGACATCCTTAGTCCTCAGGTGTAAATAATGTCCAAAACACAGATGAAAAGTGCAGGATGTCATGGACCCACTTCCTGCGAACGCATCACCACGAAGATCCAAAGAGGAAAAAGACAGGCCTGAAGACATCTGAAAAATGTAAACAGTTTGCCATGATAGACATAACTCTTCTATATACTGTATATACAGTATCTGACAAAAGTAAGTACACCCCTCACATTTTTGTAAATATAAGAGGGTTAACGCAGTGCTGGAAAATAATGGTGGCTACACAAAATATTAACACTTTGGACCCAATTTGGACATTGTCACTTAGGGGTGTACTCACTTTTGTTGCCAGCGGTTTAGACATTAATGGCTGTGTGTTGAGTTATTTTGAGGGGACAGCACTGTTATACAAGCTGTACACTCACTTGTAGCAAAGTGTTATTTCTTCAGTGTTGTCACATGAAAAGATAGAATAAAATATTTACAAAAATGTGAGGGGTACTTACTTTTGTGAGATACTGCATATATATATATATATATATATATATATATATATATATATATATATATATGAGCATATTTGGAGAGTTGGAGCAAAGGGATTTTATCTGTACCGTCCTCAGACATTACACAACTCATATAAAATCAATCAAATGTTTTCCACATATACAAAGATCAAGAGCAAAATTCAAATTTCAAACCACAGCAAGACATTCAGAGTACATAAAGAGGTCCCAGTGTACAGTCCCTTACACCTTTCCAGGAGCATGCTTAATGAGGGCTACCTTCGAAAGTGATGTAGGTATGGACATTCAAACTCTCAACATGTTTCGCGGTTGTCCACTTCCTCAGGAGAGAAGACAGCAAAAAGAGGGGGACTAAACACTATAAATAATAATAGAAAACATAAGTGGATACTATGATGTGCAGTTGATAACATTAAACTTCCATATTCTGCAAATATTCCAAAGGAATATTTATATTATTTATATATATATATATATATATATATGGATATTATATATGAAGAATTTAAACTCTGACATGAGGTTTAACTAAAAAATGAAAAATCTACTAGCAATTACTTTCTATACACTTCAGATCCAAGAAACTCTCAACCCATTATCCTTCCTTAACACCTACGCTTTTCCTCTCTTTATTCTTCTTGTAACTCTTCTATATAGAAGAGCTTACCTTATACTTTTCTAAACCTTTTCACACATCTTTCATATTTGAGTGTTAATTGTATGCTATTTATGAAAATATGAACAAATAAGTACAAACCCAGTGGTCCATTCTAAAAAAAATAATAATATTTATTTATGTGAACTGAACATATGAAATACCATACATGTCTGTGTATGTGTCATTGTATTACTATATTACCGGAAACTATGTGACGCATACTATACTACTGTACTTCTGTATCAAGTTATTTGAATGATTAAAGACCTTCACTAGCTTCCTTTCTCTTTTTTTTTTTTTTTAAATAATAAGTTTTCCACTTAGTACAAAAAAAAAAAAAAAGGTTATAATGTTCCATACTCTAGCTCTGCCCTTTACATCTTTTGCAGCATCGGATGCAGCTCCATTTCGATGTTAGATGTAGCCCAGCATCATCCAACCCCTTCCTATTAGAACAGGCTATCACAGACACCCCCCCTGGCTAGCGTTGTTAGTCTGACTTTAATTGTTAGTTAGTCTCACATTGTAAAGCGCTGCGCAAACTGTTGGCGCTATATAAATCCTGTATAAAAATAATAATTGTTGTATTAGTAACCTATCTATTCCTGAGACCTCAAAGAATGGCCCAAATAGAGACACGCACTGCAGACAATCTTCATCAGATATCGAAACTTTTATTGCCTGAGGAAAGGTTAAGCCAAAAAATATGATTCAGTACATGTTGGCATTGCAGTGTTTAAAAAAGGGCAAAACGGCATCAATTAAACCCTGAAATTATTATGGCCAACACAATATACACATTCTTCTGTAGCCCCAAGTCTTAAAAGAATGGGTTTTACCTTATTCTATAATATTCCAACAACACCTGTTCCTTTTTAAAAAATTGATTAAATAGGAAAAATGAGTTGGGCCTTGAATGCCATGATCAATCTTGGAAACTAGCAATATCCTCCACATATAGAACATCTTGCTGCATGAACCATTGGGAAGCTTTACAAAAATAAATCCATAGATGGTTCCTTACCCCTTACGAAACCTGATTTGATCCCTCACGGTCCTCTAAGTGCTGGAGAATAGGGATGAGCTTTGAGTTCGAGTCGAATGTAAGTTGGACTCAAACATTGGCTGTTCCCATTTGTTCGTCAAATGACAAATAAATGGGCTTCTTTGCAGGAACTTTGAGTTCCTGCATTATCATGGACTCTGACCTCAATAAATCACCTGCTGGCTGGGGGATTCGAACCCTTCAGCCATGTCATTGCAAGCTTGGTATTCTAACATCTACGCCAGGGGTCTTCAAACTACGGCCCTCCAGTTATTCAGGAACTACAATTCCCATCATGCCTAGTCTTGTCTGTGAATGTCAGAGTTTTGCAATGCCTCATGGGATGTGTAGTTCTGCAACAGCTGGAGGGCCGTAGTTTGAGGATCCCTGATCTACGCCATTGTTAAGCCTGCTTAAGCTGAACACACTCTCCATAACTTTTATCTCATCCACTGTGTGTAGGGTAAGATAGGAGTTAGTTAGTTAGGCAGGGAAAATGTGCTCAACCTAAGTGTGCTCTGGGGGCAGCAAAGAAGATTTTTCACCTTAATGCATAGAAAGCATTAGGGTGAAAATCCATGACACTTTACAATTCCTTTAAGGTTCCATATTGCAATGCCTCTTGATTATATACATTTATTTATTTTGATTGATGTAACATGTTTGCACATACAATTATCACATTTCACGAATATTTTAAGTGTGGTCATAACTACATATATCACATCGATTTTCACATATATTGTGATTATATAGACCTGCTGCTTGTTTAATTAATTGGAGTTTATTCATTTTTTATTCACATATGTGAATGAAAGAAAATTACATAATGTAGAGCCCAGCTTAAACATACTGGTCTTCAAGTTCTCTCCTTGTTTGTCATCAATGAATTTCCCCCTGTTCTTATTCTCTTAAAATTCCTGTTTGGGCTTTGATCCTGATGTCACCCTTCTTTGACCACAGGTGATTTACCACAGGATTTTACGTCTCAATCTACTTGATACACACTTCACGCCATTTGTTAACTTTGCATGTCTACTCAGTTTGTATCCTGTGATTTGTGTATATTCTTTTTTTTCTATTCTATTATTTTCTTTTATTTTCTGTTCTATTCTTTTCTATTATATTATATTCTTTTCTATTCTATTTTAATTAAAATTTTGGAAAACAGTTAAATTATATTCATTCTATTCTTTTCTATTCTAATATTTTCTTTTATATTCTATACTTTTCCTATTTAAAATTCGAATTTCAAAAGAAGGTTATATTCTTTCTATTTTATTCTTTTTTTTCCTATTCTATTCAGTTTTATTTTATTTTTTTATATCCTATCCTTTCAATTGTATTTAAATTTGAATTTATTCTATTTGTTCTATTATATTGTTCTATTATATTCCTTTATATTCTATTCTATTTTTTCTGTTGTACACTATTCTTTTCTATTCTATTCTTTTATTTTCTATTCTATCCCTTTAATTTCTATTCTATTGTTTCTATTCTTTTATTTTCTATTCTATTCTTTTCTATTATATTATTTTCTATTCTATTCCTTTATTATAAGGCTCAATGTACTTTATACACGTTTCACGCCATTTGTTAACTTTGCGTGTCTACTCGGTTTGTATCCTGTAACCTGTGATTTGTGTATATTCTTTTTTCTATTGTTTTGTTTTATGTTCTATTCTTTGTTATTATATTATTTTCTTTTCTATTCTATTCAAATTTAGAAAAACTGTTAAATTGTTATATCCTATTCTATTCTTTTCTATTGTTTATTCTATTCTATTCTATTCTTTTCTATTCTATTGAAATTTTAATTTATTCTATTCAATTTTCAAATTTCTAAAGAAGGTTATATTCTTTCTATTATATTATATTCTTTTTTTTCTATTCTATTCTGTTGTATTCTATTTTTTTTCTATTCTATTATTTTCAATTGTATTTAAATTTGAATTTATTCTATTTGAAATTTGAATCTCAGAAGATGGTTATATTCTTTCTATTCTATTCTATTCTATTCCTTTATGTTCTATTCTATTTTTTTCTGTTATTTTCTTTTCTTTTTGATTTTGTTCTGTTTTACTCTATTCTTTTCTATTTTATTCTTTTATTGTCTATTCTATCCCTTTATTTTCTATTCTATTTTTTTTTCTATTCTTTTATTTTCTATTCTATTCTTTTCTATTCTATTATAATATTTTCTATTCTATTCATTTATTTTCTTTTCTTTTTGATTTTGTTCTGTTTTACTCTATTCTTTTCTATTTTATTCTTTTATTGTCTATTCTATCCCTTTATTTTCTATTCTATTTTTTTTTCTATTCTTTTATTTTCTATTCTATTCTTTTCTATTCTATTATAATATTTTCTATTCTAATCATTTATTTTCTATTATATTTTATTCTCTATTCTATATTTGAATTTGATTCAAAAACTATTTGAATTCGATTAGAAACATTTTTAGATTTTGTCTAAAATTTTGTTTCGTTATTTCGGATTTGTTTAAATTCGTTACTATTGTATTTCATAAATTTGGATATATCCAAATTTCCAAATAATGAAAAATTTCCTCAAATTTAAATTCAGAACTAAATGAATGGCACATGTCTAGAATGTCACACACAATCAAACAATGCTTCTAGAACATGTGAAAATGTAGTGATTCCAATGGGAGCCAGTTGGAGCTGGCTCAAGCAGTGGATCTGGGAATCTCTGAGATTAGTTTGCAAGGGGATTTGAACTTTGCAAGGGCAGTTTCCCTTAGCTTAGTATTTGGAGGGAAACTGACTTTCATCATCCAATCTGCAAACATTTTCTTCCAGTACATGATTGGTTTTCTTCTAGCACATGATTGGTTTTCTTCTAGCACATGATTGGGGATTCTTTGAAAAGTAAATTTTCACCACCTTCAATAAGTACAGATTTGCTTGCACAGCGAACAGCCTATTTGCCTTTAGTAAATCAAACTCCATGCATCAGAAAATAACAAGCTATGATCAATCATGGGAGAACCTTGGACATCTAACAAATAACCTGAATATCGGCCAGGTAGTTTGACTTCAGAGAGTTCTGTAGCTGCTTTTGTAGAAAGTTTTTGAATTATATTGGAAACTTCATATCAGAGAAAACAAATAAAAAAAAAAAAAAGAAGACCTGTAAATTGTTAGGCCGAGGAGAATTCGTAGCCAGCATTTACTTAGATCTATTTCAGCAGGAAAAAACGTGGAAAAAAAAATCAATCTTAAAGCGTATAATATTGTGAAGAGAGGTCATGAGGTTATCGATGCAGTCCGTGTTTTGTAACATCTTGCGTTGAAGGGGACACTTATCCCTGTCACTTACCTTGTCTGCAAATTGTACAATTCCAGGCGCTAAGTGTCCTGCTGCCTTGCCTATTTTACTTCAGCTATCTTTTCAAATGGCGGTTACCTTTTACTGATCCAGACTCCATCTTCTAATATAGACTCATGGATAGATCAATATGACAAGATAAAAGTCAGGCAGCTGAATGTGGATAATATTAGGCTTCATATAATGGAAGGCAAATTCCAGACGGAGGAAAAAAAACATGTCTGTGCGGCAATGGCTAGCAGTATACCGCAGATGTCTCTAATAATTCCCTGTTAGTTCTGAATAAAATACTGTTGGGTTACCAATGATGCAAATAATTGTCCTGGAGGGCAGACAGATTTAGGTGGCTCTTTCATTTAGCTCAATGGTTACCATATCTGAGAATTATGGGAAAGTGTTATGGTTTAGCAGGCTTACCTCCAGTCATGGGAGTAAATAACCAGATCCATGCTTACCATAACATACAGTATAGGAATGGAAACATGGGCATCCAATGGCCTGGCAGTATAGTTCCTCAAGTTCTAGGTCTACCTAAATCCTGGTCTACCCAAAACTTAAAGCGGAGTTCCACCCCCCCTCCAAAAATTAAAAGTCAGCAGCTACACATACTGTAGCTGCTGACTTTTAATATTAGGACACTTACCTGTCCTGGAGTCCAGTGATATCATCACAGCAGCCGATGTTTCCATTGGCTGTCGGGTGCTGCCCGGTAAGGGAACCCGGCAGTGAAGCCTCGCGGCTTTACGTCCGGGTACCTACTGGGCTAAGGTGAGCTCAGTAATTGGCCACGAACCAGAGGGAGGAGTAGGGGGCCGAACCTCTGGCGAACCACGCCGCAGCGAGTTCCGACGGAAGTGGGGAAAGCAGAAAACACTATTTAACCAGTTCTGGACCAGAAGGATTTGCCCCCTTAATGACCAGGCCATTTTTTGAGATTCGGCACTACATTACTTTAACAGACAATTGTGCGGTCGTGCAACGCTGTACCCAAATAAAATTGATGTCCTTTTTTCTCACAAATATAGCTTTCTTTTGGTGGTATTTGATTACCTCTGCAATTTTTATTTTTTGCGCTATAAACAAAAAAAAGAGCGACAATTCTGAAAAAAAAAAACAATATTTTTCACATTCTGCTATATAACATTCCCAAAAAAAAAAAAAAGTTAAAATCTATTTTTACCTTCTTGGTCAGTTTGTATTCTGCTACATATTTCTGGTAAAATTTTCGTTCTTTTGGGTTTTCATTCTTTTGGGTTTTCATTCTTTCTGACAATTCATTTTCGTACGCATTCACCAAAAAAGTTTTTTGTTCATTTGGGTGCTCCAAATTTGCAATATGTTGTTCGAAAAACAAATTTGGAACGAAACAAATTGCACATGTCTAATAGTAATAAAACTAGCATAGTTAGTGAGCTAAGACAGAAGGAGAGCTATGGACTGGAGGCGGGGGGGGGGGGGGGGGGAGTGACAGTCACAGAGGGGGTCATACAAATGTTGGATAATGAGTAAGAGGACCCATATCTAAATTTGGGGTGTTATCTTTTGTGTCAAATGGAACTATCGTTCTTAGTTTTCCTTTCCTGAATAGTTTTGAAATTTCCTAAGAAACTGAGGTCTTCCATAGTGTGGTCCGGTGGTGATCAATGGTGCCCCACAGGTGTGCAGAACTTATCTTCTTTATGTTCCTTGATGGTGTGTCTGTGCAAATTCATCCTTGCTTGTAACTTCTCTCTTGTTTTTCCAACGTAAGATCCTTTGCTAAATCAGAGGTACTGTACATAACATTATTGGATGTGCAGTTGTATGATCCTGGGATACTGAAGGTCCCTTTTGTGTGTGTGACACTATTAACTATTATTTAATTTATACCATTGAGTACAGTATTTATGTTTATGTCTATACACCCAATTGATGTTTTATTGGTTTAATATCACAGATTTATTTACTGCACATAGCACTTTCAATTATGTTTAAGAGCCCAGTGATATTATTGGTCTAATAATATGTATAATCATTATTGTATATAGCACTGTTAATATGGTTTAATTACACGTATATGCTAACAAAGGTTTAAATAACTTCAGCAAGCGCTGTAGATAGTCTTACTATAAGGCTATTATTGACACATACAGTACATGTTGTATGAACTTTTTAAACTTTTGCTACTTAATAAACTAGATATTTTATATAACATCAAGTTCCTTTGTCTGGCCTGTACAGTCCAAAATCTGGTTGCTCTTCTTTTTTTTTTTTTTTGGAGCATATTGGAGCTTAAATCTCCCCCAATTGTTTTAGAGGTTGTGATGCTATAAGTTCTCTATTACACATTTTCTGGGAATGCCCCAAAATCCAAAATATCTGGTTGGAAGTATTCCACTTAATAGAGAAGGTAACGGGGGAAAAATTTCCACTATCTCATCTACAATGCCTACTTTTTAACCACTTAAGCCCCGGAAGATTTTACCCCCATTCCGACCAGGGGGTATTTTGCGATTCGGCACTGCGTGACTTTAACGGACAATTGCGCGGTCGTGCGACGCTGTACCTAAACGAATTTGGCGTCCTTTTTTTCCCACAAACAGAGCTTTCTTTTGGTGGTATTTGATCACCTGTGCGATTTTTTGATCACGCGCTATAAACAAAAAAAGAGCGTCAATTTTGCAAAAATAACAATATTTTTCAAATTTTTTTATATGAAATTCCCCAAAAAAAAAATTTAAAAATCAAAATTTTTTTACTTTTTCGGCCAATTTGTTTTATGCTACCTATGTTTGGTAAAAAAAATCGCAAAAAGCGTATTTTGATTGGTTTGCGCAAAAGTTATCGCGTTTACTAACAAAGGGAAAGATATCTGTCATTTTTGTTGTTTTTTTTTTAACGTGTAATGGCGGCGATCTGCGGTTTTTTTTGCGGTACTGCGACATTGGGGCGGACAGATCGGACCCTTGACTGACATTTTTAACACTTTTGGGGTTACCAGTGACATTTCTACAGTAATCAGTGCTATATATATGCACTGTTACTGTAAAAATACACTGGTAGTGAAGGGGTTAACTTTATTTGGGAGGGAGGGGCTGTGTGTATCCCTAGGGGCGTGCTTTCTACTGTGATTGGCTGGGGCTTGAGCTGTATGGACACTGATCAACGGATCTACATACTAGATCCGAGTGATCAGTATCCTAACAGCAAGGAGAATGACAGGTGGCTTGTTTACACAAGCTGCCTGACATTCTCCCTCTCCCCCGCCGATCGCCGAGTGACCGGCGGACATCGGGTCCGCCGGTCACACGCGCGGGGGGGTCCGTGACCACGCGGGAGTGGGAGCGCGCCTCCGGGGGCGTGCGCTCGCTCCCTAGACCCTCACAAGCTAGTGACGTAGCCCTACGTCACTTTGCCTGTGAGGGGCTGACTGCCGACGTAGATCGGCGTTAGGCAGTCGGCAAGTGGTTAAAAATATCCCTGAAATTCCCACACATCTTACACGTCTGACACATACCATCTGTATTACGATGTTATGGGTCATCACCAAACATTGGAAGGAAGCAGCTGTTCCTTTCACTCAAGTTTTAGGTAGAATTGAGGATCTCAGATTGATGGATCAATACCATCATACTATTGCAAACACCAAGACAAAATTTGACAAGAAGTGGACCTGGTATATATATAAATGTTCCTTGGTCACATAAACGAAATATCACAATATATTAGGTCAACCAACATTTGAGGTGTTTACATTTCCATAATTGCTAAGCATGTTACTGCATTACATCCATAAACTATATTAAACGGGCACCTACTTCTGAAGCAAAGAAGCTGCCCGGATTATTAATCAATTATCAGAAATTCCTCTAGCCCCCTTGCTTAATTTAGATATTTTTCTGTATTCTGGTAATGTTATACATCAAACAATAACCGATATATACTGACTGTTTTGATTTGTTTTTCTTTTCTTTCTCTTTTATGTTTTATTTGAGGATTATTACTTGAAAATATCTATTAACAATGTACTTTTATGTTGATGTTACAAATGTTCTTCTTTTTGTACCTGAATATACTTTCAATAAACGTTTACAATCAAAAAAGAATATGATGTTATTATGAGTCTAAAGAGCATGAATATAAGTACTGTTACCTGAACCAAAAGGAAGGAAAATAGAAAAAGGGGAAGGAAATGTGGGAAAGGAGCGTAAGGGAAGAGGAGAAAATTAAAGGGGATGAATGGGGATGGAGAAGAGAAGAAGAAAATAAGAAGAGAAGAATCCTCTGTGTTTTTATTCTATCCAGTGTGTTTTTGTTACTGCATTTTTCCATTTTTTTATTTATGGACTCTCTTCAGGTTTGGTAGTAATTTCTTTTTGGTCTTTTGGTTCATAGCTGCAGCAGCTTTGGAAATACATGGGTATGCTCCCCCAAATTTTTTGCCTGTTTATTATGTATTCGGTCCGACCAGACTATCGAGGTTGAGCAGCCCTCCCCACCCCCCACACACACCTGTACTCAATCAGTGTCCACCATCAAGTGGATATAGGAAGAGTCCCCTGTAGTGCATTTGCACATCTCTCCCAGCAAGGAGTATTATCTCCAAGGGTTAGAAAGGCTGGATTCATCTCTTTTTCATGGATAGTGTAGGACCCACTGATAATGGGGTACTTTGACGCAGTAGTGGGCTTGAGCACGATATGGCCATATGGTGGGACCAAACCCCCATTTTTATTTATGGACTCTCTTCAGGTTTGGTAGTAATTTCTTTTGCATTTGCGCGCTATTCTTTTTTAATATACATGTCTTTTGGTTCATAGCTGCAGCAGCTTTGGAAATACATGGGTATGCTCCCCCAAATTTTTTGCCTGTTCACTTGTATTGCTTCCTTCAGTCACCCTGGATGCCAACACCATGAACCCTTCCCTTCCAGCTGAATCCTCATCCTCTTTGTCGGTGTTGATGCATTGCTGTCAGCGCATTCTCTTTCGCATCATTAAAATGGGGACATTTAATGTAGACATGTCCACGTTGGAAATTTTTGTTTCAGATGCATTCGTTCACTGAAGAATTTAATTTTGTCATATTCGTTATGTTGACCCAATTCATGTTTGGAATCTGTTTCGTATCTTCCGGCATTTCATTTGGTCCTGGTGGATTTAAAAAAAAATTCCAGTTTTCCCGAAAGATTGCTTGATGTTCGATCGGATGGAGTTGAATAGGAAGGATTCAACGCCAAGAGAAATGGCATGAGCTGAATGAATAATATCGACTGGCGTCATGTGCACCTGAATTAACAAATAGAACAAAATTCGGATCCATTCATTATCCAAATTTTCTACAAATTTGAAAATGTAATTCGTTTCCCCATGGACCTGAACTACTATCGCATCATGCAACATCATCTAAAGGAAACAAATGTAACGAATGCATTTGTTAATTTCGTCATACATTTTTGTTTTCAAATTTGTTAACATTCATTACTATTTCCATTCAGAGATTTGTTTACATCTGAATCTCATAAAATACATTTTTTGTCCCAAAAACAGATTTAAACTGAAATGCACACGCCTAATGTAATGTAAATCAGAAATTACAGCAGAAAAACGAGAAACGAGGAAGGGAACAGTGTTGTTTTTAATTTGTATATTACTTTTTTTAAATTACAAGCTGGAGTTGGAATTTAATTCCGCAAGTATTTAAGATGGAGGGGGGGTGTAGTGACATTTCAGCGAATACAATTTGAACTGTACAGTGTGCACTTGGAAGAAGATCAGTTGGCCCGTTTCATATAACATCTATACCGTGTTTGTGTTGTTTCCTGGACAATGGCCAACGGGTATGAAGAAGTTTTTATAGTCTTGGGTTACACAAGTACCACATGTGTGTGTGTGAGTGTGTGTGTGTCATGCTTTATTGGAATGCACCTGCCACGCGCTATTAAACAAAACACTTCATAGAGTCTTACGTAAACATCTGGAAATGGACAGAGTTCTCACCAACACCGGAAAAGTTTTAATACACGATGGCTGTCTGGAATGTCAGGAATTCCATTTAATAATGAAGACATTTTTCAAGGATACAAAATTGTTAATGTATGGTTGTGAACTGGCAGTCCATCAGTTATCTGATCTCTGAGCTGGATAAAGAAACACTTCAACAACACACAACACATGGACTAAGGTCAAAGTCTTCTGAAAAATGTTTCTTTAGTTTTTGTAGGTATATTGAAAGGGCAGCAGTATGGGTTTACTAAAACTGGAGAGTACAAAATCAGGTACAGCTGTGCATGGTAGCCAATCAGCTTCTGATTTTAGCTTTGACAATAAAACCTGGAATCTGAAGGTTTCTATGCAGAGCTGCACCAGATTTTGCATGCTGCAGTTTTAAGTTGTAAATCTCCCCCACTGCATCTCTAAATTGGGAAATATTGACATGGCTGAGGCTGGGAAGAAGTCTAGGCAGCAAGGGGGTCTACAATAATTGTCTGGGTTGCTTAGTACCATCATATTTATCCCCTAACCACTCGCCGACTGCCCGCCACAGATATACTGTGGCAGGCTGGCTCGGCTGCACAAACCAACGTATGGGTACGTCAGTTTGCGGGAGTGCTCCTGGGGGCAAGCCCACGCCACCGGAGTCACCTTCACCTGCCCGCCCTCATTAGGAATTGGGGAAGCCGAACCATGGGGCTGGCAGCCGCGAGGCATCCCAGATCACCACCGGGCACCAGCGATCACTCCCCGCTGAGAGAGAATGACGGTCTATTGTTGTAAACACAGCAAACCGTTGTTCTCTATGGAATTAACACTAAGTGCCTGTGATCCTCCTATTTAGGATCACAGGTTTCTGTGTTGATTCCACAATTCCCTCCCCCATACAGTTAGAAAACACTCCCCTAGGCTCACACTTAACCTTTTGATCGCCCCTGGGTTAACCCCTTCCCTGCCAGTGTCAATATTACAGTAACAGTGCATATTTTTTCGCACTGATAACTGTAGTAATGTCACTGGTTTCTCCAAAAGTTTCAAAAATGTCAGTTAGGGCTCCAATCTGTCCGCTGCAATGTCGCAGTCCCGCTAAAAATCGCAGATCGCCGCCATTACTAGTAAAAATAAATAAAATCAATAAAAATCTTTCCCCTAGTTTGTAGATAACTTTCCAACAAACCAATAAAAATACGCTTATTGGGATTTTTTTTTACCAAAAATATGTGACAGAATACAAATTGGCCTAAAAGGAGGAAGAAGTTAGATACATTTTTTTTGGGGAACGTTATATCGCAGAAAGTGAAAAATATTGTTTTTTTTTTTTTTCAGAATTGTCGCTCGTTTTTGTTTATAGCAAAAAAAAAATAAAAATCGCACAGGTGATCAAATACCACCAAAACAAAGCTCTATTTGTGGGGAAAAAAGACATCAATTTTATTGGGGTACAGGGTCGCACAATTGCGCAATTGTTAAAGTAACGCAGTGTTGAATCACAAAATATGGTCTGGTCATTAAGGGGGCAGAAGTGGTTGATCATCGAACATACCAGAAGCATGAAAAGAGGGATCTGACTGACTGCTACAATTGGGATGACTTTCTTATAGAGTTACATATCTCAAGCAGAAATTTACACACATGACTAAATAGGTTATTTTTTTTTCTAATCCCTGGCTGCTCTGCTCCAATTGAGTCATGCAAAATTTAAATCAGAGAGAGACTGTCTGAAGGGAAAACAGCTTCTGCTCTTTTTCTTTTAAAAACCCATATGCTTCTCTGCCACCAATGTCTGGGTGTATCATATATTAAACGTGTTTTTGTAAAATTAAAGTGTTACTAAACCCACAACAGTAAAATGAGTCTGTATATGCAGTAAAGCATGCTTGTTATACTAACACAACTACACTGGCCTAGCTCAGTGGGTCGGCGCTCACTGCAGCATGTAACGTGAAATAAGTGTGACAGGACAGTACAAATGAATAAATAGCTATTAAAAACATATGTAATTATCTAAAACCCTAAACCTGTGCCACGGTAGTGCCAAGCTGAACAATCATCCAAGGTAAGATGAGATGTAAAGTCTCTGGTAGAGATGATGGGAGATAATGTCCACAGGAAGATTAGTGTGGGCGACCGGCAGCTCCTATACGAGGTTTGGGATCCTTCTGGAGGAACCGGCAGTGGTAGGTGATGTCACCACCGGCTTCTGGCCCCGCGTTGCTGATGCCTTTGGGGGAGGTGCAGACGGATACTGCCCCCTGTGTTACACCGGTCTCCGCTTCTGGTCCTCGGCAGCACAGTCGGTGCTGGCATCTCAGGTCCCGCGTGACCCTCCAGTCTTTTGGGGATTCCACGCCTTCTGACATTGCCTGCTATCACATTGATCCCTGCCTTCTTTTATGTAAGTGTTCAGCAATAAAGTATTGATTTTACTACTTCCTGTTATTATGACCTGGCGCCTTTGTTTTTTGCATGCCTGTTATACTGACTGTGGAACAAAATGGGTTAATCCTCTGCAATCTGCTGTTTGATGATCTCCCACAATCTATCTGCTGATAGTATAGAATTGGGGGCACTCTGCACATGTTTGGTGTGTATTGCTAGAGAGTCTTTGTTTTGGGAGGGTGCATGTGATCAGTACAGGGCCAATCAGCACTGTCCAGACAGAGGGTCAGTGGTCCTGCAGCCTCATAGAACAGTCAGAGGAGAATAGAAACTCCTCCTAAAAGCTTTACCTAGTGCTCGGCCGGACACTGATGGAAGTCACAAGACTGTTATATACTGCTGATTAGAAAAGGTCTTTAGCAGTTTATATTTAATAAAATAATTGGATTTCCATGTTCTGTGTACTGTGGGAGACCAGATATAGTGAATGCAGGGTCCTGGGTTCAATAACACTTTAAGATTGGATACAACGAGTAACAATAATATATAAACATCAGCTCAAAAACGTGTACTGCATATAAAACTATATCCTTTGTCTGTAACACATTCCTTGTCTATAGCATATACAGATAAACATTATCTGTAACAAAAAAAAGTGTTGCCACTCTCCTTGCAACACAGTGTGTCGGGGTGTATGAGTCATAAAATGGACTGCACAGAATCACATCATTTGTGCAGGTAAAACAGGTCATGTGTATGACCTGTTTTTACCTTTGGAGGTAAGCAGGTTATATATTAAGCTGCCTGTTGTGTATTTACTTATTTGGCTTTAAAGTTAATCTAAAACTAAGAACAAAAATTTATTATATTACAAGTTATCAGGCCTTAAAAACTGAGGCTACATTAGTTAATTTATTCAGGATTTTTCTCTTTATTTTGACCTTGGGATACTGCCAGTAACACACTTCCTGTCCTAGAATGCCCACTCTTTGTAGTTTATCTATGGAGGAGCAGCCTTGCCACAATAATAAAGTATGAAGAACAACAGGATCCACCTAGAGGGCTAACTACAATGATCCTACCACACGCCTTAGGCCCCTTTCACACAGGCGGACCGTTCAGATCCGCCTGTTCGTTTTTTTGGCGGATCTGAACGGTCCCCTCATGCATTCCTATGGGGCATCAGATGTCAGCGGAGACATGTCCGCTGACATCCGACCCGATCCAATCCGTCAAATCTGGATGGATGGAAACCCTATTTTCCATCCGTCCAGCGGATCGGATCGGATGGGATCGGGTGAGAACGGACTGACGGTCCGTTGACATCCGATTTCCCCCATAGAGATGCATGGGGAACTGTCAGCTGTGTCTCCGCACACAGCGCGGAGACACAGCTGTCCTCCTGCTGCTCAGCGGGGGATCGGCGGCCGCTGAGAAAAACGGACGGAGTGTGTGAAAGGAGCCTTAACAAAAAAAATGTATTACAGACACACAAAATATTGATAAACCAGCTGCCGCTTAGAGCCCATTCACATTGAGGCGACACGACTTCGGGGGGCGACCTGTGAAGTCGCGTGCACCGCTGTGCACCGCGACTTCGGCGCGACTTGCAGAGACTTCACATAATGGAAGTCTATGCAAGTCGCTCCGAGGTCGCCCCAAAGTAGTACAGGACCCTTTTTCTAAGTCAGAGCGACTTGTGTCGCTCCTATTAGAACGGGTCCTGTACTACTCAATAGACCGCGACATACCGCGACTTGTAAGGTTGACAAGTCGCCTGACAAGTCGCGCTAATGTGAATGGGCTCTAAAACAGAAAAAAACATTAAAAAAGTATCTACCCAATACAAATAGAAAACAAATCATGAAGTAGATATTGAGGCTAAACATAATCACCCTTGCATAATGTGATTAAAATTTAAACAAGCCAATGTAAAAAAAAAGTCCACGTAGATCTTTATGAAGACTTTTCACCACACTGCTTGTATCAGTGTCACCACTCCCTTTCAGTTGTCCACTCACAAGATGTATATGCCAAATATTCTCATAATGGCAAACAAAAGTGGGTACCCTCTCAAAGGTTAATGATAATCACAGATGGTAGCCAAGCCTTAATGATGCTCCATAGATGTATATCACGGATATAAAGAGAGAAAGGAAATGCCCATAGTGTAATACTATAAAAACACTTTTATTTAAAAACGAATCCTTATATATATTGCACTCACATTTGACTAGTTAAAATGGCACATGACAGCAGCAAATAATGCTGACCTATCGTGGTCGCGGTGTACCCGAATGTGATTGAATCTGTGTCTCACCAGGGCCATCTTACCGAATGGGCACGCTGGGAAGTTGCCCGGGGGCCCCACTTGCCCAGGGGGCCCCACCTGTCCAGCGACCCAGCCCCAGCCCCAGCAAGGCATTAGTCCCGATTCCCGTGTGCATACCGCCACCGAACTCAGCAGGTGGCAAGCGCCTGATGGCTCTGCACTGCTGTCAGGCCACTTGGACCGTGGAGGGGGAGCCCATAACTGCAAGAATGCCTGTCCGCCATCTCGGGAACAGGCACACACAGGACAGTCGAGTCCTTCGCCAGACCCAGCCGTCGAACTTGGAAGCTGTCATTAGCCTGGCACTGCTGTACCAGTAATTATTGCCTTATCAATAATTTGCATTTTTATTCTCGTGGGTGATTGTCTAGGGTCTAGGCAGGGCTCCAGTGCACTGCATTGCCCAGGGCCCTTTAATGCTCTTAAAATGGCACTGTGTCTCCCCCGACCCCTCGCAATGTTAGGGAACAAGGCATGTTTAAGGCAAAGAGATACAGCAAAAAACTTTCAGTGGTATATTTTTTAGGCCAAAAGGGGGCAATGGGTATCATTTATGGATAGAAAGTGGTGTAGTGTGAGGTTTTAGGTACCAGGAGAGTTGAATTGATTCACTGGGGTTGATTTACCAAAGGCAAACAGGCTATTCACTTGGAAAATTAATTTGCACCAGAGTTTAGTGCAGTCTTTCACAAACTTTGTATCCCAGGGAAACCCTTGAAATACATTGTAGGACTGGGGGAACACCTGCTAAAACCAATTCATTGTTGGTGAGCATGAAAATGCCCCTTTTATTGGAGGTCAGTGGGAAGAATGTCTCCCTCCCTCTTACAATGGTGGTCATAATACCACCCTTATAGACAACTAAAAAAAATGTTTGATGTCATGGAACTGGCTCTGCCAAGTGGCATTGACCCCAGAACTATGCAGGTGCCATCAGATGGGAGGTTAATCAACCATAGTTCAAGGAACCTCTAGCAACCTCTGGGGGAACCCACAGAATGAACCTCAGGGTGGCCTATTAAATGAAGTGAAGTTTTGATTTGCAAAGAATATCCTATCACAATCAGGTACATTTTTTTTAAAAAACAACATTTTCGCTTGCCAATGATTGGATGATTGAAGTCAGCAGAACTTTACCCCATTCACTAAGCTCTGGGACAAATGCTGTTGCAAAGTTATGCCTCGTACACACGCATCGATAGTTGGCCGTGAATTTTCGGCCAACGTCCGATTGGCCGATTTTCGGCTTGTTAGTATGATGCTTTCGAAAACCGACTCCGACTTTTCGGCCGAACAAAATCTGGTGTGCAGGCTATAAAATTTTTGTTGGCCGTCAACAGAACGGCCGATTTTCCGTCAGTCAGTACAGACAAAAAATCTGATGAGCAAGACTGGGCATGCTCAGAGAAGAAAAAACACACGGAAAGTAAACCAGCACATGACATCACTTCTGAAGTTGGTTTTTGTTGGCCGAGAAAATTTGTGTGCAGTCTAGAGCACATTTCAACCAACAAAACAACACTGGACAAAGGACGGCCGATCGGTCAGGCCGATAATCGTTGCATGTGTACGAGGCATTACACTGCAACGTGAACCGCCTGTCTGCCTTTAGTAAATCAACACCACAGAATCTGACTTATTCCCCACTCATTAACAGCGTATCTGCTGTCACAATCTGCCTGTTCTACTTGCTAGGGACTGTCAGCTCTATCCGACAACATGCATACATTCATCTTAGCATTATTTAAATTGTTTGCAAAGAATGTTGTCAAAGATAATTGCCTTTGTCACCCACTTATATGTAAAGAGAAAATTGAACTGCTGTTGTCACTCACCCATAAAAGGAATCGTATACTTTTTTAGTGAAATTGGTTTGTATACAGGCGTATTTAGAGGGGTTATATCATTGTCCTTGGGGCTCTATTAATCCCAAGCAGTGAAAAACATTCTAAAAGGTTAATTTCCTTCAATGTATAGCAACCCCACAGTGTGTGAGTGTGTCTGCAGGTACTTATATACAGTATCTCACAAAAGTGAGTACACCCGTCACATTTTTGTAAATATTTTATTATATCTTTTCATGTGACAACACTGAAGAAATGACACTTTGCTACAATGTAAAGTAGTGAGTGTACCGCTTGTTTAATGGTGTAAATTTGCTTTTCCCTTTAAAATAACTCAATACACAGCCATTCATTTCTAAACTGCTGGCAAAAAAATGAGTACACCCCTAAGTAAAAATTAAAAAATTGGGCCCAAAGTGTCAATATTTTGTGTGGCCACCATTATTTTCCAGCATTGCCTTAACCCACTTGGACATGGAGTTTACCAGAGCTTCACAGGTTTCCACTTGAGTCCTCTCCCACTCCTCTATGATGACATCACAAGGCTGGTGGATGTTAGAGACCTTGCGCTCCTCCACCTTCCATTTGAGGATGCCCCACAGATGCTCAATAGGGTTTAGGTCTGGAGACATGCTTGACCAGTCCATCACCTTTACCCTCAGCTTCTTTGGCAAGGTAGTGGTCGTCTTGGAGGTGTGTTGGGCTCATTTTCATGTTGGAATACTGCCCTGCAGCCCAGTCGCCGAAGGGAGAGGATCATGCTCTGCTTCAGTATGTCATAGTACATGTTGTTATTTATGGTTCCCTCAATGAGCTGTAGCTCCCCAGTGCTGGCAGCACTCATGCCGCCCCAGACCATGACACTCCCACCACCATGCTTGACTGTAGGCAACACGCAGTTGTCTTTGTACCCCTCACCTGGTTGCCACCACACACGCTTGACACCATCTGAACCAAATAAGTTTATCTTGGTCTCATCAGACCACAGGACATGGTTCCAGTAATCCATGATGCAGTGTGCGGCGTATGGTCTGAGCACTGACAAGCTGACCCCCCACCCCTTCAACCTCTGCAGCAATGCTGGCAGCACTCATACGTCTATTTCCCAAAGACAACCTCTGGATATGACCTTGAGCACATGCACTTAACTTCTTTGGTCAACCATTGGCGAGGCCTTTTCTGAGTGGAACCTGTCCTGGTAAACCACTGTATGGTCTTGGCCACAGTGCTGCAGCTCAGTTTCAGGGTCTTGGCAATCTTCTTATAGCCTAGGCCATATTTATGTATAGCAACAATTCTTTTTCTCAGATCCTCAGAGAGTACTTTGCCATGAGGTGCCATGTTAAACTTGACCAGTATGAGAGAGTGAGAGTGATAACACCAAATTTAACACACCTACTCCCCATTCACACCTGAGACCTTGTAACACTAACGAGTCACATGACACCGGGGAGGGAAAATGGCTAATTGGGCCAAATTTGGACATTTCCACTTCGGCCACTTTCACACCTGTCCGTTCCGTTTTCTGTTCGGCGGAGGATCGATCCGCTGATCCCTGCTGAGCCAGCGCATGACAGCTCCGTCTCCGCTCTGTGTGCGGAGATGGAGGTGTCAGATCCCCGCTGTCCTCTATGGGGGAATTGGATGAGAACAGCCTGCCTGTCTGTTCTCATCCGATCAAATCCGCCAGACTGATGGAAAATAGGGTTTCCCTCCATCCGGATTTGACGGAGAGGATCGGATGTCAGCGGACATGTCTCCACTGACATCTGCTGCCCCATAGAGATGCATGGGGCATCCGTTCAGATCCGCCTGAAAAACTCACAGGCAGATCTGAACGGTTTGCATGTGTGACAGGGGCCTTAGGGGTGTACTCACTTTTGTTGCCAGTGGTTTAGACATTAATGGCTGTGTGTTGAGTTATTTTGAGTGAACAAAAAACATTTATGTGAAACACACACTAAAATGAGCACTTAAGGGTGTGCTTTAGTCCACCCCTGAAGGGGCAGGACCTTTACCCTGATCCCTTGGGGCACAAGGCTCCTGACAGGGACAAAGGGTTTACAATAGTCTGCCTAGCCAGGAGGCCTGGCAGACCCTGTTCTTCTAGGTCAGCCAATGTTGACCATGGAATACTTGGTCGAATGGCTCTCATGAACAGATACCCTCCATAGGAGCAGGAAAGGAAGGAACCTGAGGACCACACATCCTCCTCCTAGATGTCAGGGTAAGCCCAATAACTCACATTCTTCATCAGGTGAGAAAACACACACAAAATTATAAGTGAGACAAAACTTGGGAGAATAAAAATTTGCCCCCGGAGTTAGCCAAAAGGCCCAGCCCTAAAAAGCGCTGTGCAGAAAATAAGCTTTTGGTGGATGTGACCATGTGTCTGTTCACGCTGTAGGGTCTCACACCAATGTCTTACTAAGAGCACCCCTAGGGTAACCACTCCCAGGGGGCACAGACACCGCAGACCTTCTGCCTTCCCAGCCCATGGCCAGACAAGGTGAACTAGAAATTGATGTTAAGGTAGAACTATAGGTAAAACTTTTTTGTTCATTTTGGATAGAGTAAAGGAGGGTTATAACCCCTGCCAGTGTATTTTTTGTGACCTGTGTCCCATTAGGGAGATTTCCCTTTACTTCCTGTCCCAGAGTTAAAGTAGGAAGTGAGAAGAAATCCCTGCAAATTAAGGGAATCCCTTGGGAACCTTTAGTTGTACTTTAAAGTGTGAATAAACCCATTATTAATAAGGCCAACCTGTAGATTCAGTGAATATCTCCTAAACCTGCACGGTTTAGGAGATATTCAGATTGCATGTAGCCGGTGACGTCACCAGTGCATGCGCTCTGAAGGGAGAGCATACCCGTGCCATCCCTTCAGAGCTCCATGCCACTGTCTGTGACTCCTGGAGGACATGAACCTGGAGAGAAGATCGGGTGAATATGGAAGCGCCTGTCAGCGGTGAGGGCTTCGTTCTATGGTAAGTATTATAAAATGTGCTAGTATGCCTTCACCTTGCAGGGTTAAAAAAAATAATTAAAAATGGTGCGGTTTACTACCACTTTAAAGAAGAGATCCACCTGCATTAATAAGTGAAATAGGCATTTGCATGACCATGCATGTTATTATTCCACAGTATGTACCAACTTTATGTACAACATTTTTTTAACTTTCTGAAAACCTCCCATCCCAAATAAGCAAATTTGGGCAATACTGACTCCATGAATAACTAGTTGTAAGTATGTGAACTGTTGTTCACTGGAAGAGTAAGTTATGTAAACTTTGCATCATTAACATCTCTGTTACAAGATCTTCTCCTACCCATTCTGCTGATAATAAATTTGTCATATACACAACACTAGCTAGTGACTGCAGTTGTGAAGCACAAATAATACATGTTCACAGGATGGAAAGGGGTTCTAGGTCGCATATATGCAGGGCTGCTGATAAGGCAGTACAGCCAGCCCTCCTGTACCGGGCACAGGCCTCATCAGTTTAAAAGAGGGGCCCAGGCACCTGACGAGCAGCACTGCCTTATCGCTGACACTTGTGACTCTTGTGTAGTGCTGAATGTTTACACTTTTCTTTTCCCCCTCCAGCTGCACTGCAGGGGGAACAGTTCTACTATATGCACTACCCGCTGTCTGGGACCCCTGTGTTCCCCTTTCCCCGCAGAGTTGCCGGTTCCTCCTCTCCTGCTGGCAGCTGCTGAGGGCACACAGTGGGGTTATTTCAGGATGGTGAGCGGGGGCTGCCAAGCATATCATTGTGCCCATTGCATTTTTTTGCAAATATAACTTTATTAAAACACAGAGGGAATTACAGCAGAACAAAACGATTGTCACAAAAGATAAACAAAACAAATGGTGAAGAGCGTCACGATTTCAAGGATCATGTGCAAAAATAGTGAAAAAGAAGACGGATCAATAGTCTAACAACAGTTATAGACACAAGGTGACCCGCCCGTGGTCCATCCTGAGGCCAACTGTGTATGTGCGCCCGTTGTATTTTAACAAAAATATATTTTGATATTTTAAAGGGGGGCTGTCAGGTAGGTTGTACAGGTCCCTGTGATTTCTATCAGCAGCCCTGCATATAAGGCTGAAAGAAACCCTGTTTCTGAAAAAAAAAGAGAAAAGTCTATAACAACTGATGCCGGTATAACGTACAGGCACCTAGAATGCCTGCACATACCAGCGGCTACCTTAAAAAAGCCCACAAGGTCAGCTGTATTCCAAATGGCAAAGCTCAACCATTTGCTCACAGTACCAACCCCCCCCCCCCCACTCCTTACCGTCCCCTCTGTATTCCAATTGGCCAGTGAGGCAACCCATCATAGTGATGGGCCTAAAGAAATGTAAGTGGGTGAGATTTGTGCCAAGCTTTTACACTACACAGAAGTCTGGCATTTAGCTATATGTAAAGGTTTATTAAAGTGGCAGCAGGCAGGTAGATGCCCGCATTGTATGCCTACATCAGTATTTTTTCTCCTGCAGACAGAAGGCCAGGTAAAGTATTGATGTGCCAAATTTGAAAATAAAATTTAAATTTTAAAGGTTTGAAAGAAAAAATGTAAATAGTGTGGCAACTGTTAAAAAAAAGTACAAGTGAACCTTTTCGCACCAAAAATCTCATCTGCACCAAATAATTATTGGAGTTGTGCACCAACAGGATTATATCACCAGACAGTTACACATTCTGCCATGCCCATATAAACTGTGTTTGCAGTAACATATTCATTTATTTGATAGGCGTTGAGTCAAAATAATGCCATATGCAACAATTTACATAACTCAACTACCGCCAATCATAATTTATGTGGCCCAGAGTCTCTTTAGACATGCCAGCGGTGATATGGAAGGTAGCAGAAAAAAAAAAAAAAACATGGAAATGCTAGCTTTTTAATGACAAAGAGAGGCCCGGAGTATTTATTTATTTATTTCAGGTACTTATATAGCGCTGTCAATTTACGCAGCACTTTACATATACATAGTACATTCACATCAGTCCCTGCCCTCAAGGAGCTTACAATCTAAGGTCCCTAACTCACATACATACACAGTAGGGCCAATTTTTATTTTTTTTATACAGGATCCAATTAACCTACCAGCATGTCTTTGGAGTAAACCCCAGAAGGCACTAAACGGAAGGACGGCATGGCAAGAGTTAAAAGGGCTTGGGTATAGGAAGGGAAAAAGTATTTTGCCTGGATGAACAAGATAGTTAGCTGGCTGGGGGGGCATGATCAGGGTTGGGAGTAGCATTTGGGGATGGGGTTTTGTGAACCTGAGGGAAGGAGAGTCAATCGGAGGTCAGCAAGCAGTGAACAACTTCCCGTTCTTACTTTGGTGGGATTTTCGAGTTGGATTATGGCATGTGGCGGGGAGCCTATTGTGACGGTGTCTGGGTGCAAGTTCCTTTTTAGGTTCATATGGGCACAAAAAGGTGTGGTGTAGGGACCCATCTGCGGTACGGCACCCCAGTAGGTGTAGGTACCTGCGAGTTGTCTCTGTGTCTATGGTTTTTGGGCTGAAGGCTTAACAAGTGACACGTAGGTACTGTCTTTGATTTGATGACTATTAGGACCTTGTGGCTCCATTTTATTTTATGCACTGTGTGTTCAGGTTATAATGTTAGTGATCAGTCATTTATTTGTTTTTTATTTTTTTGGTTAATAAAAGGCTGCCATGGCCGATTTAACTCCAATCGGTTGTGGTGTGATTATTTTACTGGAAGGGGGGTTTTATTGGTGTGGTAAGTTAAGAACAAGCCATATATAATAACTTAGTACTGTTGTTATTAATATGTTGGTACATGGGCAGGAATTACGTTGTAAACACAGTGAGCACATTTATAAAAAATCATTGTCTAAATATAAACTTATACAAAAGTTCTGCTGTTTTCAGATCATTTGTTGTTACTTCCTAATTCTACAAATCTGCCCCAGACAACACTAGAGGGTGACTGGGCACGAACAAAGTATTAAATCCCAAATCCCTTTGTATTGTCCAGTTCAAATGGTGTAACACTTTCAGAAATATATTCCTCATTCAGAATCTCCTGCCTTATAACATGAAATGGAATCCAAAACCAAATCAATAATTTCTAAATGATTGTGCTTCTCTCAACAACTTTCCATGCATCTTCTTTCGGCGTCCCGTGGTGCGTTATTGCTCGGAGTGTCTGATTTGAGGAAACAAGAGAGGAAAAAATGGTCTTATTGTTCCCATCTATAAGCTCTTTAGCTTATCCTTGCAGAGCTTTGATGTGACCTCTGCCATTCAACGATGACCTTTTACCTCTCTCCATTTTGATCCTGGCTGGAGGAACTTGTTTAGGTTCTTCTCTGACAAGAGTTAGCAGCAGGATATTCCCTCTGCACTAGATCTTATCAGAAATTTGATTTTTGAGAGCCTCTTAACACACTTGCAGTGCTGGGGAAGACTAAATATATTGTAGTGAGTGTCGTGCTAAGCCCCCAAAACGATATCCCGCTGAACAATTGCCATTGATCCGGCTCAATATCACTTGTCTGTATTATCTTACACAGTATTCCACTTTAAAAGCCTCAAGCCAGAAAAACCGAGACATGCAACCAAAGGGATTGCTTTATAATGGGGACAAGATAGTTGAAATGGATAAATCATATATTGTGCAGATAAGGCTGACCATCCAGGATTAGTTGATAAAGGTCTACATAGGTTTCAGCCCAGGGCAGATCTATATTTTGTCTCATTGCTAATGTTTATAACAATCATTAACTTGGGGAAAGGAAGATTTTCCCGTCAACTGCATCTACTGCACTGAGCAAAAGCAAATGGATTTAGGCATTTACAAAATGTAAATGTAAATTGTTTGTCATATGCAGTTTATGTTTGCGAACACCTGACTGTGACATTTACATGAACTTGTTTGACATTCCACTGTAAAATCATGGGCACTACAATGCCCCCCACCCCTCTGGGAAGGCTTTGTAAAAGATTTTGGAGCATGTTTGTGAAAATGTATGCCCATTCAGGCAAAAGTGGATTCATAAGGTCAGGTACTGATGTTGGGTGAGAAGGGGCAATGGTCTGCCTTCAACAATAACTTTCCTCAATTTGTTCTGATTATTTTACATGAAGTATATAGCAACAACAGTTTTTGCAGCACTTTACATCATGAAGGGAAACCGCACAGTTACAAAACAATTTATTTATTATTATTATTATTATTACAGGTACTTATATAATCCAATATAAGCAGGGTCAGAGGGCCCTGCTTGTTAAAGCTTACAATCTAAAGGGGAGGGTTAAGTGATACACAAGGTAACAACTGTTAAGGACACGCTGGTGGAGAAAGTAAAAGTACAGTTTCATATGCTTCATATCTGCTTGACAAGGTAGTGTGACTTCCACAAATATTTACACATGTTGAGTGACTAAAATTTCTGTTTTTAATGCAAATTGTTATTCTTTGCTGGCTAGCTGGGAAGTGTAGTGCCAGACACAGGAGCTGCTTAGTAGATTGGGTTCTCTGTTCTTCTGCCCCAACTCTGTGAACAACCTCAGACCAGCTCTTAAGGCAAACAGACTTGTTAGTGGTAATGAACCCAATATATTGTTGGGGGTTGCTGTAAATAGCAGGAGGCACATAAATTAATAGGTAAAGAAAAAAGTTTGCTAGTCAATACATTTACTAGACTATAGAATAGAGTCCAATGCAGCTAAATCAGAGTAAACCTGGTAATCCACAAAATCAGCAATAAGTAACGGCATTAAAAAACAGTTACAGCAAATGATAATCAATACTGAGATAACTCATATGTAAACAGTAGGCTATATCGACTTTAGAGTGCACTTTATATGAATGGCAGTGATGCAGTTTAAAACTCCCTAAAGAGGTACCTCTTACTATGGACAATTGGCAAAGTTCTTGTGAAGCAGCTATTTGAGTGAGCAGTCCTTAGCCCTAGTCCTCCAGCTGGCTAGCATTGGGGCCCAGTCTTTAAGTTGGTGCACATAAGTACAGTTCCAGTAAAGTCTGCATGCATTAACTAATGCTGCTAATCATATGTTCAGTACATATGTGCTCAGCCTCTGCTAGCAGCATCATGTTACTAGCAGCAGTGTCCACTCACCAGTCCCAACAATGCAGCAACAGGAGTCCCACACAGCACATGTAATGATGTCTGAGCTCAGTGTGATGATGCACCCCCAGGGTGAATGTCCAGGACTGCCTTGGCTCACAGGAAGAAGTTGAATGACCTTCATTTAGTCTGGAAGTGGATGACAAAAAATGGCAGGGGAGAACACAGAGGGCAGTAGAGGGTGAAAAGTACAAATAAAAACATTTTTTTGCAACACAGTCTAATTTAAAAAATCATGCTCACCTTTTCAGTTTATGATATATAACCGCAAACAGCAATTTTGTTTTGATGGGTAAAAAGACATTGCAAGAACGCTAAAATAATGTATGCCTAAATATCTATTCTTTCCATAATTCACTTCAGTTTGAAATACAAGTAGCTAAAATTCCCCAGACGCAACTACAGAACAAAAACTTAGAGGACAGAAACACTGAAAAAAAAGCTTCCCTGTTACACAGCAACAACATGAAAAGACCGATCCACCTTTAGAGTTTGAAATAAATGTGGGGTGGTTTTGTATCTCCCCTATTTATTATAAATATGTATTATCTTGTCTATTCCTATAATTGTCTAGTCTATCAATGCTCTTATAAGTTTAATGGTGAGGATATGATACCAATGTTAGCTATAAAAATAAACACACTGCCTAAATAAGCAAGGATTTAATTTATTATAAAGAAAGTTGAAATGCTAACATAAAAAAACTAAAAGAATACTACAGAGCTTATAAAACAAAACAAGCACAGATAATACTTTACATATGGTCGTCCTCCATATTCGGTATCTTTCAGCTGGGCTCAAAGGGAAAGAATAGTAAAGAGAAATAACTCTAGCTGGCGACTGCTTTTAAAGTCCACTCAGACACCACCCACATAAACACCCACTGTCTGCTTGTCAAATGATAATCCATAAGAGGCTGTGCTTCCTAATCAACAGGAAGTATCTCATCTTTCCAGGAAGCATGTTATAGTCTCCACTAGGGGCGCCTTTCCTCCATGAATCACTGTTTTTGGCCCGCGTCATCTTTCAGTAACAGCTGGCCTTTGATGTTGGAATAACCCCCCCCCCCCCCCCCCAGGAGGTCTTATCTGATGCTCCTCTACCCCCATAACTCACAATTGGAGGCCTATGGGAGAACATCCTGTGAGGATATGAATTCTCATTTATGACTCCTTGTCTCGAACACTCTTCTGGGTAAACTTGCTCTGCTGGCTTTCCGGGCCAGGTGTAATCAGGTTTCAACCATCCAGAAACATCTGATGATAAAACAAGAAAACATGTTGCCTTCGAACAGAGTTTAATCTACGAATTATGTCAATTTTATTGAAAGAATAAAAGAGCATAAAGTAGTGCATTTGTCTAATGAGATATTGGGGATTGTAGAATTCCCAGGCGCACACTGTGTGCTTATCTTTACAGTGTGTTTGACTTTGCTACTGCTGCTGTGTAGAAAATGACAGAAAACTGCATTAATCAAGGGCTATAAGGCTGCAAACATTTCTGGGTGCAAGTTCCTTGGTGACCCTCTACCCATCCTTAGAGTATGGTGGGGAAGTCTAGAAGTTGTATCCTATACCAGTGGCTCAGAATACATATGGTTGGAAAGTTTTACAGAGAACACAATATATTCTAACTATGCAGTCACCAGCAATACCACTGGTCAACCTAGGTCCTGTTGGAAGAAATCAACCAGTGATGCTAATCCCTTTGGTGAGACCAGCGGAGAAGAATTTGGATGCCCCCTCTGTCTCCTGGTTGGCTCACTGTCTGTGATTGACAAGGTTTTTTTACCTTCATGAATTCTATGCATGAAGGTGAAAAAACCTTCTGTATGCAGGAGCTCCCAGACCCCTCTAATGCTTACCTGAGGCCCTCTCAATTCAGCCCCCCCCCCCTTATTCCTAACTGGGCCCAATTCAATCCAGCGATGTGTGCAAGAGCAGCGGCTCTCATCTCTGTCTCGTTCCTCATTGGGCAGACTGATAGCAGCAGCAGCCATTGGCTCCCCCAGCTGTCATTTCAATGCCACGGTGAGGGAGCAGGGCTGAGTTTCCCGGTCTGTGTCAATAGACGTGGACTGGGCAGCTCTGGAAAAAGCATGCACAGGCACCCCCAGGTAAAGTGGCTTTCTCTGGGGCACTCGCCAAAAAGGAGGGGCCTGGAGCACTAGTAGGGGGACCCCAGAAAAAGAGGATGCGGGCTGCTCTGTGCAAAACCATTGCACAGAGCAGGTAAGTATGACATGTTTTTTATTTTAATTTTAAAGAAAACGAAGGTTTAATGTAATGAAAAGCTTTCTGCACCACCCCTTGAGCCTACAGAAATCCAGTGCTTAGAGAAAAAGACCAGTGCAACAATGTCTGTGAGCAGGTTCAAATCAGATAAACTTTTATTTGAAACACATGTAGGGGGTCAGCTTACAAATCAAAGGCCACCAAAATCTCTTATGATCATATAGCATTTTAATATTAAGATCAGGCACTAAGTCAGGTCTGTTTTTTTTGAGATAAGCGGAGAGGAGGGTGTGGATTGCCCATAAGATGGCGCCCCAGAGAGATTTAGATTTTGTCACGTAGCTTTTGTCTTGAAACGGAATTCTGAGTTATAATGACTATGCAGAATTCTATACATACTGTATAGGACATATGTTTTTTGAAACATAATAAAGATCAGACTCTAAGATGGCCGATACTCATACAAAAGTGTGGATACCTAGGTAATTCACCAGTGGTCATTAGATTTCCCCCTGGTCGCAGTGCTATCCTTAGTCTGTAGCCTGCAGAATGCCATGGCTTTATGTTCCCTAGTTCCAGTACCACCCTCTCTCTGAACCTGCAGAAATCCATGGCTATGTGTTCCCTAATTGTAACACTGGCCTATCTCTGAGCCTGCAGAAATCCATAGCTATATATTCCCTGGTTCCAACACTCATTTCTCTCTGAGCCTGCAGGAATACATGTTTATATGTTACCTGTCTCCAGCACTGTCCTCTCTCTGAACCTCCAGAAATCCATAGCCATATGTTCCGCAAATCCAGCATCAACCTCTTTCTAAGCCTGTGGAAATCCATAGCTATATGCTTTCTGGTTACAACACTGACCAACACTGACTGTCTCTGAGGCTGCAGAAATTCAGAGCTATGTGTTCCCTGAATCCACCACCACCCTCTCTCTAAGCCTGCAGAAATACACAGCTTTGTGTTCTCTAGTTCCAGCATCACTCTCTCTCTGAGCATGCAGAAATCCATGGCTATGTGTTCCCTGGTTCCAGCACTGTCCTCTCTCTAAGGCTGCCTGTCTACTTTCTCTGTAGGTAGTGCATGTCCGCAGTGACATTACAGTTGGGGGGAAGTCTAGAAGAACATGGTTCCTCTATGGTTTCCTGGGTCACTGGGGAAGCTATTCGATTGGACGTTGCCACCTCATATGACTATGGCAGTCATCTTGGTGAGGCACGGCCAATTTAAGGCCCAGGCTCCCAGGTTTGGTGCGCATTCCGTGTGTGGGTAGTGTAGGGGCAGGTCACCTGTCTGACAGTGACAGTGATTAGCGGCAGGGAGAGGTTTCAGATGAGTAGGGAAAGGATAGGGAAACGCCATCTGTGACGGTGTTCACCGTCACTGGAATTTAAGGACAGATGGGTGATGGTTTGGATTGCTTCATATTTGTCAGCAAGGTCTCCATGTAGAAATATTGTGATTTGATCCCATTTGCCATGAGGTCTCTGACCAGGAAGTACAACTCCTAATATGGTCATTCCAGGAAGTTAGACTGACTGTCTAACAATTTTGCTTTTGTCTGAGGTGGCTTTCCATTCACCTATTGTCGGGTGTGCTAATGAACTCACCTGTTGTCTGCTAAGGGATGTATTGACACTCAGAGTAATGTGTATTGGGGGCTCGTTATGGAACCATTGTTCTGTGTCTGGCTATTGTGTACATTGATTGTCCCCTGGGGGCTTCTGTCTCATTACACATAACAGTCCTTCTACTCAAGCTATCTGACCAATCCCTGCTGACTCATTTACAAGTCCTCATTTGCATGGCTAAGGAGGACCTGAAGGAGAACGGAATGTACTGTTTAATTGACCAATGGGAAAGCGGTTTTTGGGGGCAGGATGTTCCAAATTCTGTATAAAAGTGTGCTGTGTGCTTCCAATAAATTGTCTTCCTGTTTTAACTTACATACAGCCTGCTTGGTGTTTGTTCTAATGGATTCCGAATGGCACATAGCTGTAGTTCGGATCCCGGGGGCCTTGGTTGACCAAACCATCAGACGTTGCGATCTGCAAGCTGACTCACTAGAAACAGAGGAGTGTCGGGAGAGCGGAAGCGAGTGAGCAAGGGTCTCGTCACACAATCCTTCCTGGAGACCTCCTTATTTCTGTACGGACCGGCCAAGCTGAATTCCACTCCTTAAGGACAGATTTTGTCGGCACGCTAGAGACCTGCTCTGCTGCACATATCCTGTGAGTGTACCCAGGCAGATGCCTTCCTTCTGTGTTTATTGTGAATTAATTAACTTTTACATGAATACAAGTTCCACAACTGGAGTCTGGGTGTTTACTGCCGCCGTACCATGCTGCACCTCTCTACATGCAGAAATCAATGCCGATGTGTTCCCTGGTTCTAGCTCCCCCATCTCTTTGAACCTGCAAAAGTCTATATCTATGCATTTCTGGTTCCAGCGCCACCCTCTCTTTAAGCCTGCAGAAACCCATGATAGTGTGTTTTGTGTGGTCCCTGAACCAGCAGCTACGCCCTCTTTTGTGCCTACAAAAATCTATGACAGCCAAGCAAAAAGTCAATATCAGCAGTCTATGTGATTCTCTCAGCCCAAGTTTTCTTTAAAACGATTCACCTCACTAATGCCCACGTTACCCATGATAAAGTCACATGTGTTTGTGACGCAACGCATTGGGAAAAGCCGTGGTGACGTCACTTCCGATCTACGGCCGAGACCGGAAGTATAGGAACGGACCGCATCGGCGGGACCCTACAGCACTGAAAACGCATTTATTTGTCTTCTTAAATGTAAGTGTATTTCTTTTGGATATATTAAAAGTACCTAATATACTACACTATGAGAGTCCCCCCTATTTATCTCTGGTGAACGAGTATCCTAGGAACATCGCAGTTACTTCCGTCCACTTGATGTCAGTATAGAAGAAATCTGATCTATCCAGGTGATACATCCATATACTGTATATGAGGATTGCAGATTGGAGATTGTTCCAGAGGATCTATAGGGTGATCTATTATACCCAAAACGCTATATTGAGTGTTAATGGAGGTGAGCAGCCATTACACTTCAATGTGGATTCCAAGCTCACGAAAGTTTGCACCGGGTTGTCACCGGAAGTGTCCTGTGTCACTTTATCACCTATGAACTGTTTCATCATCGCCAATTTTGGTCTTTTTTGCACTGTTTGCACCTTTTTGGGACTTTGCGTCTTTTAATGCGAATTTTATTCATTAATGTTCTACACCATGTTTATTCAGCTTTATTTGATATTATTAGGCACCTTTAGTGCACTGTCACATATCTTTTTGATATTTCCACTTGTACTATATTCAGTTATTTAGATTACCACTGTGCAACCTGGTGTTGCAGTTGTTCACCTCTTCACTTCACAGCAATTTGAAAGCTGTACCTCATCATTCTTCTTTTGATACATTTCTTTCAATGATATTGATCACTTTATTTCACCCCCACTTTATATTTGTCATTTTGATTTAGGATCATCACTTTTAAAAATTTCTTTATTCCCATTCAGCACAGGAGAACTTGATTTATCACCTTGGCACTTTACACATTATTTGTTGTACTATTTTGTATAGAAGAGTATTATTGTTTTTTATCCATCTGTTATATGTTTTTACCTATTCATCAGTGGTTTATGGACCACCAATTTTAGACATCTTGCGCTGATTCTTTCTTGCCTTATAAAAGTATAACATTGCTAGCACAGTCAGAGGTCTCCAAGTGAACTTGTATGGGGTCCAACAAACCTTTTTACTAGTTCACTGAGTGTCATATATAGATAGCAAATATCAACCAAGAACAGCCATCCTTGTTTGTGACCATTTGGTGCTTTTGCATTGTTTAAAACATCATATTAAAACCTGAAAATCCCTTTAAAACTTCTCCAACCCTATCCGTCATGCATTTACCACTATGCTCGAGTCTGTCTATTACACACCAGCCTCTTTAAAAAGATAGCAGAATGTTATTTAAAAGAGAATAAAATATTCCATATCCGTCGGCTGCTTTTTTTTTCTCTTTTCCCTCCTTCAGAAAGAGAACAAAAATTAACACTTACTATGTATCTGATGAAACAGGTTTTAATACTGCCTCGTGCTTAAGCGGCAATCACTTGAAGTGGTGACTGGTCTACCGGATTAATCGTCTGCAATGGTAACTGTTGAATATTGCTAGCGAGCCCATTCCATTTATCAGCTCAGTGGTGAGTGAGATCTACTTTACATACGCCGTTTATAAATAATTCTCAATAATGATGTTTAGGAACCTATTACCACCCCGCTGTGCTGCACCTCTTGAAAATATCAATAGGCGAGTCGGGGAACAACGCTTTTAGTCTAATTCCTATCGGAAAGGTAGCAGGAAGGTTATTACTAGTAACAGTCAATTAAAAGTTTTATTAGCAGTAAACGGCGCAAGCTAATGGCGATGCCAACTCTGGATAGAATAATTGTCACAGTTAATTCTGAAGTCCTTAATAATAGTAAGCGCAATAGAAAGCATATTACACGGCCCATATCACTCATGAGTGCCTCAGGCCTGACTGACTAGTTATTTGCCTCCTGAGTGAAATAAAAACAGAGACGGCTTTCTGTCGCAGGGGTAGTTTTTCATGAGAAGGGAGGACATGGTAGCGAAAGAGTCTTCCACACTTGGCTTTGCACTTGCAATTATTTCGTGTGTATCTCAGGACAGATTCCAAAACTTTTGAGGCCTTAGAGTTGAGATGTTTGGAGGAAGCTGGGCATTTTGGGCTTCCTGGATAATAGAAGATATAGAGCAGTATAGAAAAAAAATGCAATGTGTCAATTGAGAATATTTGCACTGAAACTTGATTGGCATTAGTCTTTTTTTTTTTTTTTTTTTTTACATAATTAAAGCAGTAATAAATGCTTTGTGCTTTTTTACCCTAAGGTGGTAGTAAACTCAGTCAGTAGTAGTAAACTCAGTAGGTACTGTGAATATTTCCTAAACGTGCACAATTTAGGAGATATTCAGAGTGCATGCAGCCGGTGACATTAGCCGTGCATGCGCTCTAAAGGTCCGGCATACTGTGCCAGGCCTTCAGAGCCTGTGACGTGACGTCATACGCCAGCCGGAAAGTGTTCCCTGGCTCCGTGGTGACGTCATACGCCAGCCAGAAAGTGTTCCCTGGCTCCGTGGTGACATCATACGCCAGCTGGAAAGTGTTCCCTGGCTCCGTGGTGACATCATACGCCAGCCGGAAAGTGTTCCCTGGCTCCGTGGTGACGTCATACGCCAGCCAGAAAGTGTTCCCTGACTCCGTGGTGACATCATATGCCAGCCGGAAAGTGTTCCCTGGCTCCGTGGTGACGTCATACGCCAGCCAGAAAGTGTTCCCTGGCTCCGTGGTGACATCATACGCCAGCTGGAAAGTGTTCCCTGGCTCCATGGTGACATCATACGCCAGCCGGAAAGTGTTCCCTGGCTTCGTGGTGACCTCATACGCCAGCCGGAGAGTGTTCCCTGGCTCCGTGGTGACATCATACGCCAGCCGGAAAGTGTTTCCTGGCTCCATGGTGACGTCATACGCCAGCCGGAAAGTGTTCCCTGGCTCCGTGGTGACGTCATACGCCAGCCGGAAAGTGTTCCCTGGCTCCGTGGTGACGTCATACGCCAGCTGGAAAGTGTTCCCTGGCTCCGTGGTGACATCATACGCCAGCCGGAAAGTGTTCCCTGGCTCCGTGGTGACATCATACGCCAGCCTGAAAGTGTTCCCTGGCTCCGTAGTGACATCATACGCCAGCCAGAAAGTGTTCCCTGGCTCTGTGGTGACATCATACGCTAGCCGGAAAGTGTTCCCTGGCTCCGTGGTGACATCATACGCCAGTCGGAAAGTGTTCCCTGGCTCCGTGGTGACATCATACGCCAGTCGGAAAGTGTTCCCTGGCTCCGTGGTGACATCATACGCCAGCCAGAAAGTGTTCCCTGGCTCTGTGGTGACATCATACGCCAGCCAGAAAGTGTTCCCTGGCTCTGTGGGGATGTCATATGCCAGCTGGCGCTGTGCCTCCACCAGTGGACCGCACAGCTGAGAGCCCCACTGAAGACACCACGCTGTACAGAGATAGAAGATACATCAACATTGCAGAACTCTAATGCCGGTCTTCTCCCTGCCGCTGTAGCAGTCTCACCCGCCAAGAACTTTACCTTATTCCTCCTTTTTTAATGTGAGTTTTAAATGTGCTATGCACTTTGGATTATTAAATACTACACTTAGAGGTGCTCTCCTATTTCTCTCTTTATTTCATATGGACCTGTGAGCTGGCTTCACTCTGGAGGAGATGCCTTAGCCCTGGTGTGGATCACTGACTTTTTACAGTCCACTATTGACTCCCTAAACCATCCATGATTTATTTATATTTATTTTAATTGCATTTTAATTGTATTTTAATACATTTTACCGGTTATAATTGATTTACCTTTGCGCCAGCTTTCTATGTATATGTGCCGTAAACGGCGGATCCCGCGCACATGTGCAGGAGTGACGTCATCGGGTTCTTGGCCACTCATGTAGCACATTATGACATTGCCTTTCAGGGGCATTTTGTTTCCAGCAACTGCAGTTTACTACTGCTTTAAAGTGATTGCTCCTGTATTTAACTGTATTGTAACTGTACTGTCTGCCTTCGTGTTATAAAGCGCTGCGCAAACTGTTGGTGCTATGTAAATCCTGTATAATAATAACAATTTTAAGCCCTTACATATACCCAGCGAAGTGACTGGCCTCAGGTGATACAAAGAGATTAAAAAAATCCTCCCACATCAGCTGTACCATTTTATTTGCAGTCAGGGCTGGAACCCAATGGTTTATTGCAGGGATGGGGGGTGCCTTGACCCTAACCCTAGGGGAAGGGGGGGCGCAGTTTGGCATCCTTGCCCTGGGCGCTGGTGTACCTTGTGCTGGCGCTGTTTGTAGTCTTCTCTTCTCTACAGTCTCATAAAACACCCTTTTTATACAGTATATGTATGTTCTAGCAGGCAGAGGGCAAGGATCTGATGTCACACACGCAGAGAACAGAATCTGAGACTTAAGTGCAGGATAAGGACACACACACCCACACACACCCACACACACACACACACACACACACACACACACACTATCATAGGCAATCATGCACAGCTAAGGTTGTCAATCACCGTCTATGTGCTGGGGGGGGCAGTGACCTGTGATTCTGTGGTGTCGACATTACTTACCTGTTGCAAGTGACTCTTGCAGATGGCAGAGGGGAGAAAGAGCAGATAGGAACCCCACTCTGGATTGATGATAGTACACAATATAGAGGGATATGCTTTGTTTATTTTTTATTTCAGAGGTTTACAACCACTTTAATGCATTCACAGCATTAAGACAAAAAATGTCCTGGTACATTTATAAGCCCCCTGTCACCAAACACCTACTTTTTCACTTTCAATGCCACCGACACCAGGTTCCACCATGCCACTTTTCCCAAACTTCCAGGTTGAAGGGAAATGATAGGCTGATTCAGCTGTCATTCAATTTGCTGTCAGGAGGGAGTAAGGTCATGGCTTACTGGGTTCTGTGTGTGTCTAGCTTGGCTCACGTCCTAGCCAGAATTGCCATACATGGGTTTCTCCTTAGTACCTAAAGAGGATCTTCACCATAGAAAGAAAAAATGTAAAGTCTGGAGCTACAAATACTGTAGCTGCTGATTTTAATTAAAGGACAGTTATCTGTCCAGGGATCCAGTGATGTCCTCACTTGGGCCAATTCTTCACCAGTGTTCGGTTCTCTGGCACCAGCATTTTTACTAACATCACAGCCAACTTTCCACGAGTCGTGTTGCACATTGTGGATGGACCCCAGCCCTCTGGAACCTGTGATGTGTCCCAGAGGGCTGCAGGCAAGGAAGGGGGAGCAACTTCCGCTTTGATCGTCTAGGTAATCAGGGTGGAAGTAGGATTGGGAACCTGTCAAAAATAGGTATCTGCTCCCACAGCTCCCCCATGCAAGCTTGGATAGTGTCTGGTATGGAATTTTTAGGGGAAGACTCTACTTTGTTTGTTTGTTTTTTTGAGTTATAATCTCATTCATATTCATACCAGATTATCATCAAAGGTAAGGATTAAACAAATATAATGAGTGCTGTTGTGATTATAATTGTTTAATTCAAGAAGTGCTGAAGCCTGCTAGCCGCTTGTTTAAAATGGCAATCAACACTTTCATTAGGACCTGTGTTCAGCATTTTTCAAACTGGAACTGAATGGTACTTTAAAAGTATTTGTACATACTTTGTCAAAGCTTGCTGTTCCCACTGCTTTTATACAAACTGAAGCCTGTGTGAAACAGATTTCAGGGCTTGCCCCAGGCATGGGAATTTGAGGAATTTTGCACTTATAATGTTGCCTTGAAAGCATTATTAACCACTTCAATGCTGGGCACTTTCCCCCCTTCCTACCCAGGCCAATTTTCAGCTTTCAGCGCTGTTGCACTTTAAATGACAATTGAGCGGTCATGCACCACTGTGCCCATATGAAATTTTTATCATTTTTAACACAAATAAAGCTTTTTGAGGCTGCACTGATGAGCACTGATAAGGCTGCACTGATGGGCACTGATGGACACTGATGAGGTTTCACTGATTGGCACTGATGAGGCGGACCCGATGGGCCCCGATAAGCTGCACTGATGGGCACTAGTGAGGAGGCACTGATGGGACGGCACTAATGGGCACTAATAGGCAGCACTGATGGGCACTGATAGGCTGCAGTGATTGGCACTAATCGGGCTGCACTGGTGGGCACTGATGAGGTTTCACTGATTGGTACTGATGGGCACTGATAGGTGGCATTGATAGGCGGTATTAATGGAACACTAATGAGGTTGCACTGATGGGAACTGATAAAGCAGCACTGATGGGCACTGATAAGCTGCACTGATGGGCACTGTTGAGGCTGCACTGATAGGCACTAATGATGTTGCACTGATGGTCACTAATAAGCTGCACTAATGGGTACTGATGAGGAAACACTGATAAGGGGGCACTAATGGCACTGAGAGGCGGCACTGATGGGCACTGATAAGCTGCACTGATTGGCACCGATTGGGCTGCCCTGATAATCAGTGTAAACAATCTACTTATCAGCATTCCTTTCCTCACATAGACACAGCGTGTGAGGAAAAGACTGACGATAACCGGAAAGTCTGTTTACGTGTGATCAGCTGTGATTGGACACAGCTGATCACATGGTAAAGGGTCACTGTCCAATAGACACAGCGATTACAGAGCGAGCCCGATGCATGCCCCACAGGGGTGCGCAGGTGGGGCATTCTGGGAGGACATCCATGAATGCCCTTCCAGAACGAGAGAGACGTGTTGCAGCCGTGATACTCCTATAGCGTGGTATTAACGTGGTTAAATTTGCTGCTACTACCAAACGGAATTTTTTTAAATATTTTTTTTTGCTTTGGAGCATGTTCCAAACGGCAGTGCCCAACACCCCACACACTTTGTTGGACAATCCCGTGTCTATTAACCTAGAAAATAGCCTCTACTTTTTTTAACATTCAACTCTTATTGACGTATAAGATTTGGTACTCAAACTTTATTCATGTTCTGCAAACTTGCCCAGGATTCCGCTCATCCCTAATCAGGACTGTTTTGCAAAATATAGGTCACTTGGCACCTATGCAGGGAAAAGGGCAGAGTCAGGTCTCAAATGAATAAAAGGAATCATGGTAGATCTGTACAATGTCAATCAGTTTGGTATACTAGAAGAGAGGATATAAGTCACTGCTCTTCCACTTAGCTGTTATGCAATTGTAAGAGAAGTAGACAATTATTTTTCAGTTTTATTTACTGGTTTAAGCAGCTTCTCATTTAAAACAATATCCGGATTTGCCATTAGTCAAGAGTTCTACTTTAACACTTCCAAGTCGTCAGTAAACAGAAAAATACACTCGACAAGCTCCTATTTAGAGCATCTATTTATTTAAACCTAATTTACAAAGAACCAGTTATAATGTCACCAGTGAGTTTCGGGTTATTTAATACGTCTTGAAAATGAAAAACAATATTTTAATATATAAGAAACCCAGCCGTTTTTAGCACGCTCATTCACTGCTGGTGAGTGGCGCAGTCAATGTTATTATCAGTAATGAGTTTGCTGATACATGGCTATGTCAATCTCTCGCTAACGCTGCCATAGATTCCGCTCCCCAGCGGAAAACACAATTGCTCTTCTCAGAATTAACATGGCAAGACATTACCTGTATTTATCGATGGGCACCGAATAATTATCCACTTTGAATTTATATGAAATATAAAACTTTTAGAGACTAAAGTCTTGTAAAGGATCTTATATCATAAAGCTGTAACAGTGTCTAAGGCGAGAATTTACCTAGTGTATCTAGAATAACTGGGATCTTGCTGTGTCAGTGTCAATAGCTTAGGATCGAAGGACCAAGGGGTCACAGTATACACACACACACCATGGCCAAAGTGGACCCCCCTCCAAATGACTGGAGTTCTGGAGTTTCCAGTGAAGGGTACTGGTAAAACTACATAATATAAATACATTTTATGTGATTTTGGGCTTCCAAACTTGTGTGAAGAGTTTGAGGAAAAGACCCCTCTGTGTTCCACCATGATTGTGCCCCTGTATATAAAACCATCTCCACTAAAGCCCAAGGAGAAAAAAAAAAGAAGCTTTCCCATGCAGTGAGGATGTGCCTACACAGCATGGGTCAACTGCTCATTTTGTCTAGGGGTGAGGAGAAAGCTTATACTTACCCAATCCTTCGTTCCCCTGGAAGACGGCACTCCCCCATGGTCCAACGGTGGACTGTTCCTGGTCTATGGAGCCTGCTCAGGGCTTGATTCCATCAGGAATAGTCCACAGTTGGGTGAGGGCAGAGTGGAAGGGGGGGGAGTAGAGTTGTAGATGAGAGCAGGGTAGTTGAGGGTGGGGTGAAATAGGGCTTGTGGAGTGAGAGATTTGGGATGGAAAAGGCTATGATTGCTGGGGGGAAGACAATGGGGATGAGAGGGTCTTTGGAAAACATGGGGCAGGGTTGACAGGCTGGTGGAGGGAGGAGGACGCAACACAGGGAGAGCAGGAGATTACAACACAGGGAGGGCAGAGTACAGGGCTGGCAGGAGGGCACATTGCGAGGGGGCAATAGAGCACAGTACAGGGTGTTAGGAGGGCACATTACAGGTGGTTAGGAGAGCACAGTTAGGAGGGCACAGTACAAGTGGTTAGGAGAGCACAGTAAGAGGGGGCTAGGAGGGTACAGTAAGGGGGGATAGAAGGGCACAGTACAGGGGGTTAGGAGGGTACAGTACAGGTACACAGCCTGAACACAGTCAAAGCTCCTGCTCCCCCACACAACACACACTGTAGCTGAAATCCCATTCTATTACAGCTACAAGGTGCACAGTGCATAGCTAGCTACTGGTTGCAGTCCTAACCTGTGAAATTCCATGGTAAGAATGGCAATTAGTGGCAATAGCTAGTTATATACTGTGCACACGTAGGTGAAAGGGAATGGGATGGGGAGGAGGAGCTCTTAGTGCTGTGCTCAAGATGGGAGACTGCCAGCAAGCGGCAGGGTTGGTGGAGAGCTTGGAAGGGGGAGCCCACCCCTCCCCAGGACCCCCCTAGATCTGGGCATATTCTTACCACTGCTGTGCTGAAGGTATGAGTTTCTGGATGTAGGGGGCTCTGGGTAACAGGACTAGCCAGAGATATGTCCACAGTGTAGAATAGGTTCAGATCTGTGGGCTGCAGGACTGTTATCGATACAACACTGAGCAGCACTCCAGGAGGGAAGAAGGCTCTGGTAGGAAGGAGAACAGAGGGGAGGCATCTCTATTGCAGTAACCATAAACAATTTTATTATCTAATAAAAACACACTTACAGGAAATGTGGGAAGAAATGGCTCATCATAGTAGAAAAAGTCCAGCGGGAGGTGGTCCAAGTGTATTCCAGTGTGATACGATTGAGAAAATCCCCCTAAGTTTATCACACTGCCACTGACCACCAGTATAATGTGGTTGCATATATAACTGTGAATGGAACAGGGAGCCTTTGCCACTGACCACCACTGTAAGGAAGACATTCTTCCCACTGACTACACTGTAAGAGGTTTTCTTTCTTCCCACTGACCATCACTGTAAGGGGGCATTCTTCCAACTAACGACAACTGTGTAGCACTGTCCCCATAGGGCTTGCTGTGTGATGACTTCTTGGGTCTCCCTCTGATTACCTGGAGACAGTCACTAGGAGATTTTTCACAAATTCATCCTTACTTCCAGTTGCTTGTTACTCAATTAACAGTCAAGGGTATTTGGTTTGATATTTATTGTAGAACTTAGCTGTTTTTTTTTTTTTTTTTATTTTGGCATGAAGTTCCCCTTAAAATCTATGCCAGACCCAAAGAGCGTGATATGGAATTTTGTGGGGTGGAGGGGTCTCCATGCTGTTTTTTTTTTTGTATTTTTACATTTTGGCGTGGCGTTTCCCTTAAATTCTATACCAGACCCAAAGGGCCTGGTATAGATTTTGGGGGGATCCTATGACATTTTTTCTTTATGCCTTCATGGGGTTCCCCTTGAAAGCCATACCAGACCCAAAGCCCCTCCAAAAAAAAGTTCTTACCTCCATTTTTTTTTTATTTTTTTTTTTATTTAAATCCCTCTTTTTTTTTCAATTATTTTTTTAAATTCATCCCTCAGCAGGGAGGCCTTAAAAACCTATTGACTGTGCGCTCGGCGGGCGAATAAGTGCCGAGAAAGTTCGGGGATTAGGCGAGTACCTGAGTCGATGTTCAGGCCAAACTTATGCTCGGCCCAAACCTTTTTGCCTATCCCTAGTGGTGCCTGAACACTGTAACCACTCACAGTTACTCTTACTGGGTGCAGGAACGGGTCCTGCTGTTAAAAATTAGAAAAAAAAAAATGTAAATGACATGCACCGGTAAAAAAGGTGCAGAAAAACTGGGCTTTGGGTGTTGGTAAAGCCTAAACACTGTAACCTGTTTTATTATTGTTTTTATTTTTTGGGGGGATTTTTATAACTTTTTATTATATTGTATTATGTGGGAGGGGAGTATGGTGCTTAGGTGCAATATAAACCATTTTTTTTTTCAATAAAGAAAAAATTAAGAAAGCCAAAAAAAAAAAGGGAACCACTGCTGATGCAGAGGAGGAAGGCCTGCAATGCAAAATGGAGGAACAGCAATTATGCCCTAAATATTTTTAGTGCTGCTGCGAAAAAAAAAAAAGAAAACCACTGCTGATGCAGAAAGAGGAACACCTGCAATTCAGAAGGGGGGACAGAAATTATGCCTTAAATATTATAAGGGCTGCTGCACCAAAAAAAAAAAAAAAAAAAAAAGAAAACTACTGCTGATGCAGAAGGAATAGCACCTGCAACACAGAAGGGGGGACAGCAATTATGCCCTAAATATTATTAGTGCTGTTGCGCCAGGAAAAAAAAAGAAAACCACTGCTGATGCAGAAAGAGGAACACCTGCGACACAGAAGGGGGGGGGGGGCAGCAATTATACCCTAAATATTATTAGTGCTGCTGCACCAAAAGAAAAAGAAAACTACTGCTGACGCAGAAGGAATAGCACCTGCGAGACGCAGAAGAGGAGACAGCAATTATGCCCTAAATATTATTAGAGCTGTAGCACCACAAAAAAAAGAAGACCACTGCTGGGGCAGAAAGAGGAACACCTGCGACACAGAAGGGTGGACAGCAATTATGCCCTAAATATTATTAGTGCTGCTGCACCAAAAGAAAAATGTAAAAACAAGAAAAGAAAACCACTGCTGACGCAGAAGGATTAGCACTTGCGACGCAGAGGTGGGAATAGCAATTATGCCCTAAATATTTTTAGTGCTGCTGCACCACAAAAAAAAAAAAAGAAAACCACTGCTGACGCAGAAGGAATAGCACCAGTAAGATGCAGAAGAGGGGACAGCAATTATGCCCTAAATATTATTAGTGTTGCTGCACCACAAAAAAAAAAAAAGAAAAGAAAACCACTGCTGACACAGAAGGATTAGCACTTGCAAGGCAGAGGTGGGGATAGCAATTATGCCCTAAATATTTTTAGTGCTACTACACCACAAAAAAAAGAAAGGAAACCACTGCTGATGCAGAAGTAATAGCACCTGCAACACAGATGGAGAAGTACTAATAATGCAGCAACAGAACCTGATGCTGTAAAAAAAAAAAATGAAAAAAAATATAATTGAAAAAAAATGGAATTAGTGGGTGACACAGAAGTGTTATACACACCAACACTTCAGTGGCACCACTATACTGTTTTAGTCACAAGAACCACAACACTACACTGCACTGACTGCACTAAACTGAACACACAATCCACTAACTACACTGCCTAATCTCCACTAACACACACTATACACGGCTGCAGTGTAAGCAGCCTTATATAGTTTGGGGTGTGGACTTAGCCCCTGAGCCATGATTAGGGGCATTTTTCCCACCAACCCCCAATTAAATATTTTAATCACGGGTTCCCTGAGACCTGAAGTTTGTTTCAAGAGTTTAGAATGGCTGCCCTATAGTATTCCCCTCCGTTCCTCCCTGGCAGTTACTTAAAAAGTTATACAGGGAGGTGAGGCGGAACGGCTGGCATTACAGAAAGTCCATTTTCTAGCAACTTCAAAGGCATATTGCAAGTGCGTTCATGGAAAGGAAAAATACTAGAAGTAAGCACTTAAACTACTCAACTTTTCTGTGCTTTAACCTGTAGCTATTTATGTCAGTGACGGGGTCTCTTTAGCCTGATTTAGCCAATCGTAATTTATAAAAAGACTATTAGACTTTTCAGCACATTTTTTTTTTTTTAAGTTATAGTCCCTTTAAGGCAACGTAATGATAGCACTATTCTAGGTATAAAATATTCAAGGGTTCACGGGTTAAGATCAAAGGATACATTTCTGGCTAACTCACAAAAACTTTAGTTTTCTCTGGTTTTCACAACTTGTCAGATTCTATCAGACCATCTCAATAGAAATATGGGAAGACAATTAATAACAGCAGGAATCGGTTAGGAATTATCCAACGCGCAGCTGTGAAGACCTATTTGTGCTACGCCGTGCGAGGGAGCCGGGAACGCGGCTATCTGCTGGGAGTCAATGAGTGAAAGTGGATAGTCGGATGATGGAGTTGACAGCAGTTGTCAGAAAAAGTGTTATTTGAAGGACGTGCCGAGTCGGGGTAACTCAGGAGAGCAGAGCCGCTGTTGTGAGAAGTGAGCGATAGCGAGCAGCTGAAAACATGTGGGATTTATATGGAGCTGAAAGACGTAAATGATAAAACAAGATGTACAGAAAACACGCGGCTGTGAATGAGGACTATCGACCAGCACCAAAATAATTGTCTGCTAATAGGAATTGGCTTGGAGTGTTAGACGGGCCCTAGATGGGCGAATTTATCGTTGAGAACGAGAGGTGAAAGATCTCTCTGTTTTCGCTTGAATCACTGCACAGCTGGCACTGCAAATTGGAGATGGGCTTTAACCAGTTCATGGACTGATTATAGCAAGCGATGCTCAAATCTGTTATATTACTTGCATTTTCCAGAGGCCAAAGCAGTAAAGAAAATTGTACAAGGGGAGAACCACAAGAGCCAATCTGAGTGTAGCATAAAAAACTTTAATAGGGGTTAAAAGCAATATTGCTCACAAGAGTAAAGTGAATGTAGGCATCAAAACATGATGAGGTGGTCTTGTGCATCTGGTGTGCCCATGTGTATATGCTCCCTCTGGTGGTCTCTTGTGTTTCAGGGACTGTAATGAGCATCTCTGCAGGAGCAAGCCTTTTAAGGAGTTCTTAAAGTTGAGTTTTGTTTTCAGCCAATGAAGATGCCATCTTGGCCTCTGTTTAATCTTCAACTGCCATGATGCTGCACATGTGATCAGTTATGACATCAGCCGCTGGATGGTTTGACAGTTTGGTTAAGGCCACAGCCAATGTGACAGTTAGCATTTCTGGCATGTCGGGAATGTAACAATTTTTTGAATCTATTAAATCAATGGTTTTACTTCCACTTTATTGCCAGGAAGCAGAGGCTGGCTTTTCAGCCATGTGATCGCTGTGATTGGCTGTCAGAGTAATCAGGTAGAAAATAAAGAAAAATTAGACTTTGAATATAACCTTTAGGAGACCAAAACACACAATGTACAAGTATGTAAAAATATACAAATGTATATATATAAATGTTTATTATACCAATTTAACTACTTGCCGCCTACCCACTGTTAAATGACGGGGGATCGGTTCCGGCTTTCGTTCTGGGAGGATGTCATATGATGACGCCCCAGAACAGACGCTCTCACGCACCCGAGGGAGCATGCAGCACGGCAATCGTGGCTATGCCATGTTCCTAGGACACAGTGCGACCATGATGTTGATAAAGAGCCGATGACGTGTCCAATCACAGCCAGTCACTTGTACACGAAGAAGTGCCATTTATCGGGTCTCCTCGCCTCACACTGTCAGAGTGTGTGGCGAGGAGAGCCGATCAGCGGCTCCTCCTCAAAGGGAAGTCCAGGACAGGTAATCAGGGCACTGATCATCAGTGCCCTGATTACAGTAAAGAAAAAAGAGTGCCCATCAGTGACACAAATCAATGCCCATCAGTGACACAAATCAATGCCCATCAGTGCCAACCATTAGTGCTCATCAGTGCTGCCCATCAGTGCCGCTCATCAGTTCCGCCTGTCAGTGCCACCCATCAGTGCTGCCTATATCAGTGCCCATCAGTGCCGCCTATTAGTGCTCATCAGTGCTGCCCATCAGTGCCACCTATTTCAGTGCCCATTAGTGCTCATCAGTGCCGCATATCAGTGCCACCTATCAGAGCCCATCAGTGCGGCATATTAGTGCCTCCTCATCAGTGCCACCTCATCATTGCCCTTAAGTGCCAGCCCATCAGTGCAGCCTATCAGTGCCCATCAGTGCCGCCTCATCAGCGCCCATCAGGGAAGGAGAAAAATTAATTATTTACAAAGTGTACTTACAGAAATTAGGAAAAACCTTCTAATGATATAAAAAATAAAAAGAACATCAGTGAATAAATACCACCAAAAGAAAGCTCTATTTGTGTGAAAAATATGATAAAAATTTAATTTGGGTACAGCATTGCGTGACCATGCAATTGTCATTCAAAGTGTGACAGTGCTGAAAGCTGAAAATTGGCCTGGGCAGGAAGGGGGTAAGAGTGCCTGGTATGGTAGTGGTTAAAAACAGATAATGATGAACAACACCCAATGCATAAAAAAACAAAGATGATTGCAATCATAGCCCCCGAAAAGATAGATAATCTGTCTACGCTTTTCGTGAAGATAACTTAATCAGGAAGGAGGCACCAATCTTCATAGGTATTGTCAAAAAAGAGAAATGCTAATTGGGGCGTATATTGGGACTTTATAAATAGGGGTGCTTGATGTGGATATAGTATAAGAAAAAAAGAATGAATGTATAAAAGAATCAAAGAATTTTTATTAACAAAAGTATATATAAAATTGTATACTGATATGAACAGGATACAAACAACAATATCGTGTAATATTGTGATTAAAAACATAAGCAGTACATAGATATTTGGACATATATAATATAATTCACAAGTGATTTACAGTTCCTACATAGGGATAGTTGGCAAATACCAAAAAACTCATCCAAAAGGAGGTATCTATGCAGGATAGCCGTGAGACCCAGAATATCAACCCAACATGTTTCTCGGCCTTATAGCCGCTTCCTCAGGGGTACTTTTTCTATAGGGTATCACTTGGTAAATATGTCACACTAAGAATAAAGAAAAAAATGACAAAGAAGTAAATATCTATATAAGAAAAATATTGCATAACACATAACAGATCATATGCGATTTTACACAGATCCATACAAGGTTGTGCCGTATATTACATTTTAATAGTATTGAATCGAACTATTTTAGAGTATCTATGTTATCGCACCTGTCTGGTAGACCACAAGGCAACAGTGGTAGCGGACCTGGACCACAAGGCGAGGGGAATTCCCCCGGGGGCGGGCACGGGAGCTCGAACCACAAAACCCAAAAGGCAATACTGCACTGAATACGTGTCACTATCTGAAAGTTTGAAAGACAAATAAACCATACATAGGTCTAAGTTAGATATATTGCATGAGAAGGTATGGTCACCCTCTAGTGGTGATCCACCTACAATGCATCTAAAAAGACTGGACCTATTTGTACATGTATAAAAAGGCTAAGCAAGATTGGGAGAAAAAGGACCCCTCAATGTTGCACCTAAAATAAATATATAGTATACGAATATCTTCTTACCCAATGGGTTCCAGATAGGACAAATGGACAGGGAGCGGGTGTACTAGATGTAATCGATCTAGGATCATATAGCCATTCAAAATCCACAATAGGATCCTTTGCTAGGATCGTATAGCCTTCAAAATCCACAATAGGATCCTTTGCATACAACCTAGGAGGTATAAATAGCCAATTAAGGACCAGATCTCGTTCCAAAGAGAAATTCCCTGGTTACCGATAGAGCAAAGAAAAATAAAAGGTATTACCTATGGTGGTACAAAAGATGGCGTCCCGTCCCTGCAAACTGCATGGGAGGAACGCCAAGGAACGTTATTTGTAGTGGTTCATGAGCTCCACCCAGGATGACGTAGAGGAAACTACGTCCCCACGTACATCCGGGCTGACGCCGGGAATGCGCATCGCTACTGCGCACGCGCATCCGCCGGACATTCACCTGCCAGGGGACGATCACGTCATGCGTCGCATAGAAGCGACGTCATATGACGCGACCGGAAGTGACGGCGTGTATCCGGCGTATAGCCCTCCCCTCCCAAAGGGGAGGTGGAAGGAGCACCTAGCGTCACGTGTCCGCCGTGGGGGAGGCACCCAAAGTGGTCCTCCTAAAGACAGGAAAGGGTCCGTACACTGCTGCATAGAAGGGACACCCAAAGGACATGGCGCGGGACATAGATCTAAAAGGAAAACAAGAGAACAAAATATAAGTAAATAAACATAACTCAATATACGTAACACCTGCATTTTACTAAACAAAAAACAAACATCAACAGGTTATAATCAATAAAGATATGTATAAGAGAGACTATATCAAGTAGACCCAAGAGGTGTATAAACAATTGGATCAAACATGAGGGGCAATCTCATGAAAAAGAACCCGGATATTGACTTGGTTTGCAATAACCAAAGAATCCAATTACCAGGGTGTAATGCAATATCAACATATTCCAAATATATATAGAGAGCATGGGTCGTAAAGATGAAGGACAGGGGTAGAGGAAAGGGCACTAATTGAAAACAGAGAACGTAGAAAGAAAAAAGGGAAGACTACAAGGGACAAGAACACAAAAGAAAGAGAGGGAAAGATATAAAATTGTTTCAACCAACACTATGAAATCATAAAAAAGACTTATAGGAATGGGCCTCATTTAGTCCGGGGGGAGTGGTAGCACTGAGCCTTTCTATCCACAAAGCCTCCCTTTGCAAAATCCGTTGGTCCCAATTCCCACCTCTGGGGTCTGGGGGGATAATCTCCAGAACCCTAAAGGAGACACATGTGTTATTAAATCTGTGATGTAACCCAATATGGCGGGTTACCGGCGTGAGAATTTTTCCACCGCCAGAATAGTACACATGTTCACCTATTCTCTGTCCAAGTTGTCTAAAGGTTTTGCCAACGTAAAATGCTGAACATTGGCATTGCATTAAATAGATCACTCCAGTTGTGGAGCAATCCGCATGACTCCTAAGTCTGTGGTTGTTGCCGTTTGGCAAATAAGTGATAGGACCCTCCTCAATCCAAGGACAACGTGCACAGTTACCACATTGGTATGTACCATGCACAGTACTGGATTCAGGAGGGTTCTGCGTATAGTGGCTCTTCGTAAGCAAATCCCGAATGGAAGTTGCTCTTTTGAACACCACTTCCGGAAATTGTTTTACATATTTGGACAATGTGGCTTCCTCACTTAGGAGGTGCCAATGTCTTTGGATAAGGGCTCTCAATTGTAGGTGATTCTCTGAGTACTGGGTAATAAACCTTACAGTTTGATTAACATTAGTTTTATTTCTCCTTTGCAAGATGTCCTCTCTGTCCAGATCCTTAGCCCTGTTAAAGGCCTTTCTCAAGATAGTCCGAGAATATCCTCGTGCCAGTAATCGGGTTTGCAAACCTTTGGCTTCCCGAAAAAAGTCTTTGTCTAGCGAGCAATTTCTACGTATGCGCAGATATTGCGCATACGGAATGCTGTTTTTTAGGGCTATTGGATGAGCACTCGATGCATGTAACAGCATGTTACCGGCAGTTGGTTTCCGGTAAAGACAAGTGGTCACATGGCCGTTAGTGTCTTTTCTAATCTCCACATCCAAGAACACTATGCATTCAGGGTGGAAATTATAGGTAAATTTAAGATTAAATGGGTTCGTATTGAACGAGGATAGCATTTCCTCTAGTTCAAACTTGGGACCTGTCCATATGAAAAATAAATCATCAATATAACGAAACCAATGTGTGACATATTGGAGTTTACAGGTCAGGGAGTCGTCAGAGAAAACGTATTGCTCCCACCTCCCCAGGAACAAGTTCGCGTAGGAAGGTGCGCAACACGTTCCCATGGCGACTCCCTGCCTTTGAAGGTAAGTGGTATCCATAAACGTAAAGAAATTATGTGTGAGGATAAACCTCAACAAAGACAGAATAAACGCATTGTGTGCTCGTGTGCGTTCACATGAATCTTGCAGAAAAGATTTGACCGACCGGATGCCCTCCTCGTGCGGTATACTTGAGTATAGTGCCTCAATATCAACCGCCACGAGGAGGGCATCCGGGGGTGTCTGTATCCCCTCGATGTGTCTTAGTAGATCAGGGGTGTCCTGAATAAACGAGGGCAAGGACTGGACAAATGGACGCAGAAAGAAATCAACGTATTTACTGGCATTTTCTGACAGAGAGCCTATACCCGAGACAATCGGTCTCCCTGGAGGTCTGCTGGAGTTTTTGTGGACTTTCGGTAAGGTGTATAGTGTGGGAATACGAGGATGTTTAATCATAATAAAGTCAAAGATATCTTGATCAATAATGCCCAGCCACAAGGCTTCAAGGCATAAGTTTCTAAGTTCTTGCTGAAAATGAGTAGTTAGATCAGAGTGGATAGGGGTGTACCATTGGCGGTTATTCAACACATCTAGGCACATAGTTTGGTATTGAGTGTGTGTCATTATCACTATGTTGCCCCCTTTATCGGAGGGCTTTATCACATAATCAGGGTTGTTTCGGAGTGATCTCAGTGCTTGTTTTTGAGAGGGAGTCAGGTTATTCTCAATTGGTTGCCATTGGGTGCGCTTTAAGTCTCTAATAGTTTGACATACAAATGCCCATATATGTGGGCTGGTAGTCAAGTCGGGAAATCGTTGCGATTTCCGTTTAAATATTTTTCGTGATGAATCAGTCTGGGTCTCAAGCTCAACTGGAGGGGGAGGAAGATCGGGTCCAGAGGGGTCTATGGATCCCTCCTCGTATAGGAGCATAAGATCCCTCAGGGCTCGGAATTCCTCCATTGTGTAGTGTTTCAAACGCTCTGTAAGTTCAATTTGTAATTTTTTCTGCTGCCGATGTTGGTCAAAAATAAATTTGTATGTTAGATTACGGGCAAACAGGTAGACGTCCTTGATCGTGTCGTAGACGTCTAGTTGTTGTGCTGGGCAAAAACCCAATCCCAGTTGTAATACTTGAATCTGTGCCAAAGTGAGAGGGATATTCGTGAGATTAATAATATTAAGTGAGTTGGGGTTTACTTCTGAGAGGGTGTGCCTGTGGTAGGGTTTTGATTGACAAATCCCGTTAATTTCGTTTGTTTCTTGATTTTCGGGATTGCTCCCGATTGTGGGTCTAAAAAAATATCATCGTCATTGGAAGGGGGGTGATGAGGTGATTCTGTAGAGGGAGGGTTAGTGAGGATTTTGTGAAGTGCAGGAGTGAGGTCACTGGTCTGGATAGATTGAAGTGAAGGGCGTCTCTTCCCTGTGGGATTATTGGGTGATCCACCGACATTGCGCGTACGCTTTTGAGGGCGAGTCCGTGCAGTCGATGATTTAGTATTCACATGTGAGAAACCGGAAGAGGGATTGGATCTATTAAGTTCAAGGTCCCCATCCAAAAGAGGGTGTTGACCTGAAATATTGGATTTATTTGGTTGAATGGAATTGTTAGTTGTCCATCTATATGCGTAACCGCCCATAAATGCGAGTTTATCGCGGTTAAACTTGGACTGCTTTTTGAAGAAAATGTCCTGATTCATACTCTCTAGTTTGGTTTTGATATCGAGCCATTTGGCCGGAAATTCTGAGTGTTCTGTGACATGCTTGTATTGCAGATTGAGATCATTGATCTCATCATCCAAGACCTTCATGTCAGATTTATACTGAATTATCAGAAGATTCATAAGATTCTTTGTGCAGGCATCCAGAGCTGACTCCCAGCTTTTTTTAAAAGTATCTGTTGGATTTTTGAGCGTAGGGAACGTATGAAGACGTAGGCCCTGCGGGCTCAGGTCTTCATTAACGTATTTTTGTAGAAAGTCTATGTGCCAGAAAAGGTGAGATTTCCTTTTCAGTAGGCCGTGGACCTTCTGGGAATAAATTTTTAATTCCTCAATATCTTTATGGTTAGATGCATAGGTTGACTGAATTTTAGACATAAACCCTGTCCAAGCTTCCCCCGAAAGATCCATGCTAACAATAGGGTAGATAAATGGAAAATAATAAAAAGATCAAGAAAATACTAGAAAAAATGGAGCTGTCCGCAAAAAACAAAGAAACGCCCCTGGTGTGTTATCCACCTAATAATAGAACAAAGGGGTAGACAAGCTCATACCAATAACCTATAAATATATAAGCACCACGTCCCCATCTGGATGTCAAAAAAGAGAAATGCTAATTGGGGCGTATATTGGGACTTTATAAATAGGGGTGCTTGATGTGGATATAGTATAAGAAAAAAAGAATGAATGTATAAAAGAATCAAAGAATTTTTATTAACAAAAGTATATATAAAATTGTATACTGATATGAACAGGATACAAACAACAATATCGTGTAATATTGTGATTAAAAACATAAGCAGTACATAGATATTTGGACATATATAATATAATTCACAAGTGATTTACAGTTCCTACATAGGGATAGTTGGCAAATACCAAAAAACTCATCCAAAAGGAGGTATCTATGCAGGATAGCCGTGAGACCCAGAATATCAACCCAACATGTTTCTCGGCCTTATAGCCGCTTCCTCAGGGGTACTTTTTCTATAGGGTATCACTTGGTAAATATGTCACACTAAGAATAAAGAAAAAAATGACAAAGAAGTAAATATCTATATAAGAAAAATATTGCATAACACATAACAGATCATATGCGATTTTACACAGATCCATACAAGGTTGTGCCGTATATTACATTTTAATAGTATTGAATCGAACTATTTTAGAGTATCTATGTTATCGCACCTGTCTGGTAGACCACAAGGCAACAGTGGTAGCGGACCTGGACCACAAGGCGAGGGGAATTCCCCCGGGGGCGGGCACGGGAGCTCGAACCACAAAACCCAAAAGGCAATACTGCACTGAATACGTGTCACTATCTGAAAGTTTGAAAGACAAATAAACCATACATAGGTCTAAGTTAGATATATTGCATGAGAAGGTATGGTCACCCTCTAGTGGTGATCCACCTACAATGCATCTAAAAAGACTGGACCTATTTGTACATGTATAAAAAGGCTAAGCAAGATTGGGAGAAAAAGGACCCCTCAATGTTGCACCTAAAATAAATATATAGTATACGAATATCTTCTTACCCAATGGGTTCCAGATAGGACAAATGGACAGGGAGCGGGTGTACTAGATGTAATCGATCTAGGATCATATAGCCATTCAAAATCCACAATAGGATCCTTTGCTAGGATCGTATAGCCTTCAAAATCCACAATAGGATCCTTTGCATACAACCTAGGAGGTATAAATAGCCAATTAAGGACCAGATCTTGTTCCAAAGAGAGCCCTTATCCAAAGACATTGGCACCTCCTAAGTGAGGAAGCCACATTGTCCAAATATGTAAAACAATTTCCGGAAGTGGTGTTCAAAAGAGCAACTTCCATTCGGGATTTGCTTACGAAGAGCCACTATACGCAGAACCCTCCTGAATCCAGTACTGTGCATGGTACATACCAATGTGGTAACTGTGCACGTTGTCCTTGGATTGAGGAGGGTCCTATCACTTATTTGCCAAACGGCAACAACCACAGACTTAGGAGTCATGCGGATTGCTCCACAACTGGAGTGATCTATTTAATGCAATGCCAATGTTCAGCATTTTACGTTGGCAAAACCTTTAGACAACTTGGACAGAGAATAGGTGAACATGTGTACTATTCTGGCGGTGGAAAAATTCTCACGCCGGTAACCCGCCATATTGGGTTACATCACAGATTTAATAACACATGTGTCTCCTTTAGGGTTCTGGAGATTATCCCCCCAGACCCCAGAGGTGGGAATTGGGACCAACGGATTTTGCAAAGGGAGGCTTTGTGGATAGAAAGGCTCAGTGCTACCACTCCCCCCGGACTAAATGAGGCCCATTCCTATAAGTCTTTTTTATGATTTCATAGTGTTGGTTGAAACAATTTTATATCTTTCCCTCTCTTTCTTTTGTGTTCTTGTCCCTTGTAGTCTTCCCTTTTTTCTTTCTACGTTCTCTGTTTTCAATTAGTGCCCTTTCCTCTACCCCTGTCCTTCATCTTTACGACCCATGCTCTCTATATATATTTGGAATATGTTGATATTGCATTACACCCTGGTAATTGGATTCTTTGGTTATTGCAAACCAAGTCAATATCCGGGTTCTTTTTCATGAGATTGCCCCTCATGTTTGATCCAATTGTTTATACACCTCTTGGGTCTACTTGATATAGTCTCTCTTATACATATCTTTATTGATTATAACCTGTTGATGTTTGTTTTTTGTTTAGTAAAATGCAGGTGTTACGTATATTGAGTTATGTTTATTTACTTATATTTTGTTCTCTTGTTTTCCTTTTAGATCTATGTCCCGCGCCATGTCCTTTGGGTGTCCCTTCTATGCAGCAGTGTACGGACCCTTTCCTGTCTTTAGGAGGACCACTTTGGGTGCCTCCCCCACGGCGGACACGTGACGCTAGGTGCTCCTTCCACCTCCCCTTTGGGAGGGGAGGGCTATACGCCGGATACACGCCGTCACTTCCGGTCGCGTCATATGACGTCGCTTCTATGCGACGCATGACGTGATCGTCCCCTGGCAGGTGAATGTCCGGCGGATGCGCGTGCGCAGTAGCGATGCGCATTCCCGGCGTCAGCCCGGATGTACGTGGGGACGTAGTTTCCTCTACGTCATCCTGGGTGGAGCTCATGAACCACTACAAATAACGTTCCTTGGCGTTCCTCCCATGCAGTTTGCAGGGACGGGACGCCATCTTTTGTACCACCATAGGTAATACCTTTTATTTTTCTTTGCTCTATCGGTAACCAGGGAATTTCTCTTTGGAACGAGATCTGGTCCTTAATTGGCTATTTATACCTCCTAGGTTGTATGCAAAGGATCCTATTGTGGATTTTGAAGGCTATACGATCCTAGCAAAGGATCCTATTGTGGATTTTGAATGGCTATATGATCCTAGATCGATTACATCTAGTACACCCGCTCCCTGTCCATTTGTCCTATCTGGAACCCATTGGGTAAGAAGATATTCGTATACTATATATTTATTTTAGGTGCAACATTGAGGGGTCCTTTTTCTCCCAATCTTGCTTAGCCTTTTTATACATGTACAAATAGGTCCAGTCTTTTTAGATGCATTGTAGGTGGATCACCACTAGAGGGTGACCATACCTTCTCATGCAATATATCTAACTTAGACCTATGTATGGTTTATTTGTCTTTCAAACTTTCAGATAGTGACACGTATTCAGTGCAGTATTGCCTTTTGGGTTTTGTGGTTCGAGCTCCCGTGCCCGCCCCCGGGGGAATTCCCCTCGCCTTGTGGTCCAGGTCCGCTACCACTGTTGCCTTGTGGTCTACCAGACAGGTGCGATAACATAGATACTCTAAAATAGTTCGATTCAATACTATTAAAATGTAATATACGGCACAACCTTGTATGGATCTGTGTAAAATCGCATATGATCTGTTATGTGTTATGCAATATTTTTCTTATATAGATATTTACTTCTTTGTCATTTTTTTCTTTATTCTTAGTGTGACATATTTACCAAGTGATACCCTATAGAAAAAGTACCCCTGAGGAAGCGGCTATAAGGCCGAGAAACATGTTGGGTTGATATTCTGGGTCTCACGGCTATCCTGCATAGATACCTCCTTTTGGATGAGTTTTTTGGTATTTGCCAACTATCCCTATGTAGGAACTGTAAATCACTTGTGAATTATATTATATATGTCCAAATATCTATGTACTGCTTATGTTTTTAATCACAATATTACACGATATTGTTGTTTGTATCCTGTTCATATCAGTATACAATTTTATATATACTTTTGTTAATAAAAATTCTTTGATTCTTTTATACATTCATTCTTTTTTTCTTATACTATATCCACATCAAGCACCCCTATTTATAAAGTCCCAATATACGCCCCAATTAGCATTTCTCTTTTTTGACATCCAGATGGGGACGTGGTGCTTATATATTTATAGGTTATTGGTATGAGCTAGTCTACCCCTTTGTTCATAGGTATTGTGATAATACCTATGAAGATTTGTGCCTCTTTCCTGATGAAGCAGTCCCCACAAAACGATTAGAGAGAATAAATAAAACAGATCGTTTTTCCGTCTACGGGTTTCGCTGAGACCGCTTCATCGGGACAGAGGCACCAACCAGGTATCATGATAACACCTATGAAGATTGAGTACAAATAAGGAACACCGCTCCAGGGGAGATAGAGTATGATGTAAAGGTGCCGACAACTCCAGTGCACGCCACAAGGTGCTGCTCCGTTTCATGGCCAGGAAACACAGAGTAGAAGAAGAAGCAGATGACGGCACTCGAGGGTTGAAGAGTTCAAAAAATCTTTATTGTAAATCCAAAAAAGCTCACAATATCACTGTCTAACAAGTGGAGAAACAGTTAATGAGAAATGTGTTTTACACAACAAGCGCTTATTTATAACTGAACCAGTGTGTTTTTTATATGCATTAGGTGTTGTACATCATTATCTGTTTTTAAATTGGTAAAAAAAAATGTGTATATTTTTACATACTTGTATATTCTGCATTATGGTCTCCTGAGAGTTATATATAAAGTCCCAATCTTTCCCTATTTGCTATGTTATTTATTATGGGATGATTCCCCCAGGACAACCGATCAAGCTTATTGAAACCCACCATTGATTCTGTGATGTATAATCTGTCACAGTAATCACATGATTGAGAATCGATGGCTCCCAATCATAAACAGTGACCTGGAGCGGTGGGTGACACTGCAGTCCCTGTGCTGGGGATGCACTCACTTTAAGCCCCCAGCACAAACAAGGGACGCTGGCTGTGCACATACTGTATATGTGGCAGCTTGGCTATAAAGCCCACCATCCTGCTGCCCAGGGACAGGACAAGAGGTGGGCAGAAGGGGGCGGCTGCCCTGGATGCTGTGGTATCCTGAGGCAATAAAAGGAGAATAAGGGGTAGGGGATTTGTGTTGTAAGGGAGAATTTGGGAGGTGGCAGGGGGTATTAGGAGGGGAAATTTTAGGGGTATAGGATTTGTGCTAGGAGGAGTGATTTTTTTGGAGGAGGGGGCAAAGATTGAGAGGGGGGATTTGGGCAGGGGGTGGATCTGTACTGGGAGATGGGACATTTATGCTTAGGGGTACAGATTAGTGCTCTGCATTTTTGTGTGTTTAGGGGGGGGGGGGGGGTTGCTGACACATAATGCTTATACATATTGGGGGTAGGGGGGGCACACCATTTGGCATGTTTACCCTGGGCTCTAGATGACCTTGATCTGGCACTGCTGCTGTCACATATTTGAGCACAGTAGAATTCTGATTTACTTTCTTATTTTATTTAATTATCCAGCCAACCCCCCCCCCCCACACACACACACACACACACACACACACCCACTCACACACACACACACACACACTTCCTTTGTTAGTGTGCCTGAAGGCGAAACTTTTTGTTTTTTCATTTTGAATAGAGCAGTGGATGGTTATAGCCCCAGTCTGGGTTTTTTCCCTTTTTTTTTCCTTTTTGCCATGGAGAGATTTCCCTTTACTTCCTGTTCCATAACCAAAACAGGAAGTGAGAAGAAATCACAGAGTGTCCCCAAACCTAGTGTCCCCATTGGAAGATTTCTCCTCTATTACTATTCTGGTGTCAACCAAAATTTTGGGATTTTCTTTCACTTTAATTTCCTGTGATAATGGTAAGCAGAATAAATACTCGCGCACGCAGGACAAATTGAACTCTTGTGGGTGAGGCAGGTTTTCTGCCAGTCTGAAAAAGTCCAGCACCACCTTCAGGTTCGGAAGACAAACTGCAGCCCAACACCTGCCTACACCCCAGCCTAAAATTCAGCTTTAAAATAAAAAATGTTGCACTTATATATTTTAGATCCTTTTTCTTTACAAAAGTGAATTTTTCTGTCTACCAACAGAACTATTATATCTGGTGTTATAAATATTTTGCATAAAAAAACAATAGGAGATTTGTCCTGCTGTACTTATCTTACGATACTGCAGTACTATAGCTGTACTAACAACCATATGTATTCAAATGTACAAAAAAGTTATTATAGTAACAAAGTAAAAATAGTAATGCTGTGTTTATCCTAAAAAAAAAAAAAAAAAAATCTGTAGGTTTTCAGGAACATATTGCAAGCAATCAATGCATGCCGTAGTCTTAGCACCTCATCTTCAAAAAAAAAAAAAAAAGACGCTGGCACTTCATTTGCATAACAATTCAGGATAAATCATAAATCACATGTAACTTACAGAAATATGATGAATTGACTGGAGAAAAGGCAAGCAGAATTGTGCTGTACCTATACATATTTATGCTAGCCAGAAGGATGATACCACGAGTTGTATTGTGGAAACATTTGGAGCACCTGTTATATAACAATATCCTATTTTCTTCTCAGAGAAATTTGAATTTCATTTGCAGATTCTTTAAACAGAAGAATCGTAAAGTGCCGGATCCATGTGGTGAGCGTTTATGCCAGTAAAATAAAAGAAGCCTTTGTCGGGCTGGTTGCAGGGACTTGTGCGGTGAATGCCGACAGAAACCATATGTTCCAAGTTCCAAAAGTCACTGCGCTTTGTCACTGACATACAACAAGTTAAATTCATATTCTATGTCATTACAAAAAAAAAAAATTATGGGGAAGCATAAATTGAATTTCAATGAGGGTTGAGCTTGTCCTATCAAGCCTGTACTCACCTATGCTGCTATCAGTTAAAGAGACCCTGTCATCACCTTATAAAATGGCAGGTAAAAGCAAAGAGCAATCAGCTATTTTAAATGCTTATTCATACCATTGTTTTTCTTTTCATATTTTTCTTTTTCACTGGCAAAGTGCTTCTGAGTTTGCTAGCAAATTTGACTACTTGAAGATAAGTCCATTTTCTAGAGCAGTTCCCTCAATCCTGTCATGTCATAGCCATCTCCTCTTCTGGGAGTCTCTAAACACTGGCTGATGCCATTGTTGGCCAAGCTTATGTGCTCCTAAATTCAGCTTCCTACATAACCTTTTATGTAGCTGCTGGGGAGCAGCAAAGGGGGATACAATAGTGTGTCACTTGAGTGATAGTCTCCCAAGTCTACAGGATGATGGCAGCTACAAGAGGGTGGCAGCAGTCTTAGGGCTCTACATGCCTAAAATTAAATGCACCTATAATCCTATAGGGAGATTGTTGAATGGTCTGGTGACAGGGTTTCTTTAATTTTATTTCATTTAATATCATTATTATAGTTCAAATTGTATTGTTCCAGAAGCCTAATGGAGCATTGGGTCGTTTGCATTAGTCCCTGACAGTAAGGAAGCCTCCACTCCCGTTCCATTTTCCCTCCCTCTCCTTCCCTTTCCACCCCTTGCCTTCCTCCCTCTCCTCTCAACATCTCTTGTCTCCTCTTCACTTCCACTCCCCTTACTCCTTCCCCTCTTTCCTCTCCTCTCCATGCCCTCTCCTCTCCCCTTGTCCTATTTCCTCTCATCTCCTCTTCCTCTCCCACTCCCCTCCATTCCTCTCCTCTTCTCCCCTCTCCTCTCCTCTACTCTCCACTCCATGCCCTCTCCTCTCCCCTTGTCCTATTTCCTCTCATCTCCTCTTCCTCTCCCACTCCCCTCCATTCCTCTCCTCTCCTCTCCTCGCCTCTCCTCTCCTCTCATCTCTTCTCCTCTTCTCTCCTATTCTCTCCTCTTCCCTCCCCTCGCCTCCTCTACCTTTATTTCCTCTCCTCTCCTCTCCTCTCCTCTCCTCTCCTCTCCTCTCCTCTCCTCTCCTCTCCTCTCCTCTCCTCTCCTCTCCTCTCCTCTCCTCTCCTCTCCTCTCCTCTCCTCTCCCTCTCCCTCTCCCTCTCCCTCTCCCTCTCCCTCTCCCTCTCCCTCTCCCCTCCCCTCCCCTCCCTCTCCCCTCCCCTCTTCTCCTCTTTTTTCCTCTACTCTCCTCTCCTCTTTCCTCCCCTACCCTCCTCTACCCTCCTTTACCCTCCTCTCCTCTCCTTCTCCCTCTCCCTCTCCTCTCCATTTCCACCTCCCTCTCCCTCTTCCCCTCCCCTTCCCTCTCCTTCCCTCTCCTCCCCTCCTCTGCCCTCCTTTTCTCTCCTCTCCTTCTCCCTCTTCTCCTCTCTTTTCCTCTCTTCTCTTCTCCCTTGTGAATCTTTTTCAAAGTTTCTTACCTGAAGATCTTGCCAGTAACAGTGCTTTCTGTTGCAGGCTCTAAAAATGCTAATCCATTGCCTCTCAGTTTACTGCATCTTTGTCAGACAGCCACCATGTACAGTCCTTTAAGCCGGCCATAGATGGTTCGATTTTCCTTCCAACGATGGGTTGCAGGAAAGAACATCACTTGATTGACCACAGACAGTGTCCTTGGAGAAATCCCTCCCGGGGAGCTATTGTGTTCTCCTGGTGGGGGGTCATCCCGGGGTGGAGAACACACAGTAATTATTGCAAGCAGCTATAACCACTGGCAATAAAAGCATTAAAAATCTTACAGTCTAGTTGATCAATTTTGAATTTTGCTCTCTGCTAAACTGGTTGAGGTTTGAATCATCTATGGCCAGCTTTAGTGGGCTGTTGGGTTGCCTATCAGGTCTATCAGATAAGCAGTTCCAGGGCTAACTGAAAGTAGTGCACGTGGCAGACAGACAAGATTACTGATAATTGTAAGGCAGTGGCTTAGCCTTGTCACTCTGCAATCCTATCACCTGTATATGGTGAAACATGAGGTCAGTCATACTGCAAAATAGATTTGGGGCTTTCCATACAGTTTCAGGCTCGGTAGTCCACTGCAGCCACATATACACTCAGGAAGATCAAATCGATTGCATATGCTATTATTTCTAGATTCAGATTCCGGGGTCAGAAAATACCAGATGACTGAATTTTAGAATAATTAGAAGTAGAAAAAAATTATTTCTATTATATTATATATAAGGAAAAAAGTTTGTCGTGTTACTTCTACAAAAGTGTACCAACAAACCTTTGTGTTGTGCTGCAAACAATTGTGGATTTTGTCTGAATTTTACTGTTCTTTAGACTATTAAATAAAAAGTAATTTTCACTTGACTAATAATACTAATTAGCGACCTAAATTACTGTAACATAACATTAACAGTAAATTGTCTTCCCACATAATTAAAGTTTAATGATTCATATTTGTTATTAAAAAAATACAAAGACCCAATTTATTAACTTGCCAACTTTGGCAAAATCAGGGGAGGGAGATAGATTATGTTAAGTGGCTGACAAATTTTCTCAATTTGTATGCAATTTCTTTTTTAGCAAAGTAGATAAAGAGTAATAAGACCCATAGGTTACACATAAATATCATTTATTAATCATATATTGCTAAATTTTGGTTAAAGTATCTCATTCCAAAGCTCAATTTGGCACAGCAAAGGTGTCTATTATCTCATCTGGACTGGAGTCTCTTCTGAGAGCTGACACTCTAACCAAAATCTTTATCAAACATTTACAAGGCCTTGATGCCTTCCATTCATGATGGCTTAGATGCTTTAAACTCTAACTGGTAATCGGAGGAGCTGGAGCTGGATAGAAGGATTGGGAGGATATATGGCAATACCCAATGCTCCATTTAGCTTCTTCCAGAGATTCCTGCATAGGATATATCTTACTCTCCAGCAGTTACATAGAATGAAACCTTTGGTCACCCAAGGCTGCTGGCAAAGTATGGCTGAACAGGCTGACAATGCTCAAATATTTTGGAATAACTTACTGTTACAAACTTTTTGGGCTGAGCTTGTATGCTTTATTTTTGAGTGGCCTACATTTGAATCTCCTTGAGGATAGATATTCATATATTGGGCCTGGTCAACCCATCACCTCCCACCAGAGTGATTAGGATTCTCCTGGGTCTCCTTGTATTTTATGCTAGGAAAGCAAAAATTTTGAAGTGGAAATCTCCAGTGGCCCCCACCTTAGAATAAAGAAAGCTCCTAGTCCATTCAGCTATTCCACCCTATAAGTTCTTGTATACCTCTGGGGATATAGGCTTTGCGAAGGTATGGGACGTTTTGCTAAACTCTACCAATGCCTCTCAGGAGGTACCTTCTTTAGTCCAAGGCTACTGCCGTTGTTCATAAATGACTATTGTAGAGGTGGTATTTACTTTGTCATAGCTGAATATATTAGAATCTGATCTATAAGATTTAAGTCCTGCAGTGCAAATGACAAGCATTGTGAAAGTGCCGATCTTATTAAATTAAACTGAGCAAACATTGATGTGAGGTTCTTTATCTGTCTAGTTTTGTTTGTTTTTGTTTTTCTATTTGCATTTTATTCTCTTGCATCCCTTGATGACATTTGTGGTTAGACAAAACATGTTGGACAGGGCTTAGTGACGTTACATCTCCCGGAAGTTCTGCGGCGGCCATCTTGATTTTTCTTCTGATTTTTCTTTTTGTGTTTTCATGCACATGTGAGTGACTTTTTAATAAATTCCTCATTTTTATTTAAATGACTACACTGTTGGATGTGCCTTTGTGTTCCTCTTCCATTACATGTGTAAAAATTGTATTGCTGGAGAGTGAATTTGTCACAGGCACCACATCCCTAAATAATATTCAAGAACAAGTAGATAGGATAATGGGACTTTTAAGGTGCTAATAGTTAATCAATGATGGAGAAAAAATAATTTTTTGTATAAAAATAATCAAACATAATTTTATTAAGGACAGTGATGCAAACATGAATTCTTTTAAAACATGTAAAAGAAAGGAGAAAGCACTTGATTATGTCTGCTCAACATGTTTCACCATCTTGTAATGGCTTCTTCAGGAGACTGACGAACATCTTTCACAAGTGAACATTCTATATGTAATAAGAAACATTATGAAAATATCAAAAATCACATATATGCAATCAATTGTTGTCATTGGATATATAGATTGCATGTATGTGATTTTTGATATTTTCATAATGTTTCTTATTACATATAGAATGTTCACTTGTGAAAGATGTTTGTCAGTCTCCTGAAGAAGCCATTACAAGATGGTAAAACATGTTGAGCAGACATAATCAAGTGCTTTCTCCTTTCTTTTACATGTTTTATAAGAATTCATGTTTGTATCACTGTCCTTAATAAAATTATGTTTGATTATTTTTATACAAAAAATGATTCCATTAAGTGTGTTTGTGAGCCTAAGCTGGTGTTGCTGGATACAACAGGTTGTCAAGGCTGTGTGTCAGCCAAGCGCTCTTAGAGCTCTTTCAAATTAGAGATCCTACGGTTCTGGTTAGAGCACTTACTGCACTTGGGGACTGCTGTCGTGGACACTCTGTGCACTGCACCTGATTCGTTATATTCACAGCAATACTAGGAAAGCTTTTTAAGACCGAGTATGAGTACCGATACTTTTTCTCAAGCACTCGCTAATATCAATTACTGATACCTAGCCTGGGTTCACATATGGCTGGTTTACAGCACAATTTCAAGCCCCATCCAGTGCAAATTGTTAAAGTGTATGACATTGGAAATCGAACCTGAAGGTACAATTTTTTTCATCTGGTTCAGGTGCGATTTCCAGTGTCATACACTTTAAAAATTTACATCTGAACCCCACAGGGACTACTGAACGAAATCTCACTGGAATCTTGAAGGTATCGGCTGTAGTACCCGAGTAGTATTAGTATTAGTATTGGCACCGATGCCAGTATCGGTGCAGCGCTATTAGATACTAAAATTTACACAATAATTGTGTTATTTATGCTTTTTCCTTGCTAATATTGCTGCAAGTTAGTTATAAATTGAAAAAGCTATATATTAAACTTAATTTAGTTAATTAAGTTTAATTATGATTTGAACAGATACAGTATAGTGTATGATTGTTAGCACTTATAGTTTATTGTCATTTGTGATGATTAAAACCAACCAAGTTTTAATAGCACACCCGTTTCACAGTACTCATGTTTAAGGTCTTGTATTTTCGGACTATTGGTGTGTGGCTTTTTTTAAATTTATTTTTTCTTTAGGTACACTTAACCAGGAATTGTTTTTTTTTTTTTTTCTTTTTTTTTGTATGTTATTCAAGCCAGGATATGCCCCATTGCATGTTTTTTGTACAACAATATGACAACACTTGATAAAAGGGAGTTATAAAAAATAAAAGTAGAGCATTATATATACAGGGAGTGCAGAATTATTAGGCAAATGAGTATTTTTGAGGATTAATTTTATTATCGAACAACAACCATGTTCTCAATGAACCCAAAAAACTCATTAATATCAAAGCTGACTATTTTTGGAAGTAGTTTTTAGTTTGTTTTTAGTTTTAGCTATTTTAGGGGGATATCTGTGTGTGCAGGTGACTATTACTGTGCATAATTATTAGGCAACTTAACAAAAATCAAATATACAGTATACCCATTTCAATTATTTATTTTTACCAGTGAAACCAATATAACATCTCAACATTCACAAATATACATTTCTGACATTCAAAAACAAAACAAAAACAAATCAGTGACCAATATAGCCACCTTTCTTTGCAAGGACACTCAAAAGCCTGCCATCCATGGATTCTGTCAGTGTTTTGATCTGTTCACCATCAACATTGCGTGTAGCAGCAACCACAGCCTCCCAGACACTGTTCAGAGAGGTGTACTGTTTTCCCTCCTTGTAAATCTCACATTTGATGATGGACCACAGGTTCTCAATGGGGTTCAGATCAGGTGAACAAGGAGGCCATGTCATTAGCTTTTCTTCTTTTAAACCCTTTCTTGCCAGCCACGCTGTGGAGTACTTGGACGCGTGTGATGGAGCATTGTCCTGCATGAAAATCATGTTTTTCTTGAAGGATGCAGACTTCTTCCTGTACCACTGCTCGAAGAAGGTGTCTTCCAGAAACTGGCAGTAGGACTGGGAGTTGAGCTTGACATCCTCAACCCGAAAAGGCCCCACAAGCTCATCTTTGATGATACCAGCCCAAACCAGTACTCCATCTCCACCTTGCTGGCATCTGAGTCGGACTGGAGCTCTCTGCCCTTTACCAATCCAGCCACGGGCCCATCCATCTGGCCCATCAAGACTCACTCTCATTTCATCAGTCCATAAAACCTTTGAAAAATCAGTCTTGAGATATTTCTTTGCCCAGTCTTGACGTTTCAGCTTGTGTGTCTTGTTCAGTGGTGGTCGTCTTTCAGCCTTTCTTACCTTGGCCATGTCTCTGAGTATTGCACACCTTGTGCTTTTGGGCACTCCAGTGATGTTGCAGCTCTGAAATATGGCCAAACTGGTGGCAAGTGGCATCTTGGCAGCTGCACGCTTGACTTTTCTCAGTTCATGGGCTGTTATTTTGCGCCTTGGTTTTTCCACACGCTTCTTGCGACCCTGTTGACTATTTTTAATGAAATGCTTGATTGTTCGATGATCACGCTTCAGAAGCTTTGCAATTTTAAGAGTGCTGCATCCCTCTGCAAGATATCTCACTATTTTTGACTTTTCTGAGACTGTCAAGTCCTTCTTTTGACCCATTTTGCCCAAGGAAAGGAAGTTGCCTAATAATTATGCACACCTGATATAGGGTGTTGATGTCATTAGGCCACACCCCTTCTAATTACAGAGATGCACAGCACCTAATATGCTTAATTGGTAGTAGGCTTTTGAGCCTATACAGCTTGGAGTAAGACAACATGCATAAAGAGGATGATGTGGTCAAAATACTAATTTGCCTAATAATTCTGCACTCCCTGTACACTATATCACCAAAAGTATTGGGACACCTGCCTTTAATGAACTTTAATGGCATCCCAGTCTTAGGCCCCTTTCACACCAGCGGTGCGCCCGACAGACTTAGTTTTGCTCAGTGGGGATCGATCCGCTGATCCCCACTGAGCAGGCGTATGACAGCTCCTTCTCCGCTTACTTTGCAGAGACGGAGTTGTCAAAGCCCCGCTCTCCTCTATGGGAGATCGGATGATAATGGACCACCTGTCCATTTTCATCCGATCTTATCCGATCTGATTCTCCAGACAGATGGAAAATAGGGTTTGGATTTCACAGACAGGATCAGATCGGGGAGCAGCAGGTGTCAGCGGACATCCACTGCCCCATAGGGCTGCATGGAGCATCCAATCAGGTCCGTCTTAAAAACTGACAGGCATACCACAGCTCATGTATAAAGGGGCCTTAGTCTGTATGGTTCAATATTGAAACATAAAAAACAGGAGAAGGGCACAATGACCTAGTGCAATATCACAAGATATTTATTGGAAAGTTAAAAACATGCCATACATTATACTCAAAAGCATATGCTGAAAGTAAGAATAAAAAAAAAAAAAGTTCCTTTTGCAATCAGGAGACCTCCAAGACAAAGATGATTTTTGATAAAGCAGGAGGACTGGAAAGCATCCTTGGTGATGGGGCTGATGCGTTTCAAGGGAGAACCGTCTTCATCAGAGATGGCTTTGAAGATTGAGTTGGCCCACCCTTATAACAGCTTCAACTCTTCTGGGAAGGTTGTCCACAAGGTTTAGGAATGTGTCTATGGGAATGTTTGACCATTCTTCCAGAAGCGCATTTGTAAGGTCAGGCACTGATGTTGTAGAGAAGTCCTGACTTGCAGTCTGCTTTCTAATTTATCCCAAAGGTGTTCTATCGGGTTGAGGTTCGGACTCTGTGCAAGGCAGTCAAGTTCCTCCACCCCAAACTCGCTCATCCATGTCTTTATGGACCTTGCTTTGTGCACTGGTGCACAATCATGTTGGCCATCCCCAAACTGTTCCCACAAAGTTGGAAGCATAAAATTGTACAAAATTTTGCCTAAAGCAGGGCCGGACTGACCATTGGGCACAGCGGGCATTGTCCCGGTGGGCCGCGGCGCCGCGAGTCATCCATGGTAAAAGTAAGTTCCCTCACTGCGGCCGCAAAATTACAAACACCGGCCGATGTACTTGCCAGTTTTCAGCTTACCGGCTCCGCGGCCAATCAGCCTTCTGCTCAGGGGAGGTGTGAGTCACACCCCCCTGAGCAGAAGGCTGATTGGCCGCGGAGACGGAAGTCAAGAAGTTCAGCGTGTGTTACTTTACTTCCCGCCGGCCGCCGGTGTCCTGCCCGGCGCGGCCAGCCCAGCCCTGCCACTGATCGGACGGCATCTCAAGCACCTGCAGCCTGCAGATGGCAGCTCCTTCGGTCCAACTCCGGGCTGCTCGCAGGGGGGGGCGGCGGGGAGAGAAGAGCAGAGAAGGTAAGTGCCTGCCTGCAGACAGTGCTGTGCAGCCCCGGCCGTGTGTGACTGCTCAATAGGAGGGGGATGGATGGGGCGGCTGCAGCCTGCATATAGAGGATTTTTGATGTTTACCTATTCCTCCCTGCTGCCGCTGGATGGATGCCTGATTCTCCTCTCTGCAGGCATTCTGCGGCTGCAGGAAAAATATGGAAATATAATAAATTTCTCTATATGCAGCTGTCCCATCCCCCTCCTATACAACTTCTTTTACTGCCCCCCCACTCCCCCAGTGATCTTAGCGCCCCCCCCCCTGTGCTCTTCAAGTCCCCATAGTACTTTTCAATCCCCCCTATGCACTCTGGCTCCCCCAGTGCTCTCCACCCCCTGTGCACCCTGGCTCCCCCCTAAGTGATTTCCAGTCCCCCCAGTGCTCTCCAGTCCCCCCCCATTCTCTCCATCCCCCTGTTTTCCCTGCCTGCCCCCCCCCCAGTGCTATCCACGCCCTGCGCCTTCCAACCCCCCTGCAATGCTTTCCAACCCCCCCCCCTTAATTCTCTCCAGTCCCCCCCCAGTGCTATCCATGCCCTGCGCCTTCCAACCCCCCTGCAATGCTTTCCAACCCCCCCCCTTAATTCTCTCCAGTCCCCCCCCCAGTGCTATCCATGCCCTGCACCTTCCAACCCCCCTGCAATTCTTTCCAACCCCCCCCCCCTTAATTCTCTCCAGTCCCCCCCCCTTGCCCTTCAGCTCCTCCAGTGCTATCTGCTTTCCCTGTGCTCTCCGGCCCCCCTAGTGTTCTTCTATCTTCTATTATGTCTGCAGTCTCCGACTTTCTCCTGTACTATGTCTGCAGTCTCCGACTTTCTCCTGTACTATGTCTGCAGTCTCTGCCAATATCCTGTACTATGTCTGCAGTCTCTGCCAATATCCTGTACTATGTCTGCAGACTCTGACCATCTCCTGTATCACGTCCGCAGTCTCTGACCATCTCCTGTATCACGTCCGCAGTCTCTGACCATCTCCTGTATCACGTCCTCAGTCTCTGACCATCTCCTGTATCATGTCCTCAGTCTCTGACCATCTCCTGTATCACGTCCTCAGTCTCTGACCATCTCCTGTATCACATCCTCAGTCTCTGACCATCTCCTGTATCACGTCCTCAGTCTCTGACCATCTCCTGTATCACGTCCTCAGTCTCTGACCATCTCTTGTATCACGTCCTCAGTCTCTGACCATCTCTTGTATCACGTCCTCAGTCTCTGACCATCTCTTGTATCACGTCCTCAGTCTCTGACCATCTCTTGTATCACGTCCTCAGTCTCTGACCATCTCTTGTATCACGTCCTCAGTCTCTGACCATCTCTTGTATCACGTCCTCAGTCTCTGACCATCTCTTGTATCACGTCCTCAGTCTCTGACCATCTCTTGTATCACGTCCTCAGTCTCTGACCATCTCTTGTATCACGTCCTCAGTCTCTGACCATCTCTTGTATCACGTCCTCAGTCTCTGACCATCTCTTGTATCACGTCCTCAGTCTCTGACCATCTCTTGTATCACGTCCTCAGTCTCTGACCATCTCTTGTATCAGGTCCGTAGTCTCTGACCATCTCTTGTATCATGTTTGCAGTCTCTGACCATCTCCTGTACTATGTCCAGCGGGAACACTCTGCAGCCGCACCGCACAGCACACCCAAGGTAAGTGGAGGTCTGGAGAGAGGAGTGACTTCTACTTAGGGATTTCTTTTGCAGATAGGCTGGGCTGGCACTGGCAGCAACAATTTTATTCAAAGAAATCAGGATTTCTTCTGCAAATAGGCTGGCACTGGCAGCAACAATTTAATTCAAATCAGGATTTATTTTGCAAATAGGCTGGCCTGGCACTGGCAGCCAGGCATAGTACTAGTCTAGTACTATGCCTGCCAGTGCCAGGTCAACCTATTTGCAGAAGAAATCCTGATTTGAATTGGTCATGTCATGATGAGATTGTTTTTTGTTAATTGTCTGATCTGATGCCACTGCCAGCCTATTTGCAGAAGAAAACCTTATTTTTCCTAATGTTTTGATCATGTGTCATGGTGACATAGATTTTGGTAATTATCTGACTCTGATGCCAGCCTATTTGCAGAAGAAATCCTGATTTGAATAAAATATTTGCTGCCAGTGCCAGCCTGCCAGGTGATCTGAGGTGTGAAGGTGCAGGAATTGGGACTGATCTGAGGTGTGAAGGTGCAGGAATTGGGGCTGATTTGATGTGTTAAGGTGCAGGAATTGGGGTGATCTGAGGTGTGAAGGTGCAGGAATTGGGGTGATCTGAGGTGTGAAGGTGCAGGAATTGGGGTGATCTGAGGTGTGAAGGTGCAGGAATTGGGGCTGATTTGATGTGTTAAGGTGCAGGAATTGGGGTTATCTGAGGTGTGATAGTGCAGGAAATGGGGGTATCTGAGGTGTGAAGGTGCAGGAATTGGGGCTGATCTGAGGTGAGAAGGTACAGGAATTGGGGTGATCTGAGGTGTGAAGGTGCAGGAATTGGGGTGATCTGAGGTGTGATAGTGCAGGAATTGGGGGTATCTGAGGTGTGAAGGTGCAGGAATTGGGGGTATCTGAGGTGTGAAGGTGCAGGAATTGGGGCTGATCTGAGGTGAGAAGGTACAGGAATTGGGGTGATCTGAGGTGTGAAGGTGCAGGAATTGGGGTGATCTGAGGTGTGAAGGTGCAGGAATTGGGGTGATCTGATTTGTGAAGGTGCAAAGCTCACTTGATTTCTTACTATTCAAGCGGTTTACAGCAGTTACTTTATATGAAGTTGACAGTTTTTTTTTTTATGTGTCTGGCACTCCCAATTTCTTTTAAAACATTTTTCGGCACACTGTGCCCAAAAAGGTGGTCTACCCCTTGATTAGAGTAACCCTCATCTTGTGCTGCTTCATACTAATTTTAGGACTCAACCATCAAAACAGGATTTAAAGTAAAACAAAAAAAAACGCATCATATGGCAGCTCTGATCTAAATCGGAACCAATCTATCAGATTAGACTAAAAAAGGTACCATAATCCAATCCACACATCCTGGAACATTAAATCCTCTCATCAAGCATCCCGACGAACGTCCCTCCCCGCCACGCCCCCCCCGCGGGCTGCTCAGTCCAAAATGCCCGGGCCTATTTTTTGTCCCAGTCCGGGCCTGGCCTAAAGAGTTCCCTTCACTGGAACTAAGGGGCCAAGCCCAACCCCCGAAGAACAACCTCACACCATAATCCCCCCTCCACCAAATGATTTGGGCTAGTGCACAAAGCCAGGTCAGTAGTAGTTTTAACCTTTATAATAAACTTGAACTTTTAATGCCACACCAGAAGTTCCTTCTCTGTTTTCTTTCTGATTGAGTTCACTGCTGGACCTTGGGTTCCAGCGGTTGATTGTGGATCATTCTGTTTGCTTGGATTTGTCTATATTTGAATCCTGGCATCCATCTATCCCATAGGGATATTGGGATAAGGTGCAGCCTGACCTCCATCCTGTGGTCCTAATAGCTGGTAAGTAGAGTGCGCACTGTCGAGGTGTGAAGAATCTTTCTTCATTCACTTCTGGAGCACCGGATTTTGTTAACACTTTAATGTTTATATAAACTTTTTTTGCACTGAAGCACATTATTTCCTGGACTTTATGGGTTTATTTATGTTATTTATGTTTTTTTTTATTGTTTGCACATATCTTTTAAATCACATACTACACTATGAGTTCCTCCTCTGTTTCCCCTTCTCATTGAGTGTACTGCTGGACCGTTTTGACTGCATGTTCTATCCATCATAGAACCCTTACTCTTGGCATCAATCTATCCATCCCAAAGGGATATTGGGTCTAGGCACAGTTATACTGTACTTCCACCTTGGGTTCCAGAGGTTGATTGCGGATGATTCTGTTTGCTTGGTTTTGTTCATTTTGTTATCCTGGCTCCTAGCATCCATTCATCCCATATGGATTTTGGGATAAGGCGCAGTTTGACCTCTATCCTGGGGTCCTAATAGCTGGTAAGTGGCTAGGGAGCACTGTCTGGGTGTGAATAATCCTTTTTCGCTTTTGGAGCACTGGATTTTGTTAACACTTAAATGTTTATATGAACTTTTTTGCACTGAAGCACTTTATTTCCTGGACTTTATGGATTGTTTATGGATTGTTTTTTTTTTTACTTGCACATATGTTTTAATTTACATATTTTCTTTTTCACTTAATTGTATGATTATTACAATGATCGTATGCACTATTTAGTGATAGCGCAACACAATATTTGTTTTTATATCTGTCACAATATGCAGGACAGAGCTGTCAGTTTACCAGCTGGGTCCTGCACAGGGTAGGTTCAGGCAATGAGGAGACTGGAAAGGCTGTCAACCCTATCTGCGATCCCCACAACACATTGCCCATGTCTGGCACTTCTTCTGCCTTCGTTTTCTCTGGTAGTTTGGCAATCTCAGAAATTTGGCAGGACGAAGACATGATTTCTAAGGGTTCACTATGCAGCTTCTATGAATAGAGAAGGGGGTCGGAAAGGGCAGACATAGATGGCACTCATAATGAGTGACTATGACAAGTCCAGCGGCTCGTATTAACCCTATCAGCACCAGAAGATTACCACTGCAGGGGTATGGGGGGAAGGGGGGCAGAGGATAGAAGATTTCAACTAGAGTCGCAAAAGACATGTCTCATTTAAACTCTTACGCCAATTGAACGCAAATATGTGGCCTCGGCTTCAGGGGGTTGTACCAGGGTAATGCCTGCCGGTAGAACTTGAGACCTTTATTTAGAGCTGATGGTCGGCTTTCTTGTAATAAAAACTGATGCAGTTAAGCAGCCGCTTGGTTGTTATTGCAAGCAGAGGGAGGGGACATCCCCCCCCCCACCTTGCCACCTTCCACAGCTCCTTCCATGGCCTGGGTCTCTCGGTGGGACAGGCACATCCATCGGCTGGCAGAAGACCCGAACGAAGCTGGATTTGACTTTGATGGGGTCTCTGATGTAGAATTCTGGAAGTCTGGGCTGGGACAGGGGGGGGGCAGGAGGAGTGGCTGCCCTAGGCTCAATGGTTTATTGCAGGGATGGGGGTGCCCTGTCCCTAACTCTAAGTCCTGTCCCTAACTCTAAGTGAAAGGGGGCGCAGTTGGGCATCTTTGCCCTTGGCGCTGGATGACCTTGTCCCAGCACTGTCGGAAGTGATGTCATGACATCACTTCCGGTTACTAAAGCCTTAACCGGTCAGCCCCGGCCAGGCAGAGTGACGTATCGATACGTCACTCGCCTGTCACTGACTTGCGAGCCTATTGCGGGCGGGCGCACGCCCGCCGAGGCACGCGCCCGCCGCGGCTCGTTCACAGACAAGTCAGTGCGTGTGTCCGGCGGACTCGATGTCCGCCGGTCACACTACGATCGCTCCTGTGAAGGGAGAAAGGCGGAGCGGCTTATGTAAACAAGCCGCCCGTCATTCTCCCTGGTGTAAAAATGAAGATCAGACAGTTCTACTATGTAGAACTGTTGATCTTTGTTTTTACACCAATAGCAATGTCCCTGCACAGTTAGAAACACGCCCCTAGGACACACTTAACCCCTCCCTGTCCAATAAAGTTAACCCCTTCCCTGCCAGTGTCATTTTTGCAGTAACAGTGCATATGTATAGCACTGATTACTGCAGTAATGTCACTGGTACCCCCAAAAGTTTTAAAAATGTCAGTCAAGGGTCCGATCTGTCCGCCGAAATGTCACAGTACCGCAAAAAAAATCGCAGATCGCCGCCATTACTCGTTAAAAAAAAAATACCAAAAATGACAAAAATCTTTCCCTTTGTTAGTAAACGCGATAACTGTTGCGCAAACCAATCAAAATACGCTTTTTGCGATTTTTTTTTACCAAACATATGTAGCGTAAAACGATTTGGCCGAAAATGTTAAAAAATTTTGATTTTTACATTTTTTTGGGGGGGAATTTCATATAAAAAAATGTGAAAAATATTGTTATTTTTGCAAAAATTACGCTCTTTTTTTTGTTTATAGCGCATGATCAAAAAATCGCATAGGTGATCAAATACCACCAAAAGAAAGCTCTGTTTGTGGGAAAAAAAGGACGTGAAATTCGTTTAGGTACAGCGTTGCACGACCGCGCAATTGTCCGTCAAAGTCACGCAGTAAAAAATCACAAAAAAAACCCTGGTCTTTTAGCAGCCAAATCCTCCGGGGCTTAAGTGGTTAAAAGGCGCCAGATTTAAAAAAAATAACAGTATTCAAAACAGCCAAACTTGACATTTTGAATGCTTTTAAATGCAGAGGAGGAATGTGGGGTCTTTTAGACCCCAGATCCTTCCATAAATAGTACATGTCACTGCCTATTACTGTCACATGGGATGTTTACATTGCTTGTGACAGCAATAAAAGTGATCACATATTTTTTTTTAAATGGACTGTGTAAAAATAAAATAAATAATAAAAAAAAAAAAACAATTAAAGTGCCCCATCTCTCCTTGCTCGCCCATACATAAGTCGTGCCACGTATGTAAACGGTGTTCAAACCAAACGTGAGATATTGCCACGTTTATTAGAGTGAGAGCAATAATTTTAGCACTAGACCTCTATAACTCTAAATAGGTAACCATTACATTTTTTTAAAGCGTCCCCTGTGGAGATTTTCAAGTACCGTAGTTTGTCGCTATTCCATGAGCGTATGCAATTTTAAAGCAGAAGATTACCACTGCAGGGGTATGGGGGGAAGGGGGGCAGAGGATAGAAGATTTCAACTAGAGTCGCAAAAGACATGTCTCATTTAACCCCTTACGCCAATTGAACGCAAATATGTGGCCTCGGCTTCAGGGGGTTGTACCAGGGTAATGCCTGCCGGTAGAACTTGAGACCTTTATTTAGAGCTGATGGTCGGCTTTCTTGTAATAAAAACTGATGCAGTTAAGCAGCCGCTTGGTTGTTATTGCAAGCAGAGGGAGGGGACATCCCCCCCCACCTTGCCACCTGCCACAGCTCCTTTCATGGCCTGGGTCTCTCGGTGGGACAGGCACATCCATCGGCTGGCAGAAGACCCGAACGAAGCTGGATTTGACTTTGATGGGGTCTCTGATGTAGAATTCTGGAAGTCTGGGCTGGGACAGGGGGGGGGCAGGAGGAGTGGCTGCCCTAGGCTCAATGGTTTATTGCAGGGATGGGGGTGCCCTGTCCCTAACTCTAAGTCCTGTCCCTAACTCTAAGTGAAAGGGGGCGCAGTTGGGCATCTTTGCCCTTGGCGCTGGATGACCTTGTCCCAGCACTGTCGGAAGTGATGTCATGACATCACTTCCGGTTACTAAAGCCTTAACCGGTCAGCCCCGGCCAGGCAGAGTGACATATCGATACGTCACTCGCCTGTCACTGACTTGTTAGTAAACGCGATAACTGTTGCGCAAACCAATCAAAATACGCTTTTTGCGATTTTTTTTTTACCAAACATATGTAGCGTAAAACGATTTGGCCGAAAATGTTAAAAAATTTTGATTTTTACATTTTTTTGGGGGGGAATTTCATATAAAAAAATGTGAAAAATATTGTTATTTTTGCAAAAATTACGCTCTTTTTTTGTTTATAGCTCATGATCAAAAAATCGCATAGGTGATCAAATACCACCAAAAGAAAGCTCTGTTTGTGGGAAAAAAAGGACGTGAAATTCGTTTAGGTGCAGCGTTGCACGACCGCGCAATTGTCCGTCAAAGTCACGCAGTAAAAAATCACAAAAAAAACCCTGGTCTTTTAGCAGCCAAATCCTCCGGGGCTTAAGTGGTTAAAAGGCGCCAGATTTAAAAAAAATAACAGTATTCAAAACAGCCAAACTTGACATTTTGAATGCTTTTAAATGCAGAGGAGGAATGTGGGGTCTTTTAGACCCCAGATCCTTCCATAAAGAGTACATGTCACTGCCTATTACTGTCACATGGGATGTTTACATTGCTTGTGACAGCAATAAAAGTGATCACATATTTTTTTTTTAAATGGACTGTGTAAAAATAAAATAAATAATAAAAAAAAAAAAACAATTAAAGTGCCCCATCTCTCCTTGCTCGCCCATACATAAGTCGTGCCACGTATGTAAACGGTGTTCAAACCAAACGTGAGATATTGCCACGTTTATTAGAGTGAGAGCAATAATTTTAGCACTAGACCTCTATAACTCTAAATAGGTAACCATTACATTTTTTTAAAGCGTCCCCTGTGGAGATTTTCAAGTACCGTAGTTTGTCGCTATTCCATGAGTGTATGCAATTTTAAAGCATGACAAGTTAGGTTATTTACTCTGCGTAACATCATCCTACACATTATAAAAACAAATTGGGCTAACTTTACTGTTTTTTTTTTTTAATTCATGAAAGTGTATTTCTTTCAAAAAATTGCATTTAAAAGACCGCTGCGCAAATATACCGTGTGACATAAAATATTGCAATGATTGCCACTTTATTCTTTGCTAAAATACATATATATATATATACATATATATATATATATATATATATATATATAATATTTGGGGGTTCTAACTAATTTTCTAGCAAAAAACACTTATTTTATCTTGAAAGCAACAAGTGTCAGCAAAAAGGGTTAGGCTTGAAGGGGTTAATGTAGGTACTGCCCCCCTTGTGCTAATTTTTTTGTACACAGAACCCCAAGAATCAAGGTGATTAAAAAGCAATAAACAATGGCCATGGGATCACAATAAAGGCTGCCCCTCTTAGCATTCAAAAAAAGTGCAAGCAAAGCCACAACACCTTCAGAACAATGCAGTTAAAGGGGAACTTTAAGTCCTTCTAGATCACTTGAGGCTGGCCCCTTTTGCAGGTATAGCTATGTAAAACATTAAAGTGATTGTAAACCCACGTTGATGACTTTTACCTATAGGTAAGCCTATAATAAGGTTTACCTATAGGTGCTGTAAATATCTCCTAAACTCGCACTGTTTAGGAGATATTTACATTGCATGCAGCTGATGATGTCATCGGCGCATACACTCTGAAGAAACGGCCGTCCGTGCCATTTCTTCAGAGCCCTGTGCCGTGACTGGCGGCTCCCGCAGCTCCGGCCAGTAATACAGCCGAAGTCCACAGGCGTGGAAGGAAGATGGGCAAAGATGGATGCGGAAGGCAGTGGGGACATTGCGAGCTTCATTGCAGGTAGCACATTATGCATTTTCTTTTAAGTATACTTCCTCTTTAAAAATAAGTGTCTATACTGTATAATATAATATAATATAATATAATATAATATAATATAATATAATATAATATAATATTATTATACAGGATTTATATAGCGCCGACAGTTTGCGCAGCGCTTTACAATATAAGGGAAAACAATACAGTTACAATACAATTCAATACAGGAGGATTCAGAGGGCCCTGCTCGTTAGAGCTTACAATCTAGAATAATATAATATAATATAATATAATATAATATAATATAATATAATATAATATAATATAATATAATATAATATAATATCTATATAATGCTAAGTTGCTCTCCATTTTTAGGCACTGCCGAAATTGTAGAGGCCGATCTGCTGACAACCATAAAAGAGAATTCAATCCTTTTATCCTTTACAGCCAAGGAGGCTGCTTCTGTTTGATCTGCAACTGCCATGGCGTTGCACATGTGATCAGTTATGACACCAGCCATTTGATGGTTTGAAAGTTTGATTGAGGACAAAACAAATGTAACATTTAGCAATCCTGGCATTCTGTTTATTGAAACTGTTAAATCAATGGGTTTAGTTCCACGTTAAGGGCTCTGGGCATCAGCAAAATGGCAGGAAGAAACAGAAGCAATGCTGGAGACAACTTACAGCACACACCGATTTTGGTAGAAAAATTATTAATGTGGACTGTATGTTCTTTGCTAAAGAACATTATTTTTTATCAAGTCGTTATATGTAAAGTTCCGCTTTAAGAATGCGCAATAACGCTTGCTAAGATCCTTGGAGTCCATACAGTTCACCTGGAGAGTGTTTACACGGTGCATGCTATAAACTGCTAGAACAATAAACACCTAAAAAGAAAAAAAATGTCCGACAGTTCATACCAAACACTTGTTTCCAATAGCGAGATTCCTTAGATAGCAGACTTTTAGAAGATCCCATCTGCACTTGTCTCCTGCAGTCTTACACGTGGGACGGCTGGGCTGGAAGCTTCTTGAAAAGATTGAATTTGGTCAAGGATAAAAGGAGCCGCCTGTGACGGAAAACTTTGATGTACACTCTGCAGTTTCACAAATCTTGCAAATCGGTTTCACGAGATGACTTACAGCACACCCAACACACACACACACAGAAGACTTAATAGACTTAGAGAATAAAAGTTCGGGCTTTAGCTAAAGAAATATATCTGCTGCAATTTAAGGTAATCATTAGTCATTTTTTCCATCAACCCAGTGACACGGGGAAAGAAAGATTATCCGCTGTAAAAGTCCCCACTGACTTTCATGATATTACTCGGATTCACTTTTGTGAGCTCCTGTGACATCAGATATTATGAATTGCTTACAGTGTGACAAAAAAATAAAAGAAATTTTTGGCATGTCTGCCGTGGAGAAGCTATAATCCACATTACACTCAGTAGTTGGCTTTCTTTGTCACTTTTCCAAACAAACAGATTAAAGAAGAACCCAAGTTTATTGTTCAAACTTTTATTTCATCTGTACAAATTCGCTGAAAAACCTTTCTTACTGCTAAATTATCTTAAAGTGAAACTGCCATTACCTTAGGAAATATTAAAGTGACCCTGTCAAGTTAAAAAAAAAAATTCAAGGTGAAAGATCTCTGCAATATTTAAAGTAACCTCTCCGACGGCTCTTGCCCCCTTTCTTTTTGCTCTAGCACAGCAGCCTCCATAGGCGTCTTTAGCGCTCAACACTTTTGTGAGTGTTCCCTCTCAGTCACCTAAAAAAAATCTAGATCAAATTAAAATCTATTATACTACACTCAACTCTTCAGTGGCCCATGTTTCCTACTTTCCCTTCACTGTAGCCCCCAGCAGGCTTGCATTCCACACTTCTGGGGGTGTCAGATGCCTGTATCTTAGCTGATATTTCTAATTTTTTTTTCTTTATTTATGTTTCTTTTATAATGAATCTTGTTAAAATGAATATCAAATGGGGCACAAGTAAACTTGTAAAATAACCATAATAGAAGTCCTTTCTAACAGTCTCTGTAACATCCACAGTCTTTGACCATCTCTTGCAGCAGGTTGTAGGCAGGTGTAGTTTAGCCTCCCTGCAGGGGTGGTGCTGTTTGGCCACTGCTGTTCAGGGAGGGTTGGGGACAAGAGGGGAAACAGGTTCCTCAAAGGCCTCTATGTGTCATTAGGGGAGCAGTTGTCCAATTGAGCTGCCATCCATCTTTGACATGGGAAGTTTTTTAAAAAGCACTGTTCCCTTCGGGTTGGCGTGCCCAGGGGGTGTGCCAGGTGTGCCTGGGCACACCCTAATCACTATATGCATTGCCGATTCCCCCTACTGCCCAGACTCCTCCCCCTTGTTGGCCCCTCCCTCTGGCTGCTGTGGGGTATGTTTTAGGATGCAGAGTGGCGGAAGGAGCTAGTAAATATGTAACTTACCAGCCCCTTCCTTTTCTAAATGAACACAGTGAACACACTCACTCACCGTGCTCATTCATAACTGAAACATAGTAAACGTTACTATGCTTCAAATTTGCGAATGAACAGGAAGCCACTCTGCACAGAGCATTTCCCATTCATTCACTGCTCCGTGTAGTTAAGGCTGCAGAGAAAGGCATGTGTGTTTGAGCTTTGGGGTGCACACCCTAATGCTACTGGCTGCGCACATCTATGCATATCTGCAATCTCTGATCCTCTTTTGTAGAATATCTGTAATCTCTGACTATATTCTGCAGCATGCCTCCAGTCTCCGACCTTCTTCTGTGCCAGATCAGAAGGCTCTGATAAAGGTTCATAGCTTTTCTGGAGTATTTTCTTGAATTTGTACACGTGGTACAAATGATCATCTTACTTGAAGGACTTTTTGAAACATTTAATAGTTAAGAGCATCAAATACAACCAACACATGTCGAGGAAAAAAGCCTCCTCCTTCTTCAGGGTTTGAACCTTGATATTAATAAAATCTTAACAGAAAGTACTAAACCCATTTTAACCACTTGCCGACCGCCGCAAGTACATATACTGCGGCGGTCAGCCCCTCACAGGCAAAGTGACGTATGGGTATGTCACTAGCCCGTGAGGCTCTGGGGAGCGAGCGCGCGCCACCGGAGGCGCGCTCCCGCTCGGTCACGGACCCCCCCGCGCGTGTGCCTGGTGGACCCGATGTCCGCCGGGCACTCGCAATCGTCCGTTAGAGTGGGAGAAAGGCAGGCGGCTGATGTAAACAAGCCACCTGTCATTCTCCCCTGTGTAAGAACAGTGATTATACGTTTCTACTATGTAGGACCGTTGATCACTGTTCCTACCCCTGAAGCCACAGCCAATCACAGTTAGAATCACGCCCCTAGGGACACACACAGCCCCTCCCTCTCAAACAAAGTTACCCCTTCACTGCCAGTGTCATTTTTACAGTAATAGTGCATATGTATAGCACTGATTACTGTAGTAATGTCACTGGTAACCCCAAAAGTGTCAAAAATGTCAGTCAAGGGTCCGATCTGTCCACCGCAATGTCGCAGTCCCGCAAAAAAAATCGCAGATCGCCGCCATTACGCGTTGAAAAAAAAACAAAAATGACAAAAATCTTTCCCTTAGTTAGTAAACGCAATAACTTTTGCGCAAACCAATCAAAATACGCTTTTTGCGATTTTTTTTACCAAAAATATGTAGCATAAAACAAATTGGCCTAAAATGTTAAAACATTTTGATTTTTACATTTTTTTGGGGAATTTCATATAAAAAAATGTGAAAAATATTGTTATTTTTGCAAAATTGACGCTTTTTTTTGTTTATAGCGCATGATCAAAAAATCGCACAGGTGATCAAATACCACCAAAAGAAAGCTCTGTTTGTGGGAAAAAAAGGACGTCAAATTCGTTTAGGTACAGCGTTGCACGACCGCACAATTGTCCGTTAAAGTCACGCAGTGTCGAATCGCAAAATACCCCCTGGTCAGGAAGGGGGTAAAATCTTCCGGGGCTTAAGTGATTAAGGTTTGAAGAAGACTATTGTCTAGGGAAGGCACTGCATTCTCTATCTTCTTTTGCATGCCTGCAGTGTCTGGCCATGAGGAGCCAACTGTAGTCTTTCTGTCCCTTATGTGGGTGCGGGCTAGGGTGAAATGGTATTTTTATGCCAGGCCGACTGTGACTACTACGGACTGTCCACTAAATGTGATTGACTGTGTAATGTCAAGTGACTCCGAAATGAAGGTATGCCCTTGTGATTTCCTGAACACCACCAGTACAGTGCAGGAAAACGACTTTTATGTGTGGATATTCTTTCCTTGGGGATATAAAAGTCAACAGCTGGGAAAGTTGTGTGGAGGCCCATGGCAGGGAGCAGGGCACAAGATGGTGGATGATTCCGCAGGAAGCCTCAGCAGGAGGGATAGTGTTCTAGCAGGGCTGAAGTGGGGTATGGACTTGTGCTCTTGGTAACAAATACAGCCAACCATGTAGCCCCTCTTCCACATGAGGGCTGAGTACTTGTTCTTCTTTCTCTTTGGATGATGCTGATGGCTGTATTTAGTGAGCACACAGGGTTTAGTGATGTTAGGAAGTGGGGAGAGGACCACCTGACAGAAAAGGTAGTTACACTCTTCAGATTATTTATACATTGGGACATTAACGAAACCAATGAGTGGCTAGACAGAAATAGAAAAGCTTGAAATATGGAATGTAGCCATTAATAATGTCTGAAATACATTTTTTTTTGTTCTTTCTGAATAGAGTTCTTCTTTTTTTGTCAGAATTAAACAAGGAAATCTTTTTCCTAGACATTGCTTAATGTTTTATTTCCCTTTATTTATTTGAAATATTCGTCATCTTAGAATTGCTTTGAATGGATTAATTGCTCTGATTTAATTGTTCTGTGTTGTATGACTAGCAACTATTTTTCGCGTTGACGTTTTTAATTTGGAAAATGTAAGAGATTTTTCATGGTCAAAGTTTAAAGTGTGTTTTAAGTTTTGTAATTATTAAAGTGGTTCTACTTGAAAGACTCCTGCTTTGTGCAGTTAATTCTGTGAAGGGGGCCTTCCCCTAATTTCAAGCCTTCAATACTTTAACTTGCAAAGGGCGCCAATAAAGAAATGAGCCCCAGACCCATCTCACTGAGAAGCTTTACTAAGAAAAGTTAGTAGTAGTTAGTTACATTCAACTTGACTTGTTCTGTAATGTTGAAGACGTTTCGTCTCTCATCCAAATAGCTTCCACAGCTCTAATGAGTGTCAGGAACATACACCAGCATTTACAGTCACATGGGTAACTCAGTCACCTTAGTCTAATCACCATAGAGTCATGTATTGTATCAAGGCATATGTTTAGGTAGGTCGGAAAATTTGTGGAGCCATTATGTTCTATTTTCATAATCCAATCCCATGGTGCTATGATGTCTGTGACAGGTATTAATTGTTCTTGTTACATGGCTGAGGGTACAAATTGCAGTTAAATAGCTATAGTAACTGCATTCTATGTTGGTGGGAGATGGTTTTGAAGGCTCACTACCCTACTTAGGGATGGTTTGCCCAGTTTGATGTATATGGTCTCTTTCATGCCTCTTGTGAGTAAGTTGTCCTTTATGTTCTGAGAAGATATTGGCAAGGGCTGGGCTGCTAGGTTTTATTTCTTGAGGCAAATTTAGTTTTTGGCTCTCCTGTAATCAACAGGGCAGAATTGATTGCTTTGGGGGGCCTGCAGGCCTGCTTCCCTCTGTTTTTTGGAGCTTTCCACGATATAGTGGGTGGAAGAGTCATACAGGCTGCCTGAATATTTATGCAGCCCCATACAATCTCTGGAGAGGTGTGTCCAGATGGTGGTTGGGGAGTGTATGAGTCTAGAGCCCAGAGGCCTGGGTTCTTGTCCAAGAGGAGAAGCTCCCAGCCAGGGAGGGCTGCTTGCTTTCCTGGATGTCCTGCTGAAGGTCCAGCTTGCTCATTAGGATCCCAGCCATACTGAGAGGACCTGCTCAGCCACAGACCCTTTCAGGGATTAAGAGGGGTGCCACTGAAGACCTGCCTTGGGAGATAACAGGGGGAGCCTTTCTGCTGGAATTATTACATAATTACATTCCAAGCTGGAGAGACACTGAATACTGACCCAAGGGGGAAGAATTTCAGTGACTGTTGCCTTTATCACCCCTGCTGCACAATGTGCTAGGCTTTCCTGGCCTGGGTCACTGCTTTTGGTGCCCCAGTGCTGTCCACTAAATTTCCCACTGCTCTGGGACATTGACTGGACAGCACTGGGGCACCAATAGCAATAACCCAGGCCAGGCAAGCCACAGCAGAGCTACTACAAGGAAAAGTGTATAAGAGTATCTCGCAGCTCCCTGAACCCTATCCAAGTTAATGCCGCAGTAAAACTTTAAAAAGCTAACCCTTATGGACTTTTATTTTTTGCATCAGGTGTGAAGTTGTTGTTTGCCTGGTTATTGTGCGGGATTAGAACCTGGGACATCAGAGAACCTGATCAGAACCAAGAAAATCCACGGCCCTAGCCAAGGGTAGCACTACAGGAAGCTCCTGCACCATTGTGAAATGAGTGAGCATAACCACAAAATAGTTTATGTCAAATCATACTTTTGCTTATTTTTGTTCAGTATCATTTTTTTGTTATCAACAAGGCACTCTGTCTGTAATAGATCTTGCCACATTGTCACATTTTCCACATTGCTTCTATGTCCATAAATTTATGGTTGTCAAATTCTTTATTCTTATTACCTAATTTTTTATGTAGCCTATAAACCATGTTGTCCCACTTCCCCTCCCCTACCCCCATCCCTATTTGTTCTGTATTGCTTGGGTTACTTCTGTTACTAAGTGTGCTACATCTACCATGTGTTATGTAAAAAATGTCAGTTTTGAAAATGTAATTTGGGATGCTTATAACACACTAAAAGTTTAGAATTAGGCGGTTCTTCATAAGGCCATAATGTTGGTTAATTTTGGAAGTAATAAGAGAGGAGAATCATGGGGACAGATCTTTCTAATGTACAACGTCCAACCTCCCTTCTTCCATGATATCCTCTGGCTGCAGCTTTTTGGACTAGTACAACATTTAGCACACAGATAATGTAAAAGCCAGGTCACTCCACATAAAACACTCCAATCCTTCACCAAGCATCCAAGGAGATGTACATTTACCAGATTAAAAAGATCAAGTGACACCTGAATTGACATGATTGCTTGGTTTAATGCATTGCATTTAATAGTTTGTAACATTTTTAATAAAATTACTACACAAGGAGAATCTTTTCCATGTTACATCTTTCTCCCCTCCAATGATATGGCATTCTAACATTACACGTTACTGGGCAGCTTACAGACAGTGGAGAGAAATGACAGCTAGCATGAATGCAAGGTCAGGACTTTGCTAGAATAGAAGCTAGGAGACTGAAAATACACTCTAAAGCCCATACAGAGCAAAATATGTGTAGTCATATTTGTTAGGCTAAGTGGGCAACTCTTTGGGTCCTCAGGTGTGTATTGGAGTATTTGATATGGAGTGGTGCAGCTTATACACTCAGCTTATACAAGACAATTTTGGGAGTTTTCCTTTTAGAGATGAATTCACATAATGTAGTCATATCAACTCAACTTAAAGAAATATCTGGGAGGTTTTGGGAAATTAGATAAAAACAGAAGCAGCTGCTAGTAAAAAGTTTATTATGTGGTAATCTTTCATGGTAAAAAAATGTATTCCCATGGGTTCTGAAGGAGATGGCAAATTTGGTGTGTTAAGAAAAAAAGTAGAAATAAGGTCAGAAACATTGTGGGCATAAAAAGTAGCATGAGCCACTTATTCTAAAAATTGTGCCAGGAAAACGAAAAAATGACACAGACTCTGGGCCTTGCAGGCAGCAGGAACCTTTTGGCGGCAAGATAACTAGAGCAGACTGTATAGGTGCATGAGTAGCGTGAGACGTACATTTAAAACATTGTACCAGAGATACAAAGACAAAAAAAATTACTGAGAGCTTGGCCCTGGAAGGTGACAGAAGCCTTGGAGTAACAAGGAAACTAAGGCTGGGTTCACACATATGCAAATAGGTATGCGGGTTTCCCCACATTCAATTTGCATGACAGGAGAGTGCGACCGGCTCCTAATGGAGCCGGTTCACACAGCTCTGGGGCTGCCGAGGTCCACATTTAAAAAGGTTCCTGTGTGTCTTTGGTTCTGAATTTGGTTTGCGAATTCAGGCAAAAATTCAGACCTGATTCACACCTGAATTGGTGAACAGGGACGCACCGGACCCCATGCTGTAAACCACGGCCACAACAGATGTGAACCCACCGCTTAAAGCAGTAGGCATAAGTGCACAATAGTTTGAGCCACTTATACCAGAAGCTGAAGCAGTGATAGTAATTAGTAAGATATTGTTCAGAGTTTGGAACCAAAAAACAAGTGAAAAACCTCCTGGGCTTGAGAGCAGACCCCAGAGTTGGCAGTTGCCTAGATTTCCATCGTGTTTTTTGTGGCCTTGCTGTCCTCTCAAGACTGGGGAAGTCTGGATATGCTGAAACTATAGGCAAAACAGAGGGCACACCAGCCTAGTGCATTATCCTTAAAAACATGTATTTTATTATTTAAAAGTGGTAAGTAATATACTCACAAACCAACATGTGTATCAAAGCTTGTCAAAATACAACAAATATCCTTGATACATCTCAACTCATAGCAGCACAAAACAAATCCAACCGGTCTGGTAGGTGGCATAGGTGCATGATTTTTTTTTTTGCAGTCACATGGCTCCCAGAAACTGCCAAAAATAGCACTGTCATTTGTATTCATCTATGTACATACAAATTAATGAAATGCATTCCAAATCTATTGCCATCTCCCCTAACCCCCCTCACAGCAAAAAAAGAAAAAAAAAAAAAAAAGAAAAAAAACAGAAGTGACCAGAAGAGGGTAACAGAAAAAAAAAAAAGAGCTCACTTCTATATACTAGTCAGGGAAGGCTTGCCGATAGTGAGGATGTTGCTCTGAGGTGCAGGCGCAGGCCAGCAGGTAGCCATGTAGGTGTGTGCAAGCGCGCTGACACCAAATGGACTAATTAAACTGGACTGCTGCAATATCTCATTGTTGTCTGATCTACAGCATTTCCATGTAATCCGTTACCAGTTCCTGTACTTGACTCCCTGTTGCTGACCCAACTTGACTTTGACCATGCTTGAACACTACCTACCCAGACCCCAGGTTGTCTCTGGAATCTGCCTCCACCTTACACCTTACCTAATTGCTCTACCGCTGCTCTACCGCTTGGCCTGTGACCTGTTTACTCTTCTGAATGCCATTCATGCTTGATCTGCTCATCTGTTACTGACCAAGCTTGTCTGAGCTTGCATCCTGCCTACCAAGTGCCTGCTGATTGGTCCTCTCATGACTTGGTCTCGCCAACCGGCCCAGCACCGGCAATCTTTTATGTGCCTGCTAAGCATTAGCCAGTCTGTTGTCTTCCAGTCCAGGTCTGCCAGCACCTACCTGCTATCTTCGCCACCTGACTCATCCCTGAGGAAGCATCAGCTACCTACCTGCGCAGACCACTGGACAAGCTACAGGCTATTATACCTCGCCATGCTCTTGAGGCCGCTGTCTCACTACAAGAAGTCCCTGAGCTGGGGCTGTAAGAGAGCCCTAGCTCCTCTTATCAGACTCTACCACCAAGTAAGTGATAATACTACAAAGTTAGGTCCTGCAGTGTCCCACAGATTTCTCTCTGATTAAAGCAGCAGATAGAATTCCATGATCCCAGGAGAGGCTGGTCGCATGACCCATTCATGTTACAGGGCTCTCATTTCAGCTATTTTTGTTCTCTGTTTCTCTATTAAAAAAAAAAAAAAGCTCTCTGCCAGATCTAACCGAAAGCCAAAGGAGTGTTAAGCACATCTACTTTATTTTTTATTTTTTTCAAGCAGCATTATGGCCATGCCATCCGCACAGGAGATCGCATGTAATGAAGGAGCAGTGCGCTCCGAATTACATGCGATCTCCGCAGCCGCACTAGTGTGAACCGGCACAAAGCCAAGATATTTTGGGCCTGGTAATGGTAACTCATCTGATGTGTTGTGCTGGTGGCAGGAAGGATGGCACGGCAGGCCAGGCAGGTGCTGTGGTGGCAGGTGGCAGGCCAGGCAGGTGCTGTGGTGGCAGGTGGCAGGCCAGGCAGGTGCTGTGGTGGCAGGTGGCAGGCCAGGCAGGTGCTGCGGTGGCAGGCCAAGCAGGTGCTGTGGTGGCAGGTGGCAGGCGGCAGGCAGCTAGGGCACTGGGGCACTGTGAGGTGTCCTTCAAGGAGCCAGACTTTATTCTCTGGAGTGGAGTCGGCAGACGCAGGCAGGACTCAGGAGTCAGGAGTCTCAGGACACCACACCGCGCACTGCTGGAGGGGGTGGGGGATGGAGCACTGTTTAGGCGCGCGCGGAGGAATAAGTTCCTCCTCCGCTGTGAATGCTGGGGCGGCGGGCCGGGCGTATGACGTCGCGGTCAGTGTTTGTGATACAGAGGGTCCGGGACACAGCAGTCAGCGGTCGGCATCGATGGATTATTGTTGTGTCTGCAGAGCGGCGCCCCCCCCCTTTTCGTCAGTGGATCGGCCCTGCGTACCGGTACGCTAAAATGACGTTCTGGGCGCAGGGAGAGGTGGCGGTGCCTTCAATTCTACCATCCTAGCAACTGGCCCACAAGTACTATAATGACAAATACAGCCCTGGCCAAGCCTGCACAATAGGAATAAAGTTTAGAAGTGATTTACAATTGAAGGTGGAATATTCCTTTAAGCTTGTGTTCAGATGGAGAAAAGCACAACGCAGTCATTTACAACTCTCAAGAACCGAAAGGCACTGGGCAAATTGCTATTACACATTTGTTTGCTCCAATCTCCAGCGAAATCAGCCAGGATTGACTTAAGCATATATATGCCTGATAGAATCTGATCAGCGAAAGTTTACTTAGCGGAAATCTTGTTATTAAAGGTTTGTGCAGTTCGCTGAGAATGTTAATCACGAGGCAATCAATGGAGCAATTACATTCTCTGAAACGTCAATACATTAGAAAATATGAAAAGAAATAAAATACTAACACTTCTATAAGACGGCAAGAGGAAAAAAAAGAAGTACTAAAGCAATTGCAATTACTTAATGTAATTACAGGTTACTACAATTAGTTCTCCCTAGCAGATTGCGGTGTTATGATTTGTTTGTCAGCCGTGGTTGAAATGAATGCTTTGTTCTTAATAGTTGACTGTGTAAAAGTTTTGCCTCGGAAAACATTAGCGGAACAGTTTCATTTAAAAACTATGCCACAGTCGAATGTCAATGTTTGCTGTGAATGGACGAAAGGCACTTAGTATACCGGCTGGGTGCTTCTAAATGTGCTGCAAAAGGCCTGTAAAGTCTGAAAATCCTTGTGACCAACAAGAACTCAAATTTCTGCCATTCCCTGAATTCCTTGGCCTCCCCCTCTACCTTGTTTTCTTCACCCTGACCCTGCTCTCTTTAGAAGAACCTCTGGACCCTTTATATATAAAGAATTAAACTAGAACTAAAAGCATTTCTTTTCATTTTGGTTGGGAGATTATAACCCCTGTCAACTTTTGTTTGCCATTTGTGTCCTATTAGGAAGATTTCCCTTAAAACAGAACTGTATCTGAGCACCAGAAACTGAAAATTCTATTTAATTCATAATTCAATACTTAAAGCGTAACTCCACTTTTGTTGAGAAAAAAAAAAAAACATTCCCCCCTCTGGGTGATCTCTGTACATTACAAGGATTTTAACAAACTTTGTTGCAGATTCCTACCTTTTGTTATCCTGAAGAAATCCTGTTTGTTCCTCTGTGCCTATGTGCTGAGTGGGTCAAATGGGAGTGGTTTTATAATTATCTATCAGCGGTGGCAGCTGCAGAGCTCTAATGAGGAAATCTGCTGGGCCTGCATCCCTTTAGATGTGTTCCTTTTGAGAGTATCTCACTAAAAATTACATTTTATTGCAGGGGATGCCAAAAATTTGACTTTAATCTTAAGCAGACTCCTGGGAAAATTGGTGAGCCAATCACACAAGCAGGAAATGATGTTTCTGGGGTGTGGTCAGTATACATTCTGTGTGCAGAACACCTCCAGGTAGCCATATTGCATTGGATTTTACAGAGAGGTACAACAGCTGCAGATTGAAAAGGAAAAGTCATTTTTAATAACATTTCATTACAATATGATTTGCGTCACAATTGTATACGCTATATTGTTTTCTCTTTATTTGCTATTTTTCTTTCCTACGAAAGTGGAGTTACCCTTTAAACCACAGTTTATTTTATTATATCTAGAAAGAAGAAGTCTAGACGGCCGCACACTGCTTGAATCGCCTTTAATGGTTCCAAATATGTAAAAGTGACAATCCATACAGCACATGGAAGTAAAAAACAGATCAGCTAACGCATTTCCCACCTATCTTGGTGCTTAGTCATAGCTGGAATATTGGTCACACACACATGTATATATATATATATATATATATATATATATATATATATATGCAAAAATAAGCAGAATTAAACATATCCGTGTGTGGCCAATGAAAACATAGACAGGTAATTAATCATCCCAACAGAGAGACCAATCACTCGTCTAACCATAGATAAAAACATCCTAGGCAAAAAAGCCCTAAACAGTTTAGAAAACTTGATAAAAACTAAAATGTGAACCTTACAGCATAACATAGACTTCTGTACCAGATGCATAGATACATATGTATATTGTTTTATACTATATTCATTGAAAATGTCACATTATGCACATCTAAACGTACCAAAGTAGCCACGGTAAGATCGATCAATTATGCATATAACATATATAAACCTAGCCAAACCTATGGCAAGCATGTCACTAAAGAGCAAGATCTCCACACCGGAAAAGCATATGTGAACCTATATATAGGCTACTAAATAAATATTATACCTTGATGTACAAAATATATATTCTCACAGGGTGTATTGATGTATAGATAACTGTGAATTTGAGTGGGATACGTCCCCTAGTCATAAAAGTGGGGGCCCTAAAATTCAAACCTGCGGGCTTCCTAGTATTTCATCTTTATTTAATTATACTCGCATATTAATTTTATTTAAATAAAATATATTGACTTTTTTGTAAAACCAAATTGAGGTTCAGTTTATGTGTAACATACCAAAATATGGCCATCTTAGTAAGAAGGTGAAGTTTGACTGTCTTTTACAAACAATTCATTGTCATCTTTAAAATCACTATGAGGCTTGGCTCTGATAGTTCCAGAGTAGAACATGGTCACTGAAACCAGAATGAGGCTTGGCCATCTATTTCATATATACAGCATTCCATGCTCTCGATGACGTCAATTGTGATGAAACCCGTAGGGTTGAGTTTACGCTCTTGACGTCACCATGCACGTTGGTCGGATCGGATCCTGGGACTGGTACTCTTTTACTTTCATGCTTGCTTTAATGACTTATCTTTTGAGTGACTAGTATTCCCCATTTTACAATAAATCTATTATAAAATTTTACAATGTGGCCTTTTAGGATTGTTTCCGCTACATTTTATGGAACAATATTTTTCATTACTTGGAAGACTGCACTAACTAAAGAGTATAAAAGGAGCAAAAGGTTTCCATCTCAGATGATACAGCGTTTCTGACTCTTTTTAATTACGACTCCACAATTTCTGGTAAAAAGCCACGTTTTACATTATAGTGGAGGCACACTTGGGTGATTTACCTTTTGGATTGTTATGTTCATTTATACATTGGACACAATTACTGGGCTTGAATGAAATTGGAACCTTTACATTTGGAACCTTTATTCTGTGTCATTATAGACTGTCTTACCACATGGGACTCACTTTTTGATTTCTATGCACTAGACTTTTCCTAGAAGTTGGCAAATTGAATTTAATTTACTGTTAGCATGGTAAACAAAAATGTTATATGTACTGTTCACAATTCAATCTGATTGTTCCTTTTCCAGCTGCTTTTTCCATTTGATCTACCAGTGCAATATTTTCTGTTTCTAGTCTCCTGCAGCAGGACTGGACCCAGGAACTCTGCGGCTGTTGCCTATGCCTCAGACTATTTATGAGCTCTTTCACCACCTTCTGGGCACACCTCCCCAGGAATTTGCTGAAGTTCCATAAATATCCATGCTGCTTGCTCTGTTCTTCCTCCCACTATGCTTCTAGAATCCTCTAGGAGACATGAGGTAGTAATAGAGTTACAACCTATGAAACACTGAGCAGTCTTAATTAATAAACCCTTTGATTACTGTGGAGCTAACTAAATTTACCTTACAGCCTACTCTACACTACGAGGGTGCTACAAATATATACGGTATATATTTCAAAAAGCGTAAAGCGATTGTGAAATATTTCCTTTTTTTAAAAAAAAAACATCTTTATACCTACCTACTCTGTGCAATGCAATTGCACAGAGCGGCCCCTAACCTCTTCTCGGGTCCCCCACTGGTGTTCCTGGCTTCTCCTCTCTGTCCAGTTCCCCACTTCCCATGGGGGCACTCGCGCATCCCTGCTCCTGAGCCCCGCTGCTGTGTCCACTGACACAGACAGTGGGACTTGGCCCCGCCCCCCATGTCACTGTAGTTGACAGCAGCGGGAACCAATGGCTCCTGCTTCTATCAATCTGCAAAATTAAGAGGGAGACAGCAGTGAGACCCGCTGCTCTCGTGCACGTCACTGGAACGTCCTGCAGCACAGAAGGTTTTTTACCTTAATGCAAAGAATGAACTAAGGTAAAAAACCTTGAGGCTTTACAACCACTTTAGGATTTTAAATACATATTTGTGAATATTCTTAGTAGCTTTTTCACACAATAACTTTTTCATTGACTTGACCTTTAAATAACGACATTGAATTATTTCTTTTTTAGGCAATATAAAAAGATACTTAGAGCTGACCAAGGTACAAGCTGTGGGGGCAGACAAATAAAAACTTTGAGTTGCCTGGAGACAGCCGGCATTCCGCAGAACAGAAAATGACATAAAACCACCTGAAAGGAAAAAATAAAAACAGAAATAATTACATCTGATGGTTCCAAATGCCGAGATGGTGAACAACCATCAATCAGGCCTGCATTAGTGATGTCAGACCCTCCTTATTTACTCAGGACGAGATCCTCTGAACAGATATGTGTCACCTTGCAATGCAATCTCAGCAGCGGAAAACAGACTGTTCCGAAGGTTATTATGGAGAATTAATCATATTTGTGACTGTGGCGATGGGCAACTCCCACATATTTATCCGTCCATCAAGGCTGAGCCCGGGAATTGTTCTGCAATGATTTATTGGACATCAGATTGTGTTTGTTGCTGTCTGCTTCTTCTGCGGCTACGAAGTCTATTTCTTTGACTTTTACCTCCTGGGAAATGTGTAAACAGATTTGTACCATGTTTAGATAAATGGCTGGAAATTAAAAGAGATTTTATTGGGCAGAGCTCCAGGTACGAAATGAGAGTTCATTCTAGGCAGTTGCATGCTGCGTATTGTTTTTCACCCATTTGGAAGTCCAGTCATGCGGAGATAGGTGGTTAGGTGTCAGGGAGGAAGTAAACACTTGTGTGGAGTTTTTTGGTAATCTTGAATGACCCTTGAGCCATAGTGACAGGCCTCTTAAATGTTGGGAGTAGGGCATGTATAGGAGTTAAAGGGATAATAAACCCTCAGTTTTTAGGAACTTTCGGCAGCTGATGTAATCATTTACTGAGTATGCAGCTTCTTTATTCTAAATTCCTTCTCTATGTTCCAATTTAAAGTTGTTCTAAAGGCAGAAGATCTTTTTTTTTTAATCGAAAAACAAACACAAGGGTGCACCAGCCTAGTGGATTATCCTCTAAAAAGGTTGTATTGAATAAAAGGTATAAAAATACTCACAAACAAGTTCTTGATACAAGCATATCAAATGGGTATATTGCCATCAGCATCAACATCAAAGGGGTGTATCTTCCTCTGAAGCTGGAAAGGCTTACGCGTTTCAAGGCTTAGCCTCTTCCTCAGAGCTTCTGAGGACGATACACCCCTTTGATGTGAGGCTAAGCCTCAAAACGCGTAAGCCTTACCAGCTTCAGAGGATGACACACCCCTTTGATGTTGATGCTGATGGCAATATACCCATTTGATAAGCTTTTATTAATAAAACCCGTTTGTGAGTATTTTTATACCTTTTATTCAATAAAACCTTTTTAGAGGATAATGCACTAGGCCGGTGCGCCCTTGTGTTTTTCGATTTCAGTGGTCCCAGATTACCCTGGTCTTGTAAGGGGCTGCAAGGCCGAAGCATGCAAGTGATGAGAAGTAGAAGGCTTTTGGTAGCCGCATGAGTGTGGCTGGATGTGGTTAGAAGATCACCTCTCAGAGCGCAGGAAACAGGTGCTTTGCACTGATTTTTTGGTTTGTTAGAATATTTTCTATATTTTAATGCCTTCTATGCATTAAGATAAAAAAACTTTTGTGTGCAGCAGCCCCCCTCATACTTACCTGAGCCCCAACTCAATCCAGCAATGTTGTTTGAGAGCCAAAGCTGTCTGGATCTCTCCCTCCCGATTGGCCAAGACACAGCAGCAGGCACCATTGGCTCCAGCTGCTGTTAATCAAAATCAGTGAGCCAATTAGTAGAGAGAGATGGAGTGGGACGGGCTGGGCTGCGGCTCCATGTCTGGATGGACACATTGAGCAGCGGCTTGGCTCAGGTGCCCCCATAGCAAGCTGCTTGCTTTGGGGGTACTCAGCAGGAGGGGGGGGAGGGTCAGGAGCGCGGGACCCGAGAAGAGGAGGATTGTGGCTGCTCTGCACAAAACCACTACACAGAGCAGGTAAGTATAAAATGTTTGTTATTTTTAAACAAAAAAGAAAAAAACAAGACTTTAATATCACTTTAAGCTGGTGCCATGACCACTGCCCATTTTTCCTTTCTCTTGCAGTATCCTATGGAGCTACCTTTGCATGCAGAGACTAGAGTTGTGAAATACGCTGTGTGCATTAGTAGAAATACACAGCCAAACCCAGAACACCAAGACACTCCTATGTTCTTCCCTTCTCTTTTCTTCTAAAAGCTAACAGACTAATTTAATTCTGCACTGTCCACTGTTAAAGCGGAAGGCACAAACGCTCATCTATGCTCCAGCAGTCGGACACCCAAGTGGTACTTTGCCAGTGCCAGCGTCTTCTTTCCGGGTTCTTCTGGGTGCCAGTCTTTGGTTGTTTTGATTGGCCGGTGCAGGATGACATCATTCCCACACAGTCATCCCACGACACTGGCAGCACGCATGCGCAGCTCACTCTATGTTCTTCAGGGGATTGTGAACAGTCAGGTAAGTATATTTTATTTTAGAAGAGACATTTCATGTCTCTTTTGCAATGAAGAGTTTGCGTGTTCACATTCTTTTTTTTTTTTTCCTTCAGTTTCACTTTAATTAATTCTTGTGAAGATTGGAAGTTCAGGGAAGAAGCACCGAAAGCAGGAGCCACTAGCATTGAAAGTTGCAAACTGCAAGTGCTGGGGCAAGAATTTTGGTAAATAGTTTACTAGGGAATGCTTATTTTTTTTGTGCTCAATGTGTAAAAACCGCTGAAGGTTTAAGACTGAAGTCATGCTCGACTGAAAAATCTCCTCCTGAAAAATAGAAGGTTTTAACATTACTTTAATTGCATTTTCCATAATTTATTCAAGGAAGTTAACACTGAGTGGCTAGTTACTAGTAGAGGGGTATACCCATAACTGTAGCCAAGCCTATGTTCAAAAAGAATTTACACTCACTTGAAGCTACAGCCAACCAACTGACAGCTGCAGCTTGATGAAGCTCTTCTCACCCTTTCGTTTTGTATTTTTATTATCACATTGGTATGGGTAGGGATTTACCTTATGCAGCAAAATGATATTTGACTGATGCCTTTGGTAGACCTTTGTTCGTTAGATGTCTGTCTTGGACGTATGGCTAGGATAGGCCTTGAAGTCATGTTGTGTTGAGAACTCCCAGTTCATCTGTGGCTGGGTGGCAAAGGTTTGTTGTCAAACACAATTTATCAATATTTTTGCTGCATCAAATGTGCATTGAAAATCAATAAAGCTGTGGTCTTCCTATTCCAACTAGGAACAGCTGTGATTGCATGGGGTCTGAAGTGGGCAAAGGGAATTTCACAAAATTTACTACACAATTGGCTATGCCTATGCTTCTCAACAGTCATGTGGTGTCTTGGTCCCCTGCTGCACCTCCTGTTGACCCCTACATCACCAGTGTATCCCGTGATGACATGGAGCCAGCAGCAGGAGAGATGAATGTAAAAGATATTTTTTTGCAGTGTCATTTTAGAAATATGTTTTTATAGATTATTATTATTAATCAATACAAAAGGGTTTGGAGGGCCCGGCTCCTGGGATCTTACAATCTAATAGGGAGGGACTGATGGGAGAAAGAGAAGATGTTGAAGGCAGGATAGGCTTCCCTGAAGAGGTGAATTTTCAGGGATCGTCTAAAAGTGGACAGAGTGGGGGAGATTTACTAAAACTGGAGAGTGCAAAATCTGGTGCAGCTGTGCATGGTAGCCAATCAGCTTCTAACTTCAGCTCGTTCAATTAACAACTTTAACACTAGCCACTGTGCTGCTACTGCAAAAGTGTCAAAAATGTCAGTCAAGGGTCCGATCTGTCCGCCGCAATGTCACAGTCCCGCAAAAAAAATTGCAGATCGCTGCCATTACTCGTTAAATAAAAAAACACCAAAAATGACAGAAATCTTTCCCTTAGTTAGTAAACGCAATAACTTTTGCGCAAACCATTCAAAATACGCTTATTGCGATTTTTTTAACCAAACATAGGTAGCAGAAAACAAATTGGCCAAAAATTTAAAAAAAAATTGGTTTTTATATCTTTTTTGGGGGGAATTTCATATAAAAAAATGTTAAAAATATTGTTATTTTTTCAAAATAAACGCTCTTTTTTTGTTTATAGCGCAAAAAGTAAAAATCGCACAGGTGATCAAACACCACCAAAAGAAAGCTCTGTTTGTGGGAAAAAAAGGACATAAATTTTGTTTGGGTACGGCGTCGCACGACCGCCCAATTGTCAGTTAAAGTCGCACAGCGCCGAATCACAAAAAGTGGCCTGGACGGAAGACAGCAAAATGCTCTAGTGGTAAAGTGGTTAAGCTTTGACAAAAAAAACCTGGCAGCTGATTGGTTTCTATGTAGAGCTGCACCAGATTTTTTACCTTCCAGTTTTCGTAAATAAACCCCAGTAGGAGATAGCTGCACAAATTGGGGTAGTGAGTTCCAGAGGATGGAAGAAGCTCTGGAGAAGTCTTGAAGATAAGCATGAGAGGAGGAGACAAGGTAGCTATAGAGCAGGAGGTCTGGAGAGGAGTGGAGAGGATGATTTGGGTGATATTTGGAGACAGGATTAGTGATGTAGCTCGGAGCAGAGTTGTAAATGGCTTTGTAAGTTATTGTTAGTGATTTGAATTGTATTTGTTGGGCAATGAGAAGCCATTGGAGGTATTGGCAGAGAGGGGTGGCAGACACTGAATGGTTGATAAGGTGGATGAGTCTGGCAGCAGAATTCGTTATAGGCTGAAGTGGGGATAGCCTTCGGAGAGGTAGGCCAATGAGGAGGGAGTTACAATAGTCAAGGAGAGAGATAACAAGGGAGAAGAGTTGCTTGGTAGTTTCAACAGTTAAAAAGGAGCGTATTTTGAAGATGTTATGGAGGTGAAGTCTGCAAGATATAGTCGCTTAACTCTCTTAATAGAGAAAGCAAAAGATAAAATCGCTTTACTCTATTCAAAGCCGAAAAACAAAAGTTCTGCCATTAGATATACATTTTTAAACCAATGTTTCTTGTGACATTTTTGTTATGCATGTATATAATATTATTATCCTCTTTACCACTAGCCACTGTGCTGCTACTGCGGCACAGTGGCTCGTTATCGTCTAGCGACGTAGACCTACGTCGCTAGACTCCTCCCCCTGTAGGCGGCGCTCGCGCGCCGCCGGAGGCGCGCTCCCGCTGTTTTCATTCACAGCGGGAGTCGGGCCAGGGGAGGAGCGGCGGCGATCACCGCTGCTCTGCCCCGATCGTCGGGGAATCCAGTTTGGAGATCCGCCCGCCTGTGTAAACAGAGCAGGCGGATCTCCTAAGTAACAGGGAGTGACAGATCGGAGTGTTCAGCATAGCTGAACATGCGATCTGTCCCTGTCTCACTCAGTCACCTCCCCCCCCCACACGTTAGTAAGCACCAGGCATACATTAACCCCTCCCTCTCCAATAAAATTAACCCCTTCCCTGCCAGTGTCATTTTTACAGTAACAGTGCATATATATAGCACTGATTACTGCAGTAATGTCACTGGTACCCCCAAAAGTGTCAAAAATGTCAGTCAAGGGTCCGATCTGTCCGCCACAATGTCGCAGTCCCACAAAGAAAATCGCAGATCGCCGCCATTACTCGTTAAAAAAAAACCACCAAAAATGACAGAAATCTTTCCCTTAGTTAGTAAACACAATAACTTTTGCGCAAACCAATCAAAATACGCTTATTGTGATTTTTTTTACCAAACATAGGTAGCAGAAAACAAATTGGCCAAAATTTTTTAAAAAAATTGGTTTTTACATCTTTTTTGGGGGGAATTTCATATAAAAAAATGTTAAAAATATTGTTATTTTTTCAAAATAAACGCTCTTTTTTTGTTTATAGCGCAAAAAGTAAAAATCGCACAGGTGATCAAACACCACCAAAAGAAAGCTCTGTTTGTGGGGAAAAAAGGACGTAAATTTCGTTTGGGTACGGCGTCGCACGACCGCGCAATTGTCAGTTAAAGTCGCACAGCGCCGAATCGCAAAAAGTGGCCCAGACGTAAGACAGCAAAATGCTCTAGTGGTAAAGTGGTTATACAAAATAATAAAAGATGCAGCCTTGACAGTGGTGTCAAAGAGTGTCATAGCTTTTCTAGAGCGTAGCAGAGGCTGTCTGCCTTCAGACTCTCTCTCTGAGTAAAAGACTGTATTGCCCAGTCTGATCAAAGCAAAGAAGGGAGGGAAAAGAGCCATTCCTTTATGTGAACATTTTAGCTTGAGCTATTGAACTTTGAAAACAGACTTTTTTTTTCTTTTCAGAACCGCTAAAAGCAGACCGGCAAATGTGAAAAGGAGGCTAAACTTTCGCCTGAAGGTTGAAGAAAAATACATATTTAAAAACCTAAAACTTTTAGTCCCAAACATAGTAAAGAAAGACATTTTATACAAAACTGTTCAATCAAACAGTACATTGCATTCCATTTAAAAATAGTCTTAGAAAAGTAAAGCTGACTGCCAGGGAGAACCATCTAAAGAAAACATGAACAAGTGTGTGTTCCAAAAGGGAGACATTCTCTTGACCGGCGATATTTTGTAAGATACAACTGGTCAACCTCTCTTTTATATTATATAGGTCTATTACTCTCTAGGTAAAGAACAGAGTACCTTGAGGATCATAAGGTAAGAAAAGTGTTCTTTTCCACCATAGAGAGTGGACAATAGACAAAGTCTCTCCTTCACAGTTCCAGACAATGGCCGCCAGGTGATTTTAGGCAGAGAAAAGAGGGGGAGGATGCCGAGGGTCAGAGTGATATGATGTCTGGAAGATGTATTGAGGAGGTCATAGGAATAAGGAAAATAGTATGTGAGAGGATGAGATGGACAATTTGCTCATGAAAGAAATGCCTTTTAGCTACATCAAAGTATAGCTTTAATAAGGTAAGGTAAAAATAGAATGATTTGAGTTGTAAAGCAAAACTGCCTTTATTTGGATTTTTGCAGGAAAAACTTCAACATGAATCTATCTATATACTGTATATATAAAATACAAGGAGTTACAGCACAGTGAGCATCTTATATTAACGAATACAGTAACTTCAGGCCAGTGGCGTAGCGTGGGTTGTCAGCACCCGGGGCAAGGCAAGTAATTTGCGCCCCCTAACCCGCGGGATTTTAGCACTCTAGTCTCTTCCACTAGATTAGTTAATCTTAGTTGCCTTGGACCCGCTTCCTGATTGGCCAGGAGGAGGATCCTTGTGACAATAGCATATTTTCATTCACTATTGTCACACAATGGGTGGGCTCAGGGGGCGCACTGCTCTGCGCCCGAGTCCACCCTTTTTTGAAGCCTATTAGAGACTCTGTGACAGCGCCAGGCTTCTGACACACTCGCTGCTAAACTGACTGAGCAGTGAGGAGAGGCGGCATAGGCGGAGCTTGGCTTGCAACGCCACCCCACCCTACACCAATGGACAGGTGAGGCACAGTCCAGCCCCGCCCTGACCCACCATTTTAAGCCATAGGGCGGCCGCGGTGGACATCTCCCAGCCTAAAGATGGAGGCAGCCGCAGACAGTGTGTGAACTGTGTATGTCAGAGTCAGTGACACTGCAGATGCGCCCCCCCCCCCTCAGATGTTGCGCCCGGTGCGGCCGCCCCCCCTGCACCCCCCACGCTACGCCACTGCTTCAGGCATCCCTGCCCTTTTTTGATGGCTAACCTACACTATGCAGTGGAAATGGAGAGCCTTTTCTAAATATCTTCCGTATATACAACACATGAAAAACTAAACACTTATTATCCCATTCATGGCAAACTTTTGCTTATAAAAAGGGGGATTATTAGTTTGCATATATATAGCAATACAGTACATGCTCCAGCTGGCCAACTGCGTCAAAGTGATCCTTCTCTAGCCAGCCCCTGCTCTAACTTTAGTTTGATTGATTTAAATTGATCTAGGTTGACAACCTCTTATTCGCTAATTTAGTGTACTACTAAGAGTACGGACATAAAGCCCTCATTCACACTAAACGCAGATTTGAAATTGTGAGAGTTTATCTGAACTTGCACGATTTCAAAGCCGCATTTCAGTCCAACTTCAGGGGGAACTTCAAAGACATCTGTGCAGCTTCATGCACAGATGTCTGTTGAAATGGCCCCTGAAGTCACCAAAAGCAGTGCAGGAACTACTTTTGAAATCGGTGTGGCGCACCGATTGGGACTCCACCATTGACGGCTATAGGCTGCGATTTGACATGCGATTTGATCTGACAAATCATGCCGATGTGAACGGGGCAAAGTGCCTGAACTAAGCAAACAGACACAGCTGTAGAAGAAATGAGCTGTAGACCAAAATCCAACGATGCATGTCCACAATGGGAAAATACTGAGTAGGTCACCTTTTTGCCAGTAAAAGAGCCCTGACCGGTCAAGGCATGGATGCCACTAGACCTATGAAAGTTTACAGTGGTATCTGGCACCAAGCCAACAGTAGCAGATCCTTTAAAGTGGTAGTATTGTCCCATTGTTAACTTGTACCTACAGGTATTTCTAAAATAGGGCTTAGCTTTAGGTACAGTAAATATCACATGTTTACTATAGCAGCAACTGATGACGCCACCGGCACATGTGCACTGTGCTCTCAATGGACGGCGTGCCATCCATTAAGAGAGCCGTGCCACACCCATGACTCCTGCACACACGTGGGAGTGACGTCATCGCGGCCCGGCAGTCAAACAGCCAAAGTCCACAAACCCGGAAGGAAGACCGGGTCAAGATGGAAGCCCTGTCAATGGTGATAGACCACCACTCGATGGCTTCGTTCTAAGGTAAGTCTTATATAATGTGGTAGTATGCAATGCATACTACCACATTATACTATTATCATGCAGGGGAAATTTTGGGGGGAATTTTATTTGTTTGCAGTTTACTACCGCTTTAAGTCCTATAAGTTGCAAGGTGGGGCCTCCATGGATTGAACTTGGAGATCTGGAGAATTTGGAGACCAAGAAATACAAATCCTCTGGCAGGTGATATATCTTCAATCTATGCAATCTATCTGTGTATTTAGGATGTATGATAAGGCAGTACAGCCTGCCCTCCTGTACTGGGCCCAGGCCCAGCAGTTCAAAAGGGGGGCCCGGGCACCTGCTGAGCAGGAGGGCTGGCTGTACTGTCTTATTGCAGACACCGATCCTCTTCTGCCTCCCCCTGCAGTGCTGCCAGCTTCTCCTCTTCTTTCCCTCTCTGGCTACACTGCAGGGGGGATTGGTTCTAGCACATGCACCCCTTCCATGTGCAGCCTGGGCCCCCCTTGTGTGCCCCTTTCCCCTGCAGCACTGCCGGCTTCCTTCCTCTCATCTCCCACTGGCAGCTGCTGTGGGCACACAGGGGGATGTTTCAAGATGGAGATCAGGGGAAGGGGCCGGTAAATATGTAATTTACTGGCCACTTCCTTTCCTGAATGAACACAGTGAGCGATCAGTATCAAGCACTCCTACGTCCATTCAACACTGAAGCATCACTATGTTTGCTATGCTTCAGTTTGTGAATGAGCAGGAAGCCTCAGATCACTTCCTATTCATTCATCTGTGCAGCTGTGGCTACAGAGAAAGGGACTGATAAATCTATTTCCTCAGTCACTTTCAGCCAGGGTAAGGAGGGCCCTGTCAGTTAGGCTGTATGGGGCCCTATGATTTCTAACAGCAGCCCTGGCACAAAGCATTTGCTTATGTTCTTATGGTGCATGCACTATAGCACACGTACACTGCAGCAGTGTTTTGGGGTGCAGGTAGAAAAAGCTGTAACTCCATACCACCTAACTTTTTGAAATGGGAATGAGGGACACCTATTAGCAAAAGTATGTTGGCATAGGACACACCCCCTGTCACACCCCCTTAAAGGAGAATGATAAAAAAAATGATTTGTTAAACCCATGAGAGGTTTTTTTTTAACCACTACTATTCCTTTACGTTGGCTTTTTTACAAATGCAGCAATTCACATTTGAAAACTATGTTAGGACAGAATGGACGTTATAGGCACAGAAAACAAAGTATAATAAGAAAAATAATTTTTTATTCATATATCATACAAATTTAACAATAAATATTGAGGTACATCAAAATGTTAAAATCATCACTCTCGTGGATAGGGCTGATCACGCTTTGGAATATGCACCAATGCACAGGATATAGAGAATAATGGATCCTTGGTGATTCTCAAGATGCCGCTCCACGTATACCATAAAAGAAAGAGGAGAGCCAACTAGTGCAATAACATATGTACTAGTTTATTCCATTTAAAATCCACGAATATGCACGTACATGGGAAATAAATATGCAAAGCACATCATAATCAAGAGTGGGGATCAGGGTGCTCACTTGCTCCGGACGCGTGATGTACCAGCGTTCGGGTCCAGGACTCTCCGGTGAGACACCACCGCTCACCCGATCAATCACCAGGCATGCCGTATGGCCACGTCCCTGACGTTTCGTCACTTACTGACTTTTTCGAAGGGGGTGGTGCATATTCCAAAGCGTAATCAGCCCTATCCATGAGAGTGGAGGGAAAAAAGAGGGGGTGAGAGATCTTGCTGAGGGGAGTGGTGCACAAAGGTGGCGGACACTTTGTTAGTGTGTTTCTGTTCAGCTTACACTGGAATCTCACTGGATCATCACATATCACTATTCTCCTACTATTGGACTTTTAGTTTTCCTACTATTGGACTTTTAGTTATACATTGATTTATCCATGTGTGTTTCACTGGAATTTTTTCACTGATTTTTTTTCACTAGATTCATTGTTCAATTAATTTTGGGATTGGATTTTCATTGATTATTTGAACACATATATTGATTCAATTGTTTGTTTATTTTGTTAACATATATTGTGTGCACGTTTCTGAGTTGAGCGCTGCTAGGTGGGATTATTTTTATTTTTCCCTTTTTTGGTATATTGTTTGTTTTTAAGCAGCAGCACAATCATTAAAATATTTTTTTCTGATGCAGGATCAGCTCATTAGCGCTGGAGCCTGCTAAATAAAATAGATAGTTTGCTTTGCAAGGGAAGTTGCACTATGCAAGGGAATTTTCTTCAGAGCTTAGAGGATGTGGTGAAACTTCACTATACAAAACTTACCCAATACCTTCAAAGACAATTAAATAAACACAGAACTTTTGCTTGTCACATGATTGGATGATGAAAATCAGCAGATCTTCCTCTTATTCACTAAGATCTTGGGAAAATACCCTTACAAAGGGAAACGTTCCTAGCAAAGTGCACAGTTTATTTGCCTTTAGTAAATCAACCCCTATTTGTCTTTAATTTCAACCCCACTGTCCATATGAGATTGATTTGCTAAAGGCAAGGGAAGTTGCACTATGCAAGGGAATTTTCTTCAGAGCTTAGAGGATGCGGTGAAACTTCACTTTGCAAAACATACCCAATAACTTCAAGAAACATTAAAATAAAACAGAACTTTTGTTTGCCACATGATTGGATTATGAAAATCAGCAGAGCTTCCTCTTATTCACTAAAATCTTGGGAAAATTCCCTTACAAAGTACAACTTTCCTAGCAAAGTGCACAGTCTATTTGCCTTTAGTAAATCAACCCCTATTTGTCTTTATTATCAACCCCACTGTCACTATAGGATTGATTGCTAAAGGCAAATAGCTAGTTTGCTTTGCAAGGGAAGTTGCATTATGCAGAGGGAATTTTCTCCAGAGCTTAGAGGATGTGGTGAAACTTCACTTTGCAAAATGTACCCAATACCTTCAACTGTAAAAAAAAAAAAAAACAGAACTTTTGCTTGCCACATGATTGGATGTTGAAAATCAGCAGATCTTCCTCTTATTCACTAAAATCTTGGTAAAATACCCTTACAAGGTGCAACTTTCCTAGAAAAGTAAACAGACTAGTTTCAGGACAAAGGGGTAAATCAACCCATCAGCTATGAGGAAAGACTACAAGCACTGAACCTATTCTCTCTGGAGAAGAGACGATTGAGGGGGGATATGATATCAATGTACAAATACTGTACTGGCGACCCTAGCATAAGGAACAAACTATTCAGAGAGAGGAGATACAATAAGACACGTGGCCACTCACTAAAACTTGAGGAAAGGCGGTTTAACCTTAAAGTGCGTAAGGGGTTCTTCACTGTAAGAGCGGTAAGGATGTGGAATTCTCTTCCGCAAGCAGTCGTATCAGCGGGGAGCATTGATAGTTTCAAAAAACTATTGGATGGACACCTTAAAGACCACAACATACAGGGGTATACAATGTACGGTTAAAAGCAAACACACACACACATCATAGGTTGAACTGGATGGACTTGTGTCTTTTTTCGGCCTCACTAACTATGTAACTATGTAACCCCTTTGCCCTGCATGGGCAAGGCAACAGTCTTTTTTTTTCTTTTCATTTTGCATACAGTGGGGGTTAAAACCCCTGTTAGGTTATTTTTTTGTCATCTGTGTCCCATTGGGGAGATTTCCCTTCACTTCCTGTCCCATAGCCAAAACAGTGAGAGGAAATCCCTGCAAATTAAAATGTTTGAAAACCCTCACATATACTCAGCAAAATGACTGACCTCAGGTGATGCACAGAGATAAAACAAATCCTCCTACATAAGTTGTACCTTCTTTTCAGCAGTCTTCTCTTCTCTACATCAGTTCAAACTCTAGAATTTATTAAGCTTGTCTGACAGCGCAGAAAAAAGGGGGTGGGAAGCTGAAATTACACACTGCAGTTCAGTGAGGAGAGCTCTGAGAGCTGATTGGAGGGAAGAGACACACCCCCCTCCACACAGCACACAGGAACAGAGCTGAGGCTGTCAATCTGCTGGAGATCCCTCCCCTGTCACCATTTTGGTGTCAGGAAAACTTGTCAGAAGTGACACATGCTGATATCAGAGGAACAAAGCATCAGACATAAATTACACTTAGGGGGAGATTTACTCGAACTGTTGCACACAGAATCTGGAGCAGCTGTGAATAGTTACCAATCAGGTTCTAGGTTTTACTGTCAAAGCTTATTTTAATAAACTAAAGTTAAATGTTGATTGGTTACTATGCACAACTGCTTCAGATTCGGTTAGTATCAGTTTTTAGTAAATCCCCCCCCCTGTGTGCTGCTAATTGAGACAAGTAAATACTAAATAGGGATATGCTTTGTTCATATTTCATGTCTGAGGTTTACAACCACTTTAAAGGAATCCACTTAGGACCATCAGGTCACCAGAACTATGGTTCCCACTTAAAGATTTCCACTCAATTACTTTTCTGGGGACAACCCAAAATTTGGGATTTTCTTTTATTTTCACTTTCAATAATAATGGTAGCCTAATGGTTCCTAATGCCTAACTGGGAACTTACTTCATGATTTTTATGTTAAATACCTGGGTTATGGCTGCAGCTAGATGCCATAACCCTGGTATTATTTTTCCCTTAGGCGGCCGGCTTTGCGATAAAAGTGATCCAAGCTGCGGATTCGCTACGGGATCACTTTTAGAAGCAGTGAGAAAGGTGCTCCCTCCCCCGCCCCACTTCCCGGTGGTTCTTGGGCTTACATTACCGATTGGTGAGCCCGGGAACCATTCAACATCAGAAGTGTTTTTCTATAGAGATGAGTGGTGGCAAGATGGCCACTGCTCATCTCTATGCCTTTGGAGGACCAGAGCGAACTTCCGGCTCCCAGGCCATGTAAACATATTTTTTTTTTCTTAACCTCCCTGGCGGTATGATCCTTTTGGATTTTAGGTGCTGAAAGCGGTACCAACATTTTGCATGTAATTCTTGTGAATGAGCAGCCCAAACCAACTGTATACATTTATTATATTATATTATATATATATATATATATATATATATATATATATATATATATATATATATATACATATATATATACGTATATATATATATATATATATATATATATATACATATATATATATACGTATATACATATATATATATACGTATATATATATATATATATATATAATGTCTATAGTTAGTTTGGGCTGCTCATTCACAAGAATTACGTATATATATATATGTGTATATGTGTAATTTGCCGCCGGTTCCACCCCCCTGCGAACGTCACGTCGCAGGAGACAGAAGCCGGGGCACTGAGACGATCGGGAGGAAGATCCGCCGCTAGACACCGCCGGACACATCGCTGGATCCCGGTGACAAGGTAAGAAACCTCTTTTACAGGATCCAGCGATGCTTCTGGCGGTACCCCGAGTGTGGCTCGGGGTTACCGCTTTTGGCTCTGAAATTTAACCCCGAGCCACACTCGGGAATACCGCTGGGAAGGTTAAAGTAAAAAAATCAAAATATATATGTGTATATATATATATATATGTATATATATGTATATATATATGTATATATATATATATATATATATATATATATATATAATTTTTTTTTTTTTTAATATTTTGCTTTTAAGGGTAGAGGAGAGATTTTGGGTCTAGACCACAGATTTCTCCATAAAGAGGGCCTATCATGCTGTATTATTATCACAAGGGATGTTTACATTTCATTCCATGTAATAGCAATAAAAGTTATAAAAATGTTTTTTTAAGAGGGACTGTATAAAAATAAAAAAGTGATAAAATAAATAAATACATTTTTTTAAAGAGCCCCTTTCCCTGCCTGCTCACATGCAGTAGTGAACGCATACGTAGGTCATGCCCACATATGTCAACAGTGTTTGCACCACACATATGAGGTATGGCCACAAACGTCTGAGTGAGAGCAAGAATTCTGACACTAGACCTCCTCAGTAACTCTAAACTGGTAACCTGTAAAATAATTGCCTCACCTACGGAGATTTTTAAGTACCATAGTTTGATGCCATTCCATAAGCGCACGCAATTTTAAAGCGTGACATGTTAGGTATCTATGTACTCGGTGTAACATCATCTTTCATATTATACCAAAAAATTGGGGTATATAATATGTTTTTTTAACGAAATAGTTAATTTTTTCCCCAAAAATTGCATTCGAAAAATTGCTGCACAAAAACCGCGTAACATAAAAGATTGCAACGACCGCCATTTTTTTCCAGGGTCTCTGCTTTAAAACATATATAATGTTTGGGGGTTCTAAGTAATTTTTTAGCAAAACATACAGATTTTTACTTGTAAACAACAAATGTCAGAAAAAGGCTGGGTACTTAAATGGCTAAAGGGGGCACAGACAGTAATAAAACCTGAAAAGTGTTCTAATCCAAAACAAAAAAAAAAAAAAAAGTTTTGCCTTAAGTTGTACTCTAAGTTTTAATTTGTTACCCTCTGTGTCCCTATTTGGCATATTTTCTGACCCCTTGCCACCATGGTAAGAAGCTATGAGGGAAATCTTAATAGGGACACAGACAGCAATAGTAGAAATAACAGAAGTTTTCGCTTAGTTGAACTTCAAAAGAAATACAAGTAAGTTCTACTTTTTGTTTAGTGCATTGAATCCAAGATTTATAGAGAACTCATTTAAAGCTGCAGGGGACACGTCTATTATAGAAAACGTCAATTTTTAATTTTCGGCATTGTAGACTAACATGGAGACGAGGAGTAATAGTGTTCATGAATCAAGATGCCAATAGTCCTTCATCAAAATGTCTCCCTGATTTTTCTCTTCAGTCAAATCTGCTAATGATCTTCAACAGGGTTTCCTGAGTCCTAGGGCCTTTGATTTCAACGTCCTTCCTTAAGAGAAAAATCAACTGGATTGACCCTGCAACATGATATCTAATCGATTTATTCTTTATAAGGAAAAATAATTACACAGCTATATTGTGTGGATGATACACTGCTTTGATGTAGCATAAAAAAGTAGTAAAGAAGCCATAAAAAATGTTGAAGTTCGAGACATTACTCAAGTTTTAGACAATGAGCTGGAAAAAAAGAATAGTTGAGCAAAGAACTGCTGTTCAGTTTTAAAGGCTAACTCTACTTAAAGTGGTTGTAAACCCTCACATATATATATATATATAGTGACCAGCCTCAGATTTTACACAGAGATTAAATAAATCCTCCTACATACTGTAAGTTGTACCTGTTTATGTGTGGTCCTCTCTCCTCTACAGCCTCCTAAAGCACACATTTTACAGAGTATTTTAAAGCTCCAGCAGGCAGGAGGTGAGGATTATATGTGTCACACAGAGAGCTGGGTGTAATCTGAGACCTAAGTGGAGGGAATGGATTTATAGGAAGGTGCACTGTACTTTCTCCACTGCAGGCGGAGCTCAATAGACATGGCCTTGCGGTTTGCCCGGCGGTCGGTTCGCGGCAAACTTTGCTCGTTCGCTGTCTGCCCATCATGCGAACATATGGCGATGTTCGCGGCCGCCATATTCTTTTACATTGTGAAGAACTTTGACCCATGACACATCCATCAGGTGGTACAGGACAGCCAATTGAGACATTTCAGCACATGGATATACCCCCTACCTTATAAATAGACCTGATCTGGCTGACATTTTACATTCTGCCTTTTGTCAGTGTAGGGAGAGGTTTGCTGTGTGGAGCAGTGACACAAATCGTTCGGTAATAGGTGCAGAAAAGTCCTTTTAAGGACTGGTATTAGGTGTACTGTCTAAGTGTCTATATTCTGTCTTTTGTCAGTGTAGGGAGAGGTTTGCTGTGTGGAGCAGGGGCAGATTGTCAGTGACACAAATCGCTCGGTAATAGGTCCACAAAAGTCCTTTAAAGGACTGGTATTTGGTATAGGTGTACTATTGTTTGGTGTGCAGTATATAGGGGTGTAATACACTTATAATATACTTTCTAATATAGAAAGCATATTATAGTGTACTTGGGTACTGCAGAAATGTTGCCTCTTTCGCTGCATTAACTCTGCTACACACAATGACAAAAGTTACTAGAAAATATTTTTCATAACTGGTGTGATAGATCAGTGGCCCCCCAAAACAACAGATTGAAGGGGGGTGTTATACTTTCATAATAGTGTTTTTGGGTACTGCAGAAATTTTGCCTCTTTCGCTGCTTTAACTCTGCTACACGCAGTGACAAAAGTTACTGGGAGATTTTTTTTATAACTGGTGTGATATACCAGTGGCCCCCCAAAACAACAGATTGAAGCGGGGTGTTCAACATATACTGCGCTTCTCTAGAGACTTTTGTCACAGGGTCATTTTAAAAATGACAGGCAGAGGAAGAGGCAGGCCATTCCGCAGGGGTGGTAGGGGTAGGGCAGGAGCACCAGGCCGGAGCCAAAGTGGGAAGTTGCAGAAGAGGCGTTCGATTACGTCAAAGGACGCACCAGACTTGGTTGAGTGGCTCACTCAGCCTTCCTCTTCTGCACCCTCCTCATCCTCTCTATCTGCACCCTCTTCACTCTCTGCTGTGTGCACCCCCAAAGAAACCACCACCAACACCACCACCAAATACCCTCCGCTTGAGTCACAGGAATTATTTTCCGATCCATCACAAGACATTTACGATACGCAGCCATTCTTGGCATCGGATCAGGAAGAGGAGGTAGCAACAGCTGCCACTCAGCAGTCTGACGACAGTACCCAGATCAGCCCAAGGAGGTTGGTCCCCACTGTTGCTGCCTACTCCGAGATCTCTAATGTTAGTGGTTGGGAAGGTGATGTCGATGATGCAGAGGCAAAATTTCTGCAGTACCCAAATACACCATTATGAAAGTATTTGTTATATAATACCCCCACTTCAATCTGTCGTTTTGGGGGGCCACTGGTCTATCACACCAGTTATAATACTTTTTTCTAATTGCGTTTGTCACTCTTTGTAGTTGTATAGCTGCAGAACCACTCACCAGTCACAATGCTGCTCAATACAAATCCACTATAATATGCTTTCTATATTCATCCAGCATTGCTAATTCCTCGTCTTCCTGCTCCTCGATGGCTTGATCAATGACACGACGCAATGCACTCTCCGCGTAAGGTACGATATCACTGATGGCGCCCTGGCTGGGACTGACCAGTTTGGTGATCTCATCAAATGGCTGCAGAAGTCTGCATGCGTCGCGCATGAGCAGCCATTGGCGCGGTGAAAAAAACCCAAGCTGCCCAGAACCTGTCCTGCCGCAGAGTTCATATAGGTAGTCGTTAACTGCAAGTTTCTGCTGGAGCAGCCTATCAAGCATATACAAGGTTGAGTTCCAACGCGTTGGGCAGTCACAAATAAGACGTCTGACGGGCAGGTTGTGTTGCCGCTGAATGTCAGCAAGGTGAGCCATGGCTGTGTAAGATCTTCTGAAATGGCCCGAGATTTTCCTGGCCTGCCGCAAGACGTCCTGGACCCCAGGGTATTTGACAATGAATCGATGCACGACCAAGTTCAGAACGTGTGCCATGCATGGCACGTGTGTAACTTTGCCCTGTTTCAGCGCGCTCAGCAGATTGGTACTGTTGTCACACACCACTTTACCAACTGTCAAATTGAGCGGTGTTAGCCACTGATCTGCCTTTGAACGCAAAGCTGAAAGGAGTGCAGGACCAGTGTGGCTCTTGGCTTCCAGGCACAACTGACGCAGCACTGCATGGCAACGTCTCACCTGGCATGCCGAATAGGTTCTGGGGATCTTGGGCGGCGCAGAGACGGTAGCAGCGGAAAAGGAGGAGTCAGCTGAGGAGGAGAGGGAGGATGGAGTAGGAGGAGGAGAAGAAGAGGCAGGTCTGCATGCAATCCGTGGCGGTAAAACCAAATCTACACGGGTGCCACGGGTTACATGCTTGACGGCCATCAGAAGGTTCACCCAGTGGGCAATAAAAGTTATATACCTTCCCTGCCCGTATTTGCTAGACCACGTGTCTGTGGTCAGATGTATCTTGGCACCGACACTGTGTGCCAGAGATACATTCACTTGCCGCTGAACATGGCCATGTAGCTCTGGGATGCTCTTCTCCGAGAAATAATTCCTTCCTGGGACCTTCCATAGTGGTGTTCCAATGGCCACAAATTTCTGAAAGGCCTCTGAGTCCACCAGTTTATATGGTAGTTGTTGGTGGGCTATCAGTTCCGACAAGCCAGCGGTCAACAGTTGGGCAAGAGAGTTATCCGGCGTCATCGTTTTTTTACGCTCGAATATTTAGGCCATGGAAGCGTGCCTTTTTCTAGAAAAACGTGAGGACGGCATGATGGATGGTGGAGTGGTCTGAACGGTCCTCCCATGCATGTCTATGGGGCATCGGATGTCAGCGGAGACATGTCCGCTGACATCCGATCCGTCAAATATGGATAGATGGAAACCCTATTTTCCATCCGTCCAGTGGATCGTCCCTAGGTGAGTGTTGGGCTTACCGCGACTTATGCGTTGACTGCAAAGGCTCCAGCATCAGGGAACGCATAGACCGACAGGAGTCCGACTACATTGGGTTATTGTTTGGTAATAGTTGTAGTGATGTAATCGTATTCGTAGTGGTAGTATTAATTATTCAATTATTTCTATAATGCGAGTTATTCTTGCAACGACCCAGTTCTTCCAGAGAGATGCATTTATTGAGACTTCACAAAAGAATAAAGATATTTGCAACAGATGACAAAATCCAACAGAGTAAATAGCAGCCTTCAGAGTCCCATTCCTAAGCCTGTGCTCTCATCCTCATGTATGAATGTGTGAGTATATGTGTGTATGTGTGTATGTGTGTGTGTATAAAAAGAAAGAATGACTGCCAGCTCCTGAAATACCAGAGTGACACTGGGGGGGGGGGGTTCTGCTAGGTCAACCCAAAATACTCTTTGATCTCACTGTGAAAAGACTCCACTTGTAATGTTTACCAGGTAAACAATCCACCATTTCCCCTCAAATTACCATCAATAAATACCTTTTGTCAGGCCAAAGGCCAATCTACATTTTACGGCCCCCTGCGAGTAACTCCTCAGGTCTTCTGATATGTAAAGTGAAACTTGCCTACCAGCTGTGCTAGGTCATAATCCACAAACCTATGTTCACATTAAAAAGACTATGTGTATGTATATCTGTGTATACTGTACATATATATACACATACATATACAGAATATCCTATATAAATAATGCAACAATAGTCCATCATATGTTCACATGGTGAATTCACTATATGGACCCCTTATGTATTTATACATGTTGATCATATGCCCCCTGGATCTCCTCTCAAGAGAGAATAAATTCAGTTACTCTAAGCTTTCCTCATAGCAGAGCTTTCCCATGCCTCGTATCAGTTTGGTTGCCCTTCTCTGCACTTTCTCCAGTTCCCCAATATCCTTTTTAAGAACCGGTGCCCAAACCTGAGCTGCATATTCCAGATGAGGTCTTACCAATGATTTGTACAGGGGCAAAATGATATCTCTATCTCTGGAGTCCATGCCTCTGTTAATACAAGGAAGGACTTTGCTTGCTTTGGAAACCACAGCTTGGCATTGCATGCCATTATTAAGCTTATGATCTACCAGAACACCCAGATCCTTCTCCGCTATAATTTTCCCCAGTTCTACTTCCCCTAGTATGTATGATGCATGCATATTCTTAGCCCCCAAGTGCATAACTTTACAGTTATCAACATTAAACCTCATTTGCCACATAGTTGCCCAATGAAACAGTGCATTGAGGTCATCTTGTAAGTTGGAGACATCCTGTAAGGAAGTTATTCCACTTTTTCCTCAGGTACAAAATACCTGTTACCTGTTAGTCAGTGATACCAAATCAGACAATATATATATATATATATATATATATATATATATATATATATATATATATAATGAGATCAGAATAAGACTCAGTGATTGAATCAAAAATGACCTGATTTTATTACAGCAGGCTAGAGTTTAAATACACTTGATGACGTATAAAAATGGGTTTGTTATTAAAAATGACATACAATAATGGGTCGTTATTAAAAATCTTTTGTCCAATCAAGGTTAACAATTAATTATAGTAAGTATTGGATTAATCTATATTGTGATTATTTGTCATAAGGGAATTTCCTTCGGTGACGCTCATCAGAAGGTTCCAAAGGGGCTTTCAGAAGATATTGTTAGCTCTGCGGTCATGCGGTCCAGACAGAGTTCCCTTTATGACAGATCGTTGCGGGTAGCTCAGCTGATATATATTTTTAGCTTTTGCAAGCTCAGTGACACATGTAAAGAAATCAAAGAGAAATGAGATTAATTAACTCAAAGACATTTTGTTTAAATCAACCATTTTGAATGCCAATCAAGGCATCCTGCAAGTAGCAGAAAGGTATCCTGTATAGGCCAGTAAGGTATCCAGAGAATGCGAGAAAGGTATCCTGTATATGCCACGTCACACTGCAAAGCTTGGTGTCATCTGCAAAGACTGAAATGGTACTTTTAATCCCAGACCCTATATAATTTATAAAGATATTAAAAAGTAGGGGTCCCAACACTGAACCTTGGGGTACACCACTGATAACCTTAGACCATTCAGAGTAAGAATCATTAACCACTACTCTCTGAATTCTGTCTTTTATCCAATTTCCTATCAATTTACAAACTGATCTTTCCAAGCCTGTATCTTTCCAAGTGTCCCCTATAGGTTTGCCACCTTTTCTTCAAGCCAAATCTGAACACTGGGACACCTTTGGGTTCCCCAATGAGAGTAGTAATGTGGTGTGCATGGCGTGCCACAGATAACTGTGGGTGTGGCCAAATTTTTCTTGCTGAAGATAAAGGACAAGAATTTAAAAAAAAAATAATTAAGTCTGGCAAAGGGGATTTTGAACATACTGAGCAATCAATGAGGGGGGTCATACATAGGTTCAAAATCAGAACCCCTGTTATAGATGATAGCAGGAGGGCTAACATCTATTAGATTTGTCCTAAAAACAACATTTGACTCAAAACAGACCTATCAGGATAAAAAAACTCTGATCCCCCACACCCTCTGGTGTCTACACTTACCTTTATGGCTGTTACAATCCCTGCCAAAATGCTGTAAAAAAATGTAAACAAGCAGGCCTCAGCAGTAACATGGGGTCATAGGTTGGAACCCTGATATGCAATTTACTACTCAGGTATCTGAAACTCTGAAGACTCTGAAGAAGACACTGTGACTTAGTAGTTAGCACTTCTGACTTGCAGCACCGGGGTCCTCTGTTTGAATCCCAACCAGGACACTATCTCGATCGAGTTTGCATGTTTTCCCTCTGTGCTTGTGTTGATTTTCTACCACACTCCATTGACATATTGGTAAGCTAATTGGCTTGTCTCAACTTAGTGTGACCAAGATGGCTGTTTCACATGCTAAGCACCTTGAGCACCCAGGGCCAAAAGTGCTATAAAAATACAAATGAAAAAAATGCTGGAAGAGAGAGAAGGAAGAAGACACAGACCATCAGAGAGGAAAGTATACGAGCTGTTCATCTGCAAAAGAGTGCCAGTTTAATTTATTTAAAGGCATGACAGGGTGTCTCTAAAGATACCAATATCGAGGTCACAGTTTCGGGCATTTCCTACCTCATTTTACAGTTTATAGATTAGGTCCACATGAAAGAAAAAGTAGGTGATGCTGAAGTTTTGCCAATCAACTGCTTAAAATTAATTTCCGATAGATTATGATGTTCCAGGTTTAAAAGAAAAAGGTAATTTATTTTGACACCCTGTGCAGAATAAATTACAGTTGCTGAAATTAATGGTGTGTCAGATGAGCTATAAAAACAGGCAATTTTTGGAAATGTAAATTGATGAAATGTTAATTGAGGGGTTTGACTGTATTTAACTGGCAATTGTTTTTCCATTAACCATTAATTGATTACTTGTGAATTGTGAATTGCTTTTAAAATTACAAAATTACTTGCATTGACCTGTCCAGGTAGACAAATAATTCATGAATTGTTGGAAGATAAAAATAGATGGTCAGTCACCAAGAAACCACAAAACAGGGAACCTGGTATGAATCATATGGAGGGGGATGTGAGGATAACATTTTGATTAACGTTGTTAGAGACAGATATAGTATTATTATGATCAGAATTAAGTTTTTTTTAGCCAAATTCAGATCACAAAGAGTTAATATGGACCTTCAGGCCATTATCTCTGTTGTATGTCTCATTACTCCTATAGCTGCAATGTTCCTCCATGTGCACCTACAATAGTGATAGCGCTACTTATCCATCTGACGGGTGACTACAGGAAACACTTTCTACCAAATGTCTGCTTGCTTATTCAGCTCCCTTCCCCTCCCCTAGCCTGTGACTGGATAATGAAGGAGCAGCAGCAAAATGAGAGCCACTTGGCTCCTAGTGCTGGCCTTTCCCCTCCTAGTTTAAGTGTTGCCATGGAGGGGACTAGGGTAGACTGGTATCAAGACAAATTTAGTTACAAATTATAACTATAGGTAAAATACATTTATTGATTTCTTAATTAATCCATAACTGGATAAAATTAAAAGATTTGCTGTGTTGAGTTTTCCTGACATACATGTCAGGGAAGATGGTGAGTCCAACTATAAAATAGAAAGACTCTAATCATTGCCCATCTGCTCACAGCACAACTTTTTTAAAATTATTGTGAGACAGTGATATAGGGACAGGGGTTGCAGTGATATAGGGACAGGGATTACAGTGGTATAGGGACAGGGGTTGCAATGGTTACGATTTAACCTTGGCCCTGTTCCTGGGAGTTTCATAGAGTCTGCCTAACCATTGACAAACACCCTCTATATTGCCATCACCTTGAGCAAGTATGGGGCTAGATTATGTGATAGTGTGCAAGGTTAAGAAAGTTATAGGAACATGTAAATAATGGAGCAGACTTTACAAGACTGGGTCCCACGGCTCACATCCCTTCCTAGAATTCATATATATATATATATATATATATATATATCAAAATACTCCAGTGCAAATAAAACAATTGTGTAATTACCTGTGATATGTTTAAGATATTGCTACTGACACCAAAGGTGACTTCACCGACACCTATATAAAATAATAGTCTCTAAACAGCACTACACAATATGCCAAATAAAATGGTAAATATATATGTATCTATACCACAGATATACCATATATCTACTTATTGTGCAAATACAATCAAACTAAGAGCATAAGTAAAAATAGAAAATGCAGCAAAACTCTTTCTGCCAAATGTCTATTAATCACACATTCATTATAGTGCATATAGACCTTTTCCATCCTTCTTCCCTTCTGATAGTCCTTTTTACTAGTGAAGATTCACCCAGTGGTATGTTTATACAATGCGTGTACAATTCTCTTTTTTCATCCAGTACCAATATATTTCCATTCTCACCTTCTCAATTAGGTGAATAGCATTTCCTTTCCTTTTACAATAGGGTTCCTGAATTACTCTGGATGCCTCCTTCATCGCCTCAGAGAATTCTGAAAAGTCAATCCATTGACATCCTGGACCATCACCCAAAAAAGAATAGTGCTAATAGTGCTTACTGTATATTACACCAAATTTTTTGCAAAAATGCTAAAATACCACTCTCATAAATAAAATAATATATAGCCTGTGCGTTCCTTTAAGGCAACCTGTTGAACCTCTCCCAAAACGGCGCTCAACACACTTCCGGTTGCAGTGTGACGTCTCTGGCTTCTCCCAGGAGACAATAATCAGGCTTTCTGTGCCATAATAACACACACATATTCAACATTCCCCATGTAGTTTGTATGCAATGATGTGTATTATGTGTGTACATATAGTATAAAGTACAGCACAACCAGGTTAAATCCAGAAAAAAAATCTTTTATATAATCATCATATACAGTATACACACTTATTTTTGAAGAAACAAATCTAAGCAAATGACTTGCAAAAAAAATCAATGACAACAAATAAATGATTACCAAATAATCAGTGGTTACATATCAACAGTGTTTTGGTCCATATTCCAATTTTCTCTACAGCATAAATTAACTGAAGTTCCTAAATATATCTGTAACAGTGTTCACCATCACTGGAGGTGAGGAGCAGATACTTAATGGTTTAAATTGCTTCAGATGGGACAGTAATATTTGTCAGCAATATCACATATTTGAAATATGAAGATTTATTCCCACTTTACACTGGGAGACTTAGACTGTTATAGACCATTGCCATGAAGTTTGACTTCTAGATAATGTGTATTCCGTGTGCTTATCTGTGAGAGAGACACACAGACTGTCATTGGCAGACTTCCCTATTGTTTGTGTATTGGGAGGGAATGTGGATTGTGTCTGTCCCATTGTTAAATGTTAATGACCTCACATTGTTCTGTCCAGATGGCTAGATAATTAGTTTAGTTCCTGTATACCCTTTCATCTGCATATGATACTGTAATCAGTCAGAGGGGAGGGATTGTGTACTTTATATGGGAATGACTGAGTGTAAAACCCTGTTTCTATTGGATTGTGAATGTTATGTTCTGTCCCCCAACAAGGTCCACCTGGGCGGTAACCTTGTGGGGGAAAACTGTATAAAAGAGCAGCTGTACCATTAACGTTGGAGTTATACTTCACCCTCAATCTAGAGTCCTGTCTCTCATTGGGGGAATATGCTACAAGTGATTGCTATGTCCTTCATACTCCCTTGGATAATCACTAAGCTCTTGTAAGAGCTTGTGTAAGAGCTTGGTCCTGCTTCACTCTCTGGGGAAAGAGAGGTTCACCCATGGGAACCTGGAGCCTTGTCGTAGGTCCAGGGTGGGTAGGAGATGGCGAGACCCTAACCAAGCTGCGGCGGGTTCGTGGGGTCTGGAGTGGTTACGGTGTCTGGTGGAGTGCTTGGAGCCTTCAGGAAGTACTCAGAGCATCCGTCAATGGAGATGCCCGGTCGGGGTGCCGGTTGATCTGTTACAACATAAAGTATAAAGTGCAGCACAACCAGGTTAAATCCAGAAAAAAACATTTACGTTATTATCTTTTATATAATCATCATATACAGTATACACACTTATTTGTGAAGAAACAAATCTAAGCAAATGACTTTAAAAAAAAATTAATGACTACAAATAAATAATTACCAAATAATCAGTGGTTACATATCAACAGTGTTTTGGTCCATATTCCAGTTTTCTCTACAGCATAAATTAACTAAAGTTCCTAAATATATCTGTGCAATGTAATAATTGGCTATTTTCCTTGTTGCTTGCCACTGTTCTTGTGTAATATTGCCCACATGGGTTCCACCACCATCCATTCTGTGCTCTCACCTGAACACCTTGACCTATACACAATAGGTTATAAGGTGCCTTCCCCTTTAAGAAGTCTCAGTCATTCATTTGGGGTACTCCAGAATAAATGTCACATCACCTCCCCTCTCCAGATCCTGCAATTAGGCCCAACATTAGCATACATTGCACATTCAGCAGCTCCTTAGCTCAAAGGGATAACGAAACCATCATTGGCCTTTAAATCTTAAAAATCAACTCAAATCAATTTAATAAAATAATAAAACCACACTCCCAATCTTGGTGCACTGTCAAACTATTGCATAAAACGTGGGACCAAAAATAGAAATGCTTTTTAATTACGAATAGCACATGGCTAGAACCCCTTTCAGCTTTGCATTGTTGTCTTTGCACCATTTTCAGAATTGAGGAAACATCTCTCTTACAAAGACACATATGGCAATAAAAACTGAATAAGAGTTCTATTCCTTCCTGGAAGAGGAGAGAGCAGAAGGATGGTCCCCTTGCTCCGTGCTGCTCCTTTTTTTACTAATCAATGAGTAGGCTGGGGAGCGGGGAGTCTTTTTTTGATCAGGCTGGGCTGCAGCATTGGTCAAGTATCTGGCTGTACTGTCAATCAGGGGTGCCTGGACCACAAGAACAATTGAACAAATCTTTTGACAGGTGGAAAAGTATACATTGATGTATTTCAACTGTGTATTTAGCTCTTTTCCTGATGTTTGGCTTCAGCTCTTACCCATCTCACACAGTTTTTCTGTCTCAGCTTTAATAAAAGAGTAATATTATCAACTGGAACCGTTTCTACATGTAACAAAGAGCTGCCTCTTTTAGTAACAGCAGAGTGGGTTTTCGCAAGAGTGCGTTCACTGAATGAGAAATTCCGGAGAAGTAGGTCAGCTCTAAAATAGGCTTTCCAGGAACAGAAGTATGCAAGTGGGGGCTGGTAAAAAAAAAAAAAAAAAAAAACACTGATATATTGACCAACGATTCAGCCATCTTTAATGCTGCACCCTGTGCTTCTCCTCTGATAGCAAAAAGAGAGAGTAACCAACAGAAATGATAAATTGCCCATCTAATATAATTCGGAAAGCCAACAACTCTTTCTGTTGACAAACTCATCATGTGTTTTCCCCTTGTACAGCCAGATGCATGTAAAAAACTCACATCCCAGAACCTCTCCTTTTCCATAGGTCACAGCTGGATAGGAATAGCGATCTCTGCCCCCAATAGGTATCTGTTTTTGCATATGCTTTAGATAGAACTAATATAAACTTGCATAGCTATTGATCAGTGTTGTAGAATGTCTCTAAGGGCTCTTTCACACTCACTGGGGAGTATGGTGCCCTCTGAAAAGCAATTCACATTTACAAACCCGATTCCAAAAAAGTTGGGACACTGTACAAATTGTGAATAAAAACAGAATGCAATGATGTGTAAGTTTCAAATTTCAATATGTTATTCAGAATACAACATAGATGACATATCAAATGTTTAAACTGAGAAAATGTATAATTTTAAGGGAAATTTTATGGCATCAACACATCTCAAAAAAGTTGGGACAAGGCCATGTTTACCACTGTGTGGCATCCCCTCTTCATTTTATAACAGTCTGCAAACGTCTGGGGACTGAGGAGACAAGTTGCCCAAGTTTAGGAATAGGAATTTTGGCCCATTCTTGTCTAATACAGGTTTTTAGTTGCTCAACTGTCTTAGGTCTTCTTTGTTGTATCTTCCTCTTTATGATGCGCCAAATTTTTCTATGGGTGAAAGATCTGGACTGCAGGCTGGCCATTTCAGCAACCGGATCCTTCGTTTACGCAGTCATGATGTTGTAATTGATGCAGTATGTGGTCTGGCATTGTCATGTTGGAAAATGCAAGGTCTTCCCCGCAAGAGACAACATCTGGATGGGAGCATATGTTTTTCTAGAACTTGGATATACCTTTCAGTATTGATGGTGCCTTTCCAGATGTGTAAGCTGCCCATGCCACACGCACTCATGCAAACCCATACCATCAGAGATGCAGGGTTCTGAACTGAGCGCTGAAAACAACTTGGGTTGTCCTTGTCCTCTTTAGTCCGGATGACATGGCGTCCCAGTTTTCCAAAAAGAACTTCAAATTTTAAATCATCTGACCATAGAACAGTTTTCCACTTTGCCACAGTCCATTTTAAATGAGCCTTGGCCCAGAGAAAACGACTGCACTTCTTAATCATGTTTAGATTTGGCTTCTTTTTTGGCCTATAGAGTTTTAGCTGGCAACAGCGAATGGCACGGTGGATTTTGTTCACCGACAATGTTTTCTGGAAGTATTCCTAACAGTGGCGGCTGGTGCTCAAAATTTTGGGGGGGGGGGGCGCAAACAGAAAAATGTAATAGACATTGCTTTGCGGCAAAAAACGCTGTAAAAAATTGCGTGACTTTGAGGTCGCAAAAGTGTGAAAGGGGCCTTCCGTAATTAAGGTATAGTGTGCCCCCTTTCAATGCAGAGAGACCAGCGTGCCCCCTTTCAATGCAGAGAGACCAGCTTGCCCCCTTTCAATGCAGAGACCAGCATGCCCCCTTTCAATGCACAGTGACCCCCCTTTCAATGCACAATGACCAGCGTGCCCCCTTTCAATGCACAGTGACCAGTGTGCCCCCTTCAAAAGAGTGACCAGCGTGCCCCCTTCAATGCAGTGACCAGCATACATGCCCCCTTTTAATGCAGTGACCAGCATACATGCCCCCTTTCAATGCAGTGACCAGCGTACATTCCCCTTTAGAATGTAGTGACCAGCGTACATGCCCCCTTAGAATGTAGTGACCAGCGTAAATGCCCCCTTAGAATGCAGTGACCAGCGTACATGCCCCCTTCAATGCAGTGTGCCCCCCCCCCCCCCGAGACAAGTGCACTTACCTGGAGCCCTGGAGCAGCTGCGGCGGCACCTTCTCTTCAGTGTCCCAGCAGCTGCTTCAATCCCCCGGCGCTCCCACCTCCTCCTCGGCCAATGGCATTGTGTTTGCCTTGCGGCCAATCAGGAAGCGCGTATCAGACGCGCTTCCTGATTGGCCAGGAGGAGGATCAGTGTGACAATAGCAAATTTTTATTCGCTATTGTCACACAATGGGTGGGCTCGGGACGCACTGCTCTGTGCCCCGGGTCCACCCTTTGCATCACCCTATTAGAGCCTCTGGCTCTAATCAGGTGATGGCAAAAAAAAAAAACCCATTGAGCTCCATGCGTCTGGCGCCCCTGCATGCAGATTAGGGGGCCGGGTGCATGGATAGGGGGGGCAGCGCCCCTGCTCCCCAAACGCACCGGCCGCCACTGATTCCTAAGCCCATGTTGTGATTTCCATTACAGTAGCTTTCTTGTATGTGATGCAGTGCCGTCTAAGGGCCAGAAGATCACGGGCATCCAATATGATTTTTCGGCCTTGATCCTTACGCACAAAGATTGTTCCAGATTCTCTGAATCTTTAGATGATATTATGCATTGTAGATGATGATAACTTCACATTCTTTGCAATTTTTCTCTGAGAAACTCCTTTCTGATATAGCTCCACTATTTTTCGCCGCAGCATTGGGGGAAATGTTGATCCTCTGCACATCTTCACTTCCACTCTGAGAGGCTCTTATTATACCCAATCATGTTGCCAATTGACCGAATAAGTTGCAAATTGTTCCTCCAGCTGTTCCTTATATGTACATTTAACTTTTCCGGCCTCCTATTGCTACCTGTCCCAACTTTTTTGGAATGTGTAGCTCTCATGAAATCCAAAATGAGCCAATATTTGGCATGACATTTCAAAATGTCTCACTTTCAACATTTGATATGTTATCTATATTATATTGTGAATGAAATATAAGTTTATGAGGTTTGTAAATTAGTCCATTCCTTTTTTTACTCACATTTTGTACAGTGTCCCAACTTTTGTGGATTTGGGTTTGTAGATCAATTTTCTAAGGGCATTTGATAGGCTGTGGGAAGGCATTAGATCGCCTCCTCACTCCTTGATTAAACCTTATAATGCCGCACTACTGAGCCACAAGCAAAGAACATGGTTTTGGCACAGCCCTTTTGAACTCATTGGGTGAGTTTGACAAGCAAAACAAGTTTTACTGCCCCCTGGCTGTTCACCCAAACTGCAAACATACAGCCATACTGGGCTGTTCACATGCTGTGACCACAATTCTTTGCTTTTTTCAGATGGACGGCCAGAAGGCAGTAAAACCAGAGTGAACAGTTTAACGAGCAGCATGGCTTGTGAAACTCCCCCAATGAGTTAAATAGGGCAGTGCCACAACCATATGCATCAACAATGAGGTGGTAAAACTGTGGCTCAGCTCCCTACCCCCCCCCCCAATTGCCTGGCTAAAAGAGACCTAAGAGAACTAGGACATTGTTGTGCTGTATGGCAAGCCTATTGCTTTAGTGCTCTCTAAAGATATTGCACAGCATCCACCCTGAACAGTGCAGTACACTCTTGGTTAACCATAAGATAATCAGATTTTATAGCCTTTAAATATTGGCATGCTTTAACTGCAAGACCTTATGCTATAGGTGCAAATTTTCTTGGTACAGAAAGAGGTGAGTAGGGGTCCACTTATGTTAGGGCCTTGTGCAGGGGTTAGGTTATTGAAAGGTTTATCGATTAGGTATTTTAGGAGTTAATGAGGGAGGTCAAATGTTAAAGAGGAAACAGTGTGAAAAAGGGCAAGCAAAGGGAGCATCCTATATTCATTAGATGGAAAGGGGCAGGATTGGGATTAACCTCAACGCGTTTCATAACCTCCACAAGAGCTGGAGCAACTAAGTTATATATAGTACATGAGGTGAATCAACCATATTATCAGCCTACATTTAAAGTAAGACAACCATTGTCTCAACCCTCCTAGGGACCTCACTGGGGACAATATGACACACGTGAACCACACAATATATAGGGTATAAGTCCTCCTTAGAGATCCAATGCTCAAAAGAAGGAATGGGGGTCAGCAGTATAAGCATCCAGTTGTGCATACTATGTTTAGAAGAAATCACATCTTATATGGGGCCAAATAGTCCTCATACAAGCCACTTAACCAGGTACTGCAGGCTATGGGGCATATAGGGGTTGGTTCACCAAAGGCAAATAGACTGTGCAGTTTGCAAAGCAGTTGCTCCAGAGCTTAGTAAATGAGGTAAGATTTCACTTTGCTAGGAAAATCCAATCACATGCAAGGAAGATAAACAATAGATTATATGGTAATTTAGACTGGTTAGGGATAGAGAACCCCAAAAGGAGGTTACAAGAGGACCATGCCGCTTATTAACAGGATCTTTATTCAAAAATGTGTTATAATACAAAAGACTAGGTAAAAAACTTCAGCACTACCTTCACCTTAGTTGTGTTTGAAAAAGACAACGTTGCCTTGGGTGGTGTAGCTGCATTGCACGTTGCACCTACATACACAAATCACACATATCCAGGGTTGTCTACCTGACCTGCCAGTATTGAAGGATGGATTAAGAAGTATAGAGCAGATAATTTGCTAATAATAAACTATGATTCCCAAATACGGCTCAAGAAATGACAATATATAGTTAACAGATAGATCTACATATTTTCCCGTTGATGTAAAAAAGATAGTCCCTCTGATTAGTTCAAAGTAGAGTAGGTAGCGAGACTGGATAGGTATACCAATATTAGGACTCAAATGGCATTAAGATAGCAGTATACAGTCAGACAGATCTACATGTCTTCACTTGCTGTGAAATAAAAACGTTTCTCTGATTAGTTCAAAGTAAAGTAGTTAGTATGACTGGGTAAGTATACCAATATAGGATTCAATAGACATCAAATAGAGTCTCAGGAATAAAGCTCCTTGATGTTACAGGGTGTTGCCATACGTTGCATAATAGGAGCAAGGAGACCTGGTAGACATCAACATATTCACAATTTGTGTGATGGAAATAGATAGCACTAGCGCTGTAAACAGACTGGTTGATTCACCAGATCGTTAATGGTGGAATAACTACGGATGATTTGGCCTTTACTCCGGCTCAATTTTTTCTCCACCACTCCCCTCTAACAAATCTCTCACGGTGCACATGATAAACGCGGCCAGGCAATGCATTCCAGTACTCTGGAATTCCATGCAGTCCCCCTCAATTAAGCAGTGGCTTAAACGCCTCAAGGGAATAGCCGAAATTGAAGAACTTATTCACGTTGCGAAAGATTCCCCTACTAAATTTTACAAAATGTGGGCATGCTGGATTCACTACACGTCTACAGCGGAATACGCTCGCTTATGCCAATAAGAGTTTTTCACCTTGGATCAATCCTGAAGTCTGTCTCAATTATGTGACAAGATCTCCCTTGTGGGGGATTACTTCCGCTTTTGGCCAGGCTACCTCCGCCCCCCCCTTTTTTTTTCTTTTTTTTTCTTTTCCCTCCTTTTTCCTTTCCTCCCCCTCTTACCCACCTCCCCCTAGTGCCTCCTTGCCCCACCCATTTATGCATGGTGCCTAAGGGCCGTCTGGCGGGTCCGGACGACGCGCACCCTCAGCCCAAACTTCATACCCGAACTGTGTTTACCAATATGCAGACAACTCCCTCTCTCCTGTTCTTGGTTGCCACGCATACGGGATATCGGAATACTTTAGGACCTGTTCTGTTATACCACAATCAACCTGTCTGCACTTTCCCCGACCTACATGGAGCCTTTTCACTACTAAATCGCTCCTCTGTTCAGACATAATATAGTTTGTCTGTTACAGGTTCCTTTCCCCACACTGGGGGTTAAGGCCCCGAGGGTCTTTGGCTGGTTGAGGTTATATAGCTAATGCCCGTCTATATCTCAGGTCAATACTGTATAATACTTTTCTATTGCTGGTTAGTTGTCAATTGTTAGATCCTTTCTTAAGCTTCTACTTTGTACTTACCTAATGTTGCTGACTTATTTGTCTGTTATGCACTTAAAATTCAATAAAAACTGTTTAAAAAAAAAAAAAATGGTGGAATAACCCGTTTCCTGGATTGACCAGGAGAGATGGCACCCTCGTACATGGGACTCACAGGAGTGAAGATGAAACAGCATCGGTTGCTCAGGTCTCACTTGGGAGATCAAGCCATAGCCATTTGTCAGGTCTAGTCACTGTGAAATCAGCTCTTAGTGCCTTTTCCATGATAAGAAGAAATCGCCGCACATCGCTGGAGTTCCAAATGCCTTTATTGTGATTACCAAAATGGCACGACAAAACACCAACCAGTCCAGGTAGACGTGTTTCACACAATACAACTGTGCTTCATCATTGGTCAATGATTAAGCACAGTTGTACTGTGTGAAACACGTCTACCTGGACTGGATGGTGTTTTGTCGTGCCACTTTGGAAACCACAAAAAAAGGCATTTGGAACTCCAGTGATGTGCGACCATTTCTTCTTATCTTGACATTGTTCACGGAGGCGAGCCTGAACTGGCACTCATGTGGATGTTCCATCAGCTTCACTCATCTCACTTGGAGCAGCAGATCTTTCTTACCTTCACACAGTGCCTTTTCCAAGATGGAACCCGCTGTCCTCGTAAGGTGCATGGAGCATGTGCAAACGTGCTAAGCTGCATCATCCGTGACGTCAGAGCGTCACTGACGCGGTGTCATGACCACCAACATGTTTCGCCCAATCAGCTTGAGCAATGGCATGTCAATATAGTAGCTGTTGGGCATGGAATATTTTTGAAAAATAAGCATATAGTTTAGTGTCACTTTAAGTATTAGGAGGGTGATTCAATGTAGGGGAATGCTTTATTAGTAAAAAAAGAAAAAATGGACAGCTAGAATATACATTATAAACAAGCAAAAAATTGGGGGAGCAAACCCTGAACATGTATATCTAAAGCCGGTGCAGCTATGGACCAAGCAACATGTATATTAAAAAAGAATAGCGCAACCATGCAAAAGAAATGACTATTAAATATGGAGACAATCCATAAATAAAAACGGGGGTTTAGTCCCACCATATGGCCATATCGTGCTCAAGCCCACCACTGCGTCAAAGTACCCCATTATCAGTGGGTCCTACACTATCCATAGAAAAGGGGTGAATCCAGCCTCTCCAACCCTTGGAGACAACACTCCTTGCTGGGATGGATGTGCTAAGGCACTACAAAGGACTCCTCCTGTATCTACTTGATGGTGGACTCTGATAGAGTACAGGTGTGTGTGGGGGGTGGGATGCTCAACCACAGAAGTCATAAACCTACGAGCATCACATTCTTGGTGCTAACGAAAAATTATATCACTCTTACAGTTGTTCTGTAGCAGTAAATACACTGTCAGCGCATTCCTAGTCTGTGCCAATGCCTTATAGAGGGATGATCAATCACAAACCCCTGTTCTGGAGGCTGTAGATATCATCCGAATATCATACTGACTACACTTCATACATAGAACACAACTAACTGGCACACATTATACAGAAAAACAGTAGTGACAGCAGCTACTCCTGCACTGACATCCACTAATTAAACCCTTTGGAAATGCGAGTCCATAGGATGAAATGTATAAATAATAACACAGTAGTTTACTTGTTTGCATGTCTATACTACTCATTATAGAGATGGAGAATGCCAGTTGACTTGTACGATGTTATAGACAATGTCACACTGTCGTTCTCCACAGGAGCACATTTATTATACAGTATCACTTCATGTAGTGAGACAGTAATGTATTATATGAGATGACATGTATGCTGCTTGCATGCGGCTGGATACACAGGTCACATGTTCTCTTTGCCTCTGATGTGATTTGAACAGACAAATTATGAGACATGTCTCCAAGTTATGCCACTCTGCTGCCTGTAAGGCTTATTTTGCGTTCACTAGTAAGGGGGTTGACTTGTCACTTAATGCTTGGTGGCACTGTGGTTAGTATGCTTGCCTTGCAGGTTTGGGGTCTTGGGTTCCGTTTCCACCAGAGATCCTACCAAGGACCACTTTTACGGTGAAAGGTGAGATTTACTTGTCTGTATCTCAATACTTTCTGGTTGTTTAGACATGCATTTTTCATTAATGGTTGTGCATTTGTTTATTATATGCTCAGTGTAGATTGCCCAGTTTTGCTTACATCAGTAGTGTCAATCAAACTTGCAAACTACACTCACCGGCCACTTTATTAGGTACGCCTTGCTAGTACCAGGTTGGACTCCCTTTTGCCTTCAGAACTGCCTTAATTCTTCATGGCATAGGTTCTACAAGATGTTGGAAATATTCCTCAGAGATTTTGATTCATATTGACATGATAATATCACACAGTTGAAGAAGATTTGTCAGCTGCACACCCATGATGCAAATCTCCCTTTCCACTACATCCCAAAGGTGCTCTATTGGAATGAGATGTGGTGACTATGGAGGCCATTGGAGTGCAATGAACTCATTGACATGGTGGTGAGATGATTTGAGCTTTGTGACATGGTGTATTATCCTGCTGGAAGGAGCCATCAGAAGATGGGGACACTGTAGTCATAAAGGGATGGACATGGTCAGCAACAATACTTACCATAGGTAGGCCTTAGCGTTTAAACAATGCTCAATAGGTACTAAGCAGTGGCGGCTGGTGCTCAAATTTTTTTGGGAGGGCGCAAACAGAAAAATGTAATAGGCATTGCTTTGCGGCAAAAAACGCTGTAAAAAATTGCGTGACTTTGGGGATCGCAAAAGTATGAAAATTGCCTTCAGTAATTAAGGTATAGTGTGCCCCCTTTCAATACAGAGAGACCAGCGTGCCCCCTTTCAATGCAGAGAGACCAGCGTGCCCCCTTTCAATGCACAGTGACCAGCATGCCCCCTTTCAATGCACAGTGACCAGCGTGCCCCCTTTCAATGCACAGTGACCAGCGTGCCCCCTTTCAATACACAGTGACCAGCATACATGCCCCCTTCAATGCAGTTACCAGCGTACATGCCCCCTTCAATGCAGTGACCAGCGTGCATGCCCCCTTCAATGCAGTGACCAGCGTACATGCCCCCTTCAATGCAGAAACCAGCGTGCATGCCCCCTTCAATGCAGTGACCAGCATACATGCCCCCTTCAATGCAGTGACCAGCGTGCGCGCCCCCTTCAATGCAGTGACCAGCGTACATGCCCCCTTCAATGCAGTGACCAGCGTACATGCCCCCTTCAATGCAGTGACCAGCGTGCGTGCCCCCTTCAATGCAGTGACCAGCGTACATGCCCCCTTCAATGCAGAAACCAGCGTGCGTGCCCCCTTCAATGCAGTGACCAGCATACATGCCCCCTTCAATGCAGTGACCAGCGTACATGCCCCCTTCAATGCAGTGACCAGCGTACTTGCCCCCTTCAATGCAGTGTCCAGCGTACATGCCCCTTTCAATGCAGTGACCAGCGTACATGCCCCCTTCAATGCAGAGACCAGCGTACATGCCCCCTTCAATGCAGTGACCAGCGTACATGCCCCCTTCAATGCAGTGACCAGCGTACATGCCCCCTTCAATGCAGTGACCAGTGTGCGTGCCCTCTTCAATGCAGTGACCAGCGTGCGTGCCCCTTCAATGCAGTGTGGCCCCGAGACCAGTGCACTTACCTGGATCAGCAGCGGCGCCTTCTCCTCAGTCCCCCGGCGCGTCTCCTCGAGTCCTCCAGCTCCCGCCTCCTTCTCGGCAATGGCATGGGGTTTGCCTTGCAGCCAATCAGGTATCAGGTAGGAGGAGGATCCGTGTGACAATAGCGAATTTTCATTCGCTATTGTCACACAATGGGTGGTCCACCCTTTGCTGAAGCCTATTAGAGCCTCTGGCTCTAATCAGGTGATGCAAAAAAAAAAATGCCCCATTGAGCTCCATGCGTCCGGCGCCCCTGCATGCAGATTAGGGGGCCGGACGCATGGATAGGGGAGGGCGGTGCCCCTGCGCCCCTAACACACCGGCCTCCACTGGTACTAAGGGGCCCAAAGTGTGCCAAAAAAATATCCCCCACACCACCACCAGCACCAGCCTGACCCATTGATACAAGGCAGGATGGATCCATGCTTTCATGTTAATAAAAAGTGTAATTAAACCCACGCTAAGTGAAAAGTATTAAATGTGAAATTGAATATTGCAGCAGCTACTCACCAAGTAAAAACCTCGGATATATAATATAGTCAAGAAAAACAGTGCTTGCAAAAATAATAATAACTAATACCTCATAAAAAACTAGTAGACGAATGTATAATATACAATCAAACCATAAATAAAGTGCACAGTGTTAATAAATACCATTAAATATGTTGTAAACAATTTATCACTGTATGAAAATGCACCAGTGCTGATAAATGTGAAATCAAAAAGATTTTAGATTTTATACCTAAAAAAAATCCTAAAAAAATATTTTTGATTTCACATTTATCAGCACTGGTGCATTTTCATACAGTGATAAATTGTTTACAACATATTTAATGGTATTTATTAACACTGTGCACTTTATTTATGGTTTGATTGTATATTATACATTCATCTACTAGTTTTATATGAGGTATTAATTATTATTATTCATGCTTTCATGTTGTTTATGTTAAATTCTGACCCTACCATCTAAATGTAGCAGCAGAAATCAAGACTCATCAGACCAGGCAACATTTTTTCAATCTTCTATTTTACAATTTTGGTGAGCCTGTGCGAATTGTAGCCTCAGTTTCCTGTTCTTAGCTGAAAAAATGGCAAGTGTGGTCTTCTGCTGCTATATCTGCTTCAAGGTTCGATGTGTTGTACGTTCAGAGATGGTATTCTGCATACCTTGGTTGTAACAAGTCGATACAATACAGTATATTATTATATTATATTATAGTTGCCTTCCGATCATCTTATCTGCCTATTCTCCTCTGACCTCTGACATCAACAAGACATTGCCATCCACACAACTGCCACTCACTGGATATTTTCTCTTTTTAGGACCATTCTCTGTAAACTCTAGAGATGATTGTGCGTAAGAATGCCAGTAGATCGGCAGTTTTTTAAATTACTCAGACCCGCCCATCTGGCACCAACAACCATGCCATGTTCAAAGTCACTTAAATCTCTTTCTTCCCCATTCTGATGCTCAGTTCTGAGCTTTAGCAAGTCATCTTTACCACGTCTAGATCCCTAAATGCATTAAGAGTCGGTTCACACTGAGGCGACACAACTCCTTACTACTTCGGGGGCGACTTGTGCATTCCCATGCACCACGACTTCAGAGCGACTTGCAAGGACTTCACATAATGGAAGTCTATGCAAGTCGCTCCAGGTCACCCCGAAGTAGTACAGGACCCTTTTTCTAAGTCGGAGCGACTTGTGTCGCTCCTATTAGAACGGGTCCTGTAGCGTTCAATGGACCGCGAGGGAGCGCGACTTGTCAGGCTGACAAGTCGCGCTAGTGTGAACCGGCTCTAAGTTGCTGCCATGTGATTGACTGATTAGAAACTTGTGTTACCAATCAATTGACCGGGTGTACCAAATAAAGTGACCGGAGAGTGTATATGTCCTGATTATCAGTGAATTGCATCAAGTGGATTACTTTATGTATTTTTCTTACTACATTCACACACTTTAACCTCCTTAGCGGTAATCCCGAGCGTGACTCGGGGTTGATTTTTCATATCAGGATCGGTAACCCCGAGTCACGCTCGGGGTGGATTGCAGAGAGCGCAGCAGTGTTCTCTTACCTTATCCTGGCGATCCAGCGATGATCTCTCATTGCTGAGATCGCCAGCCGAGAGTCCCGCCGCTCCTCCGTCCCTCCGTCGGTCTGATCACTTCCTAGTTCCGTTCCCTGCAGCAGCAATGCTGCATGGGAGCGGAACTAGGGAGGGAAATTCAAAAAAAAAAAAACGTTGCACAAAACACATTTTATATTGTATATATATATATATATATATATATATATATATATGTATATACAGTAAACCCCCCTCCATTGCGGGGGTTACGTTCCGGACCCAGCCGCGAAAAGTGAAATTCCGCGAAATAGAAAAACCCTATTAAAATGCATTGTAGGCATGTTTTTTTACTGTCACTGTACGTGTAGAAGCATTTTAACCACTTGCCGACCGCCGCACGACTATCTACGTCGGCGGTCAGCCCCTCACAGGCAAACTAACGTAGGGCTACGTTGCTTGCTTGTGAGGGTCTAGGGAGCGAGCGCGCGCCCCCCGGGGCGCGCTCCCGCTCCCGCGTGGTCACGGACCCCCCCGCGCGTGTGACCAGCGGACCCGATGTCCGCCGGTCACTCGGCGATCGGCGGGGGAGAGGGAGAATGTCAGGCAGCTTGTGTAAACAAACTGCCTGTCATTCTCCTCGCTGCAAAGACACTGATAAAACGGATCTGGTATGTAGATCCGTTGATCAGTGTCCTTACAGCTAGAGCCACAGCCAATCACAGTAGAAACCACGCCCCTAGGGACACACACAGCCCCTCCCTTCCAAATAAAGTTAACCCCTTCACTACCAGTGTATTTTTACAGTAACAGTGCATATGTATAGCACTGATTACTGTAGAAATGTCACTGGTAACCCCAAAAGTGTCAAAAATGTCAGTCAAGGGTCCGATCTGTCCGCCGCAATGTCGCAGTACCGCAAAAAAAATCGCAGATCGTCGCCATTATGCGTTAAAAAAAAAACAACAAAAATGACAAAAATCTTTCCCTTTGTTAGTAAACGCGATAACTTTTGCGCAAACCAATCAAAATACGCTTTTTGCGATTTTTTTTACCAAACATAGGTAGCATAAAATAAATTGGCCGAAAATTTTTAAAAATTTTGATTTTTACATTTTTTTTGGGGGGAATTTCATATAAAAAAATGTGAAAAATATTGCTATTTTTGCAAAATTGACGCTCTTTTTTTGTTTATAGCGCGTGATCAAAAAATCGCACAGGTGATCAAATACCACCAAAAGAAAGCTCTGTTTGTGGGAAAAAAAGGACGTCAAATTCGTTTAGGTACAGCGTCGCACGACCGCGCAATTGTGCGTTAAATTCACGCAGTGCCGAATCGCAAAATACCCCCTGGTCGGAATGGGGGTAAAATCTTCCGGGGCTTAAGTGGTTAAGGTCTTTAAACACACTTTTAAAACAATAGAAACTCATTTAAACACATAAAAGATACTAAGAGACATAGCAAGAGCTATGGAAAACACAAAAATATTTAATTTTTAATGATTTATATAGTAAAATAACATTACAAAAAAAACGCGAATTACCGGGACCGCAAAAACTGAACCGCGATGTAGCGGGGGATTACTGTATGCATATATATATATATATATACCGGTATATATATATATATATATATGCACACACACATATATCTATATATAATGCATGAATTATAATCTAATCAATATAATTTTATTATATATATTATATATTAAATAATAAAATAATATTATTGATTCGATTATAATTCATGCGTTTGTGTTTCAAATTTATCACATCTGGGATGTCTACTAGAGTCTTATTTTGGTCAGGTTTAAGTCAGTAATTACTAAGAATTGTAGGCCTATAATACATAACGCCAAATTTCCATGAAAAGAATTGTACCGCTTTTGGTATGTAATTCCTGACATAATCATACCGCCAGGGAGGTTAAAACCAGTTAACCTTCCACTTTGTTTTCCAGTATCAGTAAAACTAATACAGCCATGCTCAAAACATAAAAATTCATAAAGACCATGTCTTTGGTGGAGATTGAACCAAGTGAGGTGAAGCCACAGTGATAACAATCAAGGCACTGCACAGTAGGACAAGTAAAGTTGGATATGAAGCTAGAACGGTAAGATTCTCTAAATTCCATTTCCCGTTTGTGATCATCATGATGCCTTTGAGAAGTCCCCTGGAAATGTCAAGGTGAGATTCTCATTAAGCAATTGTACAGAGACAAAACATTCATCAGCATCATTTTATTTTCAGGCAAATGATTCATTAAATTCATCAGCCACACACATTCTCCTTGAAAAATGAGATGGTGTTTTAGCTAATTCAAGTAACATCTCTCAGCCTTTTCCCTGGGCGGCTGTTCCCCAGGGAACTACTAACAGTTAGGAAAAGGATGAAAACAGCTGGGTCTGGCAAATGTATACTCCACAGGATTTTAGAGGAGAGATTTTCAGTTCCCTTTAGTTCACATCCTTGCAACCTGCTGGTCATACTGCCGTGTGGGTCCTCAAGCTCTACTTTGTTAAAGCCATGGTGGGCATATAAAGGGAAGTCATCTTAATAGGTCACTTCAATAGGTAAATAGCTATAGTTTAAAAACAAAAATGAGCCAGCTGACCATGTTGATGGGCTAATAGGAATCTAGAAATGGGAGAGAGCAGGCAAGCTCTTGATACTACCCATATATGTTGGCACTTTGTTGGTATTCAGGTGTAGAAGAGGAAATTAAAGTTGGTTCAGATATGTGCAGGTAATTCTTAGTTAAAGTGATTCAGACATTTTTTTCTATCCTGTTAATGCGATTACCAAGAACAATGGCCGCAACATTTGACCAACAAGTCAAACCAAAAAAGAATATATAAACTATGTTAGTATAAGTTAAGTTAGTATATGTTAAGTTAGTATAACCTAACAGTTATGGGTCTAGTGGTGTACATTAGGAAACATTTGAGTGAATTGCAGTCCGACTAGAAAATAGCATACAAAGGAAAGAGGGGGATTAAAAATCGTAATTTAATTTAAGAGGGGAGTGGACCCACATGGAAGAAAAATATATTTAAAATATATTTAAAAAAAAAACATTTTTTATTTTTCCCAAATATATTGGAAATATATTTGAAATGCTACAATTTTGGCCATATTCAATATATTTCTAATTTTTCCCCCCAAATATATTGGAAATATATTTGAAATGCTACAATTTTGGCCATATTCATTATATTTCTAAAAAAATTTCCCCAAATATATTGGAAATATATTTGAAATGCTATAATTTTGGCCATATTCAATATATTTCTAAATTTTATTTCCCTAAATATATTGGAAATATATTTTTCTTCCATATGGGGAATGTCAATTGGAGGATCCCTGCTCAAGAGTTCAAACAGATACCATTGAGTACATTGAAAGCAGTGCACTGTAGACTGTTCAGTTTCTATGGGCAAGGTTTAAATGAAAGATTCCCAGATGTTGAAGACATTTGGAGCCAATAATTCCTTATGCAAGGAGGCCTCCACCCATTCCATGTGAAAATGTAGGACAATTTAGCTATGAGTAAAGAGATAGTAGGGGGTTCTGGGTATATCCACCCATGTAAAATAGTTTTCTGAGCCTCAAGGGATATAATAGTAAGAATTGCTTGCAGCCCCTTGAGATTGTAATGCCTGGGAAACTTATTTAAGCCTAGTTAGTAAACACTGGCCGAATGTTGGGCGGCATTGGCAAGCCCAATAGAAACCGGCTGACATTCGGCCCCGTGTGTACAGCAGCCGGTCTGACAGAAGCCAGCCATTCGGCCAGCTTCTGTCCAAGGGTCATGACCAAAAAAGGTCTGCCAAACAGCTCCTGATCAGCACTCTCAGCCAATGGCTAAGAGTAGTGACTGGAGTGTTCTGGCAGGAGGGCCATCCCCCTGTCAGAACACAATAGCACAACATAGGAGATCACTGTACTAACATTGTTAGTTAGTACAGAAGCTCCAACCTGAGCTGTCAGTTTTTTTTCTCGCTCAACCCGCTGGGTTAAACGAGAAAAAAAACAAATAGTGTGTACGAGGCTTAAGCACAAAAGAGCACATTCGGGAGTTAGAGGTAGATAGTTTACTAGGTATGTGGTAGCATAATTCACTCTGGAGTTCCAGAAATGTTTAATACTTAGGCCCGGTTTCCACTAGTGCGACTTGCGGTGCGACTTGACACATGTCAAGTCGCACAGCAAGTCAAAAGCCATTGTTTTCAATGGGGCCCATTTCCACTGCCTCGGCTTCAGTTGCGGCGACTTCAAAAGTAGATCGTGCACTACTTTTGAGCGCGACTTCCCTCTATATATGAGGTACAAGTCTCACTGAAGCCGCAGTTTACTTTCGTTACGAAGTTGTGCTAGAAGTAGCATGACTTTGTAGCCGCACTAGTGGAAACCGAGCCTTAGACACGACCAAAAAGCATGGAGCAGGTCCACATCTATTTGTCCAGAGGAAATGCTTAGGCCCATATAATAGGAACGATGCAGAGATATAAAAGAGTGATAGAACAGCCAAAGCATCATTTTAGGGTATAATATGGCTTTTTAGTAGAGCATCAACCAAAAGCTGGGGGAAATTATTGGTCCTTTTGTTAAGACCATCCGTTGAAGAGGAGTAGTCCAGTTGCTCCCTGCAAAAATTGTATAGAATGGAACTTGTTTTTTCTCCTGGGTTGGGATATCCTAAAAGTATATCGAAAGAATTTCCCCAAGCCTTCTTAGAAAATTTTCAAAATATTTAGAAAATTTTCTAAAAAGAGAGGCAATATACAATTTGATTTGTAAAAAGAGAAATTAGATAAAGAAGGGAATTTCTCTAGGGCTACTTTGAAAGAAAGTGGCTGCTTGTTGTTGACATCCACTAAGAATTAGATAAAGAAAAGACCTTCAACGTGCCAACTGCTTAAAGCCTAGTACACACGCACCGAATTTCCGCCGACCGGTCGTCCGTCTTTTGTCCAGAGTTGTGTTTTGTTGGTTGGAATGTGTCTAGACTGCACACGAATTTTCCCGCACGACCAAATTCTACTTCAGAAGTGATGTCATGTGTTGGATTGCTTTCTTTGTGTTCTTTCTTCTCTGAGCATGCCCAGTCTTGCTCATAAGATTTTTCCCTGTCGAAATCTGTACTGACTGCACGAAAATCAGACGTGTTTTGACGGAGGACAAAAATTTTATAGCCTGCACACCAGAATTTTTTCGGCCGAAAAGTCGGAGTCGGTTGTCGGAAGCATCATACTAACACGCCGAAAATTGGCAGATCGGTCGTCGGACGAAAATTCCCAGCCGAATTTCGACACATGTGTACGAGGCTTAAGAACAGGAAGGCCAGAAAAGACTCGCCCAATTTAAAACTAAAAGCTACTAACAGCTGTCCCAAAGCTTGAGACTTCTATAAAGCCCTGTTCCACATCTCATGCCTTCCTACCTGACAGATAATAATGCCTCCCTGATCAATAATGGGTTGTGTTAGAGGGCACACAAGAACATAACACAAGTGGAAGTGCTTGCAGCTGGATCACAGTGGCAGCATAGAAATGAATACTACAGGTTTGCTTTTAATGTGTTTGTAACACCCTAAAAAACAAAGCAAAAAAAAACAGTATTTTACGTCTCTTACCAACTACACATTTTACATTCCATTTTTCCCCAGCTATTCATTATCATTCAATGAACCATAAGGTAAGCTGAATTAAATGCCGGCTGTTGAAATCTCATTTACAAACTTTGTTTTTCCTTCATCGTATGACAGGTCTGCTCTACTTTCTGTACTAAATCACACTGCAAACCGTCACAAATTCTCAATTTAATTCAAGTCATGCAAATTTACCAAATCAGACAGCTCATCTGTATCTATAATGTAGATCTAATTAAACAGATAACAAGGATTTATTGAGGCAAGTAAATCGTTAAAGATCTGCATGACAACAGATGACAATAAATATTAAATTACAAAATTAATACATTTACACGGCATAATAAGGCACAGTGTGATATTTTCTATACCATTTGGACCGTTGTTAAACTGCTTTATGCATGACCTCTAACACTGATGGCAATTAGAGAATTATAAATATCTCAAAGAGCTTACTTTCACAATTAGCGCACTTTTATAGAATATATCATATTTATTTGCAGGAAAATATCATGCTTTTTATATCCCAAGGTATAATAACAATAAATAGTAAGACAAACTATGACTTAGATTATCACTTAATTGGGTAACAAAAAAAGGATTTCAAGACATTTTATAAATGAAAGCATAACCTCAGGGTAACTAGAATGCAGGTCATCATTGAGATGAGTGAAAACAAACCATTAGCACCTTTATTTTTTGTGCTTCCATTGGCAGTAGAGTCAAATTGTGCACTTCAGTAACTGACATTCTCTGTATTTAAAGTGCAACACTTTTGTCACGGAAAAAACAATCCCCTCTGGGTGATCAATGTACATTGCAAGGGTTTTAACAAATGCTGCTGCAGGATTCTAATTTATTCTCCTCTTCTGTTTTTTTTCACCATGTCCTTTGCTGACTGATTTAGGATGAGATGATCTGGTTCCTTATAATGACCTGATGCACTCTCAGTGTTCTGAAAGGAACAGCTGCAGTGTCTGCATCCCTTAATGAAATTGTAAAGTCTTGTTTTTTTTTTTTTTAATAACAAACATGTTTTACTTACCTGCTCTGTGTTGTTGGTTTTGCACAGGGCAGCCCAGATCCTCCTCCTCTTAGGCTCCTGGCCCGTCCCTCCTGTTGAGTGTCCCAAGGGAAAGCAGCTTGCTATGGGGGCACCCGAGCTAAGTCAGAGCTCCCTGTATCCATTCAGACATGGAGCCATAACTCGGCCCGCCCCTCTCTCTCCTGTTTGGCTGACTGACTTTGATTGACAACAGTGGGAGCTAATTGCTCTGCACTGCTGTCTCAGCCAATGAGGAGGGGAGCCCTGGGCAGCTGAAATACTTCTGCAACATCGCTGGATAAAGATGGGCTGAGGTAAGTATTAGGGGGGCTGAATAGAATGCATTGAGATAAAAAAACCCTTCTGCCTTTACAATCCCCTTAAAGTCGGCCATAGATATATTTCGACCGATTCAGCAGGGACTGGCCGAGATTAAAACCATGCATGGGCAGATTGATTGTACCCAAGTCGATCCACCAATCGACTTGGGTACAACCAGCATGTTGGATTTTTAGGATGTGATTATTGCCAGTGGCTAAAGCTTCTAGCAATAATCATTTTGTTCTCCCAGCAGGGATAGCTCCCTGCACCCCCCCACCGGGGAACACAATAGCTCCACGGGAGAGATTCCCCTACCAACACTGACTGTGTTGATGGGGGAATCAAGCAATTTTCTTTCCTGCAACCCATGGTTGTGTTCCACCACAACTGACCTGACCTTGTGAACTGGTGTTCTGATAAGAATAGCTGCAGTGTCTGCCTCCTTTAAAGCCAGTCATAGATGAATCCCTGCTGAACCGGCCAGGATTCAAACCCTGTACAGGCAGACTGATTGTACCCAAGTCGATCCATTGATTGACTTGGGTACAACATGTCGGATTTTCAGGATGTGATTATTGCCAGTGGCTATAGCCGCTAGCAGTAATCGCTGTGTTCTCCCAGCAGGGAAGGCTAATCGCCCCCCCCCCCCACCCCCATCCCCCAGGAAAGAAGCTTGTATCATCTAAGACCAGCTTTATAGGTATTAAACCGTTGTGGAGTGTTCCACCACAATTAAAATTTCTCTTGCAGGGAATACCTAAAATCTGACTTTAGAGCAGACTTCTGGGGGAAATCAGTGGAAATTACATTTCTGGGAGCAATGTGTACACCAACAGTGTACAGGACATCCTCAGGTAGCCATGTTGTATTGATTTTTAAAGAACTGGAGAACAGGCTGCAGATTGAAAAGTAAAGGTAAGTTTAATAACATTAAATTACAATATGGCTTCTGTAGCAATTGTATAAGCTTTTATTATTTGCTATATTGTTTTCCACAAAAGTAGAGTAATCTTTTAAAGGACTCTTGTTACAAAAATGGTAAAAAGCAGATCCCCCTAAAATTCACCACAGAGTTTCTACTGGGTCATTTGCTTGATCTCTAAAGCACATGTTCTGTCATTACTGCTTCATACAAAATGGCTCATATCCACCCAGGACAATTTACATGTATTACGTCCACTGATAACATCACAGAGCCTACTCCGGACTCCCCTTTCAGAGCCTCCCACTTTTTCAACGGATCTCGTATGCTCTCCTACCGAGACTTACGCCTCAAATACCCGACGACCAACATACCCTTCTATCATTTCCTACAAATTCGTCACTTTTTGACCAACACTCAAGCCACGGCAGATTGGTTGAGGCCCCTTACCCCTTTTGAAAGGCTCATCGATAGCCCAGGTCCGCATCGCCACTTGATTTCGGTCCTGTATTCTATGCTATTCCCGACAGCCCACAAACCAACAGACGCACTCAGGTCCAGATGGGAGGGGGAGTTGGGATTGCATCTCTCTGGAGATGATTGGTCAAACATTTACCACCATATCCATAAGGGATCCCTGAATGTGCTGGCACAAGAAACAGGTTTTAAAATATACTCCAAGTGGTACAGAACACCCAAACTATTACACAAGTTCTCGGCAACCAATTCTCCCACCTGTTGGAGATGTTGTAAGCACAAGGGTTCTTTGCTACATATCTGGTGGGACTGCCCCATCATCCAGCCATTCTGGCAGGAGGTGCACTCCTTGATCTCTCGTATTACTACCTTCACACCAGACTTTACCCCAGCACAATATCTCTTGCACCATACCTCACTCTCATTTGCCAACTATAATAAATCTCTGACCCTGCACCTTATTAACGCGGCTAAAATGTGCATTCCATGTCACTGTTTGTCCACATCCCCCCTACCATAGCAGAATGGCTCCGGAGGGTACAGCGGGTTGCCGAGATGGAGGACCTGGTTGCCCAGGCCAGGGACTCCAACCACAAACATTACATAACTTGGGCATCCTGGATACACTTTCGGACTTTACCCGAATTTTAAACGCTGAACACTTAACCTTTTCATTCCTCCACATTTGTATTAGTCACCACAGCTGAATATACTCCATCTATCTTATCCCCAGGGAACCACCCCTTGTCTCCCCTTCCCACCCTGCATCCTAGTCCGTCCCTCCCCTTCCCACCTTCCTCCCCCACTCCCCTCCCCCCTACCCTCCCCCGCTTTCTCCATCCCCCCTCTCCCTATCACAACTCACCTCCCATTGACCCCCCCCCGCCTGTATTTTGTTGATCATTTCATTTACGATCTATGTCGCCACGTATCCCTTCCTTGCCATACTCATTGCTGGGACTCGCTTACATTGGTGTTTGTCCCCTCTCCCCTGACACAGCATGTTCCCTATAGGGGGTGTCGGGGGTCTAGGGGACATCGCCGACACGAGACTACAGCTCTCATATCCCGCTTCCGTATACCCCTTCTTCACTGCCTATAGGATGACGATCTATTCTCCTGTTAGACTCTCCAGTCAGCCTTACTCTTCCTTACGGTGTACAGTTGCTATGTTTCCTACCGTCTGGTTTATTGCATATCTCGTAGACTGTTGATGTGAATGAAGTTTATATATGTTACAGTCTTTTTCACCTGTTGTGTTTATTATGTATCATTTCAAAAACCAATAAAAAGTTTTGGAAAAAAAAAAAACATCACAGAGCCTAAAGCCTGGTACACACTACCAGCATTTTTTTCATTCAACCAAGCAGGTCTCCCTGAAATTAATGTATGGAGCAGGCCATGGCCTAAGACCATACTACCTCTAATAAAAGCCAAACTAAAGGTGGTAGATCAGAATACATTTCTGAATGTTTCAGTATGGCACTGGTTGTGTCTTTGCGGACAAGTTTACTTAATAACTATATATGTATATAACTGTATAAAGTCCCGGCATTAAGGTTATGTAAAGTACAGTATACAGGGGGTCAGGAGAATGTAACATACAGCAGAGGTCAGAAGTGTGAAACATACAGAAGGGTTGATTTACTAAAACACGAGAGTGCTCTAAATAAAAACCAATCCGCTTCCAAAGCTTTATTCAACAAGCTGAAGTTAGAAGCTGATTTGCTACCATGCACATCTGCACCAGATTTTCCACTCTTCGGTTTTAGTAAATCAATCTCAGACTGTGGTGGGCAGGAGTATATTATACACAAAGTGTAACATACAAAGTGCAGGGATCTGCAGTAATGTACAGAATAAAAGGGTCAGGAGTAAGTAATATACAGAGTACACGGGTCAAAAGTCTGTAATGTACTGAATACAGGAGTCAGAAGAACGTTATGTACAGAGCACAGGGATCAGGAGTATGTAATGTACAGAGTACAGGGGCCAGATGTATGAAATGTGCAGAGTACAGGGGCCAGGAGTATGTAACTTACAGAGTACAGGGGTCATGAGTATGTAATATACAGAGTGCAGGGGTCAAAATTGTGTAATGTACAGAGTACAGGAGTCAGGAGAATGTCAGGTACAGAGTACATAGATCAGGAGTATGTAATGTGCAGAGTACAGGGGTCATGAATATGCAAGATAAAGAGTATAGGGATCAAAAGTGTGTGGTGTACAGAGTACAGGAGTCTGGGGAATGTTATATACAGAGTACATAGATTGGGAGTATGTAATGTGCAAAATACAGGGGTCAGGAGTATGTAATGTACAGAGTACAGGGGGCAGAAGTATGTCATCTACAGAGTACAGGGGGTAGGAGAATACAATGTACAAAATTCAGTGGGCAGGAGTATGTATTCCTCCCCCCAAGGACAAATCCCCCACCCCCTAACAAAACCTCCTTCCTTACCTCCCCAAACAAAAATCCCCCTCCCACGCAAGCATCTTCTCCTGAAGAAAAATCCCTCATCCTTCACCCTGTCAGCAAAAATACCCACCTCCTAAGAAAACCCCACCCACTCCAGTCAGCAAACTTACCTGACTTTTAGAAAAAATCTCCTCTCCAGCACAAATATCTCTGCCCAACTGCCCCAAACTTCTGGGGTAAGAATTTTAACAAGTAATTTACTGAGGGTGTTTAGTTTACTGTGCTCAACTTAAAAAGAAAAATGGTTTAATACTCCTTTCATTAGCCTGGAAGGTGGCAGGGTATCTTTAAAAGGCTAACAGCTGTAAGTGGTAGACAGTTGTTGGGTTTTAGAGAAGGCTTCTTAACACTTTCCAGCATTAGCAGCCCATAGGATCTTCTGCTCTGAATTTCGGAAGCCAAGCAGAGTGACCCTACTCCAACAAGGGCTTTCTTCAAAAATATAAATTTGAATTTCTTAATAAACCATAAAAATATATATATCGGTTACATGTTCTATCTTTTTTTTCCCATTAAAAGGCAAACGCAAACAGCCCTCTCTTTGTTCTCTGCCAGCTATGTCGTTGCATCAGACAATATTGAATAAGATTTCCCAGTAGCTACAACAGCAAGCTTCATCGCCTTAAACGTGCCACTCACTTGAAAGGGTCTCACCTCTGTATATAATCCACATCACCCTCTAACATCTATGCCTGCAAAGCCGACCCCCGCTTGACCTAGCGGGAGACGTTGAGCTTTCGGAAATTCCACTATTAAATATCGAGAGGAAATACTGGCCAATCTTGTTTTCTGCCTTCTGTTGTACACATTTTTATAATTTTCCACTGTCTAAAACTATTTTCCTATCTTTCCATTCGCCTTTTTAATGTAAAGCAGTTTTTTTTTCTTAAGCATTCTCAATCCATTATCCGTTCCCCTGACACTCTCAAGCGCACGATCCCGAAAGGCTTTTATTCCAAGGATAATGTTTGATTGAAGGTACAGTATATTTCCTTAATTTGCTCACGTGGGAGTGCATCTTGATTTTTATTGATCTATTTTCTGTGCTTAATTATTTGACCATATTAAATTCATGTCTGTACAATTATCTCCTGAAATGCTTAGAATTAATTGAAAATGTTTTTTTTTTCTTCTTTTTTTTTTTTTTTTTTTCGCTCAAAAGACTTTTCTTTCCTTATGGAAACAGGCAGCATGAACATATTTAAGATCGTGGGTCGTTATCTGCTGAATGCTAATTAAAATTACAGCATTTTAGAATTCATTAAACCTTTGCACACTTGACCTGTGCTGCAGAAATACACCGCTTTTCTCAAATGAAGTTGTCACATTGTTCATTTACACAGCTTATAAAAGGAACGTCAGCTCATCAAGTTTATTATATATTTTTTTAAAGACGTTCACACTGTCACGCTGTATTTTTCAAAGTGGTTTTAAATACAACATCTGTTCTTAATGCAGAATGTTGATTTGCTATATTCCAGATCAAAGATGGTTCTCCAACTTAAAAAAAAAAAATCCCCATCTCTCTCCTTGTATCACATCTAAGCAGCAGATTCTTGAGCTCTTTTTTTTATATTTCCTGCAACTAAGGTTTGAGAAAAAAAAAAAAAGAGTTATATTGTAATCTATTTATTTGGCTGCAATACTGGAGTTTATCTTAAAGAGGAAGTAAACCCTCCTCTGCAACTTGTACCTATAGGTAAGCCTATATTAAGGCTTACCTATAGGTACTGTAAATATCTCCTAAACTTGCACCGTTTAGGAGATATTTACCTTACATGCAGCCAGTGACGTCACTGGCCCATGCGCTCTGAGGGAACGGCCACTGGTGCCGTTCCTTCAGAGTCCCGTGCCGTGACCGTCGGCTCCCGTGCGCGTGCGCGGGAGTGACGTCACCGCGGCTCCGGCCAATCAGATGCCCGGATGCCGCAATCCCGGAAGACGGGCGACTGGACATGTCACCTGTCATACAGGTAAGCGGGCGGCACGGTCGGGGGCTCGTTCTAAGGTAAGTATTTCATAACGAGCTAGCATACTAGCTCATTATGTGTTTGTCTTTCAGGTTGCAAAAAAAAAAAAGTTTCATGGGTTTAAAACCTCTTTAAGGTGGTGCTATGCATAAAATGAGACAGCTAAGATTTTGGTTTAAATGGATTAACTGCATGGGTGGGACCTGTTTCGGTTCCTAAATGCAGGAGTCAGAAGCATCTTAAAAAAGTTTATTTATTGAGCAGAGCCATTTAAAACAAACATGTACTGTGACAAATATTACTAAGGAGTCATCCTGAAATTACTGATTGCCTGGCCTTCATGTGGATGTAGTGGCCTCAATACTCGTGAGCTCTCATGAACTGGAACAAGCATACAGAACCAGAGTTCTTATTTCACTTCTACTTTACAAGTGCCAGGAAATTGGTTTTCTCCAATTATATGAAGGTGAGAAATGGTAGCCCCCATATTTTGCTTGGTGGTTTGAATTCTTGTTTTTTAGTGTTGCATTCCTAGGGTCAACTATCTTCTGTACCATTTGTCAGTATTAGGATGTTATGTCTTTGTAAAATGAATAGACGCTCAACAGTGTTGGGGGTAACTAGTTACAAAGTAACTGATTACAGTAACTACATTACTTTTTTTGGTAACTAAGTAATGTAACTAGTTACAATACTAATATTGGTAACTACACTACTTTACTAGGCTATAGGAACGCACTTTCCTGCGTTACCCAAGCCGTGCGATACAATCGTTATTTCGAAGAATAGAGAGGGATGAAGTTTATGACTTTTTGTTGCACTTTATGTTTTATTCTGTTTTTTCAGGTTTTGTTCTCATGTTTCCCAAAGCCTGTGTTTATACAATAAACTCTATGCAGAAAGTGTGTCATGTATCTTCTTCTACACGGTCAATTAAGAAAGAGGAGAGTAAAGTAATAAGTAGTGAAGTTACTTTTCAAATGCAGTAACTAGTAAAGTAATCTCATTACAATTTACAGAAGTAACTAGTAACTAATTACATTTTTTGAGTAACTACCCCAACACTGACGCTCAATCATTTTTAGTCAAAGGGCAAGGCCTTGAATGTGAATGTCCCACAAGTGTCCCTCAAATGAACATAATCCTACTTTTGAACTTTTGTGTCTCTGCTCTCTAGCTAAAAGTAATGGTAACAGCCCTCATATACTTACCTTTCAACATGAGTCTCCTTCCATTTACCAGGCATTGGTGTCCTGAGGAGGTAATTAATTAAATAAACTACAGGACATTCCTTCATATAATTTACAAACCGATTACTACTATTCCTTCTCTAACAAGGCTGTCCATCCATTAAAGACACAAAGAGGGAGATTTACTAAAACTGGAGCATGTAAAATCTGGTGCAGATCGGCGTCAAAACCAATCAGCTTCTAGGTTTAATTTTCAAAGCTTGATTGATATAAAAGAGGTGGACTGCTAGGACCAGGAGTGGAAGGGAGAGAGGCGGGAGTCAGAGTGGAGAACGTAGTGAAGAGGGTATGGAGACCCACCTGTGAATGCTAGGACAGCGATAAAGAAATTGGGAGCCAGGGACAGCATCCAGGTCATGGACAATGCCTATATGGACTCTCACCTCGCAGAGATAAGCCTGGGACACTATGCTATTTCAGTTACAGTTAGGAGCAGAATGTTGTTCATATTGTATTGGCATGCAGCTTTTCTACTGTAAAAGTAAACTTATCCGTTATGGGCCTAGACTGACATTATTCAAAGGGGTGCATGCCGGTTCTGGAATATTGCAAAGAAACTGGGTCTGTAATTGACCTATGTGGTATGAGTAACACTACTACAAAAGGTTAACTCTGCAAGACAAGAAAGAGAAGTGTTGCTATGGGCAACCAAATGAAGGAACACGCTACAAGCAACCAGTCGTTAGGTGTGGTACCTAGTAAGGTGACAGGTCCTCCAGTAGCGAGGGGGTCAATGTTCTGGTTCCCTTCCCAGCAGTCCATTTCCCATGGTAACCAGGAGCAGACTAGCATTACCATGATCTATAGCCTGGCCACGTGATATGGGAAAGAAGAAGTTAGGTTAGAGCATGCATGAGGTCTGCACTAGGTGCTTCGCAGAACCCCATTCTGTTACTGGGAGTGAGGAAACAGAGGTAAGCTGGACTGGTGGAGTAGACGTAGGCTCAGCATGTTAACCACTTAAGCCCCGGAAGATTTTACCCCCTTCCTGACCAGGCCCTATTTTGCGATTCGGCACTACGTGAATTTAACCGACAATTGTGCGGTCGTGCAACACTGTACCCAAATGAAATTGACGTCCTTTTTTTCCCATAAACAGAGCTTTCTTTTGGTGATATTTGATCACCTGTGTGATTTTTACTTTTTGCGCTACAAACAAAAAAAAGCGACAATTTTGAAAAAATAACAATATTTTTCACATATTTTTATATGAAATTCCCAAGAAAAAGATGTAGAAATCAAAATTTTTTAACATTTTAGGCCAATTTGTTTTCTGCTACATATGTTTGGTAAAAAAAATCAATAAGCGTATTTTGATTGGTTTGCGCAAAAGTTATTGCATTTACTAACTAAGGGAAAGATTTTTGTCATTTTTATTGTTTTTTTTTTTTAACGAGTAATATCTGCGATTTTTTTGGGGGGACTGCGACATTGCGGAGGACAGATCGGACCCTTGACTGACATTTTTGACACTTTTGGGGGTACCAGTGACATTACTACAGTAATCAGTGCTATACATATGCACTGTTTCTGTAAAAATGACACTGGCAGGGAAGAGGTTACCTTTATTAGTGCAGGGGTTAAGTGTGTCCCTAGGGGCGTGCTTCTAACTGTAAAGGGGTGTGGCTAGTGATGTAACCACAGAGACATACGATCCTACATAGCAGGATCGTATGATCTCTGTTCTTACATCAGGGAGAATGACAGGCGGCTTTGTTTACATCAGCCGCCTGCCTTTCTCCCTCTCCACCGGGAGATGACACCCGCGGACATGTTAGAGAACAAGTGGGGGCGGGAGCGCGCCTCCAGCGGTGCGTGCTCACCCTCTAGAGGCTCTCAGGCTAGCGACGTAGTACTACGTCACTTTGCCTGTATGGGACTGACTGCCGCAGTAAATATACTGTGGGCGGTCGGCAAGTGGTTAATGTGTGTAGTGACCATGGGTCGAATCATTTTCAGAGGAACACTGCATTATTACTGTATACAGTGAAAGCTCATATATAAGTCGGGGAACTGCCCTAACGTTAGATTCTTTACTTGACCGCAGTCTCCGCCTGGTCCCAGGCATTGATAAGCATGCCCCGTGCAGGTGTTACCCCACGTGCACATAGTTCTGTGAGTCTCTGCCGTTATCACTGATGCAGCAACATCCTTTGCCTCACATTATTTCCTTGGGGATCTCCTTCTCAACAACAGCTGACAAGGTTTACTTACTTGTAGCATGAGTTGTTAGCTGTCTTTTAGATTCAGGTGGGTACTGCTTGCAGGCCCATCTTTCTCACAAAGGTCTCTCTCTTTAATTGCATTATCACACCCTGAGCACTCACTTCCATAGAATGTTTTATGACAGCTGGTATAATAGGAAACATGCTGTACAATGCAATCTTGACATTAATTCATCTTCTTTTTCATCAACTGTCTATTTATCAACAGGAGAGCAGAAACTGGTGAAACATCTCTACATGTGGTCTTATTTTCTATCTTACTTTGCAGAGCCCCCAGGAAGACCTTCCTGTACAAGGAGAGGGGAATACATGGCTAAGTGGAGAAAGGTTTATCACAAGAGAAAGAGTATAACTGACATTTGTCAAAGAGGCTGAGGAATCCAGTCATCCATTTATCAACAGGAGAGCAGAAGACGGTGAAGTGTCTCTACATGTGGTCATCTTATTTTGTTCCTCACTTATCAGAGCCCCTCCAGGAGCACCTTTGTGTACAAGGAGAGGGTCCTACATGGCTACTTGGAGAGAAGCTTATCATAGGAGAAGGAGGATAAATTACATTGTTCAGTAATCTTGTTCACTATCTTCTGGCCAGAGGCGTAACTAGAACCTTCAGGGCCCCGGTGCAAGAAACCATTAAGGCCCCCCCCCCCAGACCTCTGGCCGGGGCCCTTCCCTTCAAGCCTGGGGCTCTTCCCACTGATCCTGGGGCCCTTTACTCTTGTTGCAGGACCCTTTCACAAATTCTGCAGTGGGTCCCCTTCCTGCCATCTTGGGGTCTGCCCACGGTGGTGGAATGCCAGGACCCAGTCGCAACTGTAACCTTTGGGATCCTAGAAGTTCACCCACTGGTGTCAGTAGTTTTTTTTTTGGTATTTTAATTGTACTATTTTTTATCATTTTATGTTATTTTTTTTACAATGTCACTGACTATGACTCTGTCCATTCAGAAAAAGAAGAAGCTGGTAAATTACATATTTACCGACCCTTCCTGGTTTTCTATTGTGACAAATCCCCTGCAGCACCCGGCAGGAGAGGGAAGGGGTGGGGGGCAGCACAGTAGGGGGGGGGACCAAGAGAGCACAGAGGGGCCCAGAAATAGCAGAACACAAGTGAACTGGATAGGAGGAGTGGCGGGGGCAGCATACAGAGTTACCAATCTCCTCCATTTTCCTCCTGCAGCTACAGGAGGAAAAGGGAGGACAGTGATTTCTCTACATGCTGCCCTGGGCCCCCCTCCTATCCAGGTGTACAGGGAAGCCGCACGGGCCCCCTGGAGCATGGGGCCTGGTTGCAATTGCAACCCCTGCAACCCCTGTAGTTACGCCCCTGCTTCTGGCCACCTGCAAACTCCAGACTGGACAGCGTATCCATCAGTTGGTTTTGGAAGGTTTTCAGAACACTCCATGCACACTTTGGGAACGTAAATATATTTTTTTGGGATTTTATGTGATAGACCGACATAAAGTGGCACCAAGTTGTGAAGTAGAAGGAAAATGATAAATGGTTTTCATCATTTTTACAAATAAATATCTGAAAAGTGTGGCTTACATTTGTATTCAGCCACCCTGAGTCAATACTTTGTAGAACCACCTTTCGCTGCAATTACAGCTGCATGTCTTTTTTGGGGATGTCTCTACCAGCTTTGCACATCTAGAGAAAGACATTTTTGCCCACTATTCTTTGCAAAATAGCTCAAGCTTTGTCAGATTGGATGAAGAGCATCTAGGAACAGAAATGTTCAAATCTTGCCACAGATTCTCAATCATATTTAGGTCTGGGACATTCTAACACATGAACATCCTTTGATCTAAACAATTCCATTGTAGCTCTGGCTGTATGTTTAGGGTCGTTGTCTTGCCGGAAGGTGAACCTCCGCCCTAGTCTCAAGTCTTTTGCAGATTCTAACAGGTTTTCTTCTAAGATTTCCCTGTATTTGGCTCCATCTATCTTCCCATCAACTCTGACCAGCTTCCCTGCCCCTGCCAAAGAAAAGCATCCCCACAACATGATGCTGCAACCACAATGTATCACAGTGGGGATGGTGTGTTCAGGGTGATGTGCAGTGTTAGTTGTCACAAAATAAAGCAGATGTGTGTGACGCAGAGTAGCAAAGCCTTTTGCTGTGGACTTAACGCTTACAACAAGAACAGCCGTTAAGTTGTCACTGAGGCTTTGGAAACTCTGCGCGGTGAAAATCACCTGCAAAACGCACACTGCTATGCGACCCAAAGTTGTCGCTAAATAAAGCAGAAGTGCATCTACATACATCTTTTGACTTCTTGAAAACATTTGGTAATAATAGTTGTGAAAATACACCCGTTATTTATATCCACATTTAAAGAGACAGCACCTTTTTCCAAAAAAAACTCTAATCTTGTTCCCAGTGCACTGCATTATGTCCCCATCATACACATTGGCTGTGCAGTTGATTAGGAGCAAAAGAAAGGCGCGGTTAAGCAAAAAAGTCATGTTTGTAGGTTTGGCATGCTATAATTCTGGTTCTGGACATACTACAGAGCTTAAACTTCACAGGTACACTTTTTAGACCCCCCCTTCAGACACTAAATCCAAAGAAATCTCTTTTTTTTTTTTCAATAATTTTTTTCAATAATTGTCTCTCTTTTAAAAACGACAATTTTTAAGAACTTTTTTTTGCCTGATTCATAGTCCCTCGGGCATGACCCAGAACCCTAGGCACTTTTTAGGGGCATTTATTAGGTTTTAGGGCTTCAAAATGGTGTTTTTTGATTCCTGAATTGCGGGTCCCATTGATTTCAATGGGGTCCGGGAATCCGAACCGAACTTTCAGTAAATTCGGGTGTTCTGGTCGAACCAAACTTTTCAAAAGTTCGATCATCCCTAGTTGTCCTATGGACAGATTCTCCCACCTGAGCTGTGGATCTCTGCAGCTCCTCCCGAGTTACCATAGGCCTCTTGGCTGCTTCTCTGATTAATGCTCTCCTTGCCCGCCCTGTCAGTTTAGGTGGACAGCCATGTCTTGGTAGGTTAGCAGTTGGGCCATACTCTTTCCATTTACACATGACGGATTGAACAGTGCTCTGTGAGATGTTCAAAGCTTGGATTATTTTTTCATAACCTAACTCTGTTTTAAATTTCTTCACAACTTTATCCCTGAACTGTCTGGTGTGTTCATTGGCCTTCATGATGCTGTTTGTTCACTAAGGTTTTCTAACAAACCTCTGAGGGCTTCACAGAAAAGCTGTATTTATACTGAGATACACACAGGTGGACTCTATTTACTAATTAGATGACTTCTGAAGGCAATTAGTTCTGCTAGATTTTAGTCAGGAATATAAGAGTAAAGGGGCTAAATACAAATGCACGCCACACTTTTCAGATATTTATTTGGAAAAAAAATGTAAAACAAATTATCATTTTCCTACCACTTCACAATTATGTGCCACTTTGTGTTGGTCTATCGAACCAATAAAATAAATTTACGGTTTTGTTGGTGACATGACAATATGTGGAAAAACGTAAAGGGGTATGAATACTTTTTCAAGGCACTGTAGTGATGCTTGAGGTTGAAGTTTATTATTCAAAAAACGACATGGTCTTCTTTAGGGGCACCCCAATTTTAACATTACAGACTGACAGGGCTGTACATATGGGGCATTTTTAACTCGGGTTGCAGAGTTTGACCGGCGGCATTCCCTGTAAATCCTGCCATTGAGTTTATGGGGGCTGAGCCACAACCGCAAGCCAAACACTCACATCTGAGCATAATGATGCTAGAGGCTGAAGCTTATCATTTAAAAAAGCACATAATGAAAGGGGTAGGGGTACCGCGCTTCAGGGGAGTGGTGTAAGTCCATATTACATATAAAACTCTATAAATCAATGTTAATTTTTTTGTAATGGTGCTCAAATCAAATAAAATCTCAAAAGTCTATGTCTATGAAGTATTCAATAAATATATCACAATAAATATATGAGAATCACTACTTGTGAAACAACATATAAAGTGCACAAGTGCTGTGGAAATGAATAAAAAAATATAATACAATGGTAAATATAGTAACCTTATTAATTCATGTGACAATAAAGTGCTCTGTGCTCCATCTATACATAAGTGGGTGATGCTCTCTCAACATCCAGTGCTTTCAGTCCTTTTGAGGTGCTTATCGTGTCCCAAATAACACAGTAAATAAACAAACAAAGAGGTCTTCTTTATCCAAGTGTTGAACCTCCACCTTACACCGTGTGGAATAACGGGGTGCTTCTCTGTGCCTATCCTCCCTCAGGGTGTACTAACCGCTCACCTCAGGTTATAAAATATTGCACCTCTTTGTTATAGGGATATGGTAATCCTCTCCTCTCCTTCCTTGTTGTATGCTCAAGGGATGGTGGTCAGCCTTAACTGAATGAATCAGGGTATACGTCCTCCAGAGATCCCACAAATCTCAAAGGAAAGTACTCACATAGTGCAATATTGCCATAAAATGTGTATTTTAATTCAAATAAAATCGAAAAACACTTACAAACAAGCGTGGTTTCTGCGCCTTCTATAGCATACAGGGAATCGCGGACCTTACTTCCGCATACAGAACGTCACTTCCGGGGCTAGCCCTGCGCGTTACGTCACGTCCGCCCACGTGACTTCTTCAAAAGAACCCCTGAAGAAGTCACGTGGGCGGACGTGACGTAACGCGTAGGGCTAGCACCGGAAGTGGCGTTCTGTATGCGGAAGTAAGGTCCGCGATTCCCTGTATGCAATAGAAGGCGCAGAAACCACGCCTGTTTGTAAGTGTTTCGATTTTATTTGAATTAAAATACACATTTTATGGCAATATTGCACTATGTGAGTACTTTACTTTGAGATTCGTGGGATCTCTGGAGGACATATACCCTGATTCATTCAGTTAAGGCTGACCACCATCCCTTGAGCATACAACAAAGAAGGAGAGGAGAGGATTACCATATTCCTATAACAAAGAGGCGCAATATTTTATAACCTGAGGTGAGCGGTTAGTACACTCTGAGGGGTGATAGGCACAGAGAAGCACCCCGTTATTCCACACGGTGTAAGGTGGAGGTTCAACACTTGGATAAAGAAGACCTCTTTGTTTTTGTATTTACTGTGTTATTTGGGACACGATAAGCACCTTAAAAGGACTGAAAGCACTGGATGTTGAGAGAGCATCACCCACTTATGTATAGATGGAGCACAGAGCACTTTATTGTCACATGAATTAATAGGGTTACTATATTTACCATTGTATTAGATTTTTTTATTCATTTCCACAGCACTTGTGCACTTTATATGTTGTTTCACAAGTAGTGATTCTCATATATTTATTGTGATATATTTATTGAATACTTCATAGAACCCTTTGAGATTTTATTTGATTTGAGCACCATCACAAAAAATTGAACATTTATTGATAGAGTTTTATATGAAATATTGACTTACACCACTCCCCTGAAGCGCAGTACCCCTCCCCCTTTCATTATACATTTGATGCTGTATAGTTTACAGAATTGGTACATGCAGCACTAAGGGGTTTTGCACGCACAAATCCTCCAGACAGCGCAAGACTCACACCAATACATAAAAAAGCACATAGTCTTCTTTAGGGGAGGTATCACACATTTTTCATGCATTTTCTTGCCTGGTAGTTATCTTTCTTCTGGGTAAAAATAAAAGAAAAAAAAAGTCTTAAACATGAAATCTGCTAAAAAAACAAAAACAAAAGCAGTTCTTTGCACTTTTTTAAAAAAATATTAAAAGTCAGCAGCTAGAAATACTGTAGCTTCTGACTTTTAATAAGAGGACACTTACCTGCTCAGGGGTCCAGCGTCATCTTTGCCCAAACTTCTTCTTCGCCATTCTTCGGGTCCCTGGCACTGCCATGTTTCCTGTGGACAGCCAGCTTTGATTTCTTATGGCTTCACAGTCGGCCCAACGCTGCGTGTGCATGAGCCACGCTGAGCCTTGTGAATGATCCCGCAATCCTCTGGGACCTGTGATGTGTCCCAGAAAGTTGCAGGCAGGGGGAGAAGAGAACTTGTGGGAGAGGAAACCTGTCAAAACCAGGTACTCGCTTCTTCCCCCCAAAAATAGTGTCGAAAGGGGAAGTTCCACAAAAGTGTCAACAAAGCCTTAGACATTTGCCACCAAAACAGAGGTACCCATTGGACAATTTTCATCTCCTCTTTCTGTGACAGCTCAAAGAACCCGTACAGGGTACAGGGACTTTATAGGCACAAGGATTTAAAAAAAAAAAAAAAAGATAACAATTTTATTCAATGTATATACTGTAAATCAAATAGAAGACATCTAAAAGCTCATAGATAAAAGTGAATCATCAAAGCAAGCTACTAATATGGTCATATGGCCCAAACCAGTCCCATAGGGGTATCAATACTCTTTGATAACTCAAACATTTTTGGAATCTCCTGATCTTTTTTATACTGGCCACCAGAAAAAATAGAGAAATTGAAACTCCCAGGCAAAACAACCTGCGCAGAGGTTCTAACTCTTTTACATTCTATTCAAAACTTAAAAAAAAAATTGGCATACATACACTCTATCACCAACTTTTCCTTGTAATTTGTTAAGCTGGGAACACACTACAAGAAAACCGGGCAAAATATTTTCCGGTTTTCCTCGACGTTTCACAGCAAGTCGAAATCAAGGATGGAAATAATGTATGAAAATTCTTGTATGACAAAGGCTTTTTTTTTGTTGTTTATAGTTTCTGATCATGTGCAGTCTTTCGTATTTGATTTTTCTTATACTAAAACCGTTTGAGAACAGTACACATTAAACGAAAATCCTTAACCACTTAAGCCCCGGAAGATTTTACCGCCTTCCTGACCAGGGGGTATTTTGCGATTCGGCACTGCGTGATTTTAATGGACAATTGCGCGGTCGTGCAACGCTGTACCCAAATGAATTTGACGTCCTTTTTTTCCCCCACAAACAGAGCTTTCGCTTGGTGGTATTTGATCACCTGTGCGATTTTTTGATCATGCGCTATAAACAAAAAAAGAGCGTCAATTTTGCAAAAATAACAATATTTTTCACATATTTTTATATGAAATTCCCCCCCCAAAAAAATGTAAAAATCAAAATTCTTTAACATTTTAGGCCAGTTTGTTTTCTGCTACATATGTTTGGTAAAAAAAATCGCAAAAAGCGTATTTTGATTGGTTTGCGCAAAAGTTGTTACGTTTACTAACTAAGGGAAAGATTTTTGTCATTTTTATAGTTTTTTTTTTTTTTAACGAGTAATGGCGGCGATCTGCGATTTTTTTTGCGGGACTGCGACATTGTGGTGGACAGATCGGACCCTTGACTGACATTTTTGACACTTTTGGGGGTACCAGTGACATTACTGCAGTAATCAGTGCTATACATATGCACTGCTACTGTAAAAATGACACTGGGAGGGAAGGGGTTAACTTTATTGGAGAGGGAGGGGTTAAGTGTGTCCCTAGGGGCGTGTTTCTTACTGTCATTGGATGTGACTTTGTGTGTAATAGCACAGATCAATGGTCCTACATAGCAGGACCGAGTGATCAGTGCTTTTACACAGGGGAGAGTGACAGGCGGCTTTGTTTACATTAGCCGCCTGCCTTTCTCCCTCTCTACCCGTCGATCGCTAGTGACCGGCGGACATCGGGTCTGCCGGTCACACGCGCCGGCTTCTTTGGGTACGAGCGGGGGCGGGAGCGTGCCTTCGGCAGCGCGCGCTCGCCCCCTATTCGCACCCAGGCTAGTGACGTACCGGTACGTCACTTTGCCTGGGAGGGGCTGACCGCCACCGTATATACTACAAAATTTTGTAGTTGGTTCTTTTGGAAATGGTAATTTGGAAAGTCTGAATTGGATGTTAAAAGTTGTGTACACACCACGATCGTACCTCATACAGAATTTTTCTTCCGATTTTCCTATAGCGCATACCCTACTTTACTATAATAGTAGAAAATAAAAAAAAATATGCTTTAATAAAAATAAATTAGATTAGTGAAACATGAACAAAGGTTGGTTTTTGTGAGCTACTGCACTTATTGCTCATGACCTTGTTTACTGAGTTAGACAAAAGACTGATTTTATGTGAACAGCCCACCATCAGTTGTTTGTACCAATACACTGCTGTAGACTTCCATGGTAGTAAAACAAATCTTTCACCTGGACACACAGGATACTTCAAACTTTTATTGTAGTATAATGGAAAAGAATGACATTAGGCTCAATTTACAAAGCTAACATGCCAGGATAAAGAACCCTATTTTCCAAAAAAGGGACAGTTATTTTCATCTGTGTAATGAGATTTGAAAATTACAATCCAATGGCTGAAATAAATATCCTTATTTTTGCATTAAGGCCTCAAGCACATAGGCCATTTTTACAGCCGCTTTTACCAGTGCCAGACCTTATTTTTTTTGCAGCGCCATGTTATTCTTTGTGTCCATGCACACATAGGCTTTTAGGAGCTGCAAACAAAAAACCCAGGCCAGCGTTTATTGAAGACCAGCGTTAGGGTGGCTCAAGTACACTACAGCTACTAAACCTGAGTTTAGACGCTTTTGCGGTTTTTTTTTTTTGGCCACCATTATTTTCCAGCACTGCCTTAACCCTCTTGAGCATGGAGTTCAACAGAGCTTCACAGGTAGCCACTGGTGTCCTCCTCAACTCCTTGATGATGACATCACGGAGCTGGTGGACGTTAGAGACCTTGTGCTCCTCCACCTTCTGTTTGAGGATTCCCCACAGATGCTCAATAGGGTTTAGGTCTGGAGGCATGCTTGGCCAGTCCATCACCTTTACCCTCAGCTTCTTTTGCAAGGCAGTGGTCGTCTTGGAGGTGTGTTTGGGGTCGTTATCATGTTGGAATACTGCCCTGCGTCCATGGTTTTATCAATGAACTGCAGGCAGCACTCATGCAGCCCCAAACCATGACACTCCCACCACCATGCTTGACTGTAGGCAAGAAATACTTTTCTTTGTACTCCTCAGCTGGTTGCCGCCACACACGCTTGACACCATCTTAAAAAAATAGGTTTATCTTGGTCTCATCAGACCACAGGACATGGTTCCTGTAATTCATGTCTTTAGTCTGCTTGTCTTCAGCAAACTGTTTGCGGGCTTTCTTGCGCATCATCTTTAGAAGAGGCTTCCTTCTGGGACGACAGCCATGCAGACCAATTTGATGCAGTGTGCGGCGTATGGTTTGAGCACTGATAGGCTGACCCCCCCCCACCCCTTCAACCTCTGCAGCAATGCTGGCAGCACTCATACGTCTATTCCCCAAAGACAACCTCTGGATATAATGCTGAACATGTGCACTCAACTTCCTTGGTTGACCATGGCGAGGCCTTTTCTGAGTGGAACCTGTCCTGTTAAACCACTGTATGGTCTTGGCCACCATGCTGCAGCTCAGTTTCAGGGTCTTTGCAATCCTCCTATAGCCTAGGCCAGTGATGGCAAACTTTGGCACCCCAGAAGTTTTGGAACTATATTTCCCACAATGCTCAACTACACTGTAGAGTACATGAGCATCATGGGAAATGTAGTTCCAAAACATATGGTGTGCCAAGGTTTGCCCTCACTGACCTAGGCCATCTTTATGTAGAGCAGTGTTTCTTAAATGCGATCCTCAGGGCACACTAACAGAACAGGTTTGCAAGAAAGCTGAAATACATCACAGGTGATATCATATGCTGCTCAGCGATTGCAGTATTCTAGTCTTTATCTCCCCAAGGTAATACTTAGAATCTGGCCTGTTAATGTGCCCTAAGGACCGGAGTTGAGAAGCACTGATGTGGAGCAACAATTATTTTTTCAGATTATCAGAGAGTTCTTTGCAATGAGGGGCCATGTTGAACTTCCAGGGACCATTATGAGAGAGTGAGAGCGATAACACCAAATTTAACACACCTGCTCCCCATTTACACCAGAGACCTTGTAACACTAGTGAGTCACATGACACCGGGGAGGTAAAATGGCTAATTGGGCACAATTTGGACATTTTCACTTAGGGGTATACTCACTTTTGTTGACAGCGGTTCAGATATTAATGGCTGTGTGTTGAGTTATTTTGAGATGACAGAAAATGTACACTGTTATGCAAGCTGTACACTCACTACTTTACATTAAAGCAAAGTGTAATTTCTTTAGTGTTGTCAAAGATATTGAAAAGATATAATAAAATATTTACAAAAATGTGAGGGGTGTACTCATTTTTGTGAGATACTGTAGGCTTTTACAAGAGTTTAGAAGCTGATGAGGTTAGGAAAGTTTTATCCTCCCTCAACCTCCCTCTCCTGAACGCAGAAGAATTTGCGCTCGGGATAGAAGCGTTTTTCCTGCGGCCGGCGGTCAACCTAGTCTGTGTGTACATGAGCCCTTACAGCTGTAAAAACGTCTGACCTGGCTAAACGCGGCTTAGTGCTGGATACAGCGTAAAGTCGCTTCAAGTGGCTTTTTTTTTTTACAGGTCAAAATCAAGGGCTCCAGATCTATACCAGACCCTTTAGGTAACCCCAGCCTAAAATAAAAAAAAGGGGGGAAAACCAGAGGAAGAAGACTGAAGGAAGAAGACACATTGAAGCTATGATGGGGGACATTCTTCATTTTTAATAAAGGACTTCATTTTTAATAAAGGACTTATCAAAACTGTTTTTTTTTTTTATTTACAAGTGGCCCTTGTCCCCATCAACATGGACCCCCCCCATGTTGAGGGCATGTGGGTTGGTATGGTCCAGAAAGAGGGAGATGCTCACTTCCCCCCCCCCCCTTTTCCTGACCTGCGGGCTGCATGCTCAGATAAGGGTCTGGTATAGATTTAGAGGGGAAGCCCACAGCTTTTTTTTTTCTGGGTGTGGTTCCCCTCAAAATATGGTCTTGGGGGGGACCCCATGCGTTTTTTTTAATTTTTTTTGGCATTGGGTTCCCCTTCAAGATCCTCAGGAGCACAAGGTCGCATGCCACAAGTCGGATGACCGACTGATGATCCGACCTGGATGCGACTTCCATTTAAATCAATGGTCTGAAAGTCGAATCAGCTCTCCTAGGGAACCACTGATTTTGACATGTGATGCGACTTGTCTGTAGTAATTGTATTTGGGAGTGGAAATTATAACGGGCAGACAAAAGCTGCTAAATGCTAACGCGGCTAAACACGCAATACCACCAATGCAAAAAGCTACTAAAAGTGCATTTTTACAGCCTCATTTTCCTTCACGTCGGTACCGGCTTTGCAGCTTGTTTTTTTTTTTTTTTGTGCCCTGTGTGCATGAGGACTAAAGCAAGCTCGTCAAAGTAAAAAAAAAAATAGTCAGCGGCTGATAGAAAAAAAATCTTCAAGGGGCTGCATTATATCTATTGAGGGCTACACCTATTAAATTCTAGAGAGAGATCACAGGCCAACACACATTTTGGTGCCTCGAATGTTAGACCTGTTCCTGTGTATTTTTGACCTGCTGATTCCAAAAATGGCACCAATTTTCCCTATCAGCTTTAGTTTTTGAGATTCAGCATAAATACCACTCTTCACTCTGGTCACCAATCAAAAATCATAATATTTTGATTAATGTAGTGTTTTATTTAATCTTCTAGCATTAAATTGTAGCACCCTCCTAGATAGTTGCTAGGATTAGGTAAATTTAGTTCTGTCTCAATGTATCCAGTTTAGCTGTAGTTCATTGTTAGGTAAATTTAGTGTTGGCTCATTGTAATCAGTGTTGATTGTTCTGGCCTGTTCCATACCTCTCACCCTTTTGTGACAAGAATGAGGGTCACCTGTTAGCAAAAGTATGTAGGCATAAGACACTAACCCTGCACGCCCCCTAAAGGAGAATTACCCAATAGAAATATAGTTAAACCCACAAAAACTTTTTTTTTTTTTTTTTTTTTTACCACAACTTTTCCTTTATACTGGCTTTTAAAATGTACAAAAGTGGCAATTTAGAAAATGGATGCAAGATTTAGCACTGGGAAACACTTTTTTAAAGATAAAAAGTACATTTTGTATACAACTATATAGATCAGACCAACATGAGGAGGAAAGAGGGACTTTGTTCCAAATTAGGGACAATCCCTCAAAATTAGGGACAGTTTGGAGCTATGATGTTCTTTGTTTCAGTGTCTGCATGATCTAATGCTTCCCCTGGCTGGTCCAGGAATGCTCCTGAAGTTAGTGGGCAGGAAGAGTCTAATCAGCACTTGAATATTCATACTGCCTTGGCCAATCCCTGGGAAGAGGGGCCCTGATGGTGACTGGGAGTCTGTATAAATACTCTGGGACATAGAGAAGCCTGTTCTTTTTCCCTGAGGAGATCACAGCCTAGGGTGGCTGCTAGACCCTTAGGCTATTCTGCAATGTGCCTGTGGAGTGTTGAGGCCTCAGATGGTCTACCTGGAATCAATAGTAGATGGCGCGAAGGATGGGTAATAGCTAAGTTCATGAGCCAAAGCAATAGAATGTTCCCAATGGTGGTAATCAAGGAGGAAAGATTAGGTAAAACAAAGCAGCATATAGAAGGCAGCTCTCAAACACAGTGCCGCGCTAAGTTCATCATATTTAAAAACAGAACAGGTTTATTAGGCAATTGGCAACCTACAAGATAGGGAGGAAAGTAGAAGTAGTTGTAAACCTCCCAACTAGAGTTGAGCGGACACCTGGATATCCGTGTTCGGCGGGTTGAAAAAAAAGTCCGGGTCCGTGACCCGGACTTTTTCCGAACTTTACCCGGACACCGAACCCCACTGAAGTCAATGGGGACCCGAACTTTCAGGCACTAAAATGGCTCTAAAAAAACAATGGAAAGGGCTAGAGTGCTGCAAATGGCAGCAAAATATAGTTAAGAGCATGGCAAGTGCTCTTAAAAAAAAAAAAAATTCCCCTTTAAATTTGTAATTTTTAAATAGCAGATTAGAACAGCACTCTGTAGTAAAATATAGCTGAACGCTGCACACAACAGACTGATAAAAATAGATTTTTTTCTCCCTCCTCCTCAGTGGGCTCAAGTGAGGGCAAAAAGATTGTTCACTGCACCACCCCCCACACAGCAAAATCGATGTAGATCGCTAACGGACGATTGTTCTGTCCTGTGTCTCCTATCTGTCCCTGCCTACTCTCTCCAGCCTGTCCCTAAAATGCTCAAATATCTTTCCCTGCCTACACTCCGACCTGTCCCTGCATTCTTTTCGGGCACAATGTTGTTTTACCCTGTCTGTCCCTAATCAGCAGCAGCCAGCACCGATATGTGTGCTCTCCCTACACTACAGCAGACTGACGCACCGCGCTGTGTCTCTAGCTTATAAAGACCTGGGTCACATGCTTCAGCTGGCCAATCATGGCACACCAGTTAAATGCTTGTTGATTGGCTGTTGAAAGCCAGCCAATAAAACCGCGCCATTACATACAGGAAATAAAATTACCGAACACGGATTTTAAACCCGAACATACAGTAAAGTTTTCGGGTCCGTTTCCGGGTAACAAAAATCCAATTATCCGGTACGGACCCGAATAATACAGTCCATGTTCGCTCAACACAACTCCCAACCCATGGTGGGTCTGACAAGCGCTATATTCCTTTCTATCTTGTAAGTTGCTAACTGTCCAATAAGCCCGTTCTGTTTTTATGTATGCTGCACTTAGAGTGGTGCTCTGGATTTGTTCTTAGGGTCTACCTGGAGGCCTGCTTTTCTGAAAGCTGCTGAAGCAGACTGAGGGACGTCTGAGGATCTGGTCTAGTATCTTAGGGTGAATGTTTTATGAGGATATTGGAAGGAGGCAACCAGTTTGCCAAGGACATTTCTGAGTACAGACTGGTGTGAGTGATCCTAGAGACTGAGTGCAGTTGCCATCCCTCTTATGCTAGAGTTAGCATGTTTAAAAGGGACATTAGGTCCTGTGTCCTGAAGAGCTTATTTTATTTAGACTTTGTTTGGACTGTCCAGAGAGGAAGCTAAATCTCCTCAAGTTGCTACTACAGAGGCCAGTCCACTCTTTACTTCTGCAAGGACTTGGCTCATAGTTCTGCAAGAGAAAGTTCAGTATTCTCAAATCATTGCTAAGGGTTATTGGAATATCCTACAACTACTGATACCACTACTGATCCAAGTTCTTAGTAAAGCATCAGAAAAAGCAAACCCCCTATACGATTAATGAGCCTAAAGAGTGAATTGTGTGTTTTGCTGCACGGAAACTACTAGGAAAAGGATCCGGGCAATCTATTTAGCTGCTCCTATGGGGGTAGTGCAACATTAGAAACACATATAAAAGTAGCCATACACTCTACAGTTCTCGATTTACAAAAACTAAACAAGATGAGTGGCAATATACATTACATACACCTCCTATACGATCATAACTTTAATTCAGTTAAAGTGTTTTTAACCACTTGCCTACAGGGCACTTAAACCCCCTTCCTGCCCAGATCAATTTTCATCTTTCAGCGCTGTCACATTTTGAATGACAATTGCGCGGTCATGCAAAACTGTACCCATATGACATTTTTATCAATTTTTTTTCGAACAAATAGGGCTTTCTTTTGTTTTATTTTTTGCTGAACAAAAAAAGAACGAAAATTTTGAAAAAAAATAAATGCTATACAATTTTGCAAACAGGTCATTTTTCTCCTTCATTGATGTGCGCTGATGAGGCGGCACTGATGGGCCCTGATAGGCACTGGAAGGCTGCACTGATGGGCACTGATAGGCTGCACTGTTGGGCACTGATAGGCTGCACTGATGGGCACTGATAGGCTGCATTGGTGGGCACTGATAGGTGACACTGATGGGCACCGATAAGGCGGCACTGATGGACACTGATAAGGTGCCACTGATAAGGCGGCACTGATACGCAACACTGATAAGGCAGCACTGATGAGTGGCACTGATGGGCAGCACTGAAGGGCACTGGTAGGTGGTGCTGTAGGGCACTAATAGGCGGCACTCATGGGCACTGAGGGGCACTAATAGGTGGCACTGATGGGCAATGGTAGGCACTGGTAGATGACACTTATGATGGGGCACTGATAGGTGGCACTGGTGAGCACTGATAGGTGGCACTGGTAGGTGGCACTGGTGGGCACAAGTAGGTGATACTAGTGGGCACTGGCAGATGGCATTGGTGGGCACTGGCAGGTGTCGCTGGTGGGCACTGGTATGTGGCACTGGTGGGTGACACTGGTGGGCACTTGTGGACACTGGTAGGTGACACTGGGGGCACATATAATTCCTTTCCTCTTCTGGACTGATGTCCCTCTGCCAGCAGTCGGCGATCGTTTTTTTTTTTCTCCTCACACTGTGAGGAGAAAAAAACAGCTGATCGCCGGCTGCTGTTTACTTTACATGATCAGCTGTCAATGGCGGCTCCCTTACTCCGATCTGTGATCAGGCGAGTCTCATGGATTCATCGATCACAGAGCGAGCCTTTCAGCATAGCTAGAGAACTGACCATGGTGTGCTCACTTGCTTAGTGTGGTCAGTTGTTAATAGGAAAGTAAGGGGACTAGCAGGAACAACATGGATTTTAAATAAAGGAAGCACTAGAAAGAGAACAGGATACTTTCTCATACAAATACAAGGTACAGCAGGCACATATCAGGAATATGAAGTGTTGGGGTAACAAACGCTTTAACCACTTCCTGCCTGCCCTATAGGCAAATGATGGCGGGAAGGTGGTTGCATTATCCTGACCGGACGTCATATGACGGCGGCATGATAATGCGCTCTGCGCTCCCCCCCCCCGCGTGCGCGCAGATCGGCGATCGGTGATGCCGCGTGTCACTCTGACACACCGCATCTCCGATCCCGGTAAAGAGCCTATGACATAGGCTCTTTACCTTGTGACCAGCTGTGTCCAATCACAGCTGATCACATAGTACACAGGAAGAGCCATTAATCAGCTTTCCTTAGTTCGAGTAGAGGAGAGCATTGATTACCAGTGCAGAACCTTGGGGGGTTGCCACTAGAACCACCAGGGATGCCCACCATGGCCACCAGGGATGGCAATCAGGGCTCAGGGAGCCATTTTTTGTTTACCTCAGTTTTATATGGTGGAATATGTGAGCCCTGCATCATTGGAAGGAGGATCGCTTTCTGCTTCTATACATTTGGCCATATCGGATCTCTGTAATGGAGGTCATCGTCATTTTGGGGCGGGGCCAATAACTTCCTCTGACATCAGCTGGGGAGGCGGGGAGGAAAGGAGGAGAGAGTCGGGAGTCACGTGACTGCCAAGCGGCGCTGTGAAAACAGTTGTGAGCTATTGCAACAGAGTGCTGAGTTCGGGGATAATCCGTTTGAGAGCGACATTGGCTACAGGCGATTTGAACAGAGAAATCTGGTAAGAGCATAACCTTGGGGTGTGTGCACGTGGTGAGGTGGAGGTACACTTCCAGCAGCTGTTTCCCACATTGGGTCTGCGGTCCTCTTCCCATGACCCCATCTGAAGCCTTGTTGGTGACGGACTTATCTACATTGGACTCTGACACCCTGTTTAGTTTCATTTATTGATGCACCGTAGGAGCTATATGATTGTAGCCATATGTTAGTTTATGTTTATTTGTAGCGCTGCTTGTGCTTATTAATTCGTTGGTACGCACCTTTTTTTACATATTGACTGTTTTAGGCAGCTGCTTTTTTATGTAATTTTATGATTTTAGACTTTATACTGTTTTTATGCACATGTGATATTGCTGCTTTTACTATTAAGCGCTGGGTGATTGAGTTTTAAGTTGTCTTAGCACTCGGTCCTTTTTTGCATATATATATATATATATATATATATATATATTATATTATATAATAAAATTATATTATTGATTAGATTATAATTCATGCGTTTGTGTTTCAAATTGATCACATCTGGGATGTCTACTAGAGTCTTGTTTTGGTCAGGTTTAAGTCAGTAATTACTAAGAATTGTAGGCCTATAATACATAATGCCAAATTTCCATGAAAAAAATTGTACCGCTTTTGGTACAGAATTCCTGACATAATCATACCGCCAGGGAGGTTAATAACTTACATTTTAGAATGCATTGTTTCCAATGTAAAATTACAGTTGGAGATATGTAAACACTCTCATTATATCTGCTAACTTGTATGCGAAAACTCAAACTAGGTATTAAAATAACAAGTTGATCAGCAAGATATTTTTAAAAAACTGACTAAAAAAATTGTATATATTTGACAATATTTAAAAAATTAGAGCTGATGCAGTCTAGCCAATGCAATTTTCTGAATCAGCGCCCCAAATAACTTCAAGATAAGGTCTAAAAAGCAAAGCACCAAGAAAAAAGATTTTTTTTTTTGGGCTGTGATAGCATTTTGGTAAATAACATCATATAGTGCAAAATGTGCAGCGACTTGACATCAGAGTGAAGTCAGAACTCCTGACCTAAATATTTCTCCCAGATTTAGGAAAGTATTGAAGCCATGGGATCCATTAGACAGTCAGGCAGTTAGCAATTTTTCAATTTTACTTGAACATGACTATGTGTACATTGCTGACATCAATAAATGTAATTGATACCCTGACAGATTGGTTATGTCTCTTAGTCCCGACCTTCCTTATTGATTCTATTGAATAGGGATGGAGACGCACGGCAATTCCCACCATGTGTCTCATTTAAAGTCCCACAACTTCCCTTCCTTTTGCTTGCATATTGATGAGGGATGGAGACGCACGGCAATTCCCACCATGCGCCTCAATTTAAGTCCCAAACTCCCCCTTCCCCTTTAGGGACGGAGAGACACGATCTCGATGGACAGGTGGTTATTATGATTGTATGCTTTTTATTAATTATATGTTTTAGCTCAAACACAATATGTACCATATGCCCCCTTTTTTCAATAAGGGGGCTTTATATATATTTATATATGTTTGTATGCTATATTATATAGGTAATTTGCAATTAATAATTATCCCCTATACACCTATCAGATGGTTTGGCATATAACTTCTTTGTACGCATAAAGCACACACATATTTTACATTCACTCTTTTCCGTCGGTATTTTTACTGCTTGCAGTTGATGTGTGCTGCCCCTGGTGGTTGACTGGTTGCCTGTCGTTCTCCCCGGGAGCTGCGATGCGCGATGGGCGCCCCTCCCCCTCTCCCTTCGCCTCTCTCGGCGTGGGGGATCGGGTGGGCGTGCCCTTCGTGCATCGGCGCCACGCAATACGCCGACGCAGGGCGTCACTTTTGGCGCCAATGCGCAGGCGATATCTCTCCCCACTCTCAGTGCAATCGGATCACTTGTTGATCCATTGTATGCACTGGCGTGACGCTGGGGACACTATGTGGGGGCGATGTTTCCTGGACCTACCCATTGGAAGCCTGGGCTATGCTTTCTGGTACCTATTTTCTTCGCTTCTCACCCCCCTATGCTCCTTCACATTCCTATCAGTGGTTGTGTTCCTCTTATTTTATCTCTGTTTCCATCTTTTCACGTCCTCATCCGGCTTTACTATTCACCATTCCTATGTGGATTTCACTTACTGGGACTCCCCTCTTTCACCTTGTTGTATTAGGCTCACAAACTTCTCACAATTGGTCTTTAGTTCATAATCATCATCATTTCCTTTGGTGTCACTAGCATATATTTTTCATACCCTCTAATTGTTAAGCAGCATCATGTATATGTTATATGATATATATAAAACACATTTTTCATCTTCTTTTTTATAATTCTATATAATTGCATCAGTTTGTATACTGTGCAATATCAATATACATGATTAATATTTTTATTTATATTACATATATTTTTTCTCTGCTGCTCATATACATGATCCTTACTCTATCCAGCTCAGCCCATATATCCCGGTGTGTGGTGCCCTTGCCTCTGCCCGCTGCCTTGTGTTCCCTCAGCTCCCGTGGGAGACCTCTGGCCCCATGTCTGCCTCTGGTGTGAGCAGGCATATTAATTGCCACGTAAGTTTTCTGACAAACTGGGGGATTCAATTTCCCTCCCCTTTTCTCTCTTTTTTGGTCCAGTTTTCATTTATTATTTAGTTATTGTTGCTCTATATACATATATTTTTTAGATTCGAAACCAACATTCCCTCCTGATGAAGTGGCATTTATAAGTCCACGAAACGCGTCGAGTTTTTTGAAGTTTCGATTACATCCTTATCGCTACATCGCTGCAACATTGTTTTATCCATTGTGATTTTATTCGCTGTGATTATATTCAACTACTTTATCATTCCTGTGATAACATCTGTAAATCCATTTTATGAACAGTGGATCTGAACAACTTTTATCAATTTATGTAATACCTATGAGTTTTCAATTTTACTTGAACATGACTATGTGTACATTGCTGACATCAATAAATGTAATTGATACCCTGACAGATTGGTTATGTCTCTTAGTCCCGACCTTCCTTATTGATTCTATTGAATAGGGATGGAGACGCACGGCAATTCCCACCATGTGTCTCATTTAAAGTCCCACAACTTCCCTTCCTTTTGCTTGCATGTAGGCCTATAATACATAATGCCAAATTTCCATGAAAAAAATTGTACCGCTTTTGGTACAGAATTCCTGACATAATCATACCGCCAGGGAGGTTAATAACTTACATTTTAGAATGCATTGTTTCCAATGTAAAATTACAGTTGGAGATATGTAAACACTCTCATTATATCTGCTAACTTGTATGCGAAAACTCAAACTAGGTATTAAAATAACAAGTTGATCAGCAAGATATTTTTAAAAAACGGACTAAAAAAATTGTATATATTTGACAATATTTAAAAAATTAGAGCTGATGCAGTCTAGCCAATGCAATTTTCTGAATCAGCGCCCCAAATAACTTCAAGATAAGGTCTAAAAAGCAAAGCACCAAGAAAAAAGATTTTTTTTTTGGGCTGTGATAGCATTTTGGTAAATAACATCATATAGTGCAAAATGTGCAGCGACTTGACATCAGAGTGAAGTCAGAACTCCTGACCTAAATATTTCTCCCAGATTTAGGAAAGTATTGAAGCCATGGGATCCATTAGACAGTCAGGCAGTTAGCATTTCCTCCTGTTCTGATGATAATATGTTTGATTTTGCAGCAATTATTTTGGATTTCCAAACCCTTTGGTAGGGCTCCTAGCAGTGACACAGACAGCAATAGAAAACTCATGGTTTTCTAACCATGCCATACTCTATCTGGGGCCTATTGTGTGTTTCTCCGACCCATTTTTGTGCAAAGGTGATAAATATATTGTAAGTTGTAATACTATGGACTCAATTAAAAAAATATTAACACCACCGCAAGGCACTGTGTTTTCAGCCATGTAACTGTATTTTTAAATCTCAGGTGACTAAATTATAAATAGGAATTCTTGTTAATGGAGCCTAATGTACAACCCTGGCTAAAAGTTTTAAGAATGACACAAATATTAATTTTCACAAAGTCTCCTGCTTCAGCGTTTTTAGTTTTTTTTGTCAGAGGTTACTATGGTATACTGAAGCATAATTACAAGCATTTCATAAATGTCAAATGCTTTTATTGACAATTACATTAAGTTTATGCAAAAAGTCAATATTTTCAGTGTTGACTTTTTTTTTTTTTCAAGACCTCAGCGATTCCCCCTGGTATGCTGTCAGGCATCTTCTGGGCCACATTCTGACTGATGGCAGCCCATTCTTGCATAATCAATGCTTGGAGTATGTCAGAATTTGTGTTCACCTGCCTCTTTGATTGACCACAAATTATCAATAGGATTAAGGTCTGGGGAGTTTTCTGGCCATAGACCCAAAACTTTAAAGTTTTGTTCCCCAAGCCACTTATAGTTATCACTTTTGCCTTATGGCACGGTGCTCCATCATGCTGGAAAAGGCATTGTTCATCACCACTTGGACAGATCACTTCATCACTTGGATGGTTTGGAGAAGTTGCTCTTGGAGGATGTTTTTGTACCATTCTTTATTCATGGCGGTGTTCTTAGGTAAAATTGTGAGTGAGCCCCCTCCCTTGGCTGAGAAGCAACCCCACACATCAATGGTCTCAGGATGCTTTACTGTTGGCATGACACGGGGCCCATGGTAGCGCTCACCTTTCCTCCTTCGGAGGTTTTTTACAGTTGCCCCAAACAAACAGAAAGGGGATTCATCAGAGAAAAGGACTTTACTCCAGTCCCCAGCCGTCCAATCCCTGTACCTTTTGCAGAATATCAGTCTGTTCCTGATGTTTTCCCAGGAGAAATGTGGCTTCTCTGCTGCCCTTCTTGACACCACGCCATCCTCCAAAAATCTTCACCTCACTGTGCATGCAGATGCACTCACACCTGTCTGCTGCCATTCCTGAGCAAGCTCTGCACTGGTGGTGCCCTGATTCTGCAGCTGAACCAACTGTAGGGGACAGTCCTGGTGCTTGCTGGACTTTCTTGGGCACCCTGAAGCCTTCTTCACAACAATTGAACCTCTCTTCTTGAATTTCTTAATGATCCGATAAATGGTTTATTTAGGTGCAATCTTAGAATCTGCAATATTTTTTCTTTTGAATCCCTTTTTGTGCAAAGCAATGATGACTGCATGTGGTTCCTTGAAGGTAGGAGGAATAATGATTTCAAGCACCATCCTCCTTTTAAAGCTTCCAGTCTGTTATTCCACTGATTTCCAGCCTTGTCCTCGTCAACACTGATACCTGTGTTAACGAGAGAATCACTGGCATGATGTCAGCTGGTGCTTTTATGGCAGGGCTGAAATGCAATGGAAATGTTTTTTTGGGGGGGGATTAAGTTCTTTTTCAGGGCAAAGAGGGACTTTGCACTATATTGCAATTCTTCTAATTACTCTTCATAACATTCTGGTGTAGATGACTAAATATAGAATACCCTTGTCATGACATTCAGTTTGCTAAAGCACATAAACAGTCCCTTTTCCCCTTAATATATTGTTTCTTTTTTTTTTTTTTTTAATGCTTTTCTACATCTCTTTCGTGGCTTCCTGTCTACATGTGCTCACTCCTGCAGTAATTAGTGGTCACGGTGAAATGTGGGTGTTGTCTTAAAGAGGAGTCCCCCCCCCCCCCACAAAAAAAATTTAAAGTCAGCAGCTACAAATACTATGGCTGCTGACTTTTAATATTAGGACACTTCCCTGTCCAGGGAACCAACGATGTGGGCACCCCAACCGAAGTTCCAATTGGCTCTCGGCTGCTGTCACCGGCATTCATTGTAAGGGAAACCGGCAGTGAAGTCCTCCCTACTCTATATGGATGAAGAAGGAGGGGGGGCCTAGCTGCAGTGAGGTCTCCTGGAAGTGGGGATAGGTACCGGTCAAAAACAGGTATCTACTCCCCCCCGAAAGGTGCCAAATGTGGCAACGGGGGGAAGCAAACAAGCGGAGCTTCCCCTTTTGGGGGGAGCTCCATTTTAAGCCAGCCATAGATGGTTCAAATCTTAGCCAATTCAGCAGGGACCAGGCGAGATTCAAAGCCATCTATAGGCAGGCTGATTGTACTCAAATTGATCCATCAATTGACTTTGATACAATCAGCATGTCAGATTCCGACATGCGATTATTGCCACTGACTAAAGCCAATAGCAATAATCATTGTGTTTTCCCGGCAGGGACGGCCCCCTATGTACCCGCATTAGGAGAACAAAATGGCTCCACGGGAGGGATTGCCCCATTAACACTGCCTGTGTTGATAGGGGGAATCAAGCTATTTTTTTCCTGCAAATCCCTACAAATTAAGGGAGTTTCTTGGGGACCGCAGGTCACCAGAACTAGTGCCTCCACTGGAGGATTTCCCCTTTGATACTTTTCTGGGGACAACCCAAAATTTGGGATTTTCTTTTACTTTCACTTTCAGTGACAATGGTAAACAAGACAAATAGAGAGGGTGAATCTCCGTAACAAAGATTCTGCTGTCTATCTCCGCAACGGGGGCACAGACAGCAATAAAACCTGACAGGCGTTCCAATCTCTCGTCTCTATATCAAAAACTAAAAAAAAAAAAAAAATTGCCTTTAGTTATACTTGAATATACCAATAAATACTGTTTTTTATGAAACCATCTTGCACACTAAAGTAACTTCTGTATTCTGTATTTTTTTACATTAATTTTACATTTTGGAAGATGTCCTTTTAATGTATTGGTGCAGGGATTATTTGAATGCATGTGTCAGTACATCTCTATAGTGGTGGTAGAGGTCAAAAATTGGAACCTTTGTGTGATCACTCATTTTTAACCCATGGACCTTATTATACATACATTTGTCTGAAGGGACATTGTGCTGGAACCTCTGGTTCCCCTTTTTGTGAGGATTTTTAGAGAATATCAGAGCATTTATACATTTCTCTGTGGACAGACTCCAGCAAGTTAGGAAGCGAGAGCTTCTTCAAAAGAAGACAAAATGAAGAGAACTTTGGGAACAGGTAAGTTTTCATATTACAAATAGATGTTTTACAATTCTCTTGATGGTAAAATGTACAATGGATTGACTGGGTAACAAGAAAGACCTTTGAGCAATAATAAAGAGATTGCGTGAGATCTGTGTTTGGGTAATCTGGGGGGAACTGAAAGTATGAATAATAATAGGCAAACATTATTGGATGAATTCAGAGAAAAAAAAAGCCTATGATGTGTAAAGAAAAGGTTGCATTAACATGAGTAGTGTGAGCTGAAAACAGACTAAAGAAAAATAAAATACACAACACAGGGCACAGGAATTTTTTGTGGGGTGTGTGGAAAACAAGATGGTGTTACCACCAATCAGAATTAAGCTGTAGGCAGCACATCTTAAAGTCCGACGCGTTTCAGGAATGAAGGCAGTACCCAACTTTTTCGAATTCCATAGCTAATGTCTGTTTCAACTTCCCCCACTTGTCACTAACCCACTTCTACCCATTTTAAAGCCCAACTCTGGGCAAAGTAAACTTCCCCCATGCAGTCGTGCTGTGCACATAGTACACGGGTCAACTGCTTGTTTTTTCTAGGGATGAGGGGAAAGCTTTTACACATCTGATCCTTCGTGCCCGCCAAAAACTGTGCTCCCCCATGGTCCAGCAGTGGACTGTTCCTGGTCTATAGAGTCTGCTCTGGGCTAGGTGACTTCAGGAATAGTCCACAACTCAAGACTGCTGAAGCGCGGGGGTGCCAGGCCAGTCCCCTACACAAAAACGAGCGGGTAACCATTGCAGTGCGGGCATTGTTTCACTGCATGGGGAAAATTTTGTTTTGCCCGGAGATCGGCTTTAAAGTCCAGCTGATTTCAGGACTGTAGGCACTACCCATCTTCTCAGTGTTGACGTCTGTTACATCTTCCACCACTTGTCACTATTGTCACTTACTTCTACCCAGAGTCGTTCAACAACTAAGATCCCAGTCTGTTGATGACATACCAGCTGGAAGTGCATCACATGACCCGGGCTCACAGCCTCTGCAGTGCTGCAATGAAAAGCACTAGCATGTTACAACAACACTTAACCTGTGACAGGCTGGCAGATGCCTGAATTTAAAGTAGAACCAAATGCAAAACTTTTTTTATTTTTTTCTTTGAAAGAGTGAGGGAGGGAAATACCCTCTGGCAGGCTTTTATTTTGCCCCTGTCTCCCATTGTGAAAGTTTTTTTCACTTCCTGTCTCATAGCCAAAACAGGATGTGAGCGTAAATTCCTTCATAGCAAGGCAATCCCTGGTTGTCACATTTACCTAGCCTGTCTATCTAGGAAAGAGCTCCATTTATGGTGACTGTCAGTAGCACTCCCATTAAAATCTGTGCTTAACATTCCCAAATTGGAGCTGTATGGTACTTTAAGGCCTTTATTGTTTTGCTTTCTGAAGAGTGATCTGTGTTCGGATTTTAGGGAACATTTGAAAGGCGGTGAGGAGGCGTTGTATGGACTCCTCGCCTCCTGTTTTAACCCCAAAATGTTGGACTGCTATCACACTTAGGCTGCATTCACACCTGAGCCTATTCGTCTTCAGACGTTTTTTGTGCGTTTTTGTAGGTGTTTTTTCAAGCTTTTTTTGGGCGTTTCTCTGGCATTTGTTGGGCGTTTCTCTGGCGTTTTTAGGGCATTTTATGAGCATCTTTTGGGGCGTTTTTAGCAGGTGTTTGGGTGTGGGTGGTGTTAAAAGGGGTGAAGACCATCTGTGTGTTTGAAAAACGCCAGTGAGACGCCCGTGAAAAGCCTATAACGGCGTTTTAATGCATTCCTATGGGACCAGAACAGCTCTTGATCAGCCCAAAAAGAAGCTCCTGTACTTTTTTGAGCTAAAGGCATTTTGCTTCAGGGGACAAAATGCTTAGATGTGAACAGGGGCCATTGAAATAAATAAGATTTTGATTGTTGGGCGTTTTGGATTTTGACAGATGAGCGTTTTATGGGCTGAAAAATGCTCAGGTATGAACATGGCCAAAAGAATGCATTGTGCATGGTTCTTTGGCGGTTGCAGCATGGCCCTATTCAGTTGAATGGTTCATGTTCGGCAAGTGGTAGTGCCCACCAAAAACAAGGGGGAACAAAATTTCTGCTGTAGGCTTGAAGCAAAACATCAGGGCCATGGCATGTTTACACCTCTGGCCCCTGCCTTCCTAAGTAAATGGGGAACCATTGACAACCAGTAAAAACGCAGCTCAACCGTGGGGTTTTACTGCTCCCAAAATAAACTGTAAACAAGCCCTAAAGGGTTTTAACCCCCTTAGCGGTAACCCCGAGCGTGACTCGGGATGGATTTTTCATGCTACTATCGGTATCCCCGAGTCACGCTCGGGGTAGATGTGCAGAGCGTGCAGCGCTGTCCCTTACCTTCTCCTGGCGATCCAGCGATGATCTCCCATTGCTGTGATCGCCAGCCGAGATCCCCGCCGCTCGTCCGTCGGTCTGATGACTTCCTGGTTCCGTTCCCTGCAGCAGCAATGGTGCATGGGAGCGGAACTAGGAAGGAAATTCAAATGTTGCACAAAACACGCACACATAAAAAGGAGGTGATACAGTGTAATCTGAGAGGTTTACACTGTATCACCTTAGTATCAGAAAAAATATCAAATATTATAAATTGTAAATTATAAATTATATTATTAATATATATTATATATATTATAATATTTATATTTTATAATATATTTATATTTTATAATATATATATATATATATATATATATATGTGTATATATATATATATATATATATATATATATATATATATATATATATATATATATATATATATATATACAGGTATATATATATTGTATATATTATAAATTATAAATATCAATAATCATACCGCCAAGGAGGTTAAAAAGCTTGATAGAAAACTGCAAATGCTTTGTAAAGTTTTGATGTACAAACAGCTGTTATACAAGTTGAAGCCCAAACGCCAAAAATACCCCATAGGACTGGCCACATAGAGTGGTGAATGTGCAGGAGCGAGGGATAAGGTAAGTAAATGCACTTTTTACCCTAGACAAAAAAAAAGCATTGTAAAATTCCCTGGAGCTCAGCTTTACCAATACTAACTGAATTCTTGCTGGAGTTCTCCCTTATTTATTCATTACCCAGCAAAGATGTCTCGATATCTTTTAGGAAACATTTCCATGCAGCCAAATCTTTTTTTAGTGAACGCAAAGAACACAATAGAACTGATTCGAAATCATCTCTAAAACTCAGTGCATGTAATTATCCATAATGATCTTTAAAGTCCAATAAGAAAAAGTAGACTAAGATTGCAAAGTCTGATTCTTCGTAACGTCCACCAGGAAGCTCTGTAGATATAAATCTAGCCTGTCTTTTTTTTTTCTCTACGCTGTACTTTATCTACAGAGTGTCAGCGTGAATGCCTAGGGACACCGTTTCAAACGCTATAAAATTGTAGTAGGCAACATCATTCTTAGGAAACTCCCCAGCAGGTTTACCATGTGGGATATTACAGCGGTTTGAGATGTCCATGGTGTGTTCAACAGCTTCAACTTTAAATTGACTAAATATCTTCCCCTGGCGCACTTTCCTTTGTGATACACTTTCCTGTACCAGTGACAGCGGATGATACATAGTATTATTATTATCTCTGTAGGCCCTCATGTCATGTTATAGATAGAGTATGACGAAGGTCTACGAATGCAGCGTTACATTAATCGTGAGGAATATAAAACTATACTAAATTTACTCAAGGGCTTACTAATAGGTCTGTAAACTACACAAAATATAAAGGGTAGGTCAAGCCAATTTTTTTCTATTTTTTTTTTTTTTTTTTTCTAGTTTTGGATAGAGTGGGGAAGGATTTGAAGCCCTATTGGATGTTTACAGTTATCTGTGGCTTCTATGAGGGAGACATACCCTCATTTTCTGTCATGGTGACAACTAGTGATGGACGAACATCGGCCGGTGCGGTTCACGAACGCCAGCCGCGAATTTTCTCAAAAGCCGGTTTGCGGCGGGCCCCATTGACTTTAATGGGAGGCGAACTTTAAAAACCTTTAGGTCATATTTGCAGCCACAAAACATATACTAGCTGTGCACAGATAGTCCCAGCACATGGGCAATGTCATAACAGAAGTATTGCAATTAAAAAAGTTGCCCTAAATGTTTTATTTATTTATTTTTTTTTACAGCAAAAAATATATATATATTTCTGTTCATAAATTAGCCAGAGCTGACAGCAGCCGGTAAATACATTGTCTAATACATATAGGGTCCATTCACACATCCGTGACAACCACTGGATACCTGCCCCTATAGTAAAAAGACTGTAATAGACCCTAAAATGACATTGGAGCACCTTAAATTACTTTTGTGGACATTGACATAGCGATTTGTGTGAGATCAAAATTAGTGATGTGTGTGTGACTGCAGCCGATCTCTAACTGCCCCTAAAGCAACCACAGTATACATGGCCCCTATAGTAAAGAGACTGTAATAGACCCTAAAACGACATTGGAGCACCTTAAATGACTTTTGTGGACATTGACATAGCGATTTGTGTGAGATCAAAATTAGCGATTTGTGTGTGACTGCAGCCGATCTCTAACTGTCCCTAAAGCAACCACAGGATACCTGGCCCTAATGTTAAAGAGACTGTAATAGACCCTAAAACGACATTGGAGCATTTTAAATGACTTTTATGGACATTGACAAAATGATTTCTGTGCGACTGCAGCCGATATCTAACTGTCCCTAAAGCAACCACAGGATACCTGGCCCTAAGCTCAAAAGATACTAGGCCTATACCAAAATACCAGCCCTGGAAAGGACTTTTGTGGACATTGACAGAGCGATTTGTGACTGCAGCCGATCTCTAACTGCCCCTAAAGCAACCACAGGATACCTGTCCCTAACCTGAAAAGAGACTGTAGAAGGCCTATACCGAAATACCAGCCCTGAAAAGGACTTTTGTGGATCTTCACAGCACTATATGTGTCTAGCAAACTCTTCCTAATGAGCACAGCAGACCTCTCCCTACACTGGCAAAAAGCAAAATGTGAAATGGCTGACAGCTCAGGTTTATTTATAGGGTAGGGGGACTGTCCATGTGCTGGAATGTTTTAATTGGCTGTCCCGTTCCACCTGACGGCTGTGTCATGGGTCAAAGTTCTTCTGAATAAAAAAGAAAATGGCGGCGCGGACATATTCGCGAACATCGGCAAAAGTTTGACTTTTTGCGAATTTGCGAACAAGCAAAATTTGCCGCGAACCGACCGCCGGGCGAACTGCAGGGCGATCTCTAGTGACAACGGCTTTACCAGGCAGGAAGTGGTGGAGAACCTAAAACAGGGACATCATAAGCAATAAAAAGGGGTTCTATGTTGTGGGACCTAGCATAGGTAGTAGATATAATTATGGGGTTCAGGGGGATTCAGAAAAGGTAGTTTAGGCAATTCTGGGTTCAGGGGGACCCAGCATGGGTAGTACAGATAATTCTATGTTCAGGGGGACCCAGCATGGGTAGCACAGATAATTCCAGATCCAGGGGGACTCAGCAGGGGAATGCTGGGTTCAGGGGGAACCAGCATGTGTAGTAGATGGAATCCAGGTTTCATGGACAAAACAGAGGTAGTAGAGGGAATCTGGGTTTTGGGAGGACTCAGCAGAGGTAGTTGAGGGAATCCAGGAGTCAGGAGGACTCAGCAGGGGTTGTAGTGGGAATTTGATGTTCACATTCACCCAGTATGGTAGTCATGAGATTCAGAAGACAAACCAGAAATTGCAGCAGAGGAAGCTCAGGGGATGACCAAGAAGAATCAGTGAATGGCAAAAGTAGGTTGAGGTCTTACTGCACCCCGAATGACCAGTGACTGACCAGCTGGATGTACACATAGTGATACAGTAAGTGATGTGTTATTCCTGGCTATGTGCACCTAGCATTTCTGAATGTGACCTGTTCCAGTAGCTATAGTCAGCGTGAAAGCATGTGGCCTATAGCTGTTGGAGGCTTCTTCAGTCCAGTATGTCATAATAGTCACTGTCAGTTTTTCATAAAGGTTTATTCTCAAAGGCTCAGATTACCTTTGGGATGTTATATGTTATATGTTAAACATGAAACATGGTTGCATTCCCCAACTCCTCCACACTTAAAGCGCAGCTCCATCCGAAAAGGGAAGCTCCGCTTTTTTGCTTCCTTCTCCCCTCTGCTTGTGCCTCCTCACAAGCATAATCTGCAAAGTGAAGGTAAATTATACTGCCTGGCCAAAAAAAAATTCGCCACCTGGAATTAACTAAGCAAATAGTTAAGAGCCTCCTATTGGATAGTTACTACATGGGCGATTATCTTTCAGCTGGCAACAAGTTATTTAACCCCAACTGATGCAATGAGTAGCTTCTCATTTTTTATACAACCCTGGCGAAAGACACATCCCGTGGTCGTGGAAAACATGTTAGTCTGCATGAGAAGGGTAAAATCATTGGCATGCATCAACCAGAGAAAACATCTAAAGCCTCGTACACACGCACAGATTGTTGGCCGACCGATCGGCCGTCTTTTGTCCAGTGTTGTTTGTTGGTTGAAATGTGCTCTAGACTGCACTGGACTTTTGTTGGCCAACAAAAAACAACTTCAGAAGTGATGTCATGTGATGGTTGACTTTCCCTGTGTTTTTTCTTCTCTGAGCATGCCCAATCTTGCTCATCAGATTTTTGTCTGCCGAAATCTGTACTGACTGAGGAACAATCGGCCGTTCTGTTGTTGGCCAACAAAAATTTTATAGCATGCACACCAGATTTTTTTTCGGCTGAAAATTCGCAGTTGGTTGTCGGAAGCATCATACTAACAAGCCTACAATTGGCCGATCGAACGTTGGCCGACAATTTACGACAAACAATCTGTGCGTGTGTACGGGGCTTAAGGAGATTGCAGAAACGATTAGAATTGGGTTAAAGTGGAGTCCCCCCCCTCCAAAAATTACACATACTGTAGCTGCTGACTTTTAATATGAGGACACTTACCTGTCCTGGAGTCCAGCAATGTCGGCACTGCAGCCGATGTTTCCATCGACTGTCGGGTGCTGCCGCCACCATTGCCGGTAAGGGAACCCTGCAGTGAAGCCTTGTGGGTCGGGTCCCTACTGCGCATGCGCGAAACACGAGCTTCACATTTGAATTGTCTCAGCGGCGGGGGAAGGAGGAGGGGGCCAAACTTCCGAGGTACCTGTTCCCCCTCCCCCCTGAAAGGTGCCAAATGTGGCACCGGAGGGGGGGGAGGAAGCAAATGAGCGGAAGTTCCCCTTTTGGGTGGAACTCCGCTTTAAGAACTGTCCAATGTGCATTAATACAAATTGTAAGAATAGCGGGGAACCATCGTCTTCGAGGAAGAAATGTGGTCGGAAAAAAATCCTGATTGATCGCGATCGGCGATCACTTAAACGTTTGGTGAAATAAAATCGTAGAAAAACAACAGTAGAACTCAGGGCTATGTTTAATATTGAAAGTAAGAGCATTTCCACATGCAGAATGCAAAGCTGACTACCTGAATATACTGAATGACCAGCTTATTACATCAATGGGTTTTTTATTCCCTGATGGCACGGGCATATTCCAAGATGACAATGCCAGGATTTATCGGGCTCAAATTGTGAAAGAGTGGTTCAGGGAGCATGAGGCATCATTTTCACACATGGATTGACCACCACAGAGTTCAGACCTTAACCCCATTGAGAATCTTTGGGATGTGCTGTAGAAGGCTTTGCACAGTGGCCCAATGCTCCCATCATCAATACAAGGTCCTGGTGATAAATGAATGCAACACTGGACGGAAATAAGTCTTGTGACATTGCAGAAGCTTATCAAAACAATGCCACAGCGAACGCGTGCCGTAATCAAAGCCAATGAAATATTAGTGTGTGACCTTTTTTTTTTTTTGGTGGCGACTTTCTTTTTTTTTGGCCAGGCAGTGTATAAGCAGCTGTTTTAATAACCTGTCGTAGCTTCATTCTTATTTTGTGCTAAGACGAGCTGTGCAGCGAGCAGTCACCTTCTTCATAACTTGTTTGTAAAGATTATCTGAATGACAAATTCATATTGTGCACTGGCCTGTAATAATGGAGAGATAATGATCTCTAGACAAAACTAATCTGCTTTTATTATTGCAGTAATTATAAATCAATCATATTTATCTGTCACTTGCTTCTGCTTTATATGATGCTGGTTTACCTGAGCAATTATTATCTGTATCATTAGCCCCCAATTTCATTTACCTTTTCCAAATGCATTTTAAATGAATCTCTCCATTGCAAAAGGAGGTTATCTTCATATTTTTCTTATTGCCAGATTTAAATGGGTTTTCTGTCATTCAGTCACTTTAATTTGCTGCCCTGTGCATGCCCTCCTGTCCTTTTTAATATTTTTTTCTTCTAGTGTATTTAATATACATTGCTCTTTATCTTTAGGGAGGAATTTCCAGCACCATGGAAGGCAGTATAAAGCTGGCTACTAGATCCAGTACAGAGCTAGACCAGGACTGGATTTCTGAAGGTCCAATATGGGGAGTGGCCAAGCTATGAGCAAAATAAAGTGGAGATTAACTGTATTTGAGCACCACAAACTGAAAACGCTAATTAACCACTTGCCGACCACCCGCACCCATATATATACTGCAGCAGGCTGGCTCGGCTACGTGAATCGCCGTACCTGTACGGTGATCTGTGGGAGCGTGCCGCCCCCACTAGGCAGCAGGGATGCCGATCCATGGGACCGGTGGCGCCGATTGCCGCCGGCCACCCATGATCGCTCCCCACTGAGAGAGAACACCGGTCAGCTGTTGTAAACACAGATCAGACCGTTGTTCTCTCTGAAATGATCACAGAGCGCCTGTGATCCTCCTATATAGGATCACAGGTCTCTATGATCATTTCACAAGTCCCTCCCCCCACAGTTAGAAAACACTCCCCTAGGCTCACAATTAACCCTTTGATCACTCCTAGGTAACCCCTTCCCTGCCAGTGTCATTATTACAGTAACAGTGCATATTTTTAGCACTGATTACTGTAGTAATGTCACTGGTCCACTCAAAGGTGTCAAAATTGTCAGTTAGGGGTCCGAACTGTCTGCTGCAATGTCTCAGTCCCGCTAAAAATGGCAGATTGCTGCCATCCGTGTAGAAAAAAATAAGTAAATAAAAAAGACATAAATCTTTCCCCTAGTTGGTAGACGCGATAACTTTTGCTCAAACCAATCAAAATACGCTTATTGGGATTTTTTTTTACCAAAAATGTGTAGCAGAATACAAATTGGCCTGAAAGGATAAAAAAAAATCGATTTATTATTTTTTTTGGGAATGTTATATTGCAGAAAGTGAAAAATATTGTTTTTTTTTTTTCTTCAGAATTGTAGGTATTTTTATGTTTATAGTGCAAAAAATAAAATTGGCAGAGGTGATCAAATACCACCAAAATAAAATCTCTATTTGTGAGAAAAAAAGGATATCAATTTTATTTGGGTACAGCGTTGCATGACCGTGCAATTGTCCATTAACGTAATGCAGTGCCGAATCGCAAAAAATGGCCTGGTCATTAAGGGAACAAATCCTTCTGGTCCAGAACTGGTTAATTCTTTTTTAATACGCAAAGCAACCCATCTATCCATCCATCCATGTTCCCATGCTTTATTATGTTGAGAAATTACTTTGAAAAACAACCCCTAGTGTTTCTAAAAGTAGTCATCTTGAGTAAGAGCCTATAATTAATGTAGCTTTTACTCCCTGGAATCCATCTTCCCCCTAGTTCAGGCATGGAGGCTGGAGGGTGTGTTTAGTTGAGAAAACCCCCTCCTCCAGATGAAAGAAAAAAAAGTTCCAAACTATTTTTGCACTCTCCCAGCCACCTGCTGGGCACCATCCCCCAGGGATTGGCTGGAACCACATAAATAATCAGGCTGCCTATTTAACCCAACCCACTATATTCTGCAATCCTCCAAAAGACGGGGAAAGAATCAAACCTGCAATTTGCAGAGCCCAGAGAAGCCTAAAGCAATTGCACGCTGCTTTACAGAAGAGCCACAAGAACTAAATTTACCTAACCTAAACTAGCAACCTATCTAGGAGGGCTCTAAATCTGTTTCTCCAAAATTTTATCAGAAAGCTGGGAATTTAAGTAAAACTGTGATAAAAAAAAAAACTTCAAAGTCTGTGGCCAAAGTAAAAAAAAAAAAAAAAAAGGTGGAGGGAGGGGCCCGGAGCAAAAACCATCTCCATATAATTGCATCACGGAAGTAAGAGGGTCTTTATGAGGTAGGGGAAGAAGTGATGTACCCAAGGTTGCCATAGATTGGTGTAATGTTCGACTCTGTCTACTCTGTCTAGGAGGATTGCATCCAGCTTAGTGTGTGTGGGGGGGCGTAGATTCAGCAAGGCCAATAGGGGATCAAGTGCAAGTACATTGCCCATCAAGTGGAAATTATTTAATTCGTATGACCAAAAATGCTGCACCACAGGACAAGTCCACCAAATGTGGAGATGAGTGCTTAGGTCCTTGTAGCCATGAAAACATTTGGGCGAGTAATACATATTTAGCCAGCTAAACGGGACCCAGGTTCCAGTAATTAAAGCCTTGTAGCTGGTCTCTGAGGCCAGGATATTCTGAACTGTGGATATAGTGGCAGTCCACAAGGCAGGCCAAACGATCTGCTCAGAGGAGAGTCCCAGATCCGGCTCCCAGTGGGGAGAGCAAGTGGGTAGGGGTGAGTCAGGTTTTTCAAGCAACTGTCGGTAAAGTTGAAAGATGTAGCCTAGGGCATGCAGGTCCCTTTTTCAAGAGCATGCAAAGACGATTAAGTGTTGCAGGGGTGTGGCGGCAGTCAAGACAAGTGTGGAAAATTTATCTGCAGATAGCTGAAGATCCCTGAAGTTGAGAAACCATGTGTCTCCTGAAGAGCGGGAAAGGACTGAAATGCAGAGTTAGTGGTTAGATGATACAGGCGAAGAAGGCCTGCCGACCACCACACCTGGAAGGATATAGGAGAGGTGAAAGTGGGATAGAATTACGGAGTTATAAGAAAGGAAAGTAATGGGTTGTGAGGAGATTGGAGGCCAAATGAGGTCTGGAGCTTGTCCCAAAGAGATAATGCTTCGTTATGGGATTAGCAAGTGTTTATTGGTCTGAGGGGTGAAGGTACAATAGGTTGGCAACTGATAAGGGGGTCACAATCAACTGCCTCAAGGTCAAGTGGGGTTTCATATACTGCAGGGTACTTGGGTAGAACTGCTAGGTGCGCCACCTGGAAGTACTTGGCAAAGCAGGGGAGTCCCAGCCTGCCAAGAAGTTTAGGGAGGAGAAGCGTACAGTTGGGTAGTCGGGGTTTCATGTTCCCCCAAATATAGCGTTAAATTCAACATTGAAGTATTTGTAAGTAATGTGGCAGGACAGGAATTGGTAGGACTCGGAAGTAAAGGAGAATTTTCAGTAGTATAGTCATCTACCGCATTAACCCTGCTGATCAAAGAGATAAGGAGTATGGAACAAACATGAGAGATGAACGGTAAGATGTGAGAGCATAGAGGGATTACTGAGTTTATAAATATCAATGAGGGAAAGAGGGATTTGGATGCCCAGGTATGGAAGACTCTGTTGAGCCCACGAGAATGTAAAGGTCATCTGTAAATGCTGTTCTATCCATAGGGGTATGGAGACGTTACAGTCTTTTTTTTTTTCAAGAGTAGCAAATGATGATAACCCCCCGGTAAAAGTTGACTGCAAGTTTTGGCCTTTAAAGAGGTTGTAAACCCATACATTTTATTTATTTATTTTTTTGCAACCTGAAAGAGAAACACATAATGAGCTAGTATGCACCGCATAGTAGCTCATTATGAAATACTTACCTTAGAACGAGCCCCTGCCGTGCCGCCCGCTTACCTCTATGGACATGTCGCCCGTCTTCCGGGATCGCGGCATCCGGCCATCTGATTGGCCAGAGCCGCAGTGACGTCACTCCCGCGCACGCGAGCGGGAGCCGACGGTCACGGCACGGGGCTCTGAAGGAACGGCACCAGCGGCCGTTCCTTCAGAGCACATGCCTCAGTGATGTCACTGACTGCATGTAAGGTAAATATCTCCTAAACGGTGCATGTTTAGGAGATATTTACAGTACCTATAGGTAAACCTTATATAGGTACTGGGGGGGGGGGGGATATTGAAAGATCTCTTAGCAGAGCCCTGATTGAAGTAAAACCCTGAAAGGGTCTCTAACCCTTCTCATTTTATCCAGAAATGTAAAGAAAAAGCTTTGGCTGGAGATAACATTTATTCAAGTATAAGAAATAATGCTCAGTTCTATTCTATGATGCAAATTGTGATATCTATCGCAAGGTTAATTATGCAAAAAAAATGTTAATCCCAAACGGGATTAATACTGGGTGGAAAAGCGACATTGCGATACCAGAAAAGTATATTCAGGAAGAGTTGATACAGAGAAATATATAAAAATAATCTTTTATTAATATAAAAATTAAAAAGATCTATTGTTACATTGGCAACAAAGCGATCATAGCAAAGAATTTTTGACAAATAGCAAATATAAGCAATAACAGGCAATTCGACAAATCGATTGATGTACAGTACACTATATGGATTATAGAACCCCTACTAGTTTCAACCGGAAGTCTTCTTCTGGGGGTATATTTATCCAAGGAGTTAACTGTCTAGGAAGGAAAACATTGGCCTCTGGGAAGGACAGGGTGACCTTTGGTGCTACTTTGCCTGGTACTCTGTTGGGATTCTAATTCCTCTCCAAACACATTGGATATATTGAATAGTAAAACCACAAATTAGATTTTGGTGGATTAATATGAAGAGCTAAATCATCCATCCACGTCACAAGTCCCTTGTGGGCTCTAGCTTGAGCCTTGTGCCTGGTTATCTCCCTCTGCTGATTATCAAGTCACAGCCATGTTTTGTTTTTAAAGAAGTTATCTTCTTTCCTGTACTTTACTATGATATATGGTTAAATTCTTGGATAAATATACCCCCAGAAGAAGACTTCTGGTTGAAACGCGTAGGGGTTCCGTAATCCATATACAGTGTTGTACTGTACATCAAGTCATTTGTTGAATTGCCTGTTATTGCTTATATTTGTTATATTTGTCAAAAGTTCTTTGCTATGATTGCTTGTAACAATAGATCTTTTTAATTTTTATATTATTAAAAGATTATTTTTATATATTTCTCTGTATCAATTCTTCCCGAATATACTTTTCTGGTAACGCAAGATCCCTTCCCCCCCCAGTATTAATCCCCTTTAAGGATTAAAACATTTTTGCATTTATTCAAATATACCTGTGTGTCCGGCTCCCTGCAGCTGTTCCTACATATATGTCAGATTCACCTGTGGGAGTCCATACAGCCAATGCATATCCATTCACTTTATATAGAACAAAAAAAAAAAATGTTGGTGGTTGAGCCCTAATCTGTGACAGCGGGTTTCCAGACCACTCATGGTGTAAGCTGTTCTTTCCATTGCACAATGAATTTTCATGCAATGTTCTATAATTTTCTCCTCCATGATGATCTCTCAGCAATTATCTGAGCTCCTACTCCTGTGACTCCTGTCAACCACTTGAGCATCAATCTCCAATCAAGTGCCTTTTGCACTTACAATGTCCTTTTACATTTATCTCTTCCTTGCTTATTCCTCATCTCAGGTATGTAGCTCCTCTGTTAATTTTATTCTTCCTCTGGATCTGTATTTTAGTGAGTGAAACTTTTGCATTTTTGGTGAAGGATACACAAGATGGTGACATGATTTTGGGGTTGACTATGAAAGAATCCACAATGTGTGATCATCGGTTTCCTTCCCTTGCCACTATCCCTGCAAATGGGCTGCTATGCCAGAGACCATTAGGAGCTCCCAATTATGCTTTCTGTGATTGGCTGCACAGTGATGATGTAATTTAAGGTTTGTTCTAATGGCTCCTGATATTCAAGTGTTCTGCAGGCCCTAACTGAGCATGATGGCAGATCAGTTCAGTGACGCATAAAGGTCCACTTTCATGTTTCTGCATACACTATATTGTCAAAAGTATTGGGACGCCTGCCTTTACACACACATGAACTTTAATGGCATCCCAGTCTTAGTCTGTAGGGTTCAATATTGAGTTGGCCCACCCTTTGCAGCTATAACAGCTTCAACTCTTCTGGGGATACTGTATTGAGTTATCCCACCAACATTATTATCATTATCCATTAAGCATTATTATTATAATTATATTTATTTATTATATAACTGTATAATTTATTTTTTTTAATTTGGAATATACTGTGTATATATATATATATATATATATATATATATATATATATATATATATATATATATACAGTATATACTATATTATGAAAAGTATTGGGACGCTTGTCTTTACACGTACATGGAATCCCAGTCTTAGTCCATATGGTTCAATACTGAGTTGGCCCACGATTTGCAACTCTAGCAGCTTCAATTCTTCTAGAGATGCTGTCCACAAGGTTTAGGAGTGTGTCTATGGAAATGTTTGATTATTCTTCCAGAAGCACATTTGTGAGGTCAGGCACTGATGTGGACGATAAAGCCTGGCTCATAGTCTCCGCTCTAATTCATAACAAAGATGTTCTATCAGGTTGAGGTCAGGACTCTGTGCAGGCCAGTCAATTTCCTCCATTCCAGACTTGCGTATCTATGTTCTTATGGACCTAGCTTTGTGCACTGGTCCAAATAATTTGGTCGAGGATGGATTATGGTGTGGGGTTTATTTTTAGGGGTTGGGCTTGGCTCCTTAGCTCCAGTGAAGGGAACTCCTAAGGCGTCAGCATACAAAGACATTTTGGACAATTTAATGCTCCCAACTTTGTGGGAACAGTTTGGGGATGGCCCCTTCCTGTTCCAACATGACTGTGCATCAGTGCAAGAGGTTAAGGTGTTTTTAGGACTCTTATGGCGAGTTTACACTTGTGGTTGGGTGGCAGTATTGCTATTCAGAGGGAAAAGCTAATATAAATGATCCTTATGGTTTGGGACACTGGAAGACTGGCAATTAAATACTGTCAACTTTTCCATAGACATTTTTCCTTGTTCTGTATTTTTCTGCTTTAGAAGCTGTTTATAGTTATGTAGACATTTCCATCTGTTCTATATAAGGATATTGTTACCAATGTTTGGGTATCTCCTTAAGCCCTGGTTCAAACAAGGGGGTTTTGAAATTGTTCTATGTTCTGTAAAATACAATACAATATGGCAACCTGGAGGAGTTCTGTGTACAGATGGTGTACAGAACACTCCCCAGATATATCTTTCCTGCTTGTGTGATTGGCTTACTGATTTTCCCAGAAGTCTGCACTAAGATGCAAGTCAGATTTTTGGCATCCTCTGCAACAAAAATTTCCAAAGGGGAATCATATCTAAAGCAATGCAGACCCTGCCACTTTCCTCATTAGAACCCTGAAAGTGCAGCAGCTGATTGATAGCATTTTTAACCACTTGCCTACAGTGCACTTTCACCCCCTTCCTGCCCAGACCGATTTTCAGCTTTCAGCGCTCTCACATTTTGACTGAGAATTACTCAGTCATGCAACACTGTACCCATACAAAAATTGTGTCCTTTTTTTCACACAAATAGAGCTTTCTTTTGATGGTATTTGATCAATACTGGGTTTTTTATTTTTTGTGCTATAAATAAAAAAAGACTGAAAATATTGTGAAAAAACGCATTTTTCTTTGTTTCTGTCATAAAATTTTGCAAATTAGTAATTTTTCTTCACAACTTTTGGCCAAAATTTATACTGCTACTTATCTTTGGTAAAAATAACCCAAGTAAGTGTATATTATTTGGTCTTTGTGAAAGTTATAGAGTCCACAAGCTATGGTGCGAATCATTGAAAATTGATCACACTTGATCACACCTGATGTACTGAAGGCCTATCTCATTTCTTGAGGCACTAAAAAGTCAGGAAAGTACAAATACCCCCCAAATGACCCCTTTTTGGAAAGTAGACATTCCAAGGTATTTAATAAGGGGCATGGTGAGTTTTTTGAAGTTGTAATTTTTTCCCACAATGCTTTGCAAAATGAAGATTTTTATTTTTTTTTTTATTTTTTTTTACAAATTGCCGTATTAACAGGTTATTTCTCTCACACAGCACATGTATACTTGCAACTACACCCCAAAACACATTCTACTACTCCTCCTGAGTATGGCGATACCACATGTGTGAGACTTTTTCACAGCCTGGCCACATACAGAGGCCTAACATTCAAGTAGCCCCGTCCGGCATTCTAGGAGCACAAATTACACATATAATTTCCTGACAACCTATCGCACTTTTGAAGGCCCTGGAGCACCAGGACAATGGAAACCCCCATAAAATGACCCCATTTTAGAAAGCAAACAGCCCAACGTATAATTTTTGAGGCATAATGAGTCTTTTGAATATGTCATTTTTTTCCACAAGTTTTTGGAAAATGTGGAAAGAAAATAAAAACACATTTTTTTTTACACAAAGCTGTCCATTTATGCAATATTTCTAACACATAGCATGTACATAGCAAAAATTGCACCCCAAAATACATTCTGCTATTCCTCCTGAGTATGGCGATACCACATGTGTAACACTTTTTCACAGCCTGGCCACACACATAGGCCTAACGTCCAAGTAGCGCTTTACACAAAGTTGTCCATTTATCCACTTTAAGACTGGGCCTATTTTTGACACTTGGTGTTTACAAGCTAAAATCATTTTTTTTTGCTAGAAAACTACTTGGAACCCCCAAACATTATATATTTTTTTTTTAGCAGAGACCCTAGAGAATAAAATGGAGATCATTGCAATATTTTTTATCACACCATATTTGCGCAGCAGTCTTCCAAATGCGGTTTTTTTGAAAAAAAATTTACTTTTTTGAACTAAAACATAAGAAAACAGTAAATTTAGCACAATTTTTTTCCATAATGTGAAAGATAATGTTACGCCGAGTAATTAGATACCCAACATGTCATGCTTCAAAATTGCGCATGCTCACAGAATGGCGCCAAACATGGGTACTTAAAAATCCCCATAGGCAACATTTTAAAAATTTCTGCAGGTTACTAGCTTAGAGTTACAGAGGAGGTCTTGGGCTCAAATTATTGCTCTCGCTCTAACGATTGTGGCGATACCTCACATGTATGGTTTGAACACCGTTTACATATGTGGGCGGGACTTGCGTATGCGTTTGCTTCTGCGCGCGAGCTAACGGGGACAGGGCGCCCGTTTTTCCTATTTATTTTATTTATTATTTTTTTATTTTTACACAGTTTAAAAAAAAAAATATTTTGATCATTTTTATTCCTATTACAAGGAATGTAAACATCCCTTGTAATAGAAATAGGCATGACAGGTCCTCTTTATTGTGAGATCTGGGGTCAAAAAGACCTCACAACTACACTAAAAAAGCAAAAAAAAAAAAAAAAAATTGTTGAAAGAGGAAAAAAAAAAAAGCAAAAAAAAAAGCGGCCCTTTAAACCGGTTGCTAGGCAACGTCTTTTGACGTAGCTCCGGTCCTCCAAGACCATAGAGTTGAGTGAGGGCCATCTTGCCCTCACTCGACTTCCTGTCTCTGAGGATCCGGGACCGGATAGTTTTCCCCGCTGCCGGCGGGTCCGGTAAGCTGGGAAAACGTCTGGGACGCGGCAGGAGGGGGGGGGGGCACCTCTTCCCCTGCACCGTAAGGGTAATTCCGCGGTGAATCCGCCACTGGGACCACCCTTATCTGAAAGCCGACCGCCCGCCGTTTCAAAAAATACCGGGGTTATGGGGGCTATCTGCTGCCATAACCCCAGTATTTATCTTTTACTGGCCGACGCATATAGTCGTTAGGCGGTCAGTAAGTGATTGCATGTATATGGCAAACAGGTGACGATGACTGATGGGGTGACAGGTGACGATGACTGATGGGGTGACAGGTGACGATGACTGATGGGGTGACAGGTGACGATGACTGATGGGGTGACAGGTGATGATGATTGATGAGGTGACAGGTGACGATGATTGATGAGGTGACAAGTGACGATGATTGATGGGGTGACAGATGACAATCACTGACGGGGTGACATGTGACGATGATTGATGGGGTGACAAGTGACGATCACTGATGGGGTGTCAAGTGACGATGATTGATAGGGTGACAGGTGACGATGACTGATGGGGTGACAGGTGACGATGACTGATGGGGTGACAGGTGACGGTGATTGATGGGGTGACAGGTGACGGGCGATGGTCACTGATAGGTGACAGGTGACGGTGCACGGCGGTACTGATGGCAGTCTCTGGTGACCGGTGAACTTTAGGCTACATTCACATGTGAGCGTAGCGATCATGGGCAGAATCACTGCGATTCTGCCCGTGATCCAGAAATCATTGCAAATCGCGGGACGCCTGTGCGTTGCCCGTGATTTGCAATAGCACCCCAAACGCTGTGCGATGTTGCAGCGATTTCCGCCTGCCGAATCGAGGTAACATCACGCAAACAACGCATGACGCCCCAAAGAAACTCTTGTACCTTTTTTGGGCGTCATGCGATGTTTGCGCGATGTTACCGTGATTCGGCAGGCGGAAATGGCGGCATCGCACAGCGTTTGGGGTGCTATTGCAAATCACGGGCAGCGCACAGGCGTCCCGTCATTTGCAATGATTTCTGGATCGCGGGCAGAATCGCGGTTATTCTGCCTGCGATCGCTACTCTCACATGTGAACGTTATGGGTGTCAATTTCTGGGCACTGATGAGGTGACTGTTGGGTGACAGGGGACATTGGGGGGGGGCTGAGGACTGTGTGTGGGGACCTTTATTTGTGTGCTTTTTACTTTTTACAGGGGTACAGAGCAGTAACTCACTATTTCTAGCTCTTCTCCCCTCATACTGGAAACTGTATGAGGAGAGAAGAGCTAGTAACACTGAGTTACTGCTCTTTGTTTACATTTTGTGATCGGCTGTGAATGGATTCACAGCCGATCACATAGTAAACAGTCACTGTCAGTGACTGTTTACTACCGCCGGTGACAGCTGTGTTCCTACGAAACACAGTGCCACCGACATGACCGCGCTGCCCGCTCCCGATCGCGCATGCGCGGTCATCTCCCGGGCGCCTCCATTGTGATCGGCTGTGTCATTGGAACACAGCCGATCACGTGGGAAACAGCCATGCCTATTGGCTGTTTCCTCCCTGCCGGTGATCGGCTGTGTCCCGGGGACACGCCGACACCGGCAGTGCACGGCGGCGCGCCCGCGATCGCGCGCCTGCTCTGCTTGAATGGGCGGACGTCATATGACGGCCGCCCAGGATAATAGCCGCACCGTCCCGCCGTCATATGACGGCGGGCGGGCGGTAAGTGGTTAAGGACATGGACACAGACAAACAAACAGCTATTTTTTCAGACTAACAAGGGGAATATTTTTTTTTCTAAAAAAAAATGGAGTTACTCTTTAAGAAAACAAGGTAACACATATATTGACAAACACATTTTTTCTTGGTAATTATTATTATTTTTTTCACAATCCTTAGACAATTAAACATAAAATTATTTTTCTAACCAGTGTTAGTTTAAAGCGTAAATAAAGGCAAAACTTTTATTTTAGTTTTGGATAGAGTGTAGAGGGATTATAACACCTGTCAGGTTTATATTTCTGTGCCCTTGTTAAGCAGAATCCCCTCTCTATTTATCCTGTTACTATTATCATTAATGTGAAAGAAAATCCCAAATTTTGGGATGTCCCCAGAAAAGTAATAGAGGAAAAATCTTCCAATGGGGACACTAGTTCTGTTGACCTGGGGGTCGCCAAGAAATTCCTTTAATTTGCAGGGATTTCCTTTAATTTCCTGTTTGGCTATGTGACAGGAAGTGAAGAGAAATCTCTGCAATGGGACACAGATGGGGAAAAAAAAATCTGACAGGGATTATAACCCTTCCTTGCTCTATCTAAAATAAAATGAAAAAGTTTTGCACCATAGTTCTTCTTTAAAACTAAATATTGTTAATGCATATAAAAAGTATGCATTTCATTCTGTATTTGTCATGTTTAGGCCCCATGCACACGGGACGTTTTTAACGCCGCTGTAAGCAGCGTCAGGCGTTTTCTTTTTGCAGCCTAAAAACGCCCCTCCATGTTATTCTATGGCCTCATGCACACTCAGATGTTTTTGAGCTGTAAGTGGCTTAGACGTTTTTAGGCTGCAACAAGAACCCACCACCTGCGCGTTCTGAGGACCAGCGTTACAGCGTTAAAAACGCCTGACGCTGCTAAAGGCCCCATGCACACGGGACGTTTTTAACGCTGCTGTAAGCAGCGTCAGGCGTTTTCCTTTTGCAGCCTAAAAACGCCCCTCCATGTTATTCTATGGCCTCATGCACACTCAGACGTTTTTGAGCTGTAAGTGGCTTAGGCGTTTTTAGGCTGCAACAAGAACCCACCACCTGCGCGTTCTGAGGACCAGCGTTACAGCGTTAAAAACGCCTGACGCTGCTAACAGCTGAATAACTTTGCTATAACGTTGCTTAACGTGCGTTAAGCCACGTTATACGTTTTTTTTTCTTCCATTCAAAATCAATGGTTCCCTATGGGAGCCTATTGATTTGAATGGAGGTCGCACCGCAACACCGCAAGTCGGATCCGACTTGCGGGGTGACTTGCGCTGTGGGAATCTTGAGGGGGAACTCCACGCCAAAATGTGAAAAAAACGGCGTGGGGTACCCCCTCAAGGTTCCAAACCAGGCCCTTCGGGTCTGTTATGGAATTTGAGGGTAGCCCCATGCCGAAAAAACGGCGTGGGGTCCCCCCCAAAATCCATACCAGACCCTTATCCGAGCATGCAGCCCGGCAGGCCAGGAAGGGGGAGGGGACGAGCGAGCGGCCCCACCCCCCCTGGACCACACCAGGCCACATGCCCTCAACATGGGGGGGTGTTGGTGCTTTGGGGCAGGGGGAGCTCTGCACCCCCCACCTCAAAGCACCTTGCCCCCATGTTGATGAGGACAAGGGCCTCATCCCCACAACCCTGGCCGGTGGTTGTGGGGGTCTGCGGGCAGGGGGCTCATCGGAATCTGGAAGCACCCTTTAACAAGGGGGCCCCCCAGATCCCGGACCCCCTCCCTATGTGAATGGGTATGGGGTACACTGTACCCCTACCCATTCACCCCATAAAAGGCAGTGTATGGAAATAACGACAAGAGACATTTTGGAAAGTTTATTAAAAATCTTCATCCGACTCTTCTTGTCTTCTCCTCTCCGGGGTCTTCTGCTCTTTTGCTGTCCGCCCTTCTTGTCTTCTCCTCTCCGGGGTCTTCTGCTCTTTTGCTGTCCCCCTCTTCTTGTGTTCTTCTCTCCGGGGTCTTCTGCTGCCCCCTCTTCTGCTGTCCTCCCTTCTTTTCTTCTCCTCTCCGGTCTTCTGCTCTTTTGCTGTCGGCTGTCGGCTGTCTTCTTCCTCCGGTCCTCCTCCTCCGACGTCTCCGCTGATTATGCCTATCTCCGGTCTCTTCAGCTTATTATATAACCATTAGGGGCGTGGCCCCGATGACGTCATCGGGAGGCCCCGCCCCCTCATGTCACAGATGACGTCATTTGTGACATGAGGGGGCGGGGCCTCCCGATGACGTCATCGGGGCCACGCCCCTAATGGCTATATAATAAGCTGAAGAGACCGGAGATAGGCATAATCAGCGGAGACGTCGGAGGAGGAGGACCGGAGGAAGAAGACAGCCGACAGCCGACAGCAAAAGAGCAGAAGACCGGAGAGGAGAAGAAAAGAAGGGAGGACAGCAGAAGAGGGGACAGCAGAAGACCCCGGAGAGAAGAACACAAGAAGAGGGGGACAGCAAAAGAGCAGAAGACCCCGGAGAGGAGAAGACAAGAAGGGCGGACAGCAAAAGAGCAGAAGACCCCGGAGAAGACCCCGGAGAGGAGAAGACAAGAAGAGTCGGATGAAGATTTTTAATAAACTTTCCAAAACGTCTCTTGTCGTTATTTCCATACACTGCCTTTTATGGGGTGAATGGGTAGGGGTACAGTGTACCCCATACCCATTCACATAGGGAGGGGGTCCGGGATCTGGGGGGCCCCCTTGTTAAAGGGTGCTTCCAGATTCCGATGAGCCCCCTGCCCGCAGACCCCCACAACCACCGGCCAGGGTTGTGGGGATGAGGCCCTTGTCCTCATCAACATGGGGGCAAGGTGCTTTGAGGTGGGGGGTGCAGAGCTCCCCCTGCCCCAAAGCACCAACACCCCCCCATGTTGAGGGCATGTGGCCTGGTGTGGTCCAGGGGGGGTGGGGCCGCTCGCTCGTCCCCTCCCCTTTCCTGGCCTGCCGGGCTGCATGCTCGGATAAGGGTTTGGTATGGATTTTGGGGGGGACCCCATGCCGTTTTTTCGGCATGGGGCTACCCTCAAATTCCATAACAGACCCGAAGGGCCTGGTTTGGAACCCTGGGGGGGACCCCACGCCGTTTTTTTCCCATTTTGGCGTGGAGTTCCCCCTCAAGATTCTCACAGCGCAAGTCGCCCCGCAAGTCGGATCCGACTTGCGGTGTTGCGGTGCGACCTCCATTCAAATCAATAGGCTCCCATAGGGAACCATTGATTTTGAATGGAAGAAAAAAAAACGCTGCTAAAAGCAACGTGGCAAAACGTGCAATAACGCCAATGGAAAAAGCTACTGAAAGCACGTTTTTACAGCTGCTTTTTCCGGCGTCAGAACTAACTTTGACGTACGTTTTTTCTAACGCCCCGTGTGCATGGGGCCTAAAAAATTATACTAGAATTATGATTCTAGTACAAAGCATTTCAAAGTTATTTATAAATTAATTAAAGTGTTTTTTTTTTTTTTCAATTTTGTTTTTTAAATGTGAAGCGTGTAACTATATTTTAAATGCGTAAAAAAATAACAAACAAAAACAAACAACATTTTAATATTAACGGTAATAAAATGGAACGAAAAACAACCCTAAAAAAAATTTAAAAAAAAACAAGCAGGAAAATAATAATTGAATGGATAAGGAGAATGAAGAGTTAATTAGGGCTGATGAGAGTAAACTAAGGGTTAATAAGGGGTAAAATAGAGAAGAATTTTATTTTTAAAATATATATATTTATGCTTTAACTGACATCATCTGCAGATCCAAGTTTCTCGCTTTGATGTGTGGATGAATGAACAGGATAGATATAAAAGTAACAATATGTTACTTTGTACTTTTGTATAGCGTCTGGGCAGCTTGTTGATAAACATTGTCCTACTGTTTGTCTTTTGTCAGTTGCTGCTTCTCAGACCTTCTCCCAGTACACAGCAAAACAGGTTTTGATTATTCAGAGCTGAATTGTTGTGTACAGGGAGTGGGGAGCAGGGCAGGACTGGACCTGCTATACTTATCTTGTGCACAACCATGTCCTTTTTTTGGACGTGTGTAGAACGCCCAAAGTCTGGAGCTAGTAAAAGAGGATCTTCAGTCTTAACCAAAAAAAAATTAAAAGTCAGTAGCTACAAATACTATAGCTGCTGATCTTAACCACTTTCAGACCGCCCCCCCCCCGCAGAAATACTGCGGCAGGCTGGCCCTCCTGCGCGAACTGCCATAGGCATATGTCGGTTGCACACCTGTAGCTTGGGGGCGAGTGCGCGCCACTGCCGGTGCGCTTTTGCCCCCACTCGGCAGCAGGGACTCTGATGCACGGGGCAGTGTAGGATGTAGGATCACAGGTTTATGTGATCATTTCACAAGCCCTGCCCCCATACACTTAGAATCACTCCCCTAGGCTCACATTTAACCCCTTGATCACCCACAGTGTTAACCCCTTCCCTGCCAGTGTCATTATTACAGTAACAGTGCATATTTTTAGCACTGATTACTGTAGTAATGTAATTACTAGTAAATAAAAAAAAAAAACAATAAAAATTACATAAATCTTTCCCGTAATTAGTAAGCGCGATAACTTTTGTGCAAACCAATCAAAATACGCGTATTGCGATTTTACCAAAAATATGTAGCAGAAAACAAATTGGCCTAAAATGTTAAAAATTTTTGATTTTTAATTTTTTTTTTTTTGAGAATGTGATATAGCAGAATGTGAAAAATATTGTTTTTTTTTTTTTTTTTTGTTTTTTTTTCAAAATGTTTGCTATTTTTTTGTTTATAGCACAAAAAAAAAAATCGCAGAGTTGATCTAATACCACCAAAAGAAAGCTCTATTTGTGGGAAAAAAAGGATATCAATTTTATTTTGGTACAGCGTCGCACGAACGCGCAATTGTCTGTTATAGTAACGCAGTGCTGAATCGCAAAATAGGGCCTGGTCAGGAAGGGGGCAAATCCTTCAGATCTTAAAGTGGTTAAATTATAAAAGCATTTACCATATACATTATACATAACTCACATTTGATAGCACTTCCCCAGAACCCTAAAAGACCAAGTATTGAAACAGCAGCGGTGTTTCTTGGGGCGGCACTATCAAATGTAGATTTTAAATAATTTTATTCTAGAAGGATGGCACTGTCAGCAAACTGCATGGGGGTTTCTCAGGCACTTGTGTGGAGCGTGATTTATGAAACACGCAGACACATTGAAGTTCCACACTGGATTGCAACTGCCTGAACCGTGATTCACAAGGACATTTACATAATTTATGGTTATGATATGGAATAGCACTTTGTAATTTATCAGTTTTTTGGCACTACTTGGACTTTGTATATTGGGTCTAAGTTACATATTAATTCTTTTGAATTTAATTAAGAGGGTTTATGGGTCACCTAGCACTTTTTTGTCACTATTGGACTTTGCATATGGAGCCTAAGCTACATATTTGTGTAAAAATAATTTTATAAGGTTCATATTATTTTTTTTAAAGTGGAACTTTACCCATAACAACTTGATAAAAAATAATGTTCTTTAGGATCATGCATTCCACATTAATAATTATACTACCAAACTGGGTGTGTGCTGTAAATTGTCTTTAGCAGTGTTCCTCTTGCAGGAGGCTGCCATTTTGCTGAAGCCCAGAGCCCCAGCTGTAAATTATTAAGCGTAACTAAACCCATCGATTTGCCATTTTCAAAAAAGTTTGATTTGTTTGTGTCCTCAACCAAACTGTCAAACCATCAAATGGCTGGTGTCCTAACTTATTACATGTGCAGCACCATGGCAGTTGCAGTTCATACAGAAGCAGCTTCCTTGGTTGTAAAGGAAAGGAGGTTTTAATTCCGCTTTAGGGCTGTCAGCAAATCGGCCTCTACAAACTGAGCAGTGCCTAAAAATCCTAAGGCCCTTTTCACACAGGCGAACCGTTCAGATCTGCCTGTCCGTTTTTTTGGTGGATCTGAACGGATGCCTCATGTATCTCTATGGGGCATCAGATGACAGTGGAGACATGTCTGCTGACATCCGATCCGTCAAATCTGGACAAATGGAAACCCTAGTTTCCATCCATCCAGCGGATCGGATCGGATGAGAACGGACAGGCGGTCCGTTCCCATCTGATCTCCCCATAGAGGACAGCGGGGACCTGACAGCTCGGTCTCCACACATAGCCCGGAGACACAGCTGTCATCCGCCTGCTCAGCGGGGGATCGGCGGATTGATTCCCGGCTGAGAAAAACTGAGTCCGCCTGACGGACTTCCTGTGTGAAAGGGGCCTAAAATGGGGGCAACTGGACATGTGCAGAACAGGGCGAGACAGTGTATTATTGAATTTTAAACAGTATAGGGACTTTTTTTGTTGTTTTTGTTTTACATAGCTGTACCTGCAAAAAGGGCCAGGCTGAAGTATTTTCTGACTAAAGTTCCATATATTTTTAAGTTACCATATGAGGGTTTAGGCTATCATTGTTCACAGATAACTATATTTATAGCCTCGGCTCTAATTCATCCCAAAGGTGTTCCATCAGGTTGAGGTCAGGACTCTGTGCAGGCCAGTCAAGTTCCTCCACCCCAAACTCACTCATCCATGCTTATATGGACCTTGCTTTGTGCACTGGTGCGCAGTCATGTCGGAACAGAAAGGGGCAATCCCCAGACTGTTCCCACAAAGTTGGGAGCATGAAATTGTCCAAAATGTCTTTGTATGCTAAAGCCTTCACTGTAACTAAGGGGCCAAGCCCAACCCCTGAAAAGCAACCCCACAACATAATCCCCCCTCCACCAAATAATTTGGATCAGTGCACAAAGCAAGGTGCATAAATACATGGATGAGCGAGTTTGGGGTGGAGGAACTTGACTGGCCTGTACAGTCTTGATCTCAACCCGATAGAACACCTTTGGGATGAATTAAAAAGAAGACTGCAAGCCAGGTCTTCTCATCCACATCAGTGCCTGATTTCACAAATGCACTTCTGGAAGAATGGTGAAACACTCCTAAACCTTGTGGACAGCCTTCCCAGAAGAGTTGAAATAGTTATCGCTGCAAAGGGTGGACCAACTCAATATTGAACCCTACGGACTAAGACTGGGATGCCATTAAAGTTGATGTGCGTGTAAAGGCAGGTGTCCCAATACTTTTGACAATATAGTGTAGGTGTAACATGTAACATGTTATAAAAGGTGAACTTATCCTTTAAGGGCTAGGGATGGGGTTAAATGTTAGGTTTAGAGTTAGGGTTATGCTGGTCATACACTATACAAAAAATCGTTTGAACTCATTTTTGAAAAACAAACACTCAGCCATGAGAGTAGACGATCGTGCCATCAAGTAATGACTGAAGTTTGATTGATAAATTGTTCAATGGACATAAATGAATCAGTTTTTTATTCATTTTGTTACATATGCCGAGTGCACACAGTTCAGGCGAGAAACACATTATACCTTTAAATTTATCGTTTGTTCGGCAGAATTTTCCAAACTATTCCTTCAATTTTTCAGCTCTGAAAAGTTTAAACCGATTTTCTATTTGTACCCATTTACTGGGCGAAAAACGAGCGAACGAACCAAATGACAGATTTTCAAACAATTTTTTATGCTAGTGTATGGCCAGCATTAGAGTAACCCTAACCCTAGCCCTTAACCCTAACCCCAACATGCCACTTTAGACACAAAAATGTTCCTGCACTACTTTGATGCAACTTTGATGCTACCTAAGTGCCAGAGAGTGTAAAGTCACATCAAAATCATACTCCATGACAAGAACTGTCATACTTTTCTATTAGCCCCAAAAAAAAGCAAAACGCATCAAAAACGCAATACTTGCATTTTTGTTTTTTTCGGCTAGTGTATGGCCAGCACTAGAGTAACCCTAACCCTACCCCTTAACCCTAACCCCAACATGCCACTTTGGACACATAAAAGTTCCTGTACTACTTTGATGCGACTTTGATGCTACCTAAGTGCCAGAGAGTGTAAAGTCACATCAAAATCATACTCCATGACAAGAGCTGTCATACTTTTCTATTAGCCCCAAAAAAAAAAAAAAAAGCAAAACGCATCAAAAATGCAATACTTGCATTTTTGTTGCGGGCCTATTGAAGTCTACTACACGTAAAATGCAATCTGCTGTGGGAAAACAGTCCCTGACCCTTTAAAAAAAAAAAAGCACCAGCTCAAAATGCACAGATGTGAACTAGATCCATACGAAACCATGTTAAATGGACTGTACGCACGGCCGGGACAAGGGGTGAGCAGGAGGGACGGTTGCCCTGGGTGCAGTGGTTTATTGCAGGGATGGGGGTGCCCTGACTCTAACCCTAAGGGAAGGGGGGTGCAGTTTGGCATCTTTTCCCTGGGCACTGCATCACCTTGTCCCGGCACTGACTGTACGCATAAGTGTGAACCAAGGGTTAAACATTTTTGTGAGTGAGTTTGTTTTAAGAGCAGGGTCATTGTCTTTTGTGCCCTTTGTATCCTTGATTGTAGTTACAGTTTCTTTTTTTTTTTTTTTTGGAGCGTATAATAAAAATAGTACCAAGTGAACGTAACCTAATATTGTATAAATTTACTGGTAATCATTAACCAGTTCAAGCCAAAATTCAGTAATTAGCTATTAGCGAAGCAAGTGTCATGGTATCATTTACAGAGTGTATCATTACAGTCAAAACTGTAATATGATGTTTAAAACAACGTGCACTTTGAAGTCTGTGGATGTATAGAAATGTGATTTAACTAGACTAAGCTATGACATTTTAAAGCAATATTGATAGCCCAAAGAGTGACTTGATACACTTTGAGAAATTGTCCTATTAATAATTTACATGGCGGAATGAGATACCAAGGAGATCTCAAATTATACTTAACAAGACAACTGATGGCTTATAAAGTTTCAAAGTCAATGTTAACTAAATATTTATATGCAAAGTGTCTAAATTGTCCTGTACAGGTTATTATTCCAGGAGGAATATTAATCTTCATTTAATATGGAGAAGTAAATACAACTGATTCGCAAAAATATTTGTAGAGCATAAATGAATCATCTCTAAGAGAAAAGCAGAAGCGGGAGGTTTTCCCTGCTTATCTGAGATCAGATTAATTGTTCTGGTTATAGACATAAAAATTTGTATAGATGTATACATAGAGGGGAATTTACTGGACAGAGAGCAGCCACAGCATCTTTACAGGATGTCTCCAACTTACAAGCTGACCTCAATACACTGCTTCATTGGGCAACTATGGGGCAACTGAGGTTTAATGTTGATAAATGTAAAGTTATGCACTTGGGGGCCAAGAATATTCATGTACTGTATCATACATACTAGGGGGAGTAGAACTGGGGGAATCAATGGTGGAGAAAGATCTGGGTGTTCTGGTTGATCCTAAGCTTGATGCAATGCATGCAATGCCAAGCTGCAGTTTCCAAAGCAAGCAAAGTCCTTTCTTGTATAAACTTAGGCATGGACTCCAGAGAGAGAGAGAGATAATTTTGCCCCTATACAAATCATTAGTAAGACCTCATCTGGAATATGCAGTTCAGTTTTGGGCACCAGTTCTTAAAAAGGATACCAGGGAACTGGAGAAAGTGCAGAGAAGGGCAACCAAACTGATAAGAGGCATGGAGGAGCTCAGCTATGAGAAAAGATTAGAAGAACTGAATTTATTCTCTCTTGAGAACAGGAGGTTAAGGGGGGATATGATCAACATGTGTACATACATAAGGGGTCCATATAGTGAACTTGGTGTTGAGTTATTCACTTTAAGGTCAACACAGGGGACAAGGGAGCACTCTTTACGTCTACAGGAAAACAGATTTCATCTCCAAAAATGGAAAGGTTTCTTTACCATAAGAGCTGTGAAAATGTGGAATAGACTCCCTCCAGATGTGGTTCTGGCTAGCTCACTAGATTGCTTTAAAAAAGGCCTGGATTCTTTCCTAGGTGTACGTAATATAACTGGGTCTAATATTTTTAGGTAAAGTTGATCCAGGAAATATCCAAATGCCTCTCGGGGGATCAGGAAGGATTTTTTTCCCCCTACTGTAGCAAATTGGATCATGCTTTGCTGGGGTTTTTTCATCTTCCTCTGGATCAACTGCAGGTATAGGATTGTGTATATGGGATTGTATGGTTAGGGTTTTTTTTACTGTTTTTTATTTGTTTTTTTATTGGTTGAGCTAGATGGACTTGTGTCTTTTTTCAACCTGACTAACTATGTAACTATGTTATAATCTTAAAGCCCCTTTCACATAGGCGAACTGTTCAGATCCGCCTGTCCGTTTTTTTTGGCGGATCTGAACGCCCCCCCCCCCCCCCCTATGCATCCTTATGGGGCATCGGATGTCAGCGGAGACATGTCCGCTGACATCCGATCTTAGCCGTCAAATCTGAATGGATGGAAACCCTATTTTCCATCCGTCCAGCGGATCGGATCGGATGAGAACGGACCGACGGTTCATTCCCATCTGATTCCCCCATAGAGATGTATGGGGCTCTGACAGCTGTGTCTCCGCACACAGTGCAGAGAACAGCTGTCATTCTCCTGCTCAGCGGGGGATCGGCAGATCGATCCCAAAAGCGAAACAAAAGTTCCACTGTCACTAAGAATAAGCAGGCTTTTTTTTGCAGAAGAGACTTGCAATGCCTTTTCTGCAATAAGACGCACCTACCTGCCTGCTTGCTGTCTTCTCCAGAATATAAATTGAGCTGCATATGCACAGACTCTGTGTGCCAGGACGACTGCCCATGTACAGGAGTGACATCATTCCACAAGGGCCAATGAAAATGGCTGAAGACCAGCACCCATATCAGTGAGAGACAGGACTGTTGGAGGTGAGGTATGTTTAGTTTTGTTTTAAAGCAGATCTTAAAGCGGAGCTCCGACCCCCCCCCCCCCCCCTACATACTGTAGCTGCTGACTTTTAATATTAGTACACTTACCTGTCCTGGCACCACAGCTGATGTTTCCATCAGCTATAAGGGAACCCAGAAGTGAAGCCTTGCGGCTTCACATGGCGGGTCCCTACTGCGCATTCGGATTGGCTCGGTGGCGGAGGGTACGAGGAGGGGGCCAAACTTCGCCGCGGCGCCATTTCCAGGAAGTGGGGAAGGGTACCTGTCAAAAACAGGTACCTGTTCCCCCATCCCCCCACCCCCATGAAAGGTGCCAAATGTGGCACCAGAGGAGGGAGGAAGAAAATGTGCGGAAGTTCCACATTTGGGTGGAACTTCACTTTAAGCTCCAAAGTGCCTTCTGGTCACTCATTCTTCGCTCTGCTACCTGTATATCAGCTTTTTCTTTTTACCTTTTTTTTTTGAAAAAGGGTTTGGACCTGCCTCCTATACACATTATTATTATTATACTGGATTTATATATTGCCAACAGTTTGTGCAGAACTTTACAATACAAAGGGAGACAGTACAATTAAAATACCATAAAATACAATTTGGTTAAGAAGGCCCTGCTCATAAGAGCTTACAATCTAATAGAGGGGTAAATGGTAATAAAGGTTATAACTGGGGGGATGAGCTGATTGAAGTGATAAAAGTTCAGTTAGTTAGAGGCAAGATAGGCCTCCCTGAAGAGATGAGTTTTTCAGGGATCCCCTAAAGACAACTAGAGTAGGAGATAGCTGGACAGACTGAGGTAGAGAGTTGCAGAGGATGGGAAAGCTTTGGAGAAGTCCTGGAGCATGGGAAAAAGTGACAAGGGAGCTTGAGAGCAGGAGGTCTTGAGAGGAGTGGAGAGGACAGTTTGGGTAAGATTGGTGATGTAGTTCATAGTACTCATAGTACAGATGGTGCAACCTACACAATAAGGACAACATGGACATCTCAATCCATAGACAACATATTGGGTGCCACATGTGATAAACTGTTTAATTTTGTAGATTTTCCCATTTTTATCCTTAAACTCTTTTTGACCATGTGTTATAAATGCACAAGCTTTACAATTTGATTTTTTGCATTTAGAGAAAACTCTTTCAAATACTGATTATTTAAACCCTCTTTAAGCCCAATTTAACAGTAATTGCACAGAGTTTGCATTGACACATAACTATTTTCAATTTCAAGAAGCTCATTTTTTTACAAAATCAGGTACTGCGATGGAAGCAAATTTTGCACCTTTTTATGCAAATTTGTTTATGGGTTTTTGGGAGGAGAAACACAGCTGGAGGAACAATCCCTTCAGCAAACATCTGGTATATGACGAAAGATTTATTGATGATGTTATTATCATCTGGAATGGTCCTGCAGATGTGATCTCTGAGTTCGTAGACTTTTGCAACCACAGCCCATACAATGTTCGGTTCACATTTGCAGGAGACCCCAAAAATGTTGTATTCTTGCATTTGCTGTTATCCTGGGATAATGAGGGCAACATCATTTCCAAAACTCACTTTAAGGAAACTGCTGGAAACTGAGAACTTTGGCTGTCAGCTTACCCTTGATCCAGCCTGGGGCCCTACACATAGGAGAGTTTAGTGTTTCTTTGGTATCTTTTATTTCTAAACAATAAACCGTGTTGCACTAAGAGCCGGTGCGCTCTGTCTTTTCTATTTGTATTTTTTGCAGTTATCATTTATCCAGTTGGTGAACGGAGCAGCACGGCACATCATACACCACACTGAGTTAACTCCTTCCTTGGTGAATGTTTTAAGACTTGGTTAAGCACAATTTCTGATAGTTTAAGATCAACTGAGGAAAGGGATTTAGGAGTGATTATTTCAGAAGACTTAAAGGTGGGAAGACAATGTAATAGAGCAGCACGAAATGCCAGCAGAATGCTTGGATGTATAGGGAGAGGTATAAGCAGTAGAAAGAGAGAAGTGCTTATGCCGCTGTACAGAACACTGGTGAGACCTCACTTGGAGTATTGTGCGCAGTACTGGAGGCCATATCTCCAGAAGGATATAGATACTCTAGAGAGAGTCCAGAGAAGAGCTACTAAACTAGTACATGGATTGCAGGAAAAAACTTACCAGGAAAGGTTAAAGGACCTTAACATGTATAGCTTGGAAGAAAGAAGAGACAGAGGGGATATGATAGAAACTTTTAAATACATAAAGGGAATCAACTCGGTAAAGGAGGAGAGCATATTTAAAAGAAGAAAAACTACCACAAGTGGACACAGTTTTAAATTAGAGGGGCAAAGGTTTAAAAGTAATATGAGGAAGTATTACTTTACTGAGAGAGTAGTGGATGCATGGAATAACCTTCCTGCAGAAGTGGTAGCTGCAAACACAGTGAAGGAGTTTAAGCATGCATGGGATAGGCATAAGGCTATCCTTCATATAAGATAGGACCAGGGACTATTCATAGGATTCAGATATATTGGGCAGACTAGATGGGCCAAATGGTTCTTTTCTGCCGACACATTCTATGTTTCTATGTTTCTAACTTATTTTGTTGTGGTTTTACTTTGCTCTTACAGACTCATTGGATTCTAGTGCTATGTTGGCAGGGCTGGCCCAAGACATTGTGCTGCCTGGGTCCAAAAATTAAATGCTGCCCTCCCCAAAAAAAATCATGCCCACCAAAAGGCCCACACAATTTTATTTTAAATCACGATAATTAAAACTAAAATTCAATTCATCAGGAAGTCAGATTTATATGCAACAGCACCTTGTCTACATGCCCAATTATATGACATACCATTATATTCAATTCCATACTACAAACTCCAGTATTATTTAGTTTGTATGAATGTCTGATGTCATTGCACACACCCTCCACCTCCTCATACACCTCAGTACCTTTGCAGTACGGGTGGCAGTATGAGATAGGGAAATTCCACCTGTAATGCGCCGCAAACTAATGACACACAAAACAGCTGGGAAAAAAAAAAATCTTGGGCATCAATTTGCTGCCCCTCTCAAAGTGCTGCCTGGGTCCAATGGACCCAGTGGGACCAATGGTAGGGCCCGCCCTGTGTGTTGGTATTTGGCTTTTAGTATTACAGGATGTCACATATTTATCCAGCAGTTTATTCACCTCTACGGTATGTAGTATAGTGTGGACAACACCAGTAAAATAAACTAAATGAATAAAATGCATTTTGTAGTAGTTTATTTAAGGATGATGGTAGCTGTAGTCTTGTATAGTAATTGGAAGTGGATGATGATGCAATCAGTGCAATCACACCTTGGTACATGACCTCTACTTTTAAATCTATGGTCCATTTAGCCCTGCTCAAACTTGGTCCATATCCCCCGCTGTCAGACTGCTGTGCTCCAAGTCATGCCCATTGCTGTCTGACTCGAGAGGGGCAGCCTGACATTGAAGTTGAGGGAAAAAACTTCTTTCACCGATCTATAAATAATATTAAATGTATCATATTTGTTAATGTCGCTTATTACATCCATTCCGATTAAAATACTTGTGGAAAGATTTTTGACTACCAAGACTTTGTTGTACTACACATGGCCTTAAAATAAACCAGAGCCTTTAAGAGGCTGAGCACTTTAATATCAATCCACTCAACTGCCTTAAGAGTAAACATATTTATTTTAAACTTATATTAACTATGGAGGTGTATCAGGCCATCAAGTGTCCAGTGGTGAAAGAATATCCTGCTCTCTAGTAAGGAGTATGGAGCTCCTGTACCTAAAACTCCCTACATTGGCGCTTCATTTTCTGTGGCATTGAGAGCAGGTAGGTGCATGTTTAGCTGTTTTGCTAATAGTTCTTGTAGTTCAGCCTCTGTTCTTTTTGGAGTGCTCTCGTAATTATTTTCACCTTGGTTGGTGCCTTTTTCCTGTACAGAGAAAAATAAAATGGTAAAAGACATGTTCCTGTGTGTTCTTGTACTGGGAAGTGTAGAACTGGACCTTGGAAAAAAAACAAAAAGAGCAAGGAAGCTGATAAAATCTGCAATATCTATCTCAGAGCCCTTGTATTTAACAGTTATTGTTTATTTACCAGAAATCCCTTGTCCTTTAGATGTGCAGTTTAAAGCACAGCCGTTGGAAATACTGGTAAGTTGGCATTTGCCAAATAGGCTTTACTTACTGTACATTTTTCTCATTTTTGAAGTTTTGAATAGAGCAAAGATGGGTTAGAACTAGGGATCGACCAATTATCGGCAATGCCGATATAGAGGGTCGATATGCACTTTTCTCGATATATCGGAATCGGCCCCTGAGGGTACCAATATTGCCGATATTTTGGGAAAGTGCTTGTATTGGGGTGATGCCTGCAGCTAGAGGATTCAAAGCCTGGCTGTCCGAGTGAATCTCGGACAGGTGGCAAGCCTACCCATACCTGAAGCACCCAGCTATTTCATCCATCATTGCTGGAGGTGGGAGCAGCAAGGAAATGCTGGCAAGGTGGTTATTCCTGGGGTAGGAGAACCCTTTAGAAAGGCTGTAACTTTGCCCTGAGTGCCAGCAAGGTGACAGTAAGGTTGATTTACTAAAACTGGAGAGTGCAAAATTTGGTTCAGCTGTGCATGGTAGGCAACCATCTTCTAATTTCAAATTGCTCAATTAAGCTTTGTCAAAAAAAACCTGTAAGCTGATTGGTTTCTATGCAGAGCTACACCAAATTTTGCACTCTCCAGTTTTAGTAAATCAACCCAATGTCTCTTTAACCAGTTCTGTACCGGAAAATTTTCCACCTTAATGACCAGGCCCTATTTTGCGATTCGGCACTGCGTTAGTTTAACGGACAATTGCGTGCGACGCTGTACCCAAATAAAATTGATGTCCTTTTTTTCCCACAAATAGAGCTTTTTTTGGTGGTATTTGATCACCTCTGCGATTTATATTTTCTGCGCTATAAACAAAAAAAGAGCGACGTTTTTGAAAAAAAAAAATATATATTTTTTTCACATTCTGCTATATGACATTCTCAAAAAAAAAATAAAAATTTAAATCAAATTTTTTTAACATTTTAGGCCAATTTGTTTTCTGATACATATTTTTGGTAAAAAAAAAAATAAAAAAAAATCGCAATAAGCGTATTTTGATTTCTTTGCTCAAAAGTTATTGTGTCTACTAACTACTGGAAAGATTTATGTCTTTTTTTTTTTTTTTTTTTTTACTAGTAATGGCGGCGATCTGTGATTTTTTGCGGGACCGAGACATTGCGGTCCACAGATCGGACCCCTGACTGATATTTTTGACACTTTTGGAGGGTACCAGTGACATTACTACAGTAATCAGTGCTAACAATATGCACTGTTACTGTAATAATGACACTGGCAGGGAAGGGGTTAATACTGTTGGTGATCAAGGGGTTAAATGTAAGCCTAGGGGAGTGATTCTAACTGTGGGGGGGGGGGGGGGTTGGTCTTGTGAGATGATCACGGAGACAGGTGATCCTATATAGCAGGATCACATGACCTCTGTGATCATTGCAGGGAGAAGGACGGATGGCTGTGTTTACATCAGCCGACCGTCCTTCTCCCTCAGCGGGGAGAGATCGCCGGTGTCAGGCGGCAATCGGAGCCGCCTGACATATGCGCCGGCTTCCCCGCTGACGATCGGCCTCTAGCTCCTCCCAGGCAAATTACGTATATATATATATATATATATATACATGGTTCTGCCTGTAGGTGCCACTATGCCGCCGTTTATATACAGTAAGCTGTCGGCAAGTGATTATTGCTAGCTAAAGCTACATAAAATACATGTAATAACAACTTACATCTGTAAGTTTAGTGTCGATTAGCATCATCTTGAAAAATTGCAAATCCTCCCAGTCGTAAAATATGTATTTTAGTTCTTCATCATAGGCTTTGAACTCAGGTTTGTAGACTTTTAAGACGTGCCTCTTTCCATTTGGCAGCATGAACTTGATAGATTTTTCTTTTCGATTAATGTAGATGTCAATTTCTGACAAAGGAAGTAACCTTTAATAAGAAAAGTCATGAAATAAAGTAATGAAATCAAAAAAAGTTAAATTGTACATATAATAGTAAAAAGCCTGTACACGCTAACATTTTTTTTTTTTCGGGTTAAACGAAAAAACTGACAGCTCCGGTTGGAGCCACTGTACTAACCATCCAACATTAGTACAGTGATCTCCCCAGCTAAGCCGTTATGTTCTGTCAGAGGGACAGCCCCTCCCACCAGAACACTTCGATCAGCGCTCTCTGCCATTGGCTGAGAGCCCTAATCGGCAGTCGATCAGCTGCTGGTTTTCCAGCATGCTAGTCCGACAGAAGCTGGCCAAACAGCTAGCTACTGTCAGACAGACTGACATACACACAGGACAAATGACGGACATTTTTTTTTTTTGGACAGGCCAATGTCTCCCAACATTCGGCCCGTGTGTATGGGGCTTAAATCAAGGATAAAAATTTACTCTAACTCTACCAGACAAAAACTTTTTGGTTAAAGAGGTTGTAAACCCGATTTTTTTTTTTCACACCCTGAAAGAGAAACACATAATGAGCTAGTATGCATCGCACGCTAGCTCATTATGAAATACTTACCTTAGAACGAGCCCCCGCCGTGCCGCCCGCTTACCTGTATTACCCCGTCTTCCAGGATCGCGGCATCCGGCCATCTGATTGGCCAGAGCCGCGGTGACGTCACTCCCGCGCACGCGCGCGGGAGCCGTCGGTCACAGCACGGGGCTCTGAAGGAACGGCACAATCGGCCGTTCCTTCAGAGCGCATGCGCCAGTGACGTCACTGGCTGCATGTAAGGTAAATACCTCCTAAACGGTACATGTTTAGGAGATATTTACACTACCTATAGGTAAGCCTTATCATAGTGGCGCTCACACATTACTACGTGAGTGCTGCTCACTCCAGGAGGAATCCATCATACCCTCTGCCTTCAGCGAGAATGCACAGGAAGGACCCATGACATCATCAGTCCAGCTAGAAGACTGCACGAAAAGAGTGTAAAGGGTTTAAAAAAAAGATGACTTGGGGGTTTTGGGGGGTGAGGGTCAGGACTTCTACTTTAAATAAGGGAGAGGAATGGGCAGTCTGCTTTCTCCATTACAGGTAGCACTTTTCCGCAGCAGCACTGCAGTTGGAGAGAAAGTTGAGAGAAAAATGGTTTCTCTATGGCACATGGGTCGAATACAAGGCCAAATCTGGCCCTTCAGACCATTTCATGTGGCCCTCGCACCTCTCCTGCAGCTGCCGCACCCCCCTAGGGGCTAATCATTGGAGTAGATCATTACCAGCAACATAACCCCCCCAAGCAACAATAGATTCCCCCCACCAGCAACAATAGACCCTCACACAAAAACAGATCCCTACCAGTTACAACAGATCCCGAGCAGCTAGCATTAACAGACCCTCCAGCACACCCCACACTCCTAGCCATTGCATACATTCAGTGCTGTAGGTGCCAGAACTGTGTTCCCCTGCGTTCCTGGTGAAAAAAAGCCTTGAAGTAAATTATTTGGATTATTTTCAGGGCAATTTTTCAGCTGGAACTTGGTGCATAGGCGTGTGCAGGGGGTGTGCCGGGTGTGCCTGGGCATACCCTAATTACTCTGTGTGGTTCCAATTCTCCCTACTACCCAGCAGGACCGCTGATAGAGAGGGACCACCAGTCCTCCTGTAGGGGGCCTGGGCACACAGGGGAGCCCCCTACAGCATGGGGAAGTGGGAAGTGGTGTGGTTGGGCAGAGGGGCAATTATAGAAGAAAGCCCTGTGCGGCTCTCTGCTGCAGCAGAAAGACAGTTTCTCCCACTCCTGCCAGCTTTCAGCTGCTGCAGGGAGAGACACAGACACAGGGCATTGATACTGTAATTGCTTCTCTAACATCGATCCCCCTCCCTGTTTTGCCTGCTTCTGATCCCTCCTCTCCCTGTGTGCCCCCCTTTCACTGTGCCACCCCCTCCCCCCCCCCCCTGCAGCGCTTCAGGCTTACCTGTCCTATAAAAAAAAAAAAATTAAACATTGTAATAAATTAATTAAAAAAAAAGGTAAAATAAAATAATTGTAACATTTTTAACATTTAAAAACAAATTATTATTTTTTTTTTTTTAAATGTAAGGCCCCTTTCACACGAACGATCCGATCAGATCCGCATGTCAGTTTTTTAGGCGGATCTGATCGGATCCTCCATGCATCCCTATGGGGCAGCGGATGTCAGCGGAGACAGTTTGATCCTGTCCGTGAAATCCGGATGGATGGAAACCCTATTTTCCATCCATCCAGGGGATTGGATCGGATGGGATCGGATGAGAGCGGACAGGCGGTCCGCTCTCATCCAGTTCCCCCATAGAGGACAGCGGGGCTTTGACACCTCCCTCTCTGCACACAGAGCGGAGACGGAGCTGTCACCTGCCTGCTCAGCAGGGATCGGCGGATCGATCCCCGCTGAGCAGAGAATGGTCCGGACCGGACAGCGGACCGTGTGAAAGGACAAAAACAATTAAAAAGGGCTACCCAAGACACCCAACGTGCTCCTTCCACCGTATCCCCCAAACGGACTCATCAGATGGGGAGCGAGTCAGATTATAAAACAGCAACTGTGCCTTTATTTGTATATATAATATCCAGCAGGTTGGTCCCAAATCCAAAAGTTGATCTTCCTAAACTTTCCATAAAAGTTTGCTCACAGGATTTAGGCAAAACATCTTAAAAAATCTTCACTTATTTATTTAAAACGAATATAGTACACTCACATTTGATAGTGTCTACCCGACACTGAGGATTAATCGGGTGGGGCCAGGACTCTGCAGCCTTAATGAAGGACAAACACGATTAATCCTCAGTGTCGGGTAGACACTATGAAATGTGAGTGTACTATATTAGTTTTAAATAAATAAGTGAAGATTTTTTAACGCAATTACGCTATTGGGATTCTTTCTTTCTTTTCAATCCTAACCTTGCCTATCCCTGTGAGCAAATTTATATGGAAAGTTTGGAAAGATCAACTTTTGGATTTGGGACCAACCTGCTGGATATTATATATACAAATAAAGGCGCAGTTGCTGGTTTATAATCTGACTCGCTCCCCATCTGGTGAGTCAGTTTGGGGGATACGGTGGAAGGAGCACGTTGGGTGTCTTGTAGGCGTTGTCACAGAAGAAATTGTACCATTTGATAGATATACAGTAAAACCTTGGTTTGAGAGTAACTTGGTTTGAGAGCGCTTTGCAAGACAAGCAAATTTTTTAAATAAATTTTGACTTGATATACAAGCGATGTCTGATATACAAGTAGTGTCATGTATAAAAGAGAAGAGAGGAGCCTCTAAAGTGTAGCAATATTGTTACATTTAATGAAGGTTCAATATTTAGCAACTCACATGGTTGATGATTAAAATAGGCACACCTAAGAATGCAGGCATCTGGGGTAAAGCTGTCCACATAGACCATCTTCTGCACAGCCATCTTCATCATCCCTTCCCCGCTGCACTCCAAGAGTGATTCAAAGCCTCACTTTCAGATCAATCTACTGCAGGCTATTCTTCCCGGTCAGGATTGCAGACTGACAGTGGTGAGAGTCAGTGGTTCAGAAGATGGTCCATGTGGACAGCTTTACCCCGGATGCCTGCATACTTAGGTGTGCCTATTTTAATCATCAACCATGTGAGTTGCTAAATGTTGAACCTTCATTAAATTTAACCACATTGCTACACTTAGAGGCGCCTCTCTTCTCTCTTATGTTCTGTAGCTCTGCTAGATTTTGCTTCTAATCCCCTTGGGAAGGCTGCATATTGTGGATGGACATTTTATGGTTACACAACCTATCACATTGCTATAATCTTTGTATATAGACTATAAACTGAAGGACTTGTGGAACGAATCATCTGAGTTTCCATTATTTCTTATGGGGAAATTCGCTTTGATATAAGAGTGCTTTGGATTACAAGCATGTTTCCGGAACGAATTATGCTCGCAATCCAAGGTTTTTCTTTTTTGCACTTTTTGCACCTTCTATATTCACCTGGGACTTTACAAAGACTGTGTTTTTTAAGAATCATTTTTTGAATTATATTTTTTATATGTGTTTTATATGAGTTTTGTTGATGAACTAATTGTTTTTTTAAATATTTATTCATAAAAGGTTTTTATATATATATATATATATATATATATACAGGGCTTTTTTTCAGCGGGAACGTGGGGGAACGCAGTTCCGGCACCTCCAGCACTGACTGCATACAATTGCAAGGAGAGCTGGGGTGTGCTGCAGGATCTTGTGATGCTGACTGTTGGGGAAGCTATTCTCGCTGGAGGGGATCTTTTTTTTTTTTTTTTGCATGTGGGCCTATCGTTGCTGGTGGGGGACCTGCTGTTGCTGTGGGTCTTATATTTCTGGGGGGTCAGTTGTTGCTGGGAGAGATCTCCTGAGAGGGAGGGGTCTATTGTTGCTGACTGATGGAGAGTCTATTGATGCTGGCTGTGGGGAGATTTGTTATTGCTGCCGGGAGTCTATTGTTACTAGGGGGAGAATTTTGTTGCGGGTGGTCTATTGTTGTTAGGGGGATCTATTGTTGCTGACAAAGGGGGGAGATATTTTACTGGCTGCAGGGGATCTATTTTACTGCTTTTCTTGTTCTCATTACCAAATTCCACACAAATTACTTAGCACCACAAAAGGATATGTGGTTCTGAATTCTGGGAGGTAGGTAGGGGGTGGAACCAAAGAATGGTGTTCAGAGGTGGGTTGGGGGTGGAACCAAGGAGTGGTGCTCTGAGGTGGATAGGGGTGGAGAAAAAGACTGACTCAGAAAGGGGGAGTTCCTGCACCTAATTTCTGATAAAAAAAGCCCTGTATATATATATATATATATATATATATATATATATATATATATATATATATATATATATATATATATATTGATTGTCTTGCATGTCTTGCACAGAGATTTTTTTATATTTATTTTGCACTAACACTTTTTGAGGACATACATTTTTGGATTGCACAGTACACATTGATTGCACTTGGCACTTATGTGTGGGATTTTTTCCAAATAATATTTTTTTTTAGACATAATGAATATATGTTAATTTTATGAGACACTGGGATGCATTAGCATTTTGGATACATAGATGATACTAATTAGCCAACAAGAGAGGAATACAAACATGCGCTAATATATCTTTTTCCTATTTGTATATGGGACCACCTGCAGCTGATTGGCAGCAGTTTGTTCTGATTCCCGCTTTTGGTTGTGTAACCATTGATCACCTGGGCGCTTGATCTTTTTTGTTTAAAATATATCACAAGCCTCATCCCCTCACCTTCTGGGTCTGAGCTCAGGCTCATCAGAGTTCTTGTCCAACCACAAAAGCGCAGATGGAAAGGGCCTATTGTAGTCTTCAGAGAACAACAAAAAACATACACGTGGGGGGGTCTTCTTGAAGCAGCAGGTATGCTGCCAAATTCTTTGGCATATTCCATTGTCAGTGACCTAAATCAAAAGAAAAAAGGGAAAAGCAATTCACATTTAGATATACACATCAAGAATTTTATTGTACAAATGAAGCAGAAGGTGTGAAGTTTAGGTGATATCCTGTATTGGCTAACATCATAAGCGTGGCACAGGGGGTGTGTCAGGTGTGCATGGGCACACCCTAATCACTCTGTGCGGTGCCGATTTACCCTACTGCCCAGGCTTCCCCCTCCCCACCGCCGTGCTGCTGGCTTCCCTCCTCCAGCTGCTACAGGGGATGTTTCAGGATAGAGAGCGAGGAAAGACACTAATGGCACTTTTCCACTGCAAGTACCGGCTTGGCTCTACTCGGCCCGGTTTGCTTTTCCACTGCTGGTACCGCATGGTACGGTGTTGGAACGGTTCGGTACGATTTGGTATGGTTTGCTTTTCCACTAAAGAGGTATTAAAGTTAAGTGGGTGGGATAACAACGATTCTCTGACCAATCAGTGGCTAGTAGTGACTGCATGCAAAGGATTGTGGGATATGGTACCGGGTATGGTACCTCTTGGAACCACAATCGAGGTGGTACTGTTTTAGAGAGCCGTACCATTCGGTTCCATGCAGTGGAAAAGCGCCACCGTACCGTACCGTACCGAACCGTTCCTACACCGTACCATGCTGTACCAGCAGTGGAAAAGCACAAAAGCGAGCCGAACCGTTCGGTTCCATGCAGTGGAAAAATGCCATAATTGTTTACTGGCCCACTCCTTTTCTAAATGAACACAGTGAACACACTCACTCACTGTGGTCAATCATAAGTGAAGCATAGTAAACTGTGTCTACTATGCTTCGGTATGTGAATAACTAAGAAGCCGCTCAGCACAGAGCACTTCCCATTCATTCACTGTAAAGTGCAGCTGAGACTGCAGAGAATGGTGTGTGTGTTTGAGCTTCGGGGTGCACACCTTAATGCAACAGACTGCGCACACCTATGGCTAACTTAAAGCCCAACTAAGCCTTCAGTTTAAATCCGCTAGATAGAGTCCTGGTGCATCAAAACAAAACGTATTCAATGGCTTGTAATTTGGCTTTCTAAGGGCTCATGCACACTGCAGCTCAAAGAAGCTCAAAGAAGCTCAAAGCAGCTCAAAGAAGCGGCTCCTACAGGATTTTGAGCTCTTATTTTTTGTGCCTGGAAACCCCTCTCCACATTAGCCAAGGTGTCCATGCACACTATGGCCCCTTTCACACATGAGGACCGTTCATTCCATCAGTTCGTTCCGTCAAAATGGATGAAGTATTCGTCAGTTTTTCCTCCGTTTTTCATCAGTGCTCGCCAGTTTTTCAACCGTTTTTCATCAGTGCTCGTCAGTTTTTCAACCGTTTTTCATCAGTGCTCGTCAGTTTTTCATCCGTTTTTCATCAGGGCTCATCAGTTTTTCATCCGTTTTTCATTAGTGCTCATCAGTTTATCATCTGTTTTTCATCAGTGCTCATCAGTTTTTCATCCGTTTTTCATCAGTGCTCATCTGTTTTTCATCAGTGCTCATCAGTTTATCATCTGTTTTTCATCAGTTTTTCATCCGTTTTTCATCAGGGCTCATCAGTTTTTCATCCATTTTTCATTAGTGCTCATCAGTTTATCATCTGTTTTTCATCAGTGCTCATCAGTTTTTCATCCGTTTTTCATCAGTGCTCATCCGTTTTTCATCCGTTTTTCATCAGTGCTCATCAGTTTATCATCTGTTTTTCATCAGTGCTCATCCGTTTTTCATCCATTTTTCATCAGTGCTCATCCGTTTTTCATCAGTGCTCATCCGTTTTTCATCAGGGCTCATCAGTTTTTCATCCGTTTTTCATCAGTTTTTCATCCGTTTTTCATCAGTTTTTCATCAGTGCTCATCCGTTTTTCATCAGTGCTCATCCGTTTTTCATCCGTTTTCATCAGTGTTCGTCAGTTTTTCATCAGTTTTTCATCAGTGCTCATCAGTTTATCATCTGTTTTTCATCAGTGCTCGTCAGTTTTTCATCCGTTTTTCATCAGTGCTCATCCGTTTTTCATCAGGGCTCATCCGTTTTTCATCAGCGCTCATCAGTTTATCATCTGTTTTTCATCAGTGCTTGTCAGTTTTTCATCTGTTTTTCATCAGTGCTCGTCAGTTTTTCAACCGTTTTTCATTAGTGCTCATCAGTTTTTCATCAGTTTTTCATCAGTGCTCATCCGTTTTTTATCAGGGCTCATCAGGTTTTCATGCATTTTTCATCAGTTTTTCATCTGTTTTTCATCCGTTTTTCATCAGTGCTCATCAGTTTTTCATCAGTTTTTCATCAGTGCTCATCCATTTTTCATCAGTGCTCATCAGTTTTTCATCCGTTTTTCACTAGTGCTCATCCATTTTTCATCAGGGCTCATCAGTTTTTCATCCGTTTTTCATCAGTGCTCATCCGTTTTTCATCCATTTTTCATCAGTGCTCATCCGTTTTTTCATCAGGGCTCATCATTTTTTCATCCGTTTTTCATCAGTGCTCATCTGTTTTTCATCCATTTTTCATCAGTGCTCGTCAGTTTTTCATGTTTTTCATCAGTGCTCATCAGTTTTTCATCCGTTTTTCATCAGTGCTCCTCAGTTTTTCATCTGTTTTTTTCACATCCACTACCAATGCAAAAACAGGATGAAAAACGGACCATTTGTCAGTTTACATCCATTTTTCATCCTATCCGTTTTTTTAACAGAAGAAAAATGGAGCTTTGATCAGTTTCAAAAAACGGATGATGACGGATGCGGATGTTAACTGATGTATATAGATGATCATCCTCCATTTACATTCCTTTTCCATAGAGATGCATTGATGTCCGTTTTTCCTCCGTCGACAGATGGATGAAAAATGGACAGACGCACAGCATGTGTGAATGGGGCCTTTGGCTTTTTCAGGTGTTTTCAAGCATATACTCCTGCAGGCAGAAAAAAACCCACCAAACATGAGTTTTTGAGAGGAGCTACTGCCTCAAAGAGCTACAAAAAGCCCTAAGAAGCTCAAAAAGGCGCAAAAACCTTTGTTCCAGCTTTTTGTTTTGTTTATGCAGTGGTTAAGAAAATACTATCTAGGAGGGCTTGTGAAAAAAATAAAACGCTTATGCTCAAGAAAGCTCAAAGAAGCTCAAAGGAGCTTAAAGAAGCTCAATAAAAACGTGCACAAGAACAAAAAGCACAAGCTTCTTTAAGCTGAAATAAAAGCTCAACTGCTTGTAAAAGCAGTTTTTTTTTTTTGAGCTGCAATAGAAAAGCCTGTCCCCTGCCAGCAGCTGGAACATTTTTGCCCTCTGTGGGAAAGCAACTGTCTTATTGCAAAGGCCTGACATGCCACCTTCTGAAACAGGGCTGTGGTTCTTCAATCAGCAAAGCTTGTGTTCCCCTCTGATTGGAGAGCTCTGGCTTTGATTCAGTAGAGGGTGTGTCAGAGATTACCGCTTCCCCACAGCAAGCGAGGGTTTCACTTTGCACATGCTGGCAGGAAGCAGGCTTTTCTGCAATGACTGTTAAGCCCCGTACACACGTACCGATTGTCGGCCGTAAATATTCGGCCGACGACCGATCCGCCGATTGTAGGCTTGTTAGTATGATGCTTCCGACAGCCGACAGCGCACTTTCGGCCGAAAAGAATCTGTCGTGTAGACATTAAAATTTTTGTTGGCCAACATCAGAACGGCCGATTGTTCGCCAGTCAGTACAGAATTCGGCCGACAGACAGCAGATTAGCAAGACTGGGCATGCTCAGAAAAGAAAAAACACACGGAAAGTTAACCATCACATGACATCACTTCTGCAGTCGGCTGTTGTTGGCCGACAAAATTCGTGTGCAGTCTTTTGCAGTTTTCAACAGACACGACAGCCCTGGACAAAAGACGGCCGATCGTTCGGCCGACGATCGGTACGTGTGTACGAGGCTTTACTGATTTTTGAAGAAAACTAACTGTAAACTGTAAGCTTAATTGCGTTTTAGGTTATTAAGCCCCCGTTCAGTTGACAGTTCCAAATTGCATGACAAGTCGCAGCCCATTGTCAGCAATGGAACTGTTCAAATTACCAGGACGCGTGCCCCAGCAAAGTTTCTGCACTCATTTTTGCCGGTTTCATTGCATAGACTTCTGTCGTAGGAAGTTGCAAGCCGCAATGAAATCAGCAGTGCGAGCAAGGGCTAAAGGTACATGCTTTTGGAACCCCTTGAATTCCTTTCTAAAGCCCCGTACCGATTGTCGGCCGTAAATATTCGGCCGCCGACCGATCGGCCAATTGTAGGCTTGTTAGTATGATGCTTCCGACAGCCGACAGCGCATTTTCGACAAAAGACGGCCGATCGTTCGGCCGACGATCAGTACGTGTGTACGGGGCTTAAAGGTACATGCTTTTGGAACCCCTTGAATTCCTTTCTAAGGTTTTATATACTCGCCAACCACTTTATTAGGTACACCTGTTCAATTGCTTGGTAACACAGATTGCTGATCATTCAATCACTTAGCAGCAACTCAATGCATTTAGCAAACAAACGGTATTGGCACAAGCTAGATAAACAGCAATTCTCCGGCAGCCTTTAGTAGTACTACTGGATGGAGGAGGAAGGGGAAAGTTCCACTAGGGTATCTTGCCACTGTGACGGCTGCTGATGGTGAAGAGAGAAGAGGTCTAAACCATTTGGTGGAGGGGGGATTATGGTGTGGGGTTGTTTTTCAGGGGTTGGGCTTGGCCCCTTTTCTTCCAGTGAAGAGAACTCTTAAGGCGTCAGCATACCAGGACATTTTGGACAATTTCATGCTCCCAACTTTGTGGGAACAGTTTGGGGGTGGACCCTTCCTGTTCCAACATGACTGCACACCAGTGCACAAAGCAAAGTCCATAAAGACATGAATGAGGGAGCATGAAATTATCCAAAATGTCTTGATATGCTGACGCCTTAAGAGTTCCCTTCACTTGAACTAAGGGGCCAAGCCCAACCCCTTAAAAATGACCCCACACCATAATACCCCTTCCACCAAATGATTTGGACCAGTGCACAAAGCAAGGTCCATAAAGACATGGATGAGAGAGTTTGGGGTGGAGGAACTTGGCTGGGCTGACCTCAAGCTCTGTTGTAACACTTGGGATGTTTGTCCAATAAACCGAATCTGGATGCAGCTTGGAGTGTCTGGCCAATTCTTTCTTATTATTGTTTGCGGAGGCAAGACTAGGCGGGCATCATTAGGCTTCCTCTTTCTCACCTGGAGCAGCGAGTCTTTCTTTTCTTGGATATTGCTGACCTCAAGCCAACAGAACATCTTTTGGGATGAATTAGAGCGGAGACTGCAAGCCAGGCCTTCTCATCCACATCAGTGGCTGACCTCACAAATGCACTTCTGGAAGAATTGTCAAACATAGACACACTCCTAAACCTTGTGGACAGCCTTCCCAGAAGAGTTGAAGCTGTTATAGCTGCAAAGGGTGGGCCAACTCAATATTGAACCCTACGGACTAAGACTGGGATGCCGTTAAAGTTCATGTGCATCCCAATACCTTTGGTAATATAGTGTATATATGTAGCAATCGCTAGTGACTCTTAAAAGAAAACCAAAAAAGCACACACACACACATATATACATTATATATACACATACATACACATTACCTCTATGAAATCTCCCAGCATCGGCAAACTTTTTCCCAAACATTCTAATCCATCTGGAGCTAATGAATCTGTGTAAGAGTAAATGTTTGTATACATTTCATAGAAGGATGGAGTTATATCCTGCATGGTATTCCAGGAAACCTGTGTAGAAAACGATGATACAAAAAAAGCGTGAGATGTGAGCTGAATAATAAGCCATGGATTAAAGTGGAGATAAACTCCCATCATAACTTTTCCCTATAGGTACGCCTATAATAAAACTTACCCATAGGTGGTGGAAATATCTCCTAAACGTGTACCTAAATGTATATTTACATTACATGCAGCCAATGACATCACCGGCGCATGTGCTCTAAAGGAACGGCCACCCGTGCCGTTCCTTCAAAGCCCTGTGCCGTAAACGGCGGTGCATGCACGGGAGTGACGTCATCGCGGCTCCAGCCAGTCACAGAGCCAGAGTCCGCGAACCCAAAAGCAAAACGGGTGAAGATAGGAGCACCTGCAGCTCTTTTTTTTTGTTTATGTTATACAATTTTGTAAATAAATACGTTTTTTCCTGCACTGATGAGCACTGATGAGACTGCACTGACAGGCACTGATGAGGAGGCACTGATGGGGTGGCACTGATGGGGTGGCACTGATAGGCGGCACTGATAGGCGGCACTGATATGCGACACTGATAGGCACTGATATGTGGCACTGATAGGTAGCAAAAAAACGCAGCATTGGTGGGCACTGATAGGCCGCACTGCTAGGCACTGATAGGCGGCATTGATGGGCACTGATAGGTGGCACTGACGGGCACTGATAGGTGGCACTGACAGGCACTAATGGGCACTGATAGGCGGCACTAGTGGGCACTGATGGGCACTGATAGGCGGCACTGGTGGGCAATAATGGGCACTGGTGGGCGACACTGAAAGATGGCAAGGATGGGCACTTGTGGGCAGCACTGATAGGGAGGGCACTGGTGGGCAGCACTGATGGGGAGGGCAATGGGGGGCTCCCTGAGCCCTAATTGCCATCCCTGGTGGCCATAGTGGGCATCCCTGGGGTCATAGTGGGCATCCCTGGTGGTTCTAGTGGCATCCCCCCCCCCCCCCGAGGGTCTGCACTGGTAATAAATGATCTGATTACCAGTGCCGACCCCCCCCCCCCTGTCAGGGGAGCCGTCGATCGGCGCTCCTTTACTCGTGCCTGTCAAGCACGAACTAAGGAAAGCCGATCAACGGCTGTTCCTATTTACTATGTGACCAGCCGTGATTGGACACGGCTGGTCACATGGTAAAGAGCCTACATCAGAGGCTCTTTACCGAGATCGGAGATGCAGGGTGTCAGGCTGACACCTCGCATCACCGATGGCCGCTCTGCGCGCCCCCGTTATATACGGCGGCCGGTGGGCAGGTTACCGCAACTCCCGTACCTGTTTGCGGGAGCGATCCTGGGGACGTGCGCGCCCACTTGACAGCAGGGAAGCCGATCCACGGGGCCGGCAGCTGGCATTGCTGCCGGGCACCCGCGATCGCTCCCCGTAAAGAGAGAACGGCGGTCTGCTGTTTTAAACACAGCAGACCGCTGTTCATTCAGCTATCAACACAGAGCTCATGTGTTCCTCCTATTTAGGATCACAGGTCTCAGTGTTGATTTCACAAGCCCGTCCCCCCCACAGTTAATAAACACCCCCCTAGGCTCACATTTAACCCTTTGATCTCCCCTGAGTTAACCCCTTCCCTGCCATTGTCATTATTACAGAAACAGAGCATATTTTTAGCACTGATTACTGTAATAATGTCACTTGTCTCCTCAAAAGTGTCAACAAATGTCAGTCAGGGGTCCGATCTGTCTGCTACAATGTCGCAGTCCCGCTAAAAATTGCTGATCGCCGCCATTACTAGTAAAAAACAATAGAAAATGACATAAATCTTTCCCGTAGTTTGTAGACGTGATAACTTTTGCACAAACCAATCAAAATACGCTTATTGGGATTTTCTTTTTACCAAAAATATGTAGCAGAAAACAAACTGGCCTACTTTTTTTTGGGGGGGGGGGGGGAATGTTATATAGCAGAAAGTGAAAAATATTGTTTTTTTTTTTCAGAATTGTTGCTCTTTTTTTGTTGATAGCGCAAAAATTAAAAATCACAGAGGTGATCAAATACCGCCGACAGAAAACTCTATTTGTTGGAAAAAAAAAAACACATTCATTTTATTTGGGTGCAGTGTCGCATGACCACGCAATTGTCCGTTAAAGTAATGCAGTGCCAAATCGCAAAAAAATAGCCTGGTCCTTAAGGGGGAAAATCTTCTGGTCCAGAAGTGGTTAAAGCATAACTAAACCCAAATACCAAAAAAAAATGATATACTGTAGCTTGGCAATCAATGCTGGTGGTGGTTGCATTAGTTTTTATTAGACATGTGGAGAGGAGCTGATGTTGCTCCTCCCACTGTGTGATGTCAGACACTGGAAGCGAAGAGAATTTTGACACTTCCAGTTCCAGTCTCATGTGAACAAGCTGTTACCAGCATCTGATAAAAACAATCTTGATTTAATCAGATGCTTTGGAAGGCAGAGGAGAGATCTCTCCATAAAGAGGACCTGTCATGGCCCATGCTATCACAAGGGATGTTATTTATCCCTTCTGATAGTGATAAAAGATTCCAAAAAAATAAATAAAAATAAATTAAAGATAAAGTGTAAAAAAAGATGTATTTAAATAAAATAAATATTAAAATAAAATAAAAATGTAAAGCATCCCGTTCTCCCCTCACATGCAAACACGCGTGTAGGTCCTGCATACATATGTAAACAGGTTTACGCAATTTGTGTGAGATGTTTGTTATCTGTTTAGTTGGCACAAAATCATCTTTTATATTTTACTACACAATTGGGAATTATATTGTGTTTTTAGACATTTTTAACATTTATTAAAGTGTATTTTTTCCTAAAAATGTGCGTTTGAAAAACCTCCGTGCAAATACCATGTGACATAAAAATGTGCAACACCCACTATTTCATTCCCTGGGGCCTCTGCTTAAAAAAAATGTATACACTGTTTGGGGGTTCTAAGTAGTTTTCAAGCACAAAATTATGTTTTTTACATTAAAGTGGAGTTCCACCCTAAAAACGAACTTTGCAGCATCAGTTAGAGTAAAAAAACCTGAAAAAGAATTGGATAATTAATATTTTTTTTTGTTTCACTTACCTTGTTTTTAATGAAAATTAACTTACCTTCCTTCCTCTTCCTCCCTATGCGGCCACGGCCCCTGACGCCACTTCCTCCTTTGCATTGCGTCCTGGGAGATGAGTGTCATCAATCCCAGGATGCAATGGGAATGGCCGGCCGCTACTCTGATTGCCAATCGCAATCTACAGCGCACATGCGATATTGCGATTGGCATTCTGGGTAGCCAGGAAATAGGAAGAAGGACACAGTGGGGGGGACACAGCGGCTTCAGATGCCCACACCGGAGATGGCCGCACTCTGCAATCAATTTTAAAGGTAAGAATTTATCTTTATTCCATAACTGTAATGTACTGTAATGCGGGGTTAGTGTTAGGGTAATTGGCAATAGGTTAGGATTAGGGGGGTATTTTTACAGACATCCCAAGTCTGCCGCAACTTGCGGGAGTCTCCCGCCTTTGGCCGGCGGCTCACGGACACCCGCAAGTGCCGTGCGATCTCCCGGCTGCCTTAGGATGTCAGTGACAGCTGCTTCCTGTATAGGTTCGGCTCTGTCACAGGCGGAGTGATCTGAAATGCACTCCGCCTGTGACAGGAGCCAATACAGGAAGCAGAGGCTCTGCTGCTGTTGATTTGAAAGCGGGGAGTGACTGTGGGCGGCTTCTTCCCTCCGCACTCCTCCTTTTCCCAGTGTGTCAGTGACTTGTAGCTCCTCCTTCCAGGCTGCCGCTCTTCTCACCGGCTCCCGGGCAGCAGGAAGTGGAGGCGCCGGGTGAGAAGGTACGGGGGACCAGTTGTGGGCTTCTGTCACTGGGGACATTACACCACCTGTCTAGGCTGACACCATTGGGGGACCAAGGGAGCGGCTGCAGGGGGGGTGGATGCACAATTCTCCATTGATCCCATTGTGTGCTGAATGGAGGTCTGGGGAGATATTACTGTACACACACGTGTCCTATCTAATACTGTGCAAGGAATAGGGGCTTCTATGGGGGGGGGGGGTGATTAGGGCAACCCTGTCATCACATGCATACCTTGTGCACTGGGCCAGCACCACCTTCATCCTCCTCCTCCTCATCATCATCATTGTATGGTATGCTACCTCTGGGATGAGCAGGGCACAGGATGACAATGACAGAGCCGCTGCTTCCTGCATAGTTCCGGCTCTGCCACAGGCGGAGTGCTATGAAATGCACTCCACCTGCGACAGGAGCCATACAGGAAGCAGTGGCTCTGCTCTCTACTGCAGCCGCTGCTTCCTCCAGCAGTACCCAATGTCATGACCAGCAGTAACCGCCAGCATTACCTGCCAGCATTACCCGCCAGCATTACCCACCAGCAGTAACCACCAGTATTACCCACCAGTAGTAACTGCCAGCAGTACCCACCAGCATTACCCACCAGCAGTAACCACCAGTATTACCCACCAGTAGTAACTGCGAGCAGTACCCACCAGCATTACCCACCAGAAGTACTCACCAGTATTACCCACCAGTAGTAACTGCGAGCAGTACCCACCAGCATTACCTGCCAGCAGTAACCACCAGCATTACCCACCAGCAGTAACCACCAGTATTACCCACAGGTAGTAACTGCGAGCAGTACCCACCAGCATTACCCACCAGCAGCAACCACCAGTATTACCCACCAGTAGCAACTGCGAGCAGTACCCACCAGCATTACCCACCAGCAGTAACCACCAGTATCACCCACCAGTAGTAACTGCGAGCAGTACCCACCAGCAGTACTCACCAGCAGTAACCACCAAAAGTCTGCAAAATGAGTAGAAAAGGTATATGCATTAGCGTGTGTAAACTGTTGCTATATGTTTTTTAATAACTAGTTGTGTTTTGTCATATGTCATGTCCTTGTTCATACATAGCCCCCAGCAGATAACTGTAAATATCCCAGCATGTGCAGTGTTTCTGACTCCTACCACCATGACCACTTTAAATCACTGAAGTGGTCATGGTGGGTTAGAGTGCTCCTTTATTATCTCTCAGAAGAAGTAAACCTCCTCATACTGATTCCATTTCATTTAATCATCCTCTAGTTGTGTAAAATTAGTGCCGGGGCGCCAGGGCTCGGTGGCCCGGTGGGGGGGGGGGGGGGGGTTGGGGGGTCTGGCGGTGGCGCGGAGTGCCACCTCCCTGAAATCAGTTTGAAACCTCCCTAAAATGAGTTTTTGCAAAATGGGATTTTTATGTAAAAAAAATGTTTTAATGTTCCGCATTAAGGAGAGGAATGTCAGAATTGGGCCAAACTGGAAGTGGTTAAAGGACTTTTCATAAGTGACTAACAATGTAAAGCCAGACTCCAGCTAACACATTTATGCAATTACAGGAAAATACATATTGTTTTTCTTTTGGGATAAAGGCTTTACATAAATGAATAAACGCTGACCATTGTAAGCACCCTATCAGCGTTAAAATGTTTTTTTCTTAGCCCTCTAACTGCTACTTTTGAAGCGAGGGACCTGCAACTGGGACATAGATGGAAGTAAAAATCTGACAGAGGTTCTAGCCTCCTGGGTTGTTCTTGAAGAGTTCCCTCATTTCCTGTCTGGTAAAATGCTGTCAGCCGTACAGGAAGTAGGAGTAAATTTTCTCAAGTGTGTCACAACTGGACTGATTGAATCTACCTGCATAAGGTCACATATTTATCATCCAATGGACCAGTATCACTAGCACCATCCCCAGTATACGGTCAGAGGGAACCTTGGATCAGGGGACCCCCGTGGACATTGTTACAGACTGGTCATTAGGGATTGGTCACATGCATTTTGCACTTTAACCGGTTGCCGACCGCCGCAAGTTCATATACTGTAGCGGTCAGCCCCGGCCAGGCAAAGTGACGTATGGGTACGTCACTCGCCAGTCACTTGCATGTGAGCCAATAGCGGGAGAGCGCGCGCCCGCTGCCCGCCCTGGCTCGTTCGCGGGGAAGTCCGTGCGTGTGACCGGCGGACCCGATGTCCGCCGGTCACTCGCGATCGTCCGCCGTGAAGGGAGAAAGGCAGGCGGCTAATGTAAACAAGCCGCCTGTCATTCTCCCCTGTGTAGAAATAGTGATCATACGGTTCTACTGTGTAGGACCGTTGATCACTGTTCCTACACCAGTAGCCATGTCCAATCACAGTTAGAAGCACGCCCCTAGGGACACACTTAACCCCTCCTTCCCCAATAAAGTTAACCCCTTCCCTGCCAGTGTCATTTTGCAGTAACAGTGCATATATATAGCACTGATTACTGTAGTAATGTCACTGGTAACCCCAAAAATGTCAGTCAAGGGTGCGATCTGTCCGCCGCAATGTCGCAGTACAGCAAAAAAATCGCAGATCGCCACCATTATGCGTTAAAAAAAAAACCCACCAAAAATGACAGAAATCTTTCCCTTAGTTAGTAAACGTGATAACTTTTGCCCAAACAAATCAAAATACGCTTTTTGCGATTTTTTTTTACAAACATATGTAGCATAAAACAAATTGGCCTAAAATGTTTTTTTTTTTTGGGAATTTCATATAAAAAAAATTTGAAAAATATTGTTATTTTTGCAAAATTTAAGCTCTTTTTTTGTTTATAGCACAAAAAGTAAAAATCACACAGGTGATCAAATACCACCAAAAGAAAGCTCTGTTTGTGGGAAAAAAAGGACGTCAAATTCGTTTAGGTACAGCGTCGCACGACCACGCAATTGTCCATTAAAGTCACGCAGTGCCGAATCGCAAAAAACCCCCTGGTCGGAATGGGGGTAAAATCTTCCGGGGCTTAAGTGGTTAATTCCATTGCCTGCACATTATGTGCACTCATGCACCTTTGAAGTACTGCACGGATTTGCACATTATTTATGATTTAAGCATCAGCACTTATGCCTATAGGATTTATTGTGTGCACAGCAGAATCTATGTAATTAATACTATTGTATTTATTGTATTTATTGTATGCACTTGATATTTATGCTGGCATAGATACTAATTAATATCACATACTTTTCAATTACACATATACCTTTGTTTTAGCGGGCGAGGCCACAAGCCCACTCACACTTAATAGTGACACCTGGCTTGTCACCGAATCACTTGTCACATAAGTTTACGTTGCTACCAGGCAGCTCCATTTCTCACTTGCACACAGTGCTGTATCTTGACCTAGGCCAACAAGGCCTAGGCCTAGGGCAGCACTTTCCAGGGGGGCAGCAAAAAAAGCTGCACCCCACATGGAAAAAAAAAACAGCCTCCTCCTGGCTCTCGCACGAAAATGGTCCCCACCGGCTTGCGCTACACTTTTAGTATAGTGCCAGTCCTATGGGGCAAATCAGTCTGGCACCCCCACTGCTGCCTGCTGGTACTGATGGGCACTAATAGGCTTCACTGATGGCCACTGATGAATCGGCACTGATAAACTGCACTGATGGCCACTGATGAGGCTGAACTTATGGGAACTGATGAGGCTGGACTGATGGGCACTGATAGACTGGTTGTGGTCTGTGGTTTACAGATGACATAAACAGAAAGGGGTGTGACCTTTACAGGAAGAGGTGGGTCATATTTAAATTAGGGGGTGAAGAAGTTTAGTCAGGCCTAGGGCAGCACCAAACCTAAATACACCACTGCTTGCACATCAGCACTTTTTTTCATTTAGGACACCACCATTTAGTGGTAGTTTTTAGTGAGGGCAGCAGCCACTTTATTTATTATTTATTATACAGTTTGGTCCATAGTGCAGGGAACCCCCATATATTTTTTGCCACAGGAGAAATTTACGTCAGCTCAGAATTGCAGTAAAAACCTGATGGGTACTAATCCTCCCCCATCTTATCCAAAACTAAGGAACGTTTTAGCTGGCCATACACTTTACAGGCCTGAAAAAGATCCTTCATATCCCTGATAATACAAAGCCTTTACCAACAATCTGCCCCTGCAGATAAGGGGGCCTCTGTAGATAAAAACAAACTGTACAGCTCTGACTAAAGCTAAATAATGCCTTTGCTATAGGTGTAGGCCATTTATGTACCTCATGAAGCCTGACCTGAAAACTCTTGCTTACGTTGCTAGGACGTTGCTAAGCGAGGCCTACTTGTTACTGCTCACCTCCATCATCACAGGAGTGATCTCTCAAACGCTGAGCTCAGAACTATTGCATCAGGGGAGGAGAAAAGGAGCATGTGAGGGGGTTTGAATCAGCGAAAGAGCTCACTCCTGGAATAGGCACCAGACATACACTTTAGGCCCCATTCATACTCTGCGTAACGGAAATGCAGGTTCTCGTTTGTGAATTTGGGGGGAAATCTGCACCCTTTTCTATGTTTTGCACATATGGGAGCGCCATTTATTTGAATGGGCTGTCCTATGCGGGTTTGTCGCATAAAAGAGGTTCATGTACCGTTTTGGCCAATGAGCTTCACACGCTTTTTTCCAAATGTGTTTTGCAGCGATTTCCGTGCATTTTGATGTCGTGTGACAAACGCACCAAAATTGTACCGTGTTTAGCATACCTCCCAACTTTTTGAGAGGGAAATGAGGGACACCTATTAGCAAAATTATATAGTCATAGGACACACCCCCTGCCATGCCCCCTTAAAGGAGAATTATACAAAAAAAATTATGATTTTTTTTTTTTTTTAATCACTACTATTACATTATACTGGCTTTTAAAATTTACAAATGCAGTCATTTAGAAACAGGATGAAAGATTTAGCACTGGGAAACACTTTTTTGAAAGATAAAAAGTGTATTTTATATACAACTATTTAGATTAAAGCCAAAATGAGGGACAAATGAGGAGGAAAGAGGGACAGAGGGGCTTTGTTCCAAATCAGGGACAGTCCCTCAAAATCAAGGACAGTTGGGAGCTTTGTGTTTAGGGTGCCAGCAAGAATGAATAGCACCCAAATGTGCGTCATGAATTTTGCCTCAATTACAGTGCAATTTGGAATGGCAGGAAGAATCGCACCGTTTACGCCCGCAATTTAAATTCACTAGGTGTGAATGGGGCCCTACAGATTTAAAGACCCTTCATATTCCTGATTATTTGGTGTAAATGTAAAATACGTGCAGATAGTCCACGTGGAAAATGTTTCTAATATTTTGGGTTTGTTTACATTTGCAATTGCTGGGTGGGGTTCAAACCCTGCGATTAAGCCATGTTTTTACTGCCCCTTGACTGCTCCCTTTTTGCTGCTGAGGCAGCGTGCCAGGAGGTGTACACAAGCATTGCAGCATAAGATTATACCCGCTGTTGCACTTGGCAGGCGGTAGTTCAAATCAATGGGGCCGCACCGCAACCACCCTGCAACTTTACACAACAACCGTGATTGTCTGTATTTAGGGGGTAAAACAGGTTGTAAGGAGGTGATACAACACCTCCTCACCGCCTGTCTATAGCTGCCTGAAGAGCGATCCAAACGCAGATCGCGATTCAAACAGCTAACGAGTGCAAACTAGGCCTTACTGTGTAAGATAATGAAAAAAGCTGCGAAAACACCTTGAAATAGGTGAAAAACAAAAATATTTTTGGGGGCGCAAGAAATAACTAAGTGGTACCTACCTCTTCCTCATATGAATGAAGTAGAATTAAAATCGCACACAGATCTGCACAGCTGGCAAGTCAGGAGAGAAGTGACCCACCTCTGCAGAGCTGACCGTTTATTTACGATGTCACAACCATTCTGTGTCAGCTGACCACATAACGCCCAATATGGAGGGGGAGGGGGATACTACAGCAGTGCAAGCCTTCCAACAGTCCGGTATCAACTGACAACATGACATCACAACTATCATAGCGCCCCCTGCAGCTATTGCTAACAAATAGTTTTTACATTTTCCTAAACTTTGGTGTCATTTTCTGCCTCAAATTGCATATTTTAGTAATCTAAAGCCAAGAAAAAGGCTTTCTCTCTTTTTTCAGCTGGTGATCCGGCCAGTAGGACACCCCTCTGTTCATACTTGCCAACTGTCCCGTTTTTGCAGGGACAGTCCCGGCAAATAGGAGCCTGTCCCCGGTAATTTACATTGTCCCGGCAAGCGCCCGGGCCAATATCGTAACTAAGCGTGTGCCGTGGCGATGCCTGCCGGGCTCAGGAAAGCTCGTACCAGCTCGGTCGGGTGGGCGCATGTGTTGTTACGTAATGGCGCCGCCTAGCGCCATTACGTAATGGCGCCTCCTGGCGCCATTAAAAACGAATTATACCACATAATATAATTAGGTTTTATCAAACTTATTTACACTTTGCACTTTATTTATATTTACATATTACATTTTTTGTATGGTCACACCTAAGCAGATTTGACACTTTAGAATTGCAGGGAATTGTGATGAGAATTTTGAACTTAAGGCAGAAGTAGTGCAGCTGAATGGGAGAATTATTTCAACTCTGCTACTTTGGCCTTAAGTTTGAAATTCCATTTTTAATTTCCTGTAATTCTCTCTTTGAGTAGACCCTATAATCTGATGATAAGTAGGCGGAGATTAAATATGTTGAGTGGGTGGAGCTTCAGGGAAGTGGGTGTGGTAAGTAATCGATAGCTGCGCTGCAAAGTATCCCTGGAAATTGTTTTTGAATGTTGGCAACTATGCTCTGTTGTAGGTTTGGGCAGCGACATTGTCATCCTGTGCAGAGAGCAGTTTTACTTGGCATAGCCCTAGGCAATTTAGATGGACTTTACATAAGGCTGCATTCACGTTTAAGCGTTCACAAAATGCAGGCAGAAACGCGCGTTTAGCAGTGTACAGTGTACAGCAGTGTAAGTACTGATGATGGTTTGAAGTCACAAAAAATATTGACAAATATTCACTAACTTTGAATTTTGTATATAGATAAACAATTTAACCACTTCTATACCCCAGGGAATAAAATGGCGGTCATTGCAACTTTTTATGTCACACAGTATTTGCGCAGCAATTTTTTAAACGTGTTTCATGAATTAAAAGCAAACACTTAGGTTAGCCCAATTTTTTAATGTTATGTGAAAGATGATGTTACGCCAAGTAAATAGATACCTAACCTGTCACGCTTTAAAATTGCGCGCACTCGTGGAATGGCGCCATACTTTGGTACTCAAAAGTCTACATAGGCATAGCTTTAAAAAAATGTACAGGTTACCTGTTTAGAGTTACAGAGGAGGTCTTGTGCTAGAATTATTGTTCTCACTCTAATGTTTACTGCAATACCTCACATACAGTGCCTTGCAAAAGTATTCGGCCCCCTTGAACTTTGCGACCTTTTGCCACATTTCAGGCTTCAAACATAAAGATATAAAACTGTAATTTTTTGTGAAGAATCAAGTGGGACACAATGATGAAGTGGAACGAAATTTATTGGATATTTCAAACTAATTTAACAAATAAAAAAACTGAAAAATTGGGCGTGCAAAATTATTCAGCCCCCTTAAGTTAATACTTTGTAGCGCCACCTTTTGCTGCGATTACAGCTGTAAGTCGCTTGGGGTATGTCTCTATCAGTTTTGCACATCGAGAGACTAAAATTTTTGCCCATTCCTCCTTGCAAAACAGCTCGAGCTCAGTGAGGTTGGATGGAGAGCGTTTGTGAACAGCAGTTTTCAGTTCTTTCCACAGATTCTCGATTGGATTCAGGTCTGGACTTTGACTTGGCCATTCTAACACCTGGATATGTTTATTTGTGAACCATTCCATTGTAGATTTTGCTTTATGTTTTGGATCATTGTCTTGTTGGAAGAAAAATATCCGTCCCAGTCCCAGGTCTTTTGCAGACTCCATCAGGTTTTCTTCCAGAATGGTCCTGTATTTGGCTCCATCCATCTTCCCATCAATTTTAACCATCTTCCCTGTCCCTGCTGAAGAAAAGCAGGCCCAAGCCATGATGCTGCCACCACCATGTTTGACAGTGGGGATGGTGCACCTTCTTCCCCATGTTTGGTGTGTCTCCCAGGTGGCTTGTGGCAAACTTTAAACGACACTTTTTATGGATATCTTTAAGAAATGGCTTTCTTCTTGCCACTCTTCCATAAAGGGCAGATTTGTGCATTATACGACTGATTGTTGTCCTATGGACAGAGTCTCCCACCTCAGCTGTAGATCTCTGCAGTTCATCCAGAGTGATCATGGGCCTCTTGACTGCATCTCTGATCAGTCTTCTCCTTGTATGAGCTGAAAGTTTAGAGGGACGGCCAGGTCTTCGTAGATTTGCAGTGGTCTGATACTCCTTCCATTTCAATATTATCGCTTGCACAGTGCTCCTTGGGATGTTTAAAGCTTGGGAAATCTTTTTGTATCCAAATCCGGCTTTAAACTTCTCCCCAACAGTATCTCGGACCTGCCTCGTGTGTTCCTTGCTCTTCATGATGCTCTCTGCGCTTTAAACTGACCTCTGAGTCTATCACAGTGCAGGTGCATTTATATGGAGACTTGATTACACACAGGTGGATTCTATTTATCATCATTAGTCATTTGGGTCAACATTGGATCATTCAGAGATCCTCACTGACCTTCTGGAGAGAGTTTGCTGCACTGAAAGTAAAGGGGCTGAATAATTTTGCACGCCCAATTTTTCAGTTTTTTATTTGTTAACAGAGTTTGAAATATCCAATAAATTTCGCTCCACTTCAAGATTGTGTCCCACTTGTTGTTGATTCTTTACAAAAAATTACAGTTTTATATGTTTATGTTTGAAGCCTGAAATGTGGCAAAAGGTCACAAAGTTCAAGGGGGCCGAATACTTTCGCAAGGCACTGTATGTGGATTGAACGCCGTTTACATATGTGCATTCACTGCTGTGTGTGAGCACACTGGGATGGGGGCACTTCAATTTTTTTTTTTGGTTTTTATAGTTTATTTTATTTTATTTTATTGCTTACACTTTCCCTGTCATTTTTTTTTTTTTATCACTTTTATTTCTTTTACCAAGGAATGTCAATGTCAATAAGACCTCAGATCTGGCCTACAGGCTGGAAAGTCTGAGATAACAAAAAAAAAATGATCTCGGCTTTCCACCCGAGAACACGGCAGTATTTACAACTGCCAGGCCGGGCGTAACAAAATAACGTCGCGCCCGGACCTCCGAGAGGGACTGCCAGGGACCATCTTGTCCTCGGTATTCTCTATGGTGTACTTCCGCCACCGGCGGATTCCTTCTCCGGCTCGCCAATTGCACGGCCGAGAAGGTAGAAGCACCGGAGGGCAGCAGGATGGGGACGATGTCCCCTCCTGCCGCCTGTAAGAACAATCAAGCAGCTGAACAGCCGCTATGATTGTTCTTATGGTGAAGAAGAATGCTGGCTTAAAAAAAAGATATCTAAATAATGCCTGCAGCTGCACCCATCATTCAGATATCTCCACTCAAATCCCAGGATGTCATATAAAGATGTTGAGGTAGCCATCTTGGGGGCGCTCAGTAGCATATCATACTGGGGGGGAGGGGGGGCAATTTACCTGCCTGCTTATCTTTCAAGCGTGTGTAACACCCTACTAGGTAGGTTCTAGGAAAATGCATTTGGTGGCTCTGTTCTGCTTATCAGGAGAGTCAGATCTGCTAGTTTGACCTGTCCCATGTTTCCAGGTGTGATTTATTGGGTCTAAGAGAGTCTCCCCACTGTATCCAATAAGGGAGCTTGTTGGACAGTGGAGGAAACCTAACCAATAGTGCACCAAGGTTTATGGCTGTCTCAGTGAGTAGGCATTGCTGCAATGCATCCTGGGATTGGCTATAAACCTGGAAGGAGCATGCGACAGGGTGTCTTTTGGCTGGAGCAAAGTCCCAGGAGGAGGTGGACGGCTGTCTTTCCTCCTGCAGAGTGAGGAAGGTGGTTCAGGCGGTCTGCCCAGGGACCTGGAGTGGAGCTGGGCTGCAGAGGATCCAGTGTGCTGACCAGTGTTGCTCTTGGGCAGAGGACTTTGGGAAAAACAGTATTGTGAGTACAGAAGGATCTGCCTAAGGGATCTGCCTAAGAGAGGGGACCACTCCAGAGAAGTCAGGGGATCAAGGAGCCAGCTCACTCAGAGTGTTACAGTAAAGGGGGTGCCAAGTAGTTAAACCATCAAGATAGGGATAAAGAGGGAACCAGGAAGGGCCCTGAAGTTGTTCAGCAGTGCAGTCTACCTCAGAGTACAGCTTACCTCAGGACAGAGTTTACCTCAGAAAGCTGAAGCAAAACCTTTCACAGCCAAGGGCAAAATGAAACAGTGGCCTAGCTGTGACTAGCTCAATTTCAGCATTACTCAGCGTTAACCAGCTTTAAAGCGGAGTTCCGGGCAGAGAAACGTTTTTTTTTTTAACATACCCCCGGGACAGTCAGGGCTAGCACATTCCACAATGGCTAGCCTCTGATCTGTCCCGGTTCGCACTTACCTTTTAGAAGAAATACTTACTTAGAAGTTTTCTTCCACAGCGTTTCCATCTCGGTTGTGGGCAGCTGAAGCCGGCGCGGTCCTCTTCTCTGTCTTCTTCCGCGTCTTCGTGTCCCAGAATGCGCTGCACCGGCCCCTCTCGTCACTTCCGGTGCGGCGCCGCATTCCTAAACAGCTTCTGGGCATGCCCAGAAGCTGTTTAGCAGGGGAATGCGGCGTCGCCCGGAAATGACGAGCGGGGCCGGTGCGGCGCATTGATTCCTGGGAGCTATGACGTTTAGCTCCCAGGAATCATTGCGAGGCAGGAAGTGACGGGGAGAGCCTCGGCGCTGGAGGAGGAAGCTGTCATAGGTGAGTATTTACGATCGTCAATTACAAGGTGAGTTTTAAAAAAAAAAAAATCTAACTATCCAATTCCTTTTCAGGTTAGGCTGAACTAGCGGACGGGCACAAAAAAAAAATATAGTTTTTGTGCCCGGAACTCCGCTTTAACCAACATTTATTCAAGTCGTCCCTGCTTATTGAGCATAGTTCTATTCAGTTGGAGTATCCCACTCATCCCTTCTCCTATCCAAGTTCCAAATAAAACATAAAAACCAAAGATACTAGACTGATTCTTGACTGAGGTGAAACACTTGGGAAAATGCCAGAATGTTCTACTGTTGCTAATGGTAACCCAGGGGAACCCGTAACCAGCAGCTCCCTTGGGAGTAGTGCTACACATGGAAGGAAACCCATGCAAGCAGGGGAAGTGTGAAAACTCCATGTAGACCTCAGCGGGACTCAAACATGGAAGCAGAAGTGCTGACCACTAAGCCTCAATACTGTCCCTGTACCACATAAGCCCCCGGAAGATTTTACCCCCTTGCTGACCAGGGCCTGCGTGACTTTAACGGACAATTGCGCGGTCGTGCGACGTTGTACCCAAATGAAATTGACGTCCTTTTTTTCCCACAAACATAGCTTTCTTTTGGTGGTATTTGATCACCTGTGCGATTTTTTGATCATGCGCTATAAACAAAAAAAGTGCGACAATTTTGCAAAAATAACAATATTTTTCACATTTTTTTCTATGAATTTCTGCCCCCAAAAAAATGTAAAAATCAAAATTTTTTAACATTTTAGGCCAATTTGTTTTCTGCTACATATGTTTGGTAAAAAAAATCGCAAAAAACGTATTTTGATTGGTTTGCGCAAAAGTTATTGTGTTTACTAACTAAGGGAAAGATTTTTTTCATTTTTATTGTTTTTTTTTTTTTAACGAGTAATGGCGGCGATCTGCGTTTTTTTTTTGCGGGACTGCAACATTGCGGCGGACAGATCGGACCCTTGACTGACATTTTTGACACTTTTGGGGGTACCAGTGACATTACTACAGTAATCAGTGCTATACATATTCACTGTTACTGTAAAAATGACACTTGGAGGGAAGGGGTTAACTTTATTGGAGAGGGAGGGGTTAAGTGTGTCCCTAGGGGCGTGCTTCTAACTGTGATTGGATGTGGCTTTGTGTGTAACAGCAGAGATCAACGGTCCTACATAGCAGGACCGTATGATCTGTGCTTTTACACAGGGAAGAATGATAGGCGGCTTTGTTTACATTAGCCGCCTACCTTTCTCCCTCTCCACCCGACAATCGCGACTGACCGGCGGACATCGGATCCAGCCGGTCACATGCGCGGGCTGCTTAGGGAACGAGCAGGGGCGGGAACGTGCCTCTGGCGGTGCGCGCTCGCTCCCTATTGGCTTCCAGGCTAGTGACGTACCGGTACGTCACTTTCCCTGGGAGGGGCTGACCGCCACCGTATCGGCAAGTGGTTAAAAAGTACCTGCTGAAGGGCATTGATTGTAAAAGAATAGTAATACAACTAATAATTTATTCTCTATTTAGAAGTTAATATGTATCGAAATGAACTGCATTGTACATTTTATGTTGTGTTATACATGGCCACCCGGTAGCACCCGGACTGAACCCAGACATGATGAAATGTCAGACTGTAAAGTTTCTCTTTTCTTTCACACTTCTGTTGCCATGAAGGGACGATACAGTGTGGAGAGTGAATGAAGACATTCCCCACCTAATGAATCCGCCACCTCCTGAACTCCTTCTGTTCCAGCTATAAATATATCCTGCTTAGAGGAAATTTTGTGTCTAGGTCGGCTGTACGTTTCCAAATTAGCTGTACTCAGCATTTTATCTGTTTGTGTGTTTATTTATGCTTCATAACCTGACAACACATTCATTAAGTGCTGAAAAAAAATGAAAAATGGCAAGCCACGTTTTCTGTTGTGTCTGTTCTGAGATTGCTATAAAAATAGCAGCTCATTGGCAGGGCACAAAGGCACAAGTCAAGCAGAGATGAGTAAAGCAATTCATTATGTTTGCAGAGTAGAGGTTTGAAAACTTTATGCACGCCTAGACTGACCATCTGGCAGTGGTGGCATTTGCTTTACTGTGTGCTGATGTGACCCGGGGCCTGTGGGCTGGTGGATTCTGGCAGGCTTCCTACCATTTATTCAGCTTGTATCAATGTAAGAACACAATGCCAGAATGTTTTTTTGGTCAATATTATTATTTATTTTTTTTCAAAGAATTTTTATTGTTTTTGTGCAAAAGAAATATAGAGTACAACCGTAAACAAAAGGTTGACAGGTATGTAGGAAATAAGGCGAAGAGAACATTCGTACATAAATATCAGTATTACAAACAGAAACATGAGAGTTGTAACGGAACTCATGAGTGTTGAGAGCAATATTAGGAACGGTATATGAGGATTAAGTGGTTCCCGTAATATGACCCCAAAACAAAAAAGGCAAAAAGAAAAAGATAAATTGGGGAATTCACACACCAGTAACAATAACTCAGTTATACGTGGAAACATGGTGAATTCCATTTGGGTATTCCAAGGTGGGTGGTAACAGTTATCCGAACCTGAACCTGAGAACATGTTGCATCTGTAATATGCTTGAGTTTGTAAAGGAGTATGGTGTATCCACCCATTAGCAGCCATGTGCTCCCAGAGTGGAGACACTTAAATTTAAAAGTGTTAGGAACTGCAGAAGCTATACAGGCAAATTGCCTCATATAAAGTCCCAACCTGTGTTTTACACTGCATCCGCCAAGGGGTTGGAGATGTATGCTTCTCAGCTGGTCGTTTTCAGTTTGTACCATCTTAAGAACATTGCTATTAGAGCATTGAGATACTAGACCAGTCGTGGATGGAGGTGGGTTGGGGGAAGTTTGGGCTGCTCCCTCCCACCTGCCTCCTATCCACCCATTAGCAGCCATGTGCTCCCAGAGTGGAGACACTCAAATTTAAAAGTGTTAGGGAATGCAGATAAAACAGGGTGCAGTGTAGTGGCTCTGCAGCTTACACATGCGTTTGCAAATGCGTGTCAACTAAACCCCTGTTCTTTATTTATATCATGAGACAGGTTTACTTGGTTGGTGGCAGACTGGAGGGTGAGTACATCAGACTGGGGGCTGGCTGGCTTCCATGCACCTCTCTTAATCCTTTTCAATTTGTTTTTTCCGATACAGGGATGGAGACGCTGGGCATACTTGCCGGTGTCTCATTTAAAGTCCCACATAGCCCACATTGTCTAGTGGTGGGGTTCTAACATTGCGAGGGGAACAGCTTTGAGTTGGGTGTAAGGGGGGAGGAATAGAGGGGGGCTGAGACACAAGAAGAAAGAAGAGAGAGAGAAAGAAAGATGGGGGAAAGAGAGGAAAGTAAAGAAATGTTATATTCTCATTAAGTTTGAGGCTGGAGTCTCGTGACTATGTGGAAGAGTATAGTATAGGAAATATGATTCAACAAAGTTGACAGGATATTGTTAGTCATTATTGTCATTGTATAAAGGGGTCAGACTATATCACCATCAATATTATTTTAATATCTTTTGAAAATGTATAACTTTTAAAACCAGAGGAGGGAACTGAAACTTCGAGTTGCCAAGCGACAGCCAAGAAACCTTAAGGATTTAGAGAAGATCATTAAAAAAGAGTGGACCAAAATCCCTCCTGAGATGTGTGCAAACCTGGTCACCAACTACAAGAAAAGTCTTACCTCTGTGCTTGTCAACAAGGGTATCTCCATCAAGTACTAAGTCATGTTTTGCTTGGGGACCAAATACTTATTTTACTCACTGAATTGCAACTCAATGTATAACATTTGTATTATATGTTTTTCCTGGATTTTTGGTTGATATTCTGTCTCTATAATTTAATATACACCTATGATAAAATCCATAGACCCTTCATTTCTTTGTAAGTGGGCAAACTTTCAAAATATGCAAGGGATCAAATAATTATTTTCCCCACTGTGTGTATATACAGCATCTCACAAAAGTGAGTACACCCCTCACATTTTTGTAAATATTTTATTATATCTTTTCATGTGACAACACGGAAGAAATTACACTTTTCTACAATGTAAAGTAGTGAGTGTACAGCTTGTATAACAGTGTAAATTTGCTGTCCCCTCAAAATAACTCAACACACCCTTAATGTCTAAACCGCTGGCAACAAAAGTGAGTACACCCCTAAGTGGAAATGTCCAAATTCAGCCCTAAGTGTCAATATTTTGTGTGGCCACCATTATTTTCCAGCACTGCCTTAACCGTCTTAGGTATGGAGTTCATCAGAGCTTATCAGGTTGCCACTGGAGTCCTCTTCCACTCCTCAATGACGACATCATGGAACTGGTGGATGTTAGAGACCTTGCACTCCGCTTGAGGATGCCCCCCAGAGGCTCAATGCGTCCATATGCAGCGCTAAAAATGAAACACATTGGAGTCCATGATCCAATCGAAAGGATGAGATCCCATCACCAGCATCCGTGTGAGAAGACAGCACACCACACCGGATTGCCCAACAAAAGCTGCTTACCAGAGCCAAATAGGTCTAAGGCATGTAGAATATTGAACAGCCATGTTCAGGTGAATGGCTCCAAATCACTGGACAGGGACACAAAACTCCACTCCTTAATACAAATAACACTGATGCTTTGGAGATAGCGCCTTAGCACTTGTGGATGAAAGTGACACCATCAAAGGAAGACAAGTACATAGTGAAGGTCCGTATGAAAAACATAGGAGTTTTTTTGAAAGGTACTTACAAGGGTAAATGTTCACAAACATCAAAAGTGTATAAAAATCTGCCGCGGCTCTATAGCGTACATGTGTCTGAGCGTCTCGCCTGACGTGTTTCATCCAGTCGGATTTCTTCCCTTTGGTTTTGGGTAAGCTCCGTCTGCTCCCCTCCTCATTTCCGGTCCCCTTATTGGTTGAATATTTCTTACACGAAAATGCCATTATTATTATTATTATATAGTATTTATATAGCGCCGACAGTTTACGCATTAATGGCATATTATTATGCCATTAGTCCATACGTGTAGTAATGCTATGTTTCTTTGTACAGTAGATGCTGTACATTCCCTGTTTCTCCTGATGAAGCAGTTATGGCCACACAACATGTAAAGGGGTGTTCTATGCATGTTCCCTTATGTCTACAATCTTGGAGTGGAGTCCAATTTAAAAGTGGAGTTCCACCCTAAAATGACACTTCTGTCCATCTTCTTGTGCCAGGTCACCTTTAAAAGAAATAAATAATCGCATTTATTTTTTATTTTTACTTACCTTGGATTAGAAGAAAATATACTCACCTTACTTCCTCTTCCTCCCCTCGGCGGCCACGGCCCGTCGTCACTTCCTGGCTTGCAATGATTCCTGGGAGCTGAACGTCATCGCTCCCAGGAATCAATGCGCCTGCACCAGCCCCAACGTCAGTTCCGGTTCAGGCGCCGTCATACCTTGCTAAACAGCTTCTGGGGATGACGCTGCAGCCCCGGAAGTGACGACGGGCCCGTTGCAGTGCATCGTGGGACCGAAGAGGACGGAAGAGGACGCAGAAGAGGATCGCGCTGGCTTCAAGCTGCCCACACCTGAGATGGCAGCACTGGACAATACATTTTCAAGGTAAGTATTTCTTCTTGCAGGTAAGTGCAACCCGGGACAGTTCAGAGGCTATCCATTGTGGAATGTACTAGCCCTGACTGTCCCAGGGGTATTTTTATGTCATTTTTTTTTTTTTAGGTGGAACTCCGCTTTAAGGAGACTCAGACTGTCCAAAATAGGGAACCCTGTTATAATATAAAGGGAAGATGTACTGTTTTTAACAATGTGGTATATAAAAAATCCTTTTTAAAGTTTTGTAATCAAATTTGGAGATGTTTTTACACTTGTTTGAATTCTGTTTTGGGGGTACTGAGAAAATCTATGACCCTTTTCTTTTCCTTCATATTCGATGTAAAACTATTTGGTACCCTATTTACTTGGCGGCACCGTAATCATGTTGAACATCTGAATTTAATAATAAGAAGAGATATCCACATACTGTCGGACGTATAGTGTAAGTGGGATGTCTAGTGTCCACAAAATTTTGTCTGTACAGTTTATCTGTTGAAGGTAAATGTCAGGATGAAAATTACCCAAACTCAGAGTGGAGAGAGTGTATATTGATGTTTGTTTGGATGTAAATCGATGAATATCCATTTACATCCGTTTTTCCATAGAGATGCATTGATGTCCATTTTTCATCAATCAACGAATGGATGAAAAACAGACAACCAGTCCGCATGCGTGAAAGGGTCTGTAAGTGCAAAGCTAACATACAGTCTCCTTAATTGCACACACCCAAAAAGTCCAATGAAGGAAAAAAATTTCAGTGCAATATAACCATTTTACAAATATACTATTGTAAGACTATGAGTTGCTGCCTAGAACTCTCACTGTATTTACTGTATACTAGCAAAACTTTAGAATGCTTTTTAAGTATTGACCTCTAAGTAAGACAGTCTGGCAGGGGATTATGGGGTAATTTCCCTTTGGGCTTTTTTTTCTTTTACAAATGTGGCCACTCTGAGATTTCATGAAGCAATTGTGGAGGTCAACGAGTGGAAGTGTATGGCTGCTGCAGAACCTTCTGAGACTCCCAGCTTGTCAGTCATGGCTCTGCTCGATGAAGCACATCAGTGATTGACAGTTCTTCTCCCAACAAAGTATTGCAGTGGGTGTGATCTCTCAGTCTTCAATATGATCCTGGAAAGTTTCACTGATGGTTGTCTAAATCTAACAATATTTAACTGCCAGGGCTGCTGCAGACTAATCATGCAAAGAATAATAATTAAACAAATTGTGAAAACCTACATACATGTAAATGGTAAAGGCTCAAATACATGTTTAACACATTAAATGGGGGAGATTTACTTAAACTGGTGCACGCAGAATCTGATGCAGCTGTGCAAATCAACCAATCAGCTTCTAATCTCACCATGTTCAATTAAGCTTTGACGATGTAGCACCCTCCTAGGTAGGTAAAGCATCTATTGCTCCTTCTGCTTATCAGGGGAGCCTGATCTATTAGGTTGCCTGTCACATGTTTCCAGGTGTGATTCACTGGGTCTGAGGGAATGTCCCCACTGTAGCCAATGAGGGAGCTTGTTGGGCAGTGGAGGAAACCCAGGCAGTGACACATTGGCTTTTGTGGGAATCCCAATGGGAGGGCATTCTTGCAGTGCATCCTGGGATTGCTCATAAAAGCCGGGGGACATGTGACAGGGTGTCTTTGGTGGGAAGGAGAGTCCCAGGAGGAGGCAGATGGCTGTCTCTCCTCCTGTTGTGTATGAGGAAGGTGGTCTCCTGTCCTCAGTCTCTGACCATCTCCTGTATCATGTCCTCAGTCTCTGACCATCTCCTGTATCTTGTCTGCAGTCTCTGACCATCTCTTGTATCACTTCCGTAGTCTCTGACCATCTCCCGTATCACGTCTGTAGTCTCTGACCATCTCCTGTATCATGTCCTCAGTCTCTGACCATCTCTTGTATCATGTCCTCAGTCTCTGACCATCTCCTGTATCATGTCCTCAGTCTCTGACCATCTCCTGTATCTTGTCTGCAGTCTCTGACCATCTCTAGAATCACGTCCGTAGTCTCTGACCATCTCTTGAATCATGTCCTCAGTCTCTGACCATCTCTTGTATCATGTCCGCAGTCTCTGACCATCTCTTGTATCACGTCTGTAGTCTCTGACCATCTCTTGTATCACGTCTGCAGTGCCTGACCATCTATTGTATCATGTCCGCAGTCTCTGACCATCTCCTGTATCACGTCCGCAGTCTTTGATCATCTCTTGTATCACGTCTGCAGTCTCTTACCATCTACTGTTTTATGTCTGCAGTCTCTGACCATCTCTTGTATCATGTCCGCAGTCTCTGACCATCTCTTGTATCATGTCCTCAGTCTCTGACCATCTCTTGTGTCATGTCCTCAGTCTCTGACCATCTCTTGTATCATGACCTCAGTCTCTGACCATCTCTATTAGCTATCTGTTTATGCCAAAGGTAGGACTGTGCAGGGGAGGCAGAGAGTGTAAAAGGGGAACTGTGATTAGAGAGACGGGGGGCAGACTGCAAAGGGCACTGTGATGGGGGGGGCTGTGAAATTTGTGCAAAAAATATTCTTGGAAACATTACAAATGTTTTTACATTTTAAAGTTGGGAGGGGGGGGGGTGCCAGATATAGGATCCGCCCCGGGTGCCAAATGCTCTAGGTATGCCACTGCTTTGTACATGCTTTATTGTCAAGTTGTTACTAAGGGTAACCCAGGGGAATCTGTAACCAGCAGCTCCCAAGGGAGAAGTGCTACAACAATAAAATCTGGAACCTGATTGGTTACTATCCACAGTTGCACCAGATTCTTTGTGCACCGGTTTTAGTAACTCTCCCCCAGAACTTATTTCAATGTTTTTCAAGAAGGCGGGTAAAGCAAAAGTAAGAGCTGGAACAATACTTTTATTGTACTTTCTGAGAACACCTGGTCATCAGCAAGAATACACACTTTAGTAGGACTTTAAAGTATATATAACTTTTTTTTCTTTTTCTTTTGATGTTGTAGGGAATAATTAAAGGATAAGTTCACCAAAAATAATAAATGCACATCTTTTTGCAGGTAAACAAATGTGTGTGTGTATATATATATATACACAGTGCCTTGCGAAAGTATTCGGCCCCCTTGAACTTTGCGACCTTTTGCCACATTTCAGGCTTCAAAAATAAAGATATAAAACTGTAATTTTATGTGAAGAATCAACAACAAGTGGGACACAATCATGAAGTGGAATGAAATGTATTGGATATTTCAAACTTTGTTAACAAATAAAAAACTGAAAAATTGGGCATGCAAAATTATTCAGCCCCTTTACTTTCAGTGCAGCAAACTCTCTCCAGAAGTTCAGTGAGGATCTCTGAATGATCCAATGTTGACCTAAATGACTAATGATGATAAATAGAATCCACCTGTGTGTAATCAAGTCTCTGTATAAATGCACCTGCACTGTGATAGTCTCAGAGGTCCGTTTAAAGCGCAGAGAGCATCATGAAGAACAAGGAACACACCAGGCAGATCCCAGATACTGTTGTGGAGAAGTTTAAAGCCGGATTTGGATACAAAAAGATTTTCCAAGCTTTAAACATCCCAAGGAGCACTGTGCAAGTGATAATATTGAAATGGAAGGAGTATCAGACCACTGCAAATCTATGAAGACCTGGCTGTCCCTCTAAACTTTCAGCTCATACAAGGAGAAGACTGATCAGAGATGCAGCCAAGAGACCCATGATCACACAGCTCATCACCCTGAACACACCATTCCCACTGTCAAACATGGTGGTGGCAGCATCATGGTTTGGGCCTGCTTTTCTTCAGCAGGGACAGGGAAGATGGTTAAAATTGATGGGAAGATGGATGGAGCCAAATACAGGACCATTCTGGAAGAAAACCTGATGGAGTCTGCAAAAGACCTGAGACTGGGACAGAGATTTGTTTTCCAACAAGACAATTATCCAAAACATAAAGCAAAATCTACAATGGAATGGTTCACAAATAAACATATCCAGGTGTTAGAATGGACAAGTCAAAGTCCAGACCTGAATCCATTCGAGAATCTGTGGAAAGAACTGAAAACTGCTGTTCACAAACACTCTCCATCCAACCTCACTGAGCTCGAGCTGTTTTGCAAGGAGGAATGGGCAAAAATTTCAGTCTCTTGATGTGCAAAACTGATAGAGACATACCCCAAGCGACTTACAGCTGTAATCGCCGTAAAAGGTGGGGCTACAAAGTATTAACTTAAGGGGGCTGAATAATTTTGCACGCCCAATTTTTCAGTTTTTTATTTGTTAAAAAAGTTTGAAATATCCAATAAATTTCGTTCCACTTCATGATTGTATCCCACTTGTTGATTCTTCACAAAAAATTACAGTTTTATATCTTGTCCTCCCAGAACCTCACCCCTCGTGCACCCCTTGGAGCGCTCATTCAGTGCGATCTGTGATCGTGGTAAAGGGCCAATCACAGCAGCCCTTTACTTTGTGATCAGCTGTGTCCAATCGCAGCTGATCACAGTGAAAACAGAATTGCCAGTTATTGGCAGCACTTTCCTCATTTGCTGTCACAGCGTGAGGAGAGGAAAGCCAGTTACCGGCAATCCTGACAGGGGTCATGTACACAGATAATCAGGACACTGATCTTCATGCCCTGATTATCAGTTTAGCTCCATCAGTGCCATCAGTGCTTCCCATCAGTGCCCATCAGTGTCTCCTCATTCGTGCTGCCTATCAGTGCCCATTAGTGCTGCCCATCAGTGCTACCTATAAGTTCCCATTAGTGCCACCTATCAGTACCCATTAGTGCCACCTATCAATCTCCATCAGTGCTATTAGTGCCCCCTACCAGTGCCCATCAGTGCCGCCTATCAATGCTGCATATCAGTGTAGCCTATTAATGCCACATATCAGTGCCGCCTTATCAGTACCGCCTATCAGTGTCCATCAGTGCAGCCTCTTTAGCGCACATCAGTGGAGAAGAAAAATTACTTACAATATTTGCAAATTTTAACAGAAAGAAAATAAAAGGTTTTTTTTCAACATATTCTGACTTTTTTCATTTGTTTAGCAAAAAAAAAAAAAAAAACAGTAGTCATTACCACCCAATTGGTATACCAAAAGAAATCTCTATTTGTGTGGAAAAAAATTATAAAAAATTCATATCAGTACAGTGTTGCATTTAAAGTGTGACAGCACTGAAAGCTGAAAATTGGCCTGGGCAAGAAGGGGGTGTAAGCTGCCAGTAAGCAAGTGGTTAAAGTGACAATGCCACTATACAAAAGTTACTGTGCAAAGCTTTAAAATAAGGCATAAATAACCCTTTTCCTCTGTCAGCTCTACAGGAACTCCACTCTGATCACTATAACTTGTTCTCTGAAATCTGCGGGGAAAATGGCACTTCCAAGAGTTTTTATCTCTTTCTGTAATGTTGATAATGCTTTCATGCTGATTCTCTGAATTCAGTACCTTGAGTTAGAGACCTGAAACAAGCATGCAGATAATCCGTTCTTACTTTTCTATGACGTTCCTGATCCCTATTCCAGGGCAGTGATTTAGAAAGCATTGAGTCAAAATGGAAGCTAGACAGCTAGCATTTTTGAGAAATCGGTCCGCAATGGTGCGTGCCAGGAGCATAAATGGAACTATGGCTAATAAAGATAGTAGAAGGATTTTTCATTTTATTGTGAAAAATGAATGAAGCAGGCTTAAAATGCAGACAAAAGACTGAATTCACAAAGCACAATATTTTGTTACATAGTTTGTGAGGTTGAAAAAAGACATCAGTCCATCCAGTTCAACCCATAATGTGTGTGTGTGTTTGCTGCTAACCGTACATTGTATACCTCTTTATGTTGTGGTCTTTAAGGTGCCCATCTAATAGTTTTTTGAAACTATCTATGCTCCTTGCTGATACCACTGCTTGTGGAAGAGAATTCCACATCCTTACTGCTCTGACAGCAGTAAAAAAACCTTATGTAGTTTGGGGTTTAACCATTTTTCCTCTAGTTTTAGTGAGTGGCCCCGTGTCTTATCGAACTCCCTTTCTCTGAAAAGTTTGTTCCTTATGCAAGGCTCACCAGTACAATATTTGTACATTGATATCATATCCCCTCTCAGGCGTCTCTTCTCCAGAGAGAATAAGTTCAGTGCTTGTAGTCTTTCCTCATAGCTGATGTCCTCCATTCCCATTATTAGCTTTGTTGCCCTTCTCTTTACTCTCTCCAGTTCAAGCAAATCCTTTGTAAGGACCGGTGCCCAGAACTGAACAGCATACTCCAGATGTGGCCGGACCAGAGTCTTGTAAAGTGGGAGCATAATCTCTTTATTTCTGGAGTGAATCCCCTTTTTTATACATCCCAGTATTCTGTTGGCTTTACTTGCAGCGGCTTGGCCTTGCATGCCACTGCCAAGCCTGTTGTCCACTAGGACCCTTAGGTCCTTTTCCATCTTAGATTCAACCAGAGGTTCCCCCCTAGTGAGTAGCTTGCTTTCATATTTCTGACACCCAAGTGCATTACTTTACATTTCTCAACATTAAACTTCATCTGCCATGTAGTTGCCCACCCCATTATTTCATTCAGATCTGCTTGTAAGGTTTCCACATCCTGCATAGAAGATATTGGCCTGCTTAGTTTAGTATCTTCCGCAAATACCTAGATTGTGCTGGATATCCCCTCCTCTAGGTTGTTTATGAATAAATTAGACGGGATTGGTCCCAGGACAGAACCTTGGGGGACCCCACTTTCCACATCCGCCCAATCCGAGTACTCCCCATTTATCACCACCCTGTTAAAGCGGAACTAAACCCTCCTATACTTTACAACCAAACAAGCTGCCCACTTGGCCTCTGTTTGATCTGCAGTTGCGATGGTGCTCCACATGTGATCAGTTATGACACCAACTATTTGATGACTTGGCAGTTTAGTTGGGAGCAACAGGCAACTGTGACAGCTATCATTCATGGTATTCCTTGAATTTAAATGTTTTGGTAAACCATTAAGTTGATGGGTTTAGTTCCACTTTAAGCCAGTTTGACAACATAAAAAGTTGAAAATGTGACAAGGCTAAAAACCTTTTCAAGGAAATGGATATGAATTTTAATATATCTTTTTTTTGTCATGGCCATTACAACAGTTTTAAATAATAATATTTTATACAAAAATCCCATATTGATCACTTGTAAGGGAGGAAGAAGGTTGAGTTTTGTTGAAAGAAGAGCTGTAGGGATGACCGCTGGAGATAGACCACCGTGCTCACACACAGAAGTCTTTATTATTAGCTTGCAGCAGGGGAGCTGATTTCTAGTCTGGAGCTCAAGTAAATAACAGACAGGTGTAAAGCTACCTAAACTGCTATTTAGATGAGAGAGGAACTCTCTCCAAAGTGTGGGAAAATGCCTTCTAACAGTGGCCATAGACAGCTCATATTTAGGCCGAAATGCTCAGCAGAAAGAAAGGGAAATAAGCTCAAAGTGAGGGAAAATACCTTCTAAACTTGACCATAGGTGGCTGATATTTTGGTCAAAACCAATTTCAAAATCGAGCCAAAATGACTTCTAAAAAATGTCTCAAATTTCAGCTGAAAGTCATGGCATAGGTGGCATCATGAACAACACCGGGCTCAACAAAAGTCAATGTTAAAATTCACGTAAGGAAGAAAACTTTTTGCTTGAACCATAGTAACTAGCAGGGCCAGTGCAAGGATTTTTGCCGCCCTAGGCAAAATAAAAATTGCCGCCCCCCCCCCCATATGCTCTACCACCCCCCATCCCAAGTTGCTGAAGGGGTTAAAACCCCTTCAGTGACTTACCTCGCCACTGGGTCAGGCTCCGCCTACTCTCCTCCCCTGCCGACCTCAGTTGGCAGGGGAGACCTAATTCACATGCGCGCCAATGGCCACGCATGTGCATTAGACCTCCCCATAGGAAAGCATTATTCAATGCTTTCCTATGGGGATTTTGGCGACGCTGGAGGTCCTCACATAGCGTGGCTTGCTGTAGTGCTCAGGCGGCACAGCATGAGGAGTGCCACACTGGCCGGCGGCTGGTCCATTACTGATTCTGGCCCCGGGTGCAGGATGCCGGAGCCCCCTGCTAAGTTGCACCCTAGGCGGCTGCCTAGGTCGCCTTACAGGTAGCGCTGGCCCTGGTAACCAGTAACTCCATCCTATCAGATGGAGTGACCGTTTGGGTACACCATAGCTTGAAGGGGAGATTCCTCCATCCACAGTATTTGGATGGAGGAATCTATTCATTTTTTTTTTTCTGCTCTGTCCTTTGGCTGATTAAGAGAAATGTATCCATGTATGACTTGCCTTAGAAAGCTGTTACTGGTGACACCATTGAAAGATTTTCTGGTTCCAACATCCTCTGTAATATTCTGGACTTCCTTTTTTGCTCTGATATCAATGCTTGAATTTCTATAACCTGATCAAACTAGTCTGCACAGATTATTAAGCAGTGCATAAACTTATAATGGTGTATGAGATGTACACAACTTCCTCTGGACAGTTGATAGATCTCTGCAGAGCACACACGTGTTCTCTAACCAAGTCAAGATGAATAGCATTTCATTGTTCTCATTTCATTTCTTGAATTGATCTTGTTTGCAGCTGAATATTTCACAATAATTATTGCCGCTGGTCCTATTATTTTAACATCACAAAACAAACAGCATCTTTGGTAAACTCTCAGGGTAGTGGAGCCGATCCTGCTTTCGCTTCTCTCATCACCAACTGTGATGAATGCTCGGTGCATTTCGCAGCTCTGAGTCTTTTCTTTACACAAATGCGGTTTGTAAATCAATAATTCATTCTGATCTGGCCTAACAGCCCTGGAACTCCTCACAGCCACATTAATATTACCTTCAACTTGCAGTACGTGCAAAATGATTAGACTGGCTAAAGAAATATAGACTTATTACAGAAAAGTTTTTAATACAATCTTTTTTTTTCCATGTTTTTCTACAACACCCGCATGTAGGCTGTTTGGAAAGCTTAACGCCTAACAACTGCTTCACAATGTCTGTTTTATTCTTTTTAAGGGCCCTCTAACATGGATGCCTTCCATTCTGATCAGCAGGGGATCTGTCCAGTTATCCCCTGCTGATCGGAGCAGAGCGGGTGAATGACAGGTCCGTGTCCACTCAGTATCTGTAGAACAAACACAGACAGAGCCCGCTCTGCTCTATGTGTGGCCAGGTGTCAATGGACTCCACTTTCTTTTTACACACAGCTGCCTCTGATCTGGTCCCCCCCAAACCGAAGAGGATACAGTCCTTCTCTATTTTTTTGAACCACTTAAGCCCCGGAAGATTTTACCCCCTTCCTGACCAGGGCCTATTTTGCGATTCGGCACTGCGTGATTTTAACGGACAATTGCGCGGTCGTGCGACGCTGTACCTAAATGAAATTGACGTCCTTTTTTTTCCCACAAACAGAGCTTTCTTTTGGTGGTATTTAATCACCTGTGTGATTTTTTGATCATGCGCTATAAACAAAAAAAGAGCGACAATTTTGAAAAAATAACAATATTTTTCACATTTTGTTATATGAAATTCCCCCCAAAAAAATGTAAAAATCATAATTTTTTAACATTTTCAGCCAATTTGTTTTCTGCTACATATGTTTGGTAAAAAAAATTGCAAAAAGCGTATTTTGATTGGTTTGAGCAAAAGTTATTGCGTTTACTAACTAAGGGAAAGATTTGTATCTTTGTATCTTTGTATATTTTGAAATGTTACATTATGATATTCCTTTTTTGATTATTGTTTCAATATCTTTTCCTATGTACGTGCTTGTGGCTTTTTTGTGCATAGTGGACCAATATGCGAATGTTGGGTGTGCTGTTAAGTCCTAAGGGTCCTAGGGATCAATTTGGAGATGTATAGGGAGGTGTTCGGGCGCAAAGCCGGTGAGTAATGCTATCTGGCTCCCGGCTTTGGTCAAAATTCTTTTGACCAATGAGGAAACTGTCTTCGGGTGCTTTCCAGTCCCAGACATATGTTTCCTTATTCGTGCGCCCGCGCCGTGGATGACGCGGCTTCCGGTCCCGTCACTTCCGGCGGAATCTTAGTACTTCCGCCGGGGGCTGGCGCGATCTTTCGGCCGCGTCACTTCCGGTGGAGCCCCGTACTTTAGGGGGAGGGCGGCCGGTGTTCAAACACGGCTGTCTCTCTCCCCCTTAGGCTGCGCGTTCGTTTGTGAGGAGCGAGCCTCTGCTTCTTCCACCGGGACCCATCGGCGGGATCTATATTCCCAACGGGACTTGTGTATGCAGGAACAGCAGGAGATCCAGTGCTAACCCATTGGGTAAGTAGAGAGCTATCTGTCTCCTCTTTTCTCCCTGCCTCCACCCCATAGTGGATCGGTATTCATAGTAATATTACCTGATGGTACTACTTGAGGCAATTTGGACTAGTTATGTTTAACTATACACGGAAATCTATATTTTAAAGCCTGCTATTTGCCTATGTATGGGAAGGTGGGACCTATAGGTGCTGCATGGCGGATGCCTATATATAGTCCCTTAGCCGTTGTGGGGGTCCCCTCCTCTTTCTTCTTCCCCTTCCCCTCTCCCCCTCTTTTCTTCCCTTCTTCCCCTCTTCTTCTTCCCCTTCCCCTCTCCCCCTCTTTTCTTCCCTTCTCTCTCTTCCCCCCCCCTTCTCCTCCCTCCCCCCCCTCTCTTTTCCCCGTTTCCTCTCCCTTCTTTTTCTCCCTTTTTCCCCCATTCCCCTTTTTCCCTTACCTTTAAACACCCCTTTTCCCTCCCTCCCCCCACACCAACTCATATACCATATCAATTTGCGTTTTTTTTTTTTTTTTGCCCCTAACTCTTAAACTCTCTCTCTCTGTTGGTCATTCATTTCCCAGATGGTATTTCCCTTGTATGCCTCGGGTCTATTTGGCGGTGGGGGAGGCCGCCCTTCTGAATGCACCCTGAGGGTACGGGACTCGGCACCTTTCCCTGTCTCCTGGAGTGAGAGGTTTTAGGGGTGGTTCACCCTGACATTCCCGCCCGGTTGTATCCCTTTCGCTGTGTGGCCCAGTATGGTCTTTAGCACAGCCGGCATTTCCAGCCTTTTGGTCAAGCACTTTTCAGCACAAGTACTTGGTGAGCATCAAATTATTTTGTAATGAATATATGTCCAAATGTTTAGATATATATATCTTTTTGTGAATTTGTGTAACTTATTTTCTTTTTCTCTGTTAGTTAACCTAGGATCATTAAACGGTCTTTGAGAAAGCGCCCTTCATGCGAAACGCGTCAGACCGATCCTCTTTTGTGGTTACAAACATTGTTATTTGTACTGTTTTTGCCTTTGAATTTTTTTAAGTGTGGAGTTGGCTCCACTTTTATTTATATATGTGTGTTAATCACTATAATAAAGTTTATATATTTTTATCAATTGTTTGTCAAATTGCTGTCTACAGCGGTTTTGGTGCTTCAAACTAGGTGGTGGTGACAGCCTCCTTATCATCCCCTTTTCCATGTCTAGAGGTACAGTGGGGGTGTCTTTTCCCCTCATGGGGTGGCGTTTCACTGTTCCTTTTACATACATTTTTTCAAAATTGCAAAAAGCGTATTTTGATTGGTTTGAGCAAAAGTTATTGCGTTTACTAACTAAGGGAAAGATTTTTGTCATTTTTATTGTTTTTTTTAACGAGTAATGGCGGCAATCTGCGATTTTTATTGCGGGACTGCGACATTGCGGCGGACAGATCGGACCCTTGACTGACATTTTTGTCACTTTTGGGGGTACCAGTGACATTACTACAGTAATCAGTGCTATACATATGCACTGTTACTGTAAAAATGACACTGGCAGGGAAGGGGTTAACTTTATTGGAGAAGAAGTGTGTCCCTAGGGGCGTGCTTCTAACTGTGATTGGATGCGGCTAGTGATGTAACAGCAGAGTTCTACGGTCCTACATAGCAGGACCGTATGATCTCTGCTGTTACACAGGGGAGAATGACAGGCGGCTTCGTTTACATTAGCCGACTGCCTTTCTCCCGGTGTAACCGACGATCGCGAGTGACCGGCGGACCCGATCACTCGCACGGGGGGTCCGTGAGTGAGCGGGAGCGCGCCTCCAGCGGTGCGCGCTCGCTCTAGAGAGCCTCACAGGCTAGCGACGTAGTACTACTTTGCCTGTGAGGGGCTGACTGCCGACGTAAATCGTCGTTAGGCAGTCGGCAAGTGATTAACGGGCTTGATCAGACCTGTAGGTAGCTGGGTGTAAAAACACACAAATCCAATTGCACCTGCCAGTCCATAAAAATGCATGGACCTTCTGATCAGGTCCCCTGGAAAAATTGACAGGCGGATCTGATCTGATCAGCTTTGTGAAAGCACCCTAACTATTCAGATTTTAGGTTTTCTTTATTGCTCATCCTCTGCTATGTGGCACTGTGTTTGCCTCTAATTCCCTAAATGCCACATCACCCATTCCAAGCATCATCCAACCCTTTCCCTCCCAGTGCAGGCAGTCATGGCCAAACAGGAGTTATGGACACAGTCCTTTTAAAGGATAAGTTCACCTTTCAAGACGATGACCCAGCTGCATTTAGGTTGTTCTTCAAAACATAAATACCAGAAATCTTTGACTATTAATCTTGTGAATGCTCTTGGATCTTGTATTGCCTCTAATTGGAGGTCACCCCAAATCCTGACTAATAGCCAATGTATACATACATATGGTAAACTGGATTTGAGACATGGACAATCTAACCATGTCACTGCATCAACAAGGACAGTGCTTTCACAAGACTTGTCTTCTGTTGGCTCCAATTTTAATCCTCCACATCTTTTAAGGACCTCTTAATAGAATATTCCCCCCAGGTAGAGGGATTTGGGACTTCTATCCTCCTTTACCCTCACACCTACTTTTTCCTTCTTTCACTTCTTTTTCCTAGCACCCCACCTGTCCCCACTCCCCCCCCCCCCCCTTTTTGTTGTTCTCTTCTCTTTCCTTCTCACTAGTTTGTGTCTTTACTGTATACCATAAACTTTTTGCTGAGATTTCTGATTCATCCCACAGGTGACTTTACTCAATATGTTACCACCAAGAGCCATCCTCTGTGATAGATTTTACATTGTGATTTGGATTGTTTTAGCTGACTACAGACCCATAATGTATGACACCTTTCACTGTTGTGAAGATTTTCTGTATTGCCCTGTATTGCACTTATAAAAGAGGAAGTAAACCATCCTCTGTAACTTGTACCTATAGGTAAGCCTATGATAAGGCTTACCTATAGGTACTGTAAATATCTCCTAAACATGCACCGTTTAGGAGATATTTACCTTACATGCAGCCAGTGACGTCACTGGCGCATGCGCTCTGAAGGAACGGCCGCTCATGCCGTTCCGTCAGAGCTCCGTGCCGTGACAGTCGGCATCACCGCGGCTCCGGCCAATCAGATGGCCGGATGCCGCGATCCCGGAAGACGGGTGACTGGACATGTTGCCCATCATGCAGGTAAGCGGACAGCACGGCGGGGGCTCGTTCTAAGGTAAGTATTGCATAATGAGCTAGTATGCATCGCATTATGTGTTTCTCTTGCAGGTGGCAAAAAAATAAAAATAAAATGTTGGGGGTTTACAACCTCTTTAATATAAGTGGGTACTAATATTTATAGGTAACGTTGATCCAGGGAATATCCGATTGCCTCTCAGGGGATCAGGAAGGAATTTTTTTTCCCCTGCTGTATTAAATTGGATCATGCTTTGCTGGGGTTTTTTGCCTTCCTCTGGATCAACTGTGGGTATAGGATTGTGTATATGGGATTGTATGGTTGGGTTTTCATTACTGTTTTGTTTTTTATTGGTTGAACCAGATGGACATGTGTCTTTTTTCAACCTGACTAACTATGTAACTATGTAACTATATATTGCACAAGCTTTTCTCTTGTTTGAATTATTGCTTACCATAAATAAACATTTAAAACAAAAAATGGCATTGTTACCGGCATTACTTCAAATAAGTAGCAGGATTTTATATTTTTCTTGACAGTTGTCCTTTAACACAAAGAAGAATTGTGGGCGAGTAAAGAAAACACACTTTTAAAATGCTGCAAATTATAAATGAATTTATAAAAACTAAGTAGAAGTTTCTTCCTTTAAAGCATTTGCCCAAAGTTCTACAATAATTATTAGATGTAAAAAGGACAGGGTATCACATGGCTTTCAGATGATGATTTTGATTTTCAGAAGTCACAGAATCCACCCTTCTCAGCTAATAATCTGTTTTCAGAGCGTAAATGTCTCTTGAACTGAAACGCAAAGAACATTATCCATTTTTCTTTTAATTTGCAGAATTGCATTAACAGTGAGATCTCTAGCAATGGTTCATTACATTCCAATGTTGCAAAAACATAATAATTAGCTTACTTTTAATGTAAAAAAAAAAAACAGCAAACTTAATTGACAGTGACATTTAAAGAAGAGATTGCAAAAGTTTGATGCTGGAGGCCATCAAGAAATTATTGGCTTTTTCAAATTCTGAATGAAAAAGGATACTTCTCTTAGAATGTTTAAAAAAAAGAAAAACTGCATAATACCAAGTTGATTTTTTAAATTTTGCATTGAAAAGGATTTGAACTTTACAACTCCCCAGGACCCCATCAAAAGATCTTTCACCCAGGGCTGGCCAAATTTCTTGTATGACTTGCAAATTTTAGCTTTTTACATACTGTATACATACATTTATACACTAAATTTTCCAAAGTATTGGGACCCCTGGCTTGATCATGAAGGAGGGTAAATCTTCAGGAGGACAAGTGGTTAAGGAGGCTCTGTGGTAACAGTCAAAGGGAAGGGGAAAAAAAGTCCAATTGAATATACACTATATTGTCAAAATTATTAGGATGCCTACCTTTACACACACATGAACTTTAATGGAATCTCAGTCTTAGTCTGTAGGGTTCAATATTGAGTTGGCCCACCCTTTGCAGCTATAACAGCTTCAGCTCTTCTGGGAAGGCTGTCCACAAGGTTTAGGAGTGTGTCTATGGGAATGTTTGACCATTCTTCCAGAAGCAATGAAGTGAAGTATTGGATCACGTGCTATGGTTATATAATATGGCTGCATAAAATGTATCCACATGCCGTGGGTATAGGCATTGCCTTAATCTCTGTACTTGTGTTTGCAAGAAAAAAACCCTCTATGTTTGGGACTTTATGGCAACTAATCAAGATTGAATGTCTGTTTATTTATATTTTTTGTACTCTAATGCGGTTGTCCTAACTGCTTTTAAAACTAAAAGTGAATATTGATATGTTTTGTAATAAATACACCAATTGTATATCTTTGATTATATTTAGTCTTGATTAGTTATCATAAAGTCCCAAACATAGAGGGTTTTTTCTTGCATATAATATGGCTTCCGCCTACCTCAAAAATCCCACAGAAGTGAGACGGACAAGGAAGTATATATGGAGAGAGGTATAGGTGCCGCTGCCTCTTTCTAATGTGTAATATCCATGAGAAAATAATAAATCAAAAAATATAACTCAAAAAGTGGTGTACTGTCTCACTAAATAAATGTGCATACCAAATGTTGATATCCCATAAAACATGTCCTCAAACGTGTCCTAATGCACATTGTATGAAACCAATGTCATATATAAAGACAACATATAGATATATCAAAGAAAGCCCAAGAGTCCAAATGCATAATAGTAATCCACAACATACTATATGAAACTCTGAAATGAAGATAAAGTGCCCAGCGTGCTTGATGTGCAAAAATATCAATATATGTGAAACAAAATGAACAACCCATAAAAATATAAAAAAAAAAAAAAAAAATATATATATATATATATATATATATATAAAGAGTTCATGAATCTTTATAAGTGATCCCAATCCAAAGTGACTTGTGCATAGGCAAATAGTGCAGTATTGACCACTGAAAGATGGGAGAACACGGGCCCCCCCCCCCCCCCTCAGATCCACACTAACCAGAAAGCTGCATCCCCGCAGTGGTTGAAAGCACCACACATAAGCTGCTTCTGAATCCTTATCCAGTGTCCCCTTCTCCTCCTCATCAAGGCCTAGTCACTGGGTACACTCACATACGGATGGGTGGACTGAAAGGCATTTCATAGTGTAAATGGATGTTTATTAACCACTTCAGCTCCGGAAGGTTTTACCCCCTAATGACCAGGCCATTTTTTGTGATTCGGCACTGCATTGCTTTAACTGACAATTGCGTGGTCGTGCGACGCCGTATACAAATACAATTGATGTCCTTTTTTTCCCACAAATAGAGCTTTCTTTTGGTGGTATTTGATCACCTTTGTGTTTTTTAGATTTTGCGCTATAAACAAAAAAAAAAGAGCAACAATTTTGAAAAAAACACAATATTTTTTACTTTCTGCTAAAGAACATTTCATAGTAAAAAAAAAAAATTAAAAAATCTAATTTTTTTTATCAGTTTAGGCCAATTTGTATTCTGCTACATATTTTTGGTAAAAAAAAATCCCAAAAAGTGTATATTAATTGATTTGCGCAAAAGTTATAGCGTTTACAAACTACGGGATAGGTTTATGGACTTTTTACTTTTTTTATTAGTAATGGCGGTGACCACCGATTTTTATCGTGACTGGGATATTGCAGCGGACAGATCAGACCCCTAACTGACATTTTTTACATTTTTTTTGGGGACCAGTGACATTAATACAGTAATCAGTGCTAAATAATATGCACTGTTACTGTATAAATGACACTTACAGGGAAGGGGTTAACACTGGAGGTGATCAAGGGGTTAAATGTGTTCCCTATTGTGCTTTCTAACTGTGTGGGGGGAATGGGTTGGACAGAGGCAGGGAGAGATCGGTGATTCAGCTTAGCTGAATCACCGATCTCTCCCTGCCTCTTTTCAACCCATCCCAGCTTACCTGAATCATACGATCTTTCCTTGCATCTCTGACAGAAGACCCGCCTGCTTTGTTTACATAAGCAGGCGGGTCTTCTGTCATTCTAGCCGAGGATCGTGGGAAGCCGGCGGCAATCGAGCCTGCTCCTCCTGAGGTCTGGCTCCCGCTGTGTATAATCACAGCGGAAGCATACTTCCAGGGCCATTGGCGCACTGCTGAAACCGCATGCACATAATCACATAGATCTACGTGATTATGCACAGCCGCCAAAGAAAGACCATTACTAAGATGCTCAGTCTGACTTGGAAGTCTAAGAGCCCTTTCACATGGGCTGTCCGATCAGGTCCCCCTGTCAGGTTTTCAGGTGGACCTGATCAGACATGTCCCCTATGGAGCGGTCTATCTGATGTAGGGCGTCACTTTTGGTTTCAAACCCTCTTGTCCATAGAACGCCGGCGGCGATCGAGCCTGCTTCTCCTGCGGTCGGGCTCACGTTGTGTATAATCACAGTGGAAGCATAGCTCCAGGGCCGCTCGCGCACCGCCGAAAATGCGTGCACATAATCACATAGATCTACATGATTATGCACAGCCGAGCCGTCCTGCCGCAGCCGACAGGGCATTTTCGGCCGAACAGAATCTGTCGTGCAGGCATTAAAATTTTTGTAGGCCGACAACAGAACGGCCGATTGTTCACCAGTCAGTACAGATTTCGGCCGACAGACAGCAGATTTGCAAGACTGGGCATGCTCAGAAAAGAAAAAACACAGGGAAAGTTAACCATCACATGACATCACTTCTGCAGTCGGCTGTTGTTGGCCGACAAAATTCGTGTGCAGTCTTTTGCACTTTTCAGCGGACAGGACAGCCCTGGACAAAAGACGGCCAATCGGTCGGCCGACGATCGGTACGTGTGTATGAGGCATTAGTAATGGTCTTTCTTTGGCAGCAAAGACAGTGGTCTAGCATCACCAATAAGGATGATCGAACTTTTGAAAAGTTCGGTTCGGCCAGAACATCCGAACTTCCCGAAAGTTCGGCCCGGGTTTCAGAACCCCATTGAAATCAATGGGACCCAAACTTCGGTAATCAAAAAACACCATTTTTAAGCCCTAAAACCCAATAAATTCCCCTAAACAGTGCCTAGGGTTCTGGGCCATGCCCCATTAACTATTAATCACACAAAAAAAGTTCTTAAAAATTGTAATTTTTGATAAAAAAGCCAATTATTGAAAAAAAAAAAAAAAAAAGAGAGATGTCCAGAACCATGAAAAAAAAAAACGGAAAATTGATATCAAATACTTACCGTAATTTTCCTTTCCTGATGGACTCCATGGCAGCATACGTTCGGGTAGGCTCCGCCTCCTCTCCTACCTCATAGGACCCCACTCCCATAAATCTTTGCTCTCTTTCAGCATCCGTGTTCTGTAACTAGCCTACTCAGGAATTGGGAGGGGACTCCTGCTGCCATGGAGTCCATCAGGAAAGGAAAATTACGGTAAGTATTTGATATCAATTTTCCGTTTTCCTGACAGACTCCATGGCAGCATACGTTCGGGAAATAACTCGCTATACACTCCCGGGTGGGAAGATGCTGAACAAAGAAAAAACTTTAATTGGCACTGTCAATTGACAAAACTTGAACGCCAAAGTTAACTGAAGATAAAGCAGCAGGTTCTACACAGTAATGTGTAAGAAAGGTATTCACAGACGACCAGGCGGCTGCTTTGCAGATTACGTCAGGCGCGACATATTTAGAAACAGCCCAGGACGTAGCGATGCTTCTGGTAGAATGAGCTGTAATCGTCTCTGGAGGAGCCAAGCCTTTTGCTCTATATGCCCATTGTACAGCCTGAACAATCCATGCAGCCACTGCTCTTGAAGAAGCACGCCTTCCTTTCTTATTTCCATGGAGAAGAACGAACAGGAAATCTGATTGACGGAAGGAGGATGTGGCTTCTAAGTATCGACTCAGAGTGTCGCCCACGTCCAGAGGATGGACTGAGGACTGCTCATCTGTTCTGAAGGTGGGAAGAGCTATCTCAGAATTTTCGTGGAAGACAGATGTTACTTTAGGGTTTGACCCCAGCATAGGGATTAGGACCACTCTATCTTGAAAGAAGGTCAGAAAAGGCTCTTTGCAGCCCAGATTGTGTATCTCTGAAACCCTCTTAGCAGAGGTGATAGCCACCAGAAATACCGTCTTCAGCGTAAGCTCCTTGATGGACATGGAAGCAACATCTTTTGAAGAAAAGAAGTCCAAAACCAACGGAAGATCCCATTTCGGGAATCTTGGCTTTCTCTGCGGCCTTAGCCTGACTGCACCCTTAAAAAACTGTTGGATCAGTTGATGTCTTGCCCACTGAATCCCGGTGAAAGCAGAGATGGCAGAAACTTGTACCCGGAGAGAACTAACCGAGAGGGATAGATCCAACCCGGACTGTAGGAAACTCAAGATTTGCTGAATAGTAGGGGCGCCTGCTGAACCCAAACTCCGAGCTTGATGACTCATAAACCTTGCCCAGATCCTCTCATAAACTCTGTTGGTACTGGCTCTTCTAGAACTCATAAGAGTGGGAATCACCTCTTCTGGACATCCGAGAGCCTCCAACCTCCCCCTCTCAAGAACCAGGCCTTGAGGTGTAGCCGCGCAGGGCATGGATGAAGAGTAGGACCCTGCGATAGAAGGTCTGGCCTGAGAGGAAGAGGGATCGGATCCCTGAAGCTGAGAAGGGACAGCAGAGGAAACCAAGGCCTGTTGGGCCAGAAGGGAATTATTGCTATGACCTCCACTTCCTCCATCTTCAGTCTCCGAAGGAATTGGAGTACTATTGGCACCGGAGGAAAGGCATAGGCAGACTGGAAGTTCCATCTGTCTGTGAGGGCATCCACTCCGAAGGCTCGGGGATCCCTGAACCTCGTATAATACTTCTGGAGTTTCTTGTTGCGTGGACTCGCAAAGAGATCCACCTCCGGTGAGATTCCCAGAGACAGGACCCAATTGAACACCTCCTGATGGAGGGACCATTCGTTGTTGTCCAACTGAAATCTGGACAGGAAGTCTGCTTCCGTATTCAACACTCCTGGTACAAAGACCGCCGAGAGATTGGCCAGATGTTGCTGGGCCCAGGACATAATTGGTTCTGTTTCGTGGAGTAGAGACATGCTGCGAGTTCCACCTTGCCTCTTGACATATGCCACTGCCGTGGTGTTGTCCATCCTGAGTAACACTGAGGCTCCCTGAGTCAGATGGTGAAAAGCCTGAAGGGCTTTGAAGGCGGCTCGTAACTCTAGGATGTTGGATACCACTCCGTGACTGGAGAAATTCCACCTGCCTTGTGCCACTTCCGCCAGGCAATGGGCTCCCCAACCGGTACTGCTGGCATCGGAGGTTATCGTCACCCAGGAAATTGGAGCAATTGAGTGGCAGTTGGTTAGATTTGCACGGCGTAACCACCATGGAAGGCACCCCTTCATGAATGGTGTTAGGTAAATGACTTGTGATAAGTTCTCTGTCGTCCATTGATGTAGAAACCCTTTCTGGAAGGGTCTCAACTTCCACAGAGCCCACTTCACCATGGGCGAGGTAGCTACTAGAGTCCCTACCACCTTTAGACACTGACGAGCAGTGAGATGGGAGGCAGCAAGAGCGAAAGCCACCCTGCTCTGGACTACTGGGATTTTCTCCTCTGGTAGAGATATGGTGCAATTCAACGTGTTGAACAGTGCTCCGAGAAATACCAGGGACTGCGTGGGTACCAGATGGCTCTTCTCCAAATTGAGAATCCAACCGAACTCTCGAAGAGTAAGGATCACCTGCTCCAGATGTATCAGTAGCTGGGACCTGTCCTGGGACAGAAGAAGAAGATCGTCCAGGTAGTGATGTAATCTGATACCTCTGGTTCTGATGAGGGCCACAATTGCCAACAGCGTCTTGGAGAAGGTGCGAGGCGAAGTCGAGAGCCCGAAGGGAAGACATGTAAATTGCATGTGGACATGATTGACAGCAAACCTGAGGAACTGATGGTATTCTCTTGCCACAGGAACGTGGAAATACGCATCCTTTAGGTCTATTGATGCCAACCAATCCCCTGGAAGGACCGAATGTTGTATTGTGACCAGAGATTCCATTTTGAATCTCTCCCGATGGATAGATCTGTTGAGATATGTAAGATCTATTACCGGGCGCCATGTGCCATTCTTTTTCTGGACGAGGAAGAGAGGTGAATAGGGGACATACTAAAACATTTAATGTGAAAATGGCTTAATGTAGCTTAATGTGTAATAAAGTGCCTAAACCATAACCAATTGCCCTGAAACTTTGCACAGACTAAGTTTTTAACTGTTCTAATATATCCTAGAAGTTTCATGTAGTTTGGTCTTCCACGAGGCAAACTGGGGACATTAAGCTTGTTTTTTGGGGAGCTTAATGTGGCTTAACGTACAAAAAAGAGCTTAGATGTGAACCAATTTCCCCCAAACTTGGCACAATAGAAGAGTCTATCAATTCAAACATATTCTGAAAATTTCAGATCATTTGGTAAATCACACCAAAAGTTATTCACATTAAGCTATTTTTTTACAATACTAAAACGTTTAATGTCCACGGCTTAATGTAAAAAGAGCTTAATGTACCAAAATGTGCCTAAACCTCAACCAATTGTCCTGAAACTTTGCACAGCCCAAGTTCTGCACTTTCCAAAGCTATCCTGGAGGTTTCATCGATTTTGGTCTCCCACGTGGAAAACTGGGGACATTAAGCTCTTTTTTTGGGGCGCTTAATGTGGCTTAACGTACAAAAAAGAGCTTAGATGTGAACCAATTTCCCCCAAACTTGGCACAATAGAAGAGTCTATCAATTCAAACATATTCTGAAAATTTCAGATCATTTGGTAAATCACACCAAAAGTTATTCACATTAAACTCTTTTTGTACAATACTAAAACGTTTAATGTCCTTAGCTTAATGTAAAAAGAGCTTAACGTACCAAAATGTGCCTAAACCTCAACCAATTGTCTTGAAACTTTGCACAGCCCAAGTTCTGCACTTCTCAAAGCTATCCTGGATGTTTCATCGATTTTGGTCTCCCACACGGAAAACTGGGGACATTAAGCTCTTTTTTTGGGGCGCTTAATGTGGCTTAACGTACAAAAAAGAGCCTATATGTGAACCAATTTCCCTCAAACTTGGCACAATAGAAGAGTCTATCAATTCCAACATATTCTGAAAATTTTAGCTCATTTGGTAAATCACACCGAAAGTTATTCACATTAAGCTCTTTTTAGCAAACATAAAAACGCATAGCTTAATGTGAAAAGAGCTTAACGTACTAAAATGTGCCTAAACCTCAACCAATCGTCTTGAAACTTTGCACAGCCCAAGTTCTGCACTTCCCAAAGCTATCCTGGAGGTTTCATCGATTTTGGTCTCCCACACGGAAAACTGGGGACATTAAGCTCTTTTTTTGGGGCACTTAATGTGGCTTAACGTACAAAAAAGAGCCTAGATGTGAACCAATTTCCCCCAAACTTGGCACAATAGAAGAGCCTATCCATTCCAACATATTCTGAAAATTTCAGATCATTTGGTAAATCACACCAAAAGTTATTCACATTAAGCTCTTTTTAGCAATCATAAAAACGCATAGCTTAATGTGAAAAGAACTTAACGTACCAAAATGTGCCTAAACCTCAACCAATTGTCTTGAAACTTTGCACAGCCCAAGTTCTGCACTTCTCAAAGCTATCCTGGATGTTTCATCGATTTTGGTCTCCCACACGGAAAACTGGGGACATTAAGCTCTTTTTTTGGGGCGCTTAATGTGGCTTAACGTACAAAAAAGAGCTTAGATGTGAACCAATTTCCCCCAAACTTGGCACAATAGAAGAGTCTATCTATTCCAACATATTCTGAAAATTTCAGATCATTTGGAAAATCACACCAAAAGTTATTCACATTAAGCTCTTTTTGTACAATACTAAAACGTTTAATGTCCTTAGCTTAATGTAAAAAGAGCTTAACGTACCAAAATGTGCCTAAACCTCAACCAATTGTCTTGAAGTGCAGAACTTGGGCTGTGCAAAGTTTCAAGACAATTGGTTGAGGTTTAGGCACATTTTGGTACGTTAAGCTCTTTTCACATTAAGCTATGCGTTTTTATGATTGCTAAAAAGAGCTTAATGTGAATAACTTTTGGTGTGATTTACCAAATGATCTGAAATTTTCAGAATATGTTGGAATTGATAGACTCTTCTATTGTGCCAAGTTTGGGGGAAATTGGTTCACATCTAGGCTCTTTTTTGTACGTTAAGCCACATTAAGCGCCCCAAAAAAAGAGCTTAATGTCCCCAGTTTTCCGTGTGGGAGACCAAAATCGATGAAACCTCCAGGATATCTTTGGGAAGTGCAGAACATGGGCTGTGCAAAGTTTCAAGACGATTGGTTGAGGTTTAGGCACATTTTAGTACGTTAAGCTCTTTTCACATTAAGCTATGCGTTTTTATGTTTGCTAAAAAGAGCTTAATGTGAATAACTTTCGGTGTGATTTACCAAATGAGCTAAAATTTTCAGAATATGTTGGAATGGATAGACTCTTCTATTGTGCCAAGTTTGAGGGAAATTGGTTCACATCTAGGCTCTTTTTTGTACATTAAGCCACATTAAGCGCCCCAAAAAAAGAGCTTAATGTCCCCAGTTTTCCGTGTGGGAGACCAAAATCGATGAAACCTCCAGGATAGCTTTGGGAAGTGCAGAACTTGGACTGTGCAAAGTTTCAAGACAATTGGTTGAGGTTTAGGCACATTTTGGTACGTTAAGCTCTTTTCACATTAAGCTATGCGTTTTTATGATTGCTAAAAAGAGCTTAATGTGAATAACTTTTGGTGTGATTTACCAAATGATCTGAAATTTTCAGAATATGTTGGAATGGATAGACTCTTCTATTGTGCCAAGTTTGAGGGAAATTGGTTCACATCTAGGCTCTTTTTTGTACATTAAGCCACATTAAGCGCCCCAAAAAAAGAGCTTAATGTCCCCAGTTTTCCGTGTGGGAGACCAAAATCGATGAAACCTCCAGGATAGCTTTGGGAAGTGCAGAACTTGGGCTGTGCAAAGTTTCAAGACGATTGGTTGAGGTTTAGGCACATTTTAGTACGTTAAGCTCTTTTCACATTAAGCTATGCGTTTTTATGTTTGCTAAAAAGAGCTTAATGTGAATAACTTTCGGTGTGATTCACCAAATGAGCTAAAATTTTCAGAATATGTTGGAATTGATAGACTCTTCTATTGTGCCAAGTTTGGGGGAAATTGGTTCACATCTAGGCTCTTTTTTGTACGTTAAGCCACATTAAGCGCCCCAAAAAAAGAGCTTAATGTCCCCAGTTTTCCGTGTGGGAGACCAAAATCGATGAAACCTCCAGGATAGCTTTGGGAAGTGCAGAACTTGGGCTGTGCAAAGTTTCAAGACGATTGGTTGAGGTTTAGGCACATTTTAGTACGTTAAGCTCTTTTCACATTAAGCTATGCGTTTTTATGTTTGCTAAAAAGAGCTTAATGTGAATAACTTTCGGTGTGATTCACCAAATGAGCTAAAATTTTCAGAATATGTTGGAATTGATAGACTCTTCTATTGTGCCAAGTTTGGGGGAAATTGGTTCACATCTAGGCTCTTTTTTGTACGTTAAGCCACATTAAGCGCCCCAAAAAAAGAGCTTAATGTCCCCAGTTTTCCGTGTGGGAGACCAAAATCGATGAAACCTCCAGGATAGCTTTGGGAAGTGCAGAACTTGGGCTGTGCAAAGTTTCAAGACAATTGGTTGAGGTTTAGGCACATTTTGGTACGTTAAGCTCTTTTCACATTAAGCTATGCGTTTTTATGATTGCTAAAAAGAGCTTAATGTGAATAACTTTTGGTGTGATTTACCAAATGATCTGAAATTTTCAGAATATGTTGGAATTGATAGACTCTTCTATTGTGCCAAGTTTGGGGGAAATTGGTTCACATCTAGGCTCTTTTTTGTACGTTAAGCCACATTAAGCGCCCCAAAAAAAGAGCTTAATGTCCCCAGTTTTCCGTGTGGGAGACCAAAATCGATGAAACCTCCAGGATAGCTTTGAGAAGTGCAGAACTTGGGCTGTGCAAAGTTTCAAGACAATTGGTTGAGGTTTAGGCACATTTTAGTACGTTAAGCTCTTTTCACATTAAGCTATGCGTTTTTATGTTTGCTAAAAAGAGCTTAATGTGAATAACTTTCGGTGTGATTTACCAAATGAGCTAAAATTTTCAGAATATGTTGGAATTGATAGACTCTTCTATTGTGCCAAGTTTGAGGGAAATTGGTTCACATATAGGCTCTTTTTTGTACGTTAAGCCACATTAAGCGCCCCAAAAAAAGAGCTTAATGTCCCCAGTTTTCCGTGTGGGAGACCAAAATCGATGAAACCTCCAGGATAGCTTTGGGAAGTGCAGAACTGGGACTGTGCAAAGTTTCAAGACAATTGGTTGAGGTTTAGGCACATTTTGGTACTTTAAGCTCTTTTCACATTAAGCTATGCGTTTTTATGATTGCTAAAAAGAGCTTAATGTGAATAACTTTTGGTGTGATTTACCAAATGATCTGAAATTTTCAGAATATGTTGGAATAGATAGGCTCTTCTATTGTGCCAAGTTTGGGGGAAATTGGTTCACATCTAAGCTCTTTTTTGTACGTTAAGCCACATTAAGCGCCCCAAAAAAAGAGCTTAATGTCCCCAGTTTTCCGTGTGGGAGACCAAAATCGATGAAACATCCAGGATAGCTTTGAGAAGTGCAGAACTTGGGCTGTGCAAAGTTTCAAGACAATTGGTTGAGGTTTAGGCACATTTTGGTACGTTAAGCTCTTTTTACATTAAGCTAAGCGTTTTTATGATTGCTAAAAAGAGCTTAATGTGAATAACTTTTGGTGTGATTTACCAAATGATCTGAAATTTTCAGAATATGTTGGAATTGATAGACTCTTCTATTGTGCCAAGTTTGGGGGAAATTGGTTCACATCTAGGCTCTTTTTTGTACGTTAAGCCACATTAAGCGCCCCAAAAAAAGAGCTTAATGTCCCCAGTTTTCCGTGTGGGAGACCAAAATCGATGAAACCTCCAGGATAGCTTTGAGAAGTGCAGAACTTGGGCTGTGCAAAGTTTCAAGACAATTGGTTGAGGTTTAGGCACATTTTAGTACGTTAAGCTCTTTTCACATTAAGCTATGCGTTTTTATGTTTGCTAAAAAGAGCTTAATGTGAATAACTTTCGGTGTGATTTACCAAATGAGCTAAAATTTTCAGAATATGTTGGAATTGATAGACTCTTCTATTGTGCCAAGTTTGAGGGAAATTGGTTCACATATAGGCTCTTTTTTGTACGTTAAGCCACATTAAGCGCCCCAAAAAAAGAGCTTAATGTCCCCAGTTTTCCGTGTGGGAGACCAAAATCGATGAAACCTCCAGGATAGCTTTGGGAAGTGCAGAACTGGGACTGTGCAAAGTTTCAAGACAATTGGTTGAGGTTTAGGCACATTTTGGTACTTTAAGCTCTTTTCACATTAAGCTATGCGTTTTTATGATTGCTAAAAAGAGCTTAATGTGAATAACTTTTGGTGTGATTTACCAAATGATCTGAAATTTTCAGAATATGTTGGAATAGATAGGCTCTTCTATTGTGCCAAGTTTGGGGGAAATTGGTTCACATCTAAGCTCTTTTTTGTACGTTAAGCCACATTAAGCGCCCCAAAAAAAGAGCTTAATGTCCCCAGTTTTCCGTGTGGGAGACCAAAATCGATGAAACATCCAGGATAGCTTTGAGAAGTGCAGAACTTGGGCTGTGCAAAGTTTCAAGACAATTGGTTGAGGTTTAGGCACATTTTGGTACGTTAAGCTCTTTTTACATTAAGCTAAGCGTTTTTATGATTGCTAAAAAGAGCTTAATGTGAATAACTTTTGGTGTGATTTACCAAATGATCTGAAATTTTCAGAATATGTTGGAATTGATAGACTCTTCTATTGTGCCAAGTTTGGGGGAAATTGGTTCACATCTAGGCTCTTTTTTGTACGTTAAGCCACATTAAGCGCCCCAAAAAAAGAGCTTAATGTCCCCAGTTTTCCGTGTGGGAGACCAAAATCGATGAAACCTCCAGGATAGCTTTGGGAAGTGCAGAACTTGGGCTGTGCAAAGTTTCAAGACAATTGGTTGAGGTTTAGGCACATTTTGGTACGTTAAGCTCTTTTCACATTAAGCTATGCGTTTTTATGATTGCTAAAGAGATCGTAATGTGAATAACTTTTGGTGTGATTTACCAAATGATCTGAAATTTTCAGAATATGTTGGAATTGATAGACTCTTCTATTGTGCCAAGTTTGGGGGAAATTGGTTCACATCTAGGCTCTTTTTTGTACGTTAAGCCACATTAAGCGCCCCAAAAAAAGAGCTTAATGTCCCCAGTTTTCCGTGTGGGAGACCAAAATCGATGAAACCTCCAGGATAGCTTTGGGAAGTGCAGAACTTGGGCTGTGCAAAGTTTCAAGACGATTGGTTGAGGTTTAGGCACATTTTAGTACGTTAAGCTCTTTTCACATTAAGCTATGCGTTTTTATGTTTGCTAAAAAGAGCTTAATGTGAATAACTTTCGGTGTGATTTACCAAATGAGCTAAAATTTTCAGAATATGTTGGAATTGATAGACTCTTCTATTGTGCCAAGTTTGGGGGAAATTGGTTCACATATAGGCTCTTTTTTGTACGTTAAGCCACATTAAGCGCCCCAAAAAAAGAGCTTAATGTCCCCTGTTTTCCGTGTGGGAGACCAAAATCGATGAAACATCCAGGATAGCTTTGAGAAGTGCAGAACTTGGGCTGTGCAAAGTTTCAAGACAATTGGTTGAGGTTTAGGCACATTTTGGTACGTTAAGCTCTTTTCACATTAAGCTATGCGTTTTTATGATTGCTAAAAAGAGCTTAATGTGAATAACTTTTGGTGTGATTTACCAAATGATCTGAAATTTTCAGAATATGTTGGAATGGATAGGCTCTTCTATTGTGCCAAGTTTGGGGGAAATTGGTTCACATCTAGGCTCTTTTTTGTACGTTAAGCCACATTAAGCGCCCCAAAAAAAGAGCTTAATGTCCCCAGTTTTCCGTGTGGGAGACCAAAATCGATTAAACCTCCAGGATAGCTTTGAGAAGTGCAGAACTTGGGCTGTGCAAAGTTTCAAGACAATTGGTTGAGGTTTAGGCACATTTTAGTACGTTAAGCTCTTTTCACATTAAGCTATGCGTTTTTATGTTTGCTAAAAAGAGCTTAATGTGAATAACTTTCGGTGTGATTTACCAAATGAGCTAAAATTTTCAGAATATGTTGGAATGGATAGACTCTTCTATTGTGCCAAGTTTGAGGGAAATTGGTTCACATATAGGCTCTTTTTTGTACGTTAAGCCACATTAAGCGCCCCAAAAAAAGAGCTTAATGTCCCCAGTTTTCCGTGTGGGAGACCAAAATCGATGAAACCTCCAGGATAGCTTTGGGAAGTGCAGAACTGGGACTGTGCAAAGTTTCAAGACAATTGGTTGAGGTTTAGGCACATTTTGGTACGTTAAGCTCTTTTCACATTAAGCTATGCGTTTTTATGATTGCTAAAAAGAGCTTAATGTGAATAACTTTTGGTGTGATTTACCAAATGATCTGAAATTTTCAGAATATGTTGGAATAGATAGGCTCTTCTATTGTGCCAAGTTTGGGGGAAATTGGTTCACATCTAAGCTCTTTTTTGTACGTTAAGCCACATTAAGCGCCCCAAAAAAAGAGCTTAATGTCCCCAGTTTTCCGTGTGGGAGACCAAAATCGATGAAACATCCAGGATAGCTTTGAGAAGTGCAGAACTTGGGCTGTGCAAAGTTTCAAGACAATTGGTTGAGGTTTAGGCACATTTTGGTACGTTAAGCTCTTTTTACATTAAGCTAAGGACATTAAACGTTTTAGTATTGTACAAAAAGAGCTTAATGTGAATAACTTTTGGTGTGATTTACCAAATGATCTGAAATTTTGAGAATATGTTTGAATTGATAGACTCTTCTATTGTGCCAAGTTTGGGGGAAATTGGTTCACATCTAAGCTCTTTTTTGTACGTTAAGCCACATTAAGCGCCCCAAAAAAAGAGCTTAATGTCCCCAGTTTTCCACGTGGGAGACCAAAATCGATGAAACCTCCAGGATAGCTTTGGAAAGTGCAGAACTTGGGCTGTGCAAAGTTTCAGGACAATTGGTTGAGGTTTAGGCACATTTTGGTACATTAAGCTCTTTTTACATTAAGCCGTGGACATTAAACGTTTTAGTATTGTAAAAAAATAGCTTAATGTGAATAACTTTTGGTGTGATTTACCAAATGATCTGAAATTTTCAGAATATGTTTGAATTGATAGACTCTTCTATTGTGCCAAGTTTGGGGGAAATTGGTTCACATCTAAGCTCTTTTTTGTACGTTAAGCCACATTAAGCTCCCCAAAAAACAAGCTTAATGTCCCCAGTTTGCCTCGTGGAAGACCAAACTACATGAAACTTCTAGGATATATTAGAACAGTTAAAAACTTAGTCTGTGCAAAGTTTCAGGGCAATTGGTTATGGTTTAGGCACTTTATTACACATTAAGCTACATTAAGCCATTTTCACATTAAATGTTTTAGTATGTCCCGGTGAATAGACTCCCTGACCTCTTTCCGCTTCGGGAACTGGTACGACAGCTCGCTGATCCAGTAGGGTATCCACATAACTGAGAAGAACCTTCTTCTTTTCTGCTGCAGGAGGGAGGGAAGTTGCAACGAACCTGGGTTTGGGGATGTTGTCGAACGCCCAAGAGTGCCCTTGGGACACAATATTTAAAACCCAGGGATCCTGGATCGAGGCCGCCCAGACGTCCCGAAATTGGAGCAACCTGGCCCCTACCGGAACAGACTGGACGGGCCCAACCTCAAAAGGATTTAGTGGCCTCCCGGTCACCGGACGAAGAGCCTTTGGAATTTTTCTGAAAGGAGGTTTGTCTTGACTTCCAGCTTCTTCCATAAGATTTTCCTGGTCTGTAGCTGCGCGCTTCCCTCGAACGATTAGTATTCTGTCTTCTTGGGAAGGAACGCTTCTGAGCGCCTGGGCGTTTATCCTGAGGGAGGAACCCAGATTTTCCACCCGTGGCCCGAGTTATGGCTGCATCCAACTTATTCCCAAAGAGGGAAGAACCCTCAAAGGGAATTCGGCACCAAGCCTGTTTGGAGGCAGCATCGGCTACCCAAGGACGAAGCCAAAGGGCACGTTTTGCCGTAACAGAGGACAGCATAACTCGGGCCAAGAGGCGAATGGTGTCCAGAGACGCCTCCCCCAAGAAGCCCGCGGCCATCTTCAGCTCCTGAATCGGGGAGCTCCAAAGAGCTTCTTCCGAAACTCCTCCAAGAGTATCCTCAAGGGCGTTGATCCAAACTTCCATTGCTTTAGAAATTGTAGCCGAGGCCAAAGCTGGCTTACAGGCCATACCGACTGAAAGATATGCCCGTTTAAGGTCAGCATCAATCCTCCTATCCAAAGGATCCCTAAAAGATGCTGTATCTTCCATTGGAAGAGTGACATGCTTCGCAAGACGCATCACTGGGGCATCCACACTGGGGGAAGACTCCAGATACTTCACCTCTTCCTGTTTAAAAGGATACATCTTTGTCATTTTTGTGGTCATGGAATTTTTCCTCTCCACCTTGTTCCACTCCTCAGAGATTATGTCTCCCAGCTCTCCTAAAAATGGAAAGTTTAACCGCTCCTTACACAGCTGCTTGAAATATTTCTTCTGCTTAGGCGAAGAAACAGCAGGATCTTCCCAGTCAAGGGCCTCTCTAACCGCCTTCACTAACGGGGAAACGAGGCTGAACTCAAATCCAGAACCGGAGTCATCTGAATCGGATTCGGAATCTGACGGAAGAATAGAAGGATGGCTGGGCTGGGAAGACTCAAACGGATCCTGAAGCAAAAGATCTCTATCAGGGGAGTGGGACGGCCCTGCAGGAGCATTTGTCTTGTGAAAATCAGCGAGAGAGTCCTTGAGAACCCTGCGCACCACCTCCTCAATATGTTGGTCTGATTTTTCTCTTTCACCCGTAGCTTGGGCATAACAGGTTTTACATAGGGAGGAACCTTCCGGTATCACAGTGCGACATCCCCAGCATTTTTTCCCCTGCTGGCGTTCCACTTGGCCATAATGTGTGGAAGAGTGGCCATCGCGTCCCCTACTATGGGGGGAGCTGCGTTTAGATTTGGATGAGGAGCGCCGGTGCTGCGATTTTGTATGTCTGTCTTCGCTGCGTGCACGTGGCTGTTGATCAGGCCTAAAAGAGCTGGAGACAGACACATACAGCAGAGCATAAGAGACACTAAAAAGACACTAAGATCAATCTAGCTACGGGATCCAGCACATACCTTGAAAGAGCTGGCTGGCCACTAGGGGGCGGTGATGAGGTATCCATAGTATAAGCAGACTTTGTACTGAAGCTAGCTGGAGGGAGGACAGAAGACTATCAGTCTCAGTGCCATACAAACAGACCCCAGAAAAGGAAGAATCTTACCTCAATAAAGTATACCAGAGACTGGGGGAGGCTATCGATCTGCCGACCTTCCCACCAGCTCTGGTCAATTACCCTGTTTAAATATGCCGCCCCAAAGTGATCCCGAGGTACTGCGCATGCGCATGCGCGACGAAAAGACCTATCCGGAGCACACTGCGCATGCGCAGAGGCGCCGGACAACCCGGAAGCGGCGGACACGATCGCGGCCATGGCCGTGAGAAGCGGAACCGACAAGGAAAGAAGAAACCGGTATGTTAACAGGTGAGAGACCAACTAGACCCTATAATAATGGCACTACTGTATACTACAGGAAGGAAACATAGACATGCATTTTGGCAGTACAAAAGACACACAATAAATAAAAAGGATAAGAAACTTGGTCCCATATCAGGGCTTACCACCCTGCCGACGGCATAATCGAGTCCAGGAGACGCAGCACCAGCTTAAATCTTCAGGCAAAAAAAGGGCCACCCGCAGCAGCAAGGCTCTCTCGGCCAGACCACAGAGCTCCTGCTAAGGGTCTCTTCCATTGCCCCCTCCATACCCCGCTAAGAGCCAGGGCTTATCGGAGACTCCATGACTCAATCTGCCACCGTTTTTCATATAGGACCGAAGAAAGTAGGAACATAAAACTATATGTATGAGGAGGACGAAAAAAGAACACTGATGCTGAAAGGGAGCAAAGATTTATGGGAGTGGGGTCCTATGAGGTAGGAGAGGAGGCAGAGCCTACCCGAACGTATGCTGCCATGGAGTCTGTCAGGAAAGATAATTTTTCAGTAGAACAGGGATGTGGGACCCTCCTTTTACACCTATATGATCTTTTTTTTCTGGTTCTGGACATGCTACAGAGCTGAAACTTCACAGGTACACCTTTTAGACCCCCCAGACACAAAATCACACAAAAAAAGTTCTTAAAAATTGTCATTTTTGATAAAAAAAAGCCAATTATTGAAAAAATAAAAAAAAAAAGAGAGATTTTTGGATTTTTAAAAAGTGTACATGTGAAGTTTCAGCTCTGTAGCATGTCCAGAACCATAAAAAAAAAGATTGTTTGTATTAGAACACTTTCAGCACAGGAGTATGGCTTCTTGGTTTCCACACCTTGCCGGTTTAATAGCAGGCATTTTTTTGGGTTCTTTGCAGTCAGGAAAAACATCTGAACTTGTGTATAGTGGTACTGTGCACAAGTTCTGATGTTTTGCCTGCCTCCAAAAACTCCCAAAAAATGCCAGCAAAAACACACCTGGGCATTTTTTTTTTTGACGCTAGCGTTTTTTTTGGCATTTTTTTGGGTTCTTTTGAGGCAGGCAAAACATCTGAACTTGTGTATAGTGGTATATATACACACATACTTATATGTATATAGACACCTAGCCATATATAGCCATATATAGGTGTGATAGTAGCAGAAATATATTACTGTAAATTATTTCATTAGCGCAAGCATATATTTCTGCTACTATCACACCTATATATGTCTAGGGGTATATATACAGACATATATGTGTATATATACCCCCTATACACATGTTCAGATGTCATGTCTGACATCAAACATGTCCTCAAAAAAGCACTGGCAGTGGCAGCCCCTGCAGCATAAAAAATGCTTGGCTGGTGAGAAGCCATACTCCTGTGCCGAAGCAACTCAGAGAAATGATCATTTCTCTATAGTGGTCACCCTGCTATGGAAGGGTTTTGTCACCCTTCCATAGCAGTCACTGTCAGTTAACCCTACACTACACTACGGTCCCCTTACACTTAACACTTTCCCTACAGAAACTAAATTTTTGAAGCTAACTAAAGTGTAAAAGGAGCACTCTAACTACACTAGATATCCCTTTCCTCACACTAAAAATAGCAAAATGACACTTTGTAACACATTAGAACAGAACAGCATTACACTCTCTTTCATGTCCCGTACAAGAATGCTAGGAATTTGGCGGGGGTCTATCTTATATACTGGGGGGGCGTATTCACTAATGATTGGTCTAGGGACCCCCTAGTCACTCCAATCACATTCCTAGCATTCTCCTGCCCCTCAATTGGCTTTTACTGATGGTTCTGGTCAAATCACGGGCTTTTAAAGCCCATTTCCTGTACCATTGCATTTTGGTCGGTTCTGGTTGCCGAATTCCGAACTTTTTGGGCAAAAAGTTCTAAATTCAGCCGAACCTCGAACACCCAATGCTCGGGCCGAACCGATGGTCGACCCGAACCGTTCGATCATCCCTAATCACCAACAGTTGTTTTCCATCATGACCAGCATGTGTGTTCAAGCATTACTAGATCCAGTTCCAGGATCATCAGAAGGTGTACTCCAGAATCATCAGCAGGCATAATCCAGTGTCATCAGTTCTATCATCACCAGATATCACACACAATAAAGTAGGATAGACTTGTACAGTACTGTAATGTCTTGATAAAAAACTGAATTTGAAAGCAGCTTGAATATGTCCTATGCATACATCTCAAATTAAATTTCCCAATTTGACCAAAGTATACCTTTAAGATCTAAAAGAAAAAAAAAGTCTACTCTTGTTGATGCAGACAGATCAAAAGAAGGATAATGTTAACATAACATTGTTCCTATATACGTAATTTGCACCAAAATGCATACACATTTGCAGAAATAATAAGCAGATATATTTTTCTTGTAGAGTCAAATCAGCAACTTTGCTGAGAAAATAAAAAATAATTGTAATATGTTTACATTTTGGATGGATGGAAAAATATTATTTATAAGGAGTGCAAAGACAAAACCAACCCCTCCTTTGGCTTTCATAGCTTGGTGACTGCTGGTTTTCAAGCGCAGAGGTTTATTTACACAAAAGTAACGATCACAGAGAGATCCAATATTGCCAGATTCTCAAGGAGGTCTTAAAGGGCTGTCAAGTGGTCTGCTGTATGATATGAAACTGTCATTCATAATAACAAAATGCTGTATTTTACCACATACAGCAGCCAATAACTATTACTATCATTAATCATCTGTCAGGCTATCCTTTGATTGCTTTCGTCCAGTGTGACTAGGTAAGGTGACAAAAGGGGTCACCCATTGTTCAATAAAGAAAGAGGGGGTCATTCTAGGAAGTTTATCATTGAATGTACAGTATATGAACGATGATACTGGACCTCACTACCCAATCCCTCAGTCTATGACACCAGCTGAAAAATGGTTCTCAGTTGTACAAGTGGCTTTGTATATTGTTTAGCGATTTGAAAGAAGAAGCCCAAACTATCTCTATACATTTTTGTATTGTTATATTTAACAAAGCTTTAAAATAAATATTTGTTCATCTTTGATTAGTCAGGCTCTGTGAAGGCCGGCTGTTCCCTGGCAGGGCAGTCTGTGCTGGGGTAGTATCTCTATGTACTTTGGGGTTGGGCACCGGCTTCCCAGAGTTGGAATATTCACCACCATGCTAACTTTTTAGCTGTTGTATTTTGTAAAGCACTGACATTTAGAGCCAGAAAGGAGTTTGTAATGAGAAACTTCGTGTTTTTAGGTGCTGGTTGTCTGTATGTTCAGGGACTCATGGAGCGGGATACAGGAGATCAGCAGAACTTTCCTAGTTTCCTCTTTGTTTTAGTGATACAGTGGTGTGCACTTGGTAGAGTTGAAACTCAGTGGTTGTGGTCCTGCTCTATAAGAAATCTAAATGTTAAAAAATATTTGAATATATACAGTATGTATATAGATAGATAGATAGATAGATAGATAGATAGATAGATAGATAGATAGATAGATAGATAGATAGATAGATATTTATATATATATATATATATATATATATATATATATATATAGTATCTCACAGTACATTCCTGAGTGAAAATGTCCAAATTGGGCCCAGAATGTCAATATTTTGTGTGGCCACCAATATTTTTCAGCACTGCCTTAACCCTCTTGGGCATGGAGTCCACCGGAGCCTCACAGGTTGCCACTGGAGTCCTCTTCTACTCCTCCATGATGACATCATGGAGCAGGTGGATGTTAGGGACCTTCCGCTCCTCCACCTTCCGTTTGAGGATGCCCCACAGATGCTCAATAGGGTTTAGGTCTGGAGACATGTTGGCCAGTCCATCACCTTTACCCTCAGCTTCTTTAGCAAGGCAGTTGTTGTCTTGGAGGTGTGTTTGGAGTTGTTATCATGTTGGATTACTGCCCTGTGGCCCAGTCTCCGAAGGGAGGGGATCGTGCTCTGCTTCAGTATGTCGCAGTACATGTTGCCATTCATGGTTCCCTCAATGAACTGTAGCTCCCCAGTGCTGGCAGCACTCATGCAGCCCCAGAACATGACACTCCCTCCACCATGCTTGACTGTAGGTAAGACACACTTGTCTTTGTACTCCTCACCTGGTTGCCGCTAAACACGCTCGACATTACCTGGACCAAATAAGTTTATATTGGTCTCATTAGACCACAGGACATGGTTCCTTTAATCCATGTCCTTAGTCTACTTCTCTTCAGCAAACTGTTTTCCGGCTTTCTTGTGCACCATCTTTAGAAGAGGCTTCCTTCTGGGACAAGAGCAATGCAGACCAATTTGATGCAGTGTGCGGCATATGGTCTGAGCACTGACAGGCTCACTCCCCACTCTTTCAACCTCTGCAGCAATGCTGGCAGCATTCATACGTCTATTTCCCAAAGACAACCTCTGAATATGACACTGAGCACGTGCACTCAATTTCTTTGGTCCACCATGGCAAGACCTGTTCTGAGTGGGACCTGCCCTGTTGAGCTGCAGCTCAGTTTCAGGGTCTTGGCAATCTTCTTATAGCCTAGACCACCTTCATGTACAGCAACAATTCTTTTTTTCAGATCCTCAGAGAGTTCTTTGCCATGAGGTGCCATGTTGAACTTCCAGTGACCAGTATGAGAGAGTGAGAGCGATAACACCAAGTTTAACACACCTGCTCCCCATTCACACCTGAGACCTTGTAAAACTACCGAGTCACATGACACCGGGGAGAGAAAATGGCTAATTGGGCCCAATTTGGACATTTTCACTTAGGGGTGTACTTTATTTTGTTTCCAGCAGTTTAGACATTAATGGCTGTGTGTTGAGTTATTTTGAGGGCACAGAAAATGTACACTGTTATACAAGCTGTACACTCACTACTTTACATTGTAGCAAAGTGTAATTTCTTAAGTGTTGTCACATGAAAAGATATAATAAAATATGTACAAAAATGTGCGGAGTGTACTCACTCTTGTGAGATACTGTATATATGCACTATATTGTCAAAAGTATTGGGGCACCTGCCTTTACGTGCATATGAACTTCAATGGCATCCCAGTTTTAGTCCATAGGGTTCAGAATTGAGTTGGCCCAACCTTAGCAACTATAAAAGCTTAAACTTTTTTGAGAAGGCTGTCCACAAGGTTTAGGAGTGTGTGTGTGTGAGGCCAGGCACTGATGTTGGAGAGAAGGCCTGACTCGCAGTCTCCGCTCAGATTCATCCCAAAGGTGTTCTATCAGGTTGAGGTCAGGACTCTGTGCAGGCCAGTCAAGTTCTTCTACCCTAAACTCGCTCATCTATTTCTTTATGGACCTTGTTTGTGCACTAGTCCAAATTTGGTGGAGGGGGGATTATGGTGTGGGTTTGTTTTTCAGGGTTTGGGCTTGGCCCCTTAGTTCCAGTAAAGGGAACTTTTAACCGCTTGCCGACTGCTCACAGTATATTTACTGCGGCAGTCAGCCCCTCACAGGCAGAGCGACGTAGGTCTACGTCGCTAGCCTGTGAGGGTCTCAGGAGCGAGCGCGGTATTCTTTACAAAGTGAAGCTTCACCTCATTTACTAAGCTCTGGAGCAACTGCACTTGCAAATTGCACAGTCTATTTGCCTTTAGTAAATCAACCCCTAGGGGTGATTTATTTTGCAAAGCAAATGCACTTTTGTAAACTGATACTGACTAATATTCCAGTGTTCTCCCTCAGTTTCTCTCCCTCAGTTAGCTAAAGTGACCCCAGTGCTGACCGAGAGGGGCAGCAGAGGGGCAAACAAGTGTAGCGCACCCCACGTAGGAGCCACTGGTGAATAGGGATCCCCCACCCTGCACAGGCAGGTACACCAAATTTCCACAGGCACACAGACAGAAAACAGTTCAGCAACTTTTTTTTGTGTTTTATTTAGAGTTTAACAAACTTGGATGGGGATAAGAATATTGGATTGGATGGGGATGTCCACTTGACTAGAACAAACTTCTTCAGGGACACTTCAACTATATAAGCAGTCTATATACACTCTTTCCCTTCCTCCTGCACACTGTGGTGTTACCCTAAGAAAGAGTCTGTAGCAATAGCCCTTTACAGGCAGGGACTGCAGGCCCCAATAATTGAGAACAATGAGGTGACACCAGTAGTACTTTCACTGCACTTCCTCCCATGGTCACTGGTCCCAGCACCACTTCTTCAGGCTTTGCAAGCCGGCCTGGTTGCAGCAGCCCCTTTCACTAGCCCTCCTGGTTAGATCCCACAGTCGTCCCAGACTGCACACTCACCGGCCCACCCGGCTGACTTCTTCTGGTGACCTCCTGGATGTGCACACTGGCCCCTGCTGTCCTCACTCTTGCTCCCATGTCTCTGGACAGGACTCCTCTGTGTGATGTGAGATGATCCCTCTAGCACCCGAGCCCCAGGCCCGCGGTCACCCCCCCTGACTAGGGGATTACCCTCAAGGGCCGCCAAAAGTCTCCTCAGCACTCCATCTTCATCTTCCACTGACTCCACTCTCCTGCTGGCCTTACTCTGAGTATTTAAGAGGGGCCTACCCCCTGCCAGCCCATTTACTGGGGATTGCCTGGGGCCCTCCTCAATACTCCAGGCAGCCCCTCCTAACCTCCCAACCATTCTTATGGAAGCTTCTCCAAGGTTCCAGTAAGTAGTAGGAGGTACCAGAGGTGCTGCCTAATGAGTAAGCCTTCCTGAGTGACTCACCCTGACCCAGATTCAACCCAGCCAAGCCAAATTTACCTACACTAAAACTTCCACTAGCACACTAGCTAGAGGGTGCTACACCAGGATGTTGGACAGACTTCCTCCTGGGTTTTTATTATGCAGCATTACATTCTTGGGCATCAGGTGGCCCAGTGTTCCATTTTATTACGCATAATCTAAATTCTGAACTTGTGGTGAACATTTCATATCAATAGCACCTTTATATATATATTTCCCTAGAAAAATGGTGATGTGTTCAATACCTATTTTACCCGCTGTTTATATTTATACTGTATATATTTGAAACTTTGTATGGATTTTGACCCTTGGCTGGGGCTCTCGGTAAATTGTTAAAAATGTTTTGTTAAGTGAAATCTTTTTTGAAAGACTTACCCACTTGCAATCGAGTGTTTGGATATCATCATGTATAAAGAGACAGTGCAACAATATATTAAAATTGAGAAATCAACTGAATTACAGCATGAAGTACTTTTTGTACTGTGTGCTTTGTTTCTTTTACTTTACATTTCTATTTATCTTTCATTTTATAGACAGCGACCTTGCTTAGTACCATATTATTCTATTCCCGCAATCCAAAAGTCATTGTGTCTCACATCATACCCAGAAAGAAAAAACATAACGGCTCAACCACTCCAGAGAATTAATGATTCAGTCCTGGAAAATAATAGTTAAAAGTTCACCAGAACTTTATCTCAAGGCTGTTGCTTTTATTGTGTTTATTTTATTTTTATTTTCCAACATTCAGTATAATAGAACATTAACTTTATTCCGGCATAAGAAAATCTTGCGTAAGCTTTAACTGAAATGATGACTTTGCCTAATTGTCTTCTTTGAGTAATATGTTTTGCTCTGATCATCTTCCTTTACATTGTTTTTGTTCTTTAAAAATTGATCTAAAGTAGGGGTGTCAGACTCAATTTATTCATAGACCGCATCAGCATTATGGTTGCCCTCAAAGCGCCAGTTGTATCTGTAAGAATATATAATTGTATCTACTCTTTATGATAGCAGTGGTGTGCAACCCTCCTTTTCAACTGGAATAGAATTGTATTATCCATAGAATGGTATTATCCATATAATAGTTTTAAGCAGATGTTCAGAACACCCCACCCCCTCTTACATCAGATTTCAAGAGCCTCCCCACCATCAGAAGTCAAGAGTCCCCCCCCCCCCCACATTACAGTCCACACCCTTTACCTGCTGCCAGGAAGAAGCAGCTGGGGGTGGAGCTGGGAAGCAGTGTCTGGAGGAGTACCAGAAGAGGACTGAAGTCAGCTGGTGGAGTCTACTGAGTGCTGAGGCCAGGGGAGGAGAATGCAAGAGAATGCTGTAGCTGCACAGAGAGATGGTACTGATGGTATCAAAATGCGTACCTTTCAAAAAAATTTCAAGTTAGGAAGTAAGAAAAAATCAGAGGGTGCTAAATCAGGATGTTCTTAATCATGTGGCCCTGAATTGATGAGAGGAATGGGCAGCAGCATTTTTGTGGTGGAAGATGACTCTCTAATAAAGCATTTTTTGCCAGTGATTTAGCTTGACTTCACACTGGGATAAGCTTCAGTCTAACACAATTAAAGCGGAGTTCCGGCCTCAAAAACCACTTTGGGCCATCCACTTGCTCTGTTTCACCTAAAAAAGTAATGGATAGTCTCGATTTTTTTTTTTCAATTACTTACCTTGATATTGAAGAAAGTATTCTTACCTTTCTTCTACTTCCTCCCTCGTGCCGTCTCTTCCTGCTTGCATTGACTCCTGGGAGCTGAACGTCATCGCTCCCATTAATCAATGCGCCTGCACCGGCCCCGCTTGTCAATTCCGGTGCAGGTGCGTCATTCCCTGCTAAACAGCTTCTGGGCATGCAGGGACGACGACCGAGGAGGACACAGAAGAGGACCCCAAGGAGGACGCCCTGGCTTTAGCTGCCCACACCTGAGATGGCAGCTCTGGGCAAGAAATATTCAAGGTAAGTATTTCTTCTAAAAGGTAAGTGCGACCTGGGACAGTTCATAGGCTATCCATTCTGAAATGCACTAGCCCTGACTGTCCCGGGGGGTATTTTTATTGAACAAATTTTTCCGAGGCCGGAACTCTGCTTTAAATACTACCTTTTCGTAAGTAATAGAAGTACAAGTTAGGAGAGGGGAGAAATATCAGCTGGAGGAGGTTAGCAAAGGGTGACTTATACATGAGAAGAAGATTGTAAGAAAAAAGGACATTAAAAAAAAAACCTGAGAGAAAGGAAAAAAAAGTGTATGAGTGGGGGTTCCAACCTTATCCACTGAGTAATTATCAAATGATAATTAGGGTTGTAGCTTGAGTTTAGCTTGATAAGGCAGCAAGAGAATTCCATTCACATCTCCAATGTTACCCTATTGTTCTTCAGCCATAAGGGGCTTTTAGTTTCACAAAGTGCCACCTAACCTTGCAAGAGTCAGCCATTTCTTCTCTTATTTATTTCAGGTACTTATATAGCATTGTTAATTTATGCAGCGCTTAGCATATATATATATATATATATATATCGTATATATTTACATCGGTCTCTGCCCTCAAGGAGCTTACAATCTAAGGTCTCTAACTCACTTTCATACATACACATACTAGGGCCAATTTAGACAGGAGCCATTTAACTTACCAGCATGTCTTTGCAGACTTTTCAGCTTTAGGCAAGGTCCATAAAGACATGGATGAGCGAGTTTGGGCTGGAGGAACGTGACTGGCCTGCAGAGAGTCCTGACCTCGACCTGATAGAACACCTCTGGGATGAATTATGGGAGTGGAGATTGCGTGCCAGGCCTTCTCGTCCAATATTAGTGCCTGACCTCACAAATGCGCTTCTGGAAGAATGGTCAAACATTCCCATAGACACACTCCTAAACCTTGTGGACAGCCTTCCCAGAAGAGTTGAAGCTGTTATAGCTGCAAAGGGTGGGACAACTCAATATTAAACCCTACAGCCTAAGATTGGGATGCCATAAAAGTTCATGTGCATGTAAAGGCAGGTGTCCCAATACTTTTTTTTTGTATAAATCTTTTTATTAAATTTTTAGCATGAAGATACAAACAGTAGGGGAATATAATTCCCAAAAGTAATTGTCAATAGCAATAATGAGGATATTATTCAACAAAAGCAAACATAACATTAAGCAGAAGCATATTTCCTTTAGTCATAAACAAAGACATGCTTGGAACCAGAGACCGTACATGGTGTAATTCAACCCAGCTGCCACTAGAAGTCGTCAAGGGCATGACTAAGCAGGAAGATACCCCCTTGGCAAAATCTTATACCACATATCCGGACATCCCAGGGAAGGACAGCCCCAATGGGAACTACACTGTGTCCAGGCCCGGGACGCCAGACACCAACGGGACATATTCGCAATACGGCAATGGGTTCGGGGCAGAATTACTCTATTAAACCAAGAAATCCAAGGTTGCCATAGCTTAGTCATACGGTGAGTGGATTGATTTTTCAGGGATAAGGAACGCTCATAGGGGAAGTTGGTAGTAACCATATCGATCACTCCTTGAAGGGGTGGTGTAACGTCTTGTCCCAATACTTTTGACAATACACTGTAGTGTATATAATAGAATGCTCACTCAATTTACCTAATACATATGTTTTATAGAATCCCTTGTTGCCACACTCAAAATTGATTGTAGGAGTAATTACAGTTTCTTATTTCACAATTCCATGCTGAGAAGCCTCTATCTCAATTTGCAGTCTATGTGGAACTTGTAGCGGGTTTGGAGGAGGATGGTGCCAGAACCCAGAAGCACACGGACCTGCATCTCTTTAACTTCAAATGTTATTGGTACAGCTGGGTGTCAAAAGTTGATACTAATGAGAAAAGCTGTTTCCTGCATCAACATAACAAAAGTGGGAAGGCGATTGATGTCATGATCTCACAAAGCCATTCACAGCTCTGCTCCCAGCTACTTCACCAATCTAGTCTCCAAATTGCACCCAAACTGTCCTCTCCACTCCTCTCAAGACCTCCTGCTCCCAAGCTTACTTGTCTCCTCCTCCCATGCTCATCTCCAGGACTTCTCCATAGCCTCTCCCTTCCTCTAGAATTCACTACCTTAATCTGTCCGGCTATATCCTACTCTAGCTGCCTTTAGGTGATCCCTCAAAACTCGTCTCTTCAGGGAAGCCTATCACTCCTCCAACTAACTGAACTTTAATCACTTCCATCAGCTCATCCCCCCCAGTTATAACCTTTTCTACCACTTGCCCCATACTTTTAGATTGTAAGCTCTTACAAGCAGGGCCCCTTATAACCCTTTTGTATTTTTTTTTACTGTCTCCCTGTATATTGTAAAGCGGTGCACAAACTGTTGGCGCTATATCAATCCTGTATGATAATAATAATATTAATAATAATCTCCACCTCAGCCAATCAGGGGAAGCCTTTTATTCACTGACAAAAATACAAGGCTTCCTCTGAGTGGCTGAGAAGCTCTCAGCCCCACTTGATTTTATGCTGGCAGCAGACAGAATAAAATCCCTGTACCGCTGCTGGAACACAACACTACATACTGTCTTCTAGCACCCAGTTTCAAGAGCATTGAGTGTGCGATCTGCTGCAGGTGTTGATAGATTCTTAATGAAATCGTAAAAGTAGATTGCAAACGCAGTGTACTTGCCTGCTCTGGATCTCATGGTACTGCAGCACCATACAATCCAGTTGCAGTATGTTTTTAGAAGTAGTGCAGACACTATTTTTGGTGCAATCCAATGTGATTTTAGCCCATTCAAATGAATGGGCTAAAAGATCACATCGCACATGAATTGCAATGGAATGTGGAATGCGTTCCTGTGCAATTCCTGGTGTGAACCAGCATTTATGCTTTTTAAAGTTCCCATGGTTAAAATGGAACAAGACATTTATCATACAGGGGAGGGAGATTGGGGGTAATAATTTTGTGAATGTCCAGATTTCAGTTTTAGACTGGTTGTAAAGGCACCATTTTTTTATCTTCAAGCCTTCTGTGTGCAGCAGCCCCCCTAATACTTACCTAAGCCCCCTCTTGATCGAGCAATGTCCACAAGGGCCTTGCCTCTCCGGGAGCTTGCACTCCTGATTGGCTTTTGACATAAGCGGAAGCCATTGGCTCCTGATACTGTCAATCACAGCCAGTGAGCCAATCAGGAGACAGAGGGGGCGGGCCGAGTCGTGGCTCCATGTGTGAATGGATACACAGAGCCATGGGACAGAAGCGCGCCTGCTTGGGTGCAGGCCTCTTGCTGTGGGGGCATCCGGCAGGCGGGAGGAACCAGGATCTCCAGTGGGACCCGAGAAGAGGAGAAACCGGGCTGCTCTGTGCAAAACTATTACACAGAGCAGGTAAGTATAACACATTTGTTATTTAACCACTTGCCCCACACAGATTTACTGTGGCAGGGCGGCTCGGCTGCGCATAATCACGTACATGTACATGCTGTGATTAGACACAGCGGGAGCCAGACCGCGGGAGGAGCGGGCTTGATCGCCGCCGGCTTCTCGCGATCTTCGGGGAAACAGAAAGAAGAGCCGCCTGCCTATGTAAACAAAGCAGGTGTCTCTCCTGTCGGACAGGCACAGTGAGATAGTGTGTTTTAGCTAAGCTGAAACACCGATCTCTGTGTGCCTGTCACAGAATCCTCCCCGCCCCCCCCCCCCTCACACAGTTAGTAAGCACAATTAGGCTTACACTTAACCCCCAATATTAACCCCTCCCCTGCCAGTATCATTTATACAGTAACAGTGCATATTATTTAGCACTGATCACTATATTGGCGACACTGGTCCCCAAAAAGTGTAACGGGGTGTCAGATTTGTCCGCTGCAATGTCCCAGTCCCACTAAACATCACTGATCGCCGCCATTACTAATAAAAACAAAAAAAAGTTTTTTTTATTGGGAATGTTTTTTAGCAGAAAGTAAAAAAGTGTTTTTTTAAAAAAAAAAAAATTGTCACTATTTTTGTTTATAGCGCAAAATATAAAAACCGCAAACTGCAATGTCCCAGTCCCGCTAAAAATCACTGATCGCCACCATTACTAATAAAAACAAAAAAAAAGTCCAAAAATCTATCCCATAGTTTGTAAACGATATAAGTTTTGTGCAAACCTATTATTATAGGCTTTTTGGTATTTTTTTTTACCAAAAATATGTAGCAGAATACAAACTGGCCTTAACTAATAAAAAAGTTTGATTTTTTTATTTTTTTTTTAATTGGGAATGTTTTTTTAGCAGAAAGTAAAAAATATTGTGTTTTAAAAAAAAAAAATTGTCACTATTTTTGTTTATAGCGCAAAATATAAAAAACGCAGAGGTGATGAAATACCATAAAAGAAAGCTCTATTTGTGGGGGGGGGGGGGGGGGGAAAGGACATCAATTGTATTTGGGAACAGTGTTGCTTGACCGCGCAATTGTTAGTTAAAATAACGTAGTGCTAAATTCGCAAAAAATGGCCTGGTCATTAAGGGGGTGAAAGTGGTTAAAAAAATGTTTTAAAAAATGAGACTTTAATATCACTTTAAGACAGTTTTGTATCCATTTACAGTGTGAATTTTTAAATCAATAGATTTGAACCTACTCATTAGGCTTTAGGATTTTGTATTCCAGTGACTTCCAGAGAGATACTGAGAAACAGAAGATTGCATTTGCAAGAACAATAAAATATTTCTGATCAAAGTCTGTTCTGAAGTTACATCTTTTTATTGTTCAGTAACAACTATGACAAGGCATTAGCATATAGGAGCTGACACTGCATAGTATATGATAGCAATCCAACAGGCTCATTTCTTTTTTTTTTTCAAAGTGACTTTGTGACCTTCAGTCGCTTAAAATGAAAACGAGACACAAGAGAGCTGAGGGATAACAGTCTCTTTAAATACTATTGGGCTCTGTTGAGACTTTAACCCTCATTAAAATCTCATAGCCCTTAATTACAGTCAATTATTTTGATTCAACTTTAATAAAGCATTGATCCCTGCTAACTGTGAACTTGCAGATACAAAGGCAATGTTTGCTTTAATGATCAATATTATTTAAACCAGTTAGACGGCTAAATGAGGACATCCCATCAAACACTTTAGACTGGGCATAAAAAGCATGTGTTATCTCATAGGGAGAAATGTTTTTGACCATTTCATTTCAGTTTAGAAACAGTAGGGGAGACAGTAAGTCTAGAGCTTTCAGCTGATGCATAGTTATAGTGTTTAAAGTGCACCTGTCATCCAGGAGTAGATATAATGCTGCATTAAGAAAAAAAAAAATGAGACAATGGTTATGAATCAATTAGTAATAAAAGTACAGCTAAGTTTATTAAGTGTAAAATTTAAAGGCAGATTCCACCCAAAGATAAACGTTCAATGTGGGGGGTAGACACGGGCATGGGCATCCGCAGGTAGGGGCAGGGGGGGGGGGCAAGTGCCCCCCCCTGGAATCTCAACTTCCCATTTTAAGTGGTTGTTAAGCCACTTTATACCATCCTGTCTGTTCTGTTTAATAATCATGTGTGCCTGTGTGTCTGTGTTTTAAAAAAATAAGCTGTTCTTTACCAGTTTTCAGAGGGCCGAGCCCCGCTCACGTGACCCGTCGGCTCTCTCCTCTCCCCGTCTGACAGCTGCCTGCAGCGGGCGGGGCCAAGGATTCCTCACTGATGTCATTTGGGAGGGGAGGAGGAGGGGAAGAGGAGAGGAGGAGAGAGGTGGCGGGTCACGTGAGCGGCGAGTGACACAGGAGCAAACAGGCAAGGAGGGAGGGTGGGAGAGAGGACAGGAGGGCTGCGGATGATGGAGGCATGTAAACTGACCACGGTGTCAGGGCTCAGCTGCCATGGTATACCGTGGTCAGTTTACAGAGGGGAGGACATAGCCAGGCAGGATCAGCCAGGTATTTTAGGTGATAGAAGGGGCCAAATTACACAGCAAAGCACTGTGCTGTATAACATGCTTTAAGGTAATATACTCAAAATAAGTATAATGACTAAGCCCCTCCCCTTCATGACATTGTTGAAAAGGGGCGGAGCATGGGTGACCTTAAAATTATGCCCCCCCTGAAAAAAGTTCTGCGGACGCCCATGGACACGGGCAGGCTGGCCAAACATGATTTGGTCTACCGCAGCCTTTTTCAACTAGGGTGTCTTGCGGTTTCTTCAGGGGTGCCTTAGCAAAATGCCTAAAAACTGATAAAAAATTGTACACATGGGCGTCCGCAAAACTTTTTTTTTAGGGGGGGGCATCATTTTAAGGTCACCCATGCTCAGCCCCTTTTTAGATCCCCCTTTAGAGCAGGCCAGGGTCCCCTATAGATCCCCTTTAAAGCAGGGTTCCCATAGATCCCCTTTAGAGCAGGCCAGGGTCCCCATAGATCCCTCTTTAGTCTTTTCACCTATATTCCCCATCCTACCAGGTTTTCCTGCGCCACCAGGTGCTCCAGTCTCTGCCTGCAAAGAAAAAAAAAAAAAAATATATATATATATATATATATATATATATATATATATATATATATATATATATATATATATATATATATATATATACACACTTAGCCAATATGACCCCCTTTTGAGCAGGCCAGGATCCCCACAGATCCCCTTTAGAGCAGACCAAGACCAGGGTCCCCATAGATCCCCCTTTAGAGTAGGCCAGGCCAGGGTCCCCCATAGATCCCCTTTAGAGCAGGGTCCCCATAGATCCCCCTTTAGAGCAGGCCAGGCCAGGGTCTCCCATTGATCCCCCTTTAGAAAAGGCCAAGCCAGGCCAGGGTCCCCCATAGAAGTCCTTTAGAGCAGGGTGCCCATAGATCCCCCTTTAGGGATGGCCAGGCCAGGGTCCCCCATCGATCCCCCTTTAGAGCAGGGTCCCCATAGATTCCCCTTTTAGAGCAGGCCAGGAAATTTCCAGGGGGGGCACTTGTTCCCCGTTGCCCCCCTTTGCAGACGCCCATGATTGTATACAAGGCAGCAGGTGGATGAAGGCTGCCTTTAACCACATAGCGTCTGCTCACATTGCTGCTACTGCAGCAATGTGGCTCGTTATCGTCTAGCGACGTAGTACTACGTCGCTAGACTCCTCCCCCTGTAGGCGGCACTGGCGCGCCGCTGGAGGCGCGCTCCCACTGTTTTCAGTCACAGCGGGAGTCGGCCCAGGGGAGGAGCGGCGGCGATCGCCGCTGCTCTTCCCCGATCGTCGGGGAATCTAGTTTGGAGATCCGCCCGCCTGTGTAAACAGAGCGGGCGGATCTCCTAAGTGACAGGGAGTGACAGATCGGAGTGTTCAGCATAGCTGAACATCCGATCTGTCCCTGACTCACGCAGTCACCTCCCCCCACACACGTCAGTAAGCACCAGGCATACATTAACCCTTCCCTCTCCAATAAATTTAACCCCTTCCCTGCCAGTGTCATTTTTACAGTAACAGTGCATATTTATAGCACTGATTACTGTAGTAATGTCACTGGTACCCCCAAAAGTGTCATAAATGTCAGTCAAGGGTCCGATCTGTCCGCCGCAATGTCGCAGTCCCGCAAAAAAAATCGCAGATGGCCGCCATTACTCGTTAAAAAAAAAACCACCAAAAATGACAGAAATCTTTCCCTTAGTTAGTAAACGCAATAACTTTTGCGCAAACCAATCAAAATACACTTATTGTGATTTTTTTTTACCAAACATAGGTAGCAGAAAACAAATTGGCCAAAAATTTCGATTTTTACATTTTTTTGGGGGGGAATTTCATATAAAAAAATTGTTATTTTTTCAAAATAAACGCTCTTTTTTTGTTCATAGCGCAAAAAGTAAAATTCGCACAGGTGATCAAATACCACCAAAAGAAAGCTCTGTTTGTGGGAAAAAAAGGACGTAAATTTCGTTTGGGTACAGCGTCGCACAACCGTGCAATTGTCCGTTAAATTCGCACAGCTCCAAATCGCAAAAAGTGGCCCAGACGTAAGACAACAAAATCCTCCGGTGGTAAAGTGGTTAAATTACACAAAGCCACGGGCTTTCATTACGCACCATTACACCTTTCTAGATACTGGCATCCTAACAACCAATGACATCATCAGTTAACCAGTTCCGGACCACCCACTGCATATATACTGCGGTAGGGCGGCCTGGCTAAGCAAAATCATGTACATGTATGTGATTTTGTGCAGGTGATGTAGTGGGCGCATGGTAACCTCCGATCGTTCAGCGGAATGACAGAACTGCAGTCTGCTTATGTAAAGAAGGCAGACCGCTGTTCTGTCAGGAAGAAAAAGAAGATCTTGTGTTTCAGCTAAGCTGAGACACAGATCTCTCTTTTCCTCTAGTGCATCCACTCCCCCCACAGTTATAAAAACTCCCTAGGAGCACACTTAACCCCTTGATCGCCACAACGTATTGGTATCGGCCGTTATGAGCCAATATTTTGTACATCCTATGTCAGGGTCCGAAACTAGTCTTCTCCTCCTCCAACCATTAGGTGGTGATGCTCATGTAAGGGTAAAATGATGTCACATAGCATAATTCTGTTTAAAAATGTTATTGAATATGTCACTCACATATGTACAAAAGATATAAGCAATTCCACATCTGCAGATCTGCTGGCAGATCAGTATCTCTCACCCACTTGCCATACGTGATACACAGGTGATACTGCTCCATCCAGCATACAATCTCGGAGGTCACGTGGTCACGGCGTGACCACGTGACCTCAGAGATTGTATGCCGGATGGAGCGGTATCACCCGGGTATCACATACGGCAAGTGGGTGAGAGATACCGATCAAAAAAGTGAATATCGGCCCTCCGATAATCGGCATTGCCGATAATCGGTCGATCTCTAGTGTGAACTGCCTGCGAGTCAAGTGCAATGCGGGAACCCGCAGTGGATTCGCAGGGTTCCCACATCGCATATGTGTGAACCGGTTCTTAGCGTGCCCAGGTTTGCCAATGTTCTGTCAAAAGAGCCAAATCTCCAATTAGGTCACTATCAGTGACTCTCCAGCAGCAGTAATTGCAGATTTGGACAACTTGCCTGATTTCACAGAACAACCGCAGCGTATACACTACGGGAAACCATTTAATGAGTGGACATTGTTAGTCTGCCCGCTAGAACCAACAACATGGCTGCCTCCAAGACGGCACATCTTTTTTCCTCCTTAACCGGTGTTCTGTCAAAACAGCCAACTTCTCGCTTACTGTAGAGCAGTGATCCTCAACTCCGGTCCTCGGGGGCCCACTAATAGGCCAGATTTTAAGTATTACCTTGGGGAGATGCAGCAAATGAGATCACCTGTGATGTAATTTAGTTATCTTGCAAACCTGGCCTGTTAGTGGGCCCCGAGGACCGGAGTTGAGGATCACTGCTGTAGAGTATACGCTGCCGCTGTTCTGTGAAAACAGCCAAGTCATCAAAATCTTAGGTTGAAAAAAGACACAAGTCCATCTAGTTCAACCAATTAAAAAAACAAACTATATAATCCCATATACACAATCCTATACCCACAGTTGATCCAGAGGAATGAGAAAAACCCAGCAAAGCATGATTCAATTTGCTTCTGCAGGGGAAAAAATTCCTTCCTGATCCCCTGAGAGGATATTCCCTGGATCAACTTTACATATAAATATTAGTACCCATTTATATTATGTTTATTTAGATTGTAAGCTCTAACGAGCCAGGCCCTCTGATTCCTCCTGTATTGAATTGTATTGTAACTGTACTGTCTGCTCTCATGTTGTAAACTGTTGGCGCTATATAAATCCTGTATTATAATAATAATTTAGGAAAGAATCCAGGCCTTTTTTAAAGCAATCTACTGAGCTGGCCAGAACCATCTCTGGAGGAAGTTTATTCCATATCCGCTATTACTGCTGCTGGAGAGTGACCGGAAGTGACGTCATTGTGACGCCACCTGCATCTCCCAGAAGCCATAGCCAAGGTAAATATTCACAGACCTTTTAATAGCTATTTGTATTTGGAGGGTGAGAGGTTGTCAGTTATCCACTTCTGGACCAGAAGGATTTGCCCCCTTAATGACCAGGCCTTTTTTTTTACGATTCGGCACTGCGTTACTTTAACTGGCAATTGCGTGGTCGTGTGACACTGCATCTAAATAAAATTGATGTCCTTTTTTCCCCACAAATAGAGCTTTCTTTTGGTGGTATTTGATCACATCTGCGATTTTTATGTTTTGCACTATAAACAAAAAAAAGAGCGATAAATCTGGAAAAAAAAAAACTATATTTTTCACTTTCTGCTATAAAACATTCCCAATAAAAAAAAAAAATGAAAAAATAGAATTTTTCATCATTTTAGGCCAATTTGTATTCTGCTACATATTTTTGGTTTGCTAAAAAAGTTATTGTGACTACAAACTGGGGGAAAGATTTATGTCATTTTTATTTATTTATTTTTTTGCTAGTAATGGCGGCAATCAGAGATTTTTAGCGGGACTGCAACATTGTGATGGACAGATTGGGGGGAACAGTGACATTACTCCAGTAATCAGTGCTAAAAATATGCACTGGTACTGTAATAATAACACTGGCATGAAAGGGGTTAACACCAGGGGCGATCAAAGGGTTAAATGTGTCCCTAGGGGGTGCTTTTTAACTTTTCGGGGGATGGGCTTGCTGCATGGACACAGATGCCTGTGTTCCTAAAAAAGAGGAACACAGGAACCCTGTGTTCATAACTGACAGAACAACGGTCTGACGTGTTTACAATGGCACTCGGCTGTTATCTCAAGCAGTGGTAGGGACGACCCCCCTCCCACCACCATCCACAACTCGCCTGGGCTCTCCTGTCCCACCGGAAGGCACATCACCCAGCTGGCTGGAGACCAGAACAAAGTCGGTATTAGCTTTGATCGGGTCTCTGATCTAGTAACCCGGAAGTGATGTCATGACTTCCCCTCCTGGTTTAGAAAAGACTTAAAGGAGCCAAATTTAAAAAAATTACTGCATTCAAAGCAGCCAAATCTGGTGTTTTGAATGCTTTTATGTGCAGAGGAGGGGTTTGGGGTCTTATAGACCCCAGGTCCCTCCATAAAGAGTACCTTTCACTGCCTAATACTGTCATAATGGACGTTTACATTCCTTCTGATAGCAATAAAAGTGATCAAAATATTTTTTTTCAAAGGGCCAGTGTAAAAATAAAAAAAAATAAATAAAAATAAATAATAGAATTAATTGGGTGTCACCACAGAGTGGCACTGTGGACACTCTAGGATAAACTGTCTTATCCTAAATTACATGAAACAACGAGTGAAAAAAAGATGGACTTTATTGGCACAACATAATCTTACAAAACAATAGTTTCCTGAAAATAGTACTTTATTATAAATGTATTAAAATCTCACATAAACAACAACAAATTAATTTATAAGAAACAATACCCCCACAATAAATTCTAAGCCCAGCACCAAAATGGATCATAAAACCTGGATATAGACTATCCCACTCCAAAGAAAGGTTGTACTGTAGTGGTCTAAAGCCATAAACATAAGAAAAGTAGGAGTGGCCAGTGTCCAGGCGGTGGGTCCAAGGGGTCGTTAGTTGATCTAGCTCAATATATTTTGCTCTATATTGCGCTTCTTCAGGAGCATATTCTCTTGGAGTTGAGCATTACTTCTCTATGAATAGAAGGAGAGAGTCATATTATAGACTTTGCATATACACACACGACTATTTAAATTTAAAGCTCGAACTTTACATACATATGTCTAAAAATCAGTATTTATTTACAAAATCATATAATAAGAACAATAAAATAATCAAAGAAGGCGTCAGGGTCCAGGATCATAGAGGGCATGCAGAGAAAATCTCCCTAACAATTGTGGAGATGGGGGCGCATCTATGGAGAGATATAACCAATTTTAATATGAAGAGGTACTAGATTAAACTTGGCGGTCAACCTTACTCAAATAAGCATAAATAAAAATAAATAAGAAAAAAAAAAATTGAAAGCGCCCCATCCTTCCGTGTTTGCACACAGAAGCTAACGCATGTGTAAGTCGCAACCACAAATGTAAACAGCGTTCAAACCACACATGTGAGGAATCTCCGTGTTTATTAGAGTGAGAGCAATAATTTTAGCACAAGACCATCTCTGTAACTCCAAACAGGTAACCTGTAGAAATTTTTAAAGCATCGCATATGGAGATTTTTAAGTACCGTCACCATTTACAAGTGTGCGCAATTTTAAAGCATGACATGTTAGGTATTTATTTACTTGGCTTAACATCATCTTTCAGAATATACAAAAATATTGGGCTAACTTGACTGTGGTTTTTTTTCAGTTCATTAAAGTGTATTTTTTCCCAAATTGCGTTTGAAAGACCGCTGCACAAAATACTGTGGGACATAAAATATTGCAATGCCTGCCATTTTATTCTCTAGGGTCTCTGCTAAAAATATATTTTATATATATATATATACATATATATATATATATATATATATATATATATATATATATATATATATATATATATAATATTTGGGGGTTCTGAGTAATTTTCTAGCAAAAAATATGGATTTTATCTTGAAGGCAACAAATGTCAGAAAAATGTATAAATAAAAGTGTACCGCGCTATGGATGAATAAATGTGTTTAACCCAAATGCTGCTGCTCAAAAATGTGGTGAAACCAAATTCTAAATATAAAGTGCCAATACACAGCGCAAAAAGGTATGTGATATAACAATACAATACTGACAAATAATTGCACCAAGTAATTATAAATGATCATAAAGTGTAACGTGCAAACCATGTGCAAAAATTGCTAAGAGAAAAAAATCCCTAAACATATGGGATACCCCTTTTCAGGGTCTCATACTAATAAAAATGTGAAATAGTTCAACGTGACAGTCCAATAAATATATATATGGTGCAATCAGCAAGTGTCCAAAGAAATCCAAAAGTGCTTAGGTGCCAGGAAAAAGTGCAAAATCATGCCAGCAATCCAGTGCAGTGGGATGTGCCAATCCTCCCCCTTTGGATGTTCAACTTACCGGACTCAAATGACCCCTGGGCTGTATAGCTAAGAGGGTCAAAAGGAGCTTGTGTCCCGGTAAGGAACCTGGTGGAAAATCCTTGGGGGTCTGGTAAATGTCAGAAAAAGGCTTAGGCATGAAGGAGTTAAACAAACACATACCCTTTGCAATTAGGGAGCAGCCCCACTTCAAGGGAGAATTTTTACTTTCCCTGGAGATAGGCTTTAATCTAAATATAATGTACAGCAAGTGGCATAGGTGTCTAATAATATTGACATTAGTATCATTATTTGCATTATTATCATTACTTGAACTGTCATAATTCATAACTGCCATTTACTGAAGTCGATTATTTCTAATTTTCTAAGAAAAATAATGTAATGGAAGCAAGGTAGTGAAAAGTATATTTTTTAAAGCCAAATTATATTGCATGCCACAGTGAACCCTGATTATTTTAAGCATATCAGCTATAATGTCACAGCCCAATGACCCTAATGGTTTCTGCAAGTAGAATTTAATGCTAATATTTTCCAGAGATCCTTCCAAGCTTCCTGTACCCCTCCGCAGTTATCAGTCATGGCAGCTAAGGATGCTGACAGTATATCAGTTAAACTAGGAGGCTTGGTGTTGGGAAGGAATGGCCAATTTGCACCATCATTTATCAGAGGTGCAAGTTGCTGCACGCTTTTCCTATTCTTATCTCTGAGACTTTTATTGCCGAGACTGCCACAGTTTTGAAAAAAATATAAAAAATCGAACCTCAGCAATTAAAACTTAGCATGAAATTAAAGGATGTACAGTATCTCACAAGAGTGAGCAAACCCCTCACATTTTTGTAAATATTTTATTATATCTTTTCATAACTTACACACAACCATTAATGTCTAAGCCGCTGGCAACAAAAGTGAGTACACAGTTAAAGTGTCCAAATAGGGTCCAAAGTGTCAATATTTTGTGTGGCCACCATTATTTTTCAGCACTGCATTAACCCTCTTGGGCATGGATTTCATCAGAGCTTCACAGGTTGCCACTGGAGTCCTCTTCCACTCCTCCATGACAACATCATAGAGCTGGTGGATGTTAGAGACCTTGCACTCCTCCACCTTCCATTTGAAGATGCCCCACAGATGCTCAATAGGATTTAGGTCTGGAGACATGCTTGGCCAGTCCATCGTCTTTATCCTCAGTTTCTTTAGCCAGTCAGTGGTTGTCTTGGAGGTGTGTTTGGGGTTGTTATCATGACTGCAGCCCAGTCTCCTAAAGGGATGGCATCATGCTCTGCTTCAGTATGTCACAGCACATGTTTCCCTCAATGAACTGTAGCTCCCTATGCCAGCCCCAGACCATGACACTCCCACCACCATGCTTCACTGTAGGCAAGACACACTTGTCTTTGTACTCCTCACCTGGTTGCTGCCACACGCGCTTGACACCATCTGAACCAAATATGTTTATCCTGGTCTCATCAGACCACAGGACATGGTTCCAGTAACCCATGTCCTTAGGACTTCTTTGGTTGACCATGGCGAGGCCTGTTCTGAGTGGAACCTGCTCTGTTAAACCGCTGTCTGGACTTGGCCATTGTGCTGTAGCTCAGTTTCAGGGTCTTGGCAATCTTCTTATTGCCTAGGTCATCTTTATGTAGAGCAACAATTCTTTTTTTCAGATCCTCAGAGAGTTCTTTGCCTTGAGGTGCCATGTTGAACTTCCAGTGACCCATATGAGAGAGTGAGAGCAATAACACCATATTTACCACACCTGCTCCCCATTCACACCTGAGACCTTGTAACACTGATGAGTCACATGACACCGGGGAGGGAAAATGGCTAATTGGGCCCAATGTGGACATTGTCACTTAGAGGTGTACTCACTTTTGTTGCCAGCAGTTTAGACATTAATGGCTGTGTGTTGAGTTATTTTGGGGGGACAGCAAATTTACACTGTTATACAAGCTGTACACTCACTACTTTACATTGTAGCAAAGTGTCATTTCTTCAATGTTGTCACATGAAAAGCTATAATAAAATATTTACAAAAATAAGAGGGATGTTCTCACTTTAGTCAGATACTGTAGTAGCAGACCTTATGATCCTTAAAAAAAAAAAAAAGAAGTAAAATAGGACTATGGGCAAAAGCAAAAAATACATTTAAAAGTTGGTAGAACACAGCGCTCTTATATATATAAATAACCAAAAAATTATATATATATTTTTGTGTGCAACCAACTAACAAGTGCAAATTATTAAAATACTAATTGGCAGCTGCTGTTCACCAAAAAGACTCTGAAACAAATGTGAATATATAGAATTAAGAGCGCTTGCCTAGAATGTAAGAAAAAGTTCACAAGTGCTTCAATACAGTAAATAAATAGTAAGTAAATACAATACGATGTACATAAACAATTCAATATTCAACAACTAAAAGTGCAAAGTGGTTCAAAGAAAGTCCATAAAGGTGCATAACTGTGCTTGAAAATATATAAAGTTTCAAGGTGCTTGAACAACCATCAGTTCCCTCAGCGGTGTCCGGGCGACCGTGTGAGGGCTTCGTTCTAAGGTAAGTATTTCATAATGTGCTAGTATGTGATGCATTATGCCATTGTGGTTGCAACAGGGGTTTTTTTTTTTTTTTTTTCTACACAGGGGATACAACCGCTTTAATACTGCTTTTAACTTTAAAGTGGTTGTTAAGGCAGAAGGTTTTTCATCTTAATGCATTGTATGCATTAAGATAAAAAGCCTTCTGTGTGAAGCAGCCCCCCTGAGCCCCCCTAATACTTACCATCTCTATCCAGCATTGTTCACAAGTGCCTCTGCCGTCAGGGACTCTCTCTCATGATTGACTGAGACATAGCAGTAGCGCCAGTGGCTCCCGTTGCTGCCAATCAAACTCAGTTAGCCAATCAAGAGAGAGGGGGGCGAACAGCAGCTCTGTGTCTGAATGGGTACACAGAGCTGCAGCTCGGCTCTGGTGCCCCCATAGAAAGCTACTTGCTGTGGGGGCACTCAACAGAAGGGAGGGGCCAGGAGCTCCAGCCAGGGACCCGAAAATAGGAGGATCTGGGCTGCTCTGTGCAAATCACTGCACAGAGGAGGTAAGTATAACATGTTTGGTATTTTAATAGAAAAAAAAATAAACAAGACTTTTCAGTAATTTTAAGCCAGTTAAAGCAACCATTTTTTTTTTTTTAATATTTAAAGTGATTGTAAAGTTAATTTTTTTAAATAAAATAATATATAGGGTTTATACCTACCTGCTCTGTGCAATGGTTTTACAATGGTTAATTTAAAATAATAAACAGGTTTATACTGTACTTACCTGCTCTGTGCAATGGCTTTGTCAATTTGTAGTCATAAAATTCTGCTTGTTCTGGTAGTGATTTTTCTTTTTGTTTTGGTGACTAATGAACCTGCACGTTCAACACCAACCTTCTGATCTCTTAATATCTTTTAAACCTGCCTTTTTGCTTTAGAATCTCATACATCAAAGTGTTGATCTTCAAATAACTTTAAAAGTAAAAACATACGTGTAATTTCCAGCAATTAATAAAGAACATATGTAGACTGTCACACAATCCCCTTTAACTGGGATTGAGTTACTTCAGAATAAGAGTCTCATTTTCTCATATGATTGTTAGCGTTCTCAGGGATTTTATTTTCTCATAATATATCCTTCTATTCATATTTAACATTATATATGCATTTGCCAGTTCTAAAGTGACTCATACGGTATCATTTTTTCCTTATAGAAATGCAAAGAGCAATGATGATGATTAAACATCAAAATCAAACAAATGTAGAGCTGTTAACATCAGAAACAAATTCAAATTGGTTCAATAAAGTTCAGTAACATACGGTAGAACATCCAGTGCTATGTGCACAAAATGTGTGTCAGTTCAATATAAAGTTCTTCACAACTCCAGTAAAAGAACAGATAGATCTTCACATGTGCTCCACAAAGTGCTTCAGTGCTCAAACCACTTCCCAAAAGGCTGAGACATCCACGCCTTTCTAAAAAAGATCAGCTTTTTTAGCTTTAATATAAGTAGCATATAGTTTACATAACTCCTGATACTGCAGCTCCAAACTTATTCATCCATTTGGGCTCCCCAGTTGGCATATAAAAAAGACAAAGGCTCCAACAGTGTACCATAAAACAAATCCCCATTTATTTAAAATAAATAAAAAAAATTAAAAAAACGCTCACAAAAGTAAAAGAATATGAATGCATCAATATATCCCATCCAAAAAAAATGCATTGACCCAGCTACTATAACATGCACGCTAACACCAGAGGACTTCCGTCTAGAGCATCAGTCTCTCACCAACATCCACATGTCACTTCTGGTACGGCACTTCCGGTGAAGCCATTGACGTCACATCTGGTTGCCATTCAGCCATGCCCCAAGGCAGTGATGGCGAACCTTGGCACCCCAGATGTTTTGAAACTACATTTCCCATGATGCTCCTGCACTCTGCAGTGTAGTTGAGCATCATGGGAAATTTAGTTCCAAAACATCTGGGGTGCCGAGGTTTGCCATCACTGCCCCAAGGTGTTTCGTCCTTTTCACTGTCTAGGGCAGTGATGGTGAACCTTGGCACCCCAGTTGTTTTGGAACGACATTTCCCATGATACTCAACTAGCCTGCAGAGTGCATAAGCATCTTGGGAAATGTAGTTCCAAAACATCTGGGGTGCCAAGGTTCGCCATGACTGGTCTAGGGGATGCTAATGATTACTGCAAAGCTCAGTAACCCAGAGCTTTTTTTGTTATGGTCACCTCAATGAAAGATACCTGTTGCTACTGGTTACTGGTTATTTGGGCATTGCCCTTTGCCTTTATTGAATAAGCCCAGGGAAAGGAGCCGCAAGGGAGTGCTGAGTAAAGTGTAAACACTCTTTTTGGTGGTGAGCTTCCTAGACATTGTCAATTTCAATTTGTCCTATATTGGCCAAGTGACCATGTCTCTTTAAAGTAGAAGACCCTAGATTACATTTAGTTAGTTAAAGCAAAGTGCATCATACGCGCATCATGCACTTCAGCAGTAACTACGTTGTGCATGGCATTTCTTTCTGTGGGTTTCTTAATGGTGACAACAGTGGGCAATGTCTGCATAATGTAGATTGAAACGGCCACTTGTAGTCTCCACCAGAAGTTTGTGTGATAGCGTGACAATGCAGATACACAAAAGGGAGACAGGGTGAGATAAAAGAAGGTGTCTAAGCAAGGGTTTTCATGGTAAGGAGACCAGGTATAATGTAAATACTTGGGGACCACCTACTGCAGATTTACTGTGGCAGAGTAGCCCCCCTGCACTGGATCATTGGCTTCAGCACAAGCCGATCAGTGGATCCTAATTAAATGATTTATAGCCGGTGTGATGGACGGCCTGGCACCCTGCCTGGGTGCTTCTGAAGGGATACAGCTTCCTCCACTCTGGAGCCAGGAACCAGGTATTATAGCTGAGCATTGCCCCAAAGAACTAGATGACACTAGCTTAGGTGCAAACAGGAACTCATTATTCAAATCTCACCCAGAATTTATACCACACAACATCAGATAAGAGCTTAAACGCATTATCCTAAACAATGCACACTTTAAACAGCAATAACATCAGTACATCTAACAGTACATCTAATAAACAGCTAACATAAACACATAAACATCCCACAATGGTTCAGTAAGGAGGTAAAGTGGACACAATACTAATCACATCTCCAAGAGGATGAGCAGACAGACAGAACCAATAGGTAACTTTGGGCCCAATTTGGACATTTTAACTTAGGAATGTACTCACTTTTGTTGCCAGCAGTTTAGACATTAATGGCTGCGTGTTGAGTTATTTTGAGGGGACAGCAAATTTACACTGTTATACAAGCTGTACACTCACTACTTTACATTGTAGCAAAGTGTTATTTCTTCAGTGTTGTCACATGAAAAGATATAATAAAATATTTACAAAAATGTGAGGGGTGTACTCACTTTTGTGAGATACTGTGTATATATATATATATATATATATATATATATATATATATATATACATATGCACATATACATACACACACATACAATCCTATATATACACAATCCTATACCCACAGTTGATCCAGAGGAAGGAAAAAAAGAAAAAAAACAATAAAGCATGATCCAATCGGCTCCAGCAGGGGAAAAAAAATCCTTCCTGATCCCCCAAGAGGCAATCGGATATTCCCTGGATCAACTTTACCTATAAATATTAGTATCCAAGTATATTATGTGTATCTAGAAAATAATCCAGGTCTTTATTAAAACAATCTACTGAGGTGGCCAGAACCAGCTCTTGGGGGAGTCTATTCCACATTTTCACAGTTCTTACTGTGAAGAAGCCTTTCCATATTTGGAGATGAAATTTATTTTCCTCTAAACGTAAAGAGTGCCCCCTTGTACTCTGTGATGACCTTAAAGTGAATAACTCACTATGAGGCCTCCTCTGCACTCAGCATGGGACAGGACCGGCTCGGCTTCAGAAAAGGTAAGTATAGCAATTTCTTCTTTACAGGGCTAGATAGGTTAATCTTAGATCGTGGATGCCAATAGATTTAGAGATATTAGTAATAGGGTGAACTTCTACTTTTAGTGGGTAATAAAAGCTGCAGATTTACAACATGTTAAAACTACATTTGAAATCACGTAACAATGTTAAACCTATATGAGATTTTAGTGATTGGGCTTGCATGCATTTTAGTTATAACTAGGGTTGAGCGAACACGGACTGTATTATTCGTGTTCGTACCGAATAATTGGATTTTTGTTACCCGAACACGGACCCGAAAACTTTACTGTATATTCGGGTAAAAATCCGTGTTCGGTCGTTTTATTTCCGGGTTTTGCATGCATTGGCGCGCTTTTCATGGCGGGCTTTCAACAGCCAATCAATAAGCATTTAACTGGTGTGCCTAAGCCATCCCAGCCATGCGTACAAATGTATTAGTAGCTGTGATTGGCCATCTGAAGCATGTGACCAAGTCTTTATAAGTTCGAGGCAGCGCCGCTGCGGCGTCATTCTGCTGTTTAGTTCAGGGACAGAGCACACATCAACGTGCTGGCTGCTGATTAGGGACAGACAGGAAAAAAAAAAACATTTGTGTCCGGATAGAATTGAGGGACAGGTCAGAGTGTGTTAGGCAGGGCGAGTTGTAGGCATTTTAGGGCGAGGCTGCTGCTGATTTTTAGGGTCAGACAGTGTGTTCTACAAACTACAATCGATATTGCTGTGTGGGGTGGGGTTTGCAGTCACCCGATCTACGATCTTATCAATCCTTTTAGGGAGAGAGTCTGCTGATTTTTAGGGTCAGACAGTGTGTTCTACAAACTACAATCGATATTGCTGTGTGGGGTGGGGTTTGCAGTCACCCGATCTACGATCTTATCAATCCTTTTAGGGAGAGAGTCTGCTGATTTTTAGGGTCAGACAGTGTGTTCTACAAACTACAATCGATATTGCTGTGTGGGGTGGGGTTTGCAGTCACACGATCTACGATCTTATCAATCCTTTTAGGGAGAGAGTCTGCTGATTTTTAGGGTCAGACAGTGTGTTCTACAAACTACAATCGATATTGCTGTGTGGGGTGGGGTTTGCAGTCACCCGATCTACGATCTTATCAATCCTTTTAGGGAGAGAGTCTGCTGATTTTTAGGGTCAGACAGTGTGTTCTACAAACTACAATCGATATTGCTGTGTGGGGGTTTGCAGTCACCCGATCTACGATCTTATCAATCCTTTTGGGAGAGTCTGCTGATTTTTAGGGTCAGACAGTGTGTTCTACAAACTACAATCGATATTGCTGTGTGGGGTGGGATAGGAGATAGGCAGGTGTCAGTGGTCCACATCCATTTTGCTGTGTGTGGGGTGCAGTGAACACAATATTTTTGGGGTGCAGTGAACACAATATTTTTGGGGTGCAGTGAACACAATCTTTTTGGGGTGCAGTGAACACAATCTTTTTTGCCCACTGAGGAGGGAGAAAAGTATTTTTCTATCAGTCACTGTGTGCAGCATTTTTCCTTCAGCTGTGCTATGCTGACTGATCATACACTGCTGTGTTCAGTTCACATGTGCTATTATTGAGTGGTTTCAAAAATCATACACTTTTTTTCTATTCCACTATTCAATATACAGCCTTGGGTTAAAAAAAATTAAATTGTGGCCTGCAGCAGAGCTGAATGATATTTGGGGTTTTTGGGGTTCATCTCATACTTCTGAAGATTTGAGGGTGCTGCCTGTTCCATACTCCTCCTACTCCTCATCCAGCCTTTTAGGGGTACAAACAATAGTAATTGGAGCCTAGTGTGGTTTTGTACGTGTGAGATACATACATTTTTTTGATCATATTTTCTTATTCCGCTATTCAATAAAAACCTTTGGGGATCAGTTAAATTGCGGGATAGTCTGTGTTGGTACGTGTGAGATCCACCTTTCCAAGTTTTTGAGGTTCATCTCATACTTCTGAAGATTTGAGGGTGCTGCCTGTTCCAAACTCCTCCTACTCCTCATCCTGCCTTTAGGGGTACAAACAATAGTAATTGGGGCCTAGTGTGCTTCTGTACGTGTGAGATACATACACTTTTTTTGATCATATTTTCTATTCCACTATTCAATAAAAACCTTTGGGGATCAGTTAAATTGCAGGATAGTCTGTGTTGGTACGTGTGAGAGCCACCTTTCCAAGTTTTTGGGGTTCATCTCATACTTCTGAAGATTTGAGGGTGCTGCCTGTTCCAAACTCCTCCTACTCCTCATCCTGCCTTTAGGGGTACAAACAATAGTAATTGGGGCCTAGTGTGGTTCTGTATGTGTGAGATACATACACTTTTTTTGATCATATTTTCTATTCCGCTATTCAATAAAAACCTTTGGGGATCAATTAAATTGCGGGATACTCTGTGTTGGTACGTGTGAGATACACCTTTCCAAGTTTTTGGGGTTCATCTCATACTTCTGAAGATTTGAGGGTGCTGCCTGTTCCATACTCCTCCTACTCCTCATCCGGCCTTTAGGGGTACAAACAATAGTAATTGGGGCCTAGTGTGGTTCTGTACGTGTGAGATACATACACTTTTTTTGATCATATTTTCTATTCCGCTATTTAATCAAAACCTTTGGGTATAAACAATAAAATTGCGGGATAGTCTGTGTCGGTACGTGTGAGATACACCTTTCCAATTTTTGGGGCGCATCTCATACTGCCGAGGATTTGAGGGTGCTTCAGTCTGCCTCCTGCCTGTTCCGAACTCCTCCTATGCCTCATCCTGCCTTTAGGGTACAAAAAATTGTAATCGGGGCCTAGATTGTGTTTGTACGTGTGAGATACACCGTTTTGTAAAATTTGTCCTATTCCGCTATTCAATATACACCCTGTTTGAGTGTAAAAAATTAAATTGCGGGATAGTCTGTATCAGTACATGTGAGATACACCTTTTTAAATTTGTTTGGCTCATCTCCTTCCCCCGCCAAGGATTGCAGGGCGCTTCAGTTTGCCTCCTGTTCCCAACTCCTCCTACTCCTCTTCCTCATCCTCCCTTTAGGGTACAAAAAATTTTAATCAGGGCCTAGTCTGTGTTTGTACGTGTGAGATACACCGTTTTTTATCCTATTCCGCTATCCAATATACACCCTTTTGGGGTAAAAAACATTAAATTGCGGCATAGTTTGCATATTTGACTGTGAGATACACCCGTGCGATACTGTTGTTGTTTTGTTCCGCTATTCAATAAACACCTTTCTAGGGCAAGATCTTAAATTACAGAAATATGAGGAGACCATCAAATAGGGGCCGTGGCGCTGCTGGTAGAGCTCCTGTTGCAAGGAGAGGACGTGGTCGATCTGTGCCAGCTACATGCACAAGTGAAACACCTTCCTCAAGTGTTAGTAGGCGACAGAACCTGCAGCAGTATTTGGTAGGGCATCATACGCCTCTAGAAGTGATGAGGCCAGAACACAGAGAGGCGATAGTAGATTGGTTTGCTGCTGACAGTGCCTCCAGTTCCTTCACATTGTCTCCCACCCAGTCTACTGCAGAAAGGTCAGAGGTGGCACCTGCAGCCGATGTCCAACCGTCTTTCACCTCACCCCCTTGCAAATCAGGCAAGCAGTCTGAGCCCCAAGCCATACAGCAGTCTCTTGTTCTTTTTGAGGACTCTGTCAGCAGGGTTTCCCAGGGCCATCCACCTAGCCCTGCCCCAGAAGTGGAAGAGATTGAGTGCAGCGATGCCCAACCACTTATTTCTCAAGATGAGTACATGCAAGGACCATCGCAGCACGTCTCCGATGATGACGAAACGCAGGTGCCAACTGCTGCGGCGTTCAGCATTGTGGAGACCGACAAGGAGGGCATGGGTGAAGACTGGGTGGAAGATGATGTGGAGGACGATGAGGTCCTCGACCCCACATGGAATGAACGTCATGCAGGTGACCTGAGTAGTTTGGAGGAAGAGGCGGTGGTCACACAGAGCCACCAGCACAGCAGAAGAGGGAGCAGGGTGCAGAAGCGGAGCGGCCGTGCCCTAGACACTACGCCTGCTACTGCCCAACGCAGCAAGGGAACGAGCGCACCAAAGTCAGCTCAAAGGAGTTCTCTAGCGTGGAAGTTCTTTAGAAAATGTGCTGATGACAGGACACGAGTGGTTTGCACCCTGTGCAATCAGAGCCTGAAGCGAGGCATAAACCTTCTCAACCTGAGCACAACCTGCATGATCAGGCATCTAAGTGCAAAGCACGAGCTGCAGTGGAGTAGACACCTTCAAAACCAAGAAACGTCTCTGGCTCATCCTGCTTCCTCTTCTGCTGCAGTCTCGGCCGCTCCAGCCACATCTGTAGTGATACCGGCACCTGCCACCCCACAAACAGAGGATCCACCTGGGTCACCAACCATCTCCACAATGTCCCGTGGAAGCGTTCAGCTTTCCATCTCCCAAACACTTGAGAGGAAGTACCCCCCTACCCACCCGTGATCCCTGGCCCTGAATGCCAGCATTTCAAAATTCTTGGCCTTTGAAATGCTGTCATTCCGTCTGGTGGAGACGCACAGTTTTAAAAACCTTATGTCGGTGGCTGTCCCACAGTACGTCGTGCCCAGCCGCCACTACTTTTCCAGGCAAGCCATTCCTTCCCTGCACAACCAAGTGGGGGAAAAAATCAGTTGTGAACTGCGCAACGCCATCTGTGCCAAGGTCCACCTAACTACCGATACGTGGACCAGTAAGCATGGTCAGGGGCGTTATATCTCCCTAACGGCACACTGGGTAAATGCAGTGGCGGATGGGCCTGAGGCGGATAGCAATTTGGCGCATGTCCTTCCACCACCGAGGATTGCAGGGCGCTTCAGTTTGCCTCCTGTTCCTAACTCCTCCTACTCCGCTTCCTCATCCTCTACCGCCTCCTCATCCGGACAGCGTAACACCTTCACCACCAACTTCAGCACGGCCAGGGGTAAACGACAGCAGGCAGTTTTAAAACTTGCCTGTTTGGGGGACAAACCACACACCGCGCAGGAGTTGTGGAGGAGCATGGAACAGCAGACAAATGAGTGGTTGCTGCCAGCGAGCCTCAAGCCCGGCCTGGTGGTGTGCGATAACGGGCGAAATCTCATAGCAGCTCTGGGCCTAGCCGGTTTTGACGCACATCCCTTGCCTGGCGCATGTGCTGAATTTGGTGGTGCAGAGGTTCCTTAAAAACTACCCTGATATGTCAGAGCTGCTGCAGAAAGTGCGGGCCGTCTGTGCGCACTTTCGGCGTTCTCACCCTGCTGCTGCTCGCCTGTCAGCGCTGCAGCGTAACTTCGGCCTTCCCGCTCACCGCCTCATATGTGACGTGCCCACAAGGTGGAACTCCACCTTGCACATGCTGAAAAGACTGTGCGAGCAGCAGCAGGCCATAGTGGAGTTTCAGCTGCAGCACGCACGCGTGAGTCGCTCTGCGGAACAGCACCACTTCACCACCAATAACTGGGCCTCCATGCGAGACCTGTGTGCCTTGTTGCGCTGTTTTGAGTACTCCACCAACATGGCCAGTGCCGATGATGCCGTTCTCAGCTTAACTATCCCACTTCTATGCCTCCTTGAAAAAACAATTCGGGCGATGATGGAAGAGGATGTGGCACAGGATGAGGAGGAGGAGGAGGAGGATGAAGAGGTAACATTTCCAAGGCTTTCAGGGCAGTCATTCGCAAGGGGCTCCGAGGGTGGGTTCCTGCACACACAAATGCCAGGGACACAATTGTGGAGGATGAGGAGGAGGAGCTGGAGGAGGAGATGGAACCATGTTCACAGCAGGGTGGCACCCAGGCCAGCTCATGGCCATCACTGGTGCGTGGCTGGAGGGATACAGAGGACACGGACGATACACCTCCCACAGAGGACAGCCTTTCGTTGCCTCTGGGCAGCCTGGCACACATGAGCGATTACATGCTGCAGTGTCTCCACAACGACCGCCGAGTTGCCCACATTCTAACTTGTGCTGATTACTGGGTGGCCACGCTGCTGGATCCCCGTTACAAGGACAACGTACCGTCCTTAATTCACTCACTGGAGAGCGATCGCAAGATGCGCGAGTACAAGCGCACGCTGGTAGACACGATGCTGCTGGCATTCCCACCTGACAGCGGGGCTACAGTGGAAGCACAATGCAGAGGAGGAGGAAGAGGTCGCCAACGCAACCAGGGCACCGCCAGCACCTCAGAAGGCAGGATTAGCATGGCCGAAATGTGGAAAAGCTTTGTCAGCACGCCACAACAAACAGCAGCACCAGCAGCTCATATGGAACGTCTTAGCAGGAGGCAGCATTTCACCAACATGGTGGAGCAGTATGTGTGCACACGCCTAGACGTACTGAATGAGGGGTCTGCCCCCTTCAACTTCTGGGTCTCCAAGTTGGGCACATGGCCTGAGCTTGCCCTTTACGCTTTGGAAGTGCTGGCGTGCCCTGCAGCCAGTGTATTATCTGAACGGGTATTTAGCACGGCTGGGGGCGTTATCACAGACAAGCGCAGCCGCCTGTCCAGAGACAATGTGGACAAGCTCACGTTCATTAAAATGAACCAGGCATGGATCCCACGGGACTTTTCCGTACCTTGTGCAGAATATCGATGGATACCGCCCTTACCCTGCCATTGTTCCATTTTTGCTCTTTCTCACTCTTTTGGGGTGTACCCTCATTTAAAATTTGTGAAAAGAAGCAGTGTTGGCTACCTCGTCCTCCTCAGGGCCAGATTAACGTAGGGGCTATTGGAGCTGCAGCTCCAGGCCCCTACCTTTATATATCCCCCGGGATGGCCATATTCACTGTTACCGCTCTTCTGTCACTTGTAAACACAGAAGTCTGGCTTCTATGCTCGCTTCCCCAGGCAGCTCCCTCAGAACATCCCCACACAGCACGAAGGCCGGACAAGGAGGGACAGTTGCCGATGCATGGATGTGTTTATGGGCTTCAGAGACAGCATCCCATGTTGAATTAGGCATGCATGGCTGCACCCTTCCTCCTCTGGGTGCATGGCAAGGCACGGCCCTTAAGGCCCTTCAAAATCCTCAGCACCAAGCCCATGATGCTCTTAATCCGGCCCTGGTCCTCCTCCACCGCCGCTTCCACCTACACCGCCCATAGGTGTGCGCAGCCTATTGCATTAGGGTGTGCACCCCAAAGTTGAAATACACATGCATGTGTTTGCCTACATGTACATGGCCCTGATACATTACTCTCCCTGCTGGCAAAGAGAAATAGAGCAGAGCAGGTCCGAGGGAGATCTTTCCCATCTCCTCACTGGCAAACAGAGCGATAATGCTATGTGCCCTAGGTGATTAGGGTGTGCCCAGGCACAACCGGCACACCCTGTGCGCACGTCTATGAGACCGCCACATCCACCACCACCTCAACCTCCCTCCTACTCCATATGGGCCTCGTCCTTCAGAGATGAAGAACATTGTTTTATTTTTCTGTTTTTTTTTTGTTGTTTTAAGTTATTTCCCTATCCACATTTGTTTGCAGAGCACTTGCCATGCTCTTAACAACGTTTTGCTGCCATTTGCAGCACTCTAGCCCTTTCCATTGGTGTTTTAGAGCCATTTTAGTGCCTGAAAGTTCGGGTCCCCATTGACTTCAATGGGGTTCGGTGTCCGGGAAAAGTTCGGCAAAAGTCCGGGACACGGACCCGGACTTTTTTTTAAAGTTCGGCCGAACCCGCCGAACACGGACATCCAGGTGTCCGCTCAACTCTAGTTATAACCTGTTTTCAGCAAGTTGATAAAATAAATTTACAATGGGCCCATGTCACCTGCAAGGTATGGCTCTACAAGGCACCAACTTTGACACAAATACTGCATATGAAAGACTTGACACTTTCTAAATCATATATCTTTTACAAATTCCTTAAAGCGGAGTTCCGGCCACAGAAAAAACATTTCAATGAACATACCCCCGGGACAGTCAGCGCTAGTACAATCCACAATGCATAGCCTCTGATCTGTCCCGGTTCGCACTTACCTTTTGGAAGAAATACTTACTTTTAAAATTTCTTCTCCAGCGCTGCCATCTCAGGTGTGGGCAGCTTGAAGCCAGCACGATCCTCTTCTGCGTCCCCTTCTGTCCTCTTTGTTCCCACGATGCACTGCGCCGGCCCCGCCGTCACTTCCGGGTCTGCAGCGTCATCCCTGCACAGCTTGTGGGCATGCCCAGAAGCTGTTTAGCAAGGTATGACGCGCCTACACCGGAACTGACGTCCGGGCCGGTGCAGGCGCATTGATTCCTGGGAGCGATGACGTTCAGCTCCCAGGAATCATTGCAAAGCGGAAGTGACGGGCCGCGGCCGCCGAGGGAGGAAGTGGAAGAAAGGTGAGTATATTTTTCTGCAATTACAAGGTAAGTAAAAAAAAAAAAAATCGTAACTACCCATTTCTTTTTCAGGTGAGCTATAGCAAGCGGATGGCCCAAAATCGACTATGTCGATTTTGTGGCCGGAACTCCGCTTTAAGCAGGCCATACATTGATTGAAATTTGCCTAATTCAGCAGGGAACAGCCACATTTCTATCCATGCATGGGCTAGCTTGTTGTACAGAAGCACAAATAGAGCAAATAGAAGAAGAGAGCAAACAGAAGACATTCATTGTTAAGTTTAATTACACTTTAAATCCTAGACTTCATCAAGGCTCTAGCATTTGTCAGCCAAATGAAACTGTTCTTTCAATGCATGACGAAGGAAATAGGAAGACATTTTATGAAAGAGACAAGTATTGCTAAACAAGAGCATAAGGAATAAATACTCAATAAGAAGATGGAAGCTAAAATGACTAATGGACTGGTTTGAGATATCTCCATTCCAGACCTTTTGGAAAAGTTAGAAGACGGGTGGCATATGTACAAACATCCCAGGCTAGGAATGCTGTCTCGTAATGGCAAACATCGTTATTAAGGTAGTGGTTCCTCGTAAGGAAATCAATAATAGCCATTTTCAACATTTCCAGCAAGGAAATATATGGCTTTTAGAGGCAGGAGCTGTATACTGTATCTCATCTCAGACAAGCTGTCTACTAGGACTTGTACTGTGGCTTTAAATAATTGATGCTGTTTACATTTACAAATACATATTTCTTAGCTGATTAAAACTTTCGGGTTTTAGATGTATCTGACAGATATTTTTCACTTACTACATAGAACAAATTAACCCTGTGTCTGTACTGGCATGGAATGGTGTCATTCCTTTTCTGTGGAATACCAATGTGTAATGGCTCAGTGGTTACTAGCATGGTAGCTTTGCAGCACTGTGGTCATAGGTTCAACTCCTAGAAGGAACCAGACTAGTGGAATTTGAGACATGGGTTAGTTTTCCCTGAGGGGTGCTCTGTGTTTTTTCAATGCAATAATTCCCCATGTAGGCATAAGTGCCAGCTTACGCTTACTTTTCAAAAGCCAAATTAGTAGATTTAAAGTATAACTAAAGGCAATTTTTTTTTTTTGTTTTGGATAGAGCGGAGAGAGATTAGAACACCAGTCAGTTTTTGTATTGCTGTCTGTACCATAGATTCCACCTCTCTATTTGTCCATTTTACAGTTATCACTAAAAGTGAAAGAAAATTCAAAATTTTGGGTTGTCCCCAGAATAGTAATAAAGGGTAAATCTTTCAGTGGGGGCATTTCCTCCCACTTCCTTGTTTGACTATGGGACAGGAAATGAGGTGAAATTTCTCCAATGGAACACAGATGGCAAAAATCCTCCCTTACTCTATCTAAAATAAAATAAACAGTTGCATTTAGTTCTACTTTAAGGCGACAGACCCAAACTGAATTGATAAATCAGGTTTATATGGTTACTGTGAAATAGAATTGCATTCTTTCGCATTTTTGCCTTTAATTATACTTTAAATTGATTATTTTTGGTAAGAAAGTGACATAGAGGTTAGCTATTCCCTGGCCTTTACACAGCTATAATGGTGTCCCACTCTAATAATGTTCAGTAAAAGAAAACTACTGGTGAATCCCAAATCACAAAAGGGACACACTTGTTGAGGCTTTGTGAGAGAGAATAAAGGCAAAGCTACTGCAGGGAGTCACTGGGGACAGTCACGTAGGTGTTATGTATATGGACACTTGTGACCCTAAATAAACTGGGGTTGATTTATTAAAACTCAGTTGCAGCTGTGCATGGTATCCAATCGGTTTCTAACTTCAAGAAATGAGGAAAAGTTCAAGGAAAGGGCACACTGGCCTAGCGTAATTACAATACAAACAGCTTTATTAAAAGAAAGTACAAATTCATAGTCACAAACATAGATTTGACAAAGGCACATCAACACTAATGTTAAGGCATCGAGATTGTCGCATCACAGATATGAAGTCCTTACAGCGACTGGCTGGGGCGTTTCAAGGTCCCGTCTCTTTCTCAGAGCCTCAGAGGCGAGAAAATCTTCGACACATGCAAGAAACATGACTGTCCAGGTGACGTGACCCACTAACACATGAGTCACAGGACAGGACAAAGGACACAGGACAGGTAAAGAGTAGAACTATAGCCACAACTTTTTCATTTTAGATAAAGGGAGGCAGTGGCGCCTTGTGCATAATAATAATAAACCAACACCCCCCCCTCCGCGGGATGACCGTCTGACCTTCAAATCCACCCCCCCCACCCAGGACAGAAGGACTGCTGGCCAGCTGGACAGCCAGCATCCTTACCTCCTCCTTCCCACAGTGGCTGTGAGTCTCCTCCAGCCGTGCGTCTCCTCCCTCTTCCTGGCCGATGGCCAGGAAGATCGCTTCTCTTTTCAGCCAATCGGGAAAGGGGACTCACGACCTGCTTCCTGATTGGCTGGGAGGAGAATCAGTGTGATAATAGCGAATATTAATTTGCTATTGTCATACAACTGGGTGGGCTCAGGGCGCAGTGCTCTGCACCCCGAGTCCACCCTTTTTTGAAGCCTATTAGAGCCTCTGGCTCTAATCAGGTGCTTAAAAAAAAAAAGCCTATTGGAATCCATGCATCCGGCACCCCAGATGAAGATTAGGGGGCCGGATGCATGGATGGGGGTGCAGCGCCCCGCGCCCCCAATGGATGGGCCACCTATATAACCCCTTACCTATAATAACAGTTATAACCCCTGTCAGACTTTTTTTGCCATCTGGGTCCCATTACGGAGATTTTCCTTCACTTCCTGTCCCTTAGCCAAACAGGAAGTGAGAGAAAATCCCTGCAAATGAAGGGAATTTCTTGGGGACCCCTGGGTCAACAGAACTATTGTCCCCATTGGAATATTTCCATGCTATTACTTTTTTGGGCATTTTTGAGATTTTCTTTTACTTTCAATTTCAATAATAAACGTAAACAGGACCAATAGAGAGGATGAATCATTTTAACAGGGGCCCAGACAGCAATATAATCTGACAGATGTTGCCTTTAGTTATACTTTAAGCCAACCATTGCATGCTGCATTACAGAACACAGGCTACTACCAGACTGACAGAGGATGCTCTTCAACCAACCAGCCCAGTATAACTCATCACAAATTAGCTGGAGGAGGTGGTAACAACATCAGCCAATTAGAACAACCTTTCTGAAGCAAAGTGCTGCAGCTCACACAGCTAGTTCACACTAGTGGTTTGTTGACATTTTTGTTATTGTAATTCATTTTAATGGCACCCCTGTCAAACCCAGATGGCACCTTAGGGTGCAGTCGTACCCCATTAGAGAAAGGCTGTCCTAATGTATAATACATTTTTCCACACTCTGTCCTACAATAAGGAATAAATGTCTTGTTTTTAGGAATTATGCACCATGAGTGTAGTAGACCCTCTGTGTCACCAGTTGAAGCTAGACCCTAAAGAGAGCAGAAACTGCCTGATGTTCACCAGAGCACCCTACAAGGGATGATGGAAAGTCCCTAAGTTGTCACACTTGATTACTCTCAGAGTGGCAACAGCTGACAGCAGGCAAAAATAAAATGTGGTTCAAAATCGTCAGGCAAGGTCATGATCAAACAGGCAAAGGGGCAGACGGATGACAATAATTATCGAGAAACAGGCAAAAAGTCAGGACAGGTGGTTAACATGGACCACTGAGAAACAGGCAGAGGTCATCAATGGTTATCAGAACTTTAACAAAGACAGACACAGGTACAGTAGACTGGGGTATTTGCTCAGGCAACTTCCAAATGCACTGAACAGATTTAATTTGCTTTCCCAGACACAATCTCAGAGGATGTCGGAAGTGACCGCAACAGGGCCATCTTATCAAATGAGCACACTGGGAAGTGCCAATTGCCCGGGGGACCCCATCTGCCTAGCGACCCAGCCAAGCATTAGTCCCGATTACCGTGTGCATCCCGCCACCAAACTTAGCAGGTGGCAAGCGCCTGTCGGCCCTGCGCTGCTGTCAGGCCACTTGGGCCATGGAGGGGGAGCCCACAACTGCAGGAATGCCTGTCTGGTTCCACGGGAACAGGCACACACAGGACAGTCGAGTCGTAGACTCCCATCCGTGTGTGTGTTCACCAGACCCAACTGCCGAACTTGGAAGCTGTCATTAGCCTGGCACTGCTGTACCAATAAATATCGCCTTATCAATAATTTGTATTTTTATATACTTGTGGGTTATTGTGTAGGCAGGGCCCAGTGCACTGCATTGCCCGGGGGGCTTATAATGTTCTTAGATGGCACTGGACCACAACACTCCTTGTTATGAAACTGCACTGGAAATGCAAGACCATCTAAATATGTGGACAGTAAAAGACACAGTGCCTGTTTCTTCGGGAGTAGTTGCACACATTAACAGAAATCACGTATTGAACTTAGTTGCAAAAAAGCAAACTGATCTTGCAGAGACTTAGCTGGAACATGAGCTGTAAACAATGATACAGATTGGTTTTGGAGACTGCAAACTGTGACACTGTAGAAGTGAATCATATAGAGACCTTCTATTTTAAAAGGAAGCTATTGGGTTTTATGCTGGTTAAGTGGATGAGGAGCTTTTTCGTTTTTTTTTGGCCTGCCTCACCATGATCAGTCTGGTTATATTTCACCATGACCTGTCTGGTTATATTTTTTTGTTGAGCTGCCACCCCCGACTCTATAGAAGTCTTCGTTTTAATGCACTGCACAGATGATAGCCAACAAGTCTGAAACAGCTGTATACAGTTTGAAATAAACAGATTTACACAATTACGTATTGGGTATAGTATTTGTGCTATAAACTGGTGGATTTCGTTCTAGAAAGGAATAACTTACATGGCTTTGCCTACTATAACAACGATAAATAGGCGGGACCTAAGACGTATGACGTCAGCACGCTCTGTTACTACTATTCATGTGAGTGTAATACATTAAAAAAACATTGGTTTTAGTTATCTTTTTACACTATGGAGGCTTCTCTATTTTTATGAGAATATGTTCTACATACGCCTGTTGTATAGATCTTGGCCATTTGGTGACCAATTGAGTCCTGGAGTATCAGTGTCATTGGGGTGATTGGAGAGATCTGCATACCATATCTTTGAGCTTTCAAGACCTCTCTATAATATGAGGGTCTCTGATATCTGGTAAGCAGCTTGGTTTGAATGTCTGGGTGCCGAGTGCTGTCTTCCATCATATTTGAAGCTGGTCCACTGTTTCACCTTTATATGGACCTATTGGCATGAATTATCATCATAGTAGATTATTTATGGGCTCTTTGTCAAAAATTCTAACTAAAATAATTAGTTTAAAAAAATTCTAACTGCTGCATATTTGGAAATCTTAAATGATAAATACCCCCTTGCTTTGGGGATTTTGGGCAGAAGCTAAACATGTAGATACCTTCTGTTTCAAGAATGCTGTACTACACCATACTTAATTCAATATGAATTCATATATTTATGAATTCATAAATTCATATATTTACTCCAGGAAGCCCAATGACTGCTCATTTATTTATTGAGAACCCCACAAGGAACTTTTTTTCTACATTAAAGCGGAGTTCCACCCATTTTTTAATAGGTTGGATTACATAGATGTATGTAATCCCCTTTAAAACGGCTTTTACCAATGGAAACTTTTTTTTTTTTTGCTAGTAAATACCTTAATTTTTGCTTTATTCCTCCTCTCCTCACTTCCGAGTCTGATCGGTGATGACGTCATTCGGCGATTCGCAGTGTGTGCTGGGATGTATTCCATTCCAGAAATCTCGCATTATTGCCCAGGAGCTGAGCTGTACTGAGCCGCACCTGCCCCGCCTCCGCCCCGCCTCCTCTCAGTGAGTTGTACTGTATGCATTGTATTCAGGCCGTTCTCTGCCCCGCCTCCTCTCAGTGATCGAGGACTGAAAGCATTATATCCTCACTGAGCTCACTGAGAGGAGGCGGGGCAGAGCACGTCCTGAATACAATGCATACAGTACAACTCACTGAGAGGAGGCGGGGTGGAGGCGGGGCAGGTCACGGCCTCAATACACACAGTACAGATCAGCTCCTGGGTAATACTTCGAGATTTCTAGAATGGAATACATCCCAGCACACACTGCGAATCGCCGAATGACGTCATCGCCGATTGGACCCGGAAGTGAGGAGAGAAGGAGTAAAGCAGAAATTAAGGTATTTACTAGCAAAAAAAAAAAGTTTCCATTGGTAAAAGACGTTTTAAAGGGGATTACATAGATCTAAAGTCACGAAAATGGGTGGAACTCCACTTTTAATGACATTCCAAGGTCCGAATCTCTGAGTTTGTCCCACCGGATAATGCTGGACGAACTGCCAACCAGAGGAAAAGTACAAATTATACAGACAGAGAAGCATCATGCATAGACGAGCAGAGATCTAGGTAGGAAGTGTTAAGACAAGTTACAGGCAGAAGGCCAATGCTAATGGTAGATTACATGAGAAGCCATAGATTAGGCCAACGTCATAATTAGCTGGTAGGATAAAAGTAGAACAGAATATGAAAGTACCAAAGGAACCTTGACCCAATTCAGTCAAATTACCCATTCTGTGGAGTTTGGTGTAGTCTACCTGACTACTTTTTGAGTTTTACTACTGGTGATATGGAAGATCTAGTCTATGGCAGTTTATCAATTGCACAGAATTGAAAGCATCTAGGGTATTAATAACTTTGTATTCAACAATGTCAACTGAGGATCTAAAAATACATTCAAAATTTGCATATGCAGAAACGTATCATGGCCCCACAATGCATAATTCATACTTGCCACTTATTGCCATCACAATCTGTGTACATCACATGGGCGATGACTGTGTTGTGTTACCTGTCAGCATTGTAAAAAATTGCTGATATTATTGTAATTAATAGTTTAGTCTGCGGAAAAGCTGCTGCGGGTAGGTTTGCCTTCTACAGATCCTTAGCTGGAACATAATTTCCACAGATTGGAAGGTTTAGATTCATTTCGAAAACTGCTTCATCTTACAAGGTCACACTCGATACAGCTTGCATCGCCATGTCAGGGAAACATCTGCTTGCGAGTGGCTGCCGCTAGTAAATTTGCTTTACTTTGAAATCTAAAATTATTTTAGTTGGAAAAATGATGACACTCTCATTAAACAGCTATTAACTTATGTTTCTTTGCTAGATTCTGTGTTATTCGTTTTTAACTTACTGCTCTGGTCATAATTTCTCAAACCTCAGCACTTAAGTGATAAAAATTGCGAGCCCACAGCAAATGGAGGCTCGACGGGAGCTGTCACACTTTTTTTTGCAAAACGCGTAAACAGATTTTCCCTGGGAAATAACAAATGTTTCAGAATAATGTTGTGAGTGCTTTTCTTTTTTTAATTTATGCTAATAATGTAGTCAATTTAGGTTTTAATTGTGTTACTTTAAAGTGTTACGCCACCTGTCTGACACTCTTAATATTGTAAGGCAGGATATTGCAAGTTTTATCTAGAAATTGTTTTTTGCACTCTATTGATCTGCTATTCTGACTTATTCATTGTCAGAACTTGCCGTATGTGAGGCTAGTTCTCTCTAAACATAAGCTTGGGTGCACTGGCTGTTCTCAGGTGTAGACAGACCAGTAGTACCCCTGCACTCCTGAATTGGTAAGAAGGTCTACCCCCGGTTCTTCCCAGAATTTACAGCTGAAGCCCACACCAGGAAGCTCATATCCAGGGGGCATTGGCTCTCTACCTTCTGAGCTACCTCTGTGTGGCATTGGCCTAAAACAAATTCTAGTAAGAGGAACCAGTGAGCGCTGCAGAGGAGCAGAGTGCTCTTAGTAAACTGGTAAAATGTTCTTTGGACCGCTATTTATCAGTAATCAAATATTTGCTTGGAGAAGAAAATATTAAACTCCACTCCACTGAATCTTTGATGGTGTGAATTTTTATTACTCATTCATATCTCATTAGAAAACACTAGTATTTTTTTTAATAAGTACAGTTTATAATAATAAAAATATATTATTGGACTAAAAGTACTTTTTTTTTTTCTTGTGTCGTAGTTTCATTGCTGCATTTCCTATGAAAGTTTGTAAATGCTCCTTCTATAGGTTATGTTCTTATTAGGCAAAGCAATATTTACAAACCAGGCGCTCCTGGGATGCTTGTAGGGTGGAGGGATAGAAGTAAGCCTGTGAGGCTCCCCAGCGGTTGTTCTGCTGTTAGCCAACTAATGGCTCAGTAAAGAGATTCGCACCCAGGGCAGCCATAGGAAAAATTCCAGTCCAGAAGTCAAAGCAATAATCACAAATCTGACGTTCCTGGGGTGCCTTTAGGGTGGAGGGATAGAAATAAGCCTGTGAGGCTCCCCAGCGTTTTTTCGACTGCTAGCCAACGAGCATAGGAAGGGTGCTGATATGGATAAAAGTACATGAGGAAGGCAGCGCAAGAACCACACCGGGATGCAATGGATAAGGAAGTCAGGTGAACATCCAGTATAGAAAGGGTCAACAGTTTATTGGTATTGATAACCGAAAAACAAAGTACATAAAATGCTTACATCCCCCTGGGCTGGAGTGGACAAGTGCACCTGGCAGCAAGCAACACGAGTGCGAGGAGGTCAGTCTCCCAGGACTGCTGAGCAGTGTGTGCACAAAGCCAGAAACCAGCCGGCGTGAGGATGAAAGGACTCCGCTGTAGTTCCGTAGCGGTGACATCAGCCGGACAAGCGCCACTTGATAACGCGCATAGCGCGAAACATGTAGTCATGGCAACCATATAGCTTGTGGTCCACCCTGGTTCCTGGTACTTCCCCGCAAGTGGCGCCTGTCCAGCTGATGTCACCGCTAGGGAACTACAGCAGAGTCCTTTCATCCTCGCGCCGGCTGGTTTCCGGCTTAGTGCACACACTGCTCAGCACTGCAGTCCTGGGAGACTGACCTCCTCGCACTCGTGTTGCTTGCTGCCAGGTGCCCTTGTCCACTCCAGCCCAGGGGGATGTAAGCATTTTATGTACTTTGTTTTTCGGTTATCAATACCAATAAACTGTTAACCCTTTCTATACTGGATGTGCACCTGACTTCCCTATCCATTGCATCCCGGTGTGGTTCATGCGCTGCCTTCCTCATGTAATTTTATGTTCTTATTAGGGAATATGATATGATTTGTAATGCTAGGAGGTTTAAGGAGTTAGGAGTGGCAGGCAGACCTGGAAAAAGAATTGATTCAACCTAATATGAGATGTGATTTTCTTTTTCTTTTTCCTTCCACAAGAGGTCTGTAGCTGGTAAACTGATAGCATAGTACTTTGGGAGTGATCCTGTCACTTTAGTAAATTGATCCAGAAAAGCATACCCTTGTAAAGAAGAATGTATATACTGTACAGGACAGCAAAATGGGTCCTGGACAGGAGACATATTGTTATTTCGGTTATGGTCCATTTAAGGAGGATGTCTTGAATACAATTTTCGAGTATTCAGAGGTTCTCACCTATGCTGGGCGAGTGGTTAAGGAGAAGATTAACTTACAGTGCTCTCAGGTTTGGTAAGTCCTCATTTGAGACCCAGAATTCGGAGGCTCAGTGAGATTTTGGGTGGGAAATAGCTCCCAAACCCTGATTACAGGGACTTTGGTACTGAAGGGGTTATCTCACTTGCAAAAGAGGCTTTGAAGGAACAGGGAGCTGTCAAGAGGTGTCTGGGATGTGGAATGTATAGCAGGACACATTTAGGAGTCATAGTGGTGAACTGCTTATGACTGAGAATAATAAAAGATTGCTTGCTGTATGTGGTGCATACTAGCACATTTTGGCTAAACCACCTAGGGGCTCATTTATTTAGAGTAAAAAGCTTTTTTTAATTTAATACTGCTTTCAGTCTTGTCAGGTGAAATAAAAAATAAAAAAAAGAGGTGGAGCCATCACATCTAGGAGCTAGTAAACTATAATACACAATATTTTATGTAGAGGGCATGAGAAGAGAGATCCCCCCCCACTGCTTGAGCCAAAAAGAAGAGCGGCTCTGTGCTCCCGCTCGCTCCCCCTCCCTCCTCCTGTCAGTGAGAGAGGTCCAGAGCAGCTGTAATAAAGACAGGGGAGGACCACGGTGGGCTCTACACAAACCCTGCTTGCCGCCTGCCCATTACTTCTTCATCCACCCTTCCTGACCATAGAGAAATGATTAATCAGGAAGCAGAAGGAAAGGGGGCCAATCAGCAGGCAGCCAAAATAATCTTGGGATGTGTAATCTCAATCAATAGGCAGTCCATAGGAATTAATAGGGCATGGACTACAGCCCCAGAATGCAGCAGGGGAGTGATAGCCTGACTCCGTGAAAGAAGGAGCCAGTGTGGTGGGAGAGAGAAAGAGAGGACCACGTGACCAGCTGCAGTAGAAAGGGGCTCTCCCCCTTGCATGTTGTGTTGAGACATGGCGGCCTGTGCAAAGTAGTGGCCCTTCCCGCCAGCAAGCTCCAGTACTGGGTGCAGATCTACTGCCACAGGCACTTCATCGGCTGTGTGGCTACTCTGGGCCACCTTCTTATATGCCCACGTGGATGCCACTGAATCCCTGGGTCTTTAGGTTGCCAGTTGGGTATCCCTCATTCAGGCTGCAGATCTTTCAAGAGCCTGTTCTGGACATCCATTCTCCATGAGCTTTGGTATCTCCAGGATTGGTGAGCGGGCAGAAGCCCACCTTTAACCTTACATTCAAAGACACTGCATGCAGACACCTTTACCGCCCCCCCCCCCTTCTTTTTTTCTACATCAAAGGTCTTTCACTGTTTAAAGCGGTTGTAAACCCTATAAAAAAAAAAAATAAAAAAAAAAAAACCTGCAAGACAAAGGCATAATGAGCTAGTATGCATCGCATACTAGCCCATTATGTTTAACTTACCTTAAAACGAAGCCCCGACACGGACCCCCGGACATCGATGCGGGCGCTGCCATGATCCCTCGTCGTCTCTTCCGGGTTCGGCGGCTCCGGCGCGCTGATTGGCCGGAAGAGACGGCTCCAGCACGCTGATTGGCCGGAGCCGCGATGACGTCACTCCCGCGCATGCGCGCGGGAGTGATTTTTCCGGCAAGCTCCCGGCAACTTAATTGAAGGTCCCCCCGGACCTTCAGAGCGCATGCGCCGCTCGCGTGAGCGGCTGCATGCACTGTAAATATCTCCTAAACCGTGCCGGTTTAGGAGATATTATTTGTACCTACAGGTAAGCCTTATTATAGGCTTACCTGTAGGTAAAAGTGTCAAAAAGCGGGATACAACCGCTTTAACTTTGTTGGGAACCATTTCACAGCATCTTCTTTGGACCCCTTCATAGTTAGCTGAAGATCTCCAACACCCTTACTTCAAGGACTCCTTTATTTAAAGGAATTACCCAAAGAATCTGTTACCGATAGAATTGTTCAAAGTGTAGTACCTGTTCAGCTTAAAAGGGGAACTCTTACTCAGGTTTCACATATTGTGTAATGCTTCAATTATGTGCTCCAGAATTTCCATTTTTGAATGTTTATATACAGTTTTTCCCTTCAGGCTTGCTGTTTAATGCAGATGGGAGACTATTGGATCTAAAAACAAAAAAAAAAACACATATATGTGTCAGATGCTGGGAATGGTATGTGAGTGGTACCTAAACCCAAAATCAGAGAAGTGCTTCCAAAAGCCAAACTAGCAAAAACACCACAAAGAATATAGCACTTGCAAGGGCTACCAAACACAAAACTTTTTTTAATTATATATATATATATATATATATATATATATATATATATATATATATATATATATATGAACAATTTTTCCACCCAAGCCATATATACTGGCTTGAGTGACATAATTGTTATATTTCTTTGGTTGGGCTGAGGCTTGGGCTCCACACAGGACCTAATCAATCAAATCCTGGTGGGGGAGCAGGGGTGAATTTTGGAGAGGGGAGATAGAGGGTAGAGGGGGTAGGGTGGGTGCTGGGGTGCTGAAGGAGTGGTGGGGGGGGGGGGAGTGTTTCCTGCTAATGATGGGGGGGGGGTGGCTCCTGTGCTGTGTTTTTGATTATATACGTCCAATAAAATATTTTTTGTGTTTGATAGCCTTTTTATAGTCTATGAGATCTTAAGAGGGTGGAGCAGGGGTAGATTTAGGAGGAGATAGGGTACCTGGGTATAGGGAGTGGGGTGGGTGCTGTGGTGCAATGGAAGTTTGTGGGGGTGGGGGTTCAGTGGAGGGGGGTGTTCCCCACTAATGATGTGGGGTTGGCTGGCTTTTGTGCTGAGTTTTTGATTATATACAGTATCTTACAAAAGTGAGTACATCCCTCACATTTTTGTAAATATTTTATTCTATCTTTTCATGTGACAACACTGAAGAAATTACACTTTGCTACAATGTAAAGTAGTGAGTGTACAGCTTGTATAACAGTGTCAATTTGCTGTCCCCTCAAAATAACTCAACACACAGCCATTAATGTCTAAACCACTGGCAACAAAAGTGAGTAAACCCCTAAGTGAAAATGTCCAAATTGGGCCCAATTAGCCATTTTTCCTCCCCAGTGTCATGTGACTCATTAGTGTTACAAGGTCTCAGGTGTGAATGGGGAGCAAGTGTGTTAAATTTGGTGTTATCGCTCTCACTCTCTCATACTGGTCACTGGAAGTTCAACATGGCACCTCATGGCAAAGAACTCTCTGAGGATCTTAAAAAAAGAATTGTTGCTCTACATAAATATGGCCTAGGCTATAAGAAGATCGCCAAGACCCTCAAACTGAGCTGCAGCATGGTGGCCAAGACCATACAGAGGTTTAACAAGGCAGGTTCCACTCAGAACAGACCTCGCCATGGTTGACTAAAGAAGCTGAGTGCACGTTCTCAGCGTCATACCCAGAGGTTGTCTTTGGGAAATAGACATTTGAGTGCTGCCAGCATTGCTGCAGAGGTTGAAGGGGTGGGGAGTGCTCAGACCATACGCCGCACACTGCACCAAATTGGTCTGCATGGCTGTCATCCCAGAAGGAAGCCTCTTATAAAGATAATGCACAAGAAAGCCCACAAACAGTTTGCTGAAGACAAGCAGACTAAGGACATGGATTATTGGAACCATGTCCTGTGGTCTGATGAGAACAAGATAAATGTATTTGGTTCAAATGGTGTCAAGCATGTGTAGTGACAACCTGATGAGGAGTACAAAGACAAGTGTGTCTTGCCCTACAGTAAAGCATGGTGGTGGGATTGTCATGGTCTGAGGCTGCATGAGTGCTGCCAGCACTGGGGAGCTACAGTTCATTGAGAGAACCATGAATGCCAACATGTACTGTGACATACTGAAGCAGAGCACAATTCCCTCCCTTTGGAGACTGGGCCACAGGACAGTATTCCAACAAGATAACGACCCCAAACACACCTCCAAGATGACCGCTGCCTTGCTAAAGAAGCTGAGGGTAAAGGTAATGGACTTGCCAAGCATGTCTCCAGACCTAAACCCTATTAAGCATCTGTGGGGCATCCTCAAACTGAAGTTTTGATGTTATCATGAAGGAGTGGAAGAGGACTCCAGTGGCAACCTGTGAAGCTCTGGTGAACTCCATGCCCAAGAGGGTTAAGGCAGTGCTGAAAAATAATGGTGGGCACACAAAATATTGACACTTTTGGCCAAATTTGGACATTTTCACTTAGGGGTGTGCTCACTTTTGTTGCCAGTGGTTTAGACATTAATGGCTGTGTGTTGAGTTATTTTGAGGGGACAGCAAATTTACACTGTTATACAAGCTGTACACTCACTACTTTACATTGTAGCAAAGTGTCATTTCTTCAGTGTTGTCACATGAAAAGATATAATAAAATATTATAAAATGTGAAGGGTGTACTCACTTTTGTGTGATACTGTAGATCCAATAAAATAATTGTTGTGTTTGGTAGCCTTTGTGTAAGTGCTGTATCCTTTGTGGTGTTTTTGCTAGACTATTGGATCTAGCCACAATTTATGCAATGGCTAATTTGCTGTCAACGCAGAAGCACAAGGCGGTCAGAGAGAGGAATTATTATTGGTTATAAATAAGTACATTCCATTTTCTATCAAAGACAGCATCCGAAAGCAAAAAGTCATTATATACTGTATATTCATGGCTGAAGGTTTTCTGCTCCATTTTCTCTCTTAAAGCAAACTGAAAAAAAAAAAAGAAAGAAATATGATGCCATTGCTGACCTCTTTCTAAAAAATGCTAGTTGCCTGGCTAACTGAGGTTTTAGCACTTAACATAGTAGCTCAATACCTTTAATTTCAGCGGGAGAGGTCAGCAATGGTAGCCTGTGTATTATTCAATATGGATTTACTTTAATTCTGCCATGCTCTTCAAACTTCCCGACAGTCTCTAAACCTTGCAGAATCTTGGCATTAGCCACTCATCAAAAGTCAATATACGCACAGTCCCTTGCTCTCTCTCTATCCCATTCCAAGAAAACTTTTTTTTTTCTTGAGTTTTCAACCACATGGAAATTTCAAGCGACATTTTCAAGCAGACTGTATTATGCATATGAAGCATTTTGAACCGATGCCACTGAGTTAGAATAATTTTAGCTGGTGTTAGTAGAATTGCATTCACCTTTGTTATTATTTCAAAGAGGATTAAATTATTCTGTGCATGCTCAAATGACATGACACTGCAGAAAAGAAATAGGCGACAGTCTTATTAAAACTTTGGCCGTGCCGTTACCCATTAACACACGTTGGCCTGGGGAGAGGGGGGGGGGGGGGGGGGTTTGGGCGGTGAATGTTGGTTTTCAAATATTAAAAATAGAAAATGAAAAATTGGTAGGACTACAAGAACAAATGACAGACTTGATGTTGGCACATGAAGAAGGGAATGAAAAAAAGTGGATTATTTACATGGGAACGTACTAAATGATGGTTTTAATGATGCTGTATTGAAAAATACACATTTTATTTTGGCTTACCTTAACCACTTTCAGACCGGAGGATTTGGCTGCTCACAGACCAGGCCCTATTTTGCGATTCGGCACTGCGTGATTTTAACGGACAATTGTGCGACGCTGTACCAAAACAAAATTGACGACTTTTTTTTCCCACAAACAGAGCTTTCTTTTGGTTGTATTTAATCACCTGTGCGATTTTTATTTTTTGCGCTATAAACAAAAAACAAGCGGCATTTTTGAAAAAATAACAATATTTTTCACATTTTTTTATATGAAATTCTCAAAAAAAAATGTAAAAATCTAAATGTTTTAACATTTTAGGCCAATTTGTTTTCTGCTACATATTTTTGGTAAAAAAAAAATTGCAATAAGCGTATTTTGATTGGTTTGCCCAAAAGTTATTGCGTTTACTAACTACAGGAAAGATTTATGTCATTTTTATTGTTTTTTTTTAACTGGTAATGGCGGCGATCTGGGTTTTTTGCGGGACTGCGACATTGGGGCCGACAGATCTGACCCCTGACTGACATTTTTGACACTTTTGGGGATACCAGCGACATTACTACAGTAATCAGTGCTATAAATATGCACTGTTACTGTAAAAATGATACTGGCAGGGAAGGGGTTAACTTTACTGGTGATCAAGGGGTTAAGTGTGTCCCTAGGGGCGTGATTCTAACTGTCAGGGGCGTGGCTTGTGAAGTAATCCCAGAGACATGCGATCCTATACAGCAGGATCACATAGACTTTGTCATTACTTCAGGGAGAATGACAGACGGCTGTGTTTACATCAGCCGTCTGTTTTTCTCCCTCTGCTGCGGGAGATCGTGATTGATCGGCAGCCATCGAAGCCGCCGGTCACACGCGCTGGCTCCCCAGGGAACGAGCAGGGGTGGGAGCACGCCGCCGGCGGTACACGCTCGCCCCCTACAGCCTCCTGAGCGAGCGACGTAGTACTACATCACTTTGCCCAGGAGCAGCTACCTACCGCAGTAAAACTGCGGCGGGCGGTCGTTATGTGGTTAAAGTGGAACTTCACTCTCCCCATTCACTCTCTCAACATTTTTAATTCTTATACTGCTAGTAATATGGAAACGATAGGTATATTATATTTACTTGTTTTAAACTTTTTTGTATATTTCTTCAGTTACTTCCTTTTTTCTATGCCTAGGCAAACGATGCCATACATCCCAAGACTCTTCAAGAGAGGAGGAGGGGTTTTCTCATCCTCCTGTCTGCATGTCTAAGCTATGAGCAGATAAATCCAGGAAGTAAATGCTACATGAATCATCTGACCTTACTCAAGATAGCTACGGCCAGAAATGCTAGGGGTTGTTCTTTTTTTTTTTTTCTAAGTGATTATTTTTTGAGCATGAAGACATGAATGGATTGAGGAGTTTGCTTTCAACATTAATAATGAAAAAATAGCGTTTTTTGGTATTTCTCCTTTATGGGGGCATGGGAGGGGTGTGTGTCCTATATGCCTACATACTGATGTAGCCAAGTGAAGAAATCGCTTCCAGCATAGTTAAGGCTGACATACTGTTCCTTTAAGTTTGTTGCTTATTGTGGGTTTTTCCTGAAAGAGTGGCGTGTTGGATTGTGGGAGATGTGGTCCAAAGAAGGACGAAGACTGTGGAAAGTGGGCTGGATTGAACTATACTCCCAGGGAGCTGCAGGTTCTGTGGAGGATTATGGGAGAGTCTATAAATAATGGGCGGGGCCGGATGTTTGCTCTATTGCCTGGGGTGTGGAAGAGTGGGAGAACTGCTGCGGAGAGAAGAGCGAGCAAAGGGTGTGGCCTAGTGCGGAGACACCTTGGAGAGGTGGCGGACACCACAGAGGAGTGACCGGCCTGGTGCGGAGGACTGCCAGAAAAGAGGCCGGAGGATTGGGTGAGAGATACCTAATTATAGTGAGCGCAGAGAGAAAGGGCCTGTGACGCAGCACAGACACAGGAAGAACCTCAATATAGCGGAGTGGTTGCCATAGGACACTCTTTATATAGTGTGTGGCTATCCGGGAGGACGCATTTGTATACATACAGCGATTTATACTGATTTCATCTTAGACGGAATCTGGATTACAGATACCCCCTTTTTCTCTTTGAATTACAAATACCATTGATGGAACGGTTAGGGCCCCTACTGCCGGTGAAGATTAGCAAGGCCTTGCCAGGAAGAGACTCATTTAATTTGTAGATAAGGGGGCCCCCTATAGGTGACGGAGTGCATTCTTTCGAGTTATATTTAAGATTGAAATGTATTCCATTGATATATATATATATATATATATATATATATATATATATATATATATACAGTATATGCAGCTGAGTTAGTTAGATCTAATTGCTTTATCTATAATTAATATAGAGTCAAACATCTGATTGTCACTCTCATACATTTATAAGAGAAATTGCATTGTTATTGCATTCAAATCCATATACTTCTTCAGTTAGATATTGTTCCATCTATTCATAGTATGTACTATTGTTAAAAGAGATTCTGAGTCTTGGGCTTCACAGTGATTCTGAGACTTGAAGATTCAGAATCTCACTTTTGCTCTTTTTGCTGATATTTCCTGTTGTGTTGAAACTATATCTGTTTATTTCCTTCTCAAGTCAGTAAACTGATATATTGATATTCAAGTGACATTTTTGTTTCTCTGAACTACCATGTCAGAACCAATAGTGTCTAGGGGGTTGGAGGTGCCTCAGGGTCAAGTGTGGAGGAAACAGCCCCGTGCTACACTAATATATGTCCCTTGTTCCTATCTCAAAAAGTTGGCAGGTACTGTATGTTTTATATGTGCCTGCTGTACCATGTAGAAGGCTCCAGTCCCTTTGCTTTCCTATTAAAAACTGACCACACTAACCAGGAGAGTACAGCGTGGTCAGTTCTCTAGCTGTGCTAGGAACTCAGCCTGCTCTCCTCCAATTAACAGACTTGTCCCTGACAACCCCCCCCCCCCTCTGCACAGCCATTCATTGGGGAGCTCAGTGTACTGTTGCTTCTCCTCCCCCCAGCTCTTATGCAGCTGAGAACATAGTGAATGTGATCACTTATAAAAAAGAGAAAAACTGGTATTTATAATGTTTATTTTATATCTATACACAAAGGTTTTGCATTTCATTTCAACTTTAAACTGAATGGATTGGTTTACAAGGTGATCATTTACAATGAGTTTACCAATGAATAACTAGCTTTTTTTTTTCTTTTTTTTTTCTTTTTTAGTAAGGAGCAAGTTTCCAGCACACTTACCAGCTAGTTATCAAAACAAATTCTATACTGTGAATAATGTCCCAAGAGTGGGTGCCAAGAATATTTGGGCCTGCTGGTGACAGTCATAGCCAAAGTATCCCACATACATCAATCCTGCACTGTCGCCAACAGTTGGTATAAAAAGGTGCACGCCAATTATAGCCCTGTACAAGTCCAAATGAAAAAAAAAAAAAAGCCAACATCCTATCTTACAGTTGTCCGTGCCAACACTGGGGAAAATGACCCTCCCTTAATGACATAGTGTCACAAGGACAAGCAGTAGTAGGATATATTTCTGATGGGTACAGAGATGCCAACAAAGGCACATTTATTTAGTACATTTCAGAAGGCTTAGACCTTTTGTCAGGTTTTTATTGCTCTCTGTGTCTTTCATTTTTTTTTTTCAATAAATTAATTGGTTGTTTCTTTTTTATACCTTTTGTTACATCCCAGTGCTGTTGATCTCTTGAGGTCTCTTTTTGCAGTCATTCTTTATATGCACCCCAACAATGATTGCATTGAGAAAGTCATGTGATTAGTGATGCAATGCGTCGGGAGAAACCAGGTGACGTCACTTCCGGTTACGGCCGCAACCGGAAGTCCCCTTCCTACACACCGCAAACTGCGGCTACTTGCTGTCCTCTGCTTTATTGTAAGTTTTTACTTGTTTTTTCACAATACATAATATAAATAAGGTTTAAGACCTTAAATGGGACCTAGAATTTCAGGAGTTCAAAGAGTTTTTGGAGGAAAGAACCTCCAAACCCTAATTGTAGAACTTGAAGAGTCCTGAAGGTTTACTTTACTTGGGTGCATCAGAGTCAAGAAAAGGAGGAGGGAATAGTCAGCACCTGTCAGTGACAGAGAGCAAGACACACCTGAATGAGCAGGGGGGACTGGCTTGGGACTAAGCCAAGGCTGCTGAACTGTAAAAGCCTCCTTTGTAGGACCCCCTGAAACAGACAGGAAACCCCAAACCCCAGTGTGGGACAGGTGTAACGGAGGTAAGCCATTCTCTTGTTTTTCATTTTTCTTGAACTGTTTTGTGTTTAATTGCTGAAAAAAGCAGTTTTGTTTTTTGACCATGATTTGAACCAAGGACCCCAGTGCTACAGGGCACCTGCATAAGAAGTGAAAGTGTGTGTGTCTGTGTGTATATATAATCATTTTTTTGGTTTCCCCTGAATAGAGCTGCCCTTTAAAAGAAAATATAAGGCTCACATTAGTCAGGATCACACTGTGTAAAGGGAATTGGAACCTCTGCTGTTAGCTGAAAGATGAGATTACATATATCATTTCTCGATGAGGTTGCAGTTACATTAGCTATTTCTTGACAGTCCAAGGCATTGCAATGCTCTGTAACCCTGTATGACGCAGTATTGTTGGAGCAATGGCTTCATTTAGCAGAAGCTTCTACTAACCAAATTCGAAAGTCACAAAAATGCACTGTTATACAATCTGTAGCAAGATATACGTCTCCAGCAAGGCTCTACCAGCACAAATATCCAGCGCCTGGGTGTATTAATAAAAATGCTGAGCCACGGTTAAGCAAGGACATGGTTCTCTAGGACTTTCTCTCCAGGTTCTGTGATTGTTGCTGATACAGAATAGATTTGATTGCCGTTATAAATTTGCTGTCACGGATTTAAAGGGTGTGTCCCACTAAAATATATGTATATACAGTACATATATATATATATATATATATATATATATATATATATATATATATATATATATATTATACACCCATCAGCAATAACTTTATGACCACCCACTTAATATTGAGTAGGTCCTCCTTTTGCCACCAAATCAGCCCTGATCCATTGAGGCATGGATGTCATTAGACCTCTGAAGGTATGCTGTGGTATCTGGCACCAAGCCATCAGTAGCAGATCCTTTAAGTCCTGTAAGTTGTAAGGTGGGGCCACCGGGATTGGACTTGTTTTTCCAGCACATCCCACAGATGCTAAATTGGAATGAGATCTGGAGAATTTGCAGCCCAAGTCAACACCTTAACCACTTTACCACCGGAGGATTTTGCTGTCTTACGTCCAGGCCACTTTTTGCGATTCGGCACTGTGCGACTTTAACTGAAAATTGCACGGTCGTGCGACGCCGTACCCAAACGAAATTTACGTCCTTTTTTCCCCACAAATAGTGCTTTCTTTTGGTGGTATTTGATCACCTGTGCGATTTTTACTTTTTGCGCTATAAACAAAAAAATAGCGTTTATTTTGAAAAAATAACAATATTTTTCACATTTTTTTATATGAAATTCCCCCCCAAAAAATGAAAAAAATCTAATTTTTTTTAATTTTTTGGCCAATTTGTTTTCTGCTACATATGTTTGGTAAAAAAAATCATGATAAGCGTATTTTGATTGGTTTGCGCAAAAGTTATTGCGTTTACTAACTACTGGAAAGATTTCTGTCATTTTTGGTGTTTTTTTTTAACGCGTAATAGCGGCGATCTGCGATTTTTTTTGCGGGACTGCGACATTGCAGCGGACAGATCGGTCCCTTGACTGACATTTTTGACACTTTTGGGGGTACCAGTGACATTACTGCAGTAATCAGTGCTATATATATGCACTGTTACTGTAAAAATGACACTGGCAGGGAAGGGGTTAATTTTATTGGAGAGGGAGGGGTTAATGTATGCCTGGTGCTTACCAACGTGTGTGGGGGGAGGTGACTGAATGACACAGGGACAGATCGCATATGTCCTGATTAAAGAGACTACTGCCATCAGGGAATCCTGCTTCCATGAAGGGGTTAATTGGTCAGAAACAATGTATAGGTAGATGGTACGTGTCAAGTAAAATCTGCATTAATGGCAGGACCCAGAGTTTCCCAGCAAATTGTTGCCCAAAGTATCACACTGCCTCCTTCGGCTTTCCCTTCTCCCATACTGCATCCTGGCGCCATCTCTTCCCCAGGTAAGTGATGCACACGCACCCAGCCAGCCACATGATGTAAAAGAAAACCTGAATCATCAGACCAGGACACCTCCATTCATTGCTCATGTAGTCCAGTTGTGATGCTCACATTCCCATTGTAGGTGCTTTTGACTGTGGACACAGATAAATTTGGGCACCCTGACTGGTCTGCGGCTACGCAGCCCCATATGCAATCAACTGTGATGCCATATATTTATGTTTTTAACACATTAGCTTCAGGGACAACATGTTCACTGCCATTGTAATGAGAAAATCATTGTTATTCATATAACCTGTCAGTGGTCTTAACCACAATGATTATTGTTTGCAGCTGTAGCCGCTTGCAAAAATCGCCATCAAAAACCCTACATGCTGGTTGTCAGAGGTGGGGTACTTGAGTCACATGACTTGACTTAAGTCAGACTTAAGTCACCAGTTTGAGGACTTGAGACTTGCTTGACTAAAATTAATAAAAGACTCGACTTGACTTTGACTTGGTATTCATGACTTGAGACTTGACTTTGACTTGAGACATATGACTCGAAATTACTTTTTTAAGTTATTAAATATTTGCATTTTCTCAAGATGTGTTAAAGCAAAATTAATATGTCTGTTATGTTTCTGACACCACAGTCACCTAAAACACCTCAGTGTGTTCTGATTTTTAGGACACTGGATGTTTAACAATGGAAATACTTAACATGTTTTTAGTGACTGTGGTGTTGATGACCGGAGGAAGGATTTTGAGCTGTTTGGGCATTCAAAGTGTTTCTTTAATATGCCAAGAAAAAAGCACTAAGCAGTTTAGTTAATGTTGAAAATAAAACAAAACCTTTCCTGAACACTGACTTCAAACCGATTTAAAGGTGAAAATTGGGGTAGATCAGTATTTTGACTTGATTTGTGACTTGACCAAAATAAAAGACTTGACTTGACTTGCTTGATTCTAGCAGGGACTCGACTTGACTTGCTTGCTTTTCGCCACAGTAACTTGGGACATGCTTGAGACTTGAAGGGTTAAGACTTGAGACTTGCTTGTGACTTGCACATGTGTGACTTACTCCCATGTCTGCTGGTTGTACCCTAGTCGATTAATGGATCGACTTGGGCAGAAAACCAGCCTGCCCATATATGGTTGGAATCTCAGAACCTTCTATGGCCAGCTTTAGATGATATGTGTCTTATTTTTCTCTGCTGATACCTGCCACTTCTCCAGGTACAAATCATTATTTTTTCTTAAATAGACAAAAGCAGACATCGCTTCCCATTTTTCATATTTATTATGAAATGCAATGTTTTGTGGAAGTTCTCCTTTAAGTTTTCTGGAAACAAATTTGTATCGAATTTTTATTCTTAACTAAGTTTTTCCCATGACTTTTGCCTTGTAATAGAAAAAGAAACCCCGCAAAGACAGTGTTTTCAGAAATATGTTATTTTCTGTCTAACAGGAAAATGTCTTTATTCCAGCAAAGATATTCAGACTTTTCCTTACTTTTTTTTTTTTTCTTTACTTGTAATAAACCTCTTTTACCTGAGCTGGTTCTCTCAACATGCTGAAAATGAACCGTAGATTAAAGATGTCTCTGAAAAGGAGTGCATAAAAGCAAGGGCCTGAACTTACCATCATTTCCTCATTATCCTCTGTTCCTTGGCAGCAAAATTAGATCATAAGCTCTTTAGGGCAAGGAGAGAAGGCGCTTTGGAAAAATTCAGAGCACGTTCTGCTGTAGCGGCACAGTATAAAGGCACCACAATGGTGAAAAGTTAACTTAGCATAAGGCTGACACTTCCAACTTTCTACAATTCCTGGGCCAAGCTGTGCCATAGAGCTTAGGAATGTCGTATTGAGACCCAAGGGTGAAGCATCTACCCTAGTGCAGATGTATTCCCAGTGGCGGATTATTCCTTTATAGTTGCAGGGCCTTGTTCAATTCTAGCTTGATTTTTTTTTTCCTTAAACTTAAAATGTCCAATAGTAGTTAAAGAGGGTCTTCACCCTATGAACAAAAAATTGAAAGTCAGCAGCTACAAATACTGTACTGCTGCTGACTTTTAATAAAAGGACACTTTCACACTCACCTTTCCAGAGAACCAATGCTGTCCTCACCCGAGCTGGTTCTTCACTGGTCTTAGTTTTACTGATGGCGGCATCTTTAGAGTGGGAAGCCGACTGTGACTTCTTGCCCAGTGATGTGTCCCCTGGTGACTCACAGCTGCAAGGCAAAGCACTGGTGCTTTCAAGCAGTGTTAATTTCGTCGACTAAAACCGAGTAAAAAGTTTTCGTCTACTAAATTAACACAATTTTAGTAGACTAAAATACGACTAAAACTAAAACAATTCAGATGACTAAAATACGACTAAAACTAAAATGGCATTTTAGTCTTAAGACTAAAATACGACTAAAACTAAAATGGCATTTTAGTCAAAAGTCTATAACTAAAACTAAATCGAAATTTGCTGCCAAAATTAACACTGGTGCATGCTCAAAGCTTAATACCATAAATAATAACATATTAGATTTTTCACTCCAGGACCAGCAGTAGTATATAACGAGTTTGGAAATTGTAGAGAAATGCTTAAATAATGCATTACAAATTACAATTGAACTACACATTCGATTATAGATTTAGTCGACTAAAATGTACTGGAGTTTTAGTCGACTAAATACAACTAAAACTAAAACACTTGCAGAAGACTAAAATGGGACTAAAACTAAAATGCAATTTTAGTCCTAAGACTAAGACTGAAACTAAATTGAAATTTGCTGCCAAAATTAACACTGCTTTCAAGGTTTAATGATACTCAGAATCTTTGAACCCACTGACTATGAGCCAATGGTGCCCCTTGGGGGTGCATAAGTTAGCTGCCCTGGGCTTACATAAGAATGCTGCAGAAAACAATGCTCACATCATTGTGGGTAGTGGACCACTGCATGAGCACTGTTCTCTTTAGCATTCAGGACTGGCCACCATAGGTTGGGAAAGGACCTGTGATATCATAAGACCCAACTAAAGACTCGGAAATGAAAGAATACATTACAATACAATATAATACATTACATTACTTCCAAAGTTGTATTCTGTCGTACAAGAATTTGCAAAACGTTAGTAACCTCTTCATGCCGGTCCAGGCATGTGGGTGGATCCCAATTCTATTGTTGCGATCTTGCCCGAGCCTGGACCAGCTCTGTGACATCAGCAGACAACAAACTTCAGTCTGCTGTCTGCTAAAAACAGGTAACAGGAGTGCAGAGCGGACTGCACTTCTGTGATCCACAGGAGAAGTACAACCAAACAAGCTTTGGCCATACTTGTCCTTTAAGATGGAGTAAAGGCACACAGAGACCAAGGAGAGTGGCAATGTTAATATTTGGCTAGCAAGAAGTAAGAAATAACAAGTAATAGGCAGTAGCAAGGTGTTTACTCAACAGTCCCATACATAAGAGCAACAGAGCCCTAACTCCACAAGAAACTCAGGTACAACAGTTCCCAGTAATGGTGGTGGAACTTTGGCACAGTCCCAGTACTTGAGAAGACGATCTAATATTGCTTACATTACCGGAGCAACGTCTGGTGAAGGGAGTGGCAGATAGGCAGAGCAGCAGTGTAGGCGCACTTAGTGGACTAATAGGAAGATCTTCGTCCTGGCTCTCTAGGGCAGTGGTCCTCAACCCTGGCCTACAGGGCCCACTAACAGGCCAGATTTTAGGTATTACCTTGGGGAGATGCAGACTAGAATACTGCAATCACTGAGCAACAAATGATATCACCTGGGATGTATTTCAGTTATCTTGCAAATCTGGCCTGTTAGTGGGCCCTGTAGGCCAGGGTTGAGGACCACTGCTCTAGGGTACCTAGCTGGCAGAGTCAGAGTTGGTGTCCCTGCTCTGCCCCTCCTCTGCAGAAAGCTCTCCCTAGTGCTAAGTTCAATGTCTGATTAAATTTACTTGACTACTTTTGTGCCTAGCATTTACAGTCTCCACATCATAGCCATTCTGTTCCAGCCACCCACTTGGTGGGGCAATCCTGAGGACCATGATTTAATGGCAGCTTGCAAGGAAGAAAACCAGGACCACTAGGGTTTCTGGATTATCTCCACCGTCAAGAGCTTTGGTGAAGACCAGCTGTCACTTAGATTCCACAATTCAGGTGAACCCCAGGGGGGTGCTAGAACACTGGCAAATAAATCACCCATCACATGTCAGTTTTCTATGCACGCAGGTAATTCGTTTTCTGGGAGTAGTAGATCTCCTGCTGGTTCTAAAAACTCTGTTCCCTGGGAAACCATCAAAAAGTGTCACATCTTCATTTCTCTACCTCGATTAGAAGATTCTCAGAACATCCACTTGTTTCCACATGTTATCCCCAAACTGCTGCTTGAACCTTTCATGTTGCAGTCACCATTGGCAACCTGGACTTGTAAATTTATAAATCTCTTCTAGAAGTAGATATGTTTAAGTGGATAGAGGATATTTGATCAGGGCCGTTGATGGGGGGGGGGGGGGGGGAACCACTGGTCCTCTTGTAGGGGGCCCGAGCATACAGGGGGGCCCACACAAGGAGGAGGGGGATTCAAAATGAACAACATTTACAGAATTCTTCCTCCAGCAGCTGGAAGCTGATCTCTCCCCCTCTCCCTGCTTCCAGCTTTTATCTGCTGAGAAAGAGACAGTTGTCCCTCACCATTCCCCTCCCTGTGTGCCCTCCTAGCCCTGGCTTTAATGTTAGCTCTGCTCTTGAGTTTGTTATCTCTGTAACTTTGTTTCTCTCCCTGCAGTTCTTCGTATACTCCTTGTCCCAGCCTGTATATGTTTTTAATCTCTCTCCCCAATTGCTCTGCCTCTCCGGCACAGTCACAACTGATCAGCTGCATTCCCATAGGGTGAAGAATTTTACTGTTGGCTGCCTGTTATCTTGTCCCAGTGCAGTTTAGTGTGCTTTATGTAGCTGGGCTTCCCACTCCTCTCCACCAGACTGCTTCCTGATCTATGCAACTTCGCTTCTTCTCCCCTATACTGTCAGTTCCCTCTGCATCCATGTATCAACGCCTTCTATTTACCCATTTACTAACTGATCTGGCAGTAGTAAACTCAATTTTTTATCTTGTATCTACAGGTAAGCCTATAATAGGTAGAGATGTTTGCTAGCAGTGAGAGAGACATCTGCATGCTGTCTGAAGGCTCCACTTGTGGATTGTGACCTCTTGGTTGCGGTAGGCTGTCTGTATGATCCATGTGAGCACATGCGGTGGTTCCTGGCAGCCACTTTGGCCCTGGCAGATAGAGAATAAGGCACCTGGATTTTTAACTTTGGCTGATGTACTGTATATATCCTTGCATCAAAAATAATTGTAAACCCCTACCTCTGAAGAAAAATTGGGGAAAGTGTAAGGTCATCTCGACTGTGGGGACAAATATCTGAATATCAACACAAAGATTACAGTTTGGTCCCTGACTGGGGTTATTTTGAGGGATACCTATTAAGCCCAGGGGGTTTTTCAAGCGTGAATGGTTCTAATGCCATACGGTATATAGAACCCACTCAATCTGGTAAGTGATCCAGCTTATTTATTCACAAAGGGATTGATGTCACAGCAAAATATGCTAAAGCACGTGCACTTTTGAATTGAAGATTCATATATTTTTATCATCAAGGACATTCACTATGTTTTGAGCACTGAAGATACTTTAAAAAAAAATTTTTTGGGACTATATATATATTTTTCGTTGATCATTCACGGATTATTTTTTACAATTTTTACTTCACTTATACTTGATAATTTTTTATATATATTTATTGGTTTTAGCCACCAACAATCTGCACATGATTTATCAGATGGAATTTTTTGATCACATGGTGTATTAATTTGCAATATTTATACTGGTACTATACTTACCATAGTAACAAATATATAGATATTGGTATTCACTGGTTTGAGCAAGCGCTGTATTTGGTCTAATTATAAGGCCAGAGACTTTCCATAAGCCTATAATAGGGCTTTCATGTAGGTTCAGTGAAAATCTCCCAAACATAGCAGCAGGTGATAGCACCAGCGCATGTGCATTGCGCTCTCAATGGATGACTTACCATTCATTGAGAGAGCTGTGCTGTGACCATGACACCCACGCGCATGCGTGTGAGCTACATCATCGTAGTTTGGTCAAACGACTGGAGCCCAAGAACCCAGAGAGAAGACCAGATAAAGATGGAATCCCTCTTAGTAGTGACAGCACACCGCTGGAGAGATCTGTTTTTTTAGGTTAGAAAATATAATTAAGGGCTCATTTACACAGGTACTGTGGCTATGTGAAGGAGGGGTTTGGGCTGAAGCCACCTATCATTCTATGGGGATGCAGCGCCTGTATGAACACAGCCGCAGGCCCTACTTGGAGAAGTGTGCAGGTAAGTGGTCCCCAAATGCACACTGTCTGTGTTCAGGCTGTACACCCTCATCCCCACACCTGTCAAATTAGGACCTCTCAGCTGTGTTCGCACAGTTCCAGGTGGCTCAAGCCACATAAATGAACCACTGATTCACACTATACAGACCACAGCACCCATATGCATGAGCCCCAACACCTCCCCCACACACACACGGAGATTTATTTATCAACTCTGTTTCATCTTTTAGATTTAGCAGGAATTCTGTTGTTTTTGTGCTAATAATGATTTTATTGTATTGCTATTGAAATATTCTCTTTGGGGGGCCCATTTAGGCAGTCTGTACGGGGCCCTGTGATTTCTATCAGCAGCCCTGTTCTTGATTCCCACCGATATCTTTATGAAAGTTCAGTAAAGCTTATTGAATTTCTAGCCTACCTTCACTTTCCAGGGTTCACTTGTAAATGCCTCCACACTTCTTTTCAGGTTTCGTTGCCACCTTCAAAGCTTTAAGCCCGTACACACGTACTGATCGTCGGCCGAACGATCGGCCGTCTTTTTTCCAGGGCTGTCCTGTCGGTTGAAAACTGCAAAAGACTGCACACGAATTTTGTCGGCCAACAACAGCCGACTGCAGAAGTGATGTCATGTGATGGTTAACTTTCCTTGTCTTTTTTCTTTTCTGAGCATGCCCAGTCTTGCTAATCTGCTGTCTGTCGGCCGAAATCTGTACTGACTGGCGAACAATCGGCCGTTCTGGTGTTGGCCAACAAAAATTTTAATGCCTGCACGACAGATTCTGTTCGGACGAAAATGCGCTGTCGGCTGTCGGAAGCATCATACTAACAAGCCTACAATCGGTCGATCGGTCGTCGGCCGAATATTTACGGCCGACAATCGGTACGTGTGTACGGGGCTTTAGAGCAGAGCATGTGCTATTCCAAGATTGAAAACTAGGCTTTTAAACCTACTGTGAAACCTAATCCTAAGGAGTCTACAATCCCAGTCTCCCATAATAACAGCTCATGTCTACAATTCAGTTACATTGAACTCCAGGAATGCCCAGGTCAGTGTTTCTGTTCACTTTCCTAAGAATCAGGTAGAAGTATTTGACTCTGAAGACTGGACTGATTGTTCCAAAGAGGAGGTAGTAGAGGAAGTGGATCCTAAGGACTAGACTGATTGCTGTGATGATGAGGATGAGGATGACAATTTTAGTGATTCCAGTACCAGGTGTCCACTTCTGTGAAAATCTTCCTCACTTATGGATTCCAATTCTGACGTAATGCTTTCAGATTCTGACTCCACTTTAATAGGAACGCACCCATCTGGTCACGCTGAGACTGTTGTATTTCCCAAAAAGTCGTCAAGCATGCCTGTGACTCCTGTCCCTCCAGTGTGCCTGTGCACTTGTAGATCTATCCTGTTGGAATCATGCACTCCAGTGGCTTCCAGTGTTCCTACACCCATGTTCCCTGTGTGCTCCAAGAGAGCTTCCACTGTTCCTGCATTCCTGTGGTCCCTGCACCCCAGAGCTCCCAGAGACTCTTGCACTATTGCGGTTCTGTGATTTCAGCACCCCAGTGCCCCCAGAGACTCTTGTACTCCTGCCACCCTGCATGTCCAGCATTCCAGTGATTTCAAAAACTCTTGAGCCCTGTAAATCACTGTATCTGGTCAGCTAAACTCTGCGTGGGTGTGTTTGAGGGCCGCAACCTGGGAGATGTCTTGCAGCAATGCCTTACAATGTGCTCTGGAGAATACTAGGTATTCCTTAGATTCTGTGCCTCAAGCACACCACCAATAAAGTATAACTAAAGGCAAAACTTTTTTTAGTTTTGGATAGAGTGGAAATGGATTAGAACGCCTCTCAGTTTTTATTGCTGTCTGTATTCCCATAGGGAGATTCACTTTCTCAATTAGCATTGTTTACCTTTATCATTGAGAATTGGAAGAAAATCACAAATTTTGGGTTGTCCCCAGAAAAGCAATCTTCCTATGGGGACAACAGTTCTGGTGAACTGGGGGTTCCCAAGAGATTCCCTTAATTAGCAGGGATTTCCTCTCACTTCCTGTGTTGGCTATGGGACAGAAAGTGAATGGAAATCTCCCCAGTGCAAAGCAAGGTCAATAAAGACATAGATGAGCGAGTTTTTTGGTGGAGGAACTTAATTGTCCGTCACAGAGTCCTGACCTCTAGAACACCTTTGGGATGAATTAGAACAGAGATTGCGAGCCAGGCCCTCTCCCCGACATCAGTGCCTTACCTCAAAAATGCAGTACTGGAAGAATGGTCAAACATTCCCATAGACACACTCATAAACCTTGTGGACAGCCTTCCCAGAAGAGTTGAAGCTGTTATAGCTGCAAAGGGTGGGCCAACTCAATATTAAACCCTACGGACTAAGACTGGGATGTCATTAAAATTCTTGTGCGTGTAAAGGCAGGTGTCCCAATACTTTTGACAAAATAGTGTATGTAATGCACCCTTATTATTCCATCCGCCAACTCCACAACTCCCACCTTCTCCCCCATTACCCCTTATGATCCCCATAAGCTTTTTCTTCTCAAACCCTTTCCCAGATAATTTTTGCTAAATTCTATCTTGTTTACTACACATCTCCAGCACTCAATTTATAAAGACCACCATCCTGTCTTTACACTCAGTGCAAACCCCCCTTTCTCTTTTTTTTTTACTTCCTAAAATTGTTAGTGTTGATGCGCAATGATTCATTCCCAGAAACACTACTGTCCCTCTGTATAGAGCTACCCAAGTGCAAATTTATAAAGCAGGAAGTCTTACTTTCATCAAACATTCACTGCAGCTAAATTTTGCTGATGCATGTGTTTTACATGGCAGTGATTGATTCACCACTAATGAATGTTTGGTAAAGTCTCATTCACCGCTTTATAAATGTGCTTTTTTAGCGCTGTGTCTCCTATGTCTACTGTGGATTTTCAATGGAACCCCATTTATAGGCTCTTCTTAACCGGTTGCCGACCGCTGCAAGTACATATACTGCGGCGGTCAGCCCCGGCCAGGCAAAGTGACGTATATATACGTCACTAGCCTGTCACTGGCTTGTGAGCCAATAGCGGGCGAGCGCACGCCCGCTTAGGGGCGCGCCCGCCGCGGCTCGTTCACTAAGGAGTCAGTGCGTGTGACCGGCGGACCCGATGTCCGCCGGTCACTCGGCGATCGTCAGTAGAGAGGGAGAAAGGCAGGCGGCTAATGTAGACAAGCCGCCTGTCATTCTCCCCTGTGTAAAAATGGAGATCAGACGGTTCTACCATGTAGAACCGTTGATCTCTGTTTTTACAATAGTAGACATGTCCCATCACAGTTAGAAACACGCCCCTAGGACACACTTAACCCCTCCCTCTCCAATACAGTTAACCCCTTCCCTGCCAGTGTCATTTTTACAGTAACAGTGCATATGTATAGCACTGATTACTGCAGTAATGTCACTGGTAACCCCAAAAGTGTCAAAAATGTCAGTCAAGGGTCCGATCTGTCCACCGCAATGTCGCAGTCCGGCAAAAAAAATCGCAGATCGCCGCCATTACTCGTTAAAAAAAAAATAAACACCAAAAATGACAAAAATCTTTCCCTTTGTTAGTAAACGCGATAACTTTTGCACAAACCAATCAAAATACGCTTTTTGCGATTTTTTTTACCAAACATATGTAGCATAAAACAAATTGGCCGAAAATGTTAAAAAATTTAGATTTTTACATTTTTTTGGGGTTATTTCATATAAAAAAATGTGAAAAATATTGTTATTTTTACAAAATTTACGCTCTTTTTTTGTTTCTAGCGCATGATCAAAAAAATCGCACAGGTGATCAAATACCACCAAAAGAAAGCTCTGTTTGTGGGAAAAAAAGGACGTCAAATTCGTTTAGGTACAGCGTCGCACGACCGCGCAATTGTCCGTTAAAGTCACGCAGTAAAAAAACGCGAAAAAAACCCTGGTCAGGAAGGGGGTAAAATCTTCCGGGGCTTAAGTGGTTAAAATATAAGCATATCTATCTTTTTACTATCTTTAACAATCAGTTTTTTTTGTTGAGATTCTGGTACTAAATGTAAGATATCCAAATGTGGAGGTGGTTGCTGTTCCTGTATGATGTACCACAATTAAAATGACTGCATAGCAGTGAGTACAGTATGTAATATTGGAAGGATAAAGCCACCACTGAAGCTGTATTACGGTATGTGTGGAAAATTATATTTATAGCAGAGGTGATGAATGTATCATTTTGTGATGCTGTTTAACCACTTTAACTCTCCCACCTGTTCACCTCCTATGGACCAGATCAATTTTTATTGTCGTGCAACTTCTCTTTTTTGCAATCTTTAGACAATTAAACGTAACAAAACGAAACAAAATGTACTTTTTCTTTTTTTTTTAACCAGTGTTAGTTTAAAAATAAATAGTGTTACTGCACTTTTAACCAGTTCTGAACTGCCCACCGCATATATACTGCGGGAGGGCCTCCCGGCTGCGCAAAATCACGTACATGTACATGAGTTTGCGCATGAGATGTAAGGTGTGCATGCACACAGTGGGAGCCAATCAGCGGGTCTGGCGGCCACGTTGGCACCGGCTGCACTAAACTGACTGAGCTCACTATTCACTAACTACTTGCCTAATCTCCATTGTCACGCACCTTGAAAGCAGCAGCCTAATATATTGTGGGGCATGGACTTAGCCCCCGAACCATGATTGGCCAAAGGCATTCTGCCTTTGGCCAATCATGGCTCTCACAGTACATTGTGCCAATCATCAGCAATCAATGCACTGCAAGAGCGCAGTGCATTATGGGGGCTCATCAGCGGACAAATTCCCTCACAGCACCCTGTTTTTTTGTGTGTTCAGCGAACACACAAACAGCTGATATCCAAGTCAAACTTACTTTTGACACGAACACACAGCACATCCCTAGTGCCAAGTCCTGCTGGAAAATTAAATCAGCATTTTCATATAGCTGGTCAGCAGGGGGAAGCATGAAGTGCTCTAGAATTTCCTGGTAGAGAGCTGTGCTGACTTTGGACTTGATAAAACACAGTGGATCAACACCAGCAGATGACATGGCTCCCCAATTCTTTACTGACTGTTAAAAACTTCACACTGGACCTTATGCAACTTGAATTCTGCTCCTCTCCATTCTTCCTCCAGACTCTGGGACCTTGATTTCCAAATGAAATTTTCCACAGTCCATGATGATTTGGGGAGCCATGTCACCTGCTGGTGTTAGTCCACTGTGTTTTATCAAATCCAACTTGGCACCTGCCCACACCAATACCTGGTTTAATGATCGTGGTATCACTGTGCTTGATTGGTCAGCAAACTCGTCTGATCCAAACCCCATAGAGAATCTGTGGGTTATTGTCAAGAGAAGGATGAGAGACACCAGACTCAACAATGCAGGTGAGTTGAAAGCCGCTATCAAAGCAACCTGGGCTTTAATACCACCTCAGCAGTGCCACAGGCTGATCGCCTCCATGCCACGCTGCATTGATGCAGTAATTCATGCAAAAGGAGCACCAAGTATTGAGTGCATACTACACTGTACATGGACACAGTTTTCAGTAAGCCAACATTTGTGTATTAAGAATCCTTTTTTTTTTATTGGTCTTATGTAATATTCTAATTTTTGTGAGATACTGAATTTTGGGTTTTCACTAGCTGTTAGCCATAATCAACAAAAGTATAATAAATAAATGCTTGAAATATATCACCCTGTGTGTAACCCATCTATATAAATATATGAGTTTTACTTTTTTTATGGAATTATTAACCACTTTACCGCTGAGTACCGTAGTACTACTGCGGCAAAGTGGCACGATCCCGTCTGACGAAGTAGACCTACGTCGCCAGACTCCTCCCCCTGTAGGCGGCGCTCGCGCGCCGCCGGAGGCGCGCTCCCGCTGTTTTCATTCACAGCGGGAGTCGGGCCAGGGGAGGAGCGGCGGCGATCGCCGCTGCTCTGCCCCGATCGTCGGGGAATCCAGTTTGGAGATCCGCCCGCCTGTGTAAACAGAGCGGGCGGATCTCCTCAGTGACAGGGACTGACAGATCGGAGTGTTCAGCATAGCTGGACATCCGATCTGTCCCTGTCTCACACAGTCACCTCCCCCCCCCACACGTCAGTAAGCACCAGGCATACATTAACCCCTCCCTCTCCAATAAAATTAACCCCTTCCCTGCCAGTGTCATTTTTACAGTAACAGTGCATATATATAGCACTGATTACTGCAGTAATGTCACTGGTAGCCCCAAAAGTGTCAAAAATGTCAGTCAAGGGTCCGATCTGTCCGCCGCAATGTCACAGTCCCGCAAAAAAAAAAATTACTCGTTAAAAAAAACCCACCAAAAATGACATAAATCTTTCCCTTTGTTAGTAAACGCAATAACTTTTGCGCAAACCAATCAAAATACGCTTATTGCGATTTTTTTTACCAAACATGGGTAGCAGAAAACAAATTGGCCAAAAATTTAAAAAAAAATTGTTTTTTACATCTTTTTTGGGGGGAATTTCATATAAAAAAATGTTAAAAATATTGTTATTTTTTCAAAATAAACGTTTTTTTTTTGTTTATAGCGCAAAAAGTAAAAACCGCACAGGTGATCAAATACCACCAAAAGAAAGCTCTGTTTGTGGGAAAAAAAGGACCTAAATTTCGTTTGGGTACAGCATCGCACGACCGCGCAATTGTCAGTTAAAGTCGCACAGCGCCGAATCGCAAAAAGTGGCCCAGACGTAAGACAGCAAAATGCTCTAGTGGTAAAGTGGTTAAAATAAATTAACCTTTTGATACTATTCTAATTTTATGAGATGCACCTGTATACTTGAATATATTTTTATAAAAGTAAAACAAAGTTTAATGTCACTCTTTTCTTGAAGAATTGATAAGACGGCATTTGTTAGAGCAGACATTTTTGCCCCAGATTTGTACTTGTCTACAGATCCTCGACATGGTTGCAATACTCTTCAGGATCTTCATGCTGGATGCTCATTTGTGAGATTACAATAAGCTACCTTGCCTTTCCATTAAGCATTGGAGAACTGGCATCCATTCTCTGTTGGTTTACAGAATCTGAAATAATTTCCATACTAAGATATCTGTGCATAAGGCCCATGAATTATCCTAAGAATTTTCATGTGAGCTCATCAGGCTGCTCACTCTACTTTGGACAGTGTGTGTCATTACATTAAACCTTCAAAGAGGTCGTTTATGTGATTCTTGGCATTAAGAAATGATAATGGACTGCTGAAGGAACCACACAGCTAAGGGTTTGGAAATCTCTGAATGAGAAGAATACTGATGAGTATTGTGAGAAATTATACTGCATTCACACTGCATACAGACAATGTGCTTATCCAATGATGAACTATGTCTTCAACATTTACCTATGAAGATTATTTTGCGTATAGTGGTGAAGTTGAGCATAAGTGATCATTTAAAATGACACAAAATTACATTTGTGGTAGAAATCATTGCAAAGTTATTTATAAAGGGAAAAAAAAAGCATTTTTGAATTTCAAGAATTTTTGTATTGTGGTATTGCAATGTTAACCACTTCAGTACTAGCTTCTAAAAACCCTTATTACCATGTCATTTCTCAGTTTTCAGTACTGAGATAGTTTGACTGACAAATCTCTTCATACAACACTGTACCTAAATGAATTTTATATAATTTTTTTGAGACTTGTTTTTGTGGTATGTAACAACCACTAGTTTTTAAATACAAAGAAGGAAAGAGGGAAGAGGAGGTGAGAAGAATGATCTACAGTTCACGTACATTGGGGGGATACAGGTGAAGTATTTAAAGGGTAACTCCACTTTCGTGGGGAATAAAAAAATAGCAAATAAAGAAAAAATAATATAGTATATACAATTGCGACACAAGTCATATTGCGTTGAATGTTATTTAAAATTACCTTTCCTTTACAATCTGCAGCTCTGTATTTTTCAGAAAATCCAATGCAATATGGCTACCTGGAGAAGTTCTGTACACAGAATGTATACTGACCACACCCAGAAACATATTTTTCTGCTTGTGTGATTGGCTCACCAATTTTCCCAGAAGTCTGCACTAAGATACAAGTCCGATTTCTGGCATCCCCTGCAACAAAGATGTTATTTTCTGTGAGATACTCCTAATAGGAAATCATGTCCAAAGGAATGCAGACCCTGCAGTTTTCCTCATTAGAGCCCTGCAGGTGAACATATGGTTGATAATTAAGCAACCACTACCATCAGACTCACTTTCCCACATGGATACAGACAAAAACACAGGCATTTTTTAGAATAACAAAAGGTAGGAATCTGCAACAAAGTATGTTAAAATCCTTATACTGTACATAGATCAACCAGAGGGAACGTGTTTTTCTCCACAGAAGTGGAGTTAAGCTTTAATGTACTCAAGTAAAGGATGAGGGAGGTGAAGGGGAGGTAAAGGTCACTATAGAGACAGATAGGGTTTAAGATACACAGACGAGGGTAGGAGAGGGTGAAAGGGTTAAAAACAATGTCATAGCTTTGGGATCTGGACCTGATTCAATCATTGATTAGCCCCCCCCCCCCATTTTGGTAAAAGGAGGAAGGGGCAGGCTTGTGGGCGGGGCCAACTCACCCTGCAAATGGGGGTACCTTTTGCTCAGAGCGCGTTCATCAATGCCCAGGACTAGGTGGATACTGCAGTCATGTGAAAAATGTAACATTAAGGCAGTTACCCAACTTAGAGATGAGCCTTCACTGTGTGCAGTAAAAGTGCAGAGTTCCTCTGTGAAGTGCCTTATCCCATGTCACTACACACTGTATCTGATTCATGTTGCATTAGGAGGAACATACTGTGCCTGCGCCCACTCTACCAGTCCAGCGTACCTCAGTTACCTCATCCCCAGGAACAGAATGGGGTCCTGCCGTGCACCTAGTACAGACCTCATGTGTGCACTTATTATCTACTTCACTTCCTGTACCTCATGACCAGGCAATAAATCTCCATAACACAAGTTCTGATTTTGTTGCGATTGGATACTAATCGCTAGGGAAGGAGCCATTCATTGACCCCCTCGCTACCGGAGGACCTGTCACCTTACTAGGTACCATACCCTGTAGTGCTCTAAAGACTCTGGTTCTTTATATATGCTAGAACCAACATGCATCCTTTTGAATAACTTCAGACCAGGCTCAGAACGGTTAATGGGACTTTCCTGAATAGGTTGCAACATAACAGGTGGGCTGTCTAGGACCAAAAAGCTTGGGAACTAAGCTTACAACAGTTAAACCTTTCCCCCGGCCTGTGCCAGCCACTACCTTTCTTGAACCAACACATTTCAACCTGTCTACAGGCTCTCCAAAGTAATATAGTGTTTACATTTGTAATGCCCAATTATAGCAACCACATGGTACAGAGCTGCTCAGATAGGCACTGTACACTGTGTCTGTGAACTAAGCCATCCCATGGCTACTTAGTTCACTGACATTAACAATTACACTTGTCACCTGAAGGTGATTTCAGCGGTGTTGTTTATAAACGGCACTGCAGAAATAAGCATCTACCACCTTACTTTTCATAAGTGGTTCATGAACAGAAAGAATGACAATAACAAAGAAAATATGAATTGGAAAAAAAACAAAATAAATAATATTTTTACAACATATTTATCAATCACTGTCTCAGCTCCTGTAACACAGAGTAATACCTGAGCCTTTATCACAGTGCAGTAGTGGTAGGGGGAGAAATAACTAGGTATATTCCCAAGAAATGGGAAGATATGGATCTCTAGGAGCCTAAGGCCCTGGGTGGCCCCTTGAATTGCCGCAATGAGGACTCACCAATGGTTACGCCTACCCCCTTTTCTCACTAATGGCCACCTGCTAGTCTAACTTCATGTTTTTCCCATCCCCACAAAAACTTTATTTACACCATAGTTCTTTCTTTTAGATGTTGAACAATAATTTAGAGACAGAATCCCATCACAGCTCCTGGGCTTAGAGGATTGTTTCCTTGATTGCTTACAAACCAGGCAGTGGTGGTAGGATGAAACATCTGGCTCAGTAATTGGAATTCATGACTTCTTAGCAAGCAGGACAGGATGATCATAGCTGCATGATGAAGTGCTGGCATAGAAATGGCAAGTGTTGGTGTAGGGATTCATGTTTTGATTAATTGTTTTACACAAGGCAGAATTCATACTAAATCTGGCAGCCATTCAATTTACTTCTACAAATATAGTAAACCAGTGCTCCAAATCCAATACAGTACTTGCTACATGATGCTGGTGAGGGGGAGGGGGTATATGCAACCAGTACAACCCAGTGGAGTCAAGACAAGGGAAGTGAAGGGAAGACAAGACAACAAAGGAAGACAAGACAAGCCAAGGGAAGACAAGGGAAGGGAAGGGAAGGGAAGGGAAGACAAGACAACAAAGGAAGACAAGCCAAGCCAAGGGAAGACAAGGGAAGGGAAGGGAAGACAAAGGAGGGGAAGGGGAGAATACCGGAGACATACAGACAGTGGAAATAAAGGAACACAATTAGGGGGAGAGCCTTTTCTGAATAGGTGACACATGGATGGTTGGGCAGCACTTGCAGAAGATGAAATCCTGACCAGGGCACATTGGGCTATGCTGCAATAGCATCCAACAGTTGCTCTTACATATTGGGTACAAGTTTTTATGTGGACTTTAGAAGTGGACATGTTGTTTTTCATACACGTGTGGCCCCACAGTTTATCCTTCCACATGGGATCTCCCAACTAATTGATTAACTATTTACCCCATTTCTAAGTTAATAGCTGAATCTCTCGGGTAATTATTGTTGTGATAACCTTTGTTGACATATACAGACAAGTGCTTTGTGCAGTTTTTCATTTCTTGTTTATTCAATTTACTTGTAAATCCGATCTAAATTAACCCATGGTGGGCATTAAATATGTATTTACTCCCTTTTCAGACCTGTGATCATATCTCCTGGCAGAGGGACATGTTCTAGCATTGACTTCCTTGGTGGCTCTGAAATGTTTTGTTACCAAATTCTGAGAGCTACAAATCACCAATGCTGGTAGAATGCAAAACATGGTTAAATTCCCATGTATCTTTCCAACTTCTTTGCAAGCCTTCCCTTCCCCTACTTCCCATCAATATAAATTCCTCACTTCTTATGCTCACATTCAGGCATGTGGCCCCTGGACACTCCCCCACCTCAAAATTAAATGTGGCAGACAACTTTTTGGCTTGTTAAATGTTGGTTATATTGACGTTGTAAGTCGTTATAAGTCACACCTTTTGCTTTGGTTACTTTTGATAATCTCCATCTACATTCTATATTGAATTACTCTGATGACCCAGTATTGTAAATTTGTGAAACATACTTTAACCTAATACTAATACCTAGTACAATTTTTTGGTTGTGCTCAATTGTTAAAGAAGGTTCACTAAGGCAATGGCCACCTTTTACCAAAGCCACCATCATTGCAGCACTTTGTGTGGGGAGCTTTCTTTGGCCCAATTAAAATTGTCTCTACCATGAATGGACCAGCTAATTGTGTTTGGGCCCCATAGATACAGCGGATGCATAGATAGATAGAGAGGAAGATAAATGTGCCCAATAAATGCGATATAGCAATAGTGGATCAGTGCGCTCAAATCTATGCACACATAAAACAAATATTTTGTGCCTCCAACAAATAAATGATGAAATACTAAAGATTCCTTTGAGGCATGAAGCATGTATTTAGCCAATGTCAGATCCAAAGAGAGGAATTACAGCCTCCCCCTTACAACCATAAATAGCAGCGTAATGTATGGAAAATTCTCAGCGCGGATCACAGCGATCCATACAATGCCTTCACTTGTAATATTAATAGAAACCGACCTCAATATATCTTCTAGGCCCCATGTGAAGAAGGTTGTCCATAATGATGTATGGAAATTGATCCAAACACACTAAAAGGGAATGTATAGAGGCTGTGTACATATTGTTTTCTTTATTTAATTATCATGTTCACGAAAAAAAAGAACATTTTTGTAATAATGTTTTTTAGGCTTTTTTATTGTAAATAAGATACATTGTTTATGAATATGTTAAATTTTCTCTTGGACAACCAACAGGTGAAATTATATATTTTCTTTCTCTGTTTAGGTAAAGACTTAAAAAATTCTTTGAAGAAAAACATTTTGTTCTTTTTTTTAAGTAAGGTAAATAGCTGTTTTAAAGCTGCATTACAGGCAGATATAAAAGACACAAAATAATGCAGCTCTGTATTAATCAATACATCCATAAAAGTGTTATTATTTAGGGGCAGCAGTATAAGTACCTGAATTTAACTTGGTATGAGCCTCTTGCAGTACTTCTACAGCAGAGCTCAGACTGGAGGACGGTAGGAGCAGCAGAGGGAGTCAATCAATTTTTCTGTAGTGCAATAACCATGCCAATAGCAGTAGAGGGCAGAAAGGTGAGCTTATTGGAGTGTTGCTTCTGCTTTCACCATCCACTCACAGGCTGGGGGAGGGACAAGATCTGTAAGTATTACCAAACTTGTAGCAGTAAAAAATCCCTCCCAGACAAGACTGTATTATGGCACTGAGCTGTAAACATTTCAGGATCAGGTGTATAGAAATGCCAATCCTTTTGGCAGGTAAAACAGCTCCAGGTACATTTCATTTATCTGCTATTTAGCTGTTTGCTTGGAGTTCAGGTCTAAAGACAGCATATGAATATACTTTTTATTTTCAGATGCAGATGTGTTGCTATGGATATTTTTGTGATTTTATAAGCATAAATACGAAACGATGACCATGTATTGTTTTAGAAGCTAGGCTTTCCCTATGCATGTGCTAATGAAGTTGTTGGGCTGGTTCATGAGCTCAGGGCGGGAAATGATGATATAGAAAGTAGGGAGAGGGAATAAAGAACGTAAACAAGCCATGTGCTGAGGACACAAAGAAACTAGAAGCTTTTCAGGACTCCAAGAATCAAGAGGCAGTCTGGAGAGATCCTGAATAAAAAGGAAGAAGACTCCATCACCAGGAAGAACCGAGGTAAGTAACTGTTTAGTGCATGCCTATCACATACTTACATTGTGCATGCTTATTGGCTAGAAAGGAAAGGTAGCTTGTGCATGTTGGAGGCATATTTTACAATAGTTTGTATGTCTTGAATTGTTTTCCCTACAAATGTATGTGGGGCATTTTTGTTTAGTAAAAACTATTACACTACAGAGGATTTTATTTTGGATGCTTCTTTGCTTTTACTGCAAAGAACCCTAAAAGACAAAGCAAAACAGCAGATAATAGTTGAAATATAATTTTCATGCTCTTATCTGTTTATGCTGGCCAGCTGTTGTTTACAGAGGTCAGTAGCAAAATTGAAAATGATAGAAGTCATTAAGTTAAAACAGTGATTCCTCCCCCTTTATTATCCTACTGTCTTTACTGGGCTGTGTTGTACATTTCATTTAGACAAAAAGAGTGTTCTGTGCTCTGTCTTTAGAAAACCCAATGCTGGGTAGCCCTAAGCAACTGTGAAGATGCTACTGCACTGTGTTATAGCCTCACCTGATAAGATTTGGGGAATCTCTACCCTGGAATCTCACCGGATGAATGGTGACATCGCCCTATGCAGTATGAAAGTAAGAGAAAAGGTATGTTTACACACTTTTTATTCCCCCATAGGTGTTTTTTGGAGTGCAAGGTCTGCTTTAAATAAACTTGACCCAAAACCATTATAGTTTCTCCTAAGATTTGGAACTTAGTCACTTCTAAAGCATTAGTCTTTCTACAATCTAAAAAAACAGGATGAAAGGTATTTTGCAGCAATCTTAGCTTGCTATATGTGTATCAGGACACGTTTTATCTAAAATACAAAACATCCAAGATAAATACAGCGTTATTTAGAACTGTTTAGCTTTTTTTCTTTCCCTTTTTTTGGCAGGGGAAGAGAATCTTTTAAGCAGTTATATAAAAAAAAAAAAGATATGTAATTACACATTAAGGTGCTCTGCTGGGAATACAGGCAAGCCTAATGGCTGTACTGCTGTGTTTACCTTCTATATTTTTTTTAAGAAATGCGATTTGTGGTTTTTTTTTGTATAGCACTTTTACTGTATAACTGTTTTTTATTAGGGAATTAGTTTTAGGGGCACAAAGAATTTCCAGGGGAACAAAAGCAAGTGCTTTGGATAGACCAACACGGAAGGTGGGCAAAGTGGGCAGAGGATGAAAGGGATGTATAGATGGAATAAGGAATGTGATTAGATGGGCGGTGAAAATATTGTGGGTGGCATAGTGGGCAAAAGATAGATAAGACAGAATTGCCAGTAATGGAAAGGACAGAGAGAACAGGAGATGAAAAGGACAGAGTGGGCAAATGATGAAGGAGGCAGAGTGGGCAATTGATAGCAGAGGATGAAGAGCACAGAAGAGACAAATGTTGGAATGGACAGAGCAGGCAGAAGATTAAAGAGGTATATTGGGCAGAAGATATAAGGGGCAGAATGGGCAGAAAGTAAAAGAAGATGGAGGGTGGAGAAGAGGAAAGGGATGGAAGGTGGAGGGGTAGAGTGGATGGAAGGTAACAGAAGATTGAGGGAATGAAAGGTTACAGACGATGAAGAGGCAGTGGATGAAGAGGAAAAAAGAGGCAGAAATATGGAAGGCAGAAGAGGAAATAGACAGAAGATGGAGGGGCAGAGGATAAAGATGACAGAAGAGACACAAAATGGAAGGGACAGAGAAGACAGAAGATAGAAGGGATAGAGTGGGCAGAAGACGGATAGGCAGAGAATGAAGAGGACAGAAGAGATGAAAAATTGAAGGGACAGAGCAGGCAGAAGGTGGAAGGGATAGAGCTGAAAGAAGATTGAGGGGGCAGAAGATGGAGGGGCAGAGGATAAAGAGAACAGAAGAGATAAAAAATGGGGAGGGCAGAAGAGGAAGGGGACAGAAGATGGAGGGTCAGAGGACGAGGAGGACAGAAGAGACAAATATAGAAGGGCCAGGGAAGGCAGAAAATGGAAGGGATAGCGCAGAAAGAAGATGAAGGGGGGCAGAAGATGGAGGTGCAGAGAGTAAAGAGGAAAGAAGAGGCAGAAAATGGAGAGGACAGAAGATGGAGGGGCAGAGGATGAAGAAGACAGAAGAGACAGAGAAGGCAGAAGATGGAAGAGATAGAGTGGGCAGAAGATGGAGGGGCAGAGAATGAAGAGGACAGAAGAGGCAAAAAAAGGAAGGGATAGAGCAGGCAGACAATGGAAGGGATAGAGCAGGCAGAAGATAGAGGGGGCAGAGTGGGCAAAAAAAAAAAGAAGATGGAGGGGGCAGAACAGGAAAGAAATAGAAAATGAAGGGGAAGAGTGGGTGGAAGGGAACAGAAAATGGGTAGCATGAAAGGGTAAAGAAAATGGAGAGGCAGAGGATGAAGAGGAAAGAAGGGGCAGAAGATGGAGCGGGAAGAGCAGGCACCAGATGGAGGGGGCAAAGTGGGCAGCAGATAGAGTGGACAGAGTGGGGAGAAGATTAGGACAGGGGTAGAAAAAGTTCAGCTCCACTGCAGTTTATAGAACTTATCTAAAACTAGTATATGGTTTATGGGTAATAGTAGGTAACGCCAAGAGTGTATCAGTATTTTATTACCCATCTAATTAGAGTTCCATTACGATCCTTTTGTGATTTATTATACAGTATATGCTCATTAGAACCAGATAAACAAATATCTTTTGTTTCAGGTTTGGTGACAACATAGACAACATTTTACATACAGTAGTTGGCAGCATTTTAAACGAATTTGGGGATTATGGCTTATAGAGCTAAACATTTAGAAATATTTTCCTTTAAATTGCAGTTAAAAAAAAAAGTTAGAAAAAATATTTGGTGAGTGGCCGGGGTTGTAAAACTATCGTTCAGTCACCTGTATTATTGCTTCTCCCACCTTAGCCGCTAAAGAGGTCTTACTTACAGCTATACTTTTAAGTCAACCCCTTGCTGATGAGCTTACGTACATATGGAGGTGGGCCTTCTGGTGCGGGACATTCTGGTATTTGTGCTGGGAGCATGCTGCATAATACAGCGATGTTTTCCCTGACAGTCCTGGGTCCTGTACTAACAATCGGGAGGTGAGAGGAAGGGCTTTTTATCACATGATTGACTATCATAGTAAACAGTGGTAAAATGGTGTCGCGCTAATCTCAATAATGACAGGATCAATCTTGACAGTACAAAACTTCTCATGAGAAATAGTGTCCAAATCAATCCAGTGGAAGTGCAGGGAAAAAAGGGTCCACCACCATATGAAGTCACCAAACACTCTTACCAGCAGTATAGACCCAAAAGGGTCATACAACGCCCAAAGTAAACGTAAGTGGACAGACGGTAGGTGAAGTTCAATCCCCTCTTTCAACCTCCTATTGCTGCGATCTGGAAGCACCTTCAGTAACCTTGTCGCTCTCAGGAGACATAAGCAATAGTGCCCCTCATAGTGCAGCAATTCACATCAACTTTATTAAAGTAAAGAAAGCAGTTTACATGATAAAATCCAAGCATCAGCATTCAGTGTATCATACAAACGATCTGTGGTTGGTTTTCCCACCAACAAGATGGCCGCAACGTCCCTCGCCTGCGCATGTGCCAGCTGTCAGCCAATCCCAACGCGTTTCATCATACAATGACTCGTCATAGTAAACAGTAACTATAAAGACCACCCCTGTACTCTTTCTCCTCTTGAATAGAAAGATACATTATATTTCTTTCTCCTTGTTAGAGGAGAAGAATGTTTAAAATAAAATAAAAATAAAAAAGCTTTATCAGGGTTTTATCTAAAACAGTGTCAGGGTTTGGGATCAAGGTCAGGGTCGAAGCTAAGTGTGAAAAAAAAAGCTTTTTTTTTTAGTGTCAGTATGTTTTAGGTGGGATTAAAAAAAGCAAAAAAGCACATTATTGTTTCTGGGCCCTACTACGGGTACAGACAAAAATATTATATACATATTCAGTATCTCTGCAATTGCCACTGCATAAGGTATTCTTCAGAGGATACACTAAGCCAGTGATGGCGAACATTGACACCCCAGATGTTTTGGAACTACATTTCCCATGATACTCAACTACACTGCAGAGTGCATGAGCATCATGGGAAATGTAGTTCCAAAACATCTGGGGTGCCAAGGTTCGCCATCACTGCACTAAGCTGTTGCAAATATATGAAAAATTTTATAACACATACCAAAGTTTTAAAATTGGATACAACTGTTTAGATTTGTTTAGCCCTTACATTGGAATCAAATAGGCAGCATCACCTTTATAAGCACCATGCTTCATAGCGCCAATGTGTAAGGGGCTTGTGAATGCAAGATCCTAGAGCACAAGTCCCTACCCCACTTCTTCCTGCTAGAACAACAACCCTCCTTGAAACCTTACCCTCCACCATCTCCATGCCAGAGGCCTCCCTATGACATTCCCAGCAATTAGCCTTTATATCTCAAAGAAAGGAACATCCACACAAAAGGATGCAGTTACATATAGTTACATAGTAGTTGAGGTTGAATAAAGACAGTAGTCCATCCAGTTCAACCCGTGTAGGTGAGCGTGGCCGTAATCATCTCTCATACCCCTTAATGTTCTGATCCTTGAGATGTACGTCCAAGAGTCTTTTGAAAGTAGCCATACTTCCCGCAGAAACTACCTCTTGTGGTAGAGAATTCCACAATCTTGTAGCCCTAACAGTAAAGAACCCCCTGCATTGCCTGAGGTTAAAACTCTTCTCCTCTAATCGCATTGTATGCCCTCGAGTCCTCATGCAATCCTTGCGACTGAATAGCTTTTTTTTCTAAGCTGGGATCACCATTGAGGTATTTATAAATTGCTATCATGTCCCCTCTCAGGCGTCTCTTCTCCAGGGAGAATAAATTAAGCGATTGTAGACGCTCTTCATAATTAAGGTCCTCCAATCCCCTAATTAGTTTAGTTGCCCTTCTCTGGACTCTCTCCAGCTCCAACACATTCCTCCTGAGGACTGGCGACCAGAACTGGACATTATACTCCAGATGCGGTCGGACCAGAGTTTTATAAAGTGGAAGGATTATAGTTTTATCTCTGGAATACATCCCTTTCTTTATGCATGCTAATATTCTGCCGGCTTTGGCAGCTGTCGCTTGACATTGCATGCCATTGCTTAGTCTATCCTCTACCAAGACTCCCAGATCTTTCTCCATTTTTGATTCCCCCAAAGGTTCCCCCCCTAAAGTGTATTGTGCTTTTATGTTTTTAGTCCCCAAGGGCAAAACCTTACACTTCTCCACATTAAACCTCATTTGCCATGTCGTTGCCCACTCCGTTATTTTGTTCAGGTCATTCTGTAGGAGACCTGCCTCATGCTGTGCAGTTATTGCCCTGCCCAATTTTGTGTCATCTGCAAAAACTGATATAGAACTACTTATCCCGTCCTCAATGCTGTTTATGAATAAATTGGTCCTAGGACTGAGCCTTGGGGGACCCCACTTACCACCCCAGACGTGTCTGACCAGTTGCTGCACTTTTACTGATGTTACTTCAAGGTGGCATTTACAGACACATCACATACACTGATCAGTCATATCATTATGACCACTGACAGGTAAAAGGAATATCTTGTTACAATGGCATCTGAAAATTGGTGGGATATATTAGGCAGCAAGTAAACATTGTTGTGTATGGGGCTGTAAAACCCATGGTGACCCATGTCCACAGCCAAAAGCTTCTACAATGGTCACATGAACATCCCAACTGGACTATGGAGAAATGGAGGAACGTGGCCTGGTCTGATAAATCACTTTTTCTTTTGCATCACGTGGATGGTTGGGTGCGTGTGCACCACTTACCTGGGGAAGAGATGGCACCAGGATGAGGTATAATAAGGCAGAAGTCGGTAGAAGCAGCGTGATGCTTTGGGCAATATTTTGCTGGGAAACCTTGGTTCCTACCATTCATGTGGATGTTACTTTAGTGTCCATACCTCAAAGAGTCAGGGCTGTTTTAGCAAAAGGGGGTCATAGCCAATATTAGGTGGGTTGTCATAATGTTATGGCTGATCAGTGTACAGTAGACATACTATTTGGGGGTCACTTGACCACTGCAGTTTACCTCTCCTTTGGTAAACTTCTCTCAGGTTCTCCAGGGGAATAGCCTCACTGCAGGAAACACTTGGCCTGGCCTTAAAGGTCTTTTGCAACCCACTTTAACCTCCATCACCTTAAGAGGCAGGATGACTGCAGCTGGCTTCTCTGAATGCAGGACTATATCCCCCTGTCCTCCAGCACTGTCCAGGGCCTCCACTTAGCTGCATGCTGGTGGGGTCTCTGGATCCCATGCCCCGTCTGTACTAAGGCCCCACCCAACCTGGCTTAAATATGGGCACTGACTCACCCATGACATCACTACATGAGGGCAAAAGGTACATAGCACCTGATTACACTGTTATCTGTTACCACACACTATTCTGGAGCAGAGCCACCTAGTGGCAGACAAGCTAACTGCACCTGCTTTCAAGTGAATGAGTTTACTGAAGAGGTTGAAAAACCTTGTGAGCTACCAAACCCAACTTTCCTGGGAACATTACAATAAAGATCTGACAGAAAAATAAAATCTCTTGTTATGTGTTTATAAGACCATAAGCTGCCTAGTGTATTTTGTAATACTGTAAATGTATACTGTGATACTTGGGGGAGCCCAGGATCACCAACCAGCCAAGTTGGTAAAAGCAAAGAGTCTTTATTTTCCAAAAGATAAATTAAAACAACTTATCTCTGCAAGAAAACAAACAAAAGGGTCCATCCACCTCAGGTATGAATCAAACCTTAGGCTCACTGCCAGCCTAAACTTTGTCCTATATCAGGGTTTTGAAGTTCCTGCCTGCTTAAAGAGTCCAGAAAAGTTGCAAGAGCACAGCAATGTCTCAGTTACAAATAGCCCACAGCTCTATCTCACCACTGTGTGCTGTTCCACACAACAAATCATGGACACCTGCTGATTGATTCCTGTCCTTTTCAGCCCTTTCTGAGTGAAAGTAACCATAGTTCAGGGTTGGAGGCTCTTTTCCACCCAAATTCTATCCCAGTCTCCGAATTCCAGTCCCATATTAGGTCTTAACAATCGTGGGAAAGCTGCAAATCAGCTTTCCCTCTCTATCGAATGCCCTGGAACCCCTCACTATGCATGGGTAAGAATCCCTGAGAACTTCAACTGTGCTTCTTTTTGTCCGCTTTAAAGGGACTGTGACCCAAATAATGGGGACACATATCTGCCTTCCATTACCCATTCCTGGTATCTTGAAAAATACATACAATACGTAGGTGTGGTATAGTGAAGAACGTTTTTAAAAACACATACCAAGCACACACAACCTGGTACACCTGATTTGATGGCCCACCACCTCAATCAAAAGATCACAAAACAAATAAGGGGAAACCCAAGTAGTGCTTTTAGCCATGAAAATTAAGCCAGGGTACAAAATGGTTTTGTCTTAAGCCCTGTACACACGAGAAGAAATTTGGCCGGGAAATTTCGTCCGACGACCGATCTGCCGATTTTCGGCTTGTTAGTATGGTGCTTCCGACAACCGACTCCGACTTTGCGGCTGAAAAAATCCTGGTGTGCAGGCTATATAATTTTTGTCAACCGTCAACACACGTCCGATTTTCGTCTCGTTAGTACAGATTTCAACGGGGAAAAATCTTATGAGCAAGACTAGGCATGCTCAGAGATGAAAGAACACATAGAAAGCAATCCAACACATGACATCACTTCTGAAGTAGAATTCGGGAAAATTTGTGTGCAGTCTAGAGCACATTCGGTGCGGCGGAAGATCGTTGCGTGTGTACGAGGCTTTAGTCTCCTAAACTGGCCATACACTGATCAAAATTCATCTGGTTCAACAGAAACTGGCCGAATTTTAATCATTTTGTGGCTGTTCCCATTTATCAAAAGTCAATCAAGTGACATGCCGAATTAATATCCTTGATCAGCTGCTGCAACCATGTATCATTGTATTCTGATAGCAGCAGATCCTGCTGTCAGAATACAATGTCCCGCCAGGGGGATTCCTCCATCCACCTCATTTCTTTGGATGGAGAAATCTGTTAGATTTCCTGTTCAGATCGTTGGCTAAACAAAAAAAAAGATAGATGGAAAAAAAGGTGGATCGAAATTCAGCCAGTTAAGCAGAGACTAGCAAAACTTTGATCCATGTTTGGCTGTCCCCGTTCAGATGGGAATGTTGGATAATTTTCTTGATCTTGATCATCCTAGAGAGTCCCACTGCCAGAATATAATGTCCCAGCGAGGGAGATTCCTCCATCCACTTCACTTGTGTAGATGAAGAAATCCATTTGTTCTTTTTCGTTCTGGCTGATCAAAAAAAAAAAAAAAAAAAAAAGAGTCTTTATGACCAGCTTTACAGTGTATGGCCATCTTTTGTCTTAAACTGGCCATAAACGGTTAAAATTTTGTCTGGTTCAGCAGGAACCGGGCTACATTCGAAGCATGTATGGGCAGGCTGAATGTACCCAAGTTGATCGATCGACCAACTTGGGTACAACCGGCCTGTCAAATTCTTCATGTGATTATTGCTAGCGGCTGTTATAGCTGCTAGCAATAATCACTGTGTCTCCTGGCAGAGACGGTTTCCCCCGCAGGGAGAACACAATAACTCCACAGGAGAGATTCCCCAATCAGCACTGATCGTGGTTGCAGAAAAAAAAAATCGCTTCATCTATGGTCAGCCTAAGTGTTGAACAGCATCATTACATTATTCAAGCTGTCAACTGGAGGTCCACCCATGAAACAGTTTATCTATAGAAAAGCTGCCTTTAATTACTCAGTAGTAAAACACAGTTCCTTGGAAGATTAAAAAAGCATATGCATATTACAATTGCTAATTAAAATTCAGTAGATAGCTAATTAGGCAGAATAGGCTTTTAATTGTATGAGTAAATGAGAGATGTCAAATCCTTTATTTTTAATTTGTAAACTCAACATTCTTTCTATTGTCATTTTCCAATCCTGGCTCTATTATGAAATATTAACATCCTCGCTATTAATTAGACTAATGTCAGGAGGTCTGTAACTATTGTTCCAGCATTTCATAAGTGGTGGGAAAAGTGGACTCGGGGTCTGTAGATAAAGGCTGCTCGTGTGAACCAGCGCCAAATCAAAATCATGTTTTTCACTGGCAGTTTGTTGTTATACCGTATCCGTCAGATTTGCAGAGAGTGTCATTGAGAATGAAAAGAACGGCGTTGATTAATCAAGCTCACTGAGAAAATAATGGCTTGGGAGCAGGCAGGCTGAAATCAATGTCGTTTTTTTGTGCCTTACATTTTCTTTTTCGTAAATAAAGTACTTGCGACTTTTTTTTCAATTTTCACAGCTTATTTTTGAAAAAAAAAAAAAAAAATTGTAACAGCAAATACAATGAACCATTGTTCTCTGGGAAAGAGCAAGAAAAAGTGTTGAGAAATTATTTTGATTAAAATTATATTGAGCAGTTTAGAAATTATAAGTCTTTATTTAATACTGTTGTTAAAATGGCAATCGTGTGAAAACAAATTTTTAAAATAGTATTCATGAAGTCAGTCTTGGGGTAAGCTGTGTTGGCAAACAAAAAACAAAAAAGAACAATATGCGTATGTTAGGTACCAGTTGTATTTTCAAAGTTAAAAGTGTTACTAAAGTCAGATTTTATTTTTTTTTTAAATAGCAAACATGTTATACTTACCTACTCTGTGCAGTCAGCGCTGGCGCTACCTGTAAGGCCACCTAGGGTGCAACTTAGCAGGGGATGCCCCGGCGCCGGCATCCTGCACCCTGAATCAGCAATGAACCAGCCGCCGGCTGCTGTGCCACCTGAGTGCTGCAGCAAGCCACGCTATGTGAGGACCTCCAGCATCACCGAAATTCCCATAGGAAAGCATTGAATAACCCCTTCAGCAACATGGGATGGGGGTTGGGAGAGCATATGGGGTGACTGCAATTTTTATTTTGCCTAGAGTGGCAAAAATCCTTGCACCGGCCCTGTGTGCAGTGGTATTGCACAGAATGGCCCCAATCCTCCTCTTCTGGGGTCCTCGGCAATGATTTTGGCTCATCCTCTTCTTTTTATGTCCACCATAGCCAGCCGTTTGTTATGTGGAGAAACATGGTCTGCACTCTCCCTATCTGTGTGTCTATGGAGCCGAGACTTAGGCTCGCCCCACACTTCCTCTTTGAAAGAAACATCAAACAAATCCCCATTTGGGTATTATGGTATTATTGAGTGTATTACACCATGGAAAGTCCTTTGTTGTGTCATACTGCTGAATGACACGCACCTAAAGGCACTCTTTGAAAACCTATTCAAAACTGTTACTTGGAAGATTGCTGCAATTTTACACCTAGGTTCCCCCTATTCCCCCCTAAGAGGGTACAACTCTTTATACCCCTGTAGAGGTACGGATTTCTGGTGAGTGAGGGGAGCACATTGTATTCCTCACATGCACCCCCAGAAACGGATCACCTAGGATTAATCCAGTTGGGTGAAATTACCATCCACAACATTGAATGGACTTTTTCACCTATCACCTAGTCACCAAATTATCATCTGTATACGTTTGGTTCACTTTATCTATATCGACATTGCTTATGTTTTATATACTGTATTGATCACCTACTTATTTATATATCTACTATTAATTTTATATGCTATTTATTATCACAGTCACTATCTTTATAGGATCTCTATTTATGAGACTCACCCACCTATTGGCATTTCTTAGCCAATCAATCCAATTGGTGTTCACTTTGCACCTTACTAGCTAGATCCTATCGCCCAATCTCATCTGATTATTTTTTCATGTATTTATCTCGCACTATTCTATTCCTTTAAGTCAGTCACTATATTCACTGACCCTTACTTGCTATTTCTAGCATTCACGTTGCACTTGAATTTTTTGCACATTTTGCACATAAATTTTTGCACTATTTGCACTTATTTGTGAGCATTATATTGCTGTGCCATTTTACACTGTACAATTTTTATTGTCTGTTTATTTCTATTTATTGGTTCATATCGGTTTATATCATACAGTGCACATTTGCAATTTACCGTACATGTTTTGGTCATATTTGTCTTTGTGCAATTATACACTGTACTATATCATTACTACCATCTATTCATTTCCGTCTATTACCCATCATTATTCAAGTTATATTATTTAGGCTCCATGTAAACGGGACGTTAGAAAAAACGTGCTGCAAGGCTCGTTATGACCCCGGGAAAAAGCAGCTGTTAAACGTGCTTTCAGTAGCTTTTTCCATTGGCGTTATTGCACGTTTGGCCACGTTTGCTTTTAGCAGCGTTTTTTCTGCCTCCATTCAAAATCAATGGTTCCCTATGGGAGCCTATTGATTTGAATGGAAGTCGCACCGCAAGTCAGATCAGATCCGACTTGCGGTGCGACGTGCGCTGTGAGAATCTTGAGGGGGAACTCCACGCAAAAAATGGGAAAAAACTGCCTAGGGGTCCCCCCCAGGTTCCAAACCAGGCCCTTCGGGTCCGGTATGGAATTTGAGGGTAGCCCCATGCCGAAAAAACGGCGTGGGGTCCCCCCCAAAATCCATACCAGACCCTTATCCGAGCATGCAGCCGGCAGGCCAGGGGAGGGGACGACCGAGCAGCCCCACCCCCCCTGGACCATACCAGGCCACATGCCCTCAACATGGGGGGGTGTTGGTGCTTTGGGGCAGGGGGAGCTCTGCACCCCCCACCTCAAAGCACCTTGCCCCCATGTTGATGAGGACAAGGGCCTCATCCCCACAACCCTGGCCGGTGGTTGTGGGGGTCTGCGGGCAGGGGGCTCATCGGAATCTGGAAGCCCCCTTTAACAAGGGGGCCCCCCAGATCCCGGACCCCCTCCCTATGTGAATGGGTATGGGGTACACTGTACCCCTACCCATTCACCCCATAAAAGGTAGTGTAGGTAAATAACGACAGGAGACGTTTTGGAAAGTTTATTAAAAATCTTCATCCACTCTTCTCCGCTCCGGTCTTCTCCCTCTCCAGTCTTCTTGTCTTCTGCTCTTTTGCTGTCCGCTCTTCTTGCTGTCCAATCTTCTGCTCTTTTGCTGTTCGCTCTTCTGGTCTTCTTCTTCTGGTCTTCTTCTTCTTCCTCCGGTCCTCCTCCGACGATGTCTCTGGCGATTATGGCGGTCTCCGGTCTCTGCAGCTTGTTATATAGCCATTGTGGGCGTGGCCTCCCGATGACGTCACTGGGAGGCCACGCTCCCTTATGTCACAGATGACATCATCTGTGGCATAAGGAGGCGTGGCCTCTAGATGACGTCATCGGGAGGCCACGCCCCCTTATGCCACAGATGATGTCATCTGTGACATAAGGGAGCGTGGCCTCCCAGTGACGTCATCGGGAGGCCACACCCACAATGGCTATATAACAAGCTGCAGAGACCGGAGACCGCCATAATCGCCAGAGACATCGTCGGAGGAGGACCGGAGGAAGAAGAAGAAGACCAGAAGAAGAAGACCAGAAGAGCGGACAGCAAAAGAGCAGAAGATTGGACAGCAAGAAGAGCGGACAGCAAAAGAACAGAAGATAAGAAGACTGGAGAGGGAGAAGACCGGAGCGGAGAAGAGTGGATGAAGATTTTTAATAAACTTTCCAAAACGTCTTCTGTCGTTATTTACCTACACTGCCTTTTATGGGGTGAATGGGTAGGGGTACAGTGTACCCCATACCTATTCACATAGGGAGGGGGTCCGGGATCTGGGGGGCTCCCTTGTTAAAGAGGGCTTCCAGATTCCGATGAGCCCCCTGCCCGCAGACCCCCACAACCACCGGCCAGGGTTGTGGGGATGAGGCCCTTGTCCTCATCAACATGGGGGCAAGGTGCTTTGAGGTGGGGGGTGCAGAGCTCCCCCTGCCCCAAAGCACCAACACCCCCCCATGTTGAGGGCATGTGGCCTGGTATGGTCCAGGGGGGTGGGGCCGCTCGCTTGTCCCCTCCCCTTTCCTGGCCTGCCGGGCTGCATGCTCGGATAAGGGTCTGGTATGGATTTTGGTGGGGACCCCACGCCGTTTTTTCGGCGTGGGGCTACCCTCAAATTCCATGCTGGACCCGAAGGGCCTGGTTTGGAACCTGGGAGGGACCCCCACGCCGTTTTTTTCCCATTTTTGGTGTGGAGTTCCCCCTTTAAGATTCTCATAGCGCAAGTCGCCGCCACAAGTCGGATCATCCTGATCGGACTTGCGGTGCGACTTCCATTCAAATCAATAGGCTCCCATAGGGAACCATTGATTTTGAATGGAGGCAGAAAAAACGTATAACGTGACTGAAAGTATGTTCATCACGTTCAGTCACGTTTGGTCATGTTCAGCCGCGTTTCTGCGTTTGAAACGCTGGGAAACACACGGTCGAACGTAAATAATTGCGTTCTAAAAAACGTCCCTGAACTCAACTGCCTGTAAATGACTGTAAACGACCCTGTGTACATGGACAGATAAGATAAAATGCAGGTGGGTTCAGGGGCTTCTAAAAAAAATGCCCAACTGCTCCTAAACGGCCATTTCCAGCGTCCCGTGTACATGGAGCCTTACCTGTGGCAGCGCCATCTACCTCACCTTCCTTTATCTGGTACAGCTTTTGTTGACCTAACCATTGTGTAGGTCGAGGTGGAGGTGAGCGACAGAGGAGCTTGGTGGTGGATATACACAGAGGCAGAGAGACATCCTGGTAGGTTAATTGGCTGCTGTTTAAAATTAGCCTTAGTGTGTGTATGTATGAATGTGAGTTAGGGACCTTAGATTGTAAGCTCCTTGAGGGTAGAGACTGATGTGAATGTACAATATATACAATGTAGAATTGCTGGCACTAGATAAGTACCTGTATTAAAAAAAATAATAATAAAATAATTTTGGAAAAGTTAAATTAACCTTCATAGGTAGAGGTAAGCCTGGCGTACTAGGTGTTACTTGGCAGAGTGAATTTGTATGCAGACTTCCCTAGGTAATGCTGACATATGGTGATGAGCCACCATGATTAAGACAATTAAAATCCAATAAATGAAAGGAGAGAGCCTAGAACAGGCTGGGGGGCCTAAAACAGGCTGTGACGGGCCTAGATCTGGGGAGGAAAGTGCTAGATAATGCTGGATGTCCTCCAGCCTGGTGAATGAGGCGCAACTTCTAATGCTTTGGGCTTGCATCTGACATCAGTTTAACCCCTTCACACCTAAGAGTACAACAAATCTAAATACCTATGCACAATTTTTCAACTTTGACATTTGTTAGTAAAATGGTACATATCATCACAACTACTTTGTACATCCATATGGAATATATATATTTTTTTCAGGACAAATTGGGCATTCACGTTGTGGTAAATTGTAATAAATACATCCTGATTTTTTTTTTTTATTGTCAAAGGAAAACAATTTTTTTTTAAAATTTAGCTGTCTATTTCTTAGTACTGCCATAACCTTGCATCAAAGAACAACCCAAATGTAATTCTCCTTCTCCTTACGATTGCAGCAATACCACATATGTGTATGTATCTTGTTGTATGTACCATAGTACAGCCCAAAAACAATAGTGTGCATTTTTTTTTTTATCCTACCTAAAACACACTGACACTGACATTAACTGACAATAATATTATTAAAAAAAAAAAAAAAAAACCCTTTGACCCTGACCTTTACCAAAACACAAACTATGGCACTGTCCTACATCAAACCTTGATCTAGGTATTTTTTTTTTTTGTATTTTTTTGTTTATTTTTTTAAATTATTAATATTATTTAATTATTACTATAATTTTTTTACACACTTTTATTTTTCAGTGCAAGGAGAGAAAAATATGATGTATCTCTGCTCCATTCACAGAGAAAGAAATCACAGGGGGGGGGGGGGGACTTCACTGTGACTGATCACTGTATTAGCCAATCAGAGGCTATCACAGCAATCAGGTGACCTGGAATCATGAGTTTGCGGTCCTGATCATTAGAACGGGGCCCGGGGCTCATGGTGAGACTGGGAGCACACAGCACAAAGGGAGATACGCAAGTTTGCACCCCCACAGAAAAAAACCCAGTCCATTGGGGCTGCATATTTGTGTTATGTAGGTGTGAACGAGTTAGGATGATTATGAGATCATTCAGAATTAACTGACGGGTGCGTTTGACCTGCACTTGACTACCTTCTGCCCTGCGAATCACCTGCTGCAAGTAGGTTTTGCATTCCCATAGACTTGCACGAGAATTTTAAATCCATCTGATGCAAAAAAAAATCCCTATCAACACATACTCCAAGTTTATTATGCGTTTGCTATAATCCGCTTCTCACCAGGACTCAGACTGAGAGAGGGTCTCTTTAAAGTGTATGTTCTCCTTTTTACTAAAAATGGAAATGTGAACTAACACTCTCCCCCCCTCCGGTCTCCACTGTACTCACCTCCATGGGTGATAAGCTGGTGTAGCGGTCCGAGGATTTGAAAGACCCGTTTGTCTTCCCCTTCTTTCCTTAAGGCTTCTGGGGCAGATTAGGGTGATTCTGATTGGACACGTGCTTGGATGTGAACACTTTGACCAATTGGAATTTCTCTGATCCGCCCTGAAAGCCCTAAGGATAGAAGGTGAAGAAGAAAGGAGCTTTTAATACCCAGACCGCTGCATCGGCTGTGCAGGCAGTGACAACCAATCATGGGGGTGGGGGAAGGGGGTTAAAAGTGTAGTGGGGAGGTTGTATGGTGTTAGTTCACCTTTTTTTTTTTTTGTGAAAAGATCACCTTACACTTTAAGCGAAAAAGACATGATATATTGTATAATGAAGATCTGAATAAATATTTGTAGATATAAAAAAAAAGAAAGCAAAAACTGTATAACATGTGTCTTAGTGAATATTTGGCTGCCATTTGTTTTACTATCAGGATAGATAGATAGATAGATAGATAGATAGATAGATAGATAGATAGATAGATAGATAGATAGATAGATAGATAGATAGATAGATAGATAGATAGATAGATAGATAGATAGATAGATAGATAGATAGATAGATAGATAGATAGATAGATAGATAGATAGATAGATAGATAGATAGATAGATAGATAGATAGATAGATAGATAGATAGATAGATAGATAGATAGATAGATAGAGATTTTACAACTTACACCTCCAATGACTAAAATAGCTAAAGCTGTGCAATGTAAAATATTAAAAAAAGGAGCTAAATGTTTTCCCATATTTTTATATGTTCTACTTACAATGGTTTCCCTTTGAAATATAACAGAGCAAAAATTCCTCAAGCTTGAAAACTATTAGGCAAAAGCCCAAAGGACGTATATCACAAATGAAAAATTTGATGAAAATGTGCTAACACAAGGAAGGAAGACGGAATATCTAAGGTGTGCAAAGCATACGCAATGACTTCACACGCGTCCTTCAAAAAAGTTTCATATGTGGTTAGGTCACATTGTGGCATATCAAATTCTCCAGGTCTCCAACTGCCAGCTGCAATTACTTGTAAAAGAACACGTTCTCCCTAATGAGAAGCTATCTGGAGTTTTGGAGAATACCGATGCTTAGCCGTTAGCAAAACACAATCAGTGTGCATTATTTTATTAGCGGGATCAGCGACATAGGTGCGCTGTACTAGTGTTGTTTTCATTGACTCTGTGCATCAATTAAAGCAACTCTGTTGCTAAAACTCAAAATAAATCCGCCCCTGCAAAAAAGGAACCCCTCTTCCCAGAGTAGGATAAAGCCGAATAGGATGCTAGGCAAGGCAGCAGCTTTGGACTTCTGATCCCTTCAACTGATTTTCAGGGGTATGAAAATTATAGCTGGGCCCTCTGGACATCTACAATGCCCTAGGCTTAGGGTTGCAATATGTCTGGGATTCACCTGGACAGTTCAGTTTTTGAATCATGTGTCTGGGTTTCAGTCTGTCTGAAACCCAGACACAATATTCCGATAGGAATGTGACTCGGAACAGGGTTGGACAGAAGGGTGAGGGTGCACTATGCAAGTCGCATTACTATTTTCTTTGGAGTCCCAAAGGTATCCCAGGTCTGTTACAATCCTATAGTGTGTATATATATATATATATATATATATATATATATATATATTTTTTTTTTTTTTTTTAAATATATATATATATATATACACACACCACACTGTATATATATATATGTATGTATATAGTGTAGATATTCTGGGAGTGTCTGGTGCAGACGTCACATCTGATGTGCAGCGTGGAGCAACAGAAAGGTAAGCGAGGTCTGGACTGGAGTGCAGCAACCAGCAGTGGGCACATGGAAGCTGATCGGGGACCAGAGAAAGAGGACTTAATGGCAGAAGGTCAGCAGAGCTTGGGGAACCTGAGCAGGAGAACCTAGCAGATGACACACATGGTGCACAGTTTGGGAGCAATAAAGCGTGAGGTGAGTGAGGACTGGAGAGAGAGGAGTAGCAGCAAACCAGAAAATCAGTAGTGCTGGAGGTTACTACTGAGCGGGGGATCAGCAGAGCCAGGGGTTACTACTGAGCAGAAGATCAGCAGCTCCTGGGGGTTACTACAGAGTGGGGGATAAACAGAGCTGGGGTTTATTATTAAGTGGAAAATCAGCAGAGCTGGGGGATACTACTGAGAGGGGCATGAGCAGAGCTGGGGGTACTACTAAGCAGGGGACTTGCTGAACGAGGGTACCAATAAGCTGTGGATCTACTGAACAAGCGTACAAAGAAGCTGGGGATATGCTGAATGGGGGTACTAATGAGTTTGGGAACTGCTGAAAGGGGGTACTAATGAGCTGAGGATCTGTTGAACATGGGTCCTTTTTAAACCAATAGAAAATCAACACACACAGGGCATTTGCCAAGCTTCAATAAAGTATCACCAAAGCATCAAAAACACATAAAAAAAGCATGTTGCAGGTAGGTGCTTTAATGTGTGTTAAAGTCAAAGCAAGTATAAATGAACCCTAAGTGACGTCATTTCATGGGTGCCTACTCACAAACATGCTGATGATCTGGCTGAAAAAGAATGACCGCCTTATGGTTATGTAGCCTTCAGACATTTTTAGGCGACTGTCCTACAGGAGATACAATTGATTAGACAAGTTAGAAACTCTCTATTGTTCCCATGAAACCTCTTAATTAGCAGCAGTGTTGTAAGTCTGCCTTTGGATTGGCTATTGGGCTGCCTATCCACATGCCTCCTGAAGACCTTATAGACAACCCAATGGCTAAAGGAGGATCTCAGATGGAAGGCTGTAAATGCTGCAGCTAACTGTAATTGAGGGGCCATGGATTAGCACTGCCAGCCCAGAACATAACAATCTCTAGGTAGAAAACTTTGCAACTGATTCACAAAAAACTCTTGGCTTAACCGTTCCACTGCCAGGTCCGTACGGCGTACGGACCCACAGCACTGCTTGCAGCAGGCTAGGTCTGTACGCCATACAGAACTAATTTCTTCCTCTGCTTTATGCTCATGGTCACTTCAAATAAGACTCTGCTGAACAATTCTTTAACTCTGATCAGCGGATTACAATCCGCTGATCAAAGTTTTTAACCTCAAATGGGACTGTCCCCCAGGGCCGTTTGAAGGAATTTGGGGGCCCCAAGCAAAATGGACATGGAGGCCCCCCCGCACACACGCAAAGCCTACAGGAACCACAGCACAGCCATACAGTTTAAGTTCACCGACACTTTATATAAATAAAAAATGAGTACAGTGCAAATACTGCTTGAAAAAATGGAGTGACAGACTGTCAGTGTGATCATACCTGTCGCTGGCCTGGTCCGGTCCACGTGTGTGAGGAGGATGTGATGACTCGTGGTGTGTTTCTCTCTGGCGAAGTTTGCGGGCCTGGTGGGGTGGCGCCATTACCGTGCGTGCTTTAGGCCGCCTAGGCTGGGGCCGGGCTGGTGCGCACTGCGCAGAAGCGCGCCGCCGCGCACTCTCTCCCTAGCAAGCCGGCGCCGCGTGACGTCATGCCGCTCCTCCGCTGTGCGGCCGCCTGTGTGTTGTGAGGCCGGCCTGTGTGTGTGAGGCGCGGCGCGTGGCCGCAGCGTTTGTGTTTTGGGTTTTTGGGATAATGTCAGTCTGTTTCTTGGGTCTTGAGGCACCAGGCCAGCTCGGGGCCCCAAGCAATTGCTTGTTTTGACTGCCTTGACGCGACGGGCCTGCTGCCCCCCCCCCCATGCTGCCGCTCCCTGTCACCTAAAACTTCTCCCCCCATTCTCCTTTCCTATTCCCTTCTTGCCCCCTAGCACTGATTCCCCCCCCCCCCAACACACACACACCCCCGATCCGACCCCCCACCCCACAAACCGGATCCCCTGCAACCACCTTTAGAAGACGGCATCCCCCCTCTGCCACTAGTGATGGCTTTGGGTGCTGCTGGGGCTCAGAGGACATAGGCAGTGGTCACTACCGATCGCTCTTGTGGGCACTGACAGCTGAGAATAGTAAACCGAGTGTCGCTATTTGTCAGACTGTCAGTTTATGAATAAATAAGGAGTCTCTATATACACTTCTTATTCATTCATGTAAAGTCCCTTGTCTCAAAAAAAGAGATATATGGGTCTTTTTAGACCTCTGATATCTCACCAAAGACCCCCCCCCCCCCAAAAAAAAAAAATAATGCTAGCAGCACTCATACGTCCATTTCTCAAAGACAACCTCTGGATATGACGCTGAGCATGCTCACTCAACTTCTTTGGTCGACCATGGCGAGGCCTGTTCTGAGTGGAATCTGTCCTGTTAAACCACTGTATGGTCTTGGCCACCATGCTGCAGCTCAGTTTGAGGGTCTTGGCAATCTTCTTATAGCCTAGACCATCTTTATGTAGAGCAACAATTCTTTTTTCATATCCCCAGAGAGCACTTCGCTATGAGGTGCTATGTTGAACTTCCAGTGACCAGTATGAGAGAGTGAGAGAAATAACACCAAATTTAACACACCTGCTCCCCATTCACACCTGAGACCTTGTAACACTAGCGAGTCACATGACACCGGGGAAGGTCCGGTGCCAATGGACCCCCAGAGTTTACATACACTTCCAAGCTGTTCATACAAGAGATGGAGAGTACTTAGCTCTCCTTCTTGAATTATACACAAATTAAGCCAGGCTAGGGTTATCTTAAAATCACTTAATGAAGCTGCTGGCACAATATGTCTAGAAACCAATATAAGATATAACAATAAAAGGTAAGCAGTGCAGCGTAAAAAAAAAAAGGAATCCTAATGAGGCTTTAAAATATAACTAAATACATAAAAAAAAGTCCACAACAGAGTTGTTAGAGAGTGCTCAAAGATTGGGTTGCAGTTCAGAGAATGGAGTGCCACAAGGGAAACCCATCTCCATCACCCAATCACACTGCCTCTTACCATGATTTGACCCCCTCAAAAGAAAGGTCAAAAACCGCAGTTTGGATTATCCTGGTCAAGGAGATCCCTGGTGAAGATGGTCCACCAAACTCCTCTCCGACCAGCGCATTCTAAAACTTCCAATGAAATACTCACAGAACTCCTAAATTAGACAGAAGAAAGCGGAAAGTGCATCTAATAGTGTGATAATTAAAACATTTATTAAACTAACAGTAATTAATTCACATATATAAGGATAAAAATCACATGTCTGTAAATAATCTACAATGTTTCCAACCAACAAAATGTCCGCCACGTTCCAATGCGTGATGACGTCACGCGTTCTCCTTCTTGAATTGTCAATTTCTGTTCATCCAAGCTTCCTCCAGGTGCTCTAGGCCAGTGGTCCTCAACTCCGGTCCTCAGGGCCCACTAACAGGCCAGATTTTTAAGTATTACCTTGGGGAGATGCAGACTAGAGTACTGCAATCACTGAGCAGCAAATTATATCACCTGGGATGTATTTCAGTTATCTTGCAAACCTGGCCTGTTAGTGGGCCCTGTAGGCCAGGGTTGAGGACCACTGCTCTAGGCTCTTCCCACAACATACTGGTATTTGATTTTTGTGCACACAAATTTGCCCTACATTGCCAGCACAGTTTATATTAGCAACAGTCACACAGAGCAGGCTCTTAGCATTTTGGAATTGCGGCAGAACCGCAAGATTCTGCCTGTGATTCCATAATCTACACGCTTTAAGGTCTATTCAAAATGAAAGATGACGCTCCAAAAACAAGTAAAAAAGCAACACAGCAGCATTTCTCAATTGTGAGTCTTGCCACCCTTGTAACATAACAGCACAACAGTGGGTGGACAACCTGAAGATGTGCACATCTTTTTGGCAAAATATTCCTATATTTGTGCTTCAGCTGTGCATTTAGTCATTTGGCTGGCATTGAAGAATCCTTTCAAGAGACAAAGCTAATTCTACTGTTTTATGCTCATTGCTGATTACATCACTGCTTTTTGTGGAGCCAACAACTGATTTTTAGCCGCTAATAAGCCATCACTTTGACAGAGAGAGGATATCTTGTGTGCCAGGTCTTCAATTACCAGGTATCATGCAGAATATTTTCTCTGATTGTTCAAACTGGCCTACAATATAAAGAGATTCCATTGTCATATTACCATTTGTGTGGGATATTTCTTTACAAAGCAAAGGATGGCGTGGTATGCATCACTCGGAGATTAAAATGGTAATTAGCCGCACATTCAGTATGTAGTTAAAATAAAAAAATACATGCAAAAATAAAGATTGTATGGGAAGTTTGAAAGACAAATCCAGGCCATAAGTAAAATAATATGTAGCAATATTTCCAGGCCTTGAGCCTGATGTGGGTCTGCCATTGTTACCGGTGACACCTCCAACACATTTAAATTGTGAAACCAAGTGGGAGAATTGAGACATTGACCACTCCGGCATCTTTGGTTGGTTTTGTTTTTTGTGTTTTGGGGATGGGAGAAGGGAGTGGGATACTCCTCTGGCTCAACTAGGTTAACTGGGACTCTGTACAAAAATGCCCGTTGGCACTGTCTTGACGCCAGCTGAATGCCGACCAGTGCTTCTGATGTTTGAAGATACTGCTTTGCTGAACTAGTCCTGGAACCTCTACTTTAACTTGTTTGTTAACTCAGAAGATCCAGGACTGTAGAACACTTGACTCCTGACACTCAGTTTAGCTCAAAAGTCACTGAACAGCTCCCTTTAGCCCTTCACTGACCGAAGTAGCTCCTTGTCACTGCTTGTGCCGCTGCAACTCTTAACTCTGTACACTAGACACTGTACACATTAGCTCTTCAGGGCCCAAACGCTGGCACCCCTTCTAACACTTCAGGGTCCTCTGACTAGGTACCCCCTCTGACACTTCAGGGTCCTCTGACTAGGTACCCCCTCTGACACTTTAGAGTCCTCTGACTAGGCACCTCCTTTAACAACTAGCTGACTCCTGGATCCCCGGAACCTTCTCTGGAGTGGTCCCCTCTACTCTTGGCAGACCCCTAGGGGCAGTTCACAGTACTCACGACCTTGGCAGGCTTTCCTGGAACTGAACCCCTCTTCCTCCACTGGTCCTCAGTACACCGGATCTCTCCTGCAGCTCAACTCAGCATCCTCTGGATTCCCAGACAGCCACCCGGAACACCTGATCCTTCTGACAGGAGGAGAGACAGCCGTACTCTCCCTCCTGGGACTCTGCTTCCCACCAAAGATGCTGCGTCATGCGTTACCCTCAAACATATACCCACTCCCAGAATCCTCTGCGGCAGAATCTGCCTTCTGGGGTAGATACAGGCCTGAATGTGTCTCTGATTGGATTTCCTCCACTGCCCAATGAGAATCCTCTCATGGAGCCAGTGGGGAGACTCCCCTCTCAGCCAACACACCTGGGAGACATGACAGCCCAGCTAAAAATGATGGCGCTGCTGTTAGGCAGCCAAAGCCCACTATACTTTTACCTAGCACCTACCCTGAAGGGTGCTACAAATACTTACAACTGCCAAACCTATCCAGGAAGCCAGAGCCAGATCTTCTTGTCCAACATCTGAAACTGACCTCACAAATGCTCTTTTGGTTGAATGGGAACAAATTCCCCAGGATGCACTTCAATATATTTTGGGAAATCTTCTCAGTAGTGTGAAAACTATTATAAGTACAAAGGGGGGAAGCAGGGTGGTCAGGTGTCCAAAAACGTTTGGCCATATAATGTATTAGCTGACCAAGTTGTAGGAAGGCCAATCTCTAAATACCCATAATCTTTGACATACCAGGGTCAAGATAGATGCTCCCCTGCCAGGCAGGCAATACAGAAGGATTTGGTGTAAGTTATAGTATGAAAATAAAGAACCTGCAGGAACTGTTAATCTCATCTTGTAAAGTGGTTGTACACCTCAGACATGATAAAGCATATCCCTATATAGTGTGTATTTGTCTCAATTAAGAGCTTTAAGTGTCATTTCTGTCTGCTGCTCCATTCCTCTGCATCAACATCAATCATTTCTGCCAAGTTTTTTTGACAACACAAAAAAAAGGTGACAGGGGAGGGACCGGACCTCCAGCTGATTTACAGTCACAGCTCAATTCCTGTATGTTGTGCGAAGTGGAGGGGTCCTTCCCTCCAATCAGCTGTCAGAGCTCTCCTCACTGAGCTTTGCAGAGTGTAATTTCAGCTCTATGCCCTCTTTTTTCTGAAGGTTCAGAGGAGCTGTATAAATTCTGCAGATAAACAGGTGCAACCTATGTAGGAGGATTTTTTTATCTCTGAGTATCATCTGAAACCAGTCACTTCACTGGGTATTTATAAGGGTCCTTTCACATGGGTTTTTCCCCTGGCAGACTCCGTTTTGCTCAGTGGGGACCGCCTACTTTGCAGAGACGGAGCTGTCAGAGCCCTGCTCTCCTCTATGGGAGATCGGATGAAAACAGGACGTCTGTCTGTTTTCATTCAAACCGATCCTCCAGAAGGATGGAAAATAGGGTTTCCATCTGTCTGGATTTCACGGACCACATCGGATTGGACAGCAGCGGGAGTCAGCGGACATGTCACCGCTGACATCCGCTGACCCATAGAGGTGCATAGAGCATCCGATCAGGTCCGTCTGAAAAACCGACAGGCAGACCTGATCGAAAAGCCCGTGTAAAAGGGTTCTAAGGGTTTACAACCACTTTAACTATTTTACAATCCATCAAGGAATTATAACAATGAGGCTCCATTAACACCTGAGTGTACTGGAATCACGGACAAAATCACGTGATTCTTCCCACGATTTCAGAAACAGCTGCAAAACGCGGGACGCATTTGCAAAGCCATTTTTTCTTAATTGCACCCCAAACGCGGTGCAATTTTGCCGCGATTGTCCAGCATCAAAACAGGCTAAAATCAGAGCAACAGTCACAGTGCAAAACATGCCTGGCTTGTGCCAAAATTTGGTACATGAGCTTCTTTGGTGTGTTTTTGGAGCAGAGTGAGATCTATTCAAATAAAGGGTGATGCTCCAAAATGTGCAACAAAACAACACAAAAAAGCTAATAAAAAAAACGCACTGCAGCAGGTGTCACTGCAGTATGCTTAGGCGTGAATAGAGCCAAAAATAATTTTCCTTCTCTTTTTTTTATATGTCAATTGAGTACAAATATTATGACTTCCAGAAAGTTACACAGTTTTCCGACTTTGTAATTGTGCTAGCAAAACAAATGTCACAAACTGATCATAAGGATTAAGTCTATCCGAAATCCCCATTAAAAGTAAATTATGGACAATGCCTATTTAAATTTCCCTGTAATATTCCAAAAAGATACAATTTATCTACTTGTATTTATGTGCCATCTTTCAACATATTACAGCTAATTAGTACCCCCTGATGAGAAACAGGCCGCTGAAGGAAAAAAGCATTTAGATAAGATCTAGATTAATAAATGTACCTCATTTGATATCATTTGTATAGCGAGATTATTAATAACGTATCATTATTCAGAAATGGACTGTGAGCATGGAAAAAAAAAGGTGCATAGTTCTATCACATTTCAATCTCTAAGAGGTTATTTTTAGAAGTACAAAGTGCAGACTATCTTATGTCTTTGAATTTGAAGATTCGTTCATTAACCGCTTGAAAAAAATTTGTTCTAACAGGTTACTCCCAAGGAAAGGCCATAACCCCGCAGGATGCTGTAGGAAGACCCAGACTTCTTCACTCACAGGCTATATCTCAATAGTCTGATAGCCCCCCTGCAAAGTTCTCCAATCAATAATGCTGTTCAGGGAGCATGGGCATTGCTGATTGGAGTATGAAAGAAGGTGTGGGCCAACCAGGTACCACATTCGTAGTATCCAAAAATTACTTGAGCGGACTTTACACGCACAAATTTGAGGCACAATTTTGAAATATTTTTTCATTCATATTACTTTTTAAAACATAATGGACCAATGATCCTAAAACACACAAAAAAAGTTGTTACATAAATGGTATGTTAGGCTCCATTCACACCTGAGCGTATTGTTTTCAGGCGTTTTTTTGGGCTTTTTGCAGCCATTTTTGGGGGCTTTTTACAGGCGTTTTTTTTCTAGATTTTTTGCAGGTGTTTGGAGGCAGGCATTGACATCTAACAAAAACTCTGGTAATCAGCCAAAGAAGAAGCTCATGTACTTTTTTGAGCTTCAAACCTTTTGCTTCAGGAGACAAACGCTCAGATGTGAACAGAAGCTAGTGAAATGAATGAGATTTTGCTTGTTTGATGTTTTGAGGCTTTAGATTTTTTAGGTGTGAATAGGGCCTAAATGCTGATTCACATGGAAAACCTTCTTGTATTTCACAAATAACCCATAAGGGGCATGGCAATTTAACTCCTGAAATAGACTGCAAAGAAAAATTAAAAAATTAAAAAATGATGTTTGTGCAGAAGCATTGTCATCATGGAGAATCCACTTGGCAGGCCAGAGTTCCTCTCTTTTCTTCCAAACAGATTCCTGTAACCATTTCGGAATTTCCAAGTAACAATGTTGGTTGGCCATTTTACCATGTTCTATTTCCTTGTGATCAAAAACCATACCAGCATGAGTATAAAAATACAAGGGTCTCTCAGCATTTCCTTATTACAGGTTCTTATATAGTGCTGTAAATTTATATATATTATGTACATTTACCTCAGTCCCTATGTCACATACTAAGGCCAATTTACATAGGAGCCAATTAACCCACCAGCATGTCTTTGGAGTGTGGGAGGAAAGCCACACAGAGAGAACATGAAAACTCCAGACAGATAGTGCCGTGTTTGGGATTTGAACCGATGACCATAGTGCTGACAACTATCGCACTTTGCTGACCAGTATTTGCATCTGTTTTTTGCGGTTTTGGCTGTCTACTTCTTGTGTTATTGTGGAAATCTTCCCACCCCTCTTAATGCCATTTATAAACACTCTAAATGCCTCTATGCCATTTATAAACACTTGATTTCTTCATGGAATGTTCACCATAAGCCTGATGTAACAAAGCTAAAGTTTCACTCGCACTTTTGCCAATTTTCACACAAAATTTGATGTTAATCCGCAGCGCTGGATACCTGTGACTCATTTTAAACCAACAGTACAGCACACACATACATTATTTCTTCTTTTTTTTCCATAATGTTTTATTTAGAATGTAAAAAAAGGGCAATACAGGTACATCGTAAACTTACAAACGTCTAGTCCAGTTCACATTTTAGGAAAGTTAAAATAAAAACATAGTAGAATTAAGGTATATAGGTGAGAGATATAAAAGGATGACAACGTTGGAGCAACAGGAAAAACTCCGTAATGAGCGAGAACATTCAGTACAACATTTTAATGTAACATGGTACGTGCATAGTGCAATTATAAGAGTTGGAGAGATAAAATGCCAAAAACGTATCCAACGGCTGCTTCTCAAAAGTCAAGGGGATGCATGTGAATATAGGTTTGATTCTGAGAGTGTGCAGGTGGGACAGCAACAAATAGGAGGTTGGTGCTCATACGGACAAGGTCACATTTGGTCCTGACCTGTAAATGCTAGTATTGGAGAATATGAGATGAATGTAACGATGTGTTATTGAATCAATGTAGGTGGGTGTACATAGATAGGGGAGATAGAGGGAATAAGAAAGAGGAAAGAAGAAGAGAAGGAGAGAGAGAGAAGAAAAAAAAAAAAAAACACAAACAACCACAAAGGGATAGGGAGTCGACAGGTGGTTGGCTTGGTTTGCGTTATAGGGTCTTGTCTCCCAAACTGATTAATCTGTCATTAAAATGGTGGTGTGTCCTAGCATGCCATGTGTGGTAAACGGCGGATGTCTAAGTATGTCTAAGTGTCTGGAGCTTCCATGAGGATACCAGGAACAAGAGTAAGGCGGGTATGGGTGTTTGATCAATGTAGTGGGTTCATCGTTGACCGGTAATCGTCGGATGATTGGAAATGGGTCCAGGTAGCCCAAATTGAGATGTACTTGGAAGTGGAGTCTTTAGCTGTTGCTATCAGTTGTTCCACCTCAGCGATTTTATTTACACGTTTGAACCAAGTTTGAAGCGAGGGTATTTGAGTTGAACCCCATAGAACGGGAATGGACATTCTAGCTGCGTTAATCAAAATTTTCGATAAAGATTTGGCCTGGGATTTCGCAGGAGAATGCGAGTAGTGAAGGAGGTATACTTCGAATTTTCTTCTACTACTCCGTAAAGACTGAGTCCACTGGTCTGCGACCCAGGAGAGTGTGAGTTAGAACATGTCAGAACACGTTTGAATGCAAATTTGACTCACTACCATAGTGATACTTTGTGGGATTTCCAGGAATTAAATTGTCTCACCTCATACATTATATGGTAGGTTACAACCACAAAGGTAATATTCCAATGCAAATGTATTAGTGATGTAGGAAATAGTGAGATGGCTTTCCGTGACATCAATGTGCTTAGCAGACAAAGTCCACTTCTTCAGAATTGGAAAGGTATCTCACTGGTTACGTGTCACATCATCTACGTGGACACTAAAACCAGAACAGAAATAGGCTACTACACAGGCAGACACAGGGTGAAGAAAAGGCAACCAGAAACAGTGACAGAAAAATCCCATATTTCAGTCTTTCCCTTTAGGATGTATGGATCCACCCAGTTCCAAAATAAATTCCGCTTCTGTACCAGAAGGTTTTACACCCTTAATGACCAGGCCATTTTTTGCGATTCGCCACTGCATTAATTTAACTGACAATTGGGCGGTCGTGTGATGCTGTACCTAAATAAATTGATGTCCCTTTTTTCCCCACAAATAGAGCTTTCTTTTGGTGGTATTTGATCAACTCTGTGATTTTTATTTTTTGCACTATAAACAAAAAAAGAGCGACAATTCTGAAAAAACAATATTTTTCACTTTCTGCTATATAACATTCCCAATAAAAAAAGTTTAAAAATCAAATGTTTTTATCATTTAGGCCAATTTGTATACTGCCACATATTTTTGGTAAGAAAAAATCCCAATAAGTGTATATTGATTGGTTTGCGCAAAAGTTATCATGTCTACAAACTAGGGGAAAGATTTATTTCATTTTTATTTATTTATTTATTTATTTACTAGTAATGGTGGCGATCTGCGATTTTTAGCGGGACTGCGACATTGCGGTGTACAGATCAGACACCTAACTGACAGTTTTAGGGGGACCAGTGACATTGCTACCGTAATCAGTGCTAAAAATATACACTGTTACTGTAATAATCACACTGGCAGGGAAGGGGTTAACACCAGGGGCAATCAAAGGGTTAAATGTGTCCCTAGTGGGTGCTTTCTAATTGTGTGGGGGGTGGGCCTATGGAATAAACACAGAGAACTGTGTTCCTAAATAGGAGGAGCACATGATCCCTGTGTTCATTGCTTACAGAACAACGGTCTGCCGTGTTTACAACGGCAGTCCGACATTCTGTCTCCACGGGGAGTTATCGTGGGTGCCCAGCGGCAATCGCGACTGCCGTACCCATCAGAGATGTATAGTAACTAAGTAGAACTACTTCACTACTGTACTTAAGTACCGAAAGGCAGTATCTGTACTTTCTGTGAGGGATTAGCTCGGTAGCGGGTGTGGATAACCCCTTTTGGGGGGGTTCGTCACACAGGGAGATAGCCGAGGAGTGGTTGAAAACAACAGTTTATGGTTTATTCGTCCAATTTCTTCAAAACAGTGCATGCAGCAAAAACATCAAAATAAAACAAAACACAAAATAAATCCTGGCCACTGTGGGCGTCTACCTTCTCACACACCGGAACCTATCTAAGGAGTCTTCCCAACCTACTCTTTGGGCAGACCCTGCTGGTTCTACAGCAGACACTCAAATGTCCATTTGTGTTTTCTTTACACAGAAAAAAATTCAACACCTCACCTTTAGAAGTCTCTCATCTGACTGCTCTCCCCAGCTTACACAGCCTCAGGAGACAGCAATCAATAGACTCCCTTTGGACAAGTTATAGAGATCCTAATTGCCTCATTCTGAACAGCTGAAAGTGTTCTCAACTTCCGTACACCTTCCTGCCTACCTCTGCAGCCGACACCTGATAGCAATTAGTGAATTGTCTAAACCAAGCAGAAATATATCTCCCGTCAGTGACAACACCCATAGATTTTCCTGACTTCCTGTCACATACCCCCCCCTCTTGTTTCAACCCTAGGGTTGGGACACAGGTTGACAGGCACGCATGTGCACGGGACAAACCATCTGCATTCCCCATTTGAACACCGGGGCGATGCGTTACCACAAAACTAAACTCCTGAAGGGCCAGAAACCACCTATTTATTCTCCTATTGGTCTCCTTGTTCTGTGCCATCCACTTCAATGGGGCGTGATCCGTCACCAGTTCAAACTGTCTACCCAGGAGGTAGTATCGGAGAGAATCCAAGGCCCATTTCACCGCCAAACACTCTTTCTCAATGGTGGCATAATTCTCTTCATGGGCCTTCAACTTTCGGCTGAGGTACATAACAGGGTGTTCTTCCCCATTGATAATCTGGGACAGTACAGCTCCTAAACCCACATTTGATGCATCTGTCTGGACCACAAAGTCTCGTGAAAAATCAGGCGACTTTAAAACTGGCTGGCTACATAAGGCCTGTTTTAAAGCCTGAAAAGCTGTTTCTGCCTCGGGAGTCCATTTGATCATGACAGACTCCTTCCCTTTGGTCAGATTGGTCAGGGAAGCAGCCTGTGAGGCAAAATGGGGAATAAAACGGCGATAATAACCTGCAATCCCCAAAAATGCACGAACCTGTTTCTTGCTGGTGGGACGTGGCCAATCCTTAATAGCTTCAACTTTGTTTATTTGGGGCTTGATTAGACCTCTACCAATGGTATACCCCAGATACTTCGCCTCTTCTAGCCCAATGGTACATTTTTTTGGATTGGCTGTAAACCCAGCTTTCCAGATGGAATCCAACACAGCCTGAACTTTTGGTAAGTGTGAGTCCCAATCCTCACTGTGAATGACCACGTCATCGAGGTATGCAGCAGCATAGGCTAGATGAGGCCGAAGGGTCTTATCCATGGTGCGTTGGAATGTGGCAGGAGCATTCTGTAACCCAAAAGGCATCCTCCGATATTGGAAAGATCCGTCTGGAGTTACAAATGCTGTTTTTTCCCTGGCCGACCCCGAGAGAGGAATTTGCCAATAACCCTTGGTAAGGTCTAACGTGGTCATGTACCGGGCAGTGCCTAGGCGATCAATTAGTTCATCTATGCGGGGCATAGGATAGGTGTCAAACTTAGTGATTTTATTCAGGCGGCGAAAATCATTACAAAACCGCCAACTTCCATCTGGTTTGGGCACTAAGACAATGGGACTGGACCAATCACTATTTGACTCTTCTATCACCCCCAACTCAAGCATTTTTTTTACTTCCTGGCGAATGGCATCTCGCCGGGCTTCTGGAATTCTATAAGGCTTTAACTTGACCTTATCCCCTGGGGTGGTGATAATGTCATGTTTAACTCCCGAGACCCAACCTGGCAGGTCTGAAAACTTCTCCCTATTACGGAGCACAAATTCTTTAACCTCCTGTTTCTGAAGTTTGGACAGAGTCTCTGCTATCCCAACTTCAGGGACAGCCAGGTGAACTGGAGCAGAAACTCGGGTAGTCTCAGCGACCAAGGACTCTCTATCCTTCCATGGTTTTAACAAGTTCACGTGATAGAGCTGCTCAGGTTTTCGTCTTCCTGGTTGGCTAATTTTATAATTCACCATCCCTATTTTCTCCAATACTTCATAGGGCCCCTGCCATTTGGCTAGGAATTTACTTTCGACCGTGGGGACCAACACCAACACCCTATCACCAGGTGCAAAAGAACGGACCTGGGCCCCACGATTGTAAATCCTTTGTTGAGCCAACTGGGCTTGGGCTAAATGTGCCTTCACAATCGGCATCACTTGGGCAATTCTATCTTGCATTTGAGCAACATGCTCAATCACACTTCGATGAGGGGAATTCTCACTCTCCCATGTTTCCCTGGCAATGTCAAGTAGGCCCCGGGGGTGCCTCCCATACAGCAACTCAAACGGAGAGAACCCTGTGGATGATTGGGGAACCTCTCTTATGGCAAACATCAGATAAGGGAGCAGATAATCCCAATTCTTTCCGTCTTTATCCACCACCTTCCTCAACATTTGTTTTAACGTTTTATTAAACCTCTCCACTAACCCATCTGTTTGAGGGTGATATACTGAGGTACGTAACTGGGTCACTTTCAGGAGTTTACAAAGTTCTCTTGTCACCCTGGACATAAACGGGGTGCCCTGGTCAGTTAGGATTTCCTTAGGTAGACCCACCCGGGTGACAACTTGAAATAACTCCTTGGCTATGGTTTTAGCAGAGGTATTTCGGAGAGGAATCGCTTCTGGGTAACGGGTGGCATAATCCATTATCACCAAGATGTGCTGGTGCCCTCTTGTGGACTTCAGTAAGGGCCCAACCAAATCCATGGCGATCCTCTCAAAAGGAACCTCGATAATGGGCAGGGGTACCAAAGGACTACGGAAATGGGGCATGGGTGCATTAATCTGACACACTGGACAGGAAGAGCAGTACAATTCCACTTCCTTAGTGATCCCAGGCCAATAAAACCTCTGGGTGATTCTCTCCCGGGTTTTTTCTGCTCCCAAATGTCCCCCAAGAATGTGCCCATGGGCCAGTTCCAAAACCATCTTGCGGTACGGTTTAGGCACTACCAGTTGCTCAACAGTGTCCTCTATCCTCTGTGACACTCGATATAAGAGGTCCCTCTCAATAATGAAGTAAGGGAGGGCAATCCTCTCGTCAGGGTTAACTAGCTCCCCATCTATCTTCACTACATTCTCCCGGGCTCTTAGCAATGTGGGGTCCCTCAATTGCTCAGTGATAAAATTTTCTCGGTGCACTTTAAGGTCATCCAACCCTAACGGCCGCTGTTCCTCTTCTGAGGTAGCAGGCTCCTCCCTAGGGACTGGTGTTTCCCCGGCTAAGACTGAGCACGGAAACTCAGGATAATCCTCACAGTTAGAGGATTCTGGAGTAGATGGTTCAGGCTCAGAAGAACCACCTACTGGGGAATCTGGGCAATCCCAGAGTTCCCAGAATTTTGGGAAATCCCTTCCCACAATGGCGTCATGTGGCAGTTTGGGAACTAAACCCACTTGGTGACACAAGTTACCGAGGGAGGTTTCAAAGGAAACTGTAGTCACCGGATATTCTCGAGTGTCCCCATGTACACAAACTACCGCCATTTTCCTAGGATGTACGTTTTTTTTCACCACTAGATCACTTCTCACTAAGGTAACCAGGCTACCTGAATCCAACAATACCACAACATCTTTACCATCTAAACACATTCTATATAAAGGTTTCTCATTCCCCTTTACTGCAGTGTATGTGGTTGCAAAAAAGGACTGTCGTCTCTCTGTCAGAAAGTCACAATGCATGGGTTCATCATCCACTGGGCAAACCGCTGGGCAAACTGCTGCTACATGTCCCTCTTCCCGGCAACGGTAACAAATCAACCTTCCAGTCCTCTCCTGTGGGATGGGTCTTCCAGGTCGCTCTCGCCAAACATTAGTAGTAGTCCTACTAACACCTCGAGTTGCTCTTTGGATCCTCTCTCCACCCCCATCCCCTGACGCAGTCTTACTTATAGGTGGGGAGGGTCTGGTCTTGGGGTGAAAAGTCTGTGCATCTCTGGAAAAAGAGGTCAAATTCTCAGTTGTTAGGTACCTTTCGACCAGGTCTACTAATTTGTCTGCGGTTTCCGGACCACCATGGCTTACCCATTTCTGCAGGGTGTTAGGAAGAGACCTAAGAAATTTGTCCATGACTACTCGCTCCAAAATTTCTGGTCCGGACAGAATTTCTGGCTGCAGCCATTTCTTAGCCAAATGGATGAGGTCATACATCTGCGACCGGGGTGGTTTCTTCAGCTGATAACTCCAATTGTGGACCCGCTGAGCACGGACATCCAAGGTTACCCCAAAACGTGCCAATATTTCCACTTTTAATCGATCATAGTTTTTTGCATCTGCAAGTTCCAAGTCAAAATATGCCTTTTGGGCTTCTCCAGCTAATAGGGGGGCCACTAGTCCAGCCCACTGTTCTTTAGGCCAACTCTCTTTCTCCGCTGTTCTTTCAAACGTGGTCAGAAACATCTCAGGGTCCTCATCTGTAGTCATCTTTGGCAATAAGTGGTTTACCCGAAAAGTCGGTATGTTACTGGCCTGACTCCCAACCTCGGTCTGCTGTCTCTGAAGCTGTTTCACAATGGCCTCCATTTGCTGCTGGTGTCTCTGTTCCACGCCTTCAATGGCCTCTCGGTGAGCTTGTTGTTGAGCTGCAAAGCTCCGCTGAAAATCCGCATTTGCCTGCTGTTGAGCTGCATTTGCCTGCTGTTGGGCTGCATTCGATATAATCAGTTGTTTCAGTATTTCCTCCATTTTTTTGGGTTTACTTTAACTGCCCGCATCCTCCACCATATGTGAGGGATTAGCTCGGTAGCGGGTGTGGATAACCCCTTTTGGGGGGGTTCGTCACACAGGGAGATAGCCGAGGAGTGGTTGAAAACAACAGTTTATGGTTTATTCGTCCAATTTCTTCAAAACAGTGCATGCAGCAAAAACATCAAAATAAAACAAAACACAAAATAAATCCTGGCCACTGTGGGCGTCTACCTTCTCACACACCGGAACCTATCTAAGGAGTCTTCCCAACCTACTCTTTGGGCAGACCCTGCTGGTTCTACAGCAGACACTCAAATGTCCATTTGTGTTTTCTTTACACAGAAAAAAATTCAACACCTCACCTTTAGAAGTCTCTCATCTGACTGCTCTCCCCAGCTTACACAGCCTCAGGAGACAGCAATCAATAGACTCCCTTTGGACAAGTTATAGAGATCCTAATTGCCTCATTCTGAACAGCTGAAAGTGTTCTCAACTTCCGTACACCTTCCTGCCTACCTCTGCAGCCGACACCTGATAGCAATTAGTGAATTGTCTAAACCAAGCAGAAATATATCTCCCGTCAGTGACAACACCCATAGATTTTCCTGACTTCCTGTCACATTTCCTAGAGTAGAATTTTTTTCTCCTACTTCCACTTTTACTTCACTACATTTTTTCAATAATTTTAATACTTCTACTCCGATATTTTTTTTTTTTGTGTTGCATAGTTACTCGTTACAATTATAAAAATTACCACTGCCAGAACAGTAGATGGCAGGTTTCATGAAGCTCAAAACATGTGTATTATCAGCGCATACGAAAATAAATGCTACTGTATGTATAAATAAAAGCTGCATTTGAAATAATAAAAAACAATATGATGTTCAAACTTTTGACTTCTTTCTTTAATAACTACATAACACAGTACTTGTACTTTTACTTTCAGTACTTGAGTAGCAATTTTTTTTCAAAACTACTGGTACTTTTACTTTCAGTACTTGAGTAGCAAAATTTAAAAAAAAACGACTTGCAATACTTAAGTACAAAAAATGTTGAATACTTTAGTACTTCTACTCAAGTCACTTTTTGATCGAGCACTTCCACTTCTACTCAAGTCACTTTTTGATCGAGCACTTGTACTTTTACTCAAATATGGGTTTTGAGTACTTTATACAACTCTGGTACCCACAGATCAGCTGCCCCTGTGGCAAATGGGCACGTGTGCCCCCACTCACAGTCCCGCGAAGTGACAAACAGTTACGTCATTTTGTGGGACAGAGCCGACCTGCCACAGTATATGTACTGCTGGTTAACAGCAACAAGTAGTCAAACTGGAAAAAACACATTTTCTTTCTTTTTAAGTTCTTATGATGTTCTTCTATTTATAAAAAAAAAATTGAAAGAAACTACCAAGAAAAGAAAGCTTTGTTTGTGCCCTCCCACCCCCCAAAAAAAGAACAACATATGTATTACTTTAGTATCATAATTAATAAGATAATATAGCCAAATCGGTAGGCCAGTAGGTAAAAAGTAAACATTACTCTGGCCTTTAGGGGTTATACTAATGTTAAAGCTAAAATGATTTGTTACAGCTAGAGTTCTGGAAACCTAATTTACTAAAAGATATTGATAAGATAGAATGAGTCCAGAGATGGACAATAAAATGATGGGGATAAAACATATGAGGACTGCAGGAACCTACTGTAATATGTACAGTCTCGAGGAAAAAAAGGAACAGGGAAAATGATTAAAATGTTCTACAACATGAAGGGTGAGAATACATTCAGGAGGGTCATTTTTTCAATAGGAAGCTGAGATCAAGAACATGGAGACATGGCCTCAAACTAGCAGGAGGACACGTTCAAAACTAATCTTAGAAAGTATTATTCTACAGAAAGAGTAGTTGATGCTTGGAACAACTTCCGGCAGAGGTAGTGAGCCAGTCTACAGTACGTGAATTTAAACATGCTTGGGACAAATACTGAGCCATACACATAACAAAAATTGGGGGAAAAAAATTTAAAAAAAGGAAAGACTTGATGGACTACTTGTTTTTTATTTGCCATTACTCTTCTATATTATTATTTCATGATTCTGGCAACATGCAGGCTTTACACTTTTGTAGATTACTTAAAAAGTTGGATTTCAGACACATTTTTACATTTTGGATTCAGCGGGGAACGGACAGAAATGCTGTCTTCTTTTAATTGCTGTTTCATAAAGTATCAAACCAAGCAACACTGCTGGGTAGACCGTATGTCGTGTGTTAAGTCAGCTGGGGCCTTTACCACTGAAGCTTACAACAATACATCTAAGGAAGAGAACAGGCAACCTCCTGATAATGCACAAATAATATACTCTTCACAATAGCATGCCCCCCCCTTCCAGGCTTAACCAGGTTTATAAGCAACAGAATTTATCAGGCTCAGTTGTGCCATTGAGCGAAGAGACAAGTGCATCTTGAGCAGTGCCCAATCAGTGCATTAGGGGGCACCAGCTAGCACGCTGTGCAGAGTGGCAACAGGGTGCAAGGGGCAAAAACACTCTAGAATCCATCAACTGCCACTTATGGGATCAGTGGCAGCAGTGGTGGTTGGGTGGGGATGGGATCAGTGGCAGCGGTGGTGATGGGGGATGGGATGATTGGCAGCTGTAGTGGAGGGGGGATGGAATGGGATGAGTGGCAGTGGTGGTGGAATGGGATGATTGGAAGTGGTGGTGGGATAGAATGGGATGAGTGGAAACGGTGGGGGGGGAGGGTGGTATGAGTGGCAGCGGTTGGGGGGGTGGTATAAGTGGCAGTGTTGGTGGTTGTGGAGGAAACAGGATGAGTGGCAGCAGTGAGGGGAGATGGGATCAGTGGCAGTGGTGGTGAGGGGATGGGATGAGTGGCAGTGGTTAGGGGGGCATGGGATCAGTGGCAAGGGTGGTGGTTGGGGGGATGAAATGGGATGAGTGGTAGCAGTGGTGGGGGAATGGGATCAGTGGCAGCAGTGGTGCTGGTGTGGGAGGGGCTCAGTGGCAGCAGTGGTGCTGGTGTGGAGGGGATCAGTGGCAGCTGTGGTGCTGGTGTTTGGGGGGGGGGGGTCAGTGGCAGAAGTGGTGATAGGATGGGGGGGAATTAGTGGCAGCAGTGGTGGTTGTGTGGGGGAGATCAGTGACAGCGGTGGTGTGGGGGGATCAGTGGCAACAGTGGTGCTAGTGTAAGGGGGGGTTCAGTGGCAGCAGCTGTGGTGGTATGTGGGGATCAGTAGCAGCAGTGGTGGTGGTATTGGGGAATCAGTGGCAGCAGTCGTGGTGGTATCGGGGGGATCAGTGGCAGCAGTGGTGGTGGTATGGGGGGGAGATCCGTGGCAGCAGTGGTGGTGGTATCGGGGGGGATCAGTGGCAGCAGTGGTGGTGATATGGGGGGATCAGTGGCAGCAGTGGTGGTGATATGGGGGGATCAGTGGCAGCAGTGATGGTGGTATGGGGGGATGAGTGCCAGCAGTGGTGCTGGTGTGGGGGGGATCAGTGGCAGTGCTGATATTGAGGGATGGAATCAGTGTCACTCACTTGCAGATTACTTGGTTCCCCCTCCTTGCTAGGTCTCAGTGTATCTTCGGCTTTCTTCCTGTGTCTCTCCTATCTCGACATGGGGTCTCCTCACACGGTGGAGAGCTTCTCCCCATTCACTCTACTGGCCCGTCCTGGGTCAGCTGATTTTCTCTTTCAGTCTCCCCACTTGGTATCTCCCTACCCTACTGAACTAAATGGGCAGGCAGAGAGGATGGGCGGGCCCGTGTGCCTGTGAGTCCCCATGACTGCAGGTGGAGAGGATGGGCAGGGACTGTGTCCCTGCGAGAGTGCACGTGAATGACCAATGTACTATCTCCCGGGCGGCGGCGGCCCCACGAAAGATGCAGAACTTCAAGGCCCCGTCGCAAGTGCGACTGCTGCGACCCTGGTGGTTCCGCAACTGCTCCCGCTGCTGTTAATCAAATCTAGTGACATGGGAGCCGGGGGTGGGGCCGAGTCCCACTATCTGTGTCAATGTACACACCAGCGGGACTCATGAGCATGTCCATGCGGGTGCCCCCATGGAAAGTGGCTCTCTGATGAATAGGAGGAGCCAGGAGCGCCTCCAGGGCACCCCAGAAGAGGAGGATCGGGGTTGCTCTGTGCAAAACCCTTGTACAGAGCAGGTAAGTATAACATGTTTGTTATTTTGCACAAAAAGAAAAAAACAAACCTTTACAATCACTTTAAAAAGATGCAGGGACACATTGTATGCTGTGAGGACTTGGATCACCTGCTGGTGGCACTGTGGTTCTCTTCCCTGAAGGGCGCAGTTCTGATGGCTACCAGCGGGTGTCTACCAGCAGCCAGAAGATCTCAGTAATTAGGCTGCACCTGATGCTGGGAAGGAATATAATCCCATCATTAACTTTTATCTGTGCCTCAGTGTTCTGCCTGTTAGCCACATCCCTGTTTGCTCCTGTATCTAGTATTCTGTTATCCCATCTCTGTTCTTCATTGTTTCCCTTGCTCCCAGTCCTAGTCTCGGCCATGCCATATCCCTCCATTTGTACATAGTGTATTATAGTTAGGTTGCTGGTTTAGTTTTTGCTTAACTGTCAAATGTATTTTTCACTTTTGCTTTCTTTATGGTATGTTGGTGTTGGATGGGTGTTGTGTGCATTAATAAACTATATTTTTATCATACTCTGATTTCAACCTCCTTAAGTGTAGTCCACAGATCGGGTCATCCCTGCTGCTGTCGGATACCTTCACTTGGTATCCCATATAGATGCCTTTAGGATCCATTGCTCTCTGTTGGACTTCACTTTTGTCCCTTCACTTTTAGGAATGGGCTTTTTAGGAATGAACTGCCTTAAGGCATACCTGCCCTGAAAGTGTCACTAAACAATCCTGTGTAATAAGCCTCCCAGTCATGTATAATGTTTTAAAGCACAGCCCTTGATTGAAAATTAAAAGTACAGTTTTTGTAAAGGTTTTTATCTGTGAGCATTCAACAATCTTGTCTCGAAATATCACCCAAACCATCCTCTTCGCTCTTCCAAGTATCTCTGGCTCTTTAGCCCTCAGCACCTCCTCCCATGCTCGCCTCCAGGCCTTCTCCTTCATAGTATTTGGTAGATCTAATGGGCCATACACACTCTAAGATTTTTGAAGACTTACCAAAACCATATAATATGAGGTCAAACCTAAACACTTTCAATTTGTATGCAATCTGGCAGGCCCTTCCACTACATAGAAAAGGTAAATCTGAAGGAAATCAAAAGTTGGATAGTGTGTATCCAGCTTAAAGAATAGGCAAAAAAATCAGATTTGTAGGTGGCTTAAAGAATATTGTAAAAACAGATTGTAGTTTATGGTCAGCCTATGTGACAAAGGGACACAGACCCATTGAAGACCATGGAATGGCTTTAGCTAGTAGCCTAGATGGTCAACTTTAGGGTTCTTCAGGCAAGCTCCACAGAGGACTGGTGTAAGGAGCCTCTAGTCTGGCTATCCATGTAGTGGCAGGGATGGGTGTGCCAGGCGGTGGCTGAAGATACAGAGCCACCCCACTATTAAGGCAGTATTCTGGGGCCAGCTAGCACAATGCCAAACACGACTGCGGCTTGAGGTGAAGCTGCTCTCTCATCCAGCAAAAAACTGAGACCCCACACAAGGGACGTGCGGTGAGGTCAATGGCTGGTGAGGCACTGGCTAGTATCAGAGCCAGATACAACCCCCACATTATTTAGTGAATAAATCCCACATCAACATTTAGTGAATAAAAAACCCACATCACCATTTAGTGAATAAACCCCTACATCACCATTTAGTGAATAACCCCCCACATCAACATTTAGTGAATAGACCCCCACATCACCATTTAGTGAATAAACCCCCACAGCGTGAAAAATGCCAATTGGCTTACCCTTAAAACCTGTGCGTCAGAATGCAGGCAGTCAATCCGATACCCCCAGACAAATAAGCGTCTGGTTAAAGGAATCTATTGGACAGCAGATTATTTTTTTTTTTTCTGCATTCTGTAACAGCCCTGTAAATGCTGAGATTTTACTGGTCAAGTACAGGGCTGTTAAGCCCCGTTCACACTGGGGCGATCCGACTTGCCGGGGCGACCTAATAGGTCGCGGTGCGCTGCTCGCACCGCGACCTCGGAGTGGCCGGCACGGACTTCATAACATTGAAGTCTATGCAGGTCACTCCGGGTCGCCCCAAAAAAGCTCCGGACCCTTTTTCTAAGTCGGAGCGACTTGTGTCGCTCCTATTAGAACGGGTCCGCAGCTTCTCTATGGCAGGCGACCTACGGCGACCTGTCAGGCGACCAGGTCACCTGACAGGTCGCCCCAGTGTGAACGGGGTCTTACAGAATGCAGAAACAAAAAATAAACATTACATTGTGCTCTATATTGCTACCAACAGTTCTGATTTTATTAAAACAAGTCCTTATGGTGGTTAAATTAGTAAACTATGAGAGCAATGAAAGTGCCATATATAATCTATATAATAAAAGAATAGCACCTGAACCATTCTCTGATTATAGAGATTATATATATCTTCACCTTCATTAGTTCTCATAGTTTACTAATTTGACCACCATAAGGACTTGTTTTAGCATATATAAACGGCTTTCGAACCACACATGTGAGGTATCGCTGCGAATGTTAGAGCTTGAGAAATAATTCCAGCACTGTAACTCCTCTGTAACTCTAAACATGTAACCTGTAAAAGTACTGAAGTTTGGTGCCATTCCACAAGTGTGCACAATTTGAAAGCATGACATGTTGGGTATCTATTTACTCGGTGTAACATCATCTTTCACATTATATAAAAAAAATCAGGCTAACTTTAGTATTTATTTATTTTTATTCATGAAAGTTTTTTTTCCAAAAAAAAAATGTTTTGAAAAATTGCTGCGCAAATACCGTGAGACATAAAAAGTTGCAACAACCAGCATTTTATTCCCTAGGGTGTATGCTAAAAAAAAAAAAAAAATTATATATATATATATATATATATATATATATATATATATATAATGTTGGGAGGGCTTTGAGTACTTTTCTAGCAAAAATTGTGAATTTTACATTTAGGAGAGAAGTGTCAGAATTGGCCTGGGTGGCAAGTGGTTAATTGCCATGAGTAAGCCATATATAAATAATTATTATATATTGTTTTTAAGGTAATTTACTATATTTAAAAAAAAAACTGTACTCAAGCAGGTGGCTTAATGGAAAAATTACTGAAGTTTGAAGTTATAACTTCAAACCAGTAATTTCACAGTAAATAGATAAATAATAAATTATTATGGTATAACACATAGAATAATAATATATTATTTTACTTGATTTTAAAAAGTACCTTTTCAGCAGCAGCAGATTCTCCCTCCTAACTGTGTGAGAAAAACATGGGATTATGGGTAAGCCTTATACCCATAAACACATTTTTTCCTTGTAGTTAAGAGGGCTGGGCTGTAAGGGAGGATTTGTCTTTTAGACACATGCCCCCTTCTTTGACACTGCAGTGAGAGGAGAGCCTCTACTGTAGCATTTTTATTGGACAGCTTGGACCAATGGTGCTTTACCATTGGTCCAAGAGTCCAAGCTGTCCATGTAGCTCAGTGCCTCTGACAAGAAATCAGAGGCACTGGGAGCTCATCCTCTCAGTCTGCTGCAAACAGCTTCTGACAGGCTGTGCAAGGATTCCCGTGTCTCTACTATAACTATAGGTGTTAGGAGACAGTGGTGGGGTAGTTACCCCCCAAATTTGAGGTCTCTGTGACCCCAGGTCGCCAAGCTACGACCCTTGAAGCTTGATCTTTTTTTTTTTAAAGTTCATAGCAGGAGAGGCTCTGCCCCCCTCCCCTGCCTCCCATGACTGAAGGTCCCTGCCCCACACCTGTTGACAGCTAACATGCCCAGTCACTGCTGTCCCATCAGGTATGATCTTTCTATGCACCCAAAAGTGGGAAACAGTAGAATTTATATCCCCTGAGCATGTCCGATTGTGGGAGCCAGGGGCTTGTAGGAGTCCACTGGCTTGTGGGAAAATGAATTATAGGGGCTTTCATCCAATGCTGAACAATTTGGGTAAAGAGAGATTTGCTACACTGACATATCATGTTCATCTGGATAATGTTGTAGTACTTTTGTAACAGCTGAGACTTTTCAGTTCTATGTTTCTGGACACTATGTTTATACAGTAGAGGCAATCTCCGGGTTACAACAATAATGGTTTGAACAATACAATTGAATTTGTTTGTAAGTCTGAACAGGAAAAATTTTTAGGTGTAAATTCAGCCAAAATAATCATTTTTTAGGGAAGGGTTAACACCCGTGTAACATTCAGAAGATTTCACCTCACTTTCTGTCCCTATTGGGTTTTGAAAATTTGGGGTTGTTGTGGAAACAAGGATTGGTGGTAAAGCTTCAGTGGAGACACCTTTTTCCCATGAGAACTCTTAACCACTTAAGCCCCGGAAGATTTTACCCCCTTCCTGACCAGGGCCTATTTTGCGATTCAGCACTGCGTAACTTTAACGGACAATTGCGCGGTTGTGCGATGCTGTACCTAAACAAATTTGACGTCCTTTTTTCCCATAAACAGAGCTTTCTTTTGGTGGTATTTGATCACCTGTGCAATTTTTTGATCATGCGCTATAAACAAAAAAAGAGCGACAATTTTGCAAAAATAACAATATTTATCAAATTTTTTTATATGAAATTCCCCCCCCAAAAAAATGTAAAAATCTAAATTTTTTAACATTTTTGGCCAATTTGTTTTCTGCTACATATGCTTGGTAAAAAAAATCACATTAAGCATATTTTGATTGGTTTGCACAAAAGTTATTGCGTTTACTAACTAAGGGAAAGATTTCTTGTCATTTTTGTTGTTTTTTTTTTTTTAACGAGTAATGGCGGCGATCTGCGATTTTTTTTTTTGCGGGACTGCGACATTGCGGCGGACAGATCGGACCCTTGACTGACATTTTTGACACTTTTGGGGGTACCAGTGACATTACTACAGTAATCAGTGCTATACATATGCACTGTTACTGTAAAAATGACACTGGCAGGGAAGGGGTTAACTTTATTGGGGAAGGAGGGGTTAAGTGTGTCCCTAGGGGCGTGTTTCTAACTGTGATTGGATGTGGCTTTACATGTAACAGCAGAGATCTACGGTCCTACATAGCAGGACCGTTAGATCTCTGCTGTTACACAGGGAAGAATGACAGGCGGCTTTGTTTACATTAGCCGCCTGCCTTTCTCCCTTCACAGCGGACGATCGCGAGTGACCCGATGTCCGCCAATCACACGTGCTGACTTGTTAGGGAACGAGCTGGGGCAGGAGCGCGCCTCCGGCGGCGCGTGCCCGCCCGCTATTGGCTCACAGTCTAGTGACGTACCGATACGTCACTTTGCCTGGACGGGCTGACCGCCGCAGTATATGTACTTGCGGCGGTCGGCAAGCGGTTAAAGGAGTAAATTTCCCTTCCTAGGGGTAGATTTCCTCTCACTTCCTGCTGTCTCCCTCTATTTGTAATTAGGAATTCTTTGTAAGTCAGATGTTTGTAACCTAGGAATCGCCTGTACTTCGATAATACTGGTCATAAGTACAGATATATTTTCCTGGAAAGGTACAGTCAGTGGTAACTATGCATTTGATATTTTACAGGAAATTTGAGATTAATATTGAAATACCTCCTTCTCTCTTTGATAGTGTATTAGTGGGCCAAATGAACATATATGTAAATAAAAAATGAAATTGACACTACTTGATGTGTGATTTGGGCATTGGAAGGAGAAGCTTGATACAAATTGAATGCTGAATAGAAAATAATTATGTCTTTGGGCAGATTCTGGCCTTCCCTGAACTACAAATTAATATTGGGTTAGAGGAGAGGCTGCTGCTTTGTTATTCTGTCTCGGGGTTACTATCATTTATTAATGGGGTGATTTTCTGAGTAGTTTGAAAGGGGCAAGAAGATCTGGAGCATTAAAAACTCTTTATATCCAGGGCATCTAATTTAACTGTGGATATGTATAACCTGGTTGGCAATGGGAGACCTGATCTATAGTCTAGTGGATAGACCTCTATAATTAACACTCTATTTACAACAAGTGTTACAAAATGTAACAAAACCTTCCACTGATCTTTTTTATTATCGTTTTGCTTTTTGAAAAGCCAGTATAAAGAAAGTAGTGATCTAAAAAGCACTTTTAGATTTAGCCAATCACCTTTGCCTGTTAATTCTGCATGGTCCTCGTAAGTCTTGAAGGAATTTTCCCTTTGCCTACTTGCTTTATGTTAATGTGGAATTCTAGTCTAGAACTAACTGAGCTTAAACCTGTTCCCACTCATCTTCTAACTCTTAAACTAACTACCCTGTAGAAGGAAGATACTTATACTTACCTATTCTCAGAGTGTTCTAGTCCAGACAGTTGATCTCCCCAGTGGCTGGCTTCAGAGGAAAGGAGAGATCGCTGTGTAACGCTCCTGCGTTTCTTATATGGTGTGGATTTTCAGCTGCAGAAATAGTTCCACGTCAGTAGTCATGTAAGAGATATGCTGAGATACCATTCCCAACCTCAATGACTCATCATGTGTGGAAGGTCTTATTTCAGCCAGTAAATACACACAATTAGCAAGCTGGTTCCTAGAATGACTTTATGTACTCTGCCTATTGGGGTCATCATATAGGCTAGTGAGCTCTGCCAGGAACAAGGCATAGGAGTTGAGAAGCTGGTCGTTTTTCTCAAAAAGAGAATCTGCCCAGGCTCGAGGATCGCTTGATAGGTAAGAAATAATAGTACAAACCTTAATGTGATCAGTAAGGTAGGTACGCGGTTTTAGCAAAAAAAGTAACTCACATGCGTTTTTAAATTCGCTAAATTTTTTGCGATCGCCTGTAAATACTAAAGGGGGATTTATCTTGGGTTCAGGGGACTGAGCAGAGGTAAGTTGTGTCAGTCTAATTACCTGCTGCGACAGAGCCTGATTGTCTTCTTTTAATTCAGCAAGTGCGTGTATTAACGCAGATACTTGCTGTTTTAATTGTGTCACCTGAGTGGTTATTTCTGCTGAATCCATTTTAGGTTCGTTCAATCTGTAACGCTCCTGCGTTTCTTATATGGTGTGGATTTTCAGCTGCAGAAATAGTTCCACGTCAGTAGTCATGTAAGAGATATGCTGAGATACCATTCCCAACCTCAATGACTCATCATGTGTGGAAGGTCTTATTTCAGCCAGTAAATACACACAATTAGCAAGCTGGTTCCTAGAATGACTTTATGTATGTGGTAACACAATGATGAAGGTTGAGGGATAGGTTGAGTGGAGGTGGTAGGTGATAGACACTTGAAGGTGAGACAGTAGCAGATGGATGCAGGAAGGTTTAGCAATGTTGTATGATAGCAGATGACAGAATAGCAGGTGGACATACAAAAGAGATCAACCCAGTGCAGAAAAGTAGCAGTAGTCTCAAGAGCTAGCAATCTAGTTATGCAGATGTGATAAACAGTCTTTACTATGCAGAGCTAGATAGTGTAAGCTTAGTATAAGTTTATAAAGAATTCCCCTGCGGGGTACTTAGCACTATTAGCGATACAGCCGAAGGGTGGTTCAGGAGAGACGGATGATTCAGTAGCGGGATACAGGGATCAGCTCGGCGAGGTTCCGTCAGCGAGGTAAGCTTGCAAGCATGGAAGCTTCAAGCAAGGTTAGCATCCAGGTAAGGGTGTTTGAACGAACACATGTGAGTGAGAACCGGCGCTTTAAATAGCCATCTAGTCCGGCGCTGGGTGATGACAGCTCCAGACTTAAAGGTGTATGCGCACCTTTCCAAAAGTAAATGGTGGGGCGCATACACTTGTGGAAAGTGTAATTTAGGGTACCAAAGGTACCGGAACATTACAATACCCCCCCTTAAGGCCTGCTCCTGAAGGCCTCTGGAGCTGGTTTGTCTGGGTATCTCGCATGAAAATTGCGGATTAATCTAGGGGCATGTATGTCAGAGGTGTTTAGCCAGGTGTCGTCTTGGGGCCCATAGTTCTTCCATCTAACCAAGTACTGAAGTCTTCTTCTGTAGATACGAGAATCCAGAATCTCTTTTATCTCGTATTCTTCTCCACCTTCAACTTGTACAGGAGGGGGAGGTGGAATATTAGGCCTTATTCCTTGGTCCGGAACATGGGGTTTTAGTAGCGACACATGGAAAATGGGATGGATTTTTAGGTCCATTGGCAATGTAAGCTGCACTGCAGCTTTTCCAATAAGTTTCTTGATTGGGAAAGGTCCCAAGAACAGAGGTCCAAGCTTTTTGCTAGGGATCTTCAGTCTCAAGTTTTTTGTTGAGAGCCAAACGAGGTCCCCGATAGTATACTGTGGAGAAGGTCTTCTACGAAGATCATAGTACTTCTTTTGTTGACTGTGAGCGTGTGCAATGGTAGTATTTAGTAAACCCAGAGAATCCTTTATTTGGGTAAGATAGTCTGAGGCTACTGGGTTATTTGAAGGAAGGATGTGTGGAGGGAGAATAGAGGGATGGAACCCATGGTTCAAGTAGAACGGACTCTGCTTGGTTGTACTGTGAGTTGCGTTGTTGTAGGCAAATTCTGCCAGGGGGAGAAGATCCAACCAATCATCCTGTTGGTAAGAAGTGTAACAACGTAAATACTGCTCGATGCATTGGTTGACTCTCTCAGTCTGTCCGTTGGTCTGCGGATGGTAAGGAGAAGTGAGCTTCCGCTCAATCCGTAGTATGTGACATAGTTCTTGCCAGAATTTAGAAATAAATTGGGATCCACGGTCAGACAGAAGAGTTTTTGGGATACCATGTAATCTGAAGACATGTTTCATCAGGAGTTCTGCCGTTTGTTTGGACGAAGGTAGTCTGCGAATAGCAATGAAATGTGCCATCTTTGTCAGATGGTCCACTGACACCAAGATGGTATTAAATCCTTTGGAAGGAGGCAATTCTACGATGAAGTCCAATGACAAAACCTCCCATGGAGTTTGGGGTATTGGTAGACTGCATAGTAGACCGGATGGTCTCGTAGTGTCAATTTTGGACCTGGCACAGACATTGCATGAAGAGACGAATTTTTGTATAGATGTTTTCATGTCAGGCCACCAGAATTGCCGAGAAATCAAATTGAAAGTCTTTGTCATACCCATATGTCCTGCCATAGGCACATCATGCGATAATTCCAAGATCTTGGTGCGTAGGGTAGGTGGTATGTAAAGTTTGTCGTTGTAGTAGAGGAAGCCCTCTGCATCAGTATTTAGTTGTGGTGGGGGTGAATCCAAACTTATACCATGCAGAACCTCTTTCTTCAAGGAACGGACAACTCCAATAATGCGTTTGTGAGGTATTATAGGAACGGAAGGGATTTCAAAGTAGTTTTCTTCAGTTAGTCGTGATAGTGCATCCGCCTTTTTGTTCTTATCTGCAGGTGTGTAGGTCACTAGGAAGTTAAACCTTAGAAAGAATAGTGACCATCGTACCTGTCGATGCGAGAGAGTTTTGCTAGTCTGAAGATATTGGAGGTTTTTATGGTCCGTGTATATAATTATTGGTAATTGGGTGCCTTCGAGTAAATGTCGCCAATTCTCCAGAGCCAATTTTATAGCAAGCAGTTCCTTTTCACCCACGGGGTAATTTATCTCGGGACTGCTCAGGGATTTAGAAAAAAAAGCGACTGGATGAAGTGGTGAAGTGTGGGTAGGTCGTTGGGAGAGTATTGCTCCTACTGCCATGTTTGACGCATCTACCTCCAGAATGTATTGGAGGGATGGGTCTGGATGGCGTAATATGGGAGCTGAAGTAAACCTTGTCTTTAACAAGTGGAAAGCCTTATTTGCTTCTTCTGACCATTTAAATGGTATTTTTATGCTAGTGAGCTGTGTGAGGGGTCTCACAATAGCCGAAAAGTTTTTTATGAACTTCCTGTAGAAATTTGAAAATCCCAGGAATCGCTGTAGCGCCTTGCGTGTAGTTGGTGTAGGCCAATCCTGAATGCAGGATATTTTACTCATGTCCATCTCGATTCCTGTTTTGGATATGATGTAGCCTAGAAAGAGTACCTCATCTTTATGGAACAAGCATTTCTTCAGCTTCACATAAAGATTATGTGCAAGCAATCTCGATAATACAAGTCTTACATGTCTTATGTGTTCAGACAGGGTCCGTGAATATATAAGTATATCGTCCAGATATACCACAACACAGACATCTAGTAAGTCTTTAAAAATATCGTTTATAAATCGTTGGAAAACTGCAGGGGCATTGCATAGGCCGAATGGCATCACAAGATATTCGAACAATCCGTATCTAGTTCTGAATGCAGTCTTCCACTCGTGTCCATCACGGATTCGAATGAGATTGTATGCTCCTTTCAGGTCTAATTTTGAAAAATAGGTAGCTCCACGCACCTGCTCAATGAGCTCAGGGATAAGTGGTAGAGGATAGCGATCTTTTATTGTGATAGCATTCAATTTCCTGTAGTCGATGATAGGTCTGAGACTTGAATCTTTATTGCGAACAAAAAAGAGTCCTGCTGCTGTGGAAGAAGTGGAAGGTCTAATAAAACCTTTTTCCAAGTTCTCATCCAAATAGGTTTTGAGATGGGCAAGTTCATCCTGTGAAAGAGGATAAACATGACCGAACGGCAATTTGCTATTTGGGAGTAGATCAATGCTACAATCATAGTCTCGATGAGGAGGTAATGCTTGAGCATTTTTCTCAAGAAAAACCTCAGAAAGATCCTGATAACATAGTGGTGCAATCTCATCTGTCACCACAGACAGAATCTTCCCGGAAAACGGGAGGTTACACGTTTCCTCGCAATAACAAGAAGGGAAGGTCAAGGACCGTTTCTTCCAATCTATGGTTGGTTGGTGTGTGTGCAACCAGGGAAGTCCCAACACAATGGGAAAGTGGGGTGATGGTATTAAATCGAAGGTAGAAGTCTCCCTATGAGACTCGTTAATAGTGACTAGAAGTGCTTGTGTCTGATCGGTGATCGGACCAGAGGATAACGGAACACCGGTAATAAGACTTACTGAGACAGGTTTGAGTTTAGAAATTATAGGAATTTTATTTAAAGCAGCAAAACATATATCCTTATAATTTCCACAAGATCCTGTGTCAATCATGGCCTTAGTAGTAATCCTGTTCTGGTCCCACTGTAATGTCAAAAAAACAGAAATGTAGGGGTTAGTGAATGAAGTTGTCAATCCTCCTAGAGAGACATGTGAACACTCACCCTTCTTTTTGTTGACTAGGGGACAGACGTTTATCTTGTGATCCGGGGATGCACAGTACAAGCAGAGATTTTCATTTCGTCTTTTGGCTTTTTCCATAGTTGATAGCGGTGGGCGTATGGTTCCTACCTCCATAGGAACGGCCAGACTCCGAGAGGAAACGGATAATGGCATTCCCATCTTTTCAGCCTTTCTTTCTCGTAGTCTTCTATCTATGGTAATACTGAGTTGTATTAATGCATCCAGGGTTTTTGGAAGATCCGCTCGGGCAAGCTCGTCCTTAACGGCTTCTGATAGGCCAAGCCTAAATTGGGTTTTCAGAGATGCATCATTCCTTTCTGAATCAAGGGTCCATCTCTTGAACTCTGCGACAAAGTCTTCTACAGGCCTCCTTCCTTGTTTCAAGGATCTTAACTGAAGATCAGCAGTACTCTGCCTATTGGGGTCATCATATAGGCTAGTGAGCTCTGCCAGGAACAAGGCATAGGAGTTGAGAAGCTGGTCGTTTTTCTCAAAAAGAGAATCTGCCCAGGCTCGAGGATCGCTTGATAGGTAAGAAATAATAGTACAAACCTTAATGTGATCAGTAAGGTAGGTACGAGGTTTTAGCAAAAAAAGTAACTCACATGCGTTTTTAAATTCGCTAAATTTTTTGCGATCGCCTGTAAATACTAAAGGGGGATTTATCTTGGGTTCAGGGGACTGAGCAGAGGTAAGTTGTGTCAGTCTAATTACCTGCTGCGACAGAGCCTGATTGTCTTCTTTTAATTCAGCAAGTGCGTGTATTAACGCAGATACTTGCTGTTTTAATTGTGTCACCTGAGTGGTTATTTCTGCTGAATCCATTTTAGGTTCGTTCAATCTGTAACGCTCCTGCGTTTCTTATATGGTGTGGATTTTCAGCTGCAGAAATAGTTCCACGTCAGTAGTCATGTAAGAGATATGCTGAGATACCATTCCCAACCTCAATGACTCATCATGTGTGGAAGGTCTTATTTCAGCCAGTAAATACACACAATTAGCAAGCTGGTTCCTAGAATGACTTTATGTATGTGGTAACACAATGATGAAGGTTGAGGGATAGGTTGAGTGGAGGTGGTAGGTGATAGACACTTGAAGGTGAGACAGTAGCAGATGGATGCAGGAAGGTTTAGCAATGTTGTATGATAGCAGATGACAGAATAGCAGGTGGACATACAAAAGAGATCAACCCAGTGCAGAAAAGTAGCAGTAGTCTCAAGAGCTAGCAATCTAGTTATGCAGATGTAATAAACAGTCTTTACTATGCAGAGCTAGATAGTGTAAGCTTAGTATAAGTTTATAAAGAATTCCCCTGCGGGGTACTTAGCACTATTAGCGATACAGCCGAAGGGTGGTTCAGGAGAGACGGATGATCCAGTAGCGGGATACAGGGATCAGCTCGGCGAGGTTCCGTCAGCGAGGTAAGCTTGCAAGCATGGAAGCTTCAAGCAAGGTTAGCATCCAGGTAAGGGTGTTTGAACGAACACATGTGAGTGAGAACCGGCGCTTTAAATAGCCATCTAGTCCGGCGCTGGGTGATGACAGCTCCAGTCTTAAAGGTGTATGCGCACCTTTCCAAAAGTAAATGGTGGGGCGCATACACATGTGGAAAGTGTAATTTAGGGTACCAAAGGTACCGGAACATTACACGCTGACAATAAATGGAATGCTTGGGTGGTGGCATCACCCATAGGCTTACTATAGGGCATCTGTTGTTGGCTGTCCCTCCTCTCCTCTGAAGCTGGCCTCTGAGAGATGTTCATGTAAATGGACCGTAGTGTCCTGAGAATAGGTAAGCATAAGCATCTTTCCTCCACAGGGTAGTTAGTATAGGAGTTAAATGGGGGGTGGGAGCTGTTTTAAACTTAGTTAGTTCTACTTCCACTTTAAGAGTGCCCATCTTTTCCATCTCAGAAAATTGGGAGGTAGGAACACATGTGTCAACAAGATTTGGGCTTGTGTCTATGGGATAATACAGTATGCTTTTGACAATTGTTTGAGACACTTGTAAGATAATTCAATAGTCATTGACAGGTGACTGGATTGACTGTATTGAGTCCCCACTCAATCCAGCGCTGTGCCCATCTGTAGCAGCTCTCTCCTCCCACTTCCTGGTCTCACAGGCTTTCCTGAGGCAGTGAGAGCCATTGGCTCCTGCAGCTGTCAGTCAAATCCTTTGACAAGACAACAGGGTCTGGGCAGGGCTGGGCGGAGCTGCGCTGTCTGTGTCTATGGATGTAGGCAGTGCAGCTCAGGATTAAGCCCGCAGGTATGCCATGATGGGAAGCAGCTTCCTATGGTGGCACACTAAGAAGTGTAGAAGCCAGGATCACCAGTTGGGGACCCAAGAACAGGAGATTTAGTGCAATTTCATTGCACAGAGCAGGTAAAAATAAACCTGTTTGTTAGTTACAGAAAAAAATGTGAGCTTACAATCGCTTTACACTGCCCAAAATAAAAACAAATTCAGTCGAAATCTATAGATGTCTTGTTTTACTGGCAAAATGTGGTCGGCAGCATAAAACTGAGCAATTTTTAAATCTTGTTAACTCTCAATGCTATAACACAACACAACATATCTACTCTGCAAGCCTCTGGCTCCAGCTTTTTATGAAAGTTGTAATACCGCTTATTTTCACTGAAGCAATGACTCCCTGGACAATGATCTCCTCTAAAATATTGATAATTCTCTCCCACAAACGTCGAAAGAGTTTTGTTTTTGCCTCATTTGTTTTCATAAAACAACAAATTGTATTCAGGTTCACAGTAAGACAAGCTTGATCTTAGATTGCGGCGTTCTATGCAAACGCTCGGGAAATAGACCTATTTTCACTCTTGGCTCGCCTCTGCAGGTGGTCATATTCAAGGTTTAATCACACTGTCTACAAGGCAAATCACAGCCAAATCAGGCAGCAACAAATCCAAATCTACTGTATATTTAAAGTTTCTCCATTTGCAGTGAATAGTTTTTGGACTCATTTTTTCTTATTGCTTTTAAATCCATGGCGGACTCTAATGTAAAAGAGTGTCATGGAAACAAATACACCGCCAAATGCATCAGGACGAAGAACAAATAACACACAAAGAGAAGTTGAAACTTTAGTGGCAAAGTAATAACGGATTCTGCTCGATGATGAGAATGAGAGGTCAGATACAGTCTGATTCATTTTATTTCAGAATGTAAAATGGACTGAAAGGATGGAAAAAGAAGGTTACATAAAGTTCCTATTGTGTATGTGTTTTGATCTTGCGGCGGGTCTACCAGCAAAGCAGATGGCACTGATGCTTTGCAGTGTGGTAGCTTGTGCAGCACTTAGTTAGCTTATCCAGCAAGGCAGCAAAGAGATCTGATGACCCCTTGTAATTAATCATATTTCATTTTACTGCAGTTTGATTGGTTGAAGTGAACCTGTACTTCCCCATATTAGGAAGACTTAAGGCCCGTACACACGTACCGATTGTCGGCCGAAAATGTTCGGCCGCCGAACGATCGGCCGATTTTCGGCTTGTTAGTATGATGCTTCCGACAGCCGACAGCGCACTTTCGGCCGAACAGAATCTGTCGTGCAAGCATTAAAATTTTTGTATGCCGACACCAGAATGGCCGATTGTTCGCCAGTCAGTACAGAATTCGGCCGACAGACAGCAGATTTGCAAGACTGGGCATGCTCAGAAAAGAAAAAACACCCGGAAAGTTAACCATCACATGACATCACTTCTGTAGTCGGCTGTTGTTGGCCGACAAAATTCGTGTGCAGTCTTTTGCAGTTTTCAACAGACAAGACAGCCCTCGGACAAAAGACGGCCGATCGTTCGGCCGACGATCGTATGTGTGTACAGGGCTTAAAGCCATAGATCGAAATGTGGCCAGTTCAGCAGGGGCAGGGTGAATTGCCATCCACTTATGGGCACTGAAGTTGTATAGATGTTGATCTACCAGTCGGCTTCAGTACAACCAACCTGCTGGATTTTCCCTGCTCATCAGTATTGCAGGCTATAGCCTGCACAGCTGATCGGTATATTCTGACAGCATACAATAGCTTATTGGGGAGGATGGCCTTTGTGGCCATGCTTTGAGCTACTTATATGACCTCTAGCCTCAGACTTTCAGCATCATTATTTGTCTTAAGATTGTCTTCTTGATTCTTATGTATAATTTAGTTATCTCCAGACAGCTTATGGTGGTTTATTTGGTATGATGAGCGGTGTTGCTGGATTGATTTACCACACAAGCCTTGGTGCTCTGATTGTCTTAATTTGACCTCATACTGCTTTATTCGGCTTCTGTATGGTAGTCTCATCAACATCGTTGGTCATCTTTAGCCCTGCTCTGGGCTCAATCTGGATTGCCAGGCTCCTTGGGACGGCATTGTGGGTTTGCCGGTCTTTGGATGAGCTCGGCTTCGGACTGGGTTCTGGGAAGTTCCTTTATGATATAACATTTATGGAATTGCTCTGTGCTTGATTCTTCCATTCATTGCTCTACAGTGGTGTGTGTGCAGCAGACGCATGACATATGTGTGTGTTTTTAAATGACTACGTAGTCAATATTGTTGGCAAGTTGGAAGGTTCTTGAGGCTGCATTCACATGTCAGCGTATTGATCCCAGGCAGAATCGCTGCGATTCCGCCCGCGATCCGGAAATCATTGCAAATCGCGGGACGCCTGTGCGTTGCCCGTGATTTGCAATAGCACCCCAAACGCTGTGCGATGTTGCCGCGATTTCCACCCGCCAAATCGCGGTAACATCGCGCAAAAAAAAATCGCGGGATGCATTACGCCCAAAAAAGTACAAGAGCTTCTTTGGAGTGTATTGCGTCCCGCGATTTTTTTTGCGCGATGTTACCGTGATTCGGCAGGCGGAAATCGCGGCAACATCGCACAGCGTTTGGGGTGCTATTGCAAATCACGGGCAACGCACAGGCGTCCCGTGATTTGCAATGATTTCCGGATCGCGGGCGGAATCGCGGCGATTCTGCCCACGATCAATACGCTGACATGTGAATGCAGCCTTATTGGTTTTCAATTTATAACTGTTTGTTCCTTGATGATTCAATAAATGTTTGTTTTTTATTAGGAACTGTGTTGGTGAAATTTTTGGGAAATTAGCTTTTCTATTTGACCCCGGTTACTCAACACATTATGGCGCTTTGGGGAAATTTCTTTCTTGTTGTCCCTATGTTTTTCTTATTGGGGAAGATTCCTAAAAAAAACGGAATCATCTATGGGCTTCTTATCACAGAATCTCACATTTTTTTTTTTTTTTATATATATATATATTCAGTTGTTTTTTAAATTTTCAGAACTAAATAAATAAAATGTAAATGTTGTTTTTTATTTATCCCAGTAAATATAAAATATTTCATATTGGTATGCGCTTATATATCTAGCAGGTGAAGCCCTAGACTCATTTTCATTTTTCCAAGATGTTAAACCCAAGATATCACTATCTGCATCACTAATTAAATGAGACTCTTGTTTACAGAGCCTAAAAGCTCAAGCTGAAATTTCAGAGTGAGAGCCAAAGGGCACACAGATCCTCCTGTGCTCTCCCACAAGAAACCTATTGGGGTGGATTTACTAAAGGCAAATAGACTGTGCACTTTGCAAGTGCAGTTGCATTCATTTTCCCCAGATTGTAATGAATGTAGTGAAGCTTCACTTTGTAACAAATACTGAATCAGGAGCAAGGAAAATTTAAAGAGCTTTACCACATTCACTAAGGCTATCCATACATGTTCAATTTTCTTGTACAATTTTCTGTTAGATTTACCACAAACCATATAATATGAGGTCAAAGATAAACAACACTTTGACTTGTATCCAATGTTTGTGGGCTTCCGTCAGTATACGGCTTCCTCCCATTCTTGAACATAGATATCAGATATTACAGCCACCCACATACAAAACCAGCCAGAACTTAGCTTGTGTAGATCTAGAACAACAACTTTTATTGAACAGATTCCCACACAATATATACCACACAGGAGGACATCCCCCTCCTGATCAAATTACCCCATCAGGTTAGGTGCCTGATTACATTATCATATGCAGATGAAATTGTGTATAGAAATATAATTAACATATCTAAGGAACAACCAACACAAACAGTATTCTAATTTCCGCTCAGCAACTATCAGATGACAGTGATTTAATTAACTTGAGTTAATTAACTAGCAGACCTACTGTCATTGAGCTCATGAACTACAATACACATTATTATAAGTATAAACACATCCCCACAGTAGACAATAGATGAGTAAATCAACACAATCAACAATGTGTGGAAGACAGGTGGTTGTGCTGATGATAATAGCATCTGCTATGAATCTGACTGTGTGGAGCAGTCCCCTATTGGCAATAGGCAGCTAGGCCTTTAACATGGAACCTAGGCCTAGAGTCCCAGAGTCTTCATATATTCCTTCAGGTATATTGTTGATAAATATTACTGTCCCATTTGAAGTAATCCAAACCATGTTCTCAGTGTCCATTAACCACTTGCCGACCGCCGCACGACTATCTACGGCGGCGGTCAGCCCCTCACAGGCAAAGTGACGTAGGGCTACGTCACTAGCTTGTGAGGGTCTAGGGAGCGAGCGCGCGCCGCCGGAGGCGCGCTCCCGCTCCCGCGTGGTCACGGACCCCCCCGCGCGTGTGACCGGCGGACCCGATGTCCGCCGGCCACTCTGCGATCGGCGGGGGAGAGGGAGAAAGTCAGGCAGCTTGTGTAAACAAGCTGCCTGTCATTCTCCCCTCTGTATGAGAGATGATCATATGGATCTACTATGTAGATCCGTTGATCACTCTGCATACAGCTGAAGCCACAGCCAATCACAGTTAGAATCACGCCCCTAGGGACACACACAGCCCCTCCCTCTCAAATAAAGTTAACCCCTTCACTACCAGTGTATTTTTACAGTAACAGTGCATATATATAGCACTGATTACTGTAGAAATGTCACTGGTAACCCCAAAAGTGTCAAAAATGTCAGTCAAGGGTCCAATCTGTCCGCCGCAATGTCGCAGTACCGCAAAAAAAATCGCAGATCGCCGCCATTACGCGTTAAAAAAAAAAACAACAAAAATGACAAAAATCTTTCCCTTAGTTAGTAAACGCAATAACTTTTGCGCAAACCAATCAAAATACGCTTTTTGCAATTTTTTTTACCAAACATAAGTAGCATAAAACAAATTGGCCGAAAATGTTAAAAAATTTTGATTTTTACATTTTTTTTTGGGGGGAATTTCATATAAAAAAAAGGGGAAAATATTGCTATTTTTGCAAAATTTACGCTCTTTTTTTGTTTATAGCGCGTGATCAAAAAATCGCACAGGTGATCAAATACCGCCAAAAGAAAGCTCTGTTTGTGGGAAAAAAAGGACGCCAAATTTGTTTAGGTATAGCGTCGCACGACTGCGCAATTGTCCGTTAAAGTCACGCAGTGCCGAATCGCAAAATACCCCCTGGTCAGGAAGGGGGTAAAATCTTCCGGGGCTTAAGTGGTTAAGTAGCTGTCCATCATTTCCTTGGTCACCCTGTGTCCCTAATAGACACAGGATGACTTGCACATAAGAGGGGCCTAGGGAGCTGAGAGAGGGATTTCTCAACCTCTTGAAGGTAAGCTGGGTTCCACGGGCCCCCAACCAAAGTGACTCCCGTCATAACAGTACTCACAGAATCTCTGCTGCGTCTTTCATGGTTTTCAGGATTGCCAGGACCTCCAGTACTCACATAAAATCCTGCGGGGTCTACCAGGAGTTTTCAGGACTTGCAGTATTCACGGGATCCCCACTGGGTCTTTCAAGATTCTTAGGACCTCCACTACCTCCAGAGCTTAAACAACAATGTCAGTTCCCTGAAACAACGCAGGGCATATCCTCTGACTAAAAGGGTATTTAAGCACCAGGCTTTGAAATGGTCAGTGTTGTTTCTTATTCCCAGCTACACCTAAAGCACTTGTTTGTTTGTTGCCAGTCTATTGCTGAACTGACTGCACTTTCACCTGTCTCAAGCTCTGCCTGGACCTGACTATTCTCTCGCCTGCCACAGTTCCTGCTCGGACTTAATGTCTCCCTAGGTCGCTGCATGACATGACCTCTCCCTGACCTAACCACTCTTTTGTCAGTAGCTCTGCGAACAGTCTCTGCATTGTAGCCTTTCTTTCATAGCCACCCCCCTTGGTGGGGCAATCCTTAAGCCTGAAAGGTGATACCAGTTAGTAGCAAAGAAAACCAGGACCACTAGGGTTATTGGCCCATTTCGGCCATCAGGAGCTCTGGTAAAGACCAGCTGCCAATAAAACTCTGCACCTAAGGTGAGCATGTGTCATCAACCAGGGGGCATCATACCAAAGTTCAGACTGGCTGATTTTCCCCTCTAGTGCAGATCACATGACCTAGGCCTAGGCATTTACAGTATATAGCTCTATTTTTTTAGTTGTCAAAGATTTTTATTAGTTTCAGATAGAAATGAACAGCAAAGCATCAAAATGCACAGCAGGTTGAGAATAACAACAAGGTATAACATGGTATAAACATGGCGTGTACAGCATAACAAAAGGAATTTGGACTGTGAAGTCCCGCAAACCTAAGAGATTGAGGAAGACATACAATGTAAGTAACAAACCCTCTAACGATCCAGGCACCCCTATTGGGGACTAACTGTGCCAGGAGACTAATAAAGTAGTCCTCTCAATGTCCATGAAGGTTGAAATGTTCCGTGCCTGGAAGCTGTACGCCATAACAGTAAAGGAAGCAGCCGTGAGAGGCAATTGAAAAAGCCCCCGGCAGCCCCTTAGTGGGGCCAGCGGAGCCGTGTAGATTGCAGTCATCTGCGGCTGAGTGAGTTGAAATATCAAAAATCCAGAAGTGTTATAAATTCAGAACAGAGGTATTGTAGAGAAAGAGGAGGAAAGAATATTGAGGAGGGAGGAAATAGTGTGAATAAAGAGAAGGAAATAAAGAGAGGAAAAAGGCGAGCAGGAGAAGAAGGTAGGGCAAGTCTCCTCAGGGGTCTCCGCGGGTGGATGTAAATTGTCCTGGGAAGAGTGGGGTCTTAGTGTAGACAGCCCAAGGCTCCCAAACTGCTTCAAATAAATGTTCCTTGTCGAGAAGGATACTGGCTAGTTTTTCTTGCGTGATAATCCATGAGACTTTACGTTTTACTGCATGAATCGAAATACCTTCCCGCTTCCAAGACTTAGCAAGTGTCATTTTGGCTCCTAACAAAATGAAAAAGAGGAGCCTAGACATATGTTTAGGGGCCTTGTCAATTTTAAAGTTGAGAAGAGCAATCTTGGGGTCCTGGGGTATAGCTAATCCTGAGATTTTCCGCAACAGGTAGAAAATCTTGTTCCAGAAAGATCTAATTCTTGGGCAGGACCACCACGTGTGAAACATGGAGCCCACCAAGCCGCAGTTTCGGAAGCATAAGGGGGACGCATTGGGAAACATGGAAGCCAACCTGGCCGGGACCCTGTACCATCTAAGAAAAACTTTCACATTAGCCTCAATCAGGGAGACATTGATGACGCCCGTAAAGGAGCGTCGGAAGTTTAGGGACCATATATCCTGGGTGGCCTCTGATCCTAGATCAGATTCCCACGAGCGGACATAGGAAGGTTTGTCTGTGGCTTCCGCCAAGGAAGCATAAATGATGGAGATCCCACCTCTCTGATCCATTATATTAGAGCACCAATTTTCGTAGGGATTCAGGGCAGGGGGTTTGTTTTTGTCGTGCCACAGGGAGTGTAGGAAATGAGAGATTTGTGAATATCTAAAAATTTCAGAAGGGGGCATTTTAAGCAGTTTAGTGCAATGACCTTGCGTGAGGGGGCCTAGTCTGTTGAAGAAGTGTCCGATTCTAAAGAGGCCCTTATTGAGCCACCACTTGAAGGCTCCAATGTCCATGCTTAGCTCTATTTTTTTAAGCTATACATGTATAAAAATTATATTATCAATGTGTATATCACAAACCTTGTTTTTGAATATGGTTTGTAGTTGTAAAGACTTGCAGATGTATAAAGATAAGGGCAGCCATATTTACAGTACATTTTCAGGCTCTCCATCTTGCTGCAAAGTACTGCCCCCTGCTGGTCCCCTATAATAATGCCAGTGTATCAGACAGGGCTTGCATGGTTGTGAATGACTTACACATTCTTATGCTGTGAAACACAATGCTTCTGATAGTGAGAGACCCTAACATCCTTTGCCTAGATTTTAGAAGACATAGGGGTTGATGTACTAAAACTGGAGAGTGCAAAATCTGGTGCAGCTCTGCATAGAAACCAACCAGCTTCCGTTTTTTTTTTTTTGTCAAAGCATAATTGAACAAGCTGAAGTTAGAAGCATATTGGCTACCATGTACTGCTGCACCAGATTTTGCACTCTCCAGTTTTAGTAATTCAACCTCAAAGAGTGCAAATTTAGTGAGAATTTCATTGACAGATCCACTTTTATGAATCTGGGAAACACCACACCGTTGCATCTTTTAAACCATTTGCAATTTAATAAAGACAGTTTTATATACATTTTTTTTTCTATAGATAGCAACAGTTAATTGCTGAACCGTGAATTTTGCAAACTGTACTTTTGAATCGTGTTTAACATATGAGCATGGGTGGCCGGGATGTAGACGGCGCCAGACGTGTCTTGACAGAGCTCTTCACCATCCTGTACTTATCCGGCTCCATCCGTGGCCCCTGCTCCTCGGATCGCGGCGGTTTTGCCCTCCTTTACATCGGGCACTGGTGGGGGACGAATGCCGGGGAGAAAATCTGGGGTTTCGGTACCTACCCCGCGGCCCCAATGATCGGTCCCGCCGCGAGGCGCGAGTGCGGCCGCCGCCATCTTGCCTATGCAGGCCTCATCTTCTCCATCGGCAGCTAAAGGCACCCGAGCCGCATCCAAATCCGGGAAGATGTCTGCGGGGGCTGAGAACCCTCCTGTGGATCAGTCTCCGGATTCAGGTACTCCAGGACCATTGCTGGAAACCGCTGGACAGCCTGGGGGGTCTCCTGGTGGGGGGGATATTACAGCTCCCATCCTGGCTGCTATAGATGGCTGTAAGACTGCCCTAATGCTCCGGATTGATAATCTGGCCTCTGAATGCACCCTGATCCGGCATGATTTGGACAAGAAAAGGGGGCGCCTGACTGAGACTGAAAATCGAATTTCTGAGGTGGAGGATGTCACTGCTTCTCATTCAGCGCAACTGATTGCTGTGCAGGCCCAAGTGACTGCTATGGCAGATAAAATGGAGGATGCAGAGAATCGGCAGCGTCGCAACAATATCAGGGTGGTGGGATTGCCGGAGAAGGCTAAGAGATCCAATCCTACCCTGTTTGCTGAAATTTTTTTTTGTGATCTGCTCAATTTGCCACCCCCTCCCCCAACGTATGTGGTGGAGAGGGCCCATAGGGTTCCCACTGGAGCTCGCCCGCCGGGGGCTCCCCCGCACTCTTTTCTGGTCCACTTTCTGAACTTCCGTGACAGGGACCGTATTCTCTCTGAGGCCCGGAGAAAGGAAGAGTTGCAGTTTGAAAACAGCAAGATAATGTTATTTCCTGATTTCTCCGTGGAGACGCAGAAAAAACGCAGGTCCTTTAATGAGGTGCGTAAACTCCTAAGGGCCAAGGGCCTGAAGTATGGCATGATGTACCCAAGCGTGTGGATTATAAGAAATCCGTCCTTTTCTTCAACTCAGCGGGGGAGGCAGTGGACTGGTTGGAATCCATTTGATCTCTGTCCAGGGGCCTGCTCTATCGGACTGTCTCCGGTTTCTGGTGAACTGCCATGCTGTACCCCCTACCTGATGCCTGATGCTCCTGCTTAATACCTGCCTGACTGTTGAGTCGCTACAGGGGGGGGGGGGCATTTTTCATTCTTGAACCTTCTGCCCTGCCCTGGAGTTCCCTGGACTGCCTTGGCCTGGATCCTCTGCTTCTGTCCCTGGGGCTGTGGAGTGGCCTACAGCTCATCGGAGCTCTGTTTCCTACACGTCATTGAACTTGTCCCTTTTTGAATTTGGTACACTTTTTCATTTTTTTGTTTTTGTTCTTTTTGTCACTTTTTGATTTTGTTTTCTCTCCTTTCCCTTTTTTTTTGGGACTGACGGACTGACGGCCTCTTTTTAGGGCTATCTTTTGTGGACACGGGTATTGCCGGCTGCTGTTCTATGTAGCAGCCATGCCTTTAATTTTTGTACTGGGTTTTGGGATCAGGCTGGATACCCGGTTGTGTTTTTTCTTTTTTCAGTTTTGGGTATTACAGCAGGGGTGTTTTTGTTCTTGGCTCCAGGCTCCATCTAGTGGTCACATTTTGCATCGCTTAAGTGTATATATTGCTGGATGCATGGATGGGGTTGGGGGATCGGGTTGGCCCTTGGGCTGTGCCTGGTCTTCCGGCTTCCTCCTTGTGTCTACCTTTCTGCTGTTCTATGGCTGAGTTATTCAAGATTATGTCCTGGAATGTGCGGGGTCTTAATAAGGTGAAACGCAATGCAGTATTTTGGTATATTAAAACTGTTCAACCTCATATTATCCTCCTTCAGTAGACGCATTTGGATGGGGGCAGGGTGCTCGCCTTGACGCGGCCTTGGATCCAACGGATCTTCAATGCCACGTACTCCACGTATGCCCGTGGGGTATCTATTTTGCTTGGTAAGAATGCACCCTGCTCGGTTCAAAAGGTAATTACGGATCCTGGCGGATGATATGTCATTGTTCTCTTGGATATACATCACCAACAGGTGGTACTGGTTGGTGTCTACTTGCCTCCTCCATTTCACTCTCAGCTTCTAGTGGATCTCCTAGTGACCCTGGCCCCTTACATGCACCTTCCCCTTATGTTGGCGGGGGATTTTAATGCTATCCTGGATGGCGGACTGGACTCCTCTAACCCGGGAAGGCTGTCGGCCCCTGAACTCATGTCCTGGTCTTCTGCGGCTCAACTTACTGAGTTGTGGCGCTGGAAAAATCCTGGGGTGCGGGGCTACTCCTGTTGGTCCGGGGTGCACAGGACGGCGTCCAGGATAGATCTGGCTTTTGCTAATGTGTCTTGCCTTCCACTGGTACAGGATGCCACTTACTTGGCGAGCGGTCTCTCTGATCATAATCCGCTGCTGCTGACTCTACGGGTGATGGTTGGCGGGGGTAGGGGTGCGTGGCGTCTATCGCCTGGCTGGCTGCAGACGGAGAAGGTGGTGCAATTGGTGGAGCCCCATATGCCCGCGTATTGGGAGGATAATGCCTCATCCACAGCTGGGGTGGTCCTGTGGATGCTTTTAAAGCGGTCATGCGGGGTCATTACATCTCTGCTATTAAGGCGTCCCGTAGGGAGGCGAATGCTGCCAGAGAGGCTGTTCTGATGGAGGTCCGTAGGTTGGAGGAAGAGTACTCGGCTACTCCGGGGCCGGCTGCCTATGCGGCTTTGGAGGAGGCCAGGAGGCATCTGGCCCTGCTGGATACTGACTTTGCGCATGCCAACTTAAAACATAGAGCGGAGTCACTTTTTGAGAAGGGAGACAAAAATGGTAAGCTGCTGGCTTTTCTGGTGGCGGACCAGAGGACTTCGGTAAGTGTTCCCTGTATTATGTCTAGTACTGGGTAGCTGGTTAGGGATCCGGGGGAAATTTCTCAGGTCTTGGATTATTATGGATATGGATTATTATGCTGACACCTACTCAACCCTGCCTGCGTATGACCTGGAGGAAATGGAGCGCCTTTTGTCTGGGTTGCCGGTGCCGGTCTTGGAGGGTGAGGACAGTGCCTGGTTGGATAATGACATCACACTGAAGGAAATTGAGAAGGCCATTTTGTCCTTCCCCCCCAATAAATCCCCGGGCCCTGATGGTTTCCCGGTGGAATGGTATAGGCAGTATTCGGACTCATTGGCTCCCAGGCTCCAGGCGTTATATGCTGCGTGTTTTGATGAGGGGGCCCTGCCGGGTTCCATGCTCGAAGCGTATGTTGTCCTCCTTCCTAAGCCGGGTAAGGACCACTCCCTGTGTTCCTACTACTGCCCCATTGCACTGCTCAATGTGGATCTCAAGATTCTCACGAAGGTCTTGGCTACTAGACTGGCAGTAGTTTTGCCCTCCCTGGTGGATATTGATCAGACCGGTTTTATGCCGGGCAAGTCCACGGACACCAACCTACGCCGCTTGTTTCACACATTTGCAGGTGTCGCATGCCTCTGTTGGCACTAGAGTGGTGGTGTCCCTGGACATAGCCAAGGCCTTCGACACGGTGGATTGGGGGTATATGGGGCTGGTGCTGCGGCGCATGGGGTTTGGTCCTAAATTTTGCAAGTGGATTTCACTCCTGTATTCTTCTCCTCGTATGGTGTTGAAAATTGGGTCGTCCCTGTCCCCCTTTTTTGCGGTAGGTAAGGGGACCAGACAGGGCTGTCCTTTTTCGCCCTTCCTGTTCTCCCTGATGATAGAACCACTGGCTGTTGCGCTGTGTGCGTCTCCAAAGGTGGGTGCGCTGGAAGTGGGCTCCATTAGGGAGTGTTTGGCGCTCTATGTGGATGATATGCTTTTATTCTTGAAGGATCCCAATGCTTCCTTATGTGCAGTGTTTACTATCCTAGATAATTTTGCCAGATTCTCCGGCCTTAGGGTTAATTGGGATAAACCTACTATGCTCCCTATAGATCCGGGTGCTATTGCTGCGGCTGATGGTGCATTGCCATTGAAGTGGGTTACTGAGTTCACCTACCTGGGAGTCAGGGTGTCGGCGAGGGTGGCGGACTACCTTGCTCTTAATCTTCTCCCGTTGCTGGATGTCTTTAAATGCAGGGCGGAGGTGTGGCGTGACCTGCCTTTGTCGGTTTTGGGGCACATTAATCTAGTAAAGATTAAACTTCTCCCTGTCTTTCTGTATTTCCTTAGGAACTCCCCGGTGTGGGTCCCCCGCTCGTTTTTCCGCCGGGTTCATGGCCTGATAGGTTCCTTTATCTGGGGTAACTCCCCTCCTCGGATTGGTATGCAGGTGTTGCAGGAACCCTGGGGTCAGGGGGGTTTGGCCTTGCCTGATCTTTATAAATATTTTCTGGCTGGGCAGGGAGTGGTGGCACGTCGCTGGCTTCGTGGGGACGATGGGGATTCTGCCACGGTGCTGGAGGCGGCGATTTTAGGCTCCTATGAGAGCCTCCATCTTCTTTTACATAGCGGGTCCAAGGCCCACTTTAGGCTGACCGGCACAATGCGCTCCACCATCAAGGCCTGGGACCATATGCGGGCGCTGGTGGAGCCTGGGGCGACTGGTGTGTCCACGGCCTCCCCACTGTGGTGGAACCCCAAGTTCCCTCATTTTGCCTCGATACCTGATCCTGTTATCTGGGCGACTAGAGGAGTGAAGTTGCTGGGAGATATTGTCTCTGGTGGTGAGCTTTGCACCTTTGATGCCCTGAAGGCACGTTATAATCTACCCAATCAATATCTTTTTCGCTATCTTCAGCTCCGTCATGCATTTCTGGCACAATTCGGTTCCCCTCGTGTGGAGATTAAAGCTTCGACGCTGGAAACGGTTGTGCAGGCGGCGGATATACGGAGACCCCTCTCGGAGTTGTATAAAGAACTGTTTGTTACCACTCCATTAGCGGTACGCAGGTGTAGGGAACGCTGGGTGGAGGAAGTGCCTGACCTAGATGGTGATGACTGGGATGATATGTGGAGCTCTCCCTTCGCTTACTTAGTCTCTGCAAGGGACCGCCTGATTCACTTTAAGTTTCTACATAGGATCTATTATACGCGGGCGAGGCTGGCACGTATTTATCGGGCGGCTTCTGCGGAGTGCTCGCGTTGCTCGCATTCCCAGGCAGACTTTGGCCATATCTTTTGGCAGTGCCCGGTGGTCCTGGACTATTGGGCATCTGTACTGGCTTGCATAGCAAAGGTAGTTAAGATTCCGGGTCCCAATTCTGTAGAGATCTGTCTCTTGGGGTTGGTGGACGGCTTGGCCCCCGTGAGGGCCGTTCGTACGCTGGTCAGTTTGCTTCTTTTTTATGCTCGCAAGGCCCTGCTCCTACACTGGAAAAGCCCCTTGACTCCCACGATCCTCTTCTGGAAAGGTCTGGTTAATAAGGTGACTCCGCTCTATAAGGCTACGTATCTCAGTAGGGGGTGTCCTCGCAAATTTGATAAGGTGTGGAAGGTATGGATAGACTCCCCGGCCTCGACCTCCGTTGAGCAGCCTTAGAGATCCTCTGGTGTGATGCACTGGGCTAGCTGGGGGGGGGTGCAATAATGAATGTTGACGCTATTCTCCTGTTCATCATGTGATTGCTGATTGACCTGTTGTCAATTGTTTTGTTCTAATGCTGCCCTGCATGGCATTGTGTTGTAAATGTCTGATTGTTTTGTAAAACCGTTAATAAATACAAATTTTCAAAAAAAAAAACATATGAGCATGAACCCGGACAGAACCCAAAGGCTTCTAAGGTAGCAGAAGTTCTGGTACCTTGTGTTCCAGTGTTAGTCTTCAAATTGACCCGTGTCAACCCCTGTGGACTGTACATGGGGCTTTCCCTTATGCCCAAGTCAAAATTAAAACTGTCCCTTTAGTGTTAAGTCTCTCCCCTGTCATTAAATGAGGAGCTTCGGTCAGTTCTCGAAATATTAAAATTCAGCCGCTACAAACACTATAACTGCTGACTTTTAATAAACAGACACTCAGCTGTCCAAGGATCCAGTGCCGTCCTCACCCGAGACCGGTTCTTCGTCATCTTATGGTCCCTGGCACTGGCAACTGTGGGCTTCACAGCTAGCCCCCCCACCACTGCACATGCTTGAGCCGGGTTCCAATTTGTAAATGGTCCTGCAGTCTTTTGGGACCTGTGGCATTTCCCAGAAGGTTGTGGGCAGTAAGTGGGGGGTACTTCTGGTGGGTCTGCCGCTGCGATCCCACCAGAAGTGGGAGCAGGTACCTGTCAAGACCAGGTACCCACTCCCCCCCCCCCCGAAAAAAATGAATTCCAAATGTGGCAGAGCAGGAGGAAGAGCGGAACTTCCCCTTTTGAGGACCTCTGACTTTTGGAAGTTTATTAGGGAGCAGCAGGGAGTTGGCATTAGGAGCGGATGGGGCCTAATCATTACTTGGACAGAATTTCAATGTACAGCCAGACAGTGCCAGGACAAGGTCATCTAGCACCCAGGGAAAAGATGCCAAACTGTCCCCCCCCCTTCCCTTAGGGTTAGGGTCAGGTTTCCCCCCATCCCTGCAATAAACCATTGCGCCTCGGGCAGACGACCCTCCTGCTCACCTCTGTCCTGACCTTGCAGCCAGAGCTTGGTGGCCCAAAGATCTTTACAGGGATAGATTTTGAAGACTAGCCCAGGTACATACAGGCACCACACAGTCCATGCCCTCTAGCACTGTTCTCATATTAGACAAGCATGCCAGGGCAGGTTTACTTTAAAAAATGTACAATCTTATTAAATCTATAGGAAAAATATCAAAGTTAGGTGTCACTGGTTTAAAGAAATATTTACCCTAGCTCAGTAGAAAGAACGCTGAATAACAAAATGACCATATTGTAGGGAGAGGGTGGCAATTTTATCTAACCACCAACTTCTACTTAGTCTGAAATACACGTTTCTGAGTGGCTTCGATAAAATGATACCATCGCTGTGTATCATTTCTCCAGCAAATCTTCCAGAAACAGAATCAAAGAGGTTGGTTTTTTCGTGTCAGGTGAGGTAAAATGGAAAAAATACAATTTATACGCTTGCGGTCTGTAATATTTTCAAATGGAATCTTAGACAAAGAAGCCAGCTTCCACGCTGCGTTTTACATTTGTCATTGTGATAAGGATATTTCAACGGCTGAAAAGATACTTGCACATTTGCAGAATACGACAGTATGTATGTGTTCTTTTTTTTTTTTTTTTCTCTCTCTTTCTTACAAATTGTTCTGCTTTTTTATTCTCCTGATTGTGAGTCTGCTGCGTGCGGTCGTATAAAGCAAAGAAAAGGAGCACGGCGGTGTCCGCCAAATAAAGTAACCTCTTTTTATAAGAGACCCCATCCGCTTCCTCATTATTACAAGGCAGGACTTAGTAGAGCCTATTTCGAACTCTTTTGAAACGCTGCACCCCTATGGCAAATAATTTAAGGGTTTGGATCATGTAAAAACTAACACAAAGGGTATATCTCCCCGGAAAATTGGCAGGTAGAATGCACATGGGGATAGCAAAATATTTTTATGTAAGTGTTGCACATTTAGGACGAAGAACTGTATTCTCTCCAGCTGGGCTTGGAAAGAACCTGGGTGTCCTAAGAGTCATATCTAACTTAAGAGGACCCTTCAGGCTGCCACTAGCAATGTGTCTCAATAATAAAGAAAATGTTTCCTCGTGTGAAAGCTTTCATTAGTCACATGGCTTTTTCCTAGTAACCCCAAGGGAAGAAAAATAGGTATATACAAAAAAGTGAGCTGAAAAATGCATTTGCTTTGCATTATATACAGAAGAGGCTTCAAACATGCTTGGGACAAACACAGATCTATACTCAGACGAGAAAGTAAAAAAATAAAATAAAAAATGCAGGCAGACTCAATCGACCACTTAATTTTTTCTGCTGTCACTGTTCAATGTTTCTATGCTATGCAATGCATGGAGATAAGGGGTGTGTTCTTCACCAATGCTGCTAATGGGATTAAAAGCACATTGAAAACCCTAAAATAACCAAAGCAAACATGCTAGGAGGAGGTGCATCTGCTAACGTCCAGCTCCATGTAGCTGATGGATTTTTCTTTTTTTTTTTATCTCCTTACTGTGACTCCCAATAAATATATTGACTGCACACCACAGAAGGCTTTTATTTAACCACAAAGCCAAAAACCTATTAAAAAAACAACAATAACCAAAAAACTATACCGGCAAATTTCATAATGACTGTTTAAAGAGAGGGTCTTTGGTGTCTCCTAGCCATAAGGCCAAACCAAGATCCACCATGTCTTATTCCACACCCCACCTACATAAGAACCATATGTGACTATTTTTGACTTCCAAAGGTTGTTAAAATAAAAAGCACCTAAGGAAAAGCATCATACCACCAGATGGGCCACTCTCACATAACAATCTCACCTTTAAAGTAGAAAGAAACATGCTTTTGCTCCAATTATCCCATCCCTCACCAGCCTGGGGATCTTCTGTAGTGTGCCGGTCTTTGGTTGTCTTCATTGGCTGGCCTTACATGTTGTCACTCCCTGCCAGGGGCGGGCTGGGCCGGGGGGCAGAGTGGCAATTTCCCCCCAGGCCGCTCTGATTCCCTGTAAAATGGGCCGCTGTGCAGGCAGCTCAGGACTGTGCATGTACCGGAGCTGACCGAGTGCTACTGCTCAGGCAGCTCTGGCGGGCGTTATAGAGTGGAGGAGCAGTGAAAGAATGTCTCTAGCCTCCACTGCAGCTGCGAGCCGGCGATGTGTCCTGTGACAGGGATGTTAGCTGTACCTGTCACACAGGGCTGAGAGTGTTCCATTCTTATGGAGAACAGCCCTCCCCCCCTCCTCTGCACAAATGAGAGAACAGATGTGGATCACATTTACACATGATCCACTGTGATTGGACACAGCCAATCACATGTGTAATGAGACGCGGCATCGGCTCTTTAACGAGATCAGGGTCATATTGGTCTTGCTTCATAACAACATCAATACCCGTTATAAAACCAGATGGGCATGGATGGTGAGCTGATTCGGTGGTTCAACGGGCCACTTGACTAGACTTGCCCCCCAGGCCTAAGGCTGTCAGCCCTCCCCTGCTCCCTGCATGCACAGGAATCAGTCATTCCGACACACAGAGACTGGAATGGTGGTGTAAGCTGAGCTGTGCATGTGCAACTCAGTTTACATGCTAGAGAAGGCAGCCAGCAGACAGGTAGGTGCGTCTTATTGCAGAAGAGACATTGCATGTCATTGCAGTAACATTGCCATGATAATGCAGAAGACACATGAAACGCAATAAGGAGCCTGTCTGCTTGCTGTTTGCGGCAATTGAACTTTAGTTCCACTTTAAGACCTGGTTCACACCAGAACATGCAAGAAAGGCACGTTCTGTGGCAGCTTTCAAACCAATGCTCGAAACGCGCCAAATTCAGATCGCAAACGCACTGCATTTGTGCCCATTAAACTGTATGGTATTGCTGTTTTTAAAAGTAGTGCATGCAAAATCATGGATGCGTGGACCGTGTTCCTGTGTGATTCAGGTGTGTACTGGCCCTAAAGATGCCCTAAACCACCAAACTGCCATGACAGTAATCTAAATCTGTTGTACAATAAATGAGGGAAGTTAGGCAGGATAACTTTCCTCTCTTGTCAAGCGAGGAATATTATAAACTCCCAGCAGCCCCAAAGGGTTCTACCCCTAAGGCTCTATCTTGCCACCTGACCCTTGCTTCCAATCAAGTCATTCTTCCTGCTTTTACATTGTACAGCTGTGGCCAAAACTTTTGAGAATGACGCAAATGGTAATTTTCACAAAGTCTGCTGCTTTTTTTTTATGTCTTTTTGTCAGATGTTACTATGGTATATTGAAGTATAATTACAAGCATTGCATAAGTGTCAAAGGCTTTTTATTGACAATTACATTAAGTTTATGCAAAGAGTCAATATTTGCAGTGTTGACCCTTTATTTTCAAGACCTCTGCAAATTTGCCAAATCAATTTCTGGGCCATACCCTGACTGATGGCAACCCATTCTTGCATAATCAGTCCTTGGAGTTTGTCAGAGTGTGTGGGTTTTTTTTTTTTGTTCACCTGCCTCTTAAAGGATTGACCACAAGTTCTAAATGGGATTAAGGTCTGGGGAGTTTCCTGGCCATGGACCCAAAATTTCTATGTTTTGTTCCCCAAGCCACTTTATTATCACTGTCACGTACCTGGTAGGTGAGCCTGACGTGTAGAGGAGGGCCTCTCGTACAATTCCGGCTTGTGGGCCTCTGATAGTGAGACATCGGCCACAGGAGCCCAGTGACGTAGGAGTGCCTGTAATCAGTCCAGTAGTAGCGTGGCCGCAGTGAGCGGGCTGGTATGAGGCTGCTGGAAGCAAGCTTGATGGGCTGGAGTCTTAGCAAGCCGGATGAGCAGGGTGCAGGGTAAAACAAGCCGGGTAGGTAATGGTTGGGCAGGAAGGACATAGACGATAGGCAGCAAAGTAATCGGGGTCACAAGCTGGGTCGGTACCAGGAGAGCAGCAAGGCAGGATCAACAGGCAAGAGCGAAATACAGAATACAAGCCAGGGTCAGGGTAGGAAGCAGACAAGCACAGGTTAGAGACAACAAGCGGGATCAAGATCAGAGGTCACACAGAGTCAGGAACAGTACACAGGAAGCTGCAGACCAAACAGCAATTAATCCATGCAGAGAGTCAGTTTAAATAGCTAGTTTGGCGCCATCTAATGGCAGGAAGTTCCAACTACCTTATGGACCAGACTTCTCTGACAATCACTTTTGCCCTATGGCAAGGTGCTCCATCATGCTGGAAAAGGCATCATTCATTACCAAAACTGTTCTTGGATGATTGGGAGAAGTTGCTCTCGGAGAATGTTTTTGTACCATTCTTTATTTATGGCTGTGTTCTTAGGCAAAATTGTGAGTGAGCCCACGCCCTTGGCTGAGAAGCAACCCCACACATGAATAGTCTCAGGATGCTTTACTGTTGGCATGACACAGGACTTATAGTAATGCTCACCTTTTCTTCTCCGGAGAAGGTTTTTTCCAAATGCTCCAAACAATCGGAAAGGGGATTCATCTGAGAAAATGACTTTACCCCAGTCCTCAGCAGTCAAATCCCTGTACCTTTTGCAGAATATCAGTCTGTGCCTGATGTTTTTCCTGAAGAGATGTGGCTTCTTTGCTGCCTTTTTTGACAAAAGGCCATCCTCCAAAGTCTTCTCCTCCCTGTGCGTGCAGATGTACTCACACCTGCCTGCTGCCATTCCTGAGCAAGCTCTGCACTGGTGGTGCCCCGATCCCGCAGCTGAATCAACTGTAGGAGACGGTCCTGGAGCTTCCTGGACTTTCTTGGGCACCCTGACGCCTTCTTGACATGTGCAGTGGAAACTATTTTTTAGGAATACATTCATTTTCCATAAAAGACATATAGGGGTGGATTTACAAAAGACAAATAGACCTGGCTTCAATTCAACTGGAAACTGCGTTGTAGACATGAGTAATATTTGCCCCTCAGCTTTAAACCTCAGTGGGGTTTTAGCAGATCACATCCACTATATTACATATAAAGCCATAAAATTCCTCTGGATGTGTTCTACTTTATATCAAGAAGGCAATGAGGTGAATTTACTAAAAGCAAATAGACTGTGCACTTTGCAAGTGCAGTGGCATCAGAGCTAAGTAAATGAGGAGAAGATCTGCTGACTTCCATCATCCGATCATGTGCATTTTTTATTTTGTCACATTATTGGCGTTGTGTTTGATATGTGCAAAGAGAGATCACACAAATACTTAAAAGTATAAGGCCTCTTTCACACGGCCGCTCCGCTGTTTTTGTCCGCTGCGGGACTTTTTTTTTTTTTTTTCTTCACGGAGCGGATGACAGTTGTGTCATCCGCTCCGTAAGTCCGCATATCATCCCATCCGTTTGCGGATGATATGTGGACATAATGTAAGTCTATGGGCATTGCGGATGTCAGTGGATGACACCGCTGACATCCGATTTTCCTTCCTTTCCGTTTTTTGAATGGAGGAAAATAGGGTTCTGTTCCGTTCCAAAAAACGCAACAGAACTGAAAGGAAGAAAATCGGATGTCAGCGGATGGTATTCCGCTGACATCCGCCAACCCATTGAGTTACATTATGTCAGCAAATCATCCGCAAAAAAATATGATGATTTGCGGACATACGGAGCGCCCGTGTGAAAGGGCCCTAACATTTATTAAAAGTAGGGACAGATAAAGATAAATAAAATATAACCTAACTTAAGATGCTGGTTTCCCGCCATGGGATCCCCATTGCTGTTACGCAACATGGCACAGAAAATCAGGTCCAGACACTTGCATCATGGACATTCTGGGTGAGACTAAGCTTTCAGCATTTTGGGCAGTGGTATTTGGACTTGTGTATAAGGAATTTACCACCCCAAACCCTTTGCAATATGACCCCTCAAGGACTTGACCAGTTAACAATAACATTTCTTGGGTATACGGTAGAACTATGCTTATGTCCTTATATGGCTCCTTGACCAGGATTTGGAGGCCTAGAATGCATTAGTGAGCCACTTTAATGATAAGGAAATATAAAATACACAGTTCCCCCATCACTCCACCCCCTGGCTCACAAATATCATATAATGCCTCCAATTTTACATAAAGGCAACATGTCAGAAAGCCCCTCATAAGTGTAAACAAAATAATAATTAATGTATTCTCCCACCCGCCCTGTTTACCTTAAATGGGGGATCTAATGTGTATCTAAAGTGTAGATACCTGCTTTGCTTTCCTTTCCATTTCTGATTTACCTGCACAGACAATTTTATTCGGCTATGGTAGGGCTGAACAATATAAAAACATCCAAAGTTCAAACAAATATTTAAAAAAAACAACTATATGTTGGACTAACAGAAGAGAACCAAACTTTTCATTTCGAAAGCACAGGAGCGAGCGGGTATGAACATTTTCTAAGAGTTTCAAAGCATAGAAACTTGTCAAAGTCCTCCATATCTGGTGATGGACAGCAGAGTCTTAAGCCCCGTACACACGTACCGATCGTCGTCATACAAACGTCGGCGGACGAAAGATCTGCTGATTGTACGCTTGTTAGTATGGTGCCTCCGACAGCTGTCTGCGCACATTCTGCGGACAAGAGTCTTTCTTGCAAACATGAAAATTTTTGTATGCCGACACCAGAACGGACGATTGTTCGCCAGTCAGTACAGAATTCTGCCGACAGACCGCAGATTTGCAAGACTGGGCATGCTCAGAAAAGAAAAAACACAGGGAAAGTTAACCATTACATGACATCACTTCTGCAGTCGGCTGTAGTCGGCGGACAAAATTCTTGGGCAGTCTTTGCACTTTTCAACAGACACCGACATCCCGGGGAGAAAAGACGAACGTTTGTATGCCGACGATCGGTACGTGTGTACGGGGCTTTAGACATCCAGTGATCAGATTGCAGCTGCAGCACAACAATTTAAACGTTGTAGAACTGTAGAATACAAAGTCCATATCCTCTGGACTATTGCAGCTCACAAGTCATAGACATGCAGGCACATAACCATATGGTAGCTGGAACTTTTCAGACAGTTCAGGCATTTGACCATCAGAGCAGATAAAACAGTTCAGGTTCTGGACCATAATAGCGCATAGAACAGTTCAGATACTTGATCACCAGAACAGGTGGAACTTGCACCAACAGTTCAGCTGCTGATCAGTGGCAAAATCTTTATAGACAGTTGCTGCTGTCAAAAGCTTTTTTCTCCTTTCTCCTTTCTCCAATATGCTTGTGGCATGCCCAGAAGCTGTGGAGGGATGACGCGCCCGCACCGGAAGTGACGAGCGGGGCCGGTGCAGGCGCATTCTGGGAGAAGAGGACGCAGAAGAGGACACGCTTGCTTCAGCTGCCCACATCCAAGATGGCAGCGCTGGAGAAGAAATTTTCAAGGTAAGTATTTCTTCTAAAAGGTAAGTGCGACCCGGGACAGTAAAGAGGCTATCCATTGTGGAATGTACTAGCCCTGACTCTCCCGGGGGTATTTTTAGCTAAATTTCACCCCCGTGGCCAGAACTCCGCTTTAATGAGAGTGCACTTTTCTACCCATATTAAATGAGCTCATATTAATTAATTAATCAGTTAATTAATTATTACCACGTGGATTTTCATTATAGGACATCCACCAAAAGTTGTCAATAATTCACCATGGTTAAAATTACATTCACGATAACATTTATAGTGTGTTTATTATACATCACCAAATCCATATTGATTTTTCTATTTCAACCTCTTGTTTAATCCCATACAGATTTTGGAAACCTCTAGGAACATATCTGGTTCCTTCTGTATTAATGAAAAACTTATAAAACAAACATTAGTGTTGTATTCTACAGTATCACACTTCAATACAATCACCAATAAGGACATTGCAACACAGACATACATATTAATCTCCAGTGATCATCCTTTATTGTCCTATCATATACTGTTATGCCTCGTACACACGATCAGATAATCGTACGAAAAAAATCACTTTCGAATTGATCGCACGATAATTTGATCGTTAGTATACAGCTTTCGACAGCCAATCACGACATTTTGTTAAACAAAATTAGAAGGGACAAACACAAAAACTTTTGTCGTACGAAAGCCTAGCGAACGACAATCGTTTAATCAGTACAGTATGCGTCTGCTAAAATCGATAGACAAAGACCACACATGATCAGAAACACGAAAATAACCATGAAAAAGCCTGGCTGCCATTGTTATTGTTTTCCACTATCCGATACGTAGCTACACAACCAAGAAGCTTTTCCAGAACCGTACCAAAAAGTCATACGTTTAGTACACATTGTTGAATTCGATACTAGTATCATGCAACAAAATGCGAGCGATAAGTCGTCCGATTATCTGATTGTGTACACAAGGCATTACTCTTAGCTTAGCAATACATTTAACAAGTTATACAGAACTTGTCTAGTGAGCTATCTTGTTCAAATTACTTCCATTAAAGAAAGCCACACAGTTTTTCTCAGTGGGTGGAGCCTCCTCCTTTTCCATGCCCAGTAGGCTGGAATGGAGAACTAAACATTTAAATAATTATAATAATAATGGCAGCTTTTAGGAATTTAAAGGATGTCAGCCAGAATCAGCAATGTCTTTCCTTTGTTAAAAATAATCCTAGAGTTACATAGAAAAAACTAACAATTTCAACTAGGATTTTATTTCTACAATAACATAATTAAACATTTACTTTGCCTTACAAAACCATTACCCACAATTGAATATCGCATTTAACAGTATATTACAAATTTCTTAGATGTGCAGAACTCTCCTGCTTCACAGACTGGCACAATCTTTAAAGGGGGGTTAAAAAGGGTGGAATGTCTGTATTAGTCTCTCCATCTCTCTCTCCCTTTCACAGAAACACACAAACATGTGAAGGGGGGAATCTGGACAGCCACACAGACATGCAGAGACCGCATCTATCTCTGCTATAAATAGATTTTTTCCATTGCCCCACAAAGGCTCACTTTTCTCATATGCCATTTTCTCAGTTTCAGTATCTACAAATTACAATATAACCCTCTTAATTTTTTTTCTCATTTTTCTCATTTACCACTTTACAAAACTTTTGCTTCAGTTTCATTACTTAACTCTTCCAATGTTAAACTCACATAGACCCTCAGAGCCCGTTCACACCAATACGACTTGTCAGGCGACTTGTCAGCCTGACAAGTTGCGAACCGTCGCGGTCCATGGTGTAATACAGGAACGGTTCTAATAGGAGCGACACAAGTCGCTCCGACTTAGAAAAAGGTTCCTGTACTACTTTGGGGCGACCTGGAGCAACTTGCATAGACATTCATTTTATGAAGTCTGTGCAAGTCGCGCCAAAGTCGCGCTGCACGCGACTTGACAGGTCACCCCCTAAGTCGGATCGCCATAGTGTGAACCGGCTCTTAAATATAAGTAACAAAACTTATTTTACAAACCAGCCATATTTAGCATTACCTTTATATCTTAATGCAGGTAACATTGTAATTTAATAAGGACAGAACAACAAGCATTCAACGTCTTTATACTAGCGACATTTGCTAATTATTAGTTAGCTAGCACAACACAAACAGCTCAGCGTATACACACATATCTTATATTACTGCAGTTTTACATCCTGAGCGGTCAGCTCTTCGTTTTCGATATTCAAACAACTCCCATTGCTCTGAAACTTCTACAGTCCAGAGACCAATGCTATTACTATTACAGATTTTGAATTCCTGAAGATACAACATTTTCATTTGCATATCAGTCTCTCGCCCAATTTATCAAACAAAAACAAAATCGCAAGTCGGTGTCCAGTCATGGGCACCAAAACAAAAATCGGCTTGCATCTGATCACCTAAATGCATCTTAATTAAGCCAACTAAGTATCTGATACATTTCCTACGCTTTCTGAATGTGCTATGGCTTACAATACAAGAAGACAACATTAAATCCAGCACAAACAGTTTAGCACAATTCTGCATCATTTTGTATCTCTTGTTACACACACATCAAACACCCCACTTTTTTGGTACTACAAGTACTACAGTACTACAAGTATTTTGCCACATCTTTGGGTTGTGTTCAAAGTATATATATAAATATGTGCAAAGAGAGATCACACAAATACTTAAATGTATAACATTTATTAAAAGTAATGACAGATACAGACAAAGAAAATATAACAAGAATACTTAACTAAAGATGCTGGCTTCAGACCATGGAGTCCAGTTTGCTCTTACTCAACATGGCACATGTAATCAGGACACTTGCCTCATATCTGTTCTGGGTGATACTAAGCTCTTAGCAGTTTGGGCAGTAGTATTTAGACTTGTGTCTAAGGAATATAACACCCTCAAGCCAACTCGCTTTGCAATATGACCCCTCAAGGACTTGACCAGTTAACAATAACATTCCCTTGGCATACGGTAGAACTATGCTTATGTCCTCATATGGCTCCTTGACCAGGATTTGGAGGCCTAGAATGCATTAGTAAGCCACTTTAATAATAATAAAATATAAAATATACAGTTTCTCCATCACCTTGCATGTGATTGGTATCTTCTACAAAGCTTCATCTAACTTACTAAGTTCACAGTTTAAAGCTGTTTCCAGTTGAATTAAAGCCCAGCTTCTGTTGAGTTTTTATTGATGTCTGAGACCCCATTGGGGAGATTTAACTCTGAAAAGAGCCGTTTCAGCAGGACAAGTAATCAGCACACCAGTTGTTATCAGAACAGGAGGACAGTGGCAGTAATACTAACCTGTGTCTTGTGTCCTGCTGGAGAGAGTTATTCAATAGTGTAGATGGGTTGAAGTTGGGTGAGTTTCTCTTTTAAATCATTTCAGGAAGGAGGATGAATTAATGTCCTTCCTGGAAGGATCCTATATATACCTGGGGGAGGAGCCTAGGGAAAGAGTTAGCTGCTGGCCATGGGAAGTGAAACCATGAGGGAGAACATTACTTAGGGGCAGATGCTTATTTTTTCCTTTCTCTGCAGGGGGCTCCCCTGCATTTGGGCACATAAGATACACCACCTGCCCCATTGAGAATTTTGACATCCATCCAGATAAAGGATGCTATGTTTAACAATGTTGGGGGTCTGAGACACCAATTCAGATTCTTCAGGAAATAATCGAATGTACGTGCATGTGCATGTGCATTTATTTAGGCATTGCAGTAGATCTGGAGAGAGAGCCTGAGGTATCATGGAGGTTACCTGGCTGTCAAGCCTGAGGAGGATGAGGGCCAGCATCTTATCCCCTGAGAATGAGGGGATAAGTTTGCACAGCCAGGAGGGTGGAAGGGGGGTCAGGTCTTGTATTTCCCGGATGGTTAGTCTATGTTAGGGGTTCTCCGGCTGCTTGCTGTGGCCACATGTTTGTCAGACTGTTAACCACTAACAATGACGTCTCAGACGGCAGTAAAAACCTTAGAGGTGTGATAGCCCTTTCCCATTCCATCTAAAACTTAGAAAATAAGATTGTCTTGAGTTGCACTTTAAGGTAAATAGAGGTGGATCATTGTAAATAGACCATACAAATCTGGGAACTAGCAACTCGCATTTGCTTTACATTTTTTGAAGAGCACATTAACCCATCCAAATCCTGCAACATCAACTTTGAGAACCCCAGCAGTGCAGAAGAGCGATGCCTGTAAGCAATGCTCTGCTGCTATGAGAGGGGGTCCTATTCCATCCTAATCTTTTTTTAAAAAAATGCTTATTGATTTTGCATATAAAGAAAATTAAAACATAAAACACATCAAAATACAGTATGGTCACAGCCTATACATGGCTGTACAAGAACATAACAAACATCATGGCATGTGTTTGGTACCGCTTGTTTCAACCTGTCACCTTAAGTCAACCTGTCACCTTAAGGTATATATGTGGATAAAGGTTGTCGCTAGAGACCAGGGGCAGCACCCTACGGAATATTGCATGACATATGACCATAGAAAAAAATGAACAAAAAAAAAAAATGAAAATGTTATTAACAATAACATCATATATGCAGCTAAACAGTTTACAAGTTCACAGGAGATCATGTATCAAAGAGGCAAACATTTGGGATGATATTCAGGATCGCCTCTTCAACCTATCCAGGGTATTGATTAGATTTGCGTTGACATACCAATCTGTAAATTGAAATGCAGCCATAAGAGAGTTGAGCTCTGAGTCCGAAAGGGTGTATTCCACGAAGGTCTTCCATCTTGTGAGGAACCGCTTTGTGGGTTTAAGGTTCTACAACTTGTTTTAAGTTTTTTGAGATACATCCAAGATTTAAGCTTCCTCTTTACTTGTTGTATGAAGGGGGCAATTGACGTTGTCCAAGATATAAAAATGACTCTGCGGGCCATCAAAAGACAGAGATATATCCACTGAGGGTAGTGGTGGACATGTCTACAGTCCATTGGAAGACTCTAATTTGCACAGCTGAATAGACAAAGTGATCGTTGTTTAGGAAGGATGACACTTGTGACTGCAAAGATGAAGGCCACCACATGGTCCCAGAAGGTTAAGATATCCTGGCAGTTCCAGAAACGATGCAACAAAGTTGGCCTAGAGGAGTTACACCAAGGGAATATTGATGAAGAAGGATTGTGCTTATAAATCTGAAAAGGGATGAAAGCCCTGTGAATGAGTTTGAACCTCCAGACCTCGCTAATGGTTATCTTGTGGCGCTTTTCCACTGCATGGAACCGAACGGTTCGGCTCGCTTTTGTGCTTTTCCACTGCTGGTACCGCATGGTATAGTGTAGGAATGGTTCGGTACGGTACGGTAATGCGGCGCTTTTCCACTGCATGGAACCGAACGGTACGGCTCTCAAAAACAGTACCTACTCAATTGTGGTTCCAACAGGTACCATACCCGGTACCATATCCCACAATCCTTTGCATGCAGTCACTACTAGCCACTGATTGGTCAGAGAATCCCACCCACCCCGTTGTTATCCCACCCACTTAACTTTAGTACTACTTTAGTGGAAAAGCAAACCATACCGTACCGTACCGAACCGTTCCAACACCGTACCATGCGGTACCAGCAGTGGAAAAGCAAACCGGGCCAAGCAGGGCCAAGCAGGGCCGAGTAGAGCCGAGCCGGTACTTGCAGTGGAAAAGTGCCATTGCAGGTTTTGTGATAACCATTGATATTTTTTTCAGGTGAAACAGAGCTAGGAAGTTCTTTTACCCACTAAATTTCTTTACACATCTGGTTCTGAAGGGCATGTTGACTGGTCGACTCGCCACTTTTGGTCCAAATGCTTGTCCTGAGCTTGTAGCAGTGCTTTTTCTTCTGTGGTGAATGGTTTAAAAATCCCAAAGAATCCAGAAGATTAGCTTTTAAAAATGAAGAGCAAAACACCAGTACCACAACATTTTGGGCTACAGGGGGTCAATGAAAGTGTCCAGAGGGATCATATTAAAATCCAAACCTGACAGCAGGTAATTGATGACTTCTGGCAACGACACCATTAACATTGTTTAAAAGAACAGACAATGAAATAATTCCCAAGATATCTGACTATTCAAAAACACCAACAATGCATGCACATGTTTTTAAGAGATGCACACCCTGGCACATTGCCAAATGTAAAATACACTGTATTATACATTTTTTTTGAATACTTGAATATTGTACAATATTTCTCTTTTTATCTCATTTTTTTCTCCCACTTTATAAAGCATAAATGCACTTTCGCTGTTAATGAGAATATCTGTAGACTATTATCTGAAGATGTTTTCTATAAGTATATTCATGCTTTCAACTTTATATGCATGAGGAACAAAATAAAGAGATGGCTTTAAAGATGAACTTTGAAGGATTTCATGAGTTTTATTGTTTCCCCCTGTACCTCAGAACTTATAAAAGCATCATACAGAATCACAGCTGTACATAGTGTTGTGTTTCTGTACATTGTGCTCATTTTAAAGAGACACTCAACTTTTCTTTTAAACCTTAATGAATAAAAATTAAAAACAAAATAAAAAATAAATAAAATAAAAAAATAAAAATGTAAAACAATTACAAACACTATATACATTGTAAGATCCAGTAATAATATTTGTATATGTTTATAGGGGCATCCGAGTCTCATTTTTTTTGCCCTTGCAGCTTCCTATCCTCTGTGGAGAGGTCAACAATTGTTGAGATACAATATCCACCGCACAGGGAGAGCATTTATTTCATCTTGCTGGGTTTTAAGGCATGCTGGTAAGATTATTTACATCAAGCATTTCTCTTTATTTATTACAGATACTTACAGTGTATGTAATGGCGCTTTTCCTCTTCATGGAACCGAACGGTTCGGCTCGCTTTTGTGCTTTTCCACTGCTGGTACCGCATGGTACAGTGTAGGAACGGTTCGGTACGGTACGGTGGCGCTTTTCCACTGCATGGAACCGAACGGTACGGCTCTCAAAAACAGCACCTACTCAATTGTGGTTCCAACAGGTACCATACCCGGTACCATATACCACAATCCTTTGCATGCAGTCACTACTAGCCACTGATTGGTCAGAGAACTCCACCCACCCCGTTGTTATCCCACCCACTTAACTTTAGTACTACTTTAGTGGAAAAGCAAACCATACCGTACCGTACCGAACCGTTCCAACACCGTACCATGCGGTACCAGCAGTGGAAAAGCAAACCGGGCCAAGCAGGGCCAAGCAGGGCAGAGTAGAGCCGAGCCGGTACTTGCAGTGGAAAAGTGCCATTAGTGACAATTTACACAGCGCTTTACATAGTGTACATTCACACCAGTCCCTGCCCTCCGCTTGCAGTCTAAGATCTCTATCTCACATGCATACATACCAGGGCCAATTCAGACAGGAACCTAGCAACATATCTTTGGGTGTGGGAGGAAACTCACGCAAGCACATGCAAACTCCATGCAGATAGTGTCTGGACTGGGATTCAAACTAGGGACCCCAATGCTGTAGAATAGAAGAGCTATAACCACTAAACCACTGTTATGTAATTTATAACAAAAAAATAAATAAAAGACTATATGCTGGGATTGGAGTAGAGCATGTTAAAATTAAAATTGCATTTTTACTAAGCTAAGGAAATAAAGTATAATTTTTTTTTTTTTTTTTTAATTTTCCTTGAAGGTGAATTTTCACCTAATTCACTAAGATAAGTAGAAATGTACCTTGAAAGTAAACTTAAAAGTAAAATCCGTAAATAAAGGGTCATTGTGTTACATATTAAATGTATTGTTTTATAGCAGCAGTTGGGGAAAAGGCAGATTGAGGATGTGGGCAAAGCAAGAATGTGCTTTTTAACTATGTGATAATTATACCATTAAACACATATATTTTATTTAAAGTGGTTGGAAAGGTTGAAGGTTTTTTTACAATCATGAATTCTATGCATGAAAGGAAAAAAAAGGCTCCTGTGTGCTGCTCCCCCCCACAGTCCCCCCGATACTCACCTGAGCCCCCTTTCAATCCAGTGATGTGCACAGGAGCTTCAGCTATCCTGGGCTTCTCTCTCCTCATTGGCTGAGACACAGCAGTGGGGGCTATTAGCTCCCACTGTTGTCAATCACAGCCAGTGAACAAATAAGGAGGGGGCAAGGCCATGTAAATAAGACAGAGATGCCATAGCAGCCTTTATGTTTTTGAGTTTTGATTTTATATATATATATATGTACACTATATCACAAAAAGTATTGGGACACCTGCCTTTCTACACACATGGACTTTATTGGCATCCTAGTTTTAGTTCGTAGAGTTCAATACTGAGTTAGCCCACCCTTTGCAGCTATAACAGCTTCAACTCTTCTGGGAAGGCTGTCCACAAGGTTTAGGAGTGTGTCTATGGGAATGTTTAATCCAGAAGCACATTTGTGAGGTCAGGCACTGATGTTGGACAAGAAAGCCTAGCTTGCAGTCTCCGCTCTAATTCATCCAAAAGGTGTTCTATCGGGTTGAGGTCAGGACCCTGTGAAGGCCAGTCAAGTTCCTCCACCAAAAACTAGCTCATTCATGTCTTTGGGATGAATTAGAGTGCAGTGAACACCTTTGGGATAAATTAGAGTGCAGACTACAAGCCAGGCCTTCTCTCCAACATCAGTGCCTGACCTCACAAATGCGCTACTGGAAGAATGGTCAAACATTCCCATAGACACACTCCTAAACCTTGTGGACAGCCTTCCCAGAAGAGTTGAAGCTGTTATAGCTGCAAAGGGTGGGCCAAGTCAATACTGAAATACTGAACCCTACGGACTAAGACTGGGATGCCATTAAATTTCATGTGCGTGAAAAGGCAGGTGTCTCAATACTATTGGTCATTTCGTGTACATATATATATATATATATATATATATATATATATATATATATATATGTGCAGTCAATATATAGATATAGATAAAAATATATATTTTTTCTTTCAAAAACTTGTGCATTTCTCTCTAAATTTGTGGTCACCTACACAAACACACACATAACTGCAGCAACGTCACATGTCACACAGTTAGGCCTCCTGCAGGTCCATTAGTACTTTCTGATAGAGTGACTTTAGTTCCAGCCTTTTATTTGTTTCCCCCATATCTGCATGATGCGTTGAAATCGCAGTTGAAGCATTATTTGTGTGAGCACAACAAAATTAAGTGCTTTCTGCTTTAAAACTGCATTTTAATGTTGCATAATGAAACCATCGCTGAATGTTCTTTACTTTTCCAAATGATAAAATAGAAAATAAATAGGACAAGTACAAACATTTTGTTCTTGCGGTATATTTAAACATTGGCTGGGCATATTAAATACATTAAATTACAGCTTGGGGACAATAGAATAATGTGTTGCGGCTCTAAATTGCTTGATTCGGAGAGTAAATGGCGAAAATAAAGGCAGATAAGTGCTCTGTACAAACTTTTAGCGGCCTACGGCCCCGTTCGCGCATCTTTTTTTGCAAAGTCTCATTTGTACGCTTTCCATGTGTGTGGTTTGAATTGGGCATATTTCAGTGCCTATAGGGAACATTATTGCACACAGCCAGGCATAGTAAAATACCGATATCTACTCAGGATCTTGCCGGCAGAAAGCCCTTATGGTGCTTTTTTGTATGGTTGCAAAACGTGAAAAAACGCCCTGAAAACGGCACGAATCATCACGGTAAAAGCACTACCATGCATGGTCCAATTTTTTTTCTTAAGGCTGCCCCCTGGCACAAAAAAAGATGTGAAAGGAGAAAAAAGACTGGAGGGAAAAAAGGTTAGCACATAAACTTTCCTTATCCAGGTTTGCGTACTACAGGGGATGATGTCACCATGCTTTCTAGTGAGGCCCCAGGAATTGCTGAGTACCTAAAATTTCATGAGAAAACTCTCTAGCACAGTGTAGTAGAATCTCCTTGTCAGATTTCAGGTAATGCCCAGGATCTTGCTGGAAAGGATGGTGGCATAATTCTCAAACAGGCGGTGCATTCTGAAGCCAGTGTAAGGTAAGCACAGTAGTGAGTAAAAGTTTTAGGCAGGTGTGAAAAAATGTTGTAAAGTAAGAATGCTTCCAAAAATATATATTTTATAGTTTATTAACCACTTGCCGACCGCCGCGCCACTATTTACGTTGGCAGTCAGCCCCTCACTGGCAGAGCGACGTAGGGCTACGTTGCTAGCCTGTGAGGGTCTCAGGAGCGAGCGCGCGGTCACGGACCCCCCCCCCCGCGCATGTGACCGGCGGACCCGATGTCCGCCGGTCACTCGCGATCGTCCATTAGAGCGGGAGAAAGGCAGTCGGCTAATGTAAACAAGCCGCCTGTCATTCTCCCCTGTGTATGAATGGTGATCATACGGTTCTACTATGTAGGACCGTTGATCACTGTTCATACACCTCAAGCCACAGCCAATCACAGTTAGAATCACGCCCCTAGGGACACACATAGCCCCTCCCTCTCAAAAAAAGTTAACCCCTTCACTGCCAGTGTCATTTTACAGTAACAGTGCATATGTAAAGCACTGATTACTGCAGTAATGTCACTGGTAACCCCAAAAGTGTCAAAAATGTCAGTCAAGGGTCCGATCTGTCCGCCACAATGTCGCAGTACCGCAAAAAAAAAAAATCGCAGATCGCCGCCATTACGCGTTAAAAAAAAAACAAAAAAATGACAAAAATATTTCCCTTAGTTAGTAAACGCAATAACTTTTGCGCAAACAAATCAAAATACGCTTTTTGCGATTTTTTTTACCAAACATATTTAGCAGAAAACAAATTGGCCTAAAATGTTAAAAAATTTAGATTTTTACATTTTGGGGGGGGGGGGGGGGATTTCATATAAAAAATTTGAAAAATATTGTTATTTTTGCAAAATTTACGCATTTTTTTTGTTTATAGCGCAAAAAGTAAAAATCGCACAGGTGATCAAATACCACCAAAAGAAAGCTCTGTTTGTGGGAAAAAAAGGACATCAAATTGGTTTGGGTACAGCGTCGCACGACCGCGCAATTGTCCGTTAAAATCACACAGTGCCGAATCGCAAAATAGGCCCTGGTCAGGAAGGGGGTAAAATCTTCCGGGGCTTAAGTGGTTAATTTGCAAAATGTAAAGGAAGAAAAATTGAATTTGAAATCAATAATTGGTGTGACCACCCTTTGGCTCCTAAACAGCACCAATTCTTCTAGGTACTCTTGCACACAGTTTTTGAAGGCACTCGGCAGGTAGGTAGTTCCAAACATCTTAGAGAACTAACCACAGATCTCCTGTGGATGTAATCTTAGACAGACTCCATGAAGTTGAGATCAGGGCTCTTTGGGGCCAAATCATTACTTCCAGGACTCCTTGTTCTTCTTTACACTGAAGATAGTTCTTAATGACATTTGCTGTATGCTTGGGGTCGTTGTCCTGCTGCAGAAAAACATTTAAGGGCCAACAATATGCCTCTCCAATGGTATTTTATCTAGAAATAAATATTGGTAGCCTCAACCACTACATTTAAATAATTTAATGCTAATTTTTTCCTTTAGAAGACTTTCTGTGGAATAAAATGCATTAGATTGCACCCGCTCAGACAGGTGGCAGTGGTTGGTTTTAATGTTTTAACTTGCTCCTTTATTGTGAGTATTTTATCTTACTTTATCTAATAATTTGAGTTGGAAACTGCTACGCTATGTGGGTTCTCTTTCTTCCTTGCATGCGATCGCTTCTAGCATGTTTGCTCACCTATGAGCTATACAGGGGAGAGACCATTCCATCCATCTGTGAGCAGTCCAAAGCCATATAAGATTTGCTTCTGGTGTATATAAGAGTTGCTCCTAGTGTGTTGTGGCCATCCATGAGTAGCACAAGCGGAGAGCCATCCATTCATCCATCCACAGGCAGCATAACGCTATATTGGACCTCCAATGTTTTAAGGTCTAATGTTCTGGTAACTAGATTGGTGTGGTGGTGGCCAGGAGCACAGGATTGGTGAAAGTACTGCAAAGAGTACACTTCACAGTGGACTTTTTTTTTCTTTAAAGTGTTTAACTATAGTAGTTTTTATTTGCAATATAATTTCGTTACATAAATGCACTTAATTGTCTAATGGACCTAAAACAGCGCAACACATTGTGTGGAGTAAGATGACACTCAAAACCATCCCAGAGCTTCCAATATGAATATGGCTATGTATAGCCTCAGCCAGCGCTGTTCCGGCCATGCCCCCTGACATGGTTCGTCCCACTTACTGGGGCTTGGTCATAGAGGTCTGCCTTACCCCACAAATGTCCATGCTTTCAAAATTAGTGTCTGATGCCTGTTCTCTATTTCTGAATACCAGGGGGGACACCTGATAGCCTCCAGTTTTGAGCGTCGCTCAAGTCCACATGTGATCACAGCACAACACATTGCTTAAATTGGAGACAAATACATACACCCGTCCTGGGGAAGCCTCCATTCTGTTCTCCTCCTCTTTGGATGGAATAATGATTGGCCCTCAATGTTATTACACACAGTGCAGGGCTGCTGGTCTTGCTTTATATGTTGCCAAAGAGGCATCTGAACAACTTGGAAGAGGAACAACTGGGACCTACTGTCTATGGAGGAGGCCTGGGGGACCATAAAGTAAGGTAAGAACTACACTCTACTAAGGCTCTCCTAGACCTGTAGTTGCCAACCACTGATGGTCCAAGAGAAAATGTTGCTGGTCCCCAGGGGTTCTGCCTCAAATCAACATTGTGGCGGATGAATACTGTCCAATGTTGTTTCCGGTGTTAATCTCAATGCGCGTTGATAGCCAATACTGTCAGCGCACATTGATACCTGATGCCTCCTCTGTGGTCTCGGTGAGCTCAGAGTGAAGCACTGGGAGTAGTGCAGAGAGTGGGAAGTGAAGAAAGAGGGGACTTTATATGGCAGCACTGATCACAGACTGTGGGAGGGAGCACAGAGCTCAAGCACATGGCTGGATAAGGAGGTGAGATCCAATGATGAGTCTGTGTAAGGCAGCAGTGTGATGTGTGTGGGGGGCAGAGGGACCAGAGAGCAGGAGCATTGAGCGTATAAGGCAGCAGAATGATCCAGGGGGAGGGGGCGGAGAGCCGGAGGATTGTCTGTATAAGGCAGCAGTGTGATCCGGGGAGGGGGGGGGGGCAGAGAGCCAGAGCATTTGCGTATAAGGCAGCAGAATGATCCAGGGGGAGCGGGCAGAGAGCCAGAGGATTGTCTGTAAAAGGCAGCAGTGTGATCCGGGGGGGGGGGGCAGAGAACCAGAGCATTGTGTGTATAAGGCAGCAGTGTAATCCAAGGGGGGGGGAGGGAGCCGGAGCATTGTGTGTATAAGGCAGCAGTGTAATCCAAGGGGGGGGGGGAGGGAGCCGGAGCATTGTGTGTATAAGGCAGCAGTGTGATCTAGGGCAGTGGTCCTCAACTCCGGTCCTCAGGGACCACTAACAGGCCAGATTTTAAGTATTACCTTGGGGAGATGCAGACTAGAGTACTACAATCACTGAGCAGCAAATTATATCACCTGGGATGTATTTCAGTTATCTTGCAAACCTGGCCTGTTAGTGGGTTGAGGACCACTGATCTAGGGGGATGGGGGCAGAGAGCTGGAGCATTTTGTGCAAAAGACAAGAGTGATCCAGGGGAAGGGGGGGCAGAGAGCAGGGGCGTTGTGTGTATAAGGCATGTAAAATTCATGTTAGCGGTCCGCTGGATTCAAAATTGTGAGTTTAGTGGTCCGTGAGGTCTGAAAGATTGGAAACCACTGCCCTAGACTAAACCAACAGCATGTTCCCAGGTAAGAAGAACTAGCAATATTTATTTTTCTGCCTGGAATTTCACTTCTAAGCGTAACCACTTATGTTGAGAAAAAAAAAAGCATTCCCCTCTGTACATTGCAAGGATTTTAGCAAACTTTGTTGCAGTTGCCTACCTTTTGTTAATCTGAAGAAAGTGGTTTTTTTCAAAATTGTCGCTGTTTTTTTATTTATAGCGCCAAAACGAAAAACCGCAGAGGTGATCAAATACCACCAAAAGAAAGCTCTATTTGTGGGGAAAAAAAGGACATCAATTGTATTTGGGTACGGCGTTGCACGGCCACGCAATTGTCAGTTAAATCAATGCAGTGCCAAACGAAAAAAAAAAAGGCCTGGTCATTAAGGGGGTAAAACCTTCAAGGGCTGAAGTGGCTAATGAGGTAGGGTGGATAATTATAGGAGCGTGAAATTCAATGAAATTTTACACATTTCATTCTACAGAAACCTTTGTGTGACATAGAAGTATTGCATTTTGTTGCAGACAAATACAGCTTTGATTCACATGCCAAGGTGCACCTGATATATTGCATATCCTCCTCTGCCCATCTTTGGCTTGTGCCAGCAATGTTTATACTGGAAGATGGATATCATCGAAAAGACGTCTGGTGGAACTAAGATAATCATCGCAGCGCATATGCTTCTCTTTCATCCCAAATGTATGTTATTCCGACAGGTTCTTCTGTTTTCACTTCTCATAAAGGACCCTTACTCCAAATGCCTCCCCTTTCCATATGTTCTGTGCATTGTACCCAAATGTGCTGAGTGCGGAAGCTATACCTGGCATGATTCCCGCTTCACACTCTAAGCTGGAACAGTTGCTGTGGGGGTGTTTAATAACCTGGCTTTTGAAGAAAAACTTCCTTGTTTTTGTTGAAATAATACAAGAAACGAGAGCCCCAACAGTCACCGCCTTTCATGCACACAAACATACCATATGGCAGCCAAAATGGGAAAATAAATCAAGGATCATGTAGGTTTTGTGATTCTGATCTAACGCTGAAGTGTTCTTTATTTCGTGGTCTTATTTATAGCATGTTTGCAGGCTTGGAATTCACAGGTGAGGCCTAGCAAGGCTTCAGCTGCAGGAACACAATCCGTTCCCTCAGCTCTTAGGCTCAAATTAATTCTGACATTCTAAAAGAACATAACTGATTGCAAAAGGAAACAGCGGGGAGGGTAATTGGTGTTAGAACCTTTTTTATTTTTCCTTCTGAAGTTAGAGGTAAAAATCCACACAAAGGAAGTTTCTTGTCTTCCGGTCTAAAGTCCTATGAGGTGTCAGATACCGAGGACAAGTAGGGTGCCATTAACCACTTTACCACCGGAGGATTTTGCTGTCTTACGTCCAGGCCACTTTTTGCGATTCGGCGCTATGTGACTTTAACTGACAATTGCACGGTCGTGTGACGCCGTACCCAAACAAAATTTACGTCCTTTTTTTCCCACAAATAGAGCTTTCTTTTGGTGGTATTTGATCACCTGTGCGATTTTTACTTTTTGCGCTATAAACAAAAAAAGAGCGTTTAATTTGAAAAAATAACAATTTTTTAACATTTTTTATATGAAATTCCCCCCCAAAAAAATGTAAAAATCTAAATTTTTTTAAATTTTTGGCCAATTTGTTTTCTGCTACCTATGTTTGGTAAAAAAAAATCACAATAAGCGTATTTTGATTGGTTTGCGCACAAGTTATTGCGTTTACTAACTAAGGGAAAGATTTCTGTAATTTTTGTTTTTTTTTTTAACGAGTAATGGCGGCGATCTGCGATTTTTTTTTGCGGGACTGTGACATTGCAGCGGAGAGATCGGACCCTTGACTGACATTTTTGACACTTTTGGGGGTACCAGTGACATTACTGCAGTAATCAGTGCTATATATATGCACTGTTACTGTAAAAATGACACTGGCAGGGAAGGGGTTAACTTTATTGGAGAGGGAGGGGTTAATGTATGCCTGGTGCTTACTGACGTGTGTGGGGGGAGGTGACTGAGTGACACAGGGACAGATCGCATGTTCAGCTATGCTGAACCCTGCAATCTGTCTCTGTTTGTCACTTAGGAGATCCGCCCGCTTTGTTTACACAAGTGGGCGGATCTCCACACTCGATTCCCCGACGATCGGGGAAGAGCGACGGCGATCGCCGCTGCTCCTCACCTGGCCTGACTCCCGCTGTGACTGAACACAGCGGGAGCGAGCCTCCGGCGGCGCGCGAGCGCCGCCTACAGGGGGAGGAGTCCAGCGACGTAGGTCTACATCGCTGGACGGAATCGAGCCACTTTGCCGCAGTACAGTCCCAGTGACTGGTCGGCAAGTGGTTAATGGAGATACAAATGTACCCCAGCCGGTGTGTAGAAAAGGGAAGGGGAGACTCGCTAAGGAGGGATAGTGTTCATTGCAAAGCTGTTATTCTGTTTATTTGAAGTGAAATTAAACACGCTGGCAGCAAAAAGAGAAATCTCGTCTGCGGGAAAAACAGACATCATAATCCTAATGCAAATCATGTTTTCCTTGTAAGTCATTTACTACAAATACATATTAGCATAAACACTCTAAGACGCTTTTTGGTGCTACTGGAAAAAAAAAAAAAAAAAAAAAACACATTTTGGCAGAGGAAAGAACACAAAATGTTTTAGAGGACTTTTTCAGAAACACAGCTGGGCGACTTAAGTATGGCCAAGATGTAGTCAGATCACTTGGGAAGGTAGCGCAAGCGTTGGACTGACAGAGCCATGTCTGCCAGAAGAGTTTGTATGTTTGCCAGTATTGGAGGCTTGGTAGGAGCACCTGGAGAAGACCAACTGCGCACACTACTGCATTAATGGACACACAGATCTATAATGGTGACAGTGGGGTTGATTTACTAAAGAAAGAGTGCAAAATCTGGTGCAGCTGTGCATAGAAACCAATCAGCTTCCAGGTTTGAGGCCTCCTGCACACAGGGCGTTAAAAATAAAAAAATGAGCTGAAAAGCCAGAACCAACGCCAGGAAAAGGCGGCTTTAACCACTTGCTGATGGCCCGCTGCAGATTTACTGTGGCAGGCTGGCTCGGCTGCGCAAAACGACGTAGACCTATGCCGGTCGCGCACGTGGTGCTGGGGGGTGTGCATGCGCCCCGGTGGCACGCTTCTGCCCCCACTACTCAGGGGGGGTGCAGATCAACGGGACTGGCAGCCGCCATTGCCGCAATCGCTCCCCGCTGAGAGAGAAGGAAGGTCAACTGTTGTAAACACAGCTGACCGTTCTTCTCTCTGAAATGATCACAGAGCGCCTGTGATCCTTCTGTATAGGATCACAGGTCTGTATGATAATTTCACAAGCCCATACCCCCATACAGTTTTTAAACACTCCCCTAGGCTCACACTTTACCCTTTGATCACCCCTAGGTTACCCTCTTCCCTGCCAGTGTCATTATTACAGTAACAGTGCATATTTTTAGCACTGAATACTGTAGTAATGTCCCTGGTCCCCCCCAAAAGTGTCAAAAATGTCAGTTAGGGGTCCGATCTCTCCATCCCAATGTCGCAGTTCTGCTAAAAATGGCAGATCGCCGCCATTACTAGTAAAAATTAATAAATAAAAATGACATAAATCTGTGCCCTAGTTTGTAGACACGATAACTTTTGCGCAAACCAATCAAAATACGCTTATTGCGATTTTTTTCCCCAAAAAATATGTAGCAGAATACAAATTGGCCTATAAGAATGAAAAATTTTTAATTTTTTTTTTTTTTTTTTTAGGGAATGTTATATAGGGGAATGTGAAAAATCTTGTTTTTTTTTCCAGAATTTACACTTTTTTTTGTTTTTAGCGCACAAAATAAAAATCGCAGAGGGGATCAAATGCCCAAGATCAAAAGAAAGCTCTATTTGTCTGAAAAAAAGGACATCAATTATATTTGGGTACAGTGTCGCATGACCGCGCAATTTTCCGTTAAAGTAACGCATTGCCGAATCACAAAAAATGGCCTGGTCATTTAGGGGGCAAATCCTTCCGGTCCAGAACTGGTTAAAAACTTCTTAGAAGCGTTTTTCATTGGCGTTAATGCGCATTTAGCTGCGTTAGCATTTAGCAGCATTTTTTTTTTTTTTAAAGAACACTGACCTCTTCTATTTTCCACTCCGAAATCACACAACTACAGCTTAAAAAACACTTGGCGCGGCTTAAAGTTAAACTGAAGTCTAGTTTTTGTTTTCTATAAAAATAACAAACATATTATACTTAACTGTTCTGTGTTATGGGTTTGCACAGAGCAGCACAAAAGAGAGATAACACTGCTCCAGGTGATAAGGAAAAGCTCGTAGACAAAGGTGTGTAGGTCCGGTGAATGCATTCAATGAAAAAGTGAATGACCGTACTCCCAAATTCTACAAGATCTTTAATGCAAGAAAATCATCCATTTGCACAGAGCAGCCCAGATCCTCCTTTTCTTGGTCCCTCATCGGCGCTCCTGGCCCCTCCCTCCTGCCGAGTGCCCCCACAGCAAGCAACTTGCTATGGGGGCACCCGAGCTTCAGCTCGGTGTATCCATTCAGACACGCAGCCGTGGTTCAGCCCCACCCCCTCTCTGTCCCCATTGGCTAGCTGATTTTTATTGACAGCAGCAGGAGCCAATGGAGCCAATCAGGAGAAAGAGAGTCCTGGATGTGTAGCTTGCAAGAGATCATTAATTGCTTGCCGACTGTATACTGTATATATATGTCGGGAAGGCAGCGCTCCTGTGCAGAATGATGTACCTGTATGTGATTCTGCACTCCTGGGTCTGGGGCACGCACGTGTGCCACCGGTAACCCACGTCCCCTGTGATTGGACACAGCGAGCACCAATCAGTAGGTCCGATGGACTTGATATCCACCAGGACCGACCAATCGTTCTCGAGAGAAAAAGAATGGCAGTCTGCCTATGTAAACAAGGCAGATCGCCATTCTGTGAGAAGGGAAAGTAGTGATCCTGTGTTTCTGCTGAGCAGGAAAACGGATCTCTACCTTCCCACAGTACAAAGCACCTCCCCCACAGTAAGTAAGTACTCCCTAGGAACACATTTAACCCTTTGGTTGCCCCCGATGTTAACGCCTTTCCAGCCATTGTCATTCGTACAGTGCACGTTTTTTGCACTGATCACTGTGTTGGTGTCACTGGCTCCCCGAAAAAGTGTCAAAGGTGTCTGATTTGTCCGCTGCAATGTTGCAGTCCCTCTATAAGTCGCGGATTGCCGCCATTACTAGTAAAAATAAACAAAATAAATAAAAATTTGCATAAAAATATTCCATAGTTTGTAGATGCTATAACTTTTGCGCAAACCAATTAATATTACGCTTATTGGGTGTATTCTTTTTTTTTTTTTTTTTTTTTTAACCACAAATATGTAGAAAAATACACATTGGCCTAAATTTATGAAGAAATTAGATTTTGTTAATGTTTTTATTTGGTTTTATAGCAGAAAGTAAAAAATATTGCTTTTTTTTTCGAAATTGTTGGTATTATTGGTTTATAGCACAAAAAAATAAAAACCGCAGAGGTGATCAAATACCATCAAAAGAAAGCTATATTTGTGGGTACAGCGTTGCACGACCTAAAAATTGTCAGTTAAAATAACGCAGTGCCGTATCGCAAAAAATGGTCTGGTCATCAAGGAGTGTAAACCTTCCGGAACCAAAGTGGCTAATCAGCAATGATTATTTACTCATCTCTTCTATCATTCATTTAGATTCACCAAGATAATGTCAGGGATAGGTGAATTTTTCTATTTATGTTTTTGAAGTGTACAGTACGATTGGGCCATTGAAGGCAGCACAGCACATGACCTTGCTGACACAAGGCTGAAAACCTGCATTGTACAGGAAGGGAATCACATGGCAACCAACACAAGTTGACATAACTGGTTAAATGTGTTTAATAATATTCTGGTTACTTATTACAGCATCAGGGCTGATATGAAATGTGTGATGGTTTCTGTTTACAGGGAGAGCGAATCTTCAGTCATAATTATGTGTTTATTTCTGCTGCTGTCATAGAAGTAAAGTGCCAATTAGCAGGGCCTGAAACGCGTGGTAGATATGCAGGTCTCAACCTTCCCCTTTTCTTTTCGAGTTTTGTTTCTCTGTAGATGACTTTCTACTTAGTGCCTCTGAGATTCTGACAGCCTAACTAATGAGTACAATAAAACCAGTAGCCAGGGAGTGGTTAGCATCATGAATGCAAAGTGCACCTGTCATTTTTAAGTCGTTTGCAGGAAAAGAGGAGACTGACGTGACCATTTTTTTTTTTTTTTGCTGTTTTTTATTTTTAAAGGTTTGAGTGTGTTTTGGAAGACTAGCGTGTGTGCTTTGAGGGCCTATTCTTAATTTTTAATTTTCCTGCATGAAAATGCACTTCTAGTAGAAATCCCATAATGTCCTCTGTGGCTGGAAAAACTCTGTATGCTGCTGTGTGTTTTTAAAAACTGTCCCTGATTTGGAACAAAGTCCCTTTGTTTCCTCGTTTCCTCCTTATTTGTCCCTAATTTTGGTCTGATCTATTTAGCTGTATATAAAATGCTTTTTTATGTTTCAGTGCTAAACCTTTCATCCAATTTCTAAATTGCTGCATTTGTAAATTTCAAAAGCCAGTATAAGGAATAGTAGTGGGAAAAAAAGTAACTTGTCGGAAGGTTTTGCCCCCTTAACCTCCCTAGCGGTATTCCCTAGTGTGGCTGGGGGGTTAAATTTCAGTGCCAAAAGCGGTAACCCAGAGCCACACTTGGGGTACCGCTAGGAAGATCGCTGGATCCTGTAAGAGAGGGTACTCACCTTGTCCCTGGGATCCAGCGATGTATCCCGGCGGTGTGTGGGGGCCGGATCTTCCTCCCTCGGCTGTGTCCCTCGGCTTCCGTCTCCTGCGAATTGACGCTCACAGGGGGGTGGAACCGGCGGCAAATTCAAACAGTAAAACACACCAAATACACTAATATATTACAAAATAAAATACATTCACATTAGTTTGCCCCCCCAGTGCCCTTTCCTGCAGTTTTACTTTACTTCTTATGTATATATAGATATATATATATCTATATATGTATACACATCTATATATATATATATATATATATATACATGTGTATATATATACACACTATACAATATATATATATATATATATATATATATATATATATACATACTTTAACTTATTTATAGTTATTTATTATATTATAATTTATGATTTTGTGTTTCAAACTTTATCATGCCCGAGATGTTATAAAGAAAAACGCACAGTAAAAAAAAAATCATATGTAAATAGTTGGTTTGGGCTGCTCGTTTTTAAGAATGACATGCAAAATAATGGTACCGCTTTTAGCGCCTAAATTCGGAAAGAATCATACCGCCAGGGACGTTAATGACCAGGCCATTTTTTGTAATTTGGCACTGCGTGACTTTAACTGGTAATTGCACAATTGTACCCAAACAAAATTTATGTCCTTTTTTTCCCACAAATAGAGCTTTCTTTTGGTGGTATTTGATAACCACTGGGATTTTTAGTTTTTGCGATATAAATAAAAAAAGACCGAAAATTGTGAGAAAAAAAATAACATTTTCTACTTTTTCTTATAAAAAATATCCAATAAACTATTTTTTGTCATACATTTAGGACAAAATCTATTTAGCTATGTGTCTTTGATAAAAAAAAAAAAAATCTCAATAAGCGTTTATTTATTGGTTTGCGTAAAAGTTATAGCGTCTACAATCTATGGTGTACAGCTGCAAGAAAAAGTATGTGAACCCTTTGGAATGATATGGATTTCTGCACAAATTGGTCATAAAATGTGATCTGATCATCATCTAAGTCACAACAATAGACAATCACAGTCTGCTTAAACTAATAACACACAAAGAATGAAATGTTGCCATGTTTTTATTGAACACACCATGTAAACATTCACAGTGCAGGTGGAAAAAGTATGTGAACCCTTGTATTTAATAACTGGTTGAACCTCCTTTGGCAGCAATAACTTCAACCCAACGTTTCCTGTAGTTGCAGATCAGACGTGCACAACGGCCAGGAGTAATTCTTGACCATTCCTCTTTACAGAACTGTTTCAGTTCAGCAATATTCTTGGGATGTCTGGTGTGAATCGCTTTCTTGAGGTCATGCCACGGTATCTCAATCGGGTTGAGGTCAGGACTCTGACTGGGCCACTTCTTCTGTTTAAGCCATTCTGTTGTTGATTTACTTCTATGCTTTGGGTCATTGTCCTGTTGCAACACCCATCTTCTTTTGAGCTTCAGCTGGTAGACAGATGGCCTTAAGTTCTCCTGCAAAATGTCTTGATAAACTTGGGAATTAATTTTTCCTTCGATGATAGCAATGCGTCCAGGCCCTGACGTAGCAAAGCAGCCCGAAACCATGATGCCCCCACCACCATACTTCACAGTTGGGATGAGGTTTTGATGTTGGTGTGCTGTGCCTCTATTTCGCCACACATAGTGTTTGGGCTGAACAAAAAAAAAAAAGAACATAACAGATTCCTCCATTTACATTGGTCAATGTGGATGAAGAAATCCTTGCTAAGAAAAGTGTAAAAAAATATATGGCGAAGCATAGGGGAGATCCACCCTCTGTGTCCATCCCACCCCCTATGCTTCGCCATATATGCTCTTTTTTTAACTGCAGTGGTGAGCACTGTGCAAGCGATAATATTGAAATGGAAGGAGTATCAGACCACTGCAAATCTACGAAGACCTGGCCGTCCCTCTAAACTTTAAGCTCATAAAAGGAGAAGACTGATCAGAGATGCAGCCAAGAGGCCCATGATCACTCTGGATGAACTGCAGAGATCTACAGCTGAGGTGGGAGACTCTGTCCATAGGACAACAATCAGTCGTATACTGCACAAATCTGGCCCTTATGGAAGAGTGGCAAGAAGAAAGCCATTTCTTAAAGATATCCATAAAAAGTGTTGTTTAAAGTTTGCCACACGTCACCTGGGAGACAGTTTAAGCCATTCTGTTGTTGATTTACTTCTATGCTCTTTTTTTAACTGCAGTGGTGAAATCACCTCCTACAGTGCTGCAATCATTGATTTATGTATATGCTGAAAGTAAATATTGTTGCTGTCAGGATAAACTGATCAGTGCTGCAGCTGATGGGCATATCTGTACAGCAAACAATGGTTAACGAGAAAAACACAGTAACAAGAAAACATTACAATATAATAGTATACAGTGCAGTAAAACAGTAGAATGGCGGTATCTGCAAAGCAAACAATGGTTAACAATGAAAAACAGTAACAATAAAACATTGCATTATAGCAGTATATTATAAAGTACAGTAAAACAGTCAGAACAGAAAATTAACTCAATAAAATGACAACTATTATTGGCTTTTTTTTTTTTTTTAAATGTTTTTCTTTTTTTTTTTTGGAACTCTAAAAAACTTTAAACATTCCAGGCTAGGGTCTCTCAAAATGCGATAGCCACCTAACATCTTTAGAGACCCTGTGTGGAAGTATGCCCTAGACTGTACACTATACGAATACTCTACTAGTGTGTGGTAGTGACAGAGGGTGTTACAATAGTAAGCTCTAATGAGCAGGGCCCTCTGATGCCTCCTGTATTGAATTGTATTGTAACTGTACTGTCTGTCCTCATGTTATAAAGTGCTGAGCAAACTGTTGGCAATATAGAAATCCTGTATAATAATAATCTACTCTCTCTAAGTCTGACATTCCTCTTCAGGGACCAGCAATGCCATACCCACAGCCTCAGTTTGCTGCTTTCATTTGCAGTGAGCTCTGCTCAGTGTCATTTGACCATTGGGCCTTGTAGATGCCACTCATGCTCACCTTTGTGCAGGTAACAAGACCTCAGCTACAATGGATAAATAAACAGGCCCAGGCTGATGGTTGAAAATATCGCCCTGTCATTTCCTGTGTTTACACCATTCTTCAAGGAAGAATACAAATCTTTTGTTAGGTGCCTGCTGCTCAGACAGCTGGATAATGTTAATTATAACAGGCACCTTCTTACTGTTTCTTATTACGGAACATGTTCTGGATCTCCTGGGGCTCTCTAAGAAAGCCATGTGGGGGTCCACCTTTCCAGCTGTCCCTCATTTTTCTTCAACAAACAGCGTTTATCAAAGAAGGTGAAACATCCTTAAGGAAATATTCTAAAGGACATTTAAATGCTAAATGGAAGCCTATTGTTATTATTCGTATTTTTATGCTTATTATTATCCTTTTTTCATGAAGCAGATATATAACACACAGCAGTATACATTAAAGTGGTTCTAAAATCAAAAAGTATTTTTTATCTCCCCCCCGTGATCCCCAAATACTTACTTAATTACTGTATTGATGCAGTGCTGGGCCCATCTGCAAGTCTTAACGCAATATTCCTGGCGCACACTTTCAAGAAAACGGCTGTTCAAAAAAAAAGAAAACGGCCGTTCAGTAATGCTGGGTGCTGTAATGACTGTAGGCTGGAGACCATGGATGATCAAAGTGAAGAAGTATCATCAGCACACCAAGAATTCCTCAATTTTCGTGGCCATATGGTAAACTAACAGCAACATTTCGGAGCCATGCAAGGCCCCTTCATTAGGCAAGTAACGTGCCTGATGAAGGGGTCCTGCATGGCTCCGAAACTTTGCTGTATGTTTGTTATGAGACCAAGAAAATAAAGCTTTGGACCCTTTTGAGGAATCCTTTGTGTGCTGATGATACTTCTTCACTTTCATCTGCAGGTCTTGTCTCCCACAGGCACAGAGGCAGCAGTGGGAGCCATTGCCTCCTGCAGCTCTCAGTCAAATCCATAGAGGGGGGAGACGGGCTAGGGTCAAGCAGCACTGTGTGTTTATAGAGTGTGCCCACACGTGCTTCCTATAGCAGCACACTGAGAAGAGTCATAGCAGAGAGCCTCAGCAGGGGACCCCAGAAAGGGAGGTGCGGGGCTTCACCAATACAATACTGTTGCACAGTGCAGGTAACTATAACATTTTTTATTATAGTAAAAAACTTTACAACCGCTTTAAATAACAATGGGTGAACATTACAAAAGGAGATTAGCAAGTCTCATCTGTCTTCTTACACCGATATTACTGGGCAGATACAGTGCCTTGAAAAAATATCCCTACCCCTTGAAATGTTCTGCATTTTGTCATGTTACAACCAGAAACGTAAATGTGTTTTATTTGGATTTTATGTGATCGACCAACACAAACCCGTGTTACATAATTGTGAAGTGGAAGGACAATGATAAATGGTTTTCTAAATTTTTTTCAAATAAATATGTGAAAAGTGTGGCATGCATTTGTATTCAGCACCCCTCAACACTTTGTAGAACCACCTTTCGCTGCAATTACAGCAGCAAGTCTTTTTGGGGGTGTCTCTACCAGCTTTGCACATCTAGAGTGTGACATGTTTGCCCATTCTTCTTTGCAAAATAGCTCAAGCTCTGTCTGATTGGATGGAGAGCATCTGTGAACAGCAATTTTCAAGTCTTGCCACAGATTCTCAATTAGATTTAGGTCTGGACTTTGACTGGGCCAATGTAACACATGAATATGCTTTGATCTAAACTATTCTTTTGTAGCTCTGGCTTGTTTTCCTGCTGGAAGGTGAACCTCCGCCCCAGTCTGAAGTCTTTTTCAGACTTTAACAGGTTTTCTTCTAAGATTGTCCTATTTGGCTCCATCCATCTTCCCATCAACTCTGACCAACTTCCCTGTCCTTGCTGAAGAAAAGCATCCACACAACATGATGCTGCCATCACCATGTTTCAGAGTGGGGATGGTGTGTTCATTGTGATGTGCAGTGTTATTTTTAGGCTACACATAGCGTTTTGCTTTTAGGCCAAACAGTTCAATTTTGGTCTCATCTGACCAGAGCACCTTCTTCCACATGTTTGCTGTGTCTCCCACATGGCTTCTCGCAAACTGCAAAAGGGACTTCTTATGGCTTTCTTTCAACAATGGCTTTCTTCTTGCCACTCTTCCAAAGAGACCAGATTTGTGGAATGCACGACTAATTGTTGTCCTGTGGACAGATTCTCCCACCCGAGCTGTGGATCTTTGCACCTCCTCCAGAGTTACAATTGGCCTCTTGGCTGCTTTTCTTTCCACTTCACAATTAAGTGCCACTTTGTGTTTATCTATCACAGAAAATCCCAATAAAATACATTTAGGTTTTTAGTTGAAACATGACAAAATGTGGAAAATTTCAATGGGTATGAATACTTATTCAAGGCACTGTATTAACAATCTGCATAAACTTAGCTCCACAATGTCTTTAATATGGAGCGTAGCTCCAGCCAGCAGCTGACAAGGAGAGGAGCAGCTGCAGTTTCACCTTGTCTGCTGTTCTGTTGCTGCCCTTGCTTCATAAGAGACTTTTATGCAGACAGAATGTGGGAGCAGACTACTATTGTGAAACTGTGCAGTCAGTGTTGACCTCACCGTCTACCAATGGGATATGCACAGAATGTGGACTTCTAGGATTGTGGGAGGTATGGTCTCAAACAGACTGCTCTGAAATAATAGGATGGGAATAGAGGACTGCAGATCCCAGAGGACCCTGGGGGCAAGAAGAGGGTTGTTGTTCCTGCTGTTTTCCTGGGCTGTGCGGAGGCCACTGCTCATCACCACAGAGAAGCACAGCAACAGACAGCTTGAGACCTCATGGATATTGGTGGAGTCTGCTGATTATTCAAGAGGAAGGCTGTTGTGGACACTGATTGGCTGCGCTTCACACAGAGAGCAGAAGGAGATTATCTGCTGACACAGGAGTTGGTGAGAGGCTAGTGGCCAAAACCACATTACATTTTGACCCAAAAATAGTTATTTGCAAGCAATATAGTTTCAGTGACTGTATCAGCTCTTAAAGGAACATCTGCAAGTAACACATTGTTAGCACTTGCATCAATTATTAAAGGTACACTAACATGAGAGCCCCAACATAAAAGTTTGGGCCTCAACAAGCTGGCCAGCTGAAGAAGGGGGTATGGGGCTATAGTACAGATTCCTGGACTAATGTAGTGGTGTCTTACTACCTAGATAGAATTCTCCCAGATTAATAGGACCCAGGGTTAAAACCCAGAGTTTAATAGGATATGCTACATACTCTGTACCAGGGGTCCCCAAACCCCGGTCCCGGTCTGCGACCTGTTAAAGAAAGGACCGCACAACAGAAGATGAGTGGCGATTGTGGCCTGCACAGGGCTATTACAGACCACAGTTGCCACTCACTTCCTGCTGTGCAGCCATGCTTGTGTGTCCTCTCCCAGCTCACCTGCCCACCCGGCCGATTATGTCATCCAATCAGCAGGGCAGGGGGTGGGAGGAGCTGCAGATTGGAATGGAGACCTCCTTCCTCCCCTACCCTGCTGATAGGAGGACATCGTTAGGTGGGCAGGGGAGCCGAGAGAGGACACACAGACTGATAACAACCTCTGCCTTGCCAAAGGTAGGAGTCCTGTTCAGGGGAGGCAGAGATTAGAATGAGGAAGTGTCATGTTAGAGAAGAAAGGGGAGAGGGGCAGACTGCAGGGGCGCTGTGATAGAGGAGGCTGTGACTGCTAGGGGCACTGTAAAGGGTATTCATTACAGTACCCTTTACAGTGAAGTCCCCTTTATATTACAGTGTCCCCTTTACAGTGCAGTGGCCTTTACATTACAACTCCTCCCCCTTTTTTATTTTTACAATAAACAGCCCCCCTTTACATTAGGGTGCTCCTCTTACAGAGCAGTCCCCTTTACATCAGAGTGCTCCCTTTACATCACAGCTCCCCCCCCCTTTACATTACAGTGCCCCTTAATAGAGCAGTCCCTGTTACATTTATATAAAGGGACACAGTGATGGAAAGGGGACTGCACTGTAATGTAAAGGGGGGGGGGGGCTGTGGTGTGAGGGAGAACTGAAGACACTCATATAAAGGGGGGACTGTGCTGTAAAGTGGGGACTGAGGACAGGCTCAGTGAATACTACAATAATAATAATAGGTACAAGCAAAAAAAGAAGAAAGATAGCTGCGCTTCAATACACAAATAAGTAGTTTAGGCTGCCAGTACAAAGGTGATATCAGAACAAAGAACAATATGTAATGAGGTACAGCGCCACAAAAAGCAAATACTGGAAAAAACACAGATTATGCAAAGTCCATGAAATCCTGTGAAACCAGTTGCTGAGGTGCAGAAATGAATGCAGGAAAGTCCAAAACCATAAACAAGAACACAATCCTGACGGTCACCACGTGCTCAAATAAGGTGATGCTCTTACCAGAACTTTAGACCCCCTGTTACGTAAGGTCAACCGAGCCAGAAACATGGAAAAAACCACCAGGATAGGGTCCACTTCAGAATCCTGCACCAGATCCACCACTTAACTTCATCCAGAATATTGTATCCTCAAGTGTTTAAATGCCTTGGGTAATGGATGGTGTTATCTCTCGTGCACTCCCCGACTCCGTCGCTCCCCTCTTCTTCCCTGTCAGGCGGGAGCTTCCGGATAAACACTTGAGGATACAATATTCTGGATGAAGTTAAGTGGTGGATCTGGTGCAGGATTCTGAAGCGGACCCTATCCTGGTGGTTTTTTCCATGTTTCTGGCTCGGTTGACCTTCCGTAACAGGGGGTCTAAAGTTCTGGTAAGAGCATCGCCTTATTTGAGCATGTGGTGACCGTCAGGATTGTGTTCTTGTTTATGGTGTTGGACTTCCCTGCATTCATTTCTGCACCTCAGCAACTGGTTTCACAGGATTTCATGGACTTTGCATAATCTGTGTTTTTTCCAGTATTTGCTTTTTGTGGCACTGTACCTCAATAATAATAATACTACATAATTAATTAATATTAGGTTCCCTTATTAATTGAAAATACCCCTTCCCTCCTCGTCCTTTGCAGGAAACATGCATTTTTAATGTAGCAAAAACTAACCACCTCCTAACTTTAATCCTCAGTCAGTCCCATTGGGGATCCCATTGTTATACACATGCAAATAGTGAAGGGACTAAAAAAATCCCCTAGACCCCTATAACTATGGCTATATTCAGAAGCATCCTTGGGATAAAGTCATTGAAGATAAATTGGATGGATAGTACAGCCAGAGAACACATTTATTTGTGCTCACTTTTTTCCCTGTACTGTAGCAGCCACTGAACATGGTCCCACCACAGCTTCTAACTAGATGCCACATCTGGCGATAGAGAGGCTCACCATTGAAGAGTTGCATAGCAAGGGGTTTGTCCAAATGCTTTACAATTTTATAACCTGCAATCATTGCAAAAGCATGCTTATTCTTACAGAAGAGTGAGCCTGCACTGAAGGTAAGTTACATAGTTACATAGTTACATAGTTGGTGAGGTTGAATAAAGACAAAAGTCCATCCAGTTCAACCTGTGTAGATGTGTGTGGCTGTAATCATCTTGCATACCCCTGAATGTTCTGATCCTTGAGATGTACGTCTAAGAGTCTTTTGAAAGCCACCATACTACCCGCAGAAACCACCTCATGTGGTAGAGAATTCCACAATCTTGTAGCCCTAACAGTAAAGAACCCCCCACGTTGCCTGAGGTTAAAACGCTTCTCCTCTAATCGCATTGTATGCCCCCGAGTTCTCATGCAATCCCTTCGACTGAACAGCTTTTTTTCTAAGCCTAGATCCCCATTTAGATATTTAAAAATTGCTATCATGTCCCCCCTCAGGCGTCTCTTCTCCAGGGAGAATAAATCAAGCGATTGCAGACGCTCCTCATAATCAAGGTCCTCCAATCCCCTAATTAGTTTAGTTGCCCTTCTCTGGACTCTCTCCAGCTCCAACACATCCCTTCTGAGGACTGGTGACCAGAACTGGACCGAATACTCCAGATGAGGTCGGACCAGAGTTTTATAAAGTGGAAGGATTATAGTTTTATCTCTGGAATACATCCCTTTCTTTATGCATGCTAATATTCTGCTAGCCTTGGCAGCTGCCGCTTGACATTGCATGCTGTTGCCTAGTCTATCATCAACCAAGACTCCCAGATCCTTCTCCATTTTTGATTCTCCCAAGGGTTCCCCTCCTAACGTGTATTGTGCTTTTATGTTTCTAGTCCCCAAGTGTAAAACCTTACATTTCTCCATGTTAAACCTCATTTGCCATGTCTTTGCCCACTCCGTTATTTTGTCCAGGTCATTCTGTAGGATATCTGCTTCATGCTGTGCTGTTATTGTCCTGCCTAATTTTGTGTCATCTGCAAAAACTGATATTGAACTACTGATCCCGTCCTCAATGCTGTTTATGAATAAATTGAACAAGGTTGGTCCTAGGACTGAGCCTTGGGGGACCCCGCTTACTACCTCAGACCAGTCTGAGTATGTGCTGTTTATTACCACCCTTTGGATACGCCCTTTTAGCCAGTTCCGTATCCAAGAGCAAACCCTGCTGTCGATACCTGCAGACCTTATTTTATAAATTAAGCGCTTATGGGGAACTGTATCAAACGCCTTAGCAAAATCTAGGTACACCACATCCACTGGTCTGCCCCTATCTAGCTCACAGCTCACCTCCTCGTAGAATGTTAAGAGATTGGTTTGACAAGAACGCCCATTTGTAAACCCGTGCTGGTTACTACTGATGATGCTGTTGTTCTTAGCAAACTCTACGATATAGTCCCTTATCATCCCCTCCAGAAGTTTACATACTACTGATGTCAGACTGACAGGCCTATAGTTTCCCGGTATATGCCTCTGACCCTTTTTGAATATCGGAATCACGTTAGCTTTCCTCCACTCCCCTGGTACATCTCCTGTCCTAATACTGTCCGCAAAGATCAGGAACAGTGGTCTGGATATAACCTTACTGAGTTCCTTGAGTACTCTCGGATGTACGCCATCCGGGCCTGGTGATTTGTTTGTGTTGAGTTTATCCAGCCTTTCCCTGATTTCCCCCTCTGTTAGCCATAGTGGCAAGTCCTGTGTATTACTACTAACTATACAGTCATGGTCAGTGTACCCCTCCGATTCCTGTGTAAAGACTGATGAGAAAAAGGCATTCAGTACCGTTGCTTTTTCAGTGTCCTCTGTAACCATCCTCCCATCATTGTTAATTATGTGTGCAATATGCTCTGCCCTAGTTTTTTTGCTGTTGATATACTTAAAGAATTTCTTTGGGTTTTTTTTGCTATCCTCCGCTATTTGTCTCTCAAAGTCTATTTTAGCCATCTTGATTTTGTGTTTACACTTCCTATTTGCCTCCTTGTATTGGTCGAAAGCCAATACTGTGCCCTCTGATTTATATTTATAAGTGATTGCACAAACTCAGGCAAACATGGATCTCTCAGTCTGTTGGTACTGTACCATAGTAAGGTGATTATAGTCGAAAAGTGATCTCTCCATCACCTATTTTTCACTTTGCAATAATCTATACCAGTGTTTCTCAACTCCGGTCCTCAGGGCACACTAACAGGCCAGATTTTAGGTATTACCTTGGGGAGATGCAGACTAGAATACTGCAATCACTGAGCAGCAAATGATATCACCTGTGGTGTATTTCAGTTTTCTTGCAAACCTGGCCTGTTAGTGTGCCCTGAGGACCAGAGTTGAGAAACACTGATCTATACTGTCGGAATTTTGCCAGCATTACCCTCCTTTCTAAGGATATATGCATACAGCTCACCACAGGCTCTATTACAAAAATCTCTGGTTGTCGGACCAGTTTATTTCATCCCGCCCAATCAGAAAAGTATGAATCGCCACGAAAAGCTCTCTTTAGAGAGGTACATGTCATGAGGTGAGCACTGGTATCCTTTAAATTAATAAGAAAAGTTGCTGCAGCCAAGAGTCTTGTGATTATTTTTTCTCTGACCATAGTCTTTCCTCACAGCAATAAACATGACATTTGGTTGAGCCACGATGCCATGCCTATGAATGTGGTCACTGAGTATACTCTAGACTTTGGCCATTGGGAGTTAAAAAGGTTCCAACATAAGTGGGAAAAAGTCATGCTCCATTGTTTGCTTCAGTGGGAGTAATTGTGCTTCTTTTTGTTGTCAAGATGAAGAATTGTCCCCCATTGTTAGTGTCATTGGGAGGAATTGTGCCCCATCATTGGTGTCACTGAGCCCCATTGTTGGTGCCATTGGGGGAAACTGTGCATCATTATTGATGTAATTGAAAGGAATTGTGCCCCTTCATTGGTGTCAGTGGGCTGAATTATTCCCCATTATTGGTATCGGTGAATGAAATTGTGACTCAAGAAATAAAAAAATAAAAAAAACAAGCATAGGGTTGTATCTGGCCCCAGGGCTGCAGTTTGGAGACCACTGTCCTTGACCATTAAGACCTCAACCAGAGAAGGACCTGCAGTCAGTGACACCTATTGGGGGTGATAAAGCTGCCTACTTACCATCAAAACGTATTTCCTTGTAGGATTATGTATCATTCTCCATGTCCACCAATCAACGAGGCACCATGACACTTTTTTAGGCCACAGAAATCTGTAAGCTAAATCCCTACCATGAAAAAGGCTAGTTGGCTGTTTGGTCCCCAGTTCTAAAGTTACGATACTTCATTTGTCTCATGGACGTGGTCGCTTTAATTGAGTCTTACCCATATTGGCTGTAGAGTGTGTCATTAGAGTGTAAGCTATTCTGGCTCATACACTAGAACAAATACATTTATGTATGTTCTGCACAATATGTTTAAACTATAAAAATATGAGAAAAAATCTTCTGCATTTAGTATCTTTTTTTTTTTTGCAACCTATGAACAAACCGTTCTTTTTGTTCTTGTAAGTGTCCTTTCCTACATTGTCACTAGCACAGATTCCGTTTCTTCTATAAAATATATTAGACACATTAGTATCTCTGCAAAAAGAAGCTTCTTCTGATATCAAGGTCAACATATTTTCCAAACAGATGTAATCTGCAGCCGTTTTAGCATAAAAAAATACAATAAAAGCTACTTATAAGAAAAAAAAAACAAGTTCAGGATAAAATGTTTGATACAATTGAAGTTCACTCCTTCCTACAAAGTACTGTTGTCCTTGGCGGTGAGAAACATCACAGCACAGTAACAAGATAAATATTGCATAAAACAGCTTAAGGACGTCAGATAAGGGCTGATAGCGAGCAATCAATGAGGAAGATCTAGAAGGGACCTAAATTAGTATAAACGTAAAGGAATTCTGGCATGAGACCTGTATGTAGGCTGCCATTGATGACGTCCTTAAAAAGCTAGCTGCCTGGCTGTCATGTGTAGCCTTAGTTCTGTCCAACAGAGAACAAGTAGAATGAGAAAGAAGGCCTTTTGAATTCTCTTATCTAAACATGGTCCAGGATAGTGACTGGAGTCAATGGTCCGATGTGGCGCCCAGGCAGCATTCTTAGCTGGAGGTCACCAATGACAGCCACCATATGTTCACAGATTTACTATAACTAATTGTAGTAGTGGAAGGACCATACTGCTTAAAGTGGAAATAACTTAGCATATTTATTTCTTTTACCTACAGGCCGGCCCTACCATGGGTCCCGATGGGTCCATTGGACCCAGGCAGCACTTGGAGAGGGGCAGCAAATTGACTCCCAAGATTTTTTTTTCAGCAGTTTTGTGTGTCATCAGTTTGCAGCATATTATGGGCGGCATTTCCCCATCTCATACTGCCGCCTGTAGTGCAAACTGATGAGCATGAGGAGGCGGAGGGTTTCCTCGGGTCCCTCACGTGATCCTGGTGTGCGCAATGACATCAAACATCAGGGAACTCCATCTTACGCAGAGCAGGCTGCATCTTCTAGGCAGTGGCGTACCAATGGGGGGGGGGGGCGCGGGGGGCAGATCAATTCATCTATATGCAGCTGCCCCATCCCCTTCCTATACAACTGCTTTTGCTGGTCCCCCGGTGCTCTTAACCCCCCCCCCCCAGTGCTCTTAACCCCCCCAGTGCTCTTAGCCCCCCCCCCAGTGCACTAGACCCCCCTGTTCTTTAGCCCCCCCCCGATACTCTTCAGCTCCCCACAGTGCTTTTCATCTCCCTCACCCCTATGCTCCCTGCCCCCCCCCCCAGTGCTTTCCACCCCCCTGGTTTTCCCTGCCTGCCCCCCAAGTGCTCTCCACCCCCTGCGTCTTCCAACCCCCCTACAATGCTTTCCAAACCCCTCTTAATTCTCTCCAGCCCCCCCCCCCCCAACCGTGCCCTTCAGCTCCTCCAGTGCTCTCTGCTTCCCCTGTGCTCTCCAGCCCCCCTAGTGCTCTTCTATCTTCTATTATGTCCTCAGTCTCTGACCATCTCCTATATCATGTCTGCAGTCTCTGAGAATCTCCTGTATCATGTCTGCAGTCTCTGACCATCTCCTGTATCATGTCTGCAGCCTCTGACCATCTCCTGTATCACGTCTGCAGTCTCTGACCATCTACTGTATAATGTCTGCAGTCTCTGACCATCTCCTGTATCACGTCTGCAGTCTCTGACCATCTCCTGTATCACGTCTGCAGACTCTGACCATCTCCTGTATCATGTCCTCAGTCTCTGACCATCTACTGTATCATGTCTGCAGTCTCTGAGCATCTCCTGTATCATGTCTGCAGTCTCTGAGCATCTCCTGTATCATGTCTGCAGTCTCTGAGCATCTCCTGTATCATATCTGCAGTCTCTGACCATCTACTGTATCATATCCTCAGTCTCTGACCATCTACTGTATCATGTCTGCAGTCTCTGACCATCTACTGTATCATGTCTGTAGTCTTTGACCATCTACTGTATCATGTCCTCAGTCTCTGACCATCTACTGTATCATGTCTGCAGTCTCTGACCATCTCCTGTATCACGTCTGCAGTCTCTGACCATCTCCTGTATCACGTCTGCAGTCTCTGACCATCTCCTGTATCACGTCTGCAGTCTCTGACCATCTCCTGTATCATGTCCTCAGTCTCTGACCATCTGCTGTATCATGTCTGCAGTCTCTGACCATCTCCTGTATCATGTTTGCAGTCTCTGACCATCTCCTGTATCACATCTGCAGTCTCTGACCATCTCCTGTATCATGTCCTCAGTCTCTGACCATCTACTGTATCATGTCTGCAGTCTCTGAGCATCTCCTGTATCATGTCTGCAGTCTCTGACCATCTCCTGTATCATGTCTGCAGTCTCTGACCATCTACTGTATCATGTCCTCAGTCTCTGACCATCTCCTGTATCATGTCTGCAGTCTCTGACCATCTCCTGTATCATGTCCGCAGTCTCTGACCATCTCCTTTAGCAAGTCTCCAATCTCTTACTCAAACTTAAACACATTGCTAATAATATTAGCTATCTATGTATGCTGGTAGGACTGTGCAGGGGAGGCAGAGAGTGCAAAAGGGGGAACTGTGATTAGAGAGACAGGGGGCAGACTGCAAGGGGCATTGTGATGGGGGGCTGTGAATTTTGTGCAATAAATATTCTTGAAAACATTACACATTTTTGTGGGTGTTTTTACATTTTAAAGTTGGGGGGGGGTGCCAGATATAGGATCCGCCCCAGGTGCCAAATGCTCTAGGTACACCACTGCTTCTAGGGCAATGGAGTGATAGGAGGACTAAGGACAGACAATGGGTGTTTGGTGGACTGGTTCGGTGGTGAGTTATGGAAGAAGGTAACAGTATATATAAAAAAATTATATTTATATATAATAATGGATGTAGGCGGCCTTTTGTTGGGTGTTATTTTTTTTTTTTTTGGGGGGGGGGCAGCATTTTATTCTTGGTCCCAGGCAGCACAATGTCTTGTCTACAGGAAACCAAAAAAACAAAGTTTTCATATCTTCAGCTTACCAATATTAGATGTGGTGGCGCCATTGGCTTCGGCTGCTGTCAATCAAAATCAGTCAGCCAATGAGGAGAGAAAGGGGGCGGGGCCAGGCCACAGCTCCATGTCTAAATGGATACAGGGAGCTGTAAGCTTGGGTGCCCCCATAGCAAGCTGCTTGCTGTGGGGGCATTCAACAGGAGGGAGGGGCCAGGAGAGCGAAAGTGGGATCCAAGAAGAGGAGGATCCAGGCTTCTCTGTGCAAAACCAACTTCACAGAGCAGGTCAGTATAACATGTTTGTTATTTTTAACAAAAAAAAAAAAAAAAAAAAACAAGACTTTAGTATCACTTTAAAGTTGAACTCCAGAAATTGCCTATTTTGATCTCACTGCACTCTTTGAGCTTCTCACAGTAAGCATTAAAACCTGCAGATAGAGCTCTCCACATTTCCTGGCTGGAGGACATCCAATGTCATCTACCCATTTCCTCCCCAGCCTTACTGTCCTGAGCCCAATCCTTTTATTCATTGGAATTCAGCTCTAAATCATGAATGACCTCCACAGTTTACTATGCTTCCATTATGAATGAACACAGTGAGTGACTTGGTTCACTTAGAAAAGGAAGGGGCTTGTAAATGACATTTTTGATAGCCCCTTCTTCATCCTGAAATATCCCACGCAGCACCTGGCAGGAGAGGAGAGGAGGGATGCCAGCAGCACAGCGGGGCGGGAGTGGCAACATGGGGGGAAGCCCGGGCCATAAGGGAATCAGCAGCACCACACGTAGTGATTAGAGTGTGCCTAGGCACACCTGGCACACCTCCTGCGAACGCCTATGGCAGCAGGTCAGTTACTGAACTAGTTTTCTGTTAAAATAGTCTTTTTTTCTTTAAAGTATCTTTTGGATGCATTTTAGACCACATCCTTTTTTAACCACTTGCCGTCCGCCGCACGACTATCTACGTCGGCGGTCAGCCCCTCACAGGCAAACTAACGTAGGGCTACGTTGCTTGCTTGTGAGGGTCTAGGGAGCGAGCGCGCGCCCCCGGAGGCGCGCTCCCACTCCCGCGTGGTCACGGACCCCCCCGCGCGTGTGACCAGCGGACCCGATGTCCGCTGGCCACTCGGCGATTGGCGGGGGAGAGGGAGAATGTCAGGCAGCTTGTGTAAACAAGCTGCCTGTCATTCTCCTCGCTGCAAAGACACTGATCACATGGATCTACTATGTAGATCCGTTGATCAGTGTCCTTACAGCTGAAGCCACAGCCAATCACAGTAGAAAGCACGCCCCTAGGGACACACACAGCCCCTCCCTCCCAAATAAAGTTAACCCCTTCACTACCAGTGTATTTTTACAGTAACAGTGCATATATATAGCACTGATTACTGTAGAAATGTCACTGGTAACCCCAAAAGTGTCAAAAATGTCAGTCAAGGGTCCGATCTGTCCGCCGCAATGTCGCAGTACCGCAAAAAAAATCGCAGATCGCCGCCATTACGCGTTAAAAAAAAAACAACAAAAATGACAAAAATCTTTCCCTTTGTTAGTAAACGCGATAACTTTTGCGCAAACCAATCAAAATACGCTTTTTGCAATTTTTTTTTACCAAACATAGGTAGCATAAAACAAATTGGCCGAATATGTTAAAAAATTTTGATTTTTACATTTTTTTGGGGGGAATTTCATATAAAAAAATGTGAAAAATATTGTTATTTTTGCAAAATTGACGCTCTTTTTTTGTTTATAGCGCGTGATCAAAAAATCGCACAGGTGACCAAATACCACCAAAAGAAAGCTCTGTTTGTGGGAAAAAAAGGACGCCAAATTCATTTAGGTACAGCGTCGCACGACCGCGCAATTGTCCGTTAAAGTCACGCAGTGCCGAATTGCAAAATACCCCCTGGTCGGAATGGGGGTAAAATCTTCCGGGGCTTAAGTGGTTAAGAAGCTCCTTTTATCCATATCAATATTCTGCTTCTCCTTCCCTTTGGCTCTTTTTATTCATTTTTATTGGTGTTTAAATACAAAGAAAAAAATGTATACCGTATGCTTTTTAAATACAACTTCTCCCCTTTTTACGATGTTCTGATATATAGGACATGTAAACAATTTTTATCTTTTAACCCTTATTTTTACCTATTGTAAGGGGTTAGCTCGGTATCGGGTGTGGGTGACCCCCTGGGTGGGTTCGCTACACAGAGAGACAGCCGAGGAGTGGTTGAAAACAACGGTCTATGGTTTATTCTTCCAATTTGCTGGAACAAGTGCAAGCATCCAAACGGCATAAATCAAACAAAACATAAAATAAATCCTGGCCACTTAGAGCGTCTACCTTCACAACACAGGAATCTACCTATGGAGTCTGTCCCAACCTACTGCTGGGCAGACACTGCTGGTCATACAGCAGTAAACCAATAGTCTATTTGTTTTCCTTTTCACACAGAAAAAGTCCACACCACCTCACCTTCAGAAGTCTCTCAGCTCACTGCTCTCCTTAACGCACAAAGCCTCAGGATGCAGCAATCAGTAGTCATCCACTGGATAACTTATAGAGGCCTTAATTGCCTCATTCTGAATAGCTGAAGCTTTCCAACGTCCTAAACCATTCTGGCTATCTTCGCAGCTGACACCTGAAAGTAATTGGTGAATTGTCTAAACAAGGCAGAAATGTATCTGTGACAACACCCACAGATTTTCCTGACTTATTGTCACACTATGTACATCATGCTATATAGATATATGTTTCTGTATTTTATTTTTTTTTTTGTCTCTGATAGCCCTGAAAAAGCGGGAGTCTTTGTTCCCCTGAAACGCATTGGCTTTATCATGTTTTGCTACTTTCAAAAACGCGACTACATATTCACCTTCATTTTGCTTATAATTGGATACCGGGCGCTCCTTTGACCTACCCTTGCAAGGATTGGTGGACTTGGCTTTCTATCTCCTAACTTGCCCCCCCCCCCCCCTCCTTGTGTCACTTTTTTTCTTTCAGAGTTCTGTCTCAGGTGGAGCTGCCTGCTGGAGTGCAAAACTCACCAACCCATATGGGATTTTATGAACTTTAAATGGAGTGTTTTAGACTTGTATTCAGGTGTCTTATTGACAAAAAGACCGTCCTTTATTGCTACCTGCTATCACCCACTGGTGACTATTAGTGCCGGTTCCCATTGGTGCAATGCCGGAAACTCTGCAAATCCACTGCGGGTTCCCACATCACACCTGACTCGCAGGCAGATCACACTGCCATATGCGAACTGCTGGGGGTGTCAATACAAAGTTATCGACACCCCCAGATTAGTTTGCATATCGCAGTACGAACTCTCAGTTCAGACAGGAATCGTATTGCATAGGTGTGAACACCCATGCGATCCGATTCTGGTGTGGACCAACTAAAGAGTCCTGTGCGACTTTGGTCCGAATACGAAGCGGATTGCATTGCTAAATTTGCATCGCACAGACATCGCATGTGATTTGCACAGCACTGCGCTGCGAATCACACGCGATGTCTGACATCGCATACGTGGGTACCAGCACTTACTGTCCTTATCATATTAGTCCTTTTTTGCTACTTTTAACCTCATGGAGGTTATTTGTGTATAGTGTACTCATATCCGTTGCTCAATAATCATACTGTGTTGTGTTAATCAATATTTCTCCACACCTACATAAATTACTAATCGCATTACGTGAAGTAGCATGGCAGTCCTTGATAGGAATCCTAAACTACCTGCCTTCTGCAAATTCAGAATTTATGGTTAATTAGCAAGCTAGCAGAAAGTGTGAAGTGTCCTCCGATGTGCATAAGAAACTCATGTTTCTGATATCTCCAGAGAAGTGTATTTCAAAGTAATCTGTAATGAACGGAACATTTTACACTTGAGGAAAACAAGTGGGTAATCATTATGAGAGTGTAGTTATCCCACAAATCATTTGTGCTAAAAATTAATAATCCTTCGTATCCTTGCTTCATTTTGTTGAAAACCTTTTTGATGCTCCCAATTAATGTGAAATTGGAATGATTGTGTTTATCCACACAGATAGCAGGAGGACTTTCTTTACATCAAGATAATACCCAACATATTAACATAAAATGAATCTCACAAAGAACATACCCCAAAATGTATTTGTTATATCTACAGAGGAATTATATGTGACCTTGAAGTGATTGTAAAGTCTAGCTTTTAAAAATATATATATATAAACATGTTATACTTACCTCCTCTGTGCAGTTGGTTTTGCACTAAGCTGCCCGGATCCTTCTCTTCTCAGGTCCCTCCTTCCTGCTCCTGGCCCCTCCCTCCTAGAGCGCCCCCACAGTAAGCAGCTTGCAATGGGGGCACCCGAGCAAAGGTGCAGCTCCGTGTGTCCATTCAGACACGGAGCTGCCGTTCAGCCCCCTCTCTTTGATTGGCTCACTGACTTTGATTGACAGCCGCGGCAGCCAATGGCCAATCAGGAGAGAGAGTCACAGGACAGCCGAGGGACTCGTGGACATCACTGGACAGACAGGGGACACAGGTAAGTATTAGGGGGTGCAGGGGGGGGGCTGCTACACACAAAAGGCTTTTTATCTTAATGCATAGAATGCAATAAGATAAAAAAAAAACCTTCCTGACTTTACAATTCCATAATGTACATCTAAAGTCTGCTGTGACAGCCTGAACAGCAGGGCCATCTTTAAAACAGGACAAAAGAGGGAGCTGCCCCAGGCCCAGTCATTGTTGTGGGGCCCAAAGCAGCTGCCGCTTGAACCCACACTGCCCGAAAATAGTTGAGAAGTGGATTCGGAAGGGTCCAAGAAAACGTTTACCCAGGGTCCAATCAATATCAAAGACAGCCCTGCTAAACAGGTCCAAAATTCAATTAATATGTGATGCTAGCAGGGCCGTCTTTAACACAGGGCAAAAGGGGCAGCTGCCCTGCGCCTAGCCATTGTTGTGGGGCCCAAAGCAGCAGCCCATTGTGCCCGCACTGCCCACAAATAGTTGATAAGTGCATTTGGTAGGGCCCAAGAAAATATTTGCCCAGGGTCCAATCAATATTAAAGATGGCCCTGGATGCTAGTGCCTCGTAAATTTAGAAAAGAAACTTCTCTTACCTCCCCTGAATCAACCAAATCCTCCTTCACTGAATACCAAATACTCCCCCTACCAAATACTTCCCCTACCAGACACTGCACCCAAAGGTGTGCACCAACGGCATAGCAGCACAGTCAGCTACATCAATCCAGAAAGCAATGGGCAGGACTAAGTATGGATGGCTGCTGATTGACAAGCTTATGACAGCAATGACAAAGCCAGTAGCATCTCATCCCGCTGAAGTTTAAGCAGCCACAGCATATGTGAGGAACAACACCGCTTTGAATTTAGTAGTGAGTGTTCCCTCATCATGGGAAGCTGAATGATTTGGCTTTTATTGGCAATATCAACAAGTATTTGTGGAGCTAAGAGAAATAGGTGGGATACACACACGCTCCATAGGGATGCATAGAGCAAAAAACTGATGCCCGAAAAAACTGATAGGCGGACCTGATCAGAAAGCCCGTGTGAAAGGGGCCTTAGATAGGAAGTGTGTTACTGGCCAAGGAAAAATAAAAGGAAAAAAAGCTTAAAAAGAAAATAAATGCAGCCATCACATTTCTCGATTGGAGTGCTGCAATATATAACAATTTTGTTTTTGGGTTTAATAGCACTTTAAATGGCAGATCTGGACAGAGGTTCTCATCTATCTCTGCAATACAGTGAGGACATTGTGATGAGGGATGTAGCTGCTACATAGCAATGCTAGCACAGAGCACTGGAGGGTGAGGGCAGGAAGAGGCATTAGGCTTTTATGACTTGACCCATTTTCATATAAGTAATAATGGCAAGTTTGTCCCCCTTCCTCTTGAAATTAATCTTTTTAGGTCTGGGACTAGGTGACCTTTCCCAAACTCTGTCGTTTAGCAACTGCTGTTAAAGAGTTTTATCAGTTTTAGTATTATAACAAACTTGCTTTCATAATTCTGCCAACAGACTATTATACCTGGATTGCTAAGTTGCAAAGTAAACCATTCTCTTCGTTCCTTGGCAGTTGTGCCCAGGCAGCTGGCTTTACACAATGGGAAAACAGTCACTGAACTGCCTCCGCCAGCATCTCTGAAAGACATCAGGAGGAAATCAGGAGTTCTTTGGCGACTCCCTTACTTATTATGTTATTTGTTGTTTAATTAGCAGCCAGACAATACAGCTGCTGAGCTCTCAGCCTCTTCCAAGTGATATTTGAAACACCAAAATTGAATGGGTCTTGAAATGCAGCTTTTTGGCACTTTGAGGTGTTTCAAGATGGACTTGGACTCAGTGGCGGCCGCGTAAGCTTCCTACTTAGGCATAAATTATTATGAGTCATGTTGGATATAAAGTCACGGACAAAATGAGCTTCATGAATTTTGAAAAAAAAAAGTTGAACTTCTGTGTACTTTTCAAAATGTACAATGTACTTCAAACAATATTACAGGAGAACATAATACCGTCTATACTCGAGTATAAGCCGACCCGAATAGAAGCCGAGGCACCTAATTATACCACAAAAAAGTGTTAAAACTTATTGACTCGAGTATAAACCTAGGGTGGGAATTGCAGCAGCTACTGGACCACCATGAGACACAAAACAGGGGCTGTGGGCATGGTACAGGAGGTGCAGGGCTGTGGGCATGGTACAGGAGATGGTACAGGAGATGGTACAGGCATGGTAAAGGAGATGGTACAGGCATGGTACAGAAGATGGCACAGGAGATGGTACAGGCATGGCACAGGAGATGGTACAGGGATGGCACAGGTGATGGTACGTGCATGGCACAGGTCATGGTGCAGGCATGGCACAGGTGATGGTACAGGCATGGCACAGGTGATGGTACAGGAGATGGTACAGGCATAGCACAGGAGATGGTACAGGCATGGCACAAGATATGGTACAGGCATGGCAGAAATGATGGTACAGGCATCACACAGGTGATGATACAGGCATGGCACAGGTGATGGTACAGGAGATGGTACAGGCATGGCACAGGTGAGGGTACAGGAATGGCACAGGTGATGGTACAGGCATGGCACAGGAGATTCAGAGCTGTGGGCATGGTACAGGAGAATGTCCTGTACCATGCCCGCAGCACTGCATGAGGAAATGCAGGGGCTGCGGAGGAGTCTCACTCACCTGTCGGTGAGGCGCCATACATTTAAAAATGGAGCCGAGCCAAAACGTTACCGTGCATGCGCCACTGATGTTTGGGAAAGCCCGTACATGTCTGGCTATTCACGGGCAGACGGTGCATGCGCGGTGACGTGTTGGTGCTGGACGGCGCAATTTTTAAAAGGTAAGTTAGACCGTGACTCGAGTATAAGCCGAGGGGGGCTTTTTCAGCATAAAAAAACATGCTGAAAAAGTCAGCTTATACTCGAGTATATATGGTACATTGTGACACGTGGATTAAAAAATTTCCTATACTGTAAATACAACTTTTTAAAAAAAAATCACCCCCTTAAAGGGTAACTCCACTTTCGTGGGGAAAAAAAATAGCAAATAAAGAAAAACATTATAGAGTATACAATTGCGACACAAATCATATTGTAACTGAATGTTTTTTAAAATGACCTTTCCTTTTTAATCTGCAGCTGTTGTAATTTTCTGAAAATGCAATGCAATATGGCTACCTGGAGGTGTTCTGTACACAGAATGTATACTGACCACACCCAGAAACATCATTTCCTGCTTGTGTGATTGGCTCACCAATTTCCCCAGAAGTCTGCCTAAGATACAAGTCAGATTTCTGGCATCCCCTGCAATAAAAATGTTATTTTTGATTAGATACTCCCAATAGGAACACGTCTAAAGGGATGCAGGCCCAGCAGATTTCCTCATGCTCCACAACTGCCACAGCTGATTGATAATTATGAAACCACTCCCATTAGACCCACTCAGCACAGGAGAACAAAGGAACAAACAATGATTTCTTCAGAATAACAAAAGGTAGGAATCTGCAACAAAGTTTGTTAAAATCCTTGTAATGTACAGAGATCACCCAGAAGGGTATGTTTTTTTCTCAACAAAAGTGTAGTTACGCTTTAAAGAAGTACAGCCAAAGTTCATTTGGCGGTACTTCTCCTGTGGATTACAGGAGTGCAGGTCACTTTTGCACACCTGTGAACCGTTTTCAGCAGAGAGTGGGCTGAAGTCCGCTTTCTGCTGACGTCACAGAGTCAGTCCAGGCTCGGGCATCTTCACGACCATAGAGTCAAGATCCACGCACCAGTCTGGACTGGCACCCAGCTCAGTCTCTCAGTGAGCCAATGAGAGCATGAGCCCATTGCTCCCGCACCTTCACAGCTCAGAGCTCCATTGAGCAAGGAGGGGGCAGAGCAGAGAGCTATGAGAACCGAGTGATCAATGGGGTTCGATTGCTTGGTTCTCAGTGTAGAGGCGTCAGGGGACAGATGTAGCATCCACCTAGGTAAGTATGAATTTAAAAAAAATTATACCCATACATCTCTTTTAACCACTTCAGCTCCAGAAGGTTTTACCCCTTCATTTGGCCATTTTTTGTTATTTAGCGCTATTTTAACTGGTCACTCAACACTGTAACCAAACAAAATGTATACTGTTTTTTTCACAGAAATAGTTTTCTTCTGGTGGTATTTGATCCCCACTGGGTTTTTATTTTTTATTATATAAATGAAAAAAAAAATTAAAAATCACATTTCTTTATAAATGTTGGTCAAATGTATTCTGCTACATGACTTAACACAATCCCAATAAGTGTATATTGATTGGTTTGCCTGAACTATGATATATACTTTGTATTCAAATTTTCTTTTTAATGGGACTGCAATAGTGTGGTGGACAATTTGACACTAACTGATGCTGGGGGGGGGGGGCTGACTAACTGCCACTGACATCACCAGTGGCAATACAACAGTGATCAGCGATAATACTATACGCTGTCACTGTACTAATGACCCAGACTGGGAAGGGGTTAACATCTAGGGCACATGTGTCAACCAAAAGACCCAGTGCCGAATCTGGCCCTCCAGGCCATTTCATGTGGCCTTTACAGCCAGAGATTTCTTTTAGCCAGAAAGTGGTGGAACTCCATTCCGCCACCTCTGCTCTCATCCTCTGCTCACCACTGTCACTTGTAAATACAGAAGCCTTCAGTGTTTACAAGGACAGATTTCCTCTTGGTGGCTCACGGCTCTCACATATACCTGCCTGCCCTGCATGGACTCATGGTGGGGACAGTTGACGACCAATAATCCCCCTTCAAATACACAGTACATTCCTTAACTCTACACTCTGTACATAGCGCAATCCTGAACTCTACACTCTGTTTGTAGCGCAATCCTGAACTCTGCACTCTGTACGTAGCGCAATCCTGAACTCTGCACTCTGTACGTAGCGCAATCCTGAACTCGGCACTCTGTACGTAGCGCAATCCTGAACTCTGCACTCTGTACGTAGCGCAATCCTGAACTCTACACTCTGTACGTAGCGCAATCCTGAACTCGGCACTCTGTACGTAGCGCAATCCTGAACTCGGCACTCTGTACGTAGCGCAATCCTGAACTCTGCACTCTGTACACAGCGTACTCCTGAACTCTGCTCTCTGTGCACAGCGTATTCCTGAACTCTGAACTCTGTGCACAGCGTACTCCTGAACTCTGCACTCTGTACACAGCATACTCCTGAACTCTGCACTCTGTACGTAGCGCAATCCTGAACTCTACACTCTGTACGCAGCCCAATCCTGAACTCTGCACTCTGTACGTAGCGTACTCCTGAACTCTGCACTCTGTACGTAGCGCAATCCTGAACTCGGCACTCTGTACGTAGCGCAATCCTGAACTCTGAACTCTGTGCACAGCGTACTCCTGAACTCTGCACTCTGTACACAGCATACTCCTGAACTCTGCACTCTGTACGTAGCGCAATCCTGAACTCTACACTCTGTACGCAGCCCAATCCTGAACTCTGCACTCTGTACGTAGCGTACTCCTGAACTCTGCACTCTGTACGTAGCGCAATCCTGAACTCTACACTCTGTACGCAGCCCAATCCTGAACTCTGCACTCTGTACGTAGCGTACTCCTGAACTCTGCACTCTGTACGTAGCGCAATCCTGAACTCTACACTCTGTACGCAGCCCAATCCTGAACTCTGCACTCTGTACACAGCGTACTCCTGAACTCTGCACTCTGTACGTAGCGCAATCCTGAACTCTACACTCTGTACGCAGCCCAATCCTGAACTCTGCACTCTGTACGTAGCGTACTCCTGAACTCTGCACTCTGTACGTAGCGCAATCCTGAACTCTACACTCTGTACGCAGCCCAATCCTGAACTCTGCACTCTGTACGTAGCGCAATCCTGAACTCTGCACTCTGTACGTAGCGCAATCCTGATCTCGGCACTCTGTACGTAGCGCAATCCTGAACTCTGCACTCTGTACGTAGCGCAATCCTGAACTCTACACTCTGTACGTAGCGCAATCCTGAACTCGGCACTCTGTACGTAGCGCAATCCTGAACTCGGCACTCTGTACGTAGCGCAATCCTGAACTCTGCACTCTGTACACAGCGTACTCCTGAACTCTGCTCTCTGTGCACAGCGTACTCCTGAACTCTGAACTCTGTGCACAGCGTACTCCTGAACTCTGCACTCTGTACACAGCATACTCCTGAACTCTGCACTCTGTACGTAGCGCAATCCTGAACTCTACACTCTGTACGCAGCCCAATCCTGAACTCTGCACTCTGTACGTAGCGTACTCCTGAACTCTGCACTCTGTACGTAGCGCAATCCTGAACTCTACACTCTGTACGCAGCCCAATCCTGAACTCTGCACTCTGTACGTAGCGTACTCCTGAACTCTGCACTCTGTACGTAGCGCAATCCTGAACTCTACACTCTGTACGCAGCCCAATCCTGAACTCTGCACTCTGTACACAGCGTACTCCTGAACTCTGCACTCTGTACGTAGCGCAATCCTGAACTCTACACTCTGTACGCAGCCCAATCCTGAACTCTGCACTCTGTACACAGTGTACTCCTGAACGCTGCACTCTGTACACAGCGTAATCCTGAATGCTGCACTCTGTACACAGCGTACTCCTGAACTCTGAACTCTGTACACAGCGTACTCCTGAACTCTGAACTCTGTACACAGCGTACTCCTGAACTCTGCACTCTGTACGTAGCGCAATCTTGAACTCTGCAATCTGTACACAGCATACTCCTGAACTCTACACTCTGCACTCTGTATGTAGCACACTCCTGAACTTGTCATACATAGTCTTACAGATACAAGGAAAATCATAATGTTGATGCAACCCTCGACGAAATTGATCTAGGGCAATCAAGGGGTTAAATCCATGGAGGATTTCACTATTGTACTAATGACACAGACTGGGGAGGGGTTAACATCTAGGGCAATCAAGGGGTTAAATTCATGGAGGCATCACCAAATCCAAAAAAAACGTTGGTAGCCACCACATATAAGGAACTGCAAACTGCAATATTTTTGTTCTTGGGTTTACTCACCTTAAAATATTAGTGGCCTATTTTTGCCTTCAATACTTTCTACTTGAAGTCACTGATCCTAAATGAGTATGCTCACAGTCAAGACTCTTTGCATTCGTAAAAATGTTGATGCCACTGAGACAGTATGCCAGCCAGGCAGGGAAAAGCATTTTTGGAAACGGAACTCAGCAATGGCAGCCTACACATCTTTCTGATTAGATGTTTCCTTTACTTCACGGACCAAAGTCAGTATCTCCTTTGACAGAAGCCCTTTTTCAGACACAAACAGGCACAAATGTGAAATCTATTCAACAATGAATGAAACCTTTACTGTGGAAATATTTTGCGCATGCTGAATTTATTACTAAAAAGTTGAATGATGCTTTAGAATGTTAGTCAGTTGAGCAAACGCTGCATACTGAACATATGAACAAAAATTTGGAAACCGATGTTTGTGAAATGTTACCCGGTTTATCTACCATGTCGATCTGGCTAAGAAGCACTCCGCCATTTATTCTGTGAACCGTGAATATAAAAAATGATGAATGGAATAATCTTTTAAATTTTTTATCATTTTTTCAAATAGCTTATGAAGATTATGTTGTCTTAAGACCATCAGGATCAGATAACTAACAAAGATGAATTGGGGATTAATCTTCAATTACTCTTCAGATTGCTGTTCCACGACTTGTCCTGAATATCTATCAGACATCAGACGTGTCAAAGAAGAGCATCATGGTGGATGTGTTTATCAGATAAAATAAGTATTCTAAAATAAGAAATGGCTATGCCAATAGAATCTAAGTAGAAGATATAAAGGAATATTTTCTTAGTATACTGATATAGAAAAAGGAAGTTAGAGAGAGTTTTCTAGCAGCACATTACAACAGGGCAAACTAACAATACAATATATGGCCAAAAGTACATGGACATCCCTTCTAATGAGTTAAAATGGTTGTAAACCCTTACGTAAACCCAGCAAAGTAACTGGCCTTAACATACGGTATACTTGTTTATCTGCAGTCCCCTCGTCTCTACATATGTTCAAAGTGCACAATTTATAAAGCTTGTCTGAGCTGTCAGAAAACAGAGGGCAGGGAGCTGAAGTCCCACTCTGGAGAGCTCAGAGAGAAGAGCTCTGAGAGCTGATTGGAGGGAAGGGACACACCCCCTTTCACACAGCACACAGGAACATCAGCTGGAGATCCCTCCCCATCACCATTTTTTCTCTTGGTGTCAGGAAACCTTGTCAATTATATATGCTGATAGCAGAGGAACAATCCAGCAGACAGAATTATACGTAGTGCTCTTAATTGAGACAAGTACAGTACCCACTATAGAGAGATATGCTTTGTTAATATTTCATCTCCGAGGTTTACAACCACTTTAAGGTGTTTCCAGTGGATGGTTAGTTATGCAATAAGGATATTTTATAAAGTTGTGGCAACAATTCGGGAAAGGCCCTTTTCTATTCCAGCATGATTGTGTCCCTTTGCGCAAAGCCAGCTTCTAAAAGACATTGTTTGATGGCTTTGAGGTGGAGGAGCTCAAGGGCCCTGCACAAAACCCTGATTTCAACTCTGCTGAACACCTTTGAGATGAATGCAGTGGTGTATTTAGGTTTTGTGCTGCCCTAGGCCTGACTAAACTTGTGCACCCCCTAATTTACATATGACCCACCACTTTCTGTAAAGGCCATGCCCTTTACTGTTTACAACCTGCCCTGTCATCTGTGAACCGCAGACCACAAGTCTATCAGTGCCCATCAGCGTAGCCTCATCAGTTCCCATACGTTCAGCCTCATCAGTGCCCATCTGTGCAGCCTTATCAGTGCCGCCTCATTACTGCCCATCAGTGCAGCCTCTTCACTGACCACTTTATGGGGGTGCCAGACCAATTTGCCTCCTGGACTCTGCCCTCTGGCCCAATTCACCCCATAAGACTGGCGCTATATTAAAAGTGTAGCGCAAGGTGGCGGAGACCCTTTTCATGCGGGAACCGGGAGGAGGCTGTTTTTTTTTTTTTGCTGCCCCCCCTGCAAAGTGCCGCCCTAGGCCTGGGCCTTGTTGGCCTAGGCCAAGATACAGCACTGGATGAATGGGAACGTAGATTGTAAGCCAAGTCTTCTGATTCAGGACCTGTTATAGTACTCTCAGTATTCCTACCAGGATTTGCAGCCCTTATACTCTCGGAAATCGTGCTAGCTGAAATGTCTTTCCTACAGCTCCTCTCACGGATCAGGGGATCTTCTATTCTGCTTCTTCACTGGAACGAATCCCTCCTCTGGAAGATTTTGCTTTGTCTCCTGTTCTGGTAAAGGCTGTTGAATTGTGGCTCTCCCTTACTTTCTGCCACAATTACAATGGTCTCTGGGAGCAAAAGTACGAGTGACTCTCCCTAGTGTAAAAACAATTGTAGTACAGTCCTCGTAGAGCTTGCTGTATGATGACTTGTTGGGCCTCCTCCAATTACCAGCATACAGTCACTTAGGTTACAGTTCACACATTCATCCTTACTCCCAGTTGTTCATTGCTCAATAAACAGTCCAGGGGTGTTGGTTTTTAGTATTTATTGTGGAACATGGATGGGAGAAGGGAATAGTGGGATACTCCAACTGGAACTATGTACATTGGATAAGGACAACTCTTGTTTGGACTCACCAGGTTGCTTGTGGATGCAGTCTCATTGCTTAAACCATACTGCCACATGTATGGAATGGATTAGGTCTCCTTGCTCTTTCTCTTCAGCAATAAACTCGGTAATCTACTTTATCTTCAGGATACTCTCTAGCATCCCCTTTACTGATACCCGTTCACTGACTCTCCTAGCTGCAGGGGTTGCCCTCCTCAGGTCAGGTCCTTGATACACTGTACTGCCAAATCAGATCCTCCAGTGCCTCCCCTTCCAGTCAGCTTTACAGGACATCTAGGTTCAGTTCCTTTCTAGCTCTTTAGGCCCTCAGCTCGACCACCTGAGGCCGCATGGCAACTTCTACAGAGGAGGAGGTGGCCGTCCCCTCCCTCTGGGACTCTGCTCTCTAGCTGAAAGACCTCAAGCACATGTTCTCCTGGCATTTATACAGTATCCCAGAATGCACCAAGTCACTTTCCTCTGCCAAATAACCAGGGCTGTATTAAATGCCTGTGCACTAATTTGTCAGGTTTCCTCCCACTGTCCAATATGCCTCCCTATTGGACCAGTGTGAAATACTGACTGAGTTGCACCTAAGCACATTGATCAGACCTCACTAGCAGATCCAGCTCTCTGGTAGGCAGAGAACAATATAGATTTACCTGCAGTCCCTCTGGTAAGCAGAAAGGACTCAAAACTATATTCTACCTAGGAGGGGGCTGCACAATTATGGCGCTAGATATTTTTGACCATAAAAATCAGAACACTCAGTATAAGATTATCACACCTGTCAAGATTTCTCACCAATTGTTATAGGTGTCTCAACTTCAGGACTGTTAGCTGCGGCACATATCTTTTGTGACACATCAGCCCCCAATGCGTCTCTCAGGCCAGAGAGCAGATAATGGTCATGACTCATTGGCGTCGCACTGTATTTGTGATGCGACTCAGTACTCTGCGCTACATGGCACAACATATTTATCCCTATTAGCAGAATATATCCCCAGAGCTCCACCTAATCAGTGCAACGAGCGCACCTTGTGTCATAATAAAAGGACGAGCTGGAAAGGCACATTCCATTCCACTGGATAAAATATCCTAGCGGTACGCGGAGAGGCTAGAAAAATATAGCCGAGACGTTTTCTACAGCGGACAGGCTCATCTAGTAAATCTTACGCCTCCAATATGAGTTTATTTTGCCGTTGCAAAATGAGAACATTTTAGGAACATTATGTGCTATAAATCTGTAGGATCTCTGCATTGATCATAGGACATTTAGACAGCTGCTATTATGGCATCCATCAGTCCAGATTTTCCACCATGGCCATTTAACAGCTGTGCAGGAAATGTATTTAAGGAAAATAAAATGTATACAGGTGATATGAAGAAAATCTCATCAGGAGAAAAAAAAAGAAAAGGCTGAAGCATAACTTTAAACCAAACTTTTTTTTTTTTTTTTTGCTTTGAATAGATTGGGCAAGTATTTGAACCTTGGACAGGTTTTGTATTTTTGATTGTGCCCCACTCAGGAGAGTTACCCTTACTTCCTGTGTAGTCATCAGTACAGGAAGTGAGCAGAATCTTTTAACCACTTTAGCCCGGAAGGTTTTACCCCCTTCCTGACCAGGCCATTTTTTGCAATACTGTGTTGTTTTAACTGACAATTGCGCGGTCGTGCGACACTGTAACCAAATAAAGTGTATGTCCTTTTTTTCCCACAAATAGAGCTTTCGTTTGGGGGCATTTGATTACCTCTACGATTTTTATTTTTTACACTATAAATAAAAAAAAGACCAACAATTTTGAAAAAAACAAACAAAAAAAAAACAATATTTTTTAATTTCTGCAATAATACACATCCAATAAAAAATGTAAAAAATCAGATTTCTTCAAATGTAGGCCAATATGTATTTTGCTATATATTTTTGGTGAAAAAAAAAATCACGATAAGCATATATTGATTGGTTTACGCAAAAGTTATGGCATCTACAAACTATGGGATAGCTTTATGTAATTATTATTTTTTTTTACTAGTAATGGCGGGGATCAGCGATTTTTAGCGGGACTGCGACATTGTGGAGGACAAATCTGACACTTAAGTGAAACTTTTTTGGGGACCAATGACACCAATACAGTGATCAGTGCTAAAAACAATGCACTGTCACTGTATAAATAAAACTGGCAGGGAAGGGTTTACCATCTGGGACGATCAAAGGGTTAAGTGTGCTCCTAGGGAGTGCTTTCTAACTGTGGAGGTAATGCTGTGACTGGAGGAAAACACATATTTGTGTCTCTGCTTATCAGAAAGACCAGATCTCCATTTTCCTCCCTCATCGAAGGACGATCTGCCTTGTCTACATAGGCAGACCACCGTTCTGCCTCTCCTCTGAAGGATCGGTGGGTCCCAGCAGCCATCGTGGCCGCCAGAACCGCTGATGGTCTCCCGCTGTGTCCAATCACAGAGGGAGTGAGTCACTGACAGCGCGCCCCAGACCTCGTGCACAAAATCACGTACATGTACGTGATTTTGTACAGCAGGGCCATCCTGCTGCAGTATATATGCGGTAGGCGGTCCGGAATCGGTTAAGTGGGAAGCAGTGTTAATTTCATAGACAAAATAATTTTCGAGGATGAAATTAACACTATTTAGTCGACTAAAACAATACAGATGACTAAAATACAACTAAACTTAAAATGGCATTTTAGTCAAAAGACCATGATTAAAATAATTCTAAATTTGACGTGATAATTATCATTGGTCATATTTCACATGAGCTAAATCTGTAGTCTGTAGTACATGTTCAAACCTTAATACCATAATTAATTACATTTTATTAGATTATTACTCCAGGAATATATCATGAGTTTGGAAATTCTAGGGAAATGCTTAAATAATGCATTACAATTTAACTAAACCCATTCGATTTTAGCTGAATAAAATGTACTGGGGATTTTAGTCAACTAAAATACGACTAAAATTAAAACAATTCAGATGAGATGATTACATACAACTAAAACTAATATTGCATTTTAGTCAAAAGACTATGAATAAAACTAAAGAAAATTTGACAAAATAACAATGGTGGGAAGATGAATAAAACATAACGGACGTTTCAATCCCTCCTCGTTTTCTGCAGGACAAAATAAATTGGGGCTGGGCCTGTTGTTAGGTTTAATATCATTTAACCTGCTTAGCGGTATCCCCGAGCGTGACTCGGGGTGGATTTTCCATGCTATTATCGGTATCCCCGAGTCACGCTCGGGGTAGATGTGCAGAGCGCGCAGCGGTGTCTCTTACCTTCTCCTGGCGATCCAGCGATGATCTCCCATTGCTGTGATCGCCAGCCGAGATCCCCGCCGCTCGTCCGTCGGTATGAGGACTTCCTGGCTCCGTTCCCTGCAGCAGCAATGGTGCATGGGAGCGGAACTAGGGAGGGAAATTCAAACGTTGCACAAAACACATAACATTTATATTATATATATACACACGCATATATATATATATATATATATATATATATATATATATATATATATATATATATATATATATATATATACACTTATATATATATATATATATATATATATATATATATATATATATATATACATATATATATATATATATATATATATATATATATATATATATATATATAATATATAACGCATGAATTATAATCTAATCAATAATATAATTGTATTATATAATATATATATATATATATATATATATATATTATATTATATATTATATAATAAAATTATATTATTGATTAGATTGTAATTCATGCGTTTGTTTTTCAAATTTATCACATCTGGGATGTCTACTAGAGTCTTGTTTTGGTCAGGTTTAAGTCAGTAATTACTAAGAATTGTAGGCCTATAATACATAACGCCAAATTTCCATGCAAAAAATTGTACCGCTTTTGGTACAGAATTCCTGACATAATCTTACCGCCAGGGAGGTTAAAGAAGAATTCCAAGTATGGATATTTTATGCAAACATATTGGAGCCTCTTCTACCTCCCGCAGTATCCCATGACTGTAATACCGGTGCCCAGGATGAAGTAGTTGAAGCCTCGTCCGAATTATTCCATCAAATAAATCTGGCACCATGCTGTATTCTCTGCAAACACGGGCTTTATTCAATTGGTGTCCACCATAAAAGCCACAAAGTGTGAATGCATTTAAGTCAATTTGGCTGATATGTGTTGGCACTGTTGCTGTTACCGTGTACAGCTATTGAATAAAGCCCATGCTTGCAGAGAATACACCATGGTGCCAGCTTTCTTTGATGGATGGATATTTTATACAGTTACATTGGTTCAGCTTGGACCAATGTAACTATGTACAGTATATACCACAGAAAACATTTTGAGCCACGCTGATTAAGTGATTTGTCTAATTAAACCAAACCATAAGTGAAAAGATGTTCAAATTGAGGATATTCTTTATCAAAACACCAGCATCCCCACCATCTACCACCTGGAATGTGTGATCACTTGAAACACCACCACCAGTACAGACAACTTATATAACTAAGGAATATCCGATAAACACGGCCAGCAAAGAAAGGAAAATCCCTACCACAGCGCCACTAGACCTACCGTATATAGCGTATAGCGGTAAATAAAGTAATACTAATAATACTGTTCAAATGATGCAAGCTAAACATTAATGATAAATGACATATAAAACAATGAATATTCCAATATACAGAAACACATGTAGCGCATCAAACAAACTCCCAGAATTAACTGAATAATTGTTGTAAAAGTGCAAAGTGATATAACCGTAGAAAAGTCCTCTTAGTGACAGTCCTCCAATTCGCACATATGTATGAGCCGGCCACCACACATCGTGAAGGGGAAAGGTGATAACCCCCTAAGGCAGTGATGGCAAACCTTGGCACCCCAGATGTTCTGGAACTACATTTCCCATGATGCTCATGCACTCTGCAGTGTAGTTGAGCATCATGGGAAAAGTAGTTCCAAGACCTCTGGGGTGCCAAGGTTCGCCATCACTGCCCTAAGGGGTAAACACTTACCAGATGCCTGGTAAACAACAGCGTGTTAAATCAATTTCATAGCCAGCTGTACACGGGGGTGTTCCTCAATGGCTAGAAACAATACAGGGATCCATATGATAGGAGAACAAAGGGACCATAGTGTAAAACCATAAACACTGGGTACTTTATTAAAATAAATAAGTTACACTCACATGTGAAGTAGCATATGCACGCATGAATAAGTAAACTCCTCCATAAGTCTGGTGATCAATCCGGGCAGCGGAGGACCAAGATACGGTTCCAATTAGGCATAGCTTTCTGTGTCTCACAGCGTGTAGCTCACACACAGGCACAGCTTGATTGAATTCCTTCTGGGTGTACAGATCAGCGGGTTGCGTGTCAGATGTCACTCAATGCCGTACAGCCAATCATCTGACATGTTTCGTCCTACTGGACTTCTTCCTTCTTCCATGCACTACATGTGTTTCTGTATATTAAAATATTCATTGTTTTATACTACAGACAACTTGCTCGCTTATCAGCCTTGCACAGACCTCCTATCACGGTCAGTGATATTTGTGGCTATATTCCCAGCCAGGGCCTTTAGGTGCCACCTTAGGATCCTCTCGCAAACCGTCCAGAGGATATTGTCAAAGATCCCCAAAAAGTAAAAAGCTCCACATAGTGTAAAATCTTAAAAACTTTAAAAACTTTTTTAGAAAAGCTCAAAATTGCACTCACACAAAGAAAAGTAAAACACTGCCTTTAATATCAGTCTTGCCAGCCAGCAATAGAGCTGCAGCCTCTCCTTCCGAGACTCACAGAATGCAATGATGTCAGCAAGTCGCCTCGCCCTACGTGCTTCGTCAAATGGTGACGTTGTCCGAGGGGGGGCCTTTAAAACATTCTCTGGACGGTTTGCGAGAGGATTCTCAGACGGCACCTAAAGGCCCTGGCTTGCTGTATAGCCACAAGTGTCACTGACCTTCCGTTATAGGAGGTATGTGACAGCTGGTAAGCAAGCACTTTGTCTGTACTGGTGGAGGTAGTTCAAATGATCACACATTCCAGGCGGATGGTGGCGATGCTGATGAACTGATGAAGAATATCCTCAATTTGAACATCATTGTACCATTTTTGGACTTTCTCATATTTTCACCTATGGTTTGGTTTAATTAGACAAATCACTTAATCAGCGTAAAAGCGTGAAATGTTTTCTACTGTTATGGAACTGTGTCTATATCTCACACGAGAGTCGCTGCTCAGTTTATCTGTATATTATTTGGTGATTGTAATTTAATAGCGCTGTTTTTTCTTTTTCTTTTTCATGTATATAACATACCTGGCTAATGCCCCTGGATGCTGCAAATCACTGAAGTGGACACCGCTACTCCAGTGATCTCCACTAGCTTCTGGTTCCTGTGCTGAGCAGCTGACCCAATGCATTGTGAACACAGGAGGTCAGCCTCCCGGCAGGGTCCCTATAACTGCAAAGTATTCTCTGATTAAACAAGGTCCATGGGACCCAGAAGCAATTGGAGATCACTGAAGTAGTGGTGTCTTTACAATATGAAAGGATGTGCTTTTTTCATATTTCATGTCTGCGGTTTACAACCACTTTAAAGCTGAACTCCAGGCATGTCCTATATACATTTGGATATATGTAAGTATCCATATCTTCATAGCTATACCTCATACCTCATACCTAAAAGGCAGCTGGGAAGTTGACAATCACTATAGTAGGCACTACTACAGTGATAGCCACAATCTATGGGCCCTGTGCCAATTGGCTTCCCTTCTGCACACTGACTACACGGGGTTGCTAGCTTGGCACTGCCACCATTCCCAGAACACTCTATATTTTTTTTCAATGAATATAAGATGTTTGCTGATTGGATGAGGTGGAGAATGGAGATTGTGACTTTGCAACCTCCCTCAACTCTACTTCATCCAATTAGAGAACTCCTTGTATTAAAAAAATTACAAGGTGCCGGTTGAATGATAGTAATTCTGAGCAAGTGACCTACTGTGGTAGTCAGTGTGCAGAGTGGAAACTGATTGGCACAAAACCAAAAGAGCACGGAAATCATTGTTGTAGTGCTAACTACGACAGTAATTGTCAACTTCCCAAGCTGCCCCTCAGGTAGGAGAGATGTATACTTACATGGATCCAAGGTAGATGTGGAAGAAAGATCATCCGTGAAGTTTAACTTTGACACTCTGAAAAAGATTACAAGCAGGAGGAGTGCAAGAGGGTGGCTTCACCCTAAAGCACAGCTTACCCACAATTTTCATGTGGGATAGCTGAGTTTTCCCATAGACTGCTATGAGGTCCTGAGGCTTTGGTGCTGTTTCAGAAAGCGCACCAAAATTCCTGCATGTTGTATCTGTGGTGCGCTTTCTGAAACCGCACCAAAACCGCAGGACATTATAGAAGTTCATGGGAAACCACAGATAGCCTGCACAAAACCTGTGGGTTAGCTGTGCTTTGCCCAAAGCGCAGTGGTACCGCATTAGGGCAGTGTAAAGCTGCTCTAATACATCATAAGAATTCTGTTGCTCCTAAGCTGAGGGTAGATGCTTCACCAAACTACAAGGCTTAAAGGCAGTGGTGGTCAATGGCATTGTCAGTGGTGGTGAGTAACATGGTCAGTGGTGGTGAGTAACATGTTCAGTGATGGTCAATGGCATGGTCAGTGGTGGTCAATGGCATTGTCAGTGTTGGTCAATAGCATGGTCAGTGGTGGTCAATGGCATGATCAGTGGTGGTCAGTGACATGGTCAGTGGTGGTCAATGGCATGGTCAGTGGTGTTTGATGGCATTGTCAGTGGTGGTGTCAGTGACATGGTCAAAAGCATGGACAGTGGTGTTCAATAGCATTGTCAGTGGTGTCCAGTAACATGACCAATGGTGGTCAATGGCATGGCTAGCGGGGATCAGGGACATGGTCAGTGGTGACCAGGGAAATGGTCAGTGTCATGGCTCTGTTACTTGGCAGAGATGTCTGGACCCCAATAATGACTGAACACAAACAGATCTATTGACACTTTGACAGGCAATATTGTTCTCACAAATATGTATTTCAGTTTTGCATTTGGCTGTTTTCAAAAGAGTTCAGCTTTAAATAAGCCTTCTGTACAGAACACCTAATAGATGTTTTTTATCATTTTTAAAGTCTGACAACACAATTTACTGGAGACGTACTGAATGCACATGTCAGATATAAGAATATTTATTATGAGAAGCAATTATGTCAAATGGCAATTTACCGTTTTCCAGCTCAACAAAATAGAGAGAACTGACTGAGAATTATATAGCATTTCACAAAGGTACCTGGAGTGTGAGCTTAATGAAGATTGACTTGTGCGCTCCAACTTTCCTCATACAGTATTGACTGTATTAATAATGAGGTATCAGCAAGGCATGAAAATACCTTAAGAAATTCTCTTCTTCTAAAGAGCCATGTAAACACAACATAAAAGGGCTTGATTTTAATTCCTATGTCAATGCAGTCAAATCAAACAATGTGAGTCTGAATGTCACTCTAATAGCTGCCTAAAGAAGAACTCTGGAAAAAAAGCTGCCTCCCCTCCTTCTCGCATTAAACTTAAAAAAAAAAAAAAAAAAAAAACTATGGGCGGAAGTTAGATTATATACTTATGTTTTTACTGGCTTATGTAGTGCAGGGGGTAACATCTTCATCCTGCCAACCAGCTCCCGGGGAATGCTGAGTACTCTATATCTCATAGGACGTCACTCCAACACAGTGTAAGGTTGTCTTCTCATGTGATTTAGGCTTCTTAGCATTTCCTGGGATATTGCTGGAAAGAAGAATAAGTCACCGTCCTTGCAAGCACAAGCTGGGGTAAAGATAAATATATTATTTAACCCCCCTCCCACCCATACGATTTGTCTTAATGCAGCACTTTAGCAAGGGAGAGCATTGTGCCTGTAGTTTGTTAAAGCTCTCTGCATGGAAGCATAAACTACTGACACCCCCCCCCCCCCAAAAAAGTGGTCCATCGCATCTGCCCTTTTTTGTTAATTTTACACTTCTTTTTTTAATTTTTAGATAGACGGATGTTTATCCCGTCCATGTTCGATTAGCTTAGGACCTGTAAATATCTGTTCATTAAAGCGGATCTTCACCCATATTTTTAAGTTATGTTCATCATATTGCCTACCCGTAGTACATACATAAATGGATATAATAAATATTTTATATTATTTATAAGTACCTTTTTTCTTTCAGTTTTCCCAGTGCTTCCGGTCGCGGCCGTGTAGGCAGTTCCTCGTTAGGCTTTCTGATTGACTCCTGGGATATCATCATCATCATCTATCCCAGGAGTCTTCAGGTAGCCTAAATATCTAATATTGCGGCATTCCCAGATAGGAAATGACACGGACGTGAGCTGCCTACTGGGTAGCCAGCTGCACTAAATCCCAGAACTCACTGGCGCTGGCTTCAGATGCCCATAGCTAAGATGGCTGCCACCAGGATTTCTGCAGGGGCCAGATAACAGGACTTTAGGCAAGTAAGGCTTTCACACGGGCGATCCGATACACCTGTCAGTTTTTCAGGCAGACCTGATCGGATGCTGCATGCATCCCTATGGGGCAGCGGGTGTCAGTGGAGACATGTCCGCTGACACCCGCTGCTATCCGATTCCGATCCTGTCTGTGAAATCCGGTCGGATAGAAACCCTATTTTCCATCCGTCTGGAGGATCGGATCGGATGAGAACGGACAGGCGGTCCCTTCTCATCCGATCTCCCCATAGAGGTCAGTGGGGATCTGACAGCTCCGTCTCCACACACAGAGCCGAGACAGAGCTGTCATCCGCCTCCTCAGCGGGAATCGTCGGATCGATCTCCCGCTTAGGCCCCTTTCCGTCGGGCGGTGCACCCGTGTGAAAGGGGCCTAAAGAATATAATTGCATTATTGACTGTTTTCAAAGTAAATCCAGCGATATTTAAAGGATAAGTTCACCATTCATAATATGTTCAGGGTGTAACATGTTACAAACGGACCAGCTCCCGCAACTCCCCAATCCCCACTGTGACAGCTAGCAGGGTTCTTCTCCCTCCCCCACTAGCTGCCGCAATTTAAAAAAAATGTGGTAGAGGAGGGCGATTTTGCTGTGATTTTGTCACGATTTGTGTTTTGCGTTTTTTATTCTGCCCAACAACAAATTGACCAAAAAAAAACATAAAAATGCAAAACGCAAATCGAAACAAAAGCGCGATTAAATCACATGTGCAAAAAAGCACTGCAGAAACAATCAAAAGCAAACTGCATAGATGTGAACCGAGCCTTACCAGCAGCACACGCCACCCGGATGTGTCAGATCACGTACTAGGTACTTGATCTGGTGCAGCAGAGCCACTTTGCCGCCTTATATCTGGTTATGCGGTCGGAAAGTGGTTAAGCTTTGACAAAAAAACCTGGAAGCTGATTGGTTTCTATGCAGAGCTGCACCAGATTTAGCATTCTCCAGTTTTAGTAAATCAACCCTAATGTGTCTCCACCACCACCCAGATCCTAAAACCTCTTCACTATAGGAGGTCTCGAGCGCTGTACCCTAAGTGGTAAAGATCGAATGGCCAATCTTGATTAACCTCTTCCACAATTTATCCTCAGGCACATATTTTGCTACATTAGGAAGAATGAAATTCCCACATAGCATAACACCGTAAGGCTGAATAATTAATAAAAGCATATATACTCACAGAAGAAGTGGTAAAACAAGCACAAAGCAAAACAAAGATGGCGTCACACCTTTTAGTGCATGCTGCATGCTGACATTTGATCGTTAAGCCCCACTGACGCGTTTCATCAGAATTTACATCATCAGGGGATTTTAAGGACTGACAACTCCACATAGAATATAGTTACTTCTCCTAAGAAAAAAAAGTATATATCTTGTTTTAAATCTATACCACCGTGACTCTGTTCTCACATTCATTCATCACCCTGCCCATTAATATTTATATTATTTTATTTAGAAAATCTATTAACAAAAAAAATATATCAAATGAGTGATAAAGTGCCATCTGGTGGTGGAATATTCCATTGTAATCAAATGACCCAAAGTGCGCCCTCTATTGGTGCTGGCCAAACAAAATGATAGGGATAGAATATTACACTATAGACACCATTTAGTGGTGAAAATAAAAAAAAAAAACATATTACATAACTAAAATAAAATGTATAATAAATAAAAATAAATACAATGTTTTTGATTATTTTAATACTAAACATTATTTATAAAAATGATTTTAGCTTATAAAAAATTGATGTACAGTTCCTTTACAAATGAAAGAACTGTCCCCTCGGTATCCCCTTTAACCACTGAGGATGGTGACAAATACAGATAGGAGTGTAACCATGGTTTGGGTGTAGAAATTACCATCTTTAGCCCAGATAGTTAAATCCAAAAAATTAACCACTTCAGCCCCAGAAGGTTTTACCCCCTTAATGACCAGGCCATTTTTTGTGATACACCACTGAGTCACTTTAACTGACAATTGCGCAGTCGTGCCAGGCTGTACCTAAATAAAATCAGTGTCCTTTATTTCCCATAAAATAGAACTTTCATTTGGTGGTACTTGATCCCCACTGATTAGCTCCCCCTCTGTCCAATTAGCACTCAATCGTGCCTCTGACGGCACGCGTGCGCCCCGTAGTGGCTATTTCATAAAATTACGTAAAGGTATATAATTTGGGGCAATAGAGCCGACCTGCCGCAGTAAATGCACGTTAGGCGGTCAGCAAGTGGTTTAGTGATTGTAGTTAAGATTGATGGAAAATTAATCAAGTATCCACCAAGATTTCTGACTTTAGCAAGAGGGTTCAAAAAAATATGCTGTGAAGATGTAATCAAAGTTTGCTCTACTTTTTCCTGCGTAAACTCTCCTGCCAATCAGAGTAGTGTTGATGGGCACAGGCACGATATGTTTTAGAGTGTTCCTAAGAAAGAACAAGAAAATGATAAATCACCATGTTCGTATTTCAGCATTTTCATTTCAGTAAGCCTGGAGTGAACCTTCCAGATAGCAGTGCTTAGTGGAGATCTCCTTTAATTAAAATATTTGGCTGTCCCTCTTCACTTGTGGAGAGATCGATGCAGCAATCAGGTGGCCGTACTTCCAGCAAGACACAAAAGACAGCAGGAAGCCATGCGGGTCGAACGGAGCATCAGGCATCGCAGCTGCATTACCCTTCTGATGTGTGTCTGAGAGATGTGATGCAGGGCTCGGAGCCCGCTTAATTATTCCGGAACACCTGGAAAGGAGACATTACCTCCGCCACCCTTGATGTATGGGTTACAGGAGTTCAGCCGCTGAATGTTTGCCTATTAAAGTGGGTCATCGTTCCTCGCTTGGTTTAATGCTAACCAGTGCCAAAGATTACCAGCATCCACAAAGCACAAAGCCTAGTAGTCAGGAGGCACAGGAACAATTCAGCATGGAATTAGGGACCATTTACATTTATGCATTACAGTGCCAGGTGGTAAACCTCGTGCTTTCCCTTGCAGGTAATACACCCGCACTGCAGATCACCACCATGTAGTAAGACTATTGAAGTATTGTGCTAGAGCAGTAGTTCCCAAACTGTGGGTCGGGACGGGACCCACTGGTGGGTCGCGCTGATCCGGAAATCACTGAGAGCAGGCCCTCTTAAATTGTGCTGTGCAAGCCCGTGCAAATTAAGGAGAGCCAGAGCAGTCAAATCGCGATGGATTCAGGATCCCGCCCATGCAGTTTATGGAGGCTGGTCTGCATTTCCCGTGAGGAGGATACTTGCATCCGTGAGTACGTATGTGGGCTGTTATGTAGGATATGTTCATGGGGGGCAGAGCCAGCTCCTCGTTCCTGCTGGCCGCATCGGTTGTGGCTAGACTGGTGGCGGGATTCTCTCAGCTTTAGCGGGCAGAGACGGCAGCCTGAGTGTCATAGGAGGACCAGGTGGCCCGGCAGAGTTCATGGCAGCTTCTGTGACCCCCAATAGTGGATTTGAAGGAGAAGAGCCAGGACACCAAGACCAGCATAGAACTCCTCATCATGGAGACTCTAGGTGAGGTGTGCTTGGCCCTGGAGAGGGCAAACAGGGGCTTCACCATCACTGTGGACGGCTGGGAGAGGAAGGAGGGTCAGTGCCATTTAGCCTGCTGATCACTGTCCTGGGGTGGTTGATTTCTGTCCTCTGCCTGCCTTATACTGTCTATGAGGGTGCTAATTACTTACAACTTATATGCCACACATGCCACAGGTTTCTGACCCTTCACTTAGAACATCTGGCAAGTGTATTCAATAATAAATTGAAAAGTAGTAAATTTATATTTTTAATTTAACATCCCCTCCCTTTAAAATATGCATTATTATTATTAATATTTGCATTTATATAGCGCCAACAAATTCTGTAGCACTTTACAATATTAGATTACAAGCAACCAGGTCCCGAAAAATAACTGTATTCAGAAGTGGGTCTTAGCCCAAAAAAGTTTGGGAAGCCCTGTGCTAGAGTGTAGCCATCATCTCTAAACAACTGTTCCTTGACCTTTTTTCAGTTAAGGCACTCTTTAAAAATGATGGACAGTCTCGAGGCACTCATTAAAATTATGGACAATCTCAAATACCCTTTAAAATGAATAGACAGTCTCGAGGCAAGAAAAATGCTTGGAACTCCACTTTAAAGAGACTGTAAACCCCCCCCAAAAAAAGAAAAAAAACCCTGTAAGACAAAAGCATAATGAGCTAGTATGCATCATTTTAAACACAGCAGACCGTTCTTCCCTCTGGAATGATCACAGAGCACCTGTGATCCTTCTATATAAGATCCCAGGTCTCTACGATTATTTCACAAGCCCCCCCCCCCCCCCACATAGTTAGAAAACACTCCCAGAGGCTCACAATTAACCCTTTGATCACCGCTAGGTTAACCCCTTCCCTGCCAGTGTCATTATTACACTAACAGTGCATATTTTCAGCACTGATTACTGTAGTAATGTCACTGGTCCCCCCAAAAGTGTCAAAAATGGCAGTTAGGGGTCCGATCTGTCCACCGCAATGTCGCAGTCCCACTTAAAAACGCTGATCGCTGCCATTACTAGTAAAAAAAATAAATAAAAAATAAAAATAACATACATCTTTCCCCTAGTTTGTAGACGCGATAACTTTTGCGTTAACCAATTAAAATACGCTTATTGGGATTTTTTTTACCAAAAATATGTAGTAGAATACCAATTGGCCTGAAATTGGATGAATAAATAGATTTTTTTAAAAAAAATTTGGAGAATGTTATATAGCAGAAAGTGAAAAATGTATTTATTTTTTTTTTTTTTCGGAATTGTCACTCTTTTTTTGTTTATAGCGCAAAAAAAAAAAATTGCACAGGTGATCAAATACCAAAAAAAAATACCAAATACCAAAAAAATACCATATACCAAAACAATACCAAATACCAAAAGAAAGCTCTATTTGTGGAAAAAAAAAGGACATCAATTCTATTTAGGTACAGCGTCGCACGACTGTGAAACTGTCAGGTAAAGTAATGCAGTGCCGAATCGGAAAAAATGGCCTCTTCATTAAAGGGGCAAATCTTTCTGGTCCAGTAGTGGTTAATTAATACTTTCTGTTGCCAGAAAATCCTAGGTTTTACTCACCTCTGGGTACAAAAGGGTTAAATGTCTTTAACCAGTTTTCTCCAAGGTGACGTATGGCCTAATGAAGGCTTCCAGCCACATGGAGATCACTTCCTTGTAACCATGACACCTCCCAATGTTATTGAAAACCCAAACATGTACTTATAGAGACGCCATGGTTTTTTCCCCACAGAAACGGTCATAGTTGTTCTGCAGTCATAGAGGATATTTTGATCTGGTGCTCTGCGGAGTTCTACTTTAAATGCATTGGCAAGAGAACATTCTGAGATTGAACTTAATGATTAAATTAATAGAGTCCAGGTTGAAAGAAAAATCCAGTGCTTTGCATTTTGTTGAATTCAGCAGAGTTAAACATACTTGGAATCCAGATCAAAGCCGTCTTTGATTTATTTGAAAGTCATAAATGAACCATTTCCAGTTTTTGAACCCCTAAAGTTTGTTTGCTGTGTGTGTTAGCATTCCATTTCCGAGTCTCCAAAAGGAATACTCGATTTGGTAAGAAGAAGAAGAAATAAAAAAATAAAAAAAAACAGCAAAGACATTTCGGAGGAATTCGGACTTGTGTGGTCTCTACATAATGTATCACAAAAAGCTGCAGCTGCAGAAACTGGAAGCATTCGGAATAAGAATAAACCAAAAAAGAGAAAAAAAAAAAAAAACTTGTTTTAAGATAGTTTTCCAGAATAATATCAAATTCAGCTGTTCTACCCTTGTGTGCGGCTATCACTGCTTAAGGCAGAACTCCAACCAGAAATAACAAGATAGAAATAAATAACCCATTAAAAGATATAATAAAAAATATAGATTATATATAATATATATATCTATATATATATATAGGGCTTTTTTTCAGCGGGAACGCGGGGGAACGCAGTTCCGGCACCTCCAGCACTGAATGTATGTAATGGTAAGGAGTGCTGGGTTGTGCTACACTGTCTATTGATGCTGGCTGCTGTGGAACCTATTGTTGCTGGAGGGGATCTATTCCTGCAGGAGGATTTATTGCTGCTGGGGAGATCTATTGTCTCTTGAAGAGATCTCGTTTTGCAGGGGGGTCTATTGTTGCTGGGGTGGGTCTTATGTTGCTGAGGGGTCAGTTGTTGCTGGGAGGGATCTACTGTTTAGGCAGCAGTCTATTTGATGCTGGCTGCTGGGAGATCTGTTGTTGCTGCTGATGGCCCATTGTTTCTGGCTGGATCTATTGTTGCTGGGGATCTATTGTTGTTGGCTGCATGGGATCTATTTTACTGCTTTTTTGTTATCATTAACAAATTCCATACAAATTACTTAGTACCACAAATGTTACTTTGTTCTGTATTTTCTAAAAGGGATGGTACTGGGAGGTGGGTAGTGGGTGGAACCAAGGAATGGTTCACGAAGGTAGGTAAGGGCGGAGACAAGGGGTATGTCCGAAAGAGGGAGTTCCTGCACCTATTCTCTGAGAAAAAAAGCCCTGTATATATATATATATATAATAAACCTGCTTTTGCTAAAATATTCACCTTTAATCCAGAGATTTCCATCACAGTACCTTTTTCTGCCAATAATCTGCTGGTAATAGCAATAAAAGTCTGATGGTGAGCACTTTGGATTCAAAGAACCTACCAATAATGGCAAACCTGACTCTTCCACTTAAAGAGGAACTGAACTCTGGAAAATGTTCCCAAAAAGTCAGGTTAGGAAGCAAATGACTAGTCACCAATATTATTCTCCCTGTAACTGATCTTGTCCCCATTACTGACTTTTCATTTCTTGTTCTGCACAGCATAGAGGTGCCATCTTGGTAGGGCAGGGATTTGCTTCCTCGTGTCAGATCCTCCAGCAAGGAGAACAGTGATCAGCTGTAGTGATATCACCAATTCTCATTCCAAATCTCCTGAGACTAGCAGTGCCTGAGACCTCACACTGCAAATATACTGTACAGCTATAAAGCTGTAGGCACAGGAGTGACTAGGCACTAGTGATCGACCGATATCGTTTTTTTAATGCCAATACCGATACCGATATTTTGGTCATCGGATATCGGTATCGGCCGATATTGGGCGATATTTTCGGACATTTCAATTTTTTTTTTTCACAGGTACTATTGTGGAGGGTTCTGGGGGTCTAAAAGACCCCAAAACCCTCCTCTGCACTTAAAAGCATTCAAAATGTTTGGCTGTTTTGAATGCTGTAATTTTTTTTAATCTGGCGCCAGTACCCAGAAGTCATGTCATGACATCACCTCCAGGTTTTTTACATAGAGATCCAATCAGAGCCGAATGCGGCTTTTATCGGGTCTTCTCTTCGGCGGCCGTGCAGGATGGCTGCCCGGTGTTGTAAAATTTTGTCGGACCCGTGAAAAAATCGGACCTCGTCACTTCCGGTGACAGAGCATCACAAAACAGCTGATAGGAGTCGTCTGTGCGCATGCGCAGAAGACATTTTTCGAGGTTTGGAAAAATTATAACGGAGAGCGGACAGCTGATTGAGAGGAGGCGGGGCTGAGGTGCGACGGAGGACGGAGGACACGCCGCGTCATCGAGACATTAGGGAGGGAGGCACATATGCAGAGCTGGCGGAGGAGGCGGGACGGAGGTGTGGCCGTGTAATATATGCAGGGCTTAAGCGACTCCTTGTTTTATTATCTTTAGTAGTTATCGTATTATTTATCCTTCGGATTTCATTACATTTAGTATTTCTATAATACAAAATAAGAAATACTAAATGTAATGAAATCCTAAGGATAAATAATACGATAATTACTAAAGATAATAAAACATAAGGAGTCGCTAAAGTCCTGCATTTATCACACGACCACACCTCCGTCCCGCCTCCTCTATTCAGTTCTGCAGATGACGCGGCGGTGTCTTCAGTCCCGCCTCAGCCCCGCCTGGCCTCGTTCAACTGGCCGCTCTGTGTTATACATTTACCAAACCAAGATAATGTCTTGTGCGCATGCGCACTTGAGACTCCCATAACCGGAAGTGACGAGGTCCGATTTTTTCACGGGTCCGAGAAAATTTTAGAACACCGGGTCTCCTGGTGGGACGGGAGACCCGGGAGAGCCATGGAAGGCGGCGGGGGGGGGGGGGGGGCGTCCCCTCCCACTCCTTGTAATGACAGCCGAACGGCTTCTCAGCCACATCGATTGTCATTACAAGACAGCTGACCGTCGGCTATGGACGCCGGTACCGGGGTGATGCCTCTAGCTGCAGACATCACTCCAGTACAAGCACTTTCCCAAAATATTGGCAATATCAGTAACCCCAGGGGCCGATTCCAAAATATCGGGGAAAGTGCATATCGGCCCTCGATATATTGACATTGCCGATAATCGGTGGATCCCTACTAGGCACACTCACATACCAGGAAGCACTGCTGGATTGCACAGGTAAGTATTTGGGGGCTGAGGGGGAGATGCACGCAGAATGGGTTTTACCCTAATGGGGAGAATGCATGAAGATAAAATATAATATGGATTTAGAACCACGGTCATCTAAATATATTTTTTTGCATATATATATATATAGACACTCACCGGCCACTTTATTAGGTACACCATGCTAGTATAGGTTTGGACCCCTTTTGCCTCCAGAACTGCCTTTATTCTTCATGGCATATATTCAACAAGGTGTTGGAAACATTCCTCAGAGATTTTGGTCCATATTGACATGATAGCATTACACTACCAGCCTGAACCGTTGATACAAGGCAGGATGGATCAATGCTTTCCTGTTGTTTACGCCAAATTCTGACCCTCCCATCTGAATGTCGCAGCTGAAATCGGGACTCATCAGATCAGGCAACGTTTTTGAATCTTCTATTGTGCAATTTTGGTGAGCCTGTGCAAACTGTAACCTCAGGGTCCTGTTTTTAGCTCACAAGAGTGGCACCCGGTGTGGTCTTCTGCTGCTGTAGCCCATCTGCTTCAAGGTTTGATGTGTTGTGCATTCCTTGCACAACATACCTTGGTTGTAGCAAGTGGTTATTTGAGTTAGTGTTGCCTTTCTATCATCTCAAACCAGTCTGCCCATTCTCCTCTGAACTCTGACATCAACGAGGCATTTTACTCCACACAACTGCCATTCACTGGATATTTTCTCTTTTGTTTAAATTTCGGACCATTCTTTGTAAACCTGAGAGATGGTTGTGTGTGAAAATTCCAGTAGATTGTCAGTTTTTGAAATACTCAGACCAGCCTAGCTGGCACTAACAGCCATGCCACATTCAAAGTCACCTAAATCCCCTTTCTGATGCCCAGTTTGAACTTCAGCAAGTCGTCTTCACTATGTCTAGATGCCTAAATGCATTGAGTTGCTTCCATGTCATTGGCTGATTAGCAATTTGTGTTACTGAGAAATCGAACAGGTGTACCTAATAAAGTGGCCAGTAAGTGTGTGTATGTATATATATACAGTAAAACCTTGGATTGCGAGCATAATTTGTTCCGGAAACTTGCTTGTAATCCAAAGCACTCGTATATCAAAGCGAATTTCCCCATAAAAAATAATGGAAACTCAGACGATTCGTTCCACAACCATTTATTCATAAGTCCTTCAGTTTATAGTCCATATAAAAAGATTATAGCATTGCGATAGGTTATATAACCATAAAATGTCCATCCACAAATAGCCACTTCCACAAGGGGATTAGAAGCAAAATCCAGCAGGAGCTACAGAGTATCAAAGAGAAGAGAGGCGCCTCTAAGTGTAGCAATATGGTTCCATTTAATGAAGGTACAACATTTAGCAAATCACATGGTTGATGAATAAAACAAGCACATCTAAGTATGCAGGCATCCGGGGTAAAGCTGTCCACATAGACCATCTTCTGCACAGCCGGCTGCCAGTCTGTAATCCTGACCGGGAAGACCACCCTGCAGTAAAGCGATCTGAAAGCGAGGGGCAGCATGGAAGGATGAGGTAGATGACAGTGCGGAGGTTGGTCTATGTGGACAACTTTACCCCGGATGCCTGCATACTTAGATGTGCCTGTTCCAATCATCAACCATGTGAGTTTCTAAATGTTGTACCTTCATTAAATTTAACCATATTGCTACACTTGGAGGCGCCTCTCTTCTCTTTTATACTCAGCTGTGACTTGAGGCTACTTGTATATCAAGACATCGCTTGTATATCAAGTCAAAATTTATTTGAAAATTTTGCTTGTCTTGCAAAGCGCTCTTAAACCAAGTTACTCTCAAACCAAGGTTTTACTGTATATATATATATATATATATATATATATATATATATATATAATAAAAAAATTACATGTTTTTCTGCTTATTTGTTTTCATATGTGTTATTTGTTCGTTTTGTAGCATTGCAATAATAAAAAAAATGCATACTCTTATATTTATTTATTTATTTTAAAGCCTTTATTTTATGTGTAAATAAATTCACCATTCATTGTACCACAAAATTGTAGCATTATAATAAACAAGGCAAATAGCATATTCGATTTGGCAGAGAAGATAAAGTAGTAATAAGCAACTTTTATTTCCATCAGTTGGTTAATGAAAACCTGCCATGCTTATTACAGCTAAACCAGTTTAATGTAAAGCAGAGTTGCAGCCATTTTTGTTTTTATTAAAATTTAGCAGCTACAAAAAGTGTATCTGCTGACTTAATAAACACATAAGTGAAACGATGGTGCAATGCACCCGTCCCCTGCGCTCTGAGTGGTGCAATCCTCTATCCACCTCGGCTACAAACTTGCAGTTGTTGAGAACTATTGACACTGCAACGATGGATAACTTTGGCCTTGCAGCCCCTTACAAGACCAGGGTAGTCTGGGACCACTGAAAACGACAAACAAACACAAGGGCGCACCGGCCTAGTGCATTATCCTTTAAAAGGTTTATTAAAAATAAAGGTATATAAATACTCACAAACCAATTCTTGATAAAAGCATATCAAACAAGGTACTGTACATAGTCCTCAGCATCGAGATCGGGAATGAATCGTCCCCCGAAGCTGTAAAGGCTTACGCGTTTTCAAGGCTTAGTCTCTTCTTCAGAGCCTTCGAAACGCGTAAGCCTTTACAGCTTCGGGGGACGGTATACTCCTGATCTCGATGCTGAGGACTATGTACCTTGTTTGATATGCTTTTATCAAGAACTGGTTTGTGAGTATTTTTATACCTTTATTTGTAATAAACCTTTTAAAGGATAATGCACTAGGCCGGTGCGCCCTTGTGTTTGTTTGTCGTTTTTAAAAAAAAACACACACTCCCCTGTCCCAGTTTTCAGCGATACGGCCACCCAAAGCCTAGCTTTTCTCCATCGGCTCTCCCTGGCGTCGGCATCACTAGTGTGGGCACCTGGCTGTGACAGCTTGTGGCTTCACAGCCGGGTGCGCACTGCGCATGCACGAGTCGCGCCGCCTGTCCTGAATGCCGGGGGAATCTTCAGGGACCTGTGACGTATCCCAGAAGATTGCAGGGAGGGAGGGGGAAAGGGGAACTTCCACTAGAGCCACCTAGGCGGCGCTGAGCGGAAGTGGGAGCGGGTACCTGTCTAAACTAGGTAACCGCTCCCCGCCCCAAAAAAAATGACATGCCAATTGTGGCATGTCAGGAGTCCTTAAAGCGGAAGTTCCACTTTTGGGTGTACTGTACCGTTTGAGCCATGCCCACTTTAGACAAGACACGCCCCCTATCAGCAGTTCTTCCTATTATTTCTTCTATGGCAGATGAGCCTTCCCTTTAAATTTGCAATTTAAGGTCTCACCTCCTGATCTGTCCCTGATATCAGCTCTGAGTATATACAAATGTATTTCATAAGTTTAATATCGCATTCTTTGAGCCACCTTTTCTTCTCACATTCCGAGATCTAAGTAATATGTTATAAACAGCATTCTGTCCTCTGATAAATGATCCCTCTTATAAGCATCTGTCTCCAACGGTCACCAGAGAAACACACGCTGACTTTCCCATTAAGTGCCTTTTACGTCCATTCTACATGATGGATCTATAAGAATAAGATATCATGAATGAAATCATTGTTGAGATGTAACTTATACCAGCTGACTATTAACTGAATTACAAGTTAATTAGGCTAATTACAGTATAAAAGGACTCCGTTTCTCCATAACAAGAAATATGTCTTTGAAATTTGCTGTTATGTTATAGCGCTGTTTCTCATGTGATTGCAAGCTTTTATTACAAGAGAACATTTTTCACATATACCTCCGGATGCCTGTATAACTTATCTCTTGATGGAACGGGGAGAGAACATTCTTTGTACCTGAAATTACAGAGACAGAAATACGATCCGGTCAGGATAGGCAATCAGTGGAACATTTTACATTTTTCTAATATTAAATACGTCTAAAAAAAAGGACCTCTAGCGATGAGTGAATAATGATAAATCCACTCCGCCAGATGTTCTCTCTTTCTGCTGATGGCTTTGTTTTAATTATTTTGTAAATTAATTTGTAAATATCAGGTTAGCATTGCCATTGAAACGCTGTATAATTTATTGGTTGGTTGGCAGATGGAATAATATTTATAAATGCAATAGTATCACTTTATTCATCAACGAGAGATACACTATATTACCAAAAGTATTGGGACGCCTGCCTTTACACGCACATGAACTTTAATGGCATCTCAGTCTTAGTCCGTAGGGTTCAATATTGAGTTGGCCCACCCTTTGCAGCTATTTTGTTTTAAATACTTTTATTAATTTTACTTGATGTAGCTGCAACTACATGCAGTTTATACTGCACATCCAGCGGCCTCACGTGTTAGTGAAGGACATAGTTTGTTTGGGCCAGCTTTCCCCAAACTAACTACATTATATTGTCAAAAGTATTGGGACGCCTGCCTTTACACGGACATGAACTTTGATGGCATCCCAGTCATATTCCGTAGGGTTCAGTTGCTCTACTTCCTTTGCAGCTATAACAGCTTCAACTCCTCTAGGAAGGCTGTCCACAAGGTTTAGGAGCGTGTCTATGGGAATGTTTTAACATTCTTTCAAATTTTTCTATTTGTGAGATCAGGCACTGATGTTGGAGAGAAAGCCTCCACTCTAATTCATCCCAAAGGTGTTCTATCAGGTTTGAGGTCAGGCCATTCAAGTTCTTCCACCCCAACTCATCCATGTCTTCATGGACCTTGCTTTGTGCACTGGTGCGCAGTCATGTTGGCACAGGAAGGGGCCATCCCCAAACTGTTCCCACAAAGTTTGGAGCATAAAATTGTCCAAAATGTCTTGGTATGTTGACACCTTAAGAGTTTCCTTCACTTCACACAACAATAGACTCCCCACGCAGCAACAATGGACCACCCACAACAAAACACTACACTCAGCAACAAATGATCCACCCCCGCAACATTACCCCCCCAGTAGCAACAACAGATATCCCAGCAGCCAGCATCAATAGATCCTCCAGCAGCAATAGACCCACCAGCAACAGTAGACCCTAATGCCCAGTACACACGATCCGAAAATCGGGCGACGTTCCATCCGTTATTTTTCGTATTCTAGCAGCTCTCAATAATATTCGCTTAACGGGAGAGGTTACTCACGATACGAATTTTCTCGGACGATAATTCTTAGCTTCCGGTATGCGTAACCACGCTGTAGCGTGTGAGGGGAAAATGATGTCTACTGCTCATGCGCTGTCTACTGCTCACCATTTTTTTCGGACGAACAACATACTGATAATACGATTATCGTACGATGTGTTATAATACGATCAAAATTTTTATGCTTGCACGACCGGATAATATCGGGTGAACTGTCGTGATCGCCTCTCGTAAGCTGTGTACTAACGATCCGATTATCGTCCGATCCTTTCACAAGCGTTAATTTTCGTCCGATTTTCGGATCGTGTGTACGGGCCATAAAACAGATCCCCACCAGTGACAATAAATCCCCCAGCTGACAGCATCATCAATAGACCCTCCAGCACACTCCACGCCCCTTTATATTACATACATTCATTGCTGGAGGTGCCGGAACTGCGTTCCCCCGCATTCCTGCTGAAAAAAAGCCTTTGGAGCAACTAAAAGAAACCTGTGTACTGCGATTTCTTGCTTTTCCATTGACTAAATGCAAAAGTGTTCAAGCCTGAAAATGCTCATAAAATAAATAAAAATGCACTTACAAAATGGTTGAAAAATGCAGGAAGAATCCCTTGCTAAAATTTGAATCTAGCCTAAGACAAGAAGCCTTTCATAAGAACAATGAAAACGGTGACATATACCTGGAATTCCTCTATGTCTCTGATGTCTCTATGTGCCTTCTAATAAAACAATTCAACCCTTTAAATAGCAATATAAGGCCCCTTTCACATTTGTGCGACTTGGGACTGCAAAGTCACATCACAAGTTGTACTCCATGATTTCCGATGAGTACCGTTCATATCTGTGCCACTACTTTGGTCTGATTTTGATGCGTTTTGAGGTCCATAGACTTCAAGATTAAACAGGCATTGCTTCAAGTCCAGTTAAAATCGCGGCAAAATCGCTCATATTTTAGGTTGCACAAGTGTGAAAGGGGCCTTAGAAATAATTTGGCAGTACACAATGGTTTTTTTAACCGCTTCCCGACACCCGCCGCCTTTTTACTGCGGCAGGGTGGCTCTCCTGTGCAAACTGATGTAGACCTGCGTCGGTCGCGCGCAGGAAGCTAGGGGGCGAGTGCACGCCGCCGCGCTCCTGCCCCCATTCGGCAGTGGGGAAACCGATGCACGGGTGAGGCGGCTCCAATTGCCGCCTTACACCTGCGATCGTTCCCTGCTGAGAGAGAAGGACGGTCGGCTGTTGTAAACACAGCTGACTGTTCTTCTCCCTGGAATGATCACAGAGCTCATGTGATCCTTCTATATAGGATCACATGTTTCTATGGTCATTTCAGAAGCCACGCCCCCCACAGTAAGAATCACTCCCCTAGGATCACATTTAACCCCTTGATCACCCACAGGGTTTCCCTGTCAGTGTCATTATTACAGTAACAGTGCATATTTTTAGCACTGATTACTGTAGTAATGTCACTGGTCCCCCCAAAAGTGTCAAAAATGTCAGTCAGGGGTCCGATCTGTCCGCCGCAATGTCGCAGCCCTGCAAAAAAATCGCAGATCGCCGCCATTACTAGTAAAAACATTAAAATAAAAAATAAAAATGACATAAATCTTTCCCGTAGTTAGTAGACGCAATAGCTTTTGCGCAAACCAATCAAAATACGCTTATTACGATTTTTTTTACCAAAAATATGTAGCAGAAAACAAATTGGCCTAAAATGTTAAAAATTTTTGATTTTTACATTTTTTTTTGAGAATGTCATATAGCCGAATGTGAAATATATAGTTTTTTTTTTTTTCAGTATTGTCGCTCTTTTTTTGTCTATAACGCAAAAAATAAAAATCGCACAGGTGATCAAATACTACCAAAAGAAAGCTCTATTTGTGGGGAAAAAAAAGGACATCAATTTTATTTGGGTGCAGCATCGCACGACCGCGCAATTGTCTATTAAAGTAACGCAGTGCCGAATCGCAAAATAGGGCCTGGTCAGGAAGGGGGCAAATCCTTCCGGTCTTAAAGTGGTTAAATTCTTATCAGAATTGAAGACAAACCGAATGCTTCCCTTAAAGTGGTTTTAAGCTTCAGAATGAAATATAAACAAAGCACATCCTCTATAATGTGTATTTGTCTCTGTCCCGAGCACTATGGGGTTGATTTACTAAAGCAAAGTGCAGTTGCTCCAGAGCTCAGTAAATGAGCAGAAGCTCTGCTGACTTCCATCATCCAATCACATCACGTGCATATGCTGTTTTCTTTTTATTTTCCTTGCATGCGGTTAGGTATTCTGCAAAGTGAAGCATTACCTCATTTACTAAGCTCTGGAGCAGCTGTGCTTGCAGAGTGCAATTGCACTTTGCAAAGTGCCCAGTCTATTTGCCTTTAGTAAATCAACTGCCAAGTGTCATTTCCGTCTGCTGTTTCATTTCTCTGCTATCAGCAGGTGTCACCTTTGACAAGTTTTCCTGACACCAAGAGAAAAATGGTGACAGGGGAGGGACCTCTAGCTGACTGACAGCCTCAGCTCTGTTCCTGTGTGCTGTGTGAATGGGGGGGGGGGTGTCCCTTCCCTCCATTTAGCTCTCAGAGTTCTCCTCACTAAGTATACCTTGAGCGCTCTGTCCCCTTCTTTTCTGAAAGCTCAGACAAGCTTTATTAATTCTGGACATTTAACAGATGTAGGGAAGAGATGACTGCTGATAAATAGGTACAACTTATGTAGGAGGCTTTGTTTCATCCCTGTGTAACATCTGAGGCCAGTCACTTCACTGGGTATACGGAGGGGGTTTACAACCACTTTAAGCCCCACAGTTCTATAACGCCTAAAGCGTTACTAAAACCAAGCACCCTGCATTCACTATATCTGGTCTCCTACACTGCACAGAACATGGAAATGCAATTATTTTAGTAAATATAAACTGCTAAATACCTTTTCTCATCAGCAGTATTGAGCAGTCTTGTGGCTTCTAAGTGTCTGATTAAAGCTTGTAGGAGGAGTTTTCATTCTCCTCTCACTGTCCTATGAGGCTGCAGGACCCTCTGTCTGGACAGCGCTGATTGGCCCTGTGCTAATAACATGCACCCTCTCAAGAAAAAAAAAAAAAACTCTCTAGCAATACACACCAAACTGAGAATGTGCAGAGGGCTTCCAATGCTCTGTACTATCAGGAGATGGATTGGGGGCAGTGGAAGAAGGGGAGGATCAGAAGAGACAGGATCAAACAGCCGTTTTACACAATGCGGAGGATTAACCCCTTAGGTTCCACAGTGAGTATAACAAGCATGTTTTACTGCATTTACAGACTGATTTTCCTGTTGAGGGTTTAGTGAGGGCCGTCTTTAACACAGGGCAAAAGGGGCAGCTTCCCCGGGAAAGTCATTGCTGTGGGGCCCAAAGCAGCTCCCCCTTGAGCCTGCGCTGCCCACAAAAAGTGGATTCGGGAGGGCCCAAGAAAATGTTTGCCTGGGATCCAATCGATATTAAAGATGGCGCTGGGTTTAGTAACACTTTAACTTCTATAAACAATCGTTCAGTCTCAGTTTTCATCTCACTGTTTCTCCAGACCCGATTGTTTCCCAAGATGAGGGACCACCAGAACCGGAAGTAGGACCTTCCTTACAGACTGAACCTGAATGGTTGAAGCGATATTTGGGGGGGGGGGGGGGGGAGCAGTATTGAATGTACGTGGGGTGGGGATGATACAAAGAAATAAATACGTGAATGTGAAGTTTTCTTGTTTCCTTGTCTGTTCTCTAATAAGAATATTAAAATTCCCATTAAACAGAAATAAACACGTTCAATCTGAGGCTCAGTGTAACCCGGCTGTCCTGGCGGTGATAAATGATTCATTTGGCATAATGTCTGGGATGGTACAGCGGGGCGATCGGAAGATAGAAATCTGTACTTAAATACCAATATCCTGTCCTTCTGTCTGCAGTTTATGACTGCCTTCAGATCCTATGCACTAAGCCAATCGAAGTTTTAATAAAAGAAAGCAGCCATCTCTAATAAACTCCTGCCGAGATGTGATAACGCTAAACTGCTTTAGCAGCGTGATATTTTTTATTATTATACAAGCAGTATATTAATATGCCAGTATTTGTAAACTCCCCAGTGCCTCCAGATTTATTTGAAAGGCTCGCACTACACTGTATTAATATAAAAAGTTTATACAACAACATTTTGTCCTTGAATGATTGCTATTTGCATTTATGTTTATTTCTTTTTTTGTTGTTTGTTTGCTTTCATTTTGTGGAGGGGCTCCTATTGTAAAGGAGGGCAACACCAGCCAAGTCAAAAAAATACACAGTTGGGTTCATTACCGGGCACTTTCACCCCCCTCCTGCCCAGGCCAATTTTCAGCTTTTAGCACTGTTGCATTTTGAATGACAATTGCGCGGTCATGCAACGCTGTACCTAAACCAAATTTATGTCATTTTTTCCCCACAAATAGAGCTTTCTTTTGGAGGTATTTGATCCCTGCAAGGTTTTTTATTTTTTGCTAAACAAATAAAAAAAAGACCAAAAAGTTTGAAAAAAAAAAAAAAAGACTTGGTTATGTTATAAAATTTTGTAAAAAAAAAAGTTTTTCCCTGCACTGATGAGCACTGATGAGGCCGCACTGACAGGCACTGATGAAGAGGCACTGATGGGGTGGCACTGATATGTAGCACTGATGGGCACTGATAGGCAGCACTGATGGGCACTGATAGGTAACACTGATATGCAGCATTGGTGGGCACTGATAGGCAGCACTGATAGATGGCCCTGATGGGCACTGATAGGTGGCACTGATGGGCATTAATAGGCAGCACTGATGGGCACTGATAGGCACTGATAGGCGGCAATGATGGGCACTGATAGGCGGCACTGATGGGCAATGATGGGCGGCACTGATAGATGGCAATGATGGGCACTAGTGGGCGGCACTGATAGATGGTAATGATGGGCAGCACTAATAAGGAGGGCACTGACAGGATCCCTGGGCACTGATTGGTATCTCTGGTGGCATGGATGGGTATCCCTGGTGGCCATGGGTGGGCTTCCCTGGTGGCCATGGGTGGGCATTCCCTAATGGCTCTTGTGACATCCCCCAATAGTCTGCACTGGTAATCAATGCTCTGATTACCAGCACAGACCCCCCCCCCCCCCCTGTCAAGAGAGCTGCCGATCAGCTCTCCTCTACTCGCGCCTGTCAGGCGCGAACTGAGGAAAGCCGATCAATGGCACTTTGTATTTACTATGTGACCAGCTGTGATTGGACACAGCTGGTCACATGGTAAAAAGCCTACATCATAGGCTCTTTACAGGGATCGGAGATGCGGTGTGTCAGAGTGACACCTCGCATCACCGATCGCTGCTCTGTGCGCCCCCCCCCCCCCCCGGGGGCCCTCCCTCCTGACGAGTGCCCCCACAGAAAGCAGCTTGCTATGGGGGCACCGACCAAGCTGCAGCTCCATGTTTCCATTCAGAAATGGAGCCGCGACCTGGTGCAGCCCCCTTTCACTCGTGATTGGCTGAATGATTTTGATTGACAGCTAATCGTGCCGTGCTGCTGTCACAGCTTAGACACTCCTGCAACATTGCTGGATAAAGTATTAGAAGGGCTGTACCTAAATACAATTAATGTCCTTTTTTCCCCACAAATAAAGCTTTTTTTTTGGTGGTATTTGATCACCTCTGCGATTTTTATTTTTTGCACTTAAAAAAAAAACAGCGACAATTCTAAAAAAAAAAAAAAAAACAATATTTTTCATTTTCTTCTATATAACATTCCAATATAAAAAAAATGTAAAAATCTAATTTTAGGTCAATATGTATTCTGCTACATGTTTTTGGTAAAAAAAAAAACAAAACAGTATTGGTTTGTGCAAAAGTTATTGTGTCTACAAACTAGGGGAAAGATTAATGTCATTTTTATTTATTTATAATTATTATTTTATTTTTTACTAGTAATGGCGGCAATCAGTGATTTTTAGGGGGACTGCGACATTGCGATGGACAGATCAGACCCCTTACTGACATTTTTGACACTTTTGGGGGGACCAGTGACATTACTACAGTAATCAGTGCTAAAAATATGCACTGTTACTGTAATAATGACACCGGCAGGGAAGGGGTTAACTCCAGGGGTGATCAAAGGGTTAAATGTGTCCCTAGGGGGTGTTTTCTAACTGTGTGGGGGATGCTTTCTAACTGTGTGGGGGATGGGCTTTCCGAATGAACACAGGGACCTGTGTCCTAAATAGGAGGAACACAGACGCTCTGTGTTCATTGCTGACAGAACAGCGGTCTGTCGTGTTTACACTGGCAGACCGCCATTCTGTCTCCACGGGGAGCGATCGCGGGTGCCCAGTGGCGGTCGCAGCCGCCGGACCCACAGATCAGCTTCCCCTGTGGCGAATGGGCACACGCTCCCAATTGGGGTCCTGCGAAGCGACGTACATTTATGTCATTTCGCGGGGCAGAGCCGACCTGCCACAGTGTATGTACTGCTGATGGTCGGCAAGTGGTTATTGCATAGAATGCATTAAGATAAAAAAAAAACCTTCTATATTTACAATCTAAAGAGTTCGTTCATCTTTCCAGAATAATGAAAAGGTGAACTAACACCCTACAAGGTCCCCACCTCCCCAGTCCCCACTGTACTTACCTCTGTGGGTGATGAACTGTCAGTGCCCATGTAGCCTGCCCCCCCTGCTCTGGCCAAGCACTGGTTAAAGCTTGTAGGAGGAGTTTTCATTCTGCACTGACTGTCCTATGAGGCTGCAGAACCCCAGACCCTCTGTCTGGACAGTGCTGATTGGCCCTGTGCTGATCACATGCACCCTCCCAAGAAAAAAAAAAAAAGAAACTCCCTAGCAATTCACAGCCAACTGAGCATCTGCGGAGTGCCCCCAAGGCTCTGTATTATCAGGAAATATATTAGGGATAGTGGAAGGAGGAGAGGATCTGTGCATACAGGATCAAACAGCAATTTTACACAATGCAGAGGATTAACCCCTTAGGTTCCACAGTGAGTATAACAAGCATGCTTTACTGCATATACAGACTGATTTCACTGTTGTGGGTTTAGTAACACTTTATTTGAACAAGCTGAAGTTAGAAACTGATTGGCTACCATGCAGAGCAGCACCAGATTTTGCACTCGATAGTTTTAGTAAATCAACCCCAATGTGTTCATAAAAGAGCTCTCAGCCACAGATTTTTTTGTTTATAGAGGAAAAAATAAAAATCATACAGGTGATCAAATACCTTCAAAAGAAATCTCTATTTGTGGGGAAAAAAGGAGATCAATTTTACTTGGGTACAGCGTCGCACTACTGCACAATTGTCCGTTAAAGTAATGCAGCGCCGAATCACAAAAAATGGCCTGGTCATTAGGGGTGAAAACCTTCCGGTCCAGAAGTGGCTAAAAGAGATGGCGGGGGCGGCACCTGAGAGCTGACTGAAAAATGGGCTGGGGTGCCGACATTGCGGGATCCCTGGACAGGTAAGTGTCCTCAATATTAGAAGTCAGCAGCTACACTATTTGCAACTACTGACTTTACATTTTTTGGTGGGGGGGCTGGAACTCCGCTTTAAATCAGGTGTTAACAGCTTTATGACCGCCCGCTGCAGTTATACGGTGGCAGGCAGCCGCTCCTGGGCAAATGCGCTCCCACCCCCGCTCGTCAGCAGGGAAGCCGATGCAACGGGCAGGCGGCTCTGATTGCTGCCTGACACCTGCGATCGCTCCCCGCTGAGAGAGAAGAACGGCCGGCTGTTGTAAACACAGCTGACCGTTCTTCTCCCTGGAATGATCATAGAGCTCCTGTGATCCTTCCATATAGGAACACATGTCTCTATGGTTATTCCATAAGCCCTGCCTCCATAAAGTTAGAATCACTCCCCTAGGCTCACATTTAACCCCTTGATCACCCATAATGTTAACCCCTTCCCTGCCAGTGTCATTATTACAGTAACATTGCATATTTATAGCACTGATTACTGTAGTAATGTCACTGGTCCCCCCAAAAGTGTCAAAAATGTCAGTTAGGGGTCTGATCTGTCTGCCGCAATGTCGCAGTCCTGCAAAAAATCGCTGATCGCCACCATTACTAGTAAAGAAAAAAAACAATAAAAATGACATAAATCTTTCCTTTAGTTAGTAAACGCGATAACTTTTGCGCAAATCAGAATACGCCTATTGCGATTTTTTTTTTACCAAAAATATGTAGCAGAAAACAAATTGGCCTAAAATGTTAAAAAGTTTTGATTTTTAATTTTTTTTAAGAATGTCATCTAGCAGAATGTGAAAAATATTGTTTTTCTTTTCAAAATTGTCGCTATTATTTTGTTTATAGCGCAAAAAATAAAAACCGCAGAGGTGATCAAATACCACCAAAAGAAAGCTCTATTTGTGGGGAAAAAAGGACATAGATTTTATTTGGGTACAGAGTCGCACAACTGTGTAAATGTCTGTTAAAATAACGCAGTGCCGAATCGCAAAATAGGGCCTGGTCAGGAAGGGGGCGAATCCTTCCGGTCTTAAAGTGGTTAAGGGAGCAACATAATGCATCCACAAATGCCCTCTGAAGAGGGATCCAACATGGATCGCTGATCAAAGGGCACTAAACGTGTGAACACAGGGCCTAAAGCATGGAAACGTCCATGTAGGTGAATACGCTGTATAGGCACTGTGCTGTATATCTGTTACACGGTCAGGAAGTGGTGGATTGATATTACAGCAATCTTTCTCACATATTTTTGCAGCACAGCAATTCATTCCCTCTTATGACAGTTCAGGCATGAAACTCAGCGTACTTTAACTGCACATTGTAATGCAATAATTGGCTTTATTACTGGACAAAAAACAGAGGAATTTCATTTTGTGCGGAATGATTTTATAGCTTTACAAGTAAGCGGGAGTGTGCTGTCAAAACATGCCGTTTATTTAAAACTGAAGGATGTTTATTTTTCTTCATTGTTTACAGAGGAAATGTACGCTTTTATTCCGGCTCCGCGAGAGATGAAAATTCGATTGGCTGTTAAATTAAATAGACTTAAAGCGGTACTAAACCCAAAAACAAAACTTTATTATATTGCACACAAAAACAGAAAATAGAGGACTTTAACCACTTCAGCTCCGGAAGGTTTTACCCCCCTTAACGACCAGGCCATTTTTTGCGATTCGGCACTGCGCTACTTTGACGAAAAATTGCGCAGTCGTGCAACGCTGTACCCAAATACAATTGATGTCCTTTTTTTTCCCCACAAATAGAGCTTTCTTTTGGTGGTATTCGATTTTGCGCTATAAACAAAAAAAAAGAGCAACAATTTTGAAAAAAGAAAATATTTTTTACTTTCTGTTATAAAACATTCCCAATAAATTTTTTTTAAAGTTTTTTTATCAGTTTAGGCCAATTTGTATTCTGCTACATATTTTTGGTAAAAATCCCAAAAAGCGTATTTTAATTGGTTTGCACTTTTGGACTTTTTTTTTTATTTGTTTGTTTTTATTAGTAATAGCGGGGATCAGCAATTTTTAGCGGGACTGCGACATTGCGGCGGACAGATCGGACCCCTAACTGATATTTTTGACACTTTTTGGGGACCAGCGACATTAATACAGTAATCATTACTAAATAATATGCACTGTTACTGTAATAATGACACTGGCAGGGAAGGGGTTAACACTATGGGTGATCAAGTGGTTAATGTATGCCTGTAGGTACTTACTGTGGGGGGGGGGGGGGAGGGGGTTCTGTGACAGGCACAGAGAGATTGGTGGGCTTAGCTGAAACTCCTGATCTCTCCCTGCCTGTCTGACAGAAGACTCACCTGCTTTGTTTACATAAGCAGGCGGGTCTTCTGTCAGTTTCTCTGCCGATCGCGGGAGGCCGGCAGCAATCGCAGCCTCTCCTCCCGCCGCCCGCCTCCCGCTGTGTCTTAGCGGGAATGCGGCTCCTCCGAGGCCGCCTGCACAAAATCCCGTAGATCTACGCGATTTTGCACAGTCAGGCCGCCCTGCCGCTGTATATTTGCGTGGGGCGGTCGGCAAGTGGTTAAAGAGACACACAAAATGCATTAAAAATACATCAATTTATTACATTAAAAAAATACAAATAACAATAAAACACGAGTAAGTCTTAACAACGTGAATGATATTCATCAATAAAAGATAGAATATTTGTACAGATAAGATATAACTTCAACTATTTCTGACATTCTGATACTCTGTAATTATCAATTTGTGCTTTGTCGAACTCAACGCGTTTCACGAAATCAGTAGTTCACTTCTCGACCAGTGACAACAGCGCGCCTCCCGGAGGTAACAAAGCTTGTGGTGCACTGCCACCATCACACAGAGTGGAGCAGAGTGAGTGACCATATTGAACAATCCGGGGGTATTCTGACTGAGATACTCTTCTATCTATGCCTGATTATTATCACTTTTTTGTAAGTGCAATTTTACGGGGGGGGGGTCAATGGTTTTATACTTTTTTATAGGAAGTTACGCTATGGTGCCGTGCTTTATTTTGGTGAAGGTACAGCATGAGTAATTAGATCCATATTTTCCAACTTCCTTTAACAGCCCAAGCTGTCCAGTAAAAATTAAGAAGGTTGAGACAAACCATTTAACACTGACAGGGGTGCCTACAATGGTCAGCTTTTAGCTATACTTTTCAAAATGTAAAACTCGGGCAGCCCAACTGCAGTCAAAATGTTTTATATGGTCTGGATAGAGTGGGAGAAGGTTGGAGCCGCTGTCTGGATTTTATTGGTGTCTATGTGCCTACTGAAATTTCTTTTCACTTTCGGCCATAACTCAAAGCCATAGGACATTTCTCCAATTTTTTTTATATATTTTTTTTTAAGCCCGTGGGGTGTGAAACACACTCAGACTAGCACCCGGTGCATAAAAAAGTACACACACACAAACGTGAGACACAAAAATTGCACAGGGTGTGCGAATGGTCCACCTCCGAGGAGGACAGACCCTGACCATGATCCCCCGGGACGCAAGACTCCTGACAGGGACTGAGGTACTCACTGGTTTGCCCTGCCGAAAAAGCCCACCCCAGGTACTAGGTGGGGCTCCCCAGAAAGGAGACCCCATGAGAGAGGGCGAACTAAGCCAGAAGACCATATCCACCCCCTCCCAAGACGAGTGACAAAATACAAAGAAAAAAACGTGGGGAAAGGGAAGTGGAGAAGTCCATAGTGTCAAAGTGCAAGACCTTGACAGGCCCATCGTCCAGGAATAAAAAAATCCTCTAGTCCCAGCCAAAAGGCCCTCATATAACAATAAAACATGAGTAAGGAAGAGAGTAAGAAGGGGGACAGTGTTGAGGGGATATGAAGGGGGCAGTGCTGTTGGGGGAGGTGAAGTGGGCAGTGCTATGGGGGTAATATGTTAAGAGGGCAGTGCTGTGTATGTGTGTTGGGGTGATGTAAGGGGGGGGGCAGTGCTGTGGGGGGGGGGTGAAAGGAGCAGTGCTGTGGGGTGGGGAGGTAGGGGCAGTGCTGTGGGGGTGATATATGAAGGGGACAGTGCTGTGGGGGTGATATATGAAGGGGACAGTGCTGTGTGTGGGGAGTGGTGATGTAAAGGGGGACAGTGCTGTGTGTGGGGAAGTGAAAGGGGCAGTGCTGTGAGGATGATATGTGAAGGGGGTCAGTGCTGTGGGGGTGATATATGAAGGGGACAGTGCTGTGTTTGTGGGGGGTGGTGATGTAAAGGGGGGGACAGTGCTGTGTGTGGGGAAGTGAAAGGGGCAGTGCTGTGAGGATGATATGTGAAGGGGGGCAGTGCTGTGGGGTGATATATGAAGGGGACAGTGCTTTGTGTGGGGGGGGGGGTGATGTAAAGGGGGGGACAGTGCTGTGTGTGGGGAAGTGAAAGGGGCAGTGCTGTGAGGATGATATGTGAAGGGGGGCAGTGCTTTGTGTGGGGGGGGGTGATGTAAAGGGGGAAAGTGCTGTGTGTGGGGAAGTGAAAGGGGCAGTGCTGTGAGGATGATATGTGAAGGGGGTCAGTGCTGTGGGGGTGATATATGAAGGGGACAGTGCTGTGTTTGTGGGGGGTGGTGATGTAAAGGGGGGGACAGTGCTGTGTGTGGGGAAGTGAAAGGGGCAGTGCTGTGAGGATGATATGTGAAGGGGGTCAGTGCTGTGGGGGTGATATATGAAGGGGACAGTGCTGTGTTTGTGGGGGGTGGTGATGTAAAGGGGGGGACAGTGCTGTGTGTGGGGAAGTGAAAGGGGCAGTGCTGTGAGGATGATATGTGAAGGGGGGCAGTGCTGTGGGGGTGATATATAAAGGGGACAGTGCTGTGTGGGGGGGGGTGGTGATGTAAAGGGGTACAGTGCTGTGTGTGGGGAAGTGAAAGGGGCAGTGCTGTGAGGATGATATGTGAAGGGGGGCAGTGCTGTGGGGGTGATATATAAAGGGGACAGTGCTGTGTGGGGGGGGTGGTGATGTAAAGGGGTACAGTGCTGTGTGTGGGGAAGTGAAAGGGGCAGTGCTGTGGGGGTGATATATGAAGGGGACAGTGCTGTGTGTGGGGGGTGGTGATGTAAAGGGGGACAGTGCTGTGTGTGGGGAAGTGAAAGGGGCAGTGCTGTGAGGATGATATGTGAAGGTGGGCAGTGCTGTGGCAGAGAAGATGTTAAGGGTCAGTAGCAGCTGCACAGAAAACATTCAGGGGTACCATGGACTCTTAAACGCAATGAAATACAAGGTGCGGTTTCCCACACATGGAAACTGCATGGTGCACACACACCATGCAGTTTCCATGTGGCTGCATTTTTTAAAAGGTGCCAGGGCTTTTCCCAGCAGAAAACGCAGACAAGCAGCCCATTAAAATGAATGGGCTGTCGTGCCTGCACACCTGAGCTGTGATTAAAAGAATCCAAGTCATCGCACAAAAATGCAATTTGGACCTCTGCTGAAAGAAAATGTTACTAATCAGACCTCCATGAAGGGGTCAATCCTCTGCATTGTGTAAAAAGGCTATTGAGCCTGTCTTCAATTATCCTCTCCTTCTTCCACTGTCCCCAATCTATCTCCTGATAGTACAGAGCCTTGAGGGCCCTCTGCACATGCTCAGTTTGGTGTGTATTGCTAGAGAGTGTGATCAGTATGAGTATGTTATCAGCAGAAGGCCAATCAGCACCAGCTCCAGACAGAGGGTCAGGGGTCATGCAGCCTCATAGGACGATTAGAGGAGAATGAAAACTCCTCCTACAAGCTTTAACCAAACACTGATATAAATCACAAGACTGCTATATACTGCTGATGAGAAAATATGTTTAGCAGTTTATATTTACTAAAATAATTGCATTTCCACGTTCTGTGTACTGTGGGAGACCAGATATAGTGAATGAAGGCTCCTGGGTTTAGTAACACTTTAAGCAGGTCAAATGCAAGTCAGAAGGAGGTCATCTGCAGGTTTGCCTGTCAGCAGATGCCCTAACATGCATTTAAAATGTTTTAAAAAGCCATCTCTTGCCTCTCTTGTGACATCTAACAACTTAGAAACACATGCTGTTTGTTTGCAATTGAAGGCTGTTCTTCTGTCAAGATTGAGCTCTCCATAGAAACAGAGCCAGATCATCTAGAAAGCAAACTAGGCAGGAGCCTAGTACCCAATAAATGTCTTGAGCGCCCAGCTACAACATTCATACTTCTGCAGAACAAGCCAATACAAACAATGAAAATGAGGTGGCTTTTTTATAATCAAAGCTGCTACATTGTCTAGGGCCTAGTCCTGCCTTAATCTGTTTCTGCAAGTGGAGGGGAAAAGTGGTGATTTTAGTGTTTCTGATGTGAATTTTGAAAATGAATTTCTCCACATTGCCTATAGCTACAGAGATGAATGAGGGCTTGTTTTAAAGAGTTCCGTATTCACCGTAAAAATCAATGTAAATGTACCTTAGTAGACAAGCGCGTAAAGGACAATTTAACCAGTAAGAAAACACCCCCAGCCCACTAAACTATTCTAAGCTGCCCCCCCTGCCCCTCCCAACCCAGGTGCTTACTTCCTATGGTGTGAATGTATCATTACAGTGTTAGTGAAGGCCACCATAATGACACCTCCTCAGGGCCAGGACCATCATGCCCTGCACTCAGGGGCAGATTGGCAACTTTCAGCCCAGGGGGCAAATACAAACCAGAGGCCCATTTTGCAGTGACTTTGCTCCCCTCTCACTCTCCCTCTTCCCATCCTCCTCCTGGCCCCCATACCTAGCTAAAGCCCTGCTCCAATTTACAAGAGGAGGTGAATATTGCAATCAGAGTTTTTTCCTTAAAGAGGTTGTAAACCTATAGGTGCTATAAATATCTTCCAAACTTGCACCGTGTAGGAGATATTTAGAGTGCATACTGCCGATGACGTCATCGGCGCAGGCACTCTGAAGGAACGGCCACCCGTGCCGTTCCTTCAGAGCTCAGTGCCGTGAACGGCGGCTCCCGCGCGCAGGCGTGGGAGTGATGTAATCGCGCCTCCGGCCAATCAGATGGCCGGAGGATGCGAACCCGGAAGCAGGACGGCCGGACATGTCGCCGTCCTGTCGCTGAGGTGGCGGCATGGCGGGGGCTTCGTTTTAAGGTAAGTACTACATAATGAGCTAGTATGCGATGCATACTAGCTCATTATGCCTTTCTCTTTACAGGGCTTTTTTTTTCTTGTTTTTTTTGGGGGGACTTTACTTCCTCTTTAAAAACCCACTGGGGAACTAAAATTAAAAAAAATGCCAGGAGTAGGATTTTAAATTGATGTCTTCACATGTATATCTTAAAAGAAGAAAAATAAATAAAAATAATTTAGCTTAAAATGCAACAAGCCAACTTTTCCTTTAGGAGATGGAGGCAAGAAGAAGGTTACTGTGTCTGCCTGCGTGACAAGCCCCATGATGCTTTAAAGACTTAACACACTTCTTAATCTCATTCTAATATAGCTACCTGCTAATGTCATGTCATTACAGTGTTTTAGTGTACAGACATCACCAGGTCCTCTAAATGATTATATATGTCATTTTTGGAGACTGTGAGAAACAAGAAAAATAAAAAAATAAAAACTAATCAAATAATTCTAATTCAACGGGTCTGTAAAATAAGGCTACTAATTCCATTAGGATAGAGCGATGACATTATCAATTTGCATATCTGCTCCATTGCAAATACACAGAAGGCTGGCTGTAATGCTTCTGATTATCGTCATCTCCATATTAGTATATAACCTGATAAAATAAGAAGTATGATTATGAGAAAGTAAAGGAATAGCAAATTTCCTTCCAAGGCAAGGACGCATCAATGTCACCAACCTGTTTCATGTCACTTATTTAGTTATTTATTTTTTTACAATTTGATTCTATTAGTGAAGTACATTTGTGCCTGTTATAATGACATTGCAATGCAATTCTAGAGAAAGTTTAGTTTCAAAGAAGAAAAGAAAAGCCTTTTCAAGCAGCACTAATGGTCTCTTACTCTTTATTGAAACATTTATTCTATACTGCTATGCTAGAGGACATATTTGAACAGATTCAAAAACATGACTACTGTGTTCAGCACAACATAGTGTCAATGTTTCCCACATATTTAGGGACGTATTTGGATAAGATGCTATCCTAGGCCTACTTGGATGAAGACACCCTTTTGCATAAGCTCTGCCCCTTATATCATATAATTCTTGGCCAAGTCACTGTCTGCATAGAGTGTGCATGTTCTCCCTGTGCTTGTGTGGGTTTTCCCTGGGTGCTCTGGTTTCCTCCCATTGTCCAAAGACATGCTGGGTTATTTGGGTCCTGTATAAATGGGCCTTAGTATACGTTGTGGCAGGGTGAGCCCGTGCCACTGTTTAATTGGTGCAGTTTGGACCAGGTTTTCTGGGCACTAATGATGCAGGTGTGTGCTGCATTCACCTTAGAGCCAGGGTTAGAGCTCAGGGCCCCACCTTTCGGTCAGTGATTGTAAGCGAGCTGTGAGAGGTGCACCACATTGTCCAGGACAGGACAGATTAAGGCAGGAGCCTGAGAGAGAGAGACAGTCTGGGACAGGAGGAGCAACTGAGATGCTGCACAAAAGACACACAGCTGAGGTACAGCATGTGTGCATGAACACTGGATGTGTTTGATGGTCAAGAAGACCAAAACGACTATGTTGAGCCAGAGGTGTAACTAGAACCTCAAGGACCCCGGTGCAAGAAACCATTAAGGGCCTCCCTGGACCCCCGGCCAGGGCCCTTCCCTTCAAGCCTGGGGCTCTTCTCACTGATCCTGGGGCCCTTTACTCTCATTGTGGGGCCCTTTCACAAGTTCTGCAGTGGGCTCCCTTCCTGCCATCTTGGGGCCTCCCAACGGTGGTGGAATGCCAGGAGGACAGTGATTTCTCTACATGCTGCCCCTGCCCCCCCCCTCCCTCCTATCCAGATGTACAGGGGAGCCGCACAGGCCCCCTGGAGCATGGGGCCCGGTTGCAATTTCAACCCCTGCAATCCCTGTAGTTACGCCCCTGTGTTGAGCAGTAAAGCTGCAAAGAGATCCTCTGGGCTGAATGTTGTTTTTCCTTACGGTAATAGCAATGAGAACTCCCTGCGTGGGAATCCATGTGAACTGTTAAAAAAAAAATAAAAGTGGACAGAAAAAGCCCTCCTGGCATGGAGTAAACTAACTTTTTGGCGCTACCAATGAGCTACAAATTCCCCAACTTGTCACAATGAGCATGATTTAATAAAACTGTAGAGTGCAAAATCTGGTGCAGCTGTGAATGGTAGCCAATCAGCTTCTAACTTCATCTTGTTCAATTAAGCTTTGACAAGAAAACCTGGATGCAGATTGGTTCTATGCAGAGCTGCACCTGATTATGCACTCTTCAGTTTTAGTAAATCAATCCCAATATGTATACAATGACTATTGGCACTTTTCCACTGCAAGTACCGGCTAGTACCGGCTCGGCTCTACTCGGCCCTGCTTGGCCCGGTTTGCTTTTCCACTGCGGTACCGCATGGTATAGTGTCGGAACGGTTCGGTACGGTACGGTATAGGGTTGCTTTTCCACTAAAGTAGTACTAAAGTTAAGTGGGTGGGATAACAACGGGGTGGGTGTGATTCTCTGACCAATCAGTGGCTAGTAGTGACTGCATGCAAAGCATTGTGGGATATGGTACCAGTTTGGTACCTGTTGGAACCACAATCGAGTAGGTACTGTTTTTTCAGAGCCGTACCGTACCGTTCGGTTCCATGCAGTGGAAAAGCAAACCTATACCGTACCGTACCGAACCGTTCCGACCCTATACCATGCGGTACCGCAGTGGAAAAGCACAAAAGCGTGCCGAACCGGTACGGTTCCATGCAGTGGAAAAGCGCCATATGTATCACCGGTCCCACACCCATGTAAATGTGGAGGGCTTGGGAAAGACCTGGCAACCAACCTCATAAAACAATTTGCCACAAAATTGTAGTGCCTAATCCTGTAGAAGCTGCTGGATTTTTTAAATCAGATTTTATTTTTGAAATTTTTTTAACAAATAGGCACCCACAAAAATAACAAATAAAATGAAAAAGAAACAAACATTCAATTCAAGATCAACTCACTATTCCAAGCAGTGTCAACATCAATACTGGTGGAAGTTTGCCCAGGTTCTTCCCCAGTGGCATTGATGTTGACACTGCTTGGAATAGTCAGACAGGCACACAAACACAGTCACTCTTTTCCTCAAAGACCAGTCTAGGGGTGTGGCTTTTGTTGTTTAAATTTTTGGAGAACTAGAATGGGGTTGAGGAAATTGAGTAGGATACTCCAAAAACATAAACTATGTACAGATTGAGGACAATAAATTATTTTCTGAAAAGCTGACTGTGGACTTTGTAGTGGATACTGGAGCTGGAGAAGTTTGTTTGCTAAATGCAAGGATTTGGACTTGGCTTGTAATTGGAGCAGACTTATTTCTTTAGAACATTAGGAGCAGAGTCCCTTCAGTGAGAACTAGATAGACTAAGCTCTTTAGGACACCAGCCGTTATCCCCTTTGAACAAACACACATAGCTGACTCTCTAGCACAAGAGGAGTGGCAACAGCCCAAAATTCTCTACGATTTATCAGAAGTCTGTACTCACAAAATGTCCAAGGCCAGTTGTTGACTCCTTCCAACTTCCAAGAGACACCTTTCTCCTGTGATACCAAACTAGATCTTCCGCAGACAGCTCCTCAGTCAGCTCTCCGTAGCTTCAGCACCCAAGCCCTTAGTTCACCCACCTGATGTCTCACGTACAGCAAACACATGGCAGAGTTGCCCTAGGGGGCATCAGCCTCCAGACTGAACTGATCCTCTGCAGCTAGATGTGCTTACCCCACTAATTAGAGCCCCACTGGTTATAGTAAGGTAAGCTAAATTTACCTAACAAAAACACATCCAGCTCCACTGAACACTGTGAGCCAGCACTAAATCTAACTAATCTTAGCACCTACTTAAGGGGGTGCTACACAGTTATATGGAAAGGCAAGAGCATTGAATGTAATGCCCCTCTATTATATCACAAGTGGGGAGGATACTTCTGACTGTTTTTCTCTAGACGGTATCATGTAGTGTATGTATTTGTATAATGTCAAGATATATTTCTATGTGCCCTTCTGATAGGTTATTTTTAACCACTTAAGCCCCGGAAGATTTTACCCCCTTCCTGACCAGGGGGTATTTTGCGATTCGGCACTGCGTGACTTTACCGGACAATTGCGCGGACCTGCGATGCTGTACCCAAACGAATTTGACGTCCTTTTTTTCCCACAAACAGAGCTTTCTTTTGGTGGTATTTGATCACCTGTGCGATTTTTTGATCATGCGCTATAAACAAAAAAAAGCGTCAATTTTGCAAAAATAACAATATTTTTCACATTTTTTTATATGAAATTCCCCCCAAAAAAATGTAAAAATCAAAATTTTTTAACATTTTCGGCCAATTTGTTTTATGCTACATATGTTTGGTAAAAAAAATCGCAAAAAGCGTATTTTGATTGGTTTGCGCAAAAGTTATCGCGTTTACTAACAAAAGGAAAGATTTTTGTCATTTTTTTTTTTTTTTTTTTTTTAACGCGCAATGTCGGCGATCTGCAATTTTTTTGCGGTACTGCGACATTGCGGCGGACAGATCGGACCCTTGACTGACATTTTTGACACTTTTGGGGTTACCAGTGACATTTCTACAGTAATCAGTGCTATAAATATGCACTGTTACTGTAAAATTACACTGGCAGTGAAGGGGTTAACTTTTTTTTGAGAGGGAGGGGCTATGTGTGTCCCTAGGGGCGTGATTCTAACTGTGATTGGCTGTGGCTTCAGATGTATGAACAGTGATCAACGGTTCTACATAGTAGAACCGTATGATCATCATTCATACACCGGGGAGAATGACAGGCGGCTTGTTTACACTAGCCGCCTGACTTTCTCCCTCTCCCCCGACGATCGCGAGTGACCGGCGGACGATCGGGTCCGCCGGTCACACGCGCGGGGGGGTCCGTGACCACTTGGGAGCGGGAGCGCGCCTCCGGCGGCGCGCGCTCGCTCCCTAGACCCTCACAGGATAGCGACGTAGACCTATGTCACTCTGCCTGTGAGGGGCTGACCGCCGCAGTAAATAGTCGTGCGGCGGTCGGCAAGTGGTTAATGTTTATATGACAATCTTTTCTATATGTATAAATAAAAATATAACTATTTTTTTCAATCAGGTAATGGTCTCTTAAGATGTCACAAATTTGTACAACCAGACATTAAAAGTACTTGTAGTTCACATCAGATATCAATTCAGCATACCAGTACCGTCACGGGAATGCTTTAAACTCCCTTAAGAGCTGTATCTAGGGCCGTGCACAACCTGGACACTAGGGACACCATAACAAAGCAGGTAGACAAACATTAAACATTTGGAAAGCAAGGGGATAGAAATGTCAGCCATAGCATTACCAACTAAATTAAACATTTTCATTTTTGTGATATCATATTTTACAACAATAACCTATCCATTACTAAATCAGCTGGGGCTAAACCAGGAGAAGCCAACCAGCTACCCCATACCTTCCCAAATTTGGAAAAGCTGCCCCTATGCTGATATATCAGCTTTTCTAACCTCAATGTTGTGCCCATCTGTGCAAGCCACATTTGAGGCGAAGGGGGAGTACTGGAAGTCCAATGAAGTAAAATGAGACCTGCGAGCCTGAAACAATACTCTGGATGCGGCTTCTTTAACATACCTATCTGGTATTATTGCATCAAGCAAACCTAGTATACAGTGTTTAGGAGCCATGTCCATGGGTCATGCGGAGTTCACTGTAGTAACAACAGCATTCCAGTAACGATGAAGCTTTGGGCACTTCCATAGCAAGTGTATTAAGTCCCCTACATCCCTTTCACATCACATATGGGGTCAAGGCATACGCCCATGGAATGTAGCCTGTGGGGTATGGTGGACTCTCAACAGAATGTATAATTGTGACAGTCTCTGTGAGACATTAAGAGAGCAACTCCGCACTTCCTCCAGGGCCTCCTCTCATTGATCTCCCGGGATATCGCCTATGTCCCTCTCCCACCTGTCACATACAGAGTTAGGGAATTTCTCCAGATATACCCCCTGGACCATAGTATGGCAGTTGGAGATAAAGCCCTTGGTAAAATGGGACTGCTGCATAATTCCAAAGATCAGGGTCAGTGACATCTCAGAGGCCCCCAGAGACCAATGAACATTCACTACGTATTTCCCTTGTCAACCAACAATAAAAGAACATGTTAGAGGGAATGCCAAATCTAGACTGCAATTGTGCAAAGATGATTAAATGACCATTAGCCATGATATGTTTGATATGTGTCTCCCCATACCCTCCCCACCTAGCCACATGCTGTAACTTGACCAATTCAGGGTAGGTTTGGTTATCCCAAATAGGACTGTAGCCTATGTAGCACGTAACCTTTTGTGGTCAATAAAGGATTCATATATGTGGATGATACCTGGTTGCTGGCTTCATCTTGTTGCATAACTAAGGCAAGGCAGCCTGGATGGGCATGATATGCGTAGGCTGTGGGCGTGGATGACAATGTCCTAGAACTCAGATGACGATGTTGGCAAGTATGTGCTCTGTTGATTTAAGATATGGGCTTGAACCTCACACAGCCCTCACCTCTAAGATGAACTGATGGCTGTGAAGATTCGTACATATAGTATGTTAGAAAATGTCAAAGCATTCAAATAATTATCTTTTTCAGATTAGTTTGCATGCATTTATTTTGCATGTTCTCCATATTTCCTATGATGATTTGTTATGTATGTGTTAAATCGGTGGGCACAGTTTGGTTCCCAGCATGCAGTTTCATTTCCTACATATGTCAGATAAATCCCAAGCACATTTACATGTGGATGTGTTCTCTGATGCATTTACAATGCATTACTTAGCATTTGGGTTAACAGAATTACATTCTCGTACTGTAGAACAGTAGGTCCAGGCTCATTTCAGTAATCACACCACAATGCAAAGCCCTTTTTATTTTATTTTTTGTGTATATAAATGCAAACATAAGAAAATATTTTTAGCAGTTTTTCAAAAAATAAAATACTGAAATGTCCTCTTGTTAAAGTAAAACTGTGGGGGAAATAAAATATGACTATATACAGTAATGCAATTTTTTAGTCCTCCCTGTAAGATAGTTTTTAAAACCTGTTCATCCTGCCAGTAGATCTGTTTTCTTTCCACTTCTTTTAACAGAGTGACAGCTCAATTTGTTCTATAGTAAAATTGCACAGCAGTGTTGTCGCCCCATATGGACATGTAGTTGTAAATGGACTTTAAGTAAGCGACAGACATTTAAAGTGTAACTAAAGCCAATTTTTTTTTTAGAATAGTATGAGAGTTATAACCCCTGTCAGTTTTTCTCTGTGACCCATTGGGAAGGATTTCCCCTCATTTCCTCTCCCATAGCCAAAACACGAAGTGAGAGGAAATCCCTCCAAAGTAAGGGAATCCTAGACTGGCACTAGAACTAGTGTTACCATTGGAAGATGTTCCATATGCATATTGTCCTTAAATTGTCCTTCGGGGAGTCTCGTAACCAAAGGAGGTAGGGTGTCAGTGGAACTTGTTAAGGTCTCTGGCTGCTGCCTCCTCTTAAGCAATCGCAGAACACTCCACGGGGTAATTTAGAATGACTGTAGAGGCACACCTAGTATCAGAGGCTTAGCTAGAACCTTTAGGGCCCCCATGGCCAGAGCTCCTGTCTCTGGGCCCGGGGCCCTTCCCACTGATCCTGGGGCCCTTTACTTCCATTGCAGGCCCCTTTATTACGGTTCCTCAGCAGGACCCTTTTACAAATTCTTCAGCAGGCCCCAAGACAGCGCCAGGGTGGTGGAACACCAGGGCCCAGTCTTAAGTACGACCTTTGCAATCTGGTAGTTCCGCCACTGCTGTCAGTAGTTATTTGTTTTTGTTTATTTATTATTTTATTATTTTTTACCATTTTATTTTACTTTTTTTCTTCAATTTTTTTTTGTCTTTTACAATTTTTTTAGGAGCCTCGTTTGGGTCTTTGGTGAAATATCCAGGGTCTATACAGACCTCTGATGTTTTGCCTTTAAAGAGGTTGTAAACCGATATTTTTTTTTTTTTCTTTTCTTTACATCCTGAAAGATAAAGACATAATGAGCTAGTATGCATCGCATACTAGCTCATTATCAAATACTTACCTTAGAACGAGCCCTCGCCGCGCCGCTCTCTTACCTCTATGACGGGCGACATGTACAGTCGCCCGTCTTCCGGGATCGCGGCATCCGGCCATCTGATTGGCCGGAGCCGCGGTGACGTCACTCCCGCGCACGCGCGCGGGAGCCGACGGTCACGGCACAGGGCTCCGAAGGAACGGCACGATCTGCCGTTCCTTCAGAGCGCATGCGCCAGTGACGTCACTGGCTGCATCAAATGTAAATATCTCCTAAACGGTACATGTTTAGGAGATATTTACAGTACCTATAGGTAAGCCTTAACATAGGCTTACCTATAGGTACAACTTCCTGAGGAGGGTTTACTTCCTCTTTAAGACACAGAAAGTAGGTATAGACCGATATGGTTTTTTCAGGGCCAATACGGATACTAATATTTTGGTCACAAGGTATCAGTATCAGAATTTTTGTTTAATGCTTAATGGCTGGCTTTCTGGCACCCTGTGATGGGTGGCTGGCTGGCACCCTGTGGTGGGTGGCTGGCTGGCTCCCTGTGGTGGGTGGCTGGCTTGCTGGCACACTGTATTGAATGGCTGGCTGGCACCCTGTGGTGTGGTGGGTGGCTGGCTGGCACCATAAGGTGGATACCTGGTTGTCTGACACATTGTGGTGGGTGGCTGGCAGTCTGGCACCCTGTGGTGGGTATTAAAAAAGAATAGCGTGCAAATGCAAAAGAAATTACTACCAAATCTGAAGACAATCCATAAATAAAAATGGGGATTTGGTCCCCATCCCCCCACACACACCTGTACTCAATCAGTGTCCACCATCAAGTGGATATAGGAGGAGTCCCCTGTAGTGCATTTGCACATCTTTCCCAGCAAGGAGTATTATCTCCAAGGGTTAGAAAGGCTGGATTCATCTCTTTTTCATTGATAGTGTAGGACCCACTGATAATGGGGTACTTTGACGCAGTAGTGGGCTTGAGCATGATATGGCCATATGGTGGGACCAAATCCCCATTTTTATTTATGGATTGTCTTCAGATTTGGTAGTAATTTCTTTTGCATTTGCGCGCTATTCTTTTTTAATATACATGTCTTTTGGTTCATAGCTGCAGCAGCTTTAGAAATACATGGGTATGCTCCCCCAAATTTTTTGCCTGTTTACCCTGTGGTGGGTGGCTGGCTGGCACCCTGTGGTGGGTGGGAGGCTGGCTGGTACAGGGCATGTGGGCGGCTGGCTAGTACAGTGCCTGTGGCTGGCTGGTACAGGGCCTGTGGGTGGCTGGCTGTCTGGCACCCTGTCTGTGGGTGGCTGGCTGTCTGGCAATCTGTGGTGGGTGGGTGGGTGGGTGGCTGGCTGGCACAGGGGCTGTGGGTGGCTGGCTGGTACTGGGCCTGTGCTGCTGTGGGTGGGTGTATGGCTGTGATACACTCCCGCGAGACTAGTCCAGACTCCAGACGAGGCTGTCCAAGGTGAGGGAGGCAGCCTAAGAAGGCAGAATGACGTCACTAAAATATTGGCAATATCAGCCAGTTCCAGGGCCAATACCGATATATCAGGGAAAGTGCATATCGGCCACCGATATATCGCCTATCCCTAACAGAAGCAGATTGAGGACACAGGCCTCAATCTCCATCTCTGCAGCCTCAGCTGCACAGAATGAATGGACAGAAATAGCTTTGTACGGAGCTGCCTGTTCATTCACAAATCAAAGCAAAGTAAACACAAAATACTGATCACTCAATTCATCTATTCAGAAGAGGAAGGGGTCAGTAAATGACATATTTACCTGCTCCTTCCCGCTCTCCATGCTAACACATCCCCTGCAGGGGGGGAGAGGAGAGGACCACTGTAGCGCGCAGGGGCCTGGGGGCAGCAGGAGACAAGTAACCTGGTTAGGAGGGGTGGAGGGAGCGGCATATAGAGGAACCAATGCCCTCCATTTTCCTCCTACAGCCTCTGAATGCCTGTGCAACGGAGAGGAGGAAAAGCATCCACTATAGTTATCCCCTGCCCAGTATAAATGTTTGTTACACTTGTGGTTTTATTGCAGTTCTAAGTGGTAATTGAAGCCAAAGCATTGTTCATATAAAAACAAAAAGAAGAAAAAATGGATCCAGTTGAAAATATAAATGTATAGAAAAGACAATAAAATTTAGTGTAAAATATCAATTGGGGTTTATACTGTCACAAATCTATTGAAGCTTACATTAAATATATACACGTTGCAAATATAAAACTATGTAAATATAATTATAAATGTAAGAACATAATCACATTAGCATAATCACATCAAATAAACTAGAGTATAAAATTGGAACATAAATATATTTAAGAATTTAATAAATTCATAGATGTACATACAGTATAGTATATGTATATCATTTATAGTTCAGTAGCAAAAATCTATAGTTCAAGAGCATAAACAATAAAAACCATCTGGCCCACAGCAGATTATCAACCATCCAGAAAGATTCCATCCCAGTAGACAATGTGGATGGCTTCAGATGCAACATCTTGAGATAAATCTCATGAGATATTTATTATTTGCTTTACTATTTTCCTGTACAGTAGCCCTGATGAAGGGGGAGGCATTTCCCCTGAAACGCATTGCCTTTACTTACTAGTTGTGAACTAAGGGCTCTAATAAATGTCTTAAAGCTGATCTTCACTGCATCTGAGCGCCACAAACCAAAAACACTATCTAATTAATTTTCAATATTCAAAGCAAACTCCCCCACCCATCCTGCCATCCATCAATGTCTCTATCCTTTATTTTGTTAAGACAATCACTTTGAAAAATAACCCGCTAGGATTTCTGGTCATGGCCATCTTGAGGAAGGGGAATTGATTCATGTAGAAACCCCCTCCTCCTCTCTTCCCCTCCTGAAGGCTCCTGGGATGTATGGCATTATTTGCCTAGGCAAGAAACCAGGAAGTAACTGAAGAAATATAATATACTTTTAAAACAATAAATTAATTATACAATTCTTTCTTATCTATTTATTAATGCTAGCAGCATTAGGATTAAAAATAAACAATGTCAATTTCGAGAGTGAAGTTCCTCTTTAAATACAACCGCAAGGGTAACAAACCAAAAAGCTTCATGCACACTAGCATTTTTTTAAGCTCCCAGAAGCTGTTATGAGCATTTTTTTTGAGCTTCAGCTTCTAAGAGCAGAAAAAAAAAATGTTTTTGTAAAGTTTTTTGGAGCATTTCTCCAGCATTTTTCCAGCAGAAAAATTCGGAATTTTCCTAATTGCTTTTAAATGCTACACAAAACAGTTTTTTGAGCTTTTTTTTTTTCTTCATGTACTGTAAAAACGCTAAAAAAAGCTAATGCTCCTAAATACTCCTAAAAGCTTTTAAAAGCTCCTAATAACTACTTAAGCACCAGTACAAGCTGGCACAAAAAATGCTATTATCAACATTTTTCATCCAGCGATTTTTTTTCTAGCGTTTTTTGAGCTTATAAAAAATCCAAGTGTGCATGGAGCCTAAAGCTCCATCCTGGGTGCGCCATTACATTCATTCCATACATGGACATAACCCTGTTTGGTCAATGATGTCATGGAGATCTCAGTGGAGTCCCAGTCCAGTTTTTGCTATCAGTTGAGTGCAGAGGGACACTAGAATTCTGATGAGATCAACTGGAATTTCTGTTTTATTAATGGGGGGAATACTGAGCTTCAAGGATATTTTTATGCAATATGGGAATATGTATTTAAATATAACGATAAATATTATGTGAAAAAATAAGTGAATAAATAAATTAATAATAATTAAACTGTATCAAAATAAATCTTCTGTGCTTCTTTGTGCAATATTTAGACCTTCAGTATATGCTTAAATTAAATAAATTCCAACAAATATAAACACTCAATATATTCACAAAAAGTGGTCGGTGACTTCAGTGCAATAACAAATAATTAATATATAAATATAAAGTGCATGTATTGTTTAAAGTAGTGATACTGTGGAATAATATTAATCTTCAATAAATATAAAGTGCATATATTATGATGCTGTGTACTAATACCAATCTTATCAAAATACCAGTGCTTCTAACTACTCAAAGTGCTAAGTGTTAATAAATAAACAGTGCTGATTTTTTAAAGGGTAAATTCTAATCCATATGTTCTTCTAATTTAAGACAAGTTCATTTAACAATGTACTTCAGTGTCAGAAAAAGGGTGCCAATGTCCCAATCTTAAATCCAATATCGTTTAATACACCTCTTCCACCTCTATAATGTGTGAGTGCTGGTGATCTTCAGTGTAAACCACTTCTAGGTGTGCAAACCGCTCACCTTACTGCTGTAAATAATACGCCTGTGGTGGCTCCACTCCTATCTCCTTTTGGTTATCCTTCCATCTCTTTGCGGGACTGTGGGTACACTTTCCAAACCACTGGGGTACTGCGGGGTATTAACGGGCTCTCTTGTATCACACTCTCCTTATATCTGCCTCGCAATTTTACTGTGTTCTCAGAAAAAATGTAGGGCATCATAGTGTAGTAATATCAGGCTTTATTTATAAAAAAATTGTGGTAACTTACAGTTAAAACTGCCCCAATCTGCTCGTTCTGTTTGCCGCGGGACTCGTTTGTATGTCCGGTGTATGCTTCCGTGTGCACCTTACGCGTTACGTCACGATACCACGTGACTTCTTCAGGGTATTTTTCTGTACTTTCTTTGTCTAAATTAAAAAAAATCTAACAGGGTGTATGCCTATGTCTAATTAGGGCCATATACTGCCCAGATCAGGGTATTTCTACGGCAGGTATGGGGGACTTTCTGATCAGCCACAGACAGGAAACCTGTACAAATCAGTTACAGGCTAAACCTGTCTGTTTGATGTTTGCTTGTACATGGAGTAATTACCTGTGGTTGTGGGGATGGATGTCTGCCCTTAGACAAAAATAGCTTATGTCATGACAGGCGTCCTACAGAAATATGCTGATCTGGGCAGTTTATAGCCCAATTCAGTTGTGTGCATGAGCAAGCTACAAAATTTAGCATTTTTTGGGTTTAGATATATTTCAAAGCAGACCACCACTCAGAAATTAAAGTACCACTCATCCTATTCCTTTCCTCACTTCTAACAAAATTCTAGAGTTTTTTTTTTTTTCAGGTAGCGGGTTTCTTAGGTAGCGGGTAACTTTTTGTGACGGTTACCAGCTCCCACTTCTTCAATACTCGCCTAGGCAAGAAAAATGTCAGCTTGACCCACCTGCAGCTTCCTGGAACACTTCACATGTACCAGGAGGGTGCAAGACCAGAGTCACAGCACTGCCATGCCTCATCCATACGCAGTGGGGAGCCATCTGTGAAAAATAAGGAAATAGTTTAGCTTTGTTTGGCCCCACTCTCAGCCATTTGCAAATCCGGCCTCTGCCCCCCTTTTGGACGTTCGAGACTCTCCTCTCCACATCCCTTTCTTCCCCTCCCTCTTCTCTCTGTCTCCTTTTCCTGCTTACGCAGACTTGGTTTCTCAGGACCCCTTGCTCTATAAACAAGGGCCCACACCATCCAATGTGGATTGCTGTCAGCCTTCCACAGCTGGTCGATGATTCCATTACAGCCTTTTCACCTTTACCTCCTCTCCACTGCTGCACTCCTGTTCGAGTTCCACATGACAGTTCTACTGTTTTCCGTTGTTCTCAATCTGTTGCCAATGTCAATGTTTCACTGTATTTTGGCCCTGTACTCTAGGATTTTGTAATACCACTTTTTTTTTTTTTTTTTATCCTGAGAACCGTGAGAAATAAAAATAATGAACAAAAAAAAATCAGGAAATCACAGCCAGTTCCTATATCCAAGGTGGTGGTGCCAGAGAGCCGAAGCCTGGTGAAGAATCAGTTGAGGAGAAGACAGCACTAGACTCCACAGGCCTGTAAGTATCTATTTAAAAGTCAGCAGCTACAGTATTTTGCAGCTGTTGACTTTTAAAATAAAATAAAAATTCCTTATTTAAATGAAAATGAATTTTAATTGAAAATAATTACTTTAATTAATTTAATTTTAATGTCATTAAATAAAATTCATGATTTTAATTTCTCTAATGGTCCTCTTTAATTTCTCCTTTCACATCGACACCAAGGCATTTAGCCCAAATGATAAAATTTCATAGAAATCTGCCAAATTATTCTTTTTTATTAAATCTTTATTCAAGAGAAAAATGACAATCCAAATGCCTGGTTACTTCAGACAAATAGAGTACAATATACATGAAACTCATGACTGTCATTCCTGCTGGTTTATACAATTCGAAAGGTAAAATAACCTCACAAGTGAAATCTCTAATTTTGTTTTTAAATGAATTCTTTGTTTAAGTAAAAATGGAAATCCAAATGATTGATTAAAGCAATATACATCATATAAAAAGTGTGCAATGTTCACAAAACTCCCAACTGTCAATTCTCTTGGTTTATACATTTTGAAAGGCAAAATAACCTCACAAGTGGAATCTCCAATTTTTTTTTTTTTTAATAAATTCTTTATTTAAGAGAAAATGACAAGCCAAAAGATTGGGTTAAGCTATATTCCAAAAGATCGGTTAAAGCAAAATAACCTGACATGTGAAATCTCCCAGGTTTTTTTTTTTTTTTAATAAATTTTTTTTTTTTAAATGAAAATTACAATCCAAATGGTTGGTCAAAGCTATATACATCAGACAAATAGTGTACAATGTTCATGAAACTCAGGACTGTCATTCCCCTTGGCGTATACATTTTGAAAGGCAAAATAACCTCAAGTGAAATCTCCCTTTTATTTTTAATAAATTATTTATTGAAGAGAAAATGACAATCCAAAAGATTGGTTAAAGCAATATTCCAAAAGATTGGTTAAAGCTATATTCCAAAAGATTGGTTAAAGCTATATTCCAAAAGATTGGTTAAAGCAAAAAAAACTCACACGTGAAATCTCCCAGTTTTTTTTTTTTTTTTTTTTTAGTAAATAATTTTATTAAGTGAAAATTACAATCCAAATGATTGGTCAAAGGAAAATATATCAGACAAATAGTGTACAATGTTCAAAAAACTCATGTTTGTCATTCCTCTTGGTGCATACATTTTGAAAGGCAAAATAACCTCAAGTGAAATCTCCATTTTTTTTTTTTTTTTTTTAATAAATTCTTAATTGAAAATGACAATCCAAAAGATTGGTTAAATAAATATTACAAAAGATTGGTTAAAAGCAAAACTCTTGAGTTCCCTCACCTCTACTCTTTAGCTACACACTTGTTTCAGGTCATCAGAAAATATAAGCTCCTTGTATATTCCCTTCCAGAGCAGGTTTTTTTTTTTTTTTTTTTAAATAAAATCTTTTCCGCACATGAGAATGACTTGCAGCGTCCCGGCATGATAGCAATAGTGGCATACGAATCTCTTCATTCTCTCAATTACTGGGGATTGCTTCAAATCCCTGAGACATTCCTTTCCCGCGTGTTCCCCCTGATGTTAGACTTGTGTCAAGCTGCATTTTAAAAAATGACAATGAAATCGTTTCCGATCCATCCAAAATACTGGGGAGATTTAAGAAATGACAATGAAATCATTTCCGATCCATCCAAAATACTGGGGAGTGGAAAAAAAAAAAAAAAAAGTGAATTTCATCTTTTATTCGCAAGCTGACAGAAGCAGTAATTAAGCAATGATGAGTAAGTGTCAGTTCCCTGCTCTGGAGTTACGGTGAGGAAATTACCATATTAAAGCCATAATATTATCTTGCACGGCATTAATAGACAGGATAGGGTGATAGATGGAAATACTGGGCGACCGTTAAATTACCTACTGCACCATAGCTTCGCTATCTAGGACTAGCCTATGGTTCTAATTAAAAAAAACGTAGATTCTGAGCCAGCGGTCCTGATGAATTCAATACATTATTTACAGTTCTTGGGATACATTGGGCTGTACAATTTACAATACACAGTTACTGTACATCTTCTGAAGACAATTACAAACTGTATTCCATAGACAACCCAGTTATGTTAAATAGTCCCATTAGCACAGAATTCACAGCTCAGCTCTTCTTAAAAGTTTTAAACTTAACATTTGAAAAGAGATGAAGATTTTATGTTTCCCTACCTGTTGTAAAATATTGAGATAGTTGATGTTTTTGTAGCTTACGGTCTATAGTTCTACGTTACAATATCTTAGCTCTTAGGTAAAAGGAGGCAGCAAAACTGACAGTCGTTCACCTAACCTCCTAAAAATTTTACATATTCAACCTGCTATATATATATATATATATATATATATATATATATATATATATATATATTTATATATATATATATATATTTATATTTATATATATATATATATATATATATATAAAAATCCTGCGCTAAGAATTAAAATAAAATTGAATGTGATATATGTGATAGTGAGAGCAGCTAAGACACATGATCTTATAGAGATCAAAACCAATATATGCAACAAATAGTGTAGCGCTAACATCAACAAAGTTGACTATAAAATTATATAGTACATACAAAGAATGTTATATGCAAAAAGTGACATGTGCATAATAAAAAAGTGCATCTGTGTATAAAAGTCCATTGGAGAAATAAATACAAATCAATAAACACAAGTCCCAGAGTGGACGATGATAGGTGGAAGGCTCATATCCCAAGGAGATGGTGGAGCAGGAATACACCCATGAGGAATATATAAATTGGCTGCTTACCAGAAGCATGGGCCCCCAACTTAATGGATAGGCCACACACGCTTAGATGTGAATCTGTAGTATAATCAATCCTTCAGTTATCAGGAGAGGGGATGTGTATCTGGCACAAACTCTCGCAATTAACTCCCAGGTAAGTAAGAATCGTATGTGTAGGAGGAAAGTAAAATACACATAGCGTAATCCAGTAAAGTAAAAGAAAGGAATTTATTTGAAATTGCACTTACAATATCCAAATGTAAACTAGCAGAGTATAAAAACCGCAACATCCCACGTGTAGAAAGCTGAGCCGGTGTCTAAGGGGGCGTGGTAACGCTGGGTCAGGTACCGCCCGACCGGTTTCGTCATAAGTGACGTCTTCTGGGACGTGGTTGCCAGACGCAGCCATCACATCATTAAATCCCCCAGAGGCGTTGACACATCGGCCGCTCAAACCAATCACTGCTTCTGGTAAGTAGCCAATTTATATATTCCTCACGGTTGTATTCCTGCTCCACCATCTCCTTGGGATGTCAGCCTTCCACCTATCATCGTCCCCTCTGGGACTTGTGTTTATTGATTTGTATTTATCTCTCCAATGGACTTTCATACACAGATGCACTTTTTTTATTATGCCCATGTCACTTTTTGCATATAATATTCTTTGTATGTACTATATAATTTTATAGTCAACTTTGTTGATGTTAGCGCTACACTATTTGTTGCATATAAATATAAAATGTACTAAAAGAAAAAAAAGTTTACTAATTTGCTCTTAGGCTATAAATATTCAACAGGAAAAGCAGCCCACATAATATCTTGATATGCTATATAATGTATATCTTTCAAGTGCTGCACTATTCCTTTAAAATATCCTTAAAGAGTAACTCCACTTTTGTTGAGAAAATAAAACATTCCCCTCTTGGTGATCTCTGTACATTGCAAGGATTTTAACAAACTTTCTTACAGATTCCTACCTTTTGAAAAAAATAGATGAGTGCTGGTTCACAATCATTGCCACATCCCTAAAACATAATTAGAAAACTGTAAACTTGGTTAGGGGCAGGTCCAATACATGATCAAGCCGAAGGGCTGGAGGGATATCCAGGCCATACCCTACCAAAAGCATGGGACTTTATGGGCATTGATTGATGATAGGTTGTGATGAGAAATCTTAAGCAAAGGACCGTTATATATAAAAAATTGGATTTTTATTCAAAATACAGATACAATTTTAAAAACATTGAAGAACAGACATAAACATTTACAAACAAGGTTGATGAATCATGAATAACAGTATGGATCACATAGGTCTTACATGTTTCGCCGAGGTATAAATCCTCATAGAGTGGCTTCTTCAGGGACCAAAAAGGTGTAACCTCTTTACTGATTCATTTCATTTTAAGTGTGAAATGACATCTGTTGAGAATGTTTTATATATAACGATCCTTTGCTTAAGATTTCTCATCACAACCTATCATCAATCAATGCCTATAAAGTCCCATGCTTTTGGTAGGGTATGGCCCGGATATCTCTCCAGCCCTTTGGCTTGATCGTGCATCTGACCTGCCCCTAACCAAGTTTACTGTTTTCAGATTCCTACCTTTGTTATTCCTGAAGAAATCCCTGTGTTTTTCTCTGTGTCCGTGTGGACCTGCTGCACCTGCAGGGCTCCAATAAATGGAGGAAAATTGCAGGGTCTGCATCCCTTTAGATGTGATTTTCTACTGAGAGTATCTCACCAAAAATTACATTTGTGTTGCAGGGGATGCCTGATATCTGATTGGTATCTTTTTTTTTTTTTTTTAACAAACATGTTTTATTGACAATTTTCAGAAAATTAAACAGTACAGAAAGAAGAAAATTAGGTGCAGTTTATTGACAAATATTGCAATATTAGACCAAGTTTTCATAATGTGCAGAGGAATCCATAGCCCAGCGGTGAATTTGAGTGCGCCACCCATGACCCGGACATCCCACTGGGTACAAACTGTGTCCGGCGGATAACGCGGCTCATCTCCACCACCGACCATGGCCCCTGCTCTGTGAGGAAATACCTAGAAACTATCAACTCCAGAAACTTGTAAACTCGATCAAACTGTAATCCTGACAAATTGATTGAGAGATGAAATCAGTTCAGTTTCTTGCTCCGTGGATCCTTTATCCAGGGATCCCAATTTGTCAAGAATTTTTTGGTGGTTAATTTGGCTTTGGAGAAGAGATATTCCATTGCAAAGTGACCGTCTAAAATTGTAATCAGTTCTTCGAGAGTCGGGGGTTGCAGAGATTTCCATTCTCTAGCTATTGCCAATCGTGCAGCAATGAAAATGTGTGTGGCTGGTATCTTAGTGTGGACTTCTGGGAAAATCAGTGAGCCAATCACACAAGCAGGATATGTTTTTGGGTGGGGGGGCGTTCTGTACACATTCTGTATTTATTGCATTTTTCTGAAAACATTGTAGAACTGCAGATTGAAAAGGAAGTGTCCATTCACACTACCACGACTTGTCAGGTGACTTGTCAGCCTGAAAAGTCGCGGTCCGTCGCGGTCCATTGTGTGCTACAGGAACCGTTCTAATAGGAGCGACACAAGTCGCTCCGACTTAGAAAAAGGTTCCTGTACTACTTCGGGGCAACCTGGAGCGACTTGCATAGACATTCATTATATGAAGTCCGTGCAAGTCGCGCCGAAGTCGTGCCGCGGTCATGTTTATTTACTTTCAATTACAATATGACTTAAGTTATAATTGTATATGCTATATTATTTTTTTTTTTTCATTTTTTTTTTACCCCACGAAAGTGAAGTAGCCCTTTAAACATCAAAATCCTTTAAAATCATCAAAAACAACCACAATTACATAACACGTGCATATGCTAAAACAATACACTCTCCCTTTAAATGAATGCATAATAAAGCAATCAATTTATACCATATAAACATGTGCAATAAATATCCAAATCATGTATCCTATATAAAAATATGCTAATAAAATTGTGCAAAAACAATTATATACCATATACAATATACCATATCAACAAGTGCGTAGCAAGAAATATCATAATCGTATATTCAATATAAAAATGCAAAAGAAATTGTGAAAAAACAATTATATGCCTAAAAAAAAAATATACTGTATAAACAAGTGCATAGCTATAAATATCTAAATTATGCATCCTATATAAAAATGCTAATAAAATTATGCAAAAATAACCAAATAATATAGTTCATCCAAACGTCCCAAAGGAAAAAGTGCAGGTGGGATCCAAAGGAATCCTCAAAAGAATCTCCCCATGATTTTCACATCACCTCTGTGTTCAGAATAAACTATTACTTGAAGATATTGAAAAGCCCAATCCCCAGCATGAGTGGTTATCCTAAAATCTCACAGGCATGGCACGATATCCTCTGGTTTAGCATTATAACAGCCCGCTAATATACCCTGTTTTACCAATGGGACTTCCAGTTATTGATTCTGAGGCTCTTTAAGTGGATTTTTGCCTTTTGCAGGGTTATTGGGGGGCGGGGGGGGGGGGGGTAGAATAGTGTAGAATGGAGTAAAGGTTCCCTTTTAAGAGCTTGTTCACACCAGCAGCATGCATTGCCTCGCAGTTGCCGGTGTGCAATGTAAAGGCAGCGCATTGCACAGTTTTTTCTTTTTTTGATGGAACTTTATAGAAATGTCACAAATTACATGACATACTTTTTCCCAGCACACCCCAGGAAACTGCCATGATAGGGAACAAGCCTTTTTGACTCATCTATGTGTTGAGACTTCCCAGCGCATCTGGTGTGAATGTGCCCTAAAGTAAAAGGAAGAACTGCACAATAACCCATCTAGTGAATGTTGCTTCTGTGTGAATTGATACATTGTTTTATTTTCATCACTGGGAAAGGGAAGACTGGGGAAATGCTTCTTCCTTCCTGCACCAGACTGATGTCTTCATTCCAGCCTAGACCAAGTCACTGAGTGTGACCTATGTTTTTTTTTAATGTGCCGCTCAGGCTCAATTGCAATGGGGAGTAGTGTGGGGGGGATGTTGCATCCACGGCAGGAGTGCCAGCAAGGGACGGAGCTTGTCCCAGCTCCTGTAGTCACCGGAAGGAAGAGAGGAAAGATCCCTGGTGCCACTCATCCCTGGAGAGAGATAACCCTGGGCTCCCACCAGGCCATGCCCCCAATGTGCTTCGTCATGGGATCCCCATGACTATGCTCTGGGGGTGAAGCGAAATTTGTTAGGTGTGGCCTGGTGGCGGAAGCCTAGTTGAGGTTGTCTCTCTCTCTCTCTCTCTCATACCACCATAGGACTCCATGGATGTGTGGCACCAGGGATCTTTCCTCTCCTCCTTCCGGTGACTACAGGAGCTGGGACAAACTCAGTGCCTTGCTGGCACTCCTGCAGTGGATGCAACATCCCTGACCTCTAGAAGGAGTGGTGAGCTCTGAGCGTGTAGCCTCTGCCTTTTCCAGTGTGTGTACAAGTGATCCGGATGTCTGCCCCTCATATCAGTGACGTCATATCCGCTTCTGCGTTCCACGCTGGTTAGCGTGAACGTACTCGGCAGGACACCCAGAAGTTGCCTCCTTTGGCGTTTTTTGGGGATTGCAAAGCCCACAGGACCACCATGGACATCAGAGCACACCTATCATGATGGGCTTATTTTACTCTTCACTCTTGTGAGTTTTTTAATCCCGTGCATTAAATGTTACTACTCAATACTACACTTAGTGGCGCCTCCTTCCCCCCCCCCTTCTTTGCAGTGTAAAGTTAATGACACCCCCAAATCGGTTCACTGAACACAGTGTGAACTGTAAAATTGAATGGAATCAGATCGCATGGGTCTGAACACCCATGTGATCCGATTCCAGTGCGGACCAAAAAAAGGGTTCTGCACCATTATGGTGCAAATGTGATGTGATTTCAGCCATACAAACTTTATGGCTGAATTTGCATCGCACAGACATCGCATTTGATGTGGACAGCAGTGCGGTGATAACCACATGCGATGTCTGGAATTGCATAAGCGTGAACCCAGCATTTGGCACTTTTACACGGGCTTTCCAATCAGGTCTACCTGTCATTTTTTTTAGGCGGACCTGTTCGGACACTCCATGCACCCCTATGGAGCGGTGTATGTCAGCGGTGACATGTCCACTGACACTAACTGCTATCCGATCCTGACCGTGAAATACAGACGGATGATGACCCCATTTTACATCCGTCTTGCGGATTGGATGGAATCGGATGAAAACAGACAAGCGGTCCATTTTCATCTGATCTCCCATAGAGGAAAGCGGAGATCTGACAGGGCTTTCTCTGCACAGAGACCGGAGACGGAGCTGTCATCCACCTGCTTAGCGGGGATCGGGGGATGAAGCGGAGTCCGCGGGGTGGAACGCCCGTGTGAAAGCCCCCTTAAAGTTCTTAATTGAGACAAGCACACACTATAGAGGGATATGCTTTGTTCATATTTCATGTCTGAGGTTTACAATCGCTTTATCAGGTTGCCTACCCCTGCCATCCCTACCTGGTTGCCTACCCCTGCCATCCCTAACCTGGTTGCCTATCCCTGCCATTCCTAACCTGGTTGCCTACCCCTGCCATCCCTAACCAGGTTGCCTCCCCCTGCCATCCCTAACCAGGTTGCCTCCCCCTGCCATCCCTAACCAGGTTGCCTACCCCTGCCATCCCTAACCAGGTTGCCCCACAGCCCCTGCCATCCCTAACCAGGTTGACCTACAGCCCCAACCTTCCTTAACCAGGTTGACCCACAGCCCCAACCTTTCTTAACCAGGTTGACGCCCTTTTGTGGGGAAAAAAAATAGCAAATAAAGAAAAAACAATATAGAGTATACAATTGCAACACAAATCAAATTGTAATGTAATGTTATTAAAAATGACCTTTCCTTTTCACTCTGCAGCTGTTGTAATTTTTTGAAAATGCAATGCAATATGGCTACCTGGAGCTGTTCTGTACACAGAATGTATACTGACCACACCCCAGAAACATAATTTCCTGCTTGTGTGATTGGTTTACTGATTTTCCCAGAAGTCTGCCTAAGATATAAGTCAGATTTCTGGCATCCCCTGCAACAAATATGTCGTTTTTGGTGAGATACCCCCACTAGGAGCACGTCTAAAGGGATGCAGACCCAGCAGCTTTCCTCATTAGTACCCTGCAGCTGCCACAGCTGATAGATAATTATGAAATCACTCCCATTAGACCCACTCAGCACAGAGGAACAAACAATGATTTCTTCAGAATAACAAAAGGTAGGAATCTGCAACACAGTTTGTTATAATCCTTGTAATGTACAGAGATCACCCAGAGGGGAATGTTTTTTTCTCAACAAAAGTGGAGTTATGCTTTAAGACTGCAATAATGTTTAATAATATTTGCTCCCTAAAAAGTTGCTAATACTGTAGATCCATTTTAGCTGCTGCTTGGTTCCTGACCGGTTATGCTCATCAGTTTATCCCCAGATTTCATAAGTCATCCCTATCTGTTTCTTTTCTGTAAACAATACAGATTTATTAAAACGAGTTACATAACACTCTGTACTAAACCCCAACGCCACCAGCGGTGTAAGAAATAATATTGCAGAGCACTGCTTGTTGTTTTGTGACACCGTCGTAGTTGATAGCGTAATATCCTCGTTTTTTCTATGCTCCAGAGTAAAATCACGACAACTTGTTTGGTAACAAATGAGGTCATAAATAAAGTGAATTTGGAAATATGGGACCATTACAGGACATAATGTCTCTTTACGGAACATGCAGGCAGACAAACCGACTTGGTCAACAGTATGTATGAGGGGCCCTGCCGAATAAGTTATTATTACAGGGTACAGAAAACAAATTTACCTCCTGCCGCGTGTTCATCGCTGCCATCCCCGCGAGGGTGTTTGGGAAGCAGAATTGTGCTATGTTTAGCAGAGGAGGACATGTGTGGCACACAGTGTCTGGTCAGGCAATGGAGCAGACGGGAGCCCCGGAATAGTGGGGGTGCTGGTTTGCCGGGTTATGAAATCAGCACAGCAAATATGGAATCACTGAACAGCTCATGATTCACACAGCAGAGCTTTATCGACCTTAAAATGAAGACGTACCAGCTTTACCCATTTTTTTCTAGATGCTTTAACCACTTCTGGACCGGAAGGATTTACCCCTTAATGACCAGGCCATTTTTTGTGATTCGGCACAGCTTTACTTTAACAGCTTTACTTTAACGATCGTGCAATGCTGTACCCAAATAAAATGTATGTTTTTTATTTGGGTATGTATAATGGTAAAAAAACATTATTTTTTACTTTCTGTTATATAACATTCCCAATCAAAAACCATTTAAGCATCAAATTTTTTTCATCATTTTAGGCCAATTAGTATTCTGCTACATATATTTGGTAAAAAAAAAAATCCCAATAAGTGTATATTGATTGGTTTGTGCAAAAGATATCACGTCTACAAACTAAAGGAAAGATTTGTGTCATTTTTTTTTTTTACTAGTAATGGCGGCGATCAGCGGTTTTTAGCGGGACTGCGACATTGCGGCAGACAGATCGGACACCTAACTGGCATTTTTTTACTCTTTTGGGGGGACCAGTGACATTACTACAGTAATCAGTGCTAAATATATGCACTGTTACTGTACTAATGAAACAGGGGTTAACACCAGGGGCAATCAAAGGGTTAAATTTGTCCCTAGGGGGTGCTTTTTAACTGTAGGGGGATAGGCTTTCTTCATGAACACAGAGACCTGTGTTCCTAAATAAGAGGAATACAGGATCCCTGTGTTTATAACTGACAGAACAGCGGTCTGCCATGTTTACAATGGCAGACCGCCATTCTGTCTCCAGGAGGAGCCATCGTAGGTGCCGAGCGGCAATCGCGTCCACCGGACCCACTGATTGACTCCCCTATGGCAAATGGGCGCTTCGGTCCCGCGAAGGGACGTACAGTTATGTCGTTTTGTGGGTAAAGAGCTGACCTGTCGCAAGTAAAACTGCGGCAGGCGGTCGTTAAGAGTTTAAAACAGAAACTGCTGATTAGAATTTACATTGGCCAAACATAAGTGGACGATTAAAGAAATAATTCTAGGCAACAAGTAATATAAACTGGCACAATATAGCATGGAGCACTCTATAGGGTATCCCCAAGACATGATGCCAGCTATGTGTACTAAGAAGATATTTACTCTGAGTAACTTTGGAACTATTAATTGCAAAGTACACTCACCGGCCACTTTATTAGGTACACCTGTTCAACTGCTTGGTAACACAGATTGCAGATCAGCCAATCACATGGCAGCAACTCAATTGGTCATCTAGACGTGGTGAAGATGACTTGAAGTTCAAACCAAGCATCAGAATGCAGAATAAAGGGGATTTAAGTGACTTTGAACATGGCATGGTTGTTGGTGCCAGACGGGTTGGTCTGAGTATTTCAAAAACTGCTGATCTACTGGGATTTTCACACACAACCATCTCTCGGGTTTACAGAGAATGGACCGAAAAAAAGAAAATATCCAGTCAGGAGCAGCTGTGTGGAGGAAAATGCCTGGTTAATGTCAGAGGTCAGAGGAGAATGGGCAGACTGGTTCGAGGTGATAGAAAGGCAACAGTAACTCAAATAACCACTCGTTACAACCAAGGTATGCAGAATACCATCCCTGAATGCACAACATATCAAATTTTGAAGCACAGCAGCAGAAGACCACACCAGGTGCCACTCCTGTCTGGTAAGAACAAGAAACTGAGGCTACATTTTGCACAGGCTTACCAAAATTGGACAATAGAAGATTGGTAAATAATTGCCTGGTCTGATGAGTCTCTATTTCAGCTGCTAAATTCAGATGGAAGGGTAAGAATTTGGCGTAAACAACATGAAATCATGGATCCATTCTGCCTTGTATCAATGGTTCAGGCTGGTGGTGTAATCATGTGGGGGATATTTTCTTGGCACACTTTGGGCCCCTTAGTACCAAATGAGCATCAATTAAATGCCACAGCCTACCTGAGTATTGTTGATGACCATATCCATGCCCTATGACTACAGTGTACCCATCTTCTGATGGGTACCTCCAGCAGGACCACTGGTTTCTTCACCATGACAATGAGGTCACTGTACTCCAATGGCCTCCACAGTCACCAGATCTCAATCCAATAGAGCACCTTTGGGATGTGGGGTATGGGCATCATGGATGTGCAGCCGACAAATCTGCAGCAACTGCGTAATGCTATCATGTCAGTATGGACCAAAATCTCTGAGGAATGTTTCCAACGTCTTGTTTAATCTATGCCACTAAGAGTTCTGAAGGCAAAAGGGGGTCCAACTCGGTACCAGCAAGGTGTACCTAATAAAGTGGCCGGTGAGTGTATTTGCCCTGTATGCTATTTAGATAAAAGTGATTTTACTTCCTTTGAGATGAAAATGACCTCAGATAATGTAAAAGGACAAACAGTATATAAGCATCCTTTGATGGGAAGCAGTGAAAAAGCTTACTTCTGTGACGCTTCATGTGCTGCGCTTGATGGTGGTGATGAGTCCCTCTACCCCTCTGTATAGATCCCACTCTGCACCTCTATTGGGTATTGACACCCCTGGTTTTCACTGATTTAAGAGCAAACTGACCCTTTAGCTCCTGAAGAAGCAGACTGTCAAAAATCTGGGAAACATGTTGTGCTAAATCATCTATAACAACCACTATAGGAGTGGTTACAATAGAGGGGTTTTCCCCCATGTTATTAACCGCTTGCCGACTGCGCACAGTATATTTACTGCGGCAGTCGGCCCCGGCCAGGCAGAGTGACGTAGGTCTACGTCGCTCGCCTGTCACTCCTTCCAGAGCCAATAGCGGGCGGGCGCGCGCCCGCCGAGGCGCGCGCCCGCCTCGGCTCGTTCACGGAGGAGTGCGGGAGTGTGACTGGCGGACCCGATGTCCGCCGGTCACACTACGATCGCCGCTACAGCGGGAGAAAGACAGAGCGGCTTGTGTAAACAAGCCACCTGTCAGTTCTCCCTGTGTAAAAGTGAAGATCAAACAGTTCTACTATGTAGAACTGTTGATCTTTGTTTTTACACTAGTAGCCATGTCCCTACACAGTTAGAATCACGCCCCTAGGACACACTTAACCCCTCCCTGTCCAATACTGTTAACCCCTTCCCTGCCAGTGTCATTTTTGCAGTAACAGTGCATATATATAGCACTGATTACTGCAGTAATGTCACTGGTACCCCCAAAAGTGTCAAAAATGTCAGTCAAGGGTCCGATCTGTCCGCCGCAATGTCGCAGTACCGCAAAAAAAATCGCAGATCGCCGCCATTACTCGTTAAAAAAAAAAACACCAAAAATGACAAAAATCTTTCCCTTTGTTAGTAAACGCGATAACTTTTGCGCAAACCAATCAAAATACGCTTTTTGCGATTTTTTTTACCAAACATAGGTAGCGTAAAACAAATTGGCCGAAAATTTTAAAAAATTTTGATTTTTACATTTTTTTTTGGGGGAATTTCATATAAAAAAAAGTGAAAAATATTGTTGTTTTTGCAAAAATTACGCTCTTTTTTTGTTTATAGCGCGTGATCAAAAAATCGCACAGGTGATCAAATACCACCAAAAGAAAGCTCTGTTTGTGGGAAAAAAAGGACGTGAAATTCGTTTAGGTACAGCGTCGCACGACCGCGCGATTGTCCGTTAAAGTCACGCAGTAAAAAATCGCAAAATAACCCCTGGTCTTTTAGCAGGAAAATCCTCCGGTGGTAAAGTGGTTAAAGGGTAATACATTTTGTTGAAATTTGTGTGATTTCATTTTGTTTATTCGTTTTCTAACGAATTCCAAATTTTAGGAACAATCTGAATTTGGATCGGTCGAAAAATGATCGAGCGATTCAAATTCTGTGTAAAGAATAGCTGGTTGTTAAGGAGCGGGCCAGGAAGCCTACCGCCTCATCCGTTACAACCGATGACTCATTAGCTGTGAGCGGGCTTCTCCTAATCACAGCTGAACTGTAAACAAAAGAATGCCGGCAATAAAAAAATTGGAGAAAAACAGCGTGGGGTCCCCCGAATCCATACCAGGTCCTTCGTGTCTGATATGGATTTTAAGGGGAACCCCATGCCAAAATTAAATAAAACATGTGGGGCACCCCCCCCCCAATCCATACCAGACCCTTATCCGAGCATGCAGCCTGGCAGGCCAGGAAAGAGGGGGGATGAGCGAACACCCCCCCTCCCCTCCTGAACCATGCCAGGCCACATGTTCTCAACATGGGGGGAGTGCTTTAGGGCAGAATTTTCTATTGACGGCATTCTTTTGTTTATAGTTCATTTGTCGGTGAGGAAGCCTGTTGACAGCTGATGAATTATCGGTTGGTAAGGAAGCGGCCGGCGTCCCAGCCCGCCCCTTAACAACCAGCTATTCTTTAAACAGAATTCGAATTGTTCAAATATTTTTGGACTGTTCTAAATTCAAATCTTTCCACAAATCTGGAATTCGTTAGAACATTATTAACTTTTTCCCATCCGCGCTACAGCCTATATACGGCTGCAGCGCGGACTTGAATTTTCGGGAGGCCGTTTTTAAACGGCCTCCCAGAAAGAGTCTCCCCGCGCGCTCCCGCGAGCGCGCATCGGGGAGAATCTGTGTCGGCCGTGTCCCTTGGACACGGCCGATCACAGATCGTGGTGAATGGCCAATCACAGCGCCATTCACCACGTGATCAAGCCGTCCAATGAGAGATGATCTCATATGTAAACATATGAGATCATCTCTCATCGCCGGCGCTCCTTCCTCACACGGAGCCTGCAGTGTGAGGAAGGAGGGGGAGCCTCACAGCGCCGGGGACACACAGGAATGTAATCAGGGCACTGATCACCAGTGCCCTGATTACTAAAGGTAAAAAGCATATATAAATTGCCCCCCATCAGTGCCCACAGTGCCCGCCATCAGTGCCCCCCATCAATGCCCACAATCAGTGCCCATAGTGCTGTCAGTCAGTGCCCATCAGTGCCTGCTCATCTAGGCACTGATGAGCACTGACTGGCAGCACTATGGGCACTGAGTGTGGGCACTGATGGTGCTGCCCATCAAAGCTCATCAGTGCCGCCCATCAGTGCTCATCAGTGCCACCCGTCAGTGTCCATCAGTGCCATCCGCCAGTGCCCATCAGTGCCGCCTATCAGTGCCGCCCGTCAGTGCCGCCTCTCAGTGCCCAGCAGTGCCACCTCTCAGTACCACCTCTCAGTGCCCAGCAGTGCCACCTCTCAGTGCCCAGCAGTGCTGCCTATCAGTGCCCAGCAGTGCCACCTATCAGTGCTCATCAGTGCCGCCTATCAGTGCTCATCAGTGCGGCATATTAGTACCTCCTCATCAGTGCCCATAAGTGCCACCTCATCAGTGCCCATAAGTGCCACCTCATCAGTGCCCATCAGTGCAGCCTATCAGTGCCCATCAGTGCCGCCTCATCAGCGCCCTTCAGTGAAGGAGAAAAATTTATTTTCAAAATTTACTCGCAGAAAATAAGAAAACCTTTTTTTTTTTTTTTAATTTTCTGTCTTTTTTCTTTTTTTTGTAAAAAAATAAAAAACCCAGAGATGATTAAATACCACCAAAAGAAAGCTCTATTTGTGTGAAAAAAAATGATAAAAATGTCATATGGGTACAGTGTAGCATGACCGCGCTATTGTCATTCGAAGTGTGAGAGCGCTGAAAGCTAAAAATTGGTCCGGATGGGAAGGGTGTTTAAGTGCACAGAAGGCAAGTAGTTAAACTAAACTAAATTTAACTAAAGGAAACTAAACAAATTCCGAAATGAATCAATGAAAGAAAATTAGTAACATAACAAATCTATCCAAAACGAAACAAATGTTTCCGTTCTGCACATACAGTATATATTGACTCACAATCCCAGTCTTCTCCCTCAGCATTTGGCTGGACCCCTGAAGCGGCTCTTTTTGTCGGTCTCCAACTAGTCATGTCACCACCCGTTTCACCATACAGCAAGACCAGCGGTGATCTACATTATACATAAAGACATAGGAGTGCCCAACCCACTGATACTCACCCTTCCATTGCTCCCCCTGCTATCCCTCTCATCACATACCAGCCGCTGAAGGAGACTGAGACCTTTTAATATTCAACAACTGTTACTTCATGCCCTGAAGAAGGAGGCAGAGTGTGGCTCTTGAAACGTGTTGAATATCAAATGTATTTCTGAATTTCAACTTTTCATTTTGATGCTTCAAGATTCTGTATCTTCTGATCCAACTTTGCATTTGCATTTAGAGGTTTCTTTGGGAGTTCCTCACTCCTCAGTGTATGGAAGCAGCCCACATATTACATAGATCAGGGTTTCTCAACCAGGGTTCTGTGGAACCCTAAGGTAACTCCAGAGGTTGCTAGGAGTTCCTTGGGCAACGAGTAATTTCTGCCTCTCAGATAAGTAACCACTGACACCATTGATCTTTTTGGCTTTCTGGAAGGAAGTAATTCTTCCCAATATCCACCAGTGTAAGTAGCATTCTATCCACTGACCATCACATTAATGTTTTATGCATTGTAAATAAAGGGATTTTTATCAGGGGTTCCCTGAAACCTGAAAATGATGTCCTTCCAGCTATCTGGAAGGACATAATTCTTTACAATGACCACCAGTATAAGTAGCATTTTATCCACTGACCATCCCTGAAACCTGAGTTATTTTAAGGGTTCCTCAGTGTTTTAAAGGTTGAGAAAGGCTGACCTAGAGCCTCCACTGGGATAACATCAGTATAGTTTTGAACAAACCAATCCCAGGTATATATTAATATCCACCTAAGGTTTCATCACCACCAAATCCACCACCACCAAACCACCAGCCCCACCATATCCATCACCACAAAACCACCACCAACAGCACCACCGAATCCACCAAACTACCTCAAGCATTACATGCATTGTGGTAGCAAGCCCAAAATATCCATGTGACTTCCTCCCATGATGCAGTGCATGCTATCACATGCCAGAGAGGGTGATGTCACTGCTCCCATTAGGCTCTGAGATCAGCTGACTTTGGACACCCCAAGGTGCCTGCTATTGCATTTGTTAGCTAGAGAACCCAACTTGATAAACTTGATTTCCATTGGTCTAATTTTTAATCTTATTGGTTACATAGCTATGTATCTCTGCTCTCGCTTCTCGGCCTTTTGGCTAAGATCAAGTGTAGTATCTGTTCTTATCAGTGATCCAGTGGGGGCGCTGTGCTGTCATCTGACCTGACCAAGGTTGGGTGGTGGCTATGCAAACCTGCTGGAGTGATGGGGACCTGGAAGGTTAGTATTGGCAGGAACTGAAACCGGAGTGCCTGGGCGTAATTGGGGGTCGGGAGTAAGTTCTCCCTGAGAAATCTGGAAGGGTCCATTACCTCCTGGTTTGAGCGTGCTACCTTATCTTGCCATGGGCTGGGAAGGCAGAGAGTCCGCAGTGTCTGTGCCCTCTGGGAGTGGTCACCCCAAAGGTGTTCTTAGTAACACTTGGGTGTGGGACCCCAATGTGTGAAACACTTTTTCTGCACTGCGCCTTTTAGGGCTGGGCCTTTTGGCTAAAATCTGGGGCAATTTTTGTTACCAGGCCTCAGGGCCCGGCCAGTGCACCATGCATGGCCACTTATTTATTTATTTATTTTCTCCAACTTTTGTCACCTTTCACTTATGTATGTGTTTTTTCTCACTAGGATGGAGGATGTGAGTCCTCGGGCTTGCCCTGAAGTCTAGGGGGAGGTTGTGTGGCCTTCTGGTTCCTTCCTTCTCTGTCCCTTGGGGGTCTCTCTTCGGGAGAGCCCCTCGACCTAGTATTCGGGTGCGGCTTCAGCTGCCCAGAAGAACGGGGTCTGTCAGGCCTTCTGGCTAAGCAGACCATTGGAAACCCTTTGTCCCTGTCAGGAGCCTTGTGCCCCGGGGGATCAGGGTAGGGGTCCTTCCCCTTTGGGGGGTGGACAAAGTACACCCCTAAGTACACTTTTTTTGTGTGTGTTCACATGCACCTTTTTTGTGTTCACTTACTGGGTTTTTTCGTTGTACTTTATGCACCACCGTGGACAGTGTTGGGGTAGTTACTCAAAAAATGTAACTAGTTACTAGTTACTAGTTACTTCTGTAAATTGTAATGAGATTACTTTACTAGTTACTGCATTTGAAAAGTAACTTCACTACTTATTACTTTACTTTCCTCTTTCTTAATTGACTGTGTAGAAGAAGATACATGGCACTCTTTCTGCATAGAGTTTATTGTATAAACACAGGCTTTGGGAAACATGAGAACAAAACCTGAAAAAACAGAATAAAACATAAAGTGCAACAAAAAGTCCTAAAGTTCATCCCTCTCTATTCTTCGAAATAACGATTGTATCGCACGGCTTGGGTGACGCAGGAAAGCACGTTCCTATAGCTTAGTAAAGTAGTGTAGTTACTTCCTATAGCCTAGTAAAGTAGTGTAGTTACTTCCTATAGCCTAGTAAAGTAGTGTAGTTACCAATATTAGTATTGTAACTAGTTACTTTACTTAGTTACCAAAAAAAGTAATGTAGTTACTGTAATTAGTTACTTTGTAACTAGTTACCCCCAACACTGACCGTGGATTTAAATAAAATGTATCTCTGCTCTGTGCACCTCTCTGATTATAGTTTCTCTTTTTTTTAATTTCAGGTTAAACTTCACTGATTCCGTGGTTTCCCCCCTGCGCAGTAAAAGCACTTCAGTGTCCAGCAAGGGCACCCTCATTATACAGTTTGTTAATGTATGGGCAGTCCAGAAGTGAAACCATGATCAGAGAGGCACACAGAAGAAGTTTTTCTATAGCTGACAAAGGTAATAGCAGGCACCTTGTGGCACTTCTCAGTTTAAAAGTTTTTAAATTACTGCCAGGTTTGCTGAAAGGAATTATTTAAAGACAAGAGCACCAGGCTTGCTCTGTATATTCCAGTCGACAATCAACATCTACGTGATAATTATCTCTGTCAAAAAATTAATACCTTGGCTGGATATTGCCATCTAACATTAAGCTTCATTAATATGTGTTTTCCATCCAGAAATTTTGGCTAAATGTGAAATATTAAAATGCTCTAATCAGCCATTGTCGTAGGATTATTTCATCTTAAAAATTATGCTTAATAAATTCGGCATTATCGGATCGCTAAAGTCATTTTAATGAGGGAGCCGAGTTGTGTCTAGTGAAGCAGGCGCTCCACACTTTTCATTTATATGAATATCTATTAAAGCCCCAGCAGGATAGCTAAGCGTGCTTTATGCAGAAACTACAAATGATTTAAAGCACTAGTAGAAAATGGCGCACCCAAAATAATACAAACCACTCTGATGTCATTCTGCGAGCTGCATAAAAGCTATTGTGGGGCTTATTTATAAAAACAGAACTCCGGTCAAACTGCTAAATGCCCAGGGGAAATACATATAAGGCAGAGTTTTTATTTGCTAAAAGATTTTTATCTTGGTCCTGCTACACAATACAGTCCTTTCTCTGCTGTAGTTCAGTCACACTTGCAAGTCTCCTCCCCTACCCTCTGACAGGACAGCGAAGGAGAAGCAGCAGACTGATGAGCACCTCTCTGTCACTCTGCACTTTCTTCCTATCAGCATGCTCCTTGACAGCACATGAACCGATTGGCTCATTTTGCTGCTTCTGCCTTTCCCAGTTTGAGCTTTGCTGTACCAGAGCTCAGAATGTTCAAAAATAAAAAAAAAGTCCAAAAAGGTAATGCTGATATTATCATATAGCAAAAAAAAAAAAATATATATATATATATATATATATATATATATATATACAGTGCCTTGCGAAAGTATTCGGCCCCCTTGAACTTTTCGACCTTTTGCCACATTTCAGGTTTCAAACATAAAGATATAAAACTGTAATTTTTTGTGAAGAATCAACAACAAGTGGGACACAATCATGAAGTGGAACGGAATTTTTTGGATATTTCAAACTTTTTTAACAAATAAAAAACTGAAAAATTGGGCGTGCAAAATTATTCAGCCCCCTTAAGTTAATACTTTGTTGCGCCACCTTTTGCTGCGATTACAGCTGTAAGTCGATTGCGGTATGTATCTATCAGTTTTGCACATCGAGAGACTGAAATTTTTGCCCATTCCTCCTTGCAAAACAGCTCGAGCTCAGTGAGGTTGGATGGAGAGCGTTTGTGAACCGCAGTTTTCAGTTTTTTCCACAGATTCTCGATTGAATTCAGGTCTGGACTTTGACTTGGCCATTCTAACACCTGGATATGTTTATCTGTGAACCATTCCATTGTAGATTTTGCTTTATGTTTTGGATCATTGTCTTGTTGGAAGACAAATCTCTGTCCCAGTCTCAGGTCTTTTGCAGACTCCATCAGGTTTTCTTCCAGAATGGTCCTGTATTTGGCTCCATCCATCTTCCCATCAATTTTAACCATCTTCCCTGTCCCTGCTGAAGAAAAGCAGGCCCAAACCATGATGCTGCCACCACAATGTTTGACAGTGGGGATGGTGTGTTCAGGGTGATGAGCTGTGTTGCTTTTACGCCAAACATAACGTTTTGCATTGTTGCCAAAAAGTTAGATTTTGGTTTCATCTGACCAGAGCACCTTCTTCCACATGTTTGGTGTGTCTCCCAGGTGGCTTGTGGCAAACTTTAAACAACACTTTTTATGGATATCTTTAAGAAATGGCTTTCTTCTTGCCACTCTTCCATAAAGGCCAGATTTGTGCAGTATACGACTGATTGTTGTCCTATGGACAGAGTCTCCCACCTCAGCTGTAGATCTCTGCAGTTCATCCAGAGTGATCATGGGCCTCTTGACTGCATCTCTGATCAGTCTTCTCCTTGTATGAGCTGAAAGTTTAGAGGGACGGCCAGGTCTTCGTAGATTTGCAGTGGTCTGATACTCCTAACATTTCAATATTATCACACAGTGCTCCTTGGGATGTTTAAAGCTTGGGAAATCTTTTGGTATCCAAATTCGGCTTTAAACTTCTGCACAACAGTATCTCGGACCTGCCTGGTGTGTTCCTTGTTCTTCATGATGCTCTCTGCGCTTTAAACGGACCTCTGAGACTATCACAGTGCAGGTGCATTTATATGGAGACTTGATTACACACAGGTGGATTCTATTTATCATCATTAGTCATTTAGGTCAACATTGGATCATTCAGAGATCCTCACTGAACTTCTGGAGAGAGTTTGCTGCACTGAAAGTAAAGGGGCTGAATCATTTTGCACGCCCAATTTTTCAGTTTTTTATTTGTTAAAAAAGTTTGAATATCCAATAAATTTCATTCCACTTCATGATTGTGTCCCACTTGTTGTTGATTCTTGACAAAAAAATACAGTTTTATATCTTTATGTTTGAAGCCTGAAATGTGGCAAAAGGTTGAAAAGTTCAAGGGAGCCGAATACTTTCGCAATCCACTGTATATATATATTTAATAACGTATATATATATATATATATATATATATATATATATATATATATTTATTTATTTATTTATTTATTTAATAACTAATACACAGAGCTGTATTACCTTTTTTTTTTTTTTCTTCGTCTTTAGTTTGTTATTTCGAAAAACAGCCATAATAATGTACAAAAGGAAGTAACATTTTCTAGTAGTTACAGCGATATATAATGGCATTTGTAACGATGACAATAAAGAATTTGAACAATTTTAAAATGCGCATTTTTTTTCAAGTCAAACTGTTATTGTTCATTTTAAATTACACTACTTATAAATGTAAATGAATACATTTGCAATGAAGAAATACATTCCTGAAGGCAATTGAGGGCAAAAAGTAAAAGCAGTTGGTGAGCTGCTAATGCTATCCAGTAAATACTGCACATGTGATTAAGTTAGAAAGAGTTTCCTTAACCATGTCACTGCCGGGCCAATTTTTTTCTTTTTTCGTGCATATGATTAAATGCAAAAACAATACATATTTTCTGAAAATAGGGTGCCCATTGGAAAAACAAAAAAACAATAGTTACATTTTTTTAATGTTGTGTAATATCTTCATAACTGTTTATCAAATCTATATTTTCAATTAGGAAAAATAAATTTAAACAAATTTCACACACACAATTTACTATGTGAGAAGACTATATAAATCAGTCATTTATATGAAGTATTTGCATAGCGATTTAGTGTTTTGCACATATTACGTTTTGTTTTTGGGCACTTGTGAAAAAAAATTGCCTTTTTAGGATTAATGTGGATTATTTAACACTGTGATAGAGGATATGGTTTTCAAGTTAATTTTAGACAGAGAAAAAAAAATCCCTTTACTGTTTTTTTGGAACCTTATATAATAGCCAACAATTATTTTAATTACTCTGGCGTATATGGAAATACCTAATATGTGTTGAACAATTTGCATTTACGAACACATTTTCCTTGGTGTAAGTGTATGGGTTCCTTTAAAACAAAATGTTTTGAAATTAAATTATTATGATTTTTTTTTTTTTACTCTTCACCTAACTTAGCACAAGCAGCTAATAAGCCCTTTATGTTATAGCACATATGGAGCAATAGTTCCTATTCATGGGGATATTAGGGGGACTATTAATTCCCTATTGTCTTCTCTGCACTCTACCCAAGCACATTGGGGACAGAGAGTCCTGCTCCTTTTCGGTCACCGCCAGATAGCTCTGAAGCTGGACGTGCTGAATGCTTTTGAGTTCATCAATCACATACATGGAACTGGAACATAGGTTTTCAAACGCATTATGGGTTTTTCAAGAATGAGCACAGCAGAAGCTGTTTGCTTTCACACCTTCTCTCTCTGATCAAAACTAAGTTACCATATGGGGGCTGACGAAACGCATAGGGCGGAACCAAATGTGATACGCCACTTCCGCTTCCTGGAACACAGGTAGAACGCGGAACGGCATCCCCTGGATTCTTTTTTATGCCTGGAATTTTTCGTCTTTTGTAAGTGTATTCTAAATGTTTTAAATAAACGAATAGTCGACTTACTAGCCTATCTCTCTTCCCTACTCCTAATACATCCTGAGGATCTGGATTAGAAAACATGACACGGCCAGAGGTCCATGGTACTTTGCCTTGCTGAATTTGACCACCTGTAATGGGGGTCAAATATTTCTGGTGAGCAACCTGTGCATGTGTTTGTTGGTGAATCAAGGGATATATACTCACTGGTGCACATTATTTGATGGTCGTAGGGGAGTTTGAATACTTGTCTGGATTATATTCACCATTATTTTGGACTTTTTTTTTTAGCACAGTGATCATTTATTTATTTTATTCACATTAGAGCGCAGTCTTCTTATTTCATTTATATAGGGGCAGTCACTGCTCTAAATCATTGAGGTTACTTTACTAGCAGAGTAGAGACTGTTTTCTTTGCAAAGTGAATGCTTAGCCCACCAAATGTGTCTCCCCCCCCCCCCCCTCCCTCTCAGAAGAAGTTGCTAGCCTAAACGAGGCAATGAAGACAGGAGGTCATTTTCTGTGAAGGATAGGAGGGATAGGGGAGGCAATGAAGACAGGAGATCATGTTCTGTGAAGGATGGGAGGGATGGGGGTGGGGCTGGGCAGGTCTAGGCATGTCTGTCTAAGAAAGACTGACAACCTTTTCAGGAAGTGAATTGCAGCTTAGTAAATTCAGATAAAGGGAGATAGCATTGTCGGTGAAGAACAGGAAGCTGATTCTCTAGTTTAGATAAGACTTTCTAAGCTATACAAGCAGCTAGCCAGAAAATAAATAATATCAGAGATAAAGATAATTAACATACTATTAATTGGAAAATTTGTATTGTGACTGGGGTTCCCCTCTAACCCTACTGGACCACAGCGGGTACTCTGTCTTGTCATTTAACCACTTCCTGCCCGCTGGGCATCATATGACATCCTGGGCTTTCAGTGGAGATATCTGAATGCTAGGTGCAGCTGCAGGCATCATTCAGATATCTTTTTTTTTCTGCCGGTGATTCCCTGAAGTCTAAAAACAATCATAGCAGGGTCCCCTGCCAGCTCCCTATGGTGCTTCTACCGGCTTGCCCATGCGATCAGCGAGCCAGATGGTCCCCGGAAGCTGTAAACTTGTATTCAGCTGGAAAGGCAGAGATTGCTTCTTGTTTTTGCTCTCAGTCTTTCCAGGCTAGAGGAGAGATCTGGGGTCCTATAGACCCCAGATCTCTCTGTAAAGAAGACCTGTCATGCCCTGTTCCTGTTTACATTCCTTGTGATAGGAATAAAAATTATTTTAAAAAAATAAATAAATTAAAAGGATAGTGTGAAAAAAATAAAAAATAAAATAAACAATAAAGAAAACAAATTACCCGCCCCTCCTTCCCCGCATGTTTGCACCCAGAAGGGAACACATACAGTATGTATACGGCACTCAAACCACACGTGTGAGTTATTGCAACATCTACCCCAAGACCTCCTCCGTAACTCTAAACAGGTAACCGGTAAAAATGTTTAAATCAACGCTTATGGAGATTTCTAAGTACCGGAATCTGGCGTCATTCCACGAGTGTGCGCAATTTTAAAGCGTGACATGTTAGGTATCTATTTACTTAGTGTAACTTCATCTTTTACATTATACAAAAAACTGGGCTAACTTTAGTGTTTTTTTTTTTAATTCATGAAAGTGTTTTTCTTCCAAAAAAAAACACGTTTGAAAAATTGCTGCACAAATACCGCGTGACATAAAAACGCAACAACCACCATTTTTTTCTCTAGGGTCTTTGCTAAAAAAGAATATATAATGTTTAGGGGTTCTGAGCAATTTTCTAGCAAAACAAAATGATTATTTTTACATGTAGGAGAGGAGTGCCAGAATTATCCCGGTATGGAAGTGGTTAAATTAAAGAGGTTGTATTTAGAGAACAGAATCATATTCATAAAAATAAACAGAAATCTATATTTTACACCACACATGCACCTTTCAAACATGAATATGTTCTGCTATGCAAATACCTGCTAATCCCATGCATTGTTCTATGTCTATACAGCAAAATATAAGCATGTGCGAACCTCCGCTTAAATATTTGTATAATGAGAATAAATTCTAGCCTAGCATCACGTACACGTTACAAGCCAAACAGATCTCAGATCTTTTTTTTTTTTTCCTCAGTCCCACTGGAGGATGTGGTTAAATTTAAACCCGTGTACAACATATAAACACTGCATATTGATGCACCGTATATTTTCTGTTTAATGAGCCATACCGAATTAGTGCAGAAGGAACATCCAGCCCAGCTATAGTATTATTCTATACATCCGTGACAGGTGATCTAAGTCACTTTGTGGGAGGAAATTGAAACTGAATCCTTACTTTAACTATGCCTTGAAAAAAAAAAAAAAACAATTTTCAACTAAATACCTGTGCAATCTTTCATTTAGTGTAATTTTTTGTGTTTGAAAGTGAATTACCCTTAACCATTAGTGTCAGCTGAGTATATTAAGAACAAAATTAGCACAGGAGATGGCATCTACACATGTATGTCACTTATGTTAACGTATTGCTTGCTATTTCATCTGCAAATTGTAACAAATGAGATTGCAGAGGCATTTTATGTTCTACATCAAACATTGTCAACCCTGTGGCCCGCCGAGCCATGTGATGTGGCCCGTGGCCTCGAACCTATGGCAACCCTCACAGCCTCCTTTTAGTGCACGCCACTTTATTGAATAATTTCCATTCATCAATAATCCCGGTGGCTGTCATAGAAAAGCTGCTATCCAGCTCCCCACTCGTCTCTTTCTTTTTAAAATATATGTAGATGAGTGTACCTATAGTTATAACACACCACACCCTGAGAAGATAAATCAAAAGACATAAATACCAAATGATAAGGTTTTTAAGGTGCTATGGACAAAAAAACACTATTTATAAAAAATTCTAATTTTTACTTATATAAATATTAAAAAACATGTATAAGGGAAATTCTTTACATGTTGTTCAAGCAAATATTCCAGTATATCTCAACATGTTTTGCTACATAATTATAGCTTCTTCAGGAGATTTTTAATTCTGGGTATTGCTGTCAGGTACCTGATCTGAGGCCAAGGTGCTGAGATGGTTTCCCTTGCAGCTAAGTACGGCACACCCCTGGAAGTGTTACTGGAGGTGTAGCGTCCAAAGTAGCACAGGTTGCCAGCAGGATACAGATGAGAAGGGCTGATGAACCTCAGGAGCTAGCTGGGTAGCTGGAAGCACAGTAGGGCAAGGTCTCCGGAAGGTCCCAGGAAGTCAGGCAACCTAGTGCAGGGGTAGGTCCAGGCAGGGGGTTCGAACACAGAGAACAAACTTGAAAGCAAGCCGGGTAGGAGAAACAGGAACAGGCTGAGGTCTTCAGGCAGGAGAAGGTAGAGAGGTCAATGGTGAAAGCCGGGGTCGTACATAGGAGATAAGCAGAAGCCAAGTCAGATGGAGAGAGCCAAGGGTCAAGCCAGGAGAAGGTCAATCAGAGTCAGGAGCAACCCGGGTCACAACAGGGAATCCAATAGCAGATAACAGGAAGCACGGGAACACTGGGAAGTTGATGATAAACCAGCAATGAGAGGCAACCCACAGCCACCTTTTATAGGCCAGCAAAAGGCTTCATCTGTTACGCATTGCGTACGTGCATTCGCCAATTTGCGCCTTTGCGCCGTTGCATACGCAGGTGCGCTATTTTTATGCCAGGGCATACAGGAATGCGCCAGATGCGCCGAGAACGTCCATTAGCACTACTGACAGTGCTGCCAGCTCTCTCGCGGCCATTTCCCTGACAATTGCTCATGTAAAATCTAGTCAACAGTGGTAGTGTGCAGTCCTATTTTGTCAACAAAACATATGAACAGGTCTGCAGATATTTCACTATATTGGAGACACTCATGCATGACTATATAAGTGCTTCCAGGTGAGTATCAGTGTACCATAAGGCTGGCCATACATGTTCAATATTCTTGTACAATTTTCTGTTAGATTTACCACAAACCACATAATACGAGGTCAAAGCTAAACAACACTTTCACTTGTATCCAATTAAGCAGGCCTTTGTACTACATAGTTGAAGGTAAATTTCAAGAAAATTGTACAGAAAATTGTATAATGTATGGCCAGCCTAAGTGGCAATGAAGCCAAGATTTCCAAACACCTTTCATAAAGTTTCCCAGGAAGTTGTAAAACTCAAACTGGTTACACTAAGCTATTTGACTTGGAATTGTAAGACTAATCCATTTAGCATAGATGTAAGAAAACCAAATGGTCCCAACCAACTTTGGAGTATCTCCAAATTGCGAATAAGCCTCCTCCACAAAATCGATTATGTCGATTTTGTGGCCGGAACTCCGCTTTAATACAGTAAAATGCTTTTAATACATTTTCTATAGAGGAATCAGACCAAATAGAGGAACAGAGGGAGTTGATTCTATTAGAGGGATATCTGGGAGCAATGCAAAGGCTTGTGAAGTACATTGAGAATTGTACAATTGAAAAAAAATAATTGCTGAATTCTAGTATTCCTAAAATCAAACAGATCTGTATGTAGATATTCTGGCAAAGCAAAACAATGTGAATCAGATTTTCCTGAGTTATTATTATTTTTATTCTCTGCAATAATGTTTATATATATATATATATATATATATATATATATAATTATTTATTTATTTATTTTTTTATTATTATTATTATTGTAGCAAGATTTCCAGGCCTGTGGCCTGATGTGAATCTGCCATTAAAATCGGTATGCTCTCCAGCCCATGTGAACTGTGGCCCTGGGTGTGATAACTGAAGCAGCGACAACTCTGGCATCTTTGTTTGTGGTTTTTATTTGATTTTAAGGGGATGGGAGAAGGGAGTGAGTGGGATACTCCTTGAGGCTTGAACTAATTACTTGTGGGACTTCATTCCTGAAAAATGCCCGTTGGCGCTTCCTTGACGCCAGCCGGCGCCAGCCAACGCTCACTGAATCTGAGAACACTCTGTATAACAGAAGAAGTGTTGAATCCTCCGCTTATAGTCCTGTAGATCCAAGACTGAGAACTGTAGAACTCCTGACACTGCTGTGCTGTGGAAGTCACTAAATACTGTCCCCGCTTGGTACAGCTTGAGGTAGTATATTGTTGAACTCTGTGTAACTGTCGCTGTACTGATACTCTTTGCACAATTAAGGGCCCAGATTGCAGGTGCCCCCTTTTTACCTTGAACTCTTCAGGGTACACTGACTATGTACCCCCTTTACAACTTCAGGGTCCTCAACCTAGGTACCCCCTTTCACAGCTAGCTGACACTGGATCCCAGAACCTCTTCCAGAGTGGTCTCCTCTGACTCTAGGCAGACCCCCAGGTGCAATCCTCAGTACTCATGTCACGACTAGTGTTGAGCGAACACGGACTGTATTATTCGTGTTCGTACCGAATAATTGGATTTTTTGTACCCGAACACGGACACGGACACTTTACTGTATGTTCGGGTAAAAATCCGTGTTCGGTCGTTTTATTTCCGGGTTTTGCATGCTTTGGCGCTCTTTTCATGGCGGGCTTTCAACAGCCAATCAACAATCGTTTAACTGGTGTGCCTTAAGCCATCCCAGCCATGCCTGCAAATGTCTCAGTAGCTGTGATTGGCCGTCTGAAGCATGTGACCAAGTCTTTATAAGTTCGAGGCAGCCGCAGCGGCGTCATTATGCTGCTTAGATTCAGGGACAGAGCACACATCAACGTGCTGGCTGCTGATTAGGGAAAGATAGGCAGGAAAAAACCATTTGTGTCCGGATAGAATTGAGGGACAGGTCGGAGTGTTTAGGCAGGGCGAGTTGTAGGCATTTTAGGGATAGAGTCTGCTGAATTATATAGGGTCAGTGTCTTCTACAAACTACAATCGATATTGCTGTGTGGGGGGTGGGGTCTGCACTCAATCCTGATCTACGATCTCTTCTCAATCCTGTTAGGGACAGAGTCTGCTGAATTTTAGGGAAACTGTGTTCTACAAACTACAATCGATATTGCTGTGTGGTGTGGGATTGGAGATAGGCAGGTGTCAGTGATCCACATCCATTTTTCTGTGTGTGAGCTGCAGTGAACACAATCTTTTTGGGCTGCAGTGAACACAATCTTTTTGGGCTGCAGTGAACACAATCTTTTTGGGCTGCAGTGAACACAATCTTTTTGGGCTGCAGTGAACACAATCTTTTTGGGGTGCAGTGAACAAAATCTTTTTGGGGTGCAGTGAACACAATCCTTTTTGGTGTGCAGTGAACACAATCTTTGTGGGGTGCAGTGAACAAAATCCTTTGTGGGGTGCAGTGAACACAATCTTTTTGGGGTGCAGTGAACAAAATCCTTTTTGGGGTGCAGTGAACAACATCCTTTTTGGGGTGCAGTGAACACAATCTTTTTGGGGTGCAGTGAACAAAATCCTTTGTGGGGTGCAGTGAACACAATCTTTTTGGGGTGCAGTGAACACAATCTTTTTGGGGTGGAGTGAACAACATCCTTTTTGGGGTGCAGTGAACAAAATCCTTTTTGGGGTGCAGTGAACAAAATCATTTTTGGGGTGCAGTGAACACAATCTTTTTGGGGTGCAGTGAACACAATCTTTGTGGGGTGCAGTGAACACAATCTTTTTGGGGTGGAGTGAACAACATCCTTTTTGGGGTGCAGTGAACAACATCCTTTTTGGGGTGCAGTGAACACAATCTTTTTGGGGTGCAGTGAACACAATCTTTGTGGGGTACAGTGAACAGAATCTTTGTGGGGTGCAGTGAACACAATCTTTGGGGGGTACAGTGAACACAATCTTTGTGAGGTGCAGTGAACACAATCTTTGTGGGGTGCAGTGAACACAATCATTGTGGGGTGCAGTGAACTCAATCTTTGTGGGGTACAGTGAACACAATCTCATACTGAAGGTTTGAGGGTGCTGCCTGTTCCATACTCCCCCTACTCCTCATCTAGCCTTTTAGGGGTACAAACAATAGTAATTGGGGCCTAGTGTGGTTGTGTACGTGTGATATACATACACTTTTTTGGGATCATATTTTCTATTCCGCTATTTAATCAAAAACCTCTGGGGATCAGTTAAATTGGGGGATAGTCTGTGTTGGTACGTGTGAGAGAGATCCACCTTTCCAAGTTGTTGGGGTTCATCTCATACTTCTGAAGGTTTGAGGGTGCTGCCTGTTCCATACTCCCCCTACTCCTAGCCTTTTAGGGGTACAAACAATAGTAATTGGGGCCTAGTGTGGTTGTGTACGTGTGATATACATACACTTTTTTGGGATCATATTTTCTATTCCGCTATTTAATCAAAAACCTTTGGGGATCAGTTAAATTGGGGGATAGTCTGTGTTGGTACGTGTGAGAGAGATCCACCTTTCCAAGTTGTTGAGGTTCATCTCATACTTCTGAAGGTTTGAGGGTGCTGCCTGTTCCATACTCCCCCTACTCCTAGCCTTTTAGGGGTACAAACAATAGTAATTGGGGCCTAGTCTGGTTGTGTACGTGTGATATACATACACTTTTTTGGGATCATATTTTCTATTCCGCTATTTAATCAAAAACCTTTGGGGATCAGTTAAATTGGGGGATAGTCTGTGTTGGTACGTGTGAGAGAGATCCACCTTTCCAAGTTGTTGGGGTTCATCTCATACTTCTGAAGGTTTGAGGGTGCTGCCTGTTACATACTCCCCCTACTCCTAGCCTTTTAGGGGTACAAACAATAGTAATTGGGGCCTAGTGTGGTTGTGTACGTGTGATATACATACACTTTTTTGGGATCATATTTTCTATTCCGCTATTTAATCAAAAACCTTTGGGGATCAGTTAAATTGGGGGATAGTCTGTGTTGGTACGTGTGAGAGAGATCCACCTTTCCAAGTTGTTGAGGTTCATCTCATACTTCTGAAGGTTTGAGGGTGCTGCCTGTTCCATACTCCCCCTACTCCTAGCCTTTTAGGGGTACAAACAATAGTAATTGGGGCCTAGTGTGGTTGTGTACGTGTGATATACATACACTTTTTTGGGATCATATTTTCTATTCCGCTATTTAATCAAAAACCTTTGGGGATCAGTTAAATTGGGGGATAGTCTGTGTTGGTACGTGTGAGAGAGATCCACCTTTCCAAGTTGTTGGGGTTCATCTCATACTTCTGAAGGTTTGAGGGTGCTGCCTGTTCCATACTCCCCCTACTCCTAGCCTTTTAGGGGTACAAACAATAGTAATTGGGGCCTAGTGTGGTTGTGTACGTGTGATATACATACACTTTTTTGTGATCATATTTTCTATTCCGCTATTTAATCAAAAACCTTTGGGGATCAGTTAAATTGGGGGATAGTCTGTGTTGGTACGTGTGAGAGAGATCCACCTTTCCAAGTTGTTGAGGTTCATCTCATACTTCTGAAGGTTTGAGGGTGCTGCCTGTTCCATACTCCCCCTACTCCTAGCCTTTTAGGGGTACAAACAATAGTAATTGGGGCCTAGTGTGGTTGTGTACGTGTGATATACATACACTTTTTTGGGATCATATTTTCTATTCCGCTATTTAATCAAAAACCTTTGGGGATCAGTTAAATTGGGGGATAGTCTGTGTTGGTACGTGTGAGAGAGATCCACCTTTCCAAGTTGTTGGGGTTCATCTCATACTTCTGAAGGTTTGAGGGTGCTGCCTGTTCCATACTCCCCCTACTCCTAGCCTTTTAGGGGTACAAACAATAGTAATTGGGGCCTAGTGTGGTTGTGTACGTGTGATATACATACACTTTTTTGGGATCATATTTTCTATTCCGCTATTTAATCAAAAACCTTTGGGGATCAGTTAAATTGGGGGATAGTCTGTGTTGGTACGTGTGAGAGAGATCCACCTTTCCAAGTTGTTGGGGTTCATCTCATACTTCTGAAGGTTTGAGGGTGCTGCCTGTTCCATACTCCCCCTACTCCTAGCCTTTTAGGGGTACAAACAATAGTAATTGGGGCCTAGTGTGGTTGTGTACGTGTGATATACATACACTTTTTTGGGATCATATTTTCTATTCCGCTATTTAATCAAAAACCTTTGGGGATCAGTTAAATTGGGGGATAGTCTGTGTTGGTACGTGTGAGAGAGATCCACCTTTCCAAGTTGTTGGGGTTCATCTCATACTTCTGAAGGTTTGAGGGTGCTGCCTGTTCCATACTCCCCCTACTCCTAGCCTTTTAGGGGTACAAACAATAGTAATTGGGGCCTAGTGTGGTTGTGTACGTGTGATATACATACACTTTTTTGGGATCATATTTTCTATTCCGCTATTTAATCAAAAACCTCTGGGGATCAGTTAAATTGGGGGATAGTCTGTGTTGGTACGTGTGAGAGAGATCCACCTTTCCAAGTTGTTGGGGTTCATCTCATACTTCTGAAGGTTTGAGGGTGCTGCCTGTTCCATACCCCCCCTACTCCTCATCTAGCCTTTTAGGGGTACAAACAATAGTAATTGGGGCCTAGTGTGGTTGTGTACGTGCGAGATACATACACTTTTTTTGATCATATTTCCTATTCCGCTATTCAATAAAAACCTTTGAGGATCAATTGAATTGCGGGATAGTCTGTGTCGGTACGTGTGAGAGAGATCCACCTTTCCAAGTTGTTGGGGTTCATCTCATACTTCTGAAGGTTTGAGGGTGCTGCCTGTTCCATACCCCCCCTACTCCTCATCTAGCCTTTTAGGGGTACAAACAATAGTAATTGGGGCCTAGTGTGGTTGTGTACGTGCGAGATACATACACTTTTTTTGATCATATTTCCTATTCCGCTATTCAATAAAAACCTTTGAGGATCAATTGAATTGCGGGATAGTCTGTGTCGGTACGTGTGAGAGAGATCCACCTTTCCAAGTTGTTGGGGTTCATCTCATACTTCTGAAGGTTTGAGGGTGCTGCCTGTTCCATACCCCCCCTACTCCTCATCTAGCCTTTTAGGGGTACAAACAATAGTAATTGGGGCCTAGTGTGGTTGTGTACGTGCGAGATACATACACTTTTTTTGATCATATTTCCTATTCCGCTATTCAATAAAAACCTTTGAGGATCAATTGAATTGCGGGATAGTCTGTGTCGGTACGTGTGAGAGAGATCCACCTTTCCAAGTTGTTGGGGTTCATCTCATACTTCTGAAGGTTTGAGGGTGCTGCCTGTTCCATACCCCCCCACTCCTCATCTAGCCTTTTAGGGGTACAAACAATAGTAATTGGGGCCTAGTGTGGTTGTGTACGTGCAGCCAGTGTATTATCTGAACGGGTATTTAGCACGGCTGGGGGCGTTATAACAGACAAGCGCAGCCGCCTGTCCAGAGACAATGTGGACAAGCTCACGTTCATTAAAATGAACCAGGCATGGATCCCACGGGACTTTTCCGTACCTTATGCAGAATAGCAATGGATACCGACCTTACCCACCCATTGTTCCATTTTTGCTCTTTCTCACTCTTTTGGGGTGTACCCTCATTTAAAATTTGTGAAAAGAAGCAGTGTTGGCTACCTCGTCCTCCTCCTCAGGGCCAGATTAATGTAGGGGCTATTGGAGCTGCAGCTCCAGGCCCCTACCTTTTATATAGGCCCCGGGTTGGCCATATTCACTGTTACCGCTCTTCTGTCACTTGTAAACACAGAAGTCTGGCTTCTATGCTCGCTTCCCCAGGCAGCACCCTCAGAACCTCCCCACACAGCGTGAAGGCCGGACAAGGAGGGACAGTTGGCGATGCATGGATGTGTTTATGGGCTTCAGAGACAGCATCCCATGTTGAATTAGGCATGCATGGCTGCACCCTTCCTCCTCTGGGTGCATGGCAAGGCACGGCCCTAAGGCCCTTCAAAATCCTCAGCACCAAGCCCATGATGCTGTTAATCCGGCCCTGGTCCTCCTCCACCGCCGCTTCCACCTACACCGCCCATAGGTGTGCGCAGCCTATTGCATTAAGGTGTGCACCCCAAAGTTGAAATACACATGCATGTGTTTGCCAGCAGGGAGAGTAATGTATCGGGGCCATGTACCTGTAGGCAAGGAGAAATAGAGCAGAGCAGGTCCCAGGGAGATCTTTCCCATCTCCTCACTGGCAATGCTATGTGCCCTAGGTGATTAGGGTGTGCCCAGGCACACCCAGCACACCCTGTGCGCACGCCTATGTCACCGCCACATCCACCACCACCTTAACCTCCCTCCTACTCCATATGGGCCTCGTCCTTCAGAGATGAAGAAGAACATTGTTTTATTTTTCTGTTTTTTTTTGTTGTTTTAAGTTATTTCCCTATCCACATTTGTTTGCAGAGCACTTGCCATGCTCTTAATTACGTTTTGCTGCCATTTGCAGCACTCTAGCCCTTTCCTTTGGTGTTTTAGAGCCATTTTAGTGCCTTAAAGTTCGGGTCCCCATTGACTTCAATGGGGTTCGGTGTCCGGGAAAAGTTCGGTAAAAGTCCGGGACACGGACCCGGACTTTTTTTTAAAGTTCGGCCGAACCCGTCGAACACGGACATCTAGGTGTTCGCTCAACCCTAGTCACGACCTGTTTAGGCTTTCCTCGGACTGGACCCCTCTCTCTCTCCGCTGGTTCTCGGCACACCGGATCCCCTCAGCTAAACTCAGCACTCTCTGGATACTTGGGCGACACCCCGAGACATCCACCTTCCTCAGACAGGAGGAGAGACAGCCACATTCTCCTTCCTGGGACTCAGCTCCCGCCAAAGACACCGTGCCATGCACTTCCCCCCAAACTTATACCCACTCCCAGAATCCTTTGCAGCCTAATCTGCCTTCTGGGGTAGTTACAAGCTGGGATGTGTCCCCTGATTGGGCTTCCCACACTGGCCTATGAGAAGCCTCTCACAGTAGCCAGTGGGGACACTTCTCCCCTCAGGAGGCACATCTGGAAGCCCTGACACCCTGCCTAACAAATCACAGCCCTGCTGTTAGGCAGACAAGGCCCACTATACATTTACCGAGCACCTACCTGTAGGGTGCTACATTATTTTAGTTTTGCATGAAGTCAGCAAGGGTTAGCAGGAAGGGTTAGATCCTGTGGTTTTCACTGAAATCCATTGGCTCTGATAGAGAGATTTCTACTTTCTTGCTGTTCCCAGCTGACAATGTTTTACCAGGGAGGAAGTAAGTGGAACCCTCCAACAGAAGCACAGACAGAACTATTTTTTTTGTCTTTAGTAGAGCAGAGGGGAGCTAGAAAGCCTTTTAGATTGTCATTCCTATCCCTGTTGCATTTTCCCCTTACCCGCCTAGTAAAACCCTTGTCGACAGGATAGGAAGTGAGGGAAACTCTCAATAAATAGCCCCAAAAAACAGACTGTTCTCTTACCTAACCACCTCCAAAACATAGAAAAAAAAGTTTTTGCCTTTAACATGGAATTTAAATATATTGTGCAGCTGTATAGTGTACATAAAACCTTCTCAACCAGTTATTGGTTTTCAAAAGATCTTAAAGGGTAACTCCACTTTTGTGGGGGAAAAAAATAGCAAATAAAGAAAAAAACAATATAGCGTATACAGTTGTGACACAAGTCATATTGTAATTGAATATTTTTAAAAATTACCTTTCCTTTTCAATCTGCAGCTGTTGTAATTTTCTGAAAATGCAATGCAATATGGCTACCTGGAGCTGTTCTGTATACAGAATGTATACTGACCACACCCCAGAAACATCATTTCCTGCTTGTGTGATTGGCTCACAAATTTTCTCAGAAGTCTGCTAAAGATACAAGTCAGATTTGTAATGTATCTCTGTACATTACAAGGATTTTAACAAACTTTGTTGCAGATTCCTACCTTTTGTTATTCTGAAGAAATCATTGTTTGTTCCTCTGTGCTGAGTGGGTTTGATGGTAATGGTTTCATAATTATTTATCAGCTGTGGCAACTGCAGGGCACTAATGAGGAAATCTGCTGGGCCTGCATCCCTTTAGACGTGTTCCTATTGGGCGTATCTCACCAAAAATGACATTTTTATTGCAGGGGATGCCAGAAATCTGACTTGTATCTGACTTGTAAAATTGGTGAGCCAATCACACAAGCAGGAAATTATGTTTCTGGGGTGTGGTCAGTATACATTCTGTGTACAGAACAGCTCCAGGCGGCCATATTGCATTGCATTTTCAGAAAATTACAACAGCTGCAGATTGAAAAGGAAAGGTCATTTTTAACAACATTCAATTACAATATGATTTGTTTTGCAATTGTATACGATTTATTCTTTTTTTGCTATTTTTTTTCCCCCGCAAAAGTGGAGTTACCCTTTAATCGTGGGGATGGGAGTTCTGAGCATAAGGCCCCTTTCACACAGGGAGTCCGTCAGGCGGACTCCTTTTTGCGATCCGCCGATCCCCCGCTGAGCAGGCGGAGGGCAGCTCTGTCTCCGCACACAGAGCTGTCAGGTCCCCATTCTTCTCTATGGGGGAATCGGATGAGAATGGACCGTCTGTCCGCTCTCATCTGATCCGATCCACCAGACGGATGGAAAATAGGGTTTCCATCCGTCCGGATTTGACGGATTGGGCATCCGTTCAGATCCACCTGAAAAACGGACAGGCGGATCTGAACAGTCCGCCTGTGTGAAAGGGGCCTTAGGGGGTGTTTATAAAAGCATCATTGGCTCTCATATGAAAGAAAAGGATGACAAACAGGTGCTCAAGCAAGCAATCAACTGGATAAAAACAGCCACAGGCATCAAAGCTAGTCTCAAACATTAAGATTGCTATACAGCAGAGATATATATATATATATATATATATACATATATATATATATATATATATACATATATATATATATATATATATATATATATATATATATATATATATATATATATATATATATATATATATATATATATATATATATATATATATATATATATATATATATATATATATATATATATATAAATAAGAAAAAAATAGCAAAACTGCAAAAAAAATGCAAAAAAGTATTGTAGAGTTATTTATTTAAGATGACCGATATAATTAATATTAAAATAATAGAGTACCTATGTCACTTAAAGGTAGGTTTCCAGCCGCAAAACCACTGACATGAAGACAAAAAACAAACAGCAGAAACAACCCTACAAAATACTGGGAGCCAGACTTCAGACAGGTCCCTACAATGTACATTTGTGCCCCATATTATCTTACCAGGACCTTGTACCCCTCAAGCTGCCATGAAAAAACCACCAATAACAAAAACAGCAGATCAACAAACAAACAAATAAAGGGCAGGGGGATGCGAAGCTTTCCTTCCAACTGAGGACAACCTGCTGATCACCCCCTAAAACCCCACCTGCTCCAACCTAAACACCAATCTGATAAGTCCTAGTCATACTTATTTTCTTTCAAACTCTAACAAAACCCCTCCTAGTCCCAAACCTCTCCAACCCCTGTCTTGCCCGCCCTCTGTCTATGCTTTCTCTTCTCTTTTTCCTCGGGCCTCATTGTCTTAGCTTAATCTGAGCTCCGTCTACTGACCCCGGGGCTCCCAAACCTGGGAACACAACCCTTCACACAACATTTCTGTGATGCCCAACTGAGTTTGCCTACATTTCATGGGAAACCCAATACTATATCCAGATGAGAACCTCACCCTAGGACCATCTGGGAATAGCTCCTGATATTTAAATGAGTCCTCCCTGACCTTCTCAATCCATTCAAACTGTTCTTTACTAAGTAGATAGATGTAGAATATTGTACACAATTCAACATATTCCCTTTACCAGGTCTCCCTCCAGAGGTCAGCAGAACAAATTTACAATCTCCAATGTTTAAAGGTAAGAAATGCTTCGTATCCAGCTTTCCCAAGTATGGTGGGTCTGTTTAACACTTTTACAAAAGTGTTAATTGAAAAGGAGCGGAGACTGTCTATTCTCCCCAGCAATATCTTGTCATGAGCGTTTAACTCCCTTTTTTCTATGACCTCCTAACAAAATAATCACCTGTCACCATTACTCATGTTGATACAGTCACAAGTCCCCCCTCTACCTCATTCTTCTGTTATTTTTCAGTCTCTTTTCAGCACGTTTAATCAGTCCAAATATGACACATTGCAGTTACATAGCACAAAGCTCCAGTCACCCCACATAACCCACCAATTTCTACTCCCTTTGACTAAGGAAAAAAAGGCCCGGGTGTTATAATCGAAAGCAGGACCTTAAAACAATGCAACTATTTTCATCTCTGAGCACAGTTGAGTGGCCTTGTAATTCTGGCAAGGGATATTACAAAGAAAAAGGGCGATTAGCGTCTGTTTATTTTTTCATGGCTATGAACCTTAATTGCTAAAAGACAGTGGCCTGAAATTCTCCATCCAGCTGAGGAAGATGTGGAACAGAGCTAATGCACACTCCGACAATGGAGGTTACGGTTATGTAGGTCAGTGATTTTGCCAGCGGCCTGCTTGAGACAGTGTCTTTAATAAAATCAGCCGTTTTCCTATGGCTTTGTTTCATGCCCAGTGAGTTAATTAACCCAATTGTTACATGGACATAGAGCATCCATTACTTGCAGAAGGATGCCAGTCCATAGCACCCAGCTGTCTAAAGCTTTTCAGTGCCAACATTTTCAGGAGATGGACTTGCCATTGCCACCCTTCCGGTAATACTTCCATCATGGCTTGCAAATAGAGATTATTAACATGTAAGACCCTATTTATTACGGAGAGTGGATATTGCTATTTGCTTTCTGCTATATGCTACAAAGTTAATCAACACTGTTGTGTATATTTTATGGCCCATTCATAAAATACAGGCAATATTGTTATGGTGTTGAGCCTGCAGTCTCCCAAGGAGTTCAGTCTGCTTGCATAAAGAACTCCGTCATTGAAAAAGAACCTGGTTACATGACTTTGAAAGGCCATGTCACCAGGTTTCTCTTGTCTTTTTTTTTTCTTTAAAATAATTCTGAAGCTAGCAAAGCCCTAAGCACCTTTGTAAAGCAGTGCTCCTTTTAATATATATATTTTTTAAGGCTGGTTGAAAAATTAAAACAAAAATCACTCTAAAGCTGGCTACACACTGTTTAGCAAAAAAAACAAACAAACAGATCCCTGCATCCACGCAAGGAAGGTGGATGCAAGAATCCCCCCACCAGGACATTGTATTCTGACAGCAGGGCCTCTCCACTGTCGGAATACACTGATCAGTGCTGCAGCCAATCAACTGCAAGCCACTGATCAAAGAAGGCTTTCTAGCAGGTCTGTTTGGCAGAAGCCAATCTAAGGATCTGCTTTTGCTGCACAGGGAGGACTACCCACAAATCAAAATTAGTTTGGTCCCTGTTGAATCAGCCAAATTTTTAGTCCATGCGTACCTTACTTAACCTCCCTGGCGGTATGATTATGTCAGGAATTCTGTACCAAAAGCGGTACAATTTTTTTCATGGAAATTTGGCGTTATGTATTATAGGCCTACAATTCTTAGTAATTACTGACTTAAACCTGACCAAAACAAGACTCTAGTAGACATCCCAGATGTGATAGATTTGAAACACAAACGCATGAATTATAATCTAATCAATAATATAATTTTATTATATAATATAATATATATATATATATATATATATATATATATATATATATATATATACATATATATATATATATATATATATATATATATATATATATATATATATATATATATTATGTAATAAAATTATATTATTGATTAGATTATAATTCATGCGTTATATTATATAAATATGTGTGTATATATATATATATATATATATATATATATATATATGTGTGTATATATATATGTGTATATATATATATATATATATATATATATATATATATATATATATATATATGTGTGTGTATATATATATATATATATATATATAAATGTTATGTGTGTGTGTTTGTATTTTGTACAACGTTCAACGTTTGAATTTCCCTCCCTAGTTCCGCTCCCATGCAGCAGTGCTGCTGCAGGGAACGGACCTAGGAAGTCATCAGACCGACGGAGGACGGACGAGCGGCGGAGATCTCAGATGGCTGGTGATCACAGCAATGGGAGATCATCGCTGGATCGCCAGGAGAAGGGAAGACACTGATGCGCGCTCTGCACATTCACCCCGAGCGTGACTCGGGGATACCGATAACAGCATGGAAAATCCACCCCGAGTCACGCTCGGGGATACCGCTAGGCAGGTTAAAGGGGTTGTAAACCCTCATACATGCACAGTGAAGTGAACAGCCTATATAAGTTTTACTTGTTTATTTGCAGTCTTCACTACCCTACACCCCTTCAAATGGCTAGAAAAGTGTTACAATCTTTCTTCATCTGTCAGGAGCACAGATGAGGTGGCAGGGAGGCTGCAGTAACAGTGTGTGAGAGCTGATTGGAGGAAAGGAACACCCCCCTCCACACAGCAGAACAACTGTATTCTGAATAGACAAGATCCTTTCTGAGTTCACCCTCCCGACACAAATCTATCTCATATGTAGGGAAAACTTCAGAAGTGACTCATGCTGATACCAGAGGAACGAAGCACCAAAGAGAATCGATATTTAGAGCTTTGGAGAGAGATAAGTAAACACTGCAGATATATGTGGTTCACTTAACACTTTAAAGTATAACTAAAGGCAAAACTTTTTTTTAGTTTTGGATGGAGTGGAGGGGGATTAGAATGCTTCTCAGCTTTTTTTGCTGTCTGTGTCCCTGTTAAGGAGATTTACCCTATCTTTTTTTCCTGTTTACCATTATCATTGAAAGTGAAAGTAAAAGAAAATCCCAAATGTTGGGTTGTCCCCAGTAAAGTAATGGAGGGAACCTCTTTCAATGGGGACACTTGCTCTGGTGACCCAAGGGTTCCCAAGGAATGCCCTTAATTTGCAGGGGTTTCCTGTTTGGCTATGGGACTTCCTGTTTGGCTATAAATTCCTGTTTGGCTATGGGACAGGAAGTTAAGGGAAATCTCCCCAATGGGACACAGATGTGATACAAAAAAAAAAAATAAGACCCTCCATTACTCTATTCAAAATGAAAAAAAAAAGTTTTGCCTATATGTCTACTTTAACTCCAATCAGAACTTTTATTTTATTTTAGATAAAGTGGGAAATGCTGTGTCCAGCCTGTGACAATCCCCAGAAGGCTGTGCCAGTCTGTGTCCCCATTAACCGGTTGCCGACCGCCGCAAGTACATATACTGCAGCGGTCAGCCCCGGCCAGGCAAAGTGACGTACCGGTACATCACTAGCCTGGCACTTGCTTGTGAGCCAATAGACCCAATGTCCGCCGGTCACTCGCGATCGTCCGCCGTGAAGGGAGAAAGGCAGGCAGCTAATGTAAACAAGCCGCCTGTCATTCTCCCCTGTGTATGAATAGTGATCATACGGTTCTACTATGTAGGACCGTTGATCACTGTTCCTACACCAGTAGCCATGTCCAATCACATTGCTCCTAGGGACATACTTAACCCCTTCTTCCCCGATAAAGTTAACCCCTTCCCTGCCAGTGTCATTTTGAAGTAACAGTGCATATGTATAGCACTGATTACTGTAGTAATGTCACTGGTAACCCCAAAAGTGTCAAAAATGTCAGTCAAGGGTCCGATCTGTCCGCTGCAATGTCGCAGTACCGCAAAAAAAATCACAGATCGCCGCCATTACGCGTTAAAAAAAACCCACCAAAAATGACAGAAATCTTTCCCTTAGTTAGTAAACGCAATAACTTTTGCGCAAACCAATCAAAATACGCTTTTTGCGATTTTTTTTACCAAACATATGTAGCATAAAACAAATTGGCCTAAAATGTTAAAAAATTTTGATTTTTACATTTTTTTGGGGGGGAATTTCATATAAAAAAAATGTGAAAAATATTGTTATTTTTGCAAAATTGACGCTCTTTTTTTGTTTATAGCGCAAAAAGTAAAAATCGCACAGGTGATCAAATACCACCAAAATAAAGCTCTGTTTGTGGGAAAAAAAGGACGTCAAATTCGTTTAGGTACAGCATCGCACGACCGCGCAATTGTCCGTTAAAGTCACGCAGTGCCGAATCGCAAAATAGGCCCTGGTCAGGAAGGGGGTAAAATCTAATTTCCTGTCAGGACAGGAAGCAATGATAATTCTCTCCAACAGTGATATAGACAAAATTCCAAACCATAGAAATATAGAAATAAGTGCCATTCCAAAAATGGATGAAAGAGTCCAAAAAAATTGTAATTGTTGGTAAAAAAAAGTCATATAGAAATGCGTTTAACGCGTTTCAGGGGCAACACCACTTCTCCTTTATCAGGGCTCAACACAGAATAAAACTTAGTTGGAGAAAACAGTAACTTAACAGATCTACAGTATATTAGAACTAGTATTGAAGATACATTTACCTGTTTGGATGGTTACACACAGTAGACCATAGTAGCTCTGCCCTCTTTTCTTTACTGATTGGTATCGTTTGGTATCACAAATTGTAGTGCTAGCAGCTCACAGGTACAAAACCCAAGCGCAGAGTTTCCCCACTTTTATATTTAGAGCATAAGTTCATATGCCCGGCTACATAAGGCCTTATGGTAAAACTCCAAGCAAACACATAACATTCTGTCATTCAGTAATAACAGTAGAAACAAATTGTATCATCATGTCTCACTTCTTTCCAAAGTCCAATAAATAAGGGGTTTATTCCTTTCCACCCCCAGGCCAACTGTGCATCCAGAGCTGCTAGTTTACAGATTCAGATTAATATTACAAAGCCATTTCTTATAAACTGAACACATCTGGTTCAGCCTTGCATACAATAATTAGTACAGTAAATAAAACTGTACCTCCTAAGGCTTGGGGATCAACAATACAGCATAACCAATTTATGGTTTGATGAACTTAAAGGAATCAAAAAAGCTCTCTACTCAACCATGGCGAAGCATAATAGAATAGAATAGAATAGAATGGAATAGAAGCTTCTTACAGAATTTATCTGCACATCTTATTTCCATGACAAAAGCCAAAAAAAGCCAATAAAGGTTTGTTCCTTTTTTTAGTATACAGTGGTAGTTACAATCTTTCTTCATCTGTAGTGGGTGGAACCATATAAATCCCTGGGCCAACTTTACATCCAAAACGGCTGGTTTATAGCACAGACACAGTCTTATTTTATAGAACCATTTATTCTAAATTGCATATAGTTGTTTAATGCTTGTTAGCCATCTTCATCTCTAACGTTATCACTGACCCAACAGTTTTTGTCCATTCAATGGAACCATTATCCCAATAAGCTTATTAGAGGACACTTTTTTGATTACTAGATATTAGCGCATAGGTGCTCAACCTGTGGCCCTCCAGAAACTACAAGTCCCATCATGCATCTGCCTTTGGGAGTCATGTTTGTAATTGTCAGCCTTGCAATGTCTCATGAAACTTGTAGTTTCGCAACAGCTGGAGAGCCACATGTTGAACACCCATGTATTAGGGTTTACCTAAAAATCTGCTCATTGGTGATCCACTAAATTCATTTTTTGGGACTGGATATTTTTGGTTCTTAGGCTTTCATTTTTATAAACATTTTTTAAGTGGTCAGTCCACCTAAATTGTACAGTGCCTTGCGAAAGTATTCGGCCCCCTTGAACTTTGCGACCTTTTGCCACATTTCAGGCTTCAAACATAAAGATATAAAACTGTAATTTTTTTGTGAAGAATCAACAACAAGTGGGACACAATCATGAAGTAGAACGAAATTTATTGGATATTTCAAACTTTGTTAACAAATAAAAAACTGAAAAATTGGGCGTGCAAAATTATTCAGCCCCTTTACTTTCAGTGCAGCAAACTCTCTCCAGAAGTTCAGTGAGGATCTCTGAATGATTAAATGTTGACCTAAATGACTAATGATGATAAATAGAATCCACCTGTGTGTAATCAAGTCTCCGTATAAATGCACCTGCACTGTGATAGTCTCAGAGGTCCGTTTAAAGCGCAGAGAGCATCATGAAGAACAAGAAACACACCAGGCAGGTCCGAGATACTGTTGTGGAGAAGTTTAAAGCCGGATTTGGAAACAAAAAGATTTCCCAAGCTTTAAACATCCCAAGGAGCACTTTGCAAGCGATAATATTGAAATGGAAGGAGTATCAGACCACTACAAATCTACGAAGACCTGGCCGTCCCTCTAAACTTTCAGCTCATACAAGGAGAAGACTGATCAGAGATGCAGTCAAGAGGCCCATGATCACTCCGGATGGACTGCAGAGATCTACAGCTGAGGTGGGAGACTCTTTCCATAGGACAACAATCAGTCGTATACTGCACAAATCTGGCCTTTATGGAAGAGTGGCAAGAAGAAAGCCATTTCTTAAAGATATCCATAAAAAGTGTTGTTTAAAGTTTGCCACAAGCCACCTGGGAGACACACCAAACATGTGGAAGAAGGTGCTCTGGTCAGATGAAACCAAAATCGAACTTTTTGGCAACAATGCAAAACGTTATGTTTGGCGTAAAAGCAACACAGCTCATCACCCTGAACACACCATCCCCACTGTCAAACATGGTGGTGGCAGCATCATGGTTTGGGCCTGCTTTTCTTCAGCAGGGACAGGGAAGATGGTTAAAATTGATGGGAAGATGGATGGAGCCAAATACAGGACCATTCTGGAAGAAAACCTGATGGAGTCTGCAAAAAACCTGAGACTGGGACGGAGATTTGTCTTCCAACAAGACAATGATCCAAAACATAAAGCAAAATCTACAATGGAATGGTTCACAAATAAACATATCCAGGTGTTAGAATGGCCAAGTCAAAGTCCAGACCTGAATCCAACCGTGAATCTGTGGAAAGAACTGAAAACTGCTGTTCACAAACGCTCTCCATCCAACCTCACTGAGCTCGAGCTGTTTTGCAAGGAGGAATGGGCAAAAATTTCAGTCTCTCGATGTGCAAAACTGATAGAGACATACCCCAAGCGACTTACAGCTGTAATCGCAGCAAAAGGTGGCGCTACAAAGTATTAACTTAAGGTGGCTGAATAATTTTGCACGCCCAATTTTTCAGTTTTTTATTTGTTAAAAAAGTTTGAAATATCCAATAAATTTTGTTCCACCTCATGATTGTGTCCCACTTGTTGTTGATTCTTTACAAAAAATTACAGTTTTATATCTTTATGTTTGAAGCCTGAAATGTGGCAAAAGTTTGCAAAGTTCAAGGGGGCCGAATACTTTCGCAAGGCACTGTATATCTACCTATGATTGGAGCCTGGATGGCCATGGCTTCTTAGAAGTCTTAAATAGCTGTATCTCCCTACCATAATATCCAAACCAATTCCTGTCCACCTTGGTGGTTTAGGTGTTTCTGCCCACCTTTGTGTGTCCCAGCACTTCTTGTTACATATGTTAAATAACTTAAATAAAATCCAACAGGGATGGTGGGATCCATCATAATGCCCAAAGCAGGCGTGCATACCTGAAACCTCAATGCAGATCTCAGCAATAGAGTCCCAGAGAGATTAAAGAATCTTGAGATTTAACTCTCCAGTATCCACCAAAAACCAATACCTTGGTCTCCAGTTAACTAACACTTTAATAAAGAAAAAAAAACAAAGATGTGTTTATAATTCCTTGAGACCCCTTGACTTCATAGGTCTCTGCTTTGGAACAAACACCCAGCCAATACACTTAGTATTCCTGCATACATGTTTGGGGTCAATGACTCCAAACAGTACTAAAGATAAAGGTACGACATCAGAGCCATGTATTTAGCATTTTCAGATGAAGTTCAACTTGCTGGCTGCCTGGACATTTCCCTAAGCAGGGTTTATCTTTACATTTTCCACAATAAGTTGTTCATTAACAGCGTTGTTCCACTAGTTTTGTTTTTGTACTTTAAAAAAGTAGACTTTAAACCAAATATTTGTTAATACCTTCTAGCTGTCATTGAATTTATATCTACTAGAACAGGATCAAAACGTGATGGATGAAAAGAATTAACTCATTCCCCTTGAGCTCGCCTCTCCTGGCAGATCAATAAGCAAGCACCTTCATAGACAAAGTACAGAGAATGCAGCTAATTGACCCATTGTCAAATCCTAATCATAATATCAAACATAATAAACAGCCCGACGCCGAATGTCGGTATCTGCAATTCATTTTTACTTTAAAACACTGAGAAATGGATTTATTTTTGCTAACAGGCTGAGTTTGAAACTGGAGATGCAAATGCTTTCAATTTTTTTGCAAATTCGCAGTCTCAAATGAATTGTAGGCAAATGGTTCTTAAAGCAAAACTGTCACAAACCTGACTAATTGAAACTTGATAAAGAAATCCATAAGCAATTGTTACCTTCAGGGAAAACCAACCAGCGATCTGTAGCTCCAGTAATACAAACAACTAAAGTTATTTGCAAATTTAGACTTTTCCTGCTTGATCCCACCTCCAGCAATCTGAAACTCCAGACATACAAACAACTGAAGTTATATGCAAATCTTGACTTTTCCTGCCTAATCCCACCTCCCTAGTGAACATTTTATTGCAATTGAAGGCCGCAGAGACATATTGTGGTGTTTGGAGGCAAGGTAGGACTTAGAATTTTTGACTTGGTAGAAAAACACAACTAATGTATTCTTTTATGGTAGGAACATTTTCATGTGTGCTAAAGAATTTGCACCACAGATAGAGTTGTATAAAGTACTCGAAACCCCGCCTCGGCTCGTTCACGGAGGAGTGCGGGAGTGTGACTGGCGGACCCGATGTCACACTACGATCGTCGGTACAGCGGGAGAAAGGCAGAGCGGCTTATGTAAACAAGCCGCCTGTCATTCTCCCCTGTGTAAAAATGGAGATCAGACGGTTCTACTATGTAGAACTGTTGATCTTTGTTTTTACACTAGGAGCCATGTCCCATCACAGTTAGAATCACGCCCCTAGGACACACTTAACCCCTCCCTGTCCAATACAGTTAACCCCTTCCCTGCCAGTGTCATTTTTGCAGTAACAGTGCACATGTATAGCACTGATTACTGCAGTAATGTCACTGGTACCCCCAAAAGTGTCAAAAATGTCAGTCAAGGGTCCGATCTGTCCGCCGCAATGTCGCAGTACCGCAAAAAAAATCGCAGATCGCCGCCATTACTCGTTAAAAAAAAAAAACACCAAAAATGACAAAAATCTTTCCCTTTGTTAGTAAACGCGATAACTTTTGCACAAACCAATCAAAATACGCTTTTTGCGATTTTTTTTACCAAACATATATAGCATAAAACAATTTGGCTGAAAATTTTAAAAAATTTAGATTTTTACATTTTTTTGGGGGGGGGAATTTCATATAAAATAAAGTGAAAAATATTGTTATTTTTGCAAAAATTACGCTTTTTTTTTGTTTATAGCGCATGATCAAAAAATCGCACAGGTGATCAAATACCACCAAAAGAAAGCTCTGTTTGTGGGAAAAAAAGGACGTGAAATTCGTTTAGGTACAGCGTCGCACGACCACGCAATTGTCCGTTAAAGTCACGCAGTAAAAAATCGCAAAAAAAACCCTGGTCAAGAAGGGGATAAAATCTTCTGGGGCTTAAGTGGTTAAAAGTAAAAGTACAAGTGCTCGATCAAAAAGTGACTTGAGTAAAAGTGGAAGTGCTCGATCAAAAAGTGACTTGAGTAGAAGTACTAAAGTATTCAACATTCTTTGTACTTAAGTATTGCAAGCAGTCTTTTTAAAAAATTTGCTACTCAAGTACTGAAAGTAAAAGTACCAGTAGTTTTGAAAAAAAATTGCTACTCAAGTACTGAAAGTAAAAGTACAAGTACTGTGTTATGTAGTTATTAAAGAAAGAAGTCAAAAGTTGAAACATCATATTGTTTTTGATTATTTCAAATGCAGCTTTTATTTATACATACAGTAGCATTTATTTTCGTATGTGCTGATAATACACATGTTTTGAACTTCATGAAACCTGCCATCTACTTTTCTGGCAGTGGTAAATTTTATAATTGTAATGAGTAACTATGCATCACAAAAAAAAAAAAATATCAGAGTAGAAGTATTGAAATCATTGAAAAAATGTAGTGAAGTAAAAGTGGAAGTAGGAGAAAAAAATTCTACTCTAGGAAAGTACAGATACCGCCTTTCGGTACTTAAGTACTGTAGTGAAGTAGTTCTACTTAGTTACTATACATCTCTGACCACAGAAACAATGCTACAGTGACTGGTGGCCATGGTGAAGGGTGGGAACTTTCCTAAAGAACCTATTTTATTGTAACACACTGTTGTACCTATATACTCTATGCTATATACCGGGTATTGTAAGGAATGAATTGGAAAGAAGGAAGTGCTTTATGAGATGAAGAAGATGACTGCTGCTCTGTAAAAATTATATGGACTCACCTAAATAAAATATTAAATAGTATACCCTGCCATCATGTCAAATAGTTAGGTTAAGCTAGGGATCGTGCTGGACAGATTGGATTATTTTTGTCTGTATTAAGTGGTTTTGGGGATAAATGGATTTCTATGACTTCCTTTGGTAATCTAGGCTGGTACCTGAATAGATGATCTCTGATGTCACTTCAGTAAAGGGAGTACTATATAAGAAAGGAGCACTTGGTGTCCAGAATGATGCCACACATGATGAAAGCATATCAATCATTTATTGGGAATCAAGAGTAAGTACATCAAGCCAACGCATTTCAGGGGATCTTCCTTAAAGTATTTATGCATATATACAAACAAATCCTTTTTATCCTGCATGAATGCATACCCACTCCTTTGTTGTTTGAGGGAGAGAATTATATCACAAAAAAAACAGATTGTACATTTTTCATGCTTGTTTTTTTGTTTTTTTTTAATACTTGTATGTACAGTAAGTCCGGAAATGTTTTGGCTTGATGGACTTACTCTCGATTCTCAATAAACGAGTGATATCCTTTCATCAAGTGTGGCATCACCCTGGATAGCGAATGCTCCTCTTTTCTTATATAATCATCTCAATTAATCCTTAGGAATCATTCTGCTTCCTTTAACTAATTAGCACAACTTATTTCCCAACTTTGTGTTCTAGGATTTTCTTCCTCTGCAGCTACTGGCATTCGGTCATTCGGTTAACGATTCGGATCGCCCACCACATAAATACTGCGGCAGGGCAGCCCTCCTGCGTGAACCAACGTAGGGCTCTTTCGGTCGCGCACCGGCAGCTAGGGGGCAAGCGGCAGCGGGAACTCCGATGCATGGGGCAGGCGGCTCCGATTGCCGCCTGATACCCGCGATCTCTCCCCGCTGTGAAAGAAGAAGAAAAGAAAAACGCCCATGGGACTTTAAATGAGGTGGGTACCGTAGGCCATAAATACTGCATTTTATTTTGTCATACAATACACAGTAGACAGGATCAAACAGTAAAAATACAAAAAAGTATACATATAGGTCCATAACAGTATAAATTGCATATTGGTACATAAACATCTTGAGGCTCAATGCTCTCTTTCTTTCCTGCTGTGAGAGAAAAGTCAGCTGTTGTAAACCCAGCTAACCGTTCTTCTCCCTGAAATGATCACAGAGCACCTGTGATCCTTCTATGTAGAAACACATGTCTCTATGGTCATTCCATAAGCCCCACCCCCCCCCCCACAGTTAGAATCACTCCCCTAGGCTCACATTTAACCCATTGATCACCCACAGGGTTAACCCCTTCCCTGCCAGTGTCATTAGTGCAGTAACAGTGCATATTTTTAGCACTGATTACTGTAGTAATGTCACTGGTCCCCCCAAAACGGTCAAAAATGTCAGTTAGGGGTCCGATCTGTCTGCTGCAATGTCGCAGTCCCGCATAAAATCGCAGATCGCCGCCATTACTAGAAAAAAAACAAAAAAAATGACATAAATGTTTCCCGTAGTTAGTAGACGCGATAACTTTTGCGCAAACCAATTAAAATATGCTTATTGCGCTTTTTTTTTTACCAAAAATATGTAGCAGAAAACAAATTGGCCTAAAATGTTAAAAAATTTTGATTTTTAAATTTTTTTTTTTGGGAATGTTGTATAGCAGAATGTGAAAAATATTGTTTTTTTTTTTTTTTTTTTTTCAGAATTGTTGTTCTTTTTTTGTTTATAGAGCAAAAAATAAAAACTGCACAGTTGATCAAATACCACCAAAAGAAAGCTCTATTTGTGGGGAAAAAACGGATGCGCAATTGTCATTTAAAGTAACGCAGTGTTGAATCACAAAAAATGGCCTGGTCAACAAGGGGGCAAATCCTTCCGGTCTAGAAGTGGTTAAACCAGCCTTTACTACCGCATTAGGTCAATGCACTTTTGGGGCTAAGAGGACTTGTTCCTGGTAGTTAGGGCTCCTGATTTAGCCACTGAAAGCCTTCCAATACTCCCCTCTCCTTCAAAGATGCAATATCATCAAGGTACCTCACCAGCACCAAAATATGGCTCCTTCCAGGTTTGGCTATCTTGATTGGCTGGGCCAGAATGATGTAATTCCAATGCATGAGTTCGTTCATCCCAACTACAGGTTATGCACAGTGTACATTTTAAAGCATCTTGACATGTGGAAGGTAGGAAACCTTTACAGGCGCTCCCTGGGTTACAAACATTCGACTTACAACCGACTCCTACATACAAACGCAGGGAGACAACAGGAAGTGAGAGGAAATCTACTCCTAGGAAGGGAAATTTACTCCTGCAAGAGTTCTCATGGGAAAAAGGTGTCTCCACTGAAGCTTTATCACCAATCCTTGTTTCCACAACAACCCAAAATTTTCAAAATCCAATTGTCACAGGGACAGAAAGTGAGGTGAAATCTTCTGAACAGGGGCACAGACAGCAAAACAAATGTAACAGGGGTGTTAACCCTTCCCTATGCTATGCAAAAAACTTAAAAAATATTATTTTGGCTGGAGCTACACTTAACCACTTAAGCCCCGGAAAATTTTACCCCCTTCCAGACCAGGGCCTATTTTGCGATTCGGCACTGTGTGACTTTAACGGACAATTGCGCGGTCGTGCGACGCTGTACCCTAACTAATTTGACGTCCTTTTTTTCCCACAAACAGAGCTTTCTTTTGGTGGTATTTGATCACCTGTGCGATTTTTTGATCATGCGCTATAAACAAAAAAATTGCGTAAATTTTGCAAAAATAACAATATTTTTCACATTTTTTTATATGAAATTCCCCAAAAAATGTAAAAATCAAAATTTTTTAACATTTTCGGCCAATTTGTTTTGTGCTACATATGTTTGGTAAAAAAAAAATCGCAAAAAGCGTATTTTGATTGGTTTGCGCAAAAGTCATCGCGTTTACTAACAAAGGGAAACATTTTTGTCATTTTTGTTGTTTTTTTTTTTTAACGTGTAATGGCAGCGATCTGCGCTTTTTTTTGCGGTACTGCGACATTGCAGCGGACAGATCGGACCCTTGACTGACATTTGTGACACTTTGGGGGTTACCAGTGACATTTCTACAGTAATCAGCGCTATACATATGCACTGTTACTGTAAAATTACACTGGCAGTGAAGGGGTTAACTTTTTTGAGAGGGAGGGGTTATGTGTGTCCCTAGGGGCGTGATTCTAACTGTGATTGGCTGTGGCTTGAGGTGTATGAACAGTGATCAACGGTCCTACATAGTAGAACCGTATGATCACCATTCATACACAGGGGAGAATGATCAGCCGCCTGCCTTTCTCCCTCTGCACCGACGATCGCCGAGTGACCGGCGGATATCGGGTCGCGCCTCCGGGGGCGTGCGCTCGCTCCCTAGACCCTCACAGGCTAGCGACGTAGTACTACGTCGCTCTGCTTGTGAGGGGCTGACCGCCGCAGTAAATAGTCGTGCGGCGGTCGGCAAGTGGTTAAAAAATTTACCTGTTCCAACTTACAAACAAATTCAACTTAAGAACAATCCTACAGGCCCTATCTTGTTCGTAACCTGAGGACCGCCTGTATTGCAGAAGAGACTGAGGGGTTGATTTACTAAACACAAATAGACTCTGAATTTTGCAAAGTGCAGTTGCCCTCTGCAAGTGCAGTTGCTCCAGAGCTTACTAAATAAAACAAAGCTTCGCTTTGAAAAAAGTACCCAATTACGTGCAAGGAAAATAAAAAAAAAACAGCATTTTTGCTTGCACATGATTGGTTGATTGGATAAATAGACTGTGCATTTTGAAAAGTGCAGTTGCCCTCTGCAAGTGCAGTTGCTCCAGAGCTTAGTAAATGAGACAAATCTTCACTTTCTAAAGAGTACCCAATCACGTGCAAGGAAAATAGGAAAAGAGCATTTTTGCTTGCACATAATTGGATGATGGAAGTCAGCAGACCTTCTGCTCATTTACTAAGCTCTGGAGCATCTGCACTTTGCAAAGTGCACAGTCTATTTGCCTTTAGTAAATCAACCCCTAAGTGTGAAGCACAGTCCTTCATTCTCCAAAGTTTTTCCATTGAGGTCTAGGTTCCACTTTAAGAAATCTTCAGATATCAAGGCTAATACTATATAATTGTACCTAGTTAATATACAGTATATCACTCTATTTGGATATTTCAACATTCATCAGAGGTCACAAAACAAAGACAACTGAAAACAATTAGTGTACAATAAGATCAGAATGTTTTCTTGGTAAATGAAAGTGTTCTTCCATGTAACTGATTCATTTATATTTCTGCTAATTGTTTTGTCCTCTTTTTTTTTTCCTACTTAAAATATTCCATTTCAATGACTTCACTGAGCATTCTTCAATATACAATTACCATTAAAATTGGTTTCCTGTCCTTCCTAGCATGAAAATATAATCTTTGATTACATATTATATTGTATCTTTAATTGTATATTATTATTTTAACTCAGAGCATTAGGAGGAATTGCAGCAATTAGTGGCCAAAGGCATTTTATCAGGAGATAATTTGCACATTTTTCAAATGTCACACTAAATCACCTCATTCCCCGAACATATGAAGAGTTACTCTGCGACTCATAATGGGCAAATATTGCTTTTGAAAAATTTCAGAGACCTTTTGTCAAATTGTGCTTTTCAGCGGCCTTCATTAGTGACAAAACAAAAATAAATATTAGTGCACTGTAAATGTTTTTAGTTGTTACATTAGTGCTAATTGCACAATACAGACCGTTTGCTGTATATTAGTTGTTCTGTTTCAAAAGCTGCTTTATGCATTGACACACCTCCTTAGACCCAGTCTGATCGGAGAGTATGGTCACCTGCTGACTTAGCACCATCCACAGGCAGTTTAACTCTTCAATAAGACACACACCATATATACTCAAGTATAAGCCAACTTTTTCAGCATGTTTTTTTATGCTGAAAAAGCATCCCTCGGCTTATACTCGAGTCACTGTCTCACTTACCTTTTAAAAATGGCGCCGCCTAGCACCAACACGTCATCATGAGCGGTGACATGTTGACGCCGGGCGGCGCCATTTTAAAATATAAGGCACCTCACCGACAGGTAAGTGAGACTCCACCGCAGCCCCTGCATTTCCTCATGCAGTGCTGTGGGCATGGTACAGGACATTCTCCTGTACCATGCCCACAGAACTGCATCTCCTGTACCATGCCTGTACCATCTTTGCCATGCCTGTACCATCTGTGCCATGCCTGTACCATCATCTGTGCCATGCCTGTACCATCACCTGTGCCATGCCTGTACCATCTCTGGTGCCATGCCTGTACCATCTCCTGTGCCATGCCTGTACCATCTCCTGTGCCATGCCTGTACCATCACCTGTGCCATGCCTGTACCATCTCCTGTACCATCTCCTGTACCATGCCTGTACCATCACCTGTGCCATGCTTGTACCATCACCTGTGCCATGCCGGTACCAAAACCTGTGCCATGCCTGTACCATCACTTGTGCCATGCCAGAACCATCTCCTGTGCCATTCCCAAGCCATCTCCTGTGCCATGCCTGTACTATCTCCTGTGCCATGCCTGTACCATCTCCTGTGCCATCTCCGGTACCCTCTCCTGTTCCATGCCTGTACCATCTCCTGTACCATGCCTGTACCATCTCCTGTACAATGCCCACAGCCCTGCATCTCCTGTACCATGCCCGCAGCCCCTGTTTTGTGTCTCGTGGTGGTCCAGTTGGGTCCAGTAGCTGCTGCATTTCCCACCCTAGGCTTATACTCGAGTCAATACGTTTTCCCACTTTTTTGTGGTAAAATTAGGTGCCTCGGCTTATATTTGGGTCTGCTTATACTCAAGTATTTATATGGTAAGTTGAAACCAATTACATTTTACTTCAGTTAATTGCAGTACAGAGGATGTTTTTCCAGTCTTTTGAAGTGTAAAAAGACAATGACTTTCCTTAGCCCTGTCTCTTGGAACTACTAACACTGACTGAGGAAACAAGGAAGAAACGAGAAGGGTCTAGCTAGGACCACACTAACTAGCACTAAACAGGAGGAGAGGACAGAGGATGATACGAAAGTCACATAGTACACAAGCAGTAGTGGCTCACAACAGCCACTAGATGTCAGCAGACTACAGAAAACAAAAACCTCATGCAGTACAATACAAGACTTGAAAAATAGATGAAAGTGGGGTAGAACATTAGTGTATCTCCAAAAAAAAATATTTTTAGTGGTAAACTCGCTGGCACCACATCCCTTTGTAAAGGAGTAGGACACAGAAAAAAATGCTCCCGTAGGAGCTGGGATTTTTTAGATGCCAATAACTGGAGAACAGATTAAAAATGAAACATGTTTTATTTGAGTCATTCAAATTTAATTTTGAAACAAAAGTATATCTAATGACAAAGACAAAAAAAAGGGGGGGGGATGCACCAGCCTTGTGCATTACCTAAGATACCATTTATTGTATACAACATTGGATATACTCACAAACTAAGATTGGTGAAAAGCAATTAAACATGAGGCAGAAACCAGCTTCATCTTTGTCTTAAAGTGTCAATAAACCCACATCATTATAAACTGTCAATTACAATTACATTGTGGTCACACTCTGCCACTAGACCATCGCTTTCTGTAGATAGCAAAAAAACCTGGTTGATCCTGGTGTTCACTGTCCTTCCCTTCTTGTCGATGTCCCTGCTGCAGCCTGAAATTGTGTAGACCAGCTGTTGCCACATCTACTGGACATGCTCCAGTTTCAGTTCCCTTCTAAGCTGCTCATTTCCTACTTTTTCTTATCTGTGCAGCCCATGTGACTATAGAGTCACACATGTGAGCATAAATGACAAATGTCCTTTTATTGCTAAGCACTTTGGGGGCAGAGTCTAGGATGTTGATTGATAGAGGCTTCATCTCCCTGTTTTTTTTTTTTTTTAATTGTATTTTTTTTTAAAGATTTTTAAACCAAGTACAAAAAAAATTCCCAAAGGAACGTTTCAAACAACAATGGAAACATACAGTAGCAAGAACAGATGGGACTCCAAAGAGCAAAGGTATTACATATAGTAAAAAAAGGGAAAAAGAAAAAGGATTAACCACTTGCCGACCGCCGCACGACTATCTACGTCGGCGGTCAGCCCCTCACAGGCAAACTGACGTAGGTCTACGTCGCTTGCTTGTGAGGGTCTAGGGAGCGAGCGCACGCCCCCGGAGGCGCGCTCCCGCGAGGTCACGGACCCCCCCGCGCATGTGACCGGCGGACCCGATGTCCGCCGGTCACTCTGCGATCGGCGGGGGAGAGGGAGAAAGTCAGGCGGCTTGTGTAAACAAGCTGCCTGTCATTCTCCCCTCTGTATGATTGATGATCATACGGTTCTACTATGTAGAACCATTGATCACCGTTCATACAGCTGAAGCCACAGCCAATCACAGTAGAAAGCACGCCCCTAGGGACACACATAGCCCCTCCCTTTCAAAAAAGTTAACCCCTTCACTGCCAGTGTATTTTTACAGTAACAGTGCATATGTATAGCACTGATTACTGTAGAAATGTCACTGGTAACCCAAGTGTCAAAAATGTCAGTCAAGGGTCCGATCTGTCCGCCGCAATGTCGCAGTACCGCAAAAAAATCGCAGATCGCCGCCATTATGCGTTAAAAAAAAACAACAAAAATGACAAAAATCTTTCCCTTTGTTAGTAAACGCGATAACTTTTGCGCAAACCAATCAAAATACGCTTTTTGCGATTTGTTTTACCAAACATAGGTAGCATAAAACAAATTGGCCGAAAATTTTAAAAAATTTTGATTTTTACATTTTTTTGGGGGGAATTTCATATAAAAAAATTTGAAAAATATTGCTATTTTTGCAAAATTTACGCTCTTTTTTTGTTTATAGCGCATGATCAAAAAATCGCACCAAAAGAAAGCTCTGTTTGTGGGAAAAAAAGGACGCCAAATTCCTTTAGGTACAGCGTCGCACAACCGCGCAATTGTCCGTTAAAGTCACGCAGTGCCGAATCGCAAAATACCCCCTGGTCGTTTAGCAGCCAAATCCTCCGGGGCTTAAGTGGTTAAAGAAAGCAACAATAAAACCAGTAACAGTGTGGCCTGAGGGTTATTAGGGCTAGACAATGGAAAGTCACAAGCTACAAATAGAAAGCTAGGCCATGGGATGCGGGGAACAATTAGTATGGAGAGGAGATAAGGTTTCCTGTGGCCTCTATCAATTTGGGCCAGGGGGAAAAACCAAAGGCAGAGGAGTCCCAAGCATCCCATGTCTTAGTAAAATGGGAGATAGCATCTCCCACCAGTGCTGTTATATATTCCATTTGCATATATCAGCAATCACCTTCAATAATTGGGTTTGATTGGGCGGGGAAGTAGATAACCAATGTAGCGGTATTAACCTCTTGGCTGCTAGTAGAATGAAGGAAGCAAGTTTGTTCAGAAATTTCCCTATGTTGGGAAAGGGAAGGCCCAGGAGATAGTGTAACGGGTCCAACGGCAGAAGGCAGTCCAGTTCCTGTTGGAGCAGGGACATTACCGAGGACCAAAAGGGTTTTCATCTCCCTGTTAGTCCCAGCATATACACACATGTTACCCCAACACTTCATATTTCTGATATATGCCTGCTGTACCATGTACTTGCACGAGAAAATATCCTTTTCTCTCTGCATTGTTTGCTTTATGTGAAATCCCTGGTGTTCATGCCAGTCCCTAATAAAAACTGACCACACTAAGCAGGAGAACACCCGTGATCATTTCCCTAGCTGTGCTGGGAACTCAGCTTGCTCTTCTCCAATGATCAGATTTGTTTTGACACGCTCCCCCTGCACAGCCATTCACTGGCAAGCCCAGTGTGCTGCTGCTTCTCCTCCCCCCAGCTCCTTTGCAGCTGAGAACAGAGGGAATCTGATCACTTATAAAAAGTGGAAATAAGGTATTTATAATTTTTTTTATAACTATACAAAAATGTTTAGCCTTTCATTTCTATTTTAAACTGAATGGGTTGTTTTACAAGGTGATAGTTTAAAATCACTTTAACCACTTGCCGACCGCCCGCCACATATATACTGCAGCAGGCTGGCTCGGCTGCGCGAATCGCCCCCACTAGGCAGCAAGGATGCCGATCCACGGGACCGGCAGCACCGATTGCAGCCAGCCACCCGCTGAAAGAGAAGAACACAGCTGACCATTGTTCTGTCTGAAATAATCACAGAGTGCCTGTGATCCTTCTACAGACAGGTCCGTAAATATTGGGACATCGACACAATTCTAATCTTTTTGTCTCTATACACCACCACAATGGATTTGAAATGAAACAAACAAGATCTGCTTTAACGGTAGACTTTCAGCTTTAATTTGAGGGTATTTACATCCAAATCAGGTGAACGGTGCTGTAAACCCTTAATATGAGATCCAAAGAGCTGTCACTATCAGTGAAGCAAGCCATCATTAGGCTGAAAAAACAAAACAATCCCATCAGAGAGATAGCAAAAACATTAGGTGTGACCAAATCAACTGTTTGGAACATCCTTAAAAAGAAAGAACGCAGCGGTGAGCTCAGCAACACCAAAAGAGCCGGAAGAAAACAATTGTGGTGGATGACCGAAAAATTCTTTCCCTGGTAAAGAAAACACCCTTCACAACAGTTGGCCAGATCAAGAACACTCTCCATGAGGTAGGTGTATGTGTGTCAAAGTCAACAATCAAGAGAAGACTTCACCAGAGTGAATACAGAGGGTTCAACACAAGATGTAAACCATTGGTGAGCCCCAAAAACAGGAAGGCCAGATTAGAGTTTGCCAAACAACATCTAAAAAAGCCTTCACAGTTCTGGAACAACATCCTATGGACAGATGAGACCAAGATCAACTTGTACCGGAGTGATGGGAAGAGAAGAGTATGGAGAAGGAAAGGAACTGCTCATGATCCAAAGCATACCACCTCATCAGTGAAGCATGGTGGTGGTAGTGTCATGGCGTGGCAGCAGGATGAATTCTGAAGTGTTTCGGGGCAATATTATCTGCCCTTATTCAGCCAAATGCTTCAGAACTCATTGGACGGCCCTTCACAGTGCAGATGGACAATGACCCGAAGCATACTGCGAAAGCAACCAAAGAGCTTTTTAAGGGAAAGAAGTGGAATGTTATGCAATGGCCAAGTCAATCGCGAGACCTGAATCCGATTGAGCATGCATTTCACTTGCTGAAGACAAAACTGAAGGGAAAATGCCCCAAGAACAAGCAGGAACTGAAGACAGTTGCAGTAGAGGCCTGGCAGAGCATCACCAGGGATGAAACCCAGCGTGTGGTGATGTCTATGCCTTCCAGACTTCAGGCTGTAATTGACTGCAAAGGATTTGCAACCAAGTATTAAAAAGTGAAAGTTTGATTTATGATTGGTAATTTGTCCCATTACTTTTGGTCCCTTAAAAAGTAGGAGGCACATATACAAACTGTTGTAATTCCTACACTGTTCACCTGATTTGGATGTAAATACCCTCAAATTAAAGCTGAAAGTCTGCAGTTAAAGCAGATCTTGTTTGTTTCATTTCAAATCCATTGTGGTGATGTATAGAGCCAAAAAGATTAGAATTGTGTCAATGTCCCAATATTTATGGACCTGACTGTATATAGGATCACAGGTCTCTATGATCCTTTCACAAGTCCATCCCCCCACAGTTATAAAACACTCCCCTAGGCTCACAATTAACCCTTTGATCAACCCTAGGTTAACCCCTTCCCTGCCAGTGTCCTTATTACAGTAACAGTGCATATTTTTAGCACTGATTACTGCAGTAATGTCACTGGTCCCCCCCCCAAAAGTGTAAAAAATGTCAGTTAGGGGTCCAATCCTTTCGCCGCAATGTCGCAGTCCTACTAAAAATCACAGATTGCTGCGATTACTAGTAAAAAATGAATAAATAAATAAAAACGACATAAATCTTTCCCCAAGTTTGTAGACGCGATAACTTTTGCTCAAACCAATCAAACTACGCTTATTGGGATTTTTTTTTACCAAAAGTATGTAGCAGAATACAAATTGGCCTAAAAGGATGAAAAAATAGATTTTAAATTTTTTTGGGGAATGTTATATAGCAGAAAAAGTGAAAATATTGTTTGTTTTTTTTCTGAATTTTCACTATTTTTTTGTTTATAGCGCACAAAAAAAATTCGCACAGGTGATCAAATACCACCAAAAAGCTCTATTTGGGGGGAAAAAAGACATCAATTTTATTTAGGTATAGTATCGCACGACCGCGCAATTGTCCGTTAAAATAACGCAGTGCCGAATCGCAAAAAATGGCCTGGTCATTAAGGGAGCAAATCCTTTTGGTCCAGAACTGGTTAAATAAAGTACTTAGATGCTTTTTTTTTATATTGGATTACATACAGTGGCATGATCTATATACATACATAGAAGGTGTCATGGCAATTAAATGCATGATATTAAAGTTCAAATGAGTGAGCGATATCAACGGTAATGGTGATATTATTCAAATTTATTGAACCCAGCTATCTAGCATTATAGTGCCTGAGCACAGTTGGAATGGTGGTATCTGTGATCTGACTAGTAACTGCTCTCACTTGCCATATGCAAGGTTCCTTGTCCCTCTGTGTCTATATTTGCTCATTTTAATTTGCATTATGCAACATACTTTTATTATTAAGTATTTATTATTTATGCTGTATTCATATGTTTTATGCCCATGTTTATCTTGTATTTTTTTCACCATATGTTTTAACATACAGTTTAACACAGAGGTGTCCAACCTTTTGACCTTCCTGGGCCACATTGGAAGAAGAGGAATTGTCTTGGGCCACACATAAAATACATTAACAATAAGGAGAGCTGATGAGCAGAAAAAGTCGAACAGATCACAAGTTAACGATCACTGATACAGATACTGTACCTATCTGAGTAATAAAACTTCATTTTTTTTGTAATGTTTTATTATAAAGTAAAAGAGAGCAATATAAAACGAGTGTGATATTTGACACTGTTTCTGATAAACAAACGTATCAATATCTGGTTGGATGGATGTACCGTGTTTCCCGAAAATAAACCCAGGTCTTATATTAAAGAGGAAGTAAACACACCAAAAAAAAAAAATGTAAAAAAAAAAAAACCTTATAAGACAAAGGCATAATGAGCTAGTGTGCATCGCATACTAGCTCATTATGAAATACTTACCTTAGAACGAAGCCCCCGCAGTGCCGCCCGCTCAGGAACAAGACAGCCGACATGTTCAGCCGTCCTGCTTCGTGGATCGCGTCCTTCGGCCATCTGATTGGCCGGAGGGGCGATGACATCACTCCCACACATGTTGGGAGCCGCTGTTCACTGCACAGGGCTCTGAAGGAACGATACGGGTGGTACCCAAATAAAGTTGACGTCCTTTTTTTCCCACGAATAGAGATTTCTTTTGGTGGTATTTGATCACCTGTGCAATTTTTATTTTTGCGATATAAACAAAAAAATAGCGAAAATTTTGAAAAAAAAAAACAATATTTTTCACATTCTGCTATATAAGATTCCAAAAAAAAAAATGTTAAAATCAAAGCATATTTTGATTGGTTTGCGCAAAAGTTATCGCGTCTACTAACTACAGGAAAGATTTATGTTATTTTTATTGGTTTTTTTTTTACTAGTAATGGCGGCGATCTGCGATTTTTTGCTGGACTGCGACATTGCGGCGGACAGATCGGACCCCTAACTGACATTTTTGACACTTTTGGGGGTACCAGTGACATTACTACAGTAATCAGTGCTAAACATATGCACTGTTACTGTAATAATGACACTGGCAGGGAAGGGGTTAACTCTGTGGGTGATCAAGGGGTTAAATGTGAGCCTAGGGGAGTGATTCTAACTGTGGGGGGGGCGTGGCTTCTGAAATGACCATAGAGACATGCGATCCTATAAAGAAGGATCACATGGGCTCTATGACCATTCCAGGGAGAAGAACGGTCGGCTGTGTTTACAGCCGTTCCGACTCCTGCCAGGCTTGGGAAAGTATAAGCTTGGCCAGGCGGGCGCGTGCACAGTTACGTAACGGCTCCACCTTTAAATCAAAGGCACTTGTTCTCGGCAGCGCCTCGCCGGCCGCCACAGTCAGCTGCAGAGCAGAGAAGGACCGTCACCCGGGAGTGCTACTGGACACTACTTGCCCCTTGCAGGGGATGAACAAATTCTGTGGAAGGTGAGAAAGCCTTTAATTTTGAATGGGTTTGGGGGCCAATTTCTGACAAGTAGAAGCATTCAAAGGAGAAAATTTAAGATATAGGCAAAGGCACTTCCTGGAATTAAACAACAGTACTACAAGGACCATCGGAAACTTATTCTGCACCTACTACCCTAAAATAAACATAGGGTAAATGAGTGCAAGGCTTTGCGTACAAAAATAATGGTATGCATTAAAACTTGGAAAATCATATATTGAAAGAACCATTTTAAATTACAATTTCAGTCTTAAGGGAGGGCAAATGTAACCAGTGTTTTCAATGAGCATGTGTCACTTAGGATATAATTCATTATATGTGCCTGTAATTCTCTCTTTACTGAGTAGACCCTATAATCTGATGACAAGTAGGTGTAGATTAATTATGCGGAGTGGGCAGAGCTTCAGGGAAATGGGTGTGGTAAGTAATTATTCGCTGTGCTGCAAAGTGTCCCTGGAATTTTTTTTCAAATGTTGGCAACTATGCCGTATATATATATATATATATATATATATATATATATATATATATATATATATATATAGTAAGCGTATTGAATGCCTAAAATAGTATACAGAAAAATGGTACCAACTTCCAGAGAAGTATCAATATGAAATTGGGGTATAGGGGTAAGTGAGACCTCAAACTCCCCAAATATAGAGGTACTCATTGGGAAAGGGGGATGGGAAAGGAGGGTTGACTGGATTTTTGGGTACCAATACCTTTATAGTTAATATAGCTTAGATATCATTATTTAGAAAATAGCTTTATTAAATGCAAAAAAACAATTGACAGATACTTGATTACAACAATTGTGACATAAATGACATACAATTGACACAATTAGTGTCAGCTAAAAATTGACTTAAGATGTGAAGAGTAGTCAGAATACCTCCACAAATTTTCTCAACCTGTTTCGCGGACTAGGCCGTCTCTTCAGGAGAATATAGTACATGAATTTTTACCAGAATCTATGGTCACTATAGAAGGAAGAGCAGAACCACCAATACTCTCACCGGCGGGTATGGGAGACCAAGTAAAAAATCAGGTAGAAAATCATTTCAATATAAATAAATGATACATAAACCACACAGAGAGGGCTAGAGGGTGCCAATTTGAGGAGCCTATCTATAAATGGCTGTTTTTAGGAACAAAAGTAGCCTAGGGACAGTCAGATCAGACAAAATCCACCTGTCTGGGTCCCTTAGGTTAAAAAGACTTCCATTAATACTGTTTAAGTGCCTCTAGTGGAAGCAGGCAGAGTAGACCCCAAGATGGGGGGTGACTGGGTTTCCAAGGAGGGAACTCCTATTTGGTATAGAGGCAAAGTTCTCGTGGGTCACCTCATAAGCGTCCTCTCTGTGTGGAGCATAGACAGCCGACGGCTTGTTTTTTGCATTTAATAAAGCTATTTTTTAAATAATGATATCTAAGCTATATTAACTATAAAGGTATTGGTACCCAAAAATCCAGTCAACCCTACTTTCCCATCCCCCTTTCCCAGTGAGTACCTCTATATTTGGGGAATTTGAGGTCTCACTTACCCCTTTACCCCAATTTCATATATAGTAAGCGGTCGGCAAATGGTTAATTTTGGCATCAAAAGACAGAGTAGGGCTTATTTTCGGGGTAGATTTTATTTCCTTCCCTGCCTGTCAGGAATCCCCTGTGTGAACCTAGTTTAGTGTTTGTAAAATCCTAGAATCCACTTTATGACTGTTTTATATCATCTCCAGTGTGTGTTTCTATAATCGAATAGTGTGAAATACCACAAAAATATGTAGCAAAATACATATTGGCTTAAAATGATGAAGAAATTAGATTTTTTACATTTTTTTTGGATATGTTTTGTAGCAGAAAGTAAAAAATATTGTTTTTTTTTTTTTTCAAAATTGGCGTTCTTTTTTGTTTATAGCACAAAAACAAAACAAAATGCAGAGGTGGTCAAATACCACCAAAAGAAAGCTCTATTTGTGGGGAAATAAGGTAAATCCATTTTATTTGGGTACAGCACTGCACGACCGCGCAATTGTCAGGTAAAATAACGCAGTACATTTCGCAAAAAAATTGCCTGGTTATGAAGGGGGGGGGGGGTAAACCTTCTGGAGCTGAAGTGGTTAACCAAAAAGAATAAAAAACATACTCTTGCCTTTATCTTCCCGAGTAGTAATAATTTTACTATGAACATGACCATGTCACACCTAATATTAGGAGACAGTTCCTAATTGACTTCCTAATTAAGGCTAATGGCCACTGCTGGCCCCAACTGCTAACTGTCTTGTACTTAATGACATTCACTTTTTTTTTTTTTTAACCAGCATGCCATTGAACAAGATTGAAATTAAAGTTTTATTATAATTTAAATAAATATATTAATAGAGAAAAAAAAAGGAAGCCTTTACTCGACAGCCAGTATCTACTGAAAGGGAAAATTAGCATTTGCCTGCATTTTAGATGTCAAACTACACTGACGATGTTCTAGTTCAGGAGAGAGAGCCGCTGAAATACCGATACAGCGCTCACAGGAATGGACTGACATCTTTTATCCACTACAAGGTCTCGAGCTGTATTCTTGAAGACAGAGTGACATCTAAAGGGATTTTTAAACAGCATCCGTCAGAATGGCAAAGTCAAGGGCATGTCGTGGTTTTTTTTTTTTTTTTTTTTTAGGAAAGAAAAAAAAAAGTGATGAGTTTTCAGGTTTGTTGTGCTTGACTGTCTCAGATAACCATAAAAAGAGGATCAAATTCCAATTTTAATGATATGCCTGAGGGTGCCCTTAGGAGAAATGGTATTTTTATCTGATATTCTGCAGATTCAGAGCAGGCAGAATTTGCAGGGACTGGCTTTGAATGGAGTCCTGGTGTTGTTGTCATTGTACGTATCTATACCCATCTCTAGCCTGGCTCCATGGCGCATACAAGTGTATCAATTATAAACCTAAAGGGCACCAACTGGAGCGTATTTATGAAGCAGCGAGTGATTGGTTCGCTGATTTTTCACCGTTTGCACATTCAGAAGCCTGCAAATGAGGAATGATGTGCTTGCAATTAACCTCAGGAGTAAAATTTTTTCCCAAAGTGTATATTTTAAGAAGAATATAAATATATAAATGTATTTTTAGTGAGCAAATATTTTGATTCATTATTGCAGTGTTAACCACAGGGCTTGAGTCCTGCAGGAACGCATGGGAATGGCGTTCCTGTACTTTTTCTACAGCAGGAACGCCATTTTCATTAACAGCCGCGTCCTGGTGCCCCCTTCCCCCCCCCAAACAGAATCCAAGCGCCACCTTGTGCTCTGGGATGGCAGGTCGGTAAACCCAGATTACGGGTTCCTGGCCCGCCATCTCGGAGCATCAGTGTAAAGGAACTGAAAGAACTGAGCCGGCAAGAGGAAGCGGAGCCGATGCTTCCTTTATAGCGCTGGCTCCTGTTGCGGGCCGAGTGATACCAAATGTACTCTGCCTGTGACAGGGCACAGGAGCGATATGGGAAGCATTGGCTCTGCTCTCTACTGCAGACACATGCTTCCCCCAGCGCGGCATCTGTCACACTGATGGTCAGGAACCATCCAGCAGTACCCGCTAGCAATACAAGCCTGCAGTACCAGCCAGCAGTACCGCCAGCAATACAAGCCTGCAGTACCAGCCAGCAGTACCCACCAGTAGTACCAGCCAGCAATACAAGCCAGCAGTACCAACCAGCAGTACTAGCCAGCAGTACCAACCAGCAGTACCCACTAGCAATACCAGCCAGCCATACAAGCCAGCACTACCAGCCAGCAGTACCCACCAGCAGTACCCACCAGCACTACCAGCCAGCAGTACCCACCAGCAGTACCCGCCAACAATACAAGAAAGAAATGTGCACCGTCTATGACCTGCCTTAATGTTTGCAGAGTGTCTTGGAAGAGTTTAACTCTGAGCAAACACAGTTTTAGAGCCTAAAATATTTGATATCTTGCTACTCAAAATAACTTCATCTTTTTATTTTGTACTCAAAAATGGGGATTATAATGTCCTGTGCAGTAAAGTACATTTTGAATTTTTTTTTTACTGAAAATATAGATTTGGTAAACTTGTGCTTGCAACGTAAATAATTGCGACTACCGTTTTGTTTTTTGTTTTTTTTATAAAGCCACTGCTTTCAGTAAATTTATAAAAATCATTTCTAGAAAATGTATTAAAATAATTTCTAGAAAAAAATGCAGATTTAAAAATGTGTGTGAAAAAGGGGGTGACGATGCAGGAAAGCAATTGGGAAACAGGGACAGAGCATTGTCACCCTATAACAGGAAGTGCCTGAAGTAACTCATAGGGGCTTCTACAAACCCGCAAATGCAATGAGCTAATATGGCTGACCTTATCTACATACAGTAGATTAATATTATATGAAACAAAGTTCTTAAACACCAACATATTGATAAGATGACCTGAAGCCAGCTGATTTCTTAATTATGTTTATATGTTTAGCTTAAAAAAACATTGAAAAAATACATTCAAGTGGTTCTAAAGGCTGAAGGTTTTTTACCTTCATGCATTCTATGCACGAAGGTAAAAGAAACCTTCTGTGTGCAGCAGCCCCCCCCCCCCAGCCCCCCTAATACTCATCCAAGCCTCCTCTTGATCCAGCTATGTGCACAACAATCTCAGATTTCCTGCGACTCCCTCTGCTCATTGCTCATTCGCTAAGACAGCAGTGGGAGTCTTTGGCTCTCATTGCTGTCAATCACAGCCAGTGAGCCAATAAGAAGAGAACGGGGGGCGTGACCAAGCATCTTATGGACGCATAGAGCAGGGCTCAGGAGCAAGCGTGCACCAGTGCCCCCATAGCAAGCGGCTTGCTATTGGGGGTACTTGTTCGATGGGGAGGAGCCAGGAGCTCCACGTGGGGGAACCGAGAAGAGGATGATTGGGGCTGCTCTGTACAAAACCACTGCACACAGCAGATAAGTATGACATGTTTTTTTTTTTTTCCTTAAAAGCCAAACCTTTAATACCACTTTAAATTATTCTTTGAACCACAATAACATTAGCTTTGGTTTATTCTTTGTAAAAATAGACTAGCAGAACATGTATAGAGTCTGGAGATCTGAGTACTGCTCTGTGGATGGATGCTACAGATAATTATTCAAAATGGCAAAATTAGTGAACTGCCGCACCCTTCTTTTGGGACAGATTAAATTAGATTTACTAAAATAATACAGACTGTTTCCTTAAGTCCCCGTTCACACTAAGGCGACCTGTGAGGCGACCTGGTCGCCTCATAGGTGGCCGTAGGTCGCCTTCCAGAGGGAAGCTGCGGACCCGTTCTAATAGGAGCGACACAAGTCGCTCCGACTTAGAAAAAGGGTCCGGAGCTTCTTTGGGGCGACCCGGAGGCGACCGCCATAGACTTCACTGTTATGAAGTCCGTGGCGGCCACTCCGAGGTCGCGGCTCGCTGCTCGCACCGCGACCTCGGAGGTCGCCCCCCCGAAGTCGGATCACCCTAGTGTGAACGGGGCCTTAAAAACTGAATGTTTAATTAACTTAGTAAACATAATAGACATTTCTTTACTTTGAAAACCGATTTTGTGCAGGGGTGATAAAAAACAGGATTTTTTCTTGCATGTGATTAGATGATAAAAGTGAACACAGCTTTATCGTTTTCAGTAAGCTAAGTGAACTCTCTAATCCGCTAGTAAATCAACCACATTGGGATTGGTTTACCAAAATAGTAGAAGCTAAGTTTTTTGGGGTAATATTTATAAATACTATGAACCTGTGTTCACCCAATTATTTGCTTGCAAATATCCTGTTTATTTTTATGTTTTTCGTTTTCCTCGCACGTAATTGGCTATTCTAAGTGAAAACAGGTTTACCCTATTTACTAAAATTACTGTTGTTTTTATTTCTTTACTTTTTTTTCTTTTTTTATTTATTTTGCTTTCAAAGTGAGTGTTTGTCCAAACTAGGAACCCATATTCACTTTGACTTCCCGATTATTTGCTTGCAAAAATTTATTTTTTTCTCTTGCATAAAATTGGCTATTAAAGCGGACTTAAAGCAGATCTTCACCCTCAAAACAATCATTTCTCCTCTCCACTCCTACTCTACATAAATAGCACTCTTTCTTTTTTTTTTTTTTTACCTTTTCTTTTAAGAAAAGTGTTTGGACCACACCCCCCATGCACGTCACTCACCAAGACCTTATTTACTAATATTACTGTTGTTTTTTGTTTTGTTTTTTCCTTTTAGAAAAGTGAATGCATGTAAATATGTACTAAACAAAAAGGTTGCCCAGGGATTCCCCATACAATTGTACACATGCTGTGCCTTACCCAAAGAGCGAAAGGTGTCCCCGCCCCCCCCCCCCCCCCCAAATAAAATGAAATTAGACAAAGACAAGAAAATAGGGAACTGAAACCAACTTATGGATGCCACAAATTTATTAGAAAAATACGCAATACAAAAAGTAAAATATAAAAATTGCAAGCCGGAAACCCACCCCTAATGCCAATTTTTACCCAAAATTTGATGTTAACAAAATAAGATTCATGTCACTCATTTTCCACCAACAGTGCAATGCACACACGTGTTATTTCTTTACTACTCAATAAAGACAACTACTCTGTGACCCAAGCGAGTGCCTTCAGAGTTTTCAGGTTGTGGTGATCAGATACAGTTCTGCCTTAAGCAGCTAGGAAGGAGCCATTCTACTAGCTAATCTGTTCTACTGGCTAGCCTACAAATCTTTATTTTTAATAAAATACTAAAAAAAGAAATGTATGTCATATCCAAAATGACTTTGTGGTTAACCAAGTCCAGGGGAAAAAAGTGTGGGAACCCAAGTCTCCCCCCCCCCCCACCCAAAAAGTGTGTGTGTGTGTATATATGTATATATATACCTTTTGAAGAGTGATGGACACTTTAGCAACTTGGTAACCTGTCGTGGGCCACAATGAGCGGAGCAGGCAGATGACAGGTCCGTGTCCACTCAGCATATGCAGAGCAGACACGGACACAGCCCGCTCTACTTTATGGGCCCTCCAATCTGCCCAGACAGAAGGGGACGGATCCCCTTCTGTTTTTTTAAGTGGATTGGAGATAGGCGGATGTAAAGGGACACACTGGAATGCATCTGGAATGTGAAAAAAAAAACGTGCATCCAGAAAAGCATTCTGGAATGCATCCGGACTGTGTGTCTATGGTGTGAACTGACCCTATCTATCTATATTAATATATATATATATATATATATATATATATGAACGGTATTGCTGCACTCCAATTATTGAATATATATATATATATATATATATATATATATATATATATATATATAAGACCAGTATTGCTGCACTCCAGTTATTGAACAAAAAGAGGTAATATATACAAATATACAAAAATGGAAAGGTTACATAACAGCCATTTTGGGCTAAAAATCATTCACGCCCTTCTTCAGGTTGGAACACATACATATATACAATATATATATATATATATATATATATATATATATATATATATATGTGTATATATATATATACAGTGTGTGTTTGTAGATAGGTAAATAATATATATGTAAATAAAAGTATATATACTATGTGTATTGTGTGTATATATATATATATATATATATATATATATATTGTTGGCCTTTAATGTAACGGTTCTGTTTCAGGATGGGATTTCCAGTTATTGATTTTCTAATTAGATCTGCATTCCCAGTGTGCATTGTGTACAACAGCATTCTCCTCTACGCCGCGCGTTCGTCTCCATCACTCATGACGCGCAACCTCTGATAAGTTCTAAAATCGATGCAAGTCATTATATCTCGGTTTTGGTGAAAAACAACAGCTGACTGAGCATACAATCCTTCCCCAGCCGAATCGAACAATCACGGTAAAGAAAAAAAAAAAAAAAAAAAGCGTATCTAAGAGAAAGAAAGAAAATGAATCTTTTGCAAACTTCAGAATTAATCTTAATGATTGCACACACAATAGGCAGGAATATGCATTCTCATTAACCTCATACAGATGTTACAAATGAACTAATTACTTTCTCTGTACCCCTCACCTGCTGAGGCATTATTTGTCTGTAAGTTCATTCGCACTAAGCTACCATTATCCCCGAGTATTTCCAAAGAAGTCTTATTTTCCAAAGGGGTAAAATTATCATTAAATCTCTGACTTTAACATCTCATTTAGATATTTTTATATTGCGCTCCTCAGGAAAAGGGAATTAAAAGAGAGTGTGATATACATTTATGTATGTTTATCGAGCCCCTGCAATTATTACGCCCCACTTCTCTTAAAATTTGCCGCCGTCACACAAATTATTAACACCATTTTCAGTAACAATGGGAAATAAGCTTTTTTTTATGTATCGTTTGTGTTTTCCTGAAGACATAGTGAATTGCTCTCTGGTTGTAAACGCTCTGGGAGATTGCAGCCTACAAAGCGGTGGCATTTTATATTAGTGGTGATATTGTAAATCAGAAGCAATTTAAACTCAGTAGGGTAGACTGGGGCAAAAGGTCTATATACGATATATGTATATGCTGTGGTGCTGTTTAACAAAGGAAGGAATGTATGTATGTATGTATGGGTAGATATAATAATATGAAGAAAAACTGAAAAAATCCTTGTGCCCAGTGTGCCAAAGCAAAATCAGAACAGCAGCAGAGTAGCAGTCTAATCATCCGAATACTGGACTGTAAACATACAAATAAAAAAGCCTTCTTTTCTTGGCAATGTATGTGTAGAAGAAACACGTTGGGTGGGGCTTTTTCTGTGACGTCATCACGCACACCAGTGGGACTCCGTGTATTGCCGTTCTTTCACCTTTTTATGTGAGTGGCTTTTGATTTTGCTTTTAATACTACACCATGAGATTTGTCCTTTTGTTCTTTTTATGTTGCTGTGGAATGGGACGATATAGTTGTGTAACAGCCAGGCAAAATTGATCTCAGTTCCTTGAGGTCACAATATCTGATAAGGAGCTTTGGAGTGCTGATGGCTCACAAGTGGAGCAAAACTTGGCTTGCAGTGGTTTACCTGTTGGTACTATATGGCTTTCATAAGGATATTTCACGGGATTTGATTGCAAGATTTGTTTTCCAATTGGGAAATATTTATTTACAGACTTCATTTGCATATTTATTATTTTGATATATCTTCAGATCAATTTCTTTGCACAATATTCCCATATACATGTGATTTTTATTTGCATGATTTCCTTTGTCACTTTGGATATTTGTACTGATTTATTGGATTTAAAGTGATAGCGCACCTGTTTTTATTTATAAATATTAATATAAAATATACGTTAAATTTACATAAAATGCTGTACAGTACTGTGCAAAAGTTTTAGGCAGGTGTGAAAAAATCTGTAAATAAGGAATGCTTTTAGAAATAGAAATGTTAATAGTTTATTTTTAACAATCAACAAAATGGAAAGCAAATGAGCAGAGGAGAAATACAAATCAAATATTTGAAGCTAAAGGGTAGTCACACCAAATATTGATATAATTTAGATTGTTCTTTTGTTTGCTCACTTTGCATTTTGTAAATTGATAAAACTAAAAATATATTTTTTTTAAAAAGCATTCTCACCTATCTAAAATATATATATATATAAAGAGAGAGAGAGAGAGAGAGAGAGAGAGAGAGAGAGAACTGTTCTAAAGTTTTAGACAGGTGAGAATGCTTTTGAAAAAATACATATTTTCATGTTTTAGTTTTATCAATTTACAAAATGCAAAGCGAGCAAACAGAAGAAAAATCTAAATTATATCAATATTTGGTATGACTACCCTTTGGCTTCAAATATTTGATTCAATTTGTATTTATCCTCTGTTCATTTGCTTTCCATTTTGTTGGTTGCTAAAAATAAACTATTAACATATATATTATAAATATATATATTTTTTTAAAGCATTCTCTAAAATGTTTGCACAGTTCTTTACATACATATATATATACACATCTAAAAAATTTGAATATCATCAATAAGTTAAATTGTTTCAGTAATTCAATTCAAAAAGTAAAATCACTGGCTATGGAAACTTGTATTCTGTACCTCTGCATTATTTCTCCAGACGCTGGGACCTTAATTTCCAAATGAAATGCAAACTTTTCCACAGTCAGTGATGATTTGGGGAGCCAGGTGTTGGTGTTGGTCCACGGTGTTTTATCAAGTCCAAAGTCAGCTCAGCCCTCTACCAGGAACTTCTAGAGCACTTCATGCTTCCCTCTCCTGACCAGCTTTATGGAGATTTCATTTTCCAGCAGGACTTGGCACCTGCCCACACTGCTAAAAGTACCAATACCTGGTTTATTGATCATGGTATCACTGTGCTTGATTGACCAGCAAACTGTCGTGACCTAAACCCCATAGAGAGTCTGTGGAGTATTGTCAAGAGGAAGATGAGAGACACCAGACCCAACAATGCAGACGAGCTGAAAGCCGCTATCAAAGCAACCTGGGCTTCCATAACACCTCAGCAGTGCCACTGGCTGATCGCCTCCATGCCATGCCGCATTGATACAGTAATTCACGCAAAAGGAGGCCGAGTCAAGTATTGGCATAGTGCATACTATACTGTACCTGGACATTATTTTTCATAATTTTTCCTTTATTAAAAACCCTGTTTATATTGGTCTTATAATATGAATAATATTAGTAATATTCTAATTTTTGGAGTTACTGAATTTTGGGTTTTCACTAGCTGTAAGCTACAATCATCAAAATGAGACAAAAAAAAAAAAAGAAAAGAAATGCTAGAAATATAGTGCTCGGTGTGTAACGCAGCTATATAAAATATATAAGTTTCCCTTTTTGAATTTAATTACTGAAATAAATGTACGTTTTTTTATGATATTCTAATTTTTTTAGATGAACCTGTATATATTTTATATTATGTATAATATATATTTTGTAGTATGAACTGTATTCTTATAAATATTGTATATACTATATATATATATACTGTATATATACAGTATAGAGAGAGAGAAAGATTTCTCTCTCTCTCTCTCTCTCTCTATATATATATATATATATATATATATATACGTGACCGCCTGCAGTGCGGAACACGTGGTGTGGCGTGACAGGGGGGCTACTCCCTGACGCGTTTCTCCTTATCAGGCTTCAGCTGGGACCGGAGCACTGTGCACTGCAGGCGGTCACATTAGGTACACTTGGAACCATTGTTTATGCCCAGTTCCTTCCATTTGCCATGTAAGTGTGTTTCTTTTTTAATAAAGTTTTTTTAAAAGGATAATGCACTATTGGCACTTTATATCTTTTGTTATGGGGGAGCTACATTAGAGTACAGTATGGCCAGTCACATCGGTGAGTTGGATATGGTGGAGTGGAGAAACATTCAGCCCACGCATTGAAGCCACCATTGGATACCCTCTATCTGGTGCATCCGCATAAGCAACAGTGGTTTATGCCTACCCTCTACATACTACTGGTAAGAAGTTTGCACTACCACCGGGGTGTCACCTCACTTGATTTCATTTGTTCAGTGCCTATTCACCAATAAGGCTCACTGTTTAGTGTTATCTGGTAAGATCGGTCTAAGATTAGTAAGATTGAAGATCCACTATTGATGGAAGCTTGCTCTTTGGCTATTTGAGTTTATCTGGATCAATTGGAGGAATTTATATATATTTTTTCACGATTGTTATAAATTATATGTTTTTGCATAAATAATTTTCACATATGATTTTTCACACTGTATGAAGACCACCATTATATTTGGGTCATCCCAGATGTCATATGTTTAATATTTATGATTGTGTTGAGCGCACTATACCTTTTTTCATATATATATATATATATATATATATATATATATATATATATATATATATATATATATATATATATATACATATACAGTATCTCACAAAAGTGAGTACACCCCTCACATTTTCACAATTTTGTAAATATTTTATTATATCTTTTCATGTGACAACACTGAAAAAACACTTTGCTACAATGTAAAGTAGTGGGGGTGTACTCACTTTTGTTGCCAGCGGTTTAGACATTAATGGCTGTGTGTTGAGTTATTTTGAGGGGACAGCAAATTTACACTGTTATACAAGCTGTACACTCACTACTACTTTACCTTGTCATTTCTTCAGTGTTGTCACATGAAAAGATATATTAAAATATTTTCAAAAATGTGAGGGGTGTACTCACTTTTGTGAGATACTGTATGTGAACCCAACCTTAAATAGACTTGTATGGGAATGCAAAACCTATGAGAATGCAAACTATGCAGACCAAGTGTCAGGTCAGGTCAGTAGAGGTCAACTGCAGGTCAAATGCATTTATCAATGAATAATGAAGTGTCTCAAACTGATGCCAGGGACACAAGCCCAAAGACTATCAACACTGGACCCCAAGGCCCAACTCTGGGAAAAAGATCTAACTTGCAGAGAGGCTGCATCCACACTTTAGGGCTTAAAGGGTAATACCATTTTTGTGGGGAAAAAAAAAGCAAATGCAAAAAGCAAATAATATGGTGTATACAATTGCGACACATTGTAATTAAATGTTATTAAACATTTCCTTTTCATTCTGCAGCTCTGTCATTTTCTGTAAAATGCAATGCAATATGGCTACCTGGAGGATTTTTGTACACATAATGTTTACAAAACACCCCCAGAATTATAAATTGCTGCTTGTGTGATTGGCTCACTGATTTTCCCAGAAATTTGCACTAACAAGTGACATTTTAGGCATTCCCTGGAACAAAAATGACATTTTTGGTGACATACTCCCAATAGGAAATCACATCTACAGGGATGCAGGCCCAACAGATTTCCTCATTAGTACCCGGCAGCTGATTGATAATTATAAAACCACTCCCATTAGATTCACTTTCCCACATGGACACAGACAAACACACAGTCATTTCTTCAGAATAATAAAAGGTAGGAATCTGCAACAAAGTTTGTTAAAATCCTTGTAATGTACAGAGATCACCCAGAGGGGAATGATTTTTTCTCAACAAAAGTGGAATTATGCTTTGCTCATCTAGTGAAGGGGACAAGTAAAGCACGGATCATCTGTTCCACCAGCAGGGGGTGCTCACCCATGCTCTGGCAGTGGACTGTCCCTCTGCGCCCTTACATCCAATGCACGTTTATGGTCCCTTGATGATGTCAGAGGACCATGGACCACCGGAATGCAATGGAGCAGAGGATCAGCTAAAAAATACTGCTTTACCAAGTCCTCTAGGCAAAAGCAAGAAGTAAACCCTTGTGGTGCAGACAAAGCCACACTGTTAGGCCCCTTTCACACTTGTGCGGCTTGTCCTGCGACTTGGGACTGCAAAGTCGCATGACAAGTCATAACTCTTGATTTCCAACAAGTACCGTTCATATCTGTGCAACTTCAAGTCGCAGCGACTTCAAAGAAGTCCCTGCACTACTTTGGTCCGACTGATGCGACTTGAGGTCCATAGACCTCAAGATTACGCAGGCATCGCTTCAAGTCATGTCGAAGACACGTCAACGTCACGTCAAAGTTGCATCAAAGTCAAGTGACTTTAAGGTCGAACAAGTGTTAAAGGGGCCTAAGATTTTTTTCTTTCTCTTTTTCCTGGTGCTCAGCTTTGAGTTTACTGGGGATCCTTATGCACTCATATTCTTTTACCTGAATTACTGTATTTTCTGGCGTATATGACGACTGGGCGTATAAGACGACCCCCTAATTTTCAAGTTAAAACATAGGTTTTGGGCTATACTCGTCGAATAAGACTACTCCCCTTCTGAAGCAAGGCAACACCATTGAAAAACATCAGCTTTCTCATAGATCTCCAAGGTACCCCAAGTACTGTAATACATGTAATCTCTCATACTATCTCCAAGGTACCCTAAGTATTACCAGTAGATGTAATCTCAAGACGCTGGCTGTGCGGGAATCCTGTACCAGTATACCGTATGTACTGTAGCTTCAGCTACATACAGTATACCGCGCTGAGCCAATCACAGTGAGCGATGTATTCTATTATTGAATGCATAACCTGCTCGGATTGGCATAGTCAGACAGGCGGGCTGATGTTACTCCGCCAATCCAAGCAGGCTTTGCATTCAATAATAGAATACATCTCTCTCCCTGATTGGCTCAGTGCGGTACACTGTATGTAGCCGAAGCTACAGTACATACGGTATACCGTACAGGATTCCCGCACAGCCAGCATCTTGAGAGAGTAACATCTACCGGTAATACTTATCCTTAGGTTACCTTGGAGATATTATACTCGGCGTATAAAACGACCCCCCATTTTTGGGGGATTCTTTTGAGGTTCAAAAGTAGTCTTATACGCCAGAAAATACAGTAACTTATCTTCGCTTATCCGTATCCCTGCATTACCTTTCCTTCCCGGAGTCCTTAAGCATTGGATCACCACGGGAAGCCTGGCTACCAAGGCACAAGGTCAGATCATAATAGATGACACATTAGACATTTCAATAAGAAACTAGTTAAGAAGATATCTAGGAAATATTAGTAAACTGATAATGATGTTGTTTTTCTTCCCCCGGAGACACAATTTACTCACTCTGAGTTTTCCCTGTATTGAAGTCTATCCCGTCAAGCTTTTAATGATAATTTATGATGCTGTACATATTTCTCCTTGTCATCTGTGAATATTAAAGGCTGGTCCTGGGGCATCGGTATATTATATGCAGACAGGACGTTTAGGCATGTTTTAATCACACAGTTAAAGCAACATGCAATATTATCTTTGTTACCGGACAAGTGTTGAAAACACAAGAATAATTCATGGCTTTAATCTCAGAAATCCTCTGTAATATGCTTCTAGATTTATTAGCAGGAGAAAATATTACATATTTCATTTCAAGTGCATTTGTCATTTTCAAGAAAACAACACGCTACAAAGATTTGGTAGGTGCTACCTATTTTTTTTTATTAGTATTTATAAAAATGTTGAGCATCGTGTAAAAAGTGCTGCTAAAGAATTAGTCCAACGAAAACCGATACTTAAAGGGTAACTGTTACCCGTAAACTATATTTTGAGATTTATGGTATCTCGGATAAGATTTGGGTTAAATGAGAGTTCTTTGACCATGAGTGAAAGATTTAACACAGCAACAGAAATTTATTGTTAAATAGCATGGAGGCCTAAATAATTCACAACATTCTATCTATAGTACATACAAAAATGAAAAAAAAACATAGGTTAACTGAACAAATATAGAGCATGATATTTAAAATATTATGATATGAACAGCAAGACAGAAAACACATAAGACAGGCATTTAGATATAAGTGCAAGAGGTAGATTCAATAGTTACCATGCTCACGAGAGTTTCCTTCTAGTCTGCTGATTCAGAGAGTTTTTTCTCCTTCCCGCCTAAACTAATATAGACCTATCTCTCATAGACTTGCTTAGGGCCATGCTGATTGGTGGAGCTATCTTACCCTCTCCTCCCTCCGGGCGTATCTAATTCAGGATTGGACAATTTTCCCATCCCCTATATTTATCATAACCCAGCCTCTTGATAGCCCTCCTCTCTGGGGGGGATTAATTATGCCAGGTCATCTCCTGGGCAAATTGTGCATCCCTGAACAGACTGCCACCTTCATTGCATATCTTTGAAGTGAGAGCAGAGATAACAAAGGATGTGACACAGCCAATTATCAATTATTACCTCGGCCCCGTAAGGTCTGTGAAAAGTAGCACAACCTAACCACATTCCTGCACTTCAAAAGGACTTGCTAAATCAATTACTAACTCCTGAAGACTGGGTTTACACAAATGGGTACCTTTAACTCATCTCATCTATTAATCAAAACCAAGCACCATATCTTATAAGTATAAAAAAATATATACATATACACACATATCTATTTACAGTTACTAATGGAGATTACATATAGCATATTAACCCGCTGATGAAGCCCTGCCTCCAGGACGTAACGCATATGGGAAGGAGTCATGTGATGTCACCCCCGGCCATCTCTGGTTTTATGTGCACACAACGCGTCTATACCTGGCACTTGGTTTAAGGTTTGTAAGTGCTTTTCCTATACTATGGTGTTATCTCAATAAAGTTAGCTATAGCAGAGAGCATTCTATATTCTTTATTCGTTTACATGTGCTGTGTGGTTTGGAGATCAATTTCGGGATACTATCTAGGAGAGCATTGGTCTTTGTATCTATTTATCTCAGTCTACTCTGCCTAATGTAAGAACCCACCCTATCGGACCGTTCGCCTACACTGTAAGAATACACCAGGCGACATTGCAAAGATTGTTACTAGAGTTGAGCGGACACCTGGATGTCCGTGTTCGGCGGGTTCAGCCGAACTTGAAGAAAAAGTCCGGGTCCAAGTCCCGGACTTTTTCCGAACTCTACCCGGACACCGAACCCCATTGAAGTCAATAGGGACCCGAACTTTCAGGCACTAAAATGGCTCTAAAACACCAATGGAAAGGGCTAGAGTGCTGCAAATGGCAGCAAAATGTAGTTAAGAGCATGGCAAGTGCTCTTAAAAAAATTCCCCTTTAAATTAATTTTTTAATAGCAGATTAGAACAGCAATCTGTAGTGAAATATAGCTGAACGCTGCACACAACAGACTGATAAAAATAGATTTTTTTTCTCCCTCCTCCTCCTCAGTGGGCTCAAGTGAGGGCAAAAAGATCATTCACTGCACCACCCCCCACATAGCAAAATCGATGTAGACTGACCCTGTCTAATCTCCAGCCTGGCCCTAAAATGCTCTAATAACTTTCCCTGCCTGCACTCCGACCTGTCCCTGCATTCTTTTCGGACACAATTTTTCACAGAATCACTGTCTGTCCCTAATCAGCAGCCAGCACGTATGATGTGTGCTCTGTCCCTAAACTACAGCAGAATGACGCGGCGCGCTAGGGCTCTCGAACTTATAAAGACATGGTCACATGCTTCAGATGGCCAATCACAGCTACTAATACATTAGTAGGCATGGCTGTGATGGCGCACACCAGTTAAACGCTTGTTGATTGGCTGTTGAAAGCCCGCCATTAAAAGCGCGCCATTACATACAAAACAGGAAATAAAATGACCGAACACAGATTTTAAACCCGAACATACAGTAAAGTTTTCGGGTCCGTGTTCGGGTAACAAAAATCCAATTATTCTGTACGAACAGGAATAATACAGTCCATGTTCGCTCAACACTAATTTTTACCATTATGGGAATGTGCAATTGACCTACCTGTTAATTCAGGGGTCCTTGTGTTGAGGTGAGCTGCTAGCGATATCTGCGGTGGATGGTATGCACGGATGTACAAATGAGGGATCATCTAGATGCACATCTTGACACTTTTCCGACTTGTCCTAAATTAACTTTTTGCACATGTTTTCTAGCTTCCTAGCGCTGCACTATTGTTTATTATGTTGAGCTGCTTGGTTTTGTAAAATTGGCCTTGAGTGTTCGGCTTCTTTTTTATTAAGAATTGTTTTTTTTTTTTTTTTTCATTCTATTATATACAATTGCGACTCAAGTCACATTGAAATTGAATGTTCTTAAAAATGACCTTTCCTTTTCAATCTGCAGCTCTGTAATTTTCTATAAAGTGCAATGCAATATGGACATTGTGTACAGAATGCCCCCCAGAAACATAATTTCCTGCTTGTGTGATTGGTTCACTGATTTTCCCAGAAGTCTGCACTAAGATACAAGTCAGATTTCTGGCATCCCTTGCAACAAAAGTCATTTTTGGTAAGATACTCCCAATAGCAAATCATGTCTAAAGGGATGCAGAGCCTGCGATTTTCCTCATCAATGCCCTGCAGGTGAAGCAGCTGGTTGATAATTAAAAAAACATTCCCATTAGATTACCTTACCACATGGACACAGACAAACACACAGGGATTTCTTCAGAATAACAAAACGTAGGAAACTGCAAAACAGTTTGTTAAAATCCTTGTAATATACAGAGATCACCCAGAGGGGAATGAGGGGAATGTTTTTTTCTCAACAAAAGTGGAGTTGCTCTTTAAAGTATAACTAAAGGCAAAATGTTTTTTTTAGTTTTGGATGGAATGGAGAGGCATTAGAATACCTTTCAGGTTTTTTTGCTGTCTGTGCCCCAATAGGCCCCTTTCACACATACGGACCGTTCATTTCATCAGTTCAGTCACGTCAAAATTCATGAAGTATTCTTCAGTTTTTCATCCATTTTCATCCATTTTCATCTGTTTTGCGTCTTTTTTTCTGTCATTTGTTTTTTTTACATCCACTACCAATGCAAAAACGGATGAAAAACGGACTGTTTGTCCGTTTACATCCGTTTTTCATCCGATCCGTTTTTTTAACGGAAGAAAAGAGGGCTTTCATCTGTTCAAAAATACAGATATTGACGGAAGCGTCCATAGGAATGCATTGATGTCCGCTTTTCATCTGTCAACGGATGGATGAAAAATGGAAAAACGGTCCATATGTGTGTGAAAGGGGCCTTAGGGAGATTCAGCCTCTCTGTTTGTCCTGTTTAGCATTATCATTGAAAGTACAAGTAAAATAAAATCCCAAATTTTGCGTTTTCCCCAGAAAATAGAAGGATAATCTTCCAATGGGGACACTCGTTCTGGTGACCTGGGGGTCCCCAGGAAATTCCCCTTGATTCACAGGGATTCTCTCACTTCCTGTTTGTCTATGGGACAAATGGCGAAAAAAAAAATCTGACAGGGGTTATAACCCTCCCTTAACCTTTCCAAAATGAAACAAAAAAAAGCTTTGCCTATAGTTCTACTTTAAATTGACACAAGGCCATTAAATGCCATTAAACAGTGGATGTATATCGATTATTTTTGGACAATAAGGATATCATTTACTGTACACTGCATACAGGCAACAGTCTATCTGCTCAGTACTTTGTTTTTTCATCCAGCAAATGTTGTAGTAAATCAGCCCAAACTACTCCCTTTAGTTGGTAATCAGGTGATCTGAGAACCTACTATAAGAGAAGAATTCCTAAACGGATCCAATGTAGGCAAAGGAAGCCTAAAAAAGTCAGTGCTAAGACATCCTACCAATCAGATCCAAGGCAGAAGCCCCTTGGGTGTGCTTCTGTGGCATGCCTGTGGTCAGGTGCAGTTAGCCTTCCCACCTGTGGATGGCTCTGTGCCATTATGACATGGGAAGGGGAATCTCATAATGGAATTGAGCCCGTAGAGATTCCATACAGTTCCTCGAGAGAAGAAGTGGTCCTACTTGAACTCTTGAGAGACTTTGGTGGCCATTTTGGACGAAGGACCCTTTTAAATAAGGGAACCCGCATCATTTGGATGTGCTTCTGGCAAGTGGATGGTCAGGGACAAGAATCTGTTTGTGAGGGAAAATACAAAGAATAGATAAAGGTTCCTGGGAAGTAGGGACAGCTCAGGGCAGGATCCTTGGTCATTGCTTATACTATGGTGTTCAAAAGAGAGATGACGAGTCGATGGGAAGTGTTGCTTCAGTCTAAACTAGCTTACTTAGGCCCTTCCTACATGCTGATTTATACTGGAGGGCATGAGGAGCTCTCAAAAGGCAAGGGTCTGACTGGGCGTGACCTAAGAGATACCACCCTTTACAAGGAGTGGAATTCTGATAAATCGATTAGCACTAAATCATCTCTGCAGAAATACTGGTCAATCATTAATTACATGTGAGGGGAAAGGGCTCAGATTCTGATAAATGTGGGAGTTTGTAATATCAAGAAATGTGTGGTTTGCTGTACTCTTGATTTTATTAATGTTTTTGAAGGGTATTTGTGTTCTCGTTTTGTACTGTGGTCTCTATTAGAAAGAACAAACATCCACTAAGTAGGTTTTTTAGAAATATAAATATATATACAGCCCTGGCCAAAAGTTTTAGGAATGACAAAAATATTAATTTTCACAAAGTTTGCTGCTTCAGTGTTTTTAGATCTTTTTGTCAGATGTTACTATGGTATATGGAAGTATAATTACAAGCATTTCATAAGTGTTAAAGGCTTTTATTGACAATTACATTAAGTTTATGCAAAGAGTCAATATTTGCAGTGTTGATCCTTCTTTTTTTTAGACCTCTGCAATTCGCCCTGTCATGCTGTCAATCATCTTCTAGGCCACATCCTGACTGATGGTAGCCCATTCTTGCATAATCAATGCTTGGAGTTTGTCAGAATTCCTTTTTTTTTTTTTTTTTTAATTAACCTGCCTCTTGAGGATTGACCACAAGTTCTCAATGGGATAAAGGTCTGGGGAGTTTCCTGGCCCAAAATGTTGATGTTTTGTTCCCCAAGGCACTTAGTTATCACTTATGGCAAGGTGCTCCATCATGCTGGGAAAGGCATTGTTCCTCACCAAACTGTTCTTGGATGGTTGGGAGAAGTTGCTATTGGAGGATGTTTTTGTAACATACTTTTTTCATGGCTGTGTTCTTAGGCAAAATTGTGAGTGAGCCCACTCCCTTGGCTGAGAATCAACCCCACACATAAATAGTCTCAGAATGTTTTACTGTTGGCATGACACAGGACTGATAGGAGCGCTCACCTTTTCTTCCCCGGAGAAGTTTTTTTCCAAATGCTCCAAACAATCAGAAAGGGGATTCATCAGAGAAAATGACTTTACCCCAGTCCTCAGCAGTCCAATCCCTGGACCTTTTTCAGAATATCAGTCTGTCCCTGATGTTTTTCCTGGAGAGAAGTGGCTTGTTTGCTGCCCTTCTTGACACCAGGCCATACTCTAAAAGTCGTCACCTCCCTGTGCGTGCCGATGCACTTACACCTGCCTGTTGCCATTCCTGAGGAAGCTCTGCACTGGTGGTGTCCCGATACCCGCAGCTGAATCAACTGTAAGAGAAGGTCCTGGCGCTTGCTGGACTTTCTTAGGCACCCTGAAGCCTTTTTCACAACAATTATTCTCTCTTTGGAAGTTCCTGATGATCCCATAAATGGTTGATTTAGGTGTTATCTCAGTAGCAGCAATATCCTTGCCTGTGAATCTCTTTTTGTGAAAGCAATGATGACTGCACGTTTTTCCTTGCAGGTAACCATGATTAACACACTTATACCTGTAATAATGAGAGAAACACTGGCATGATGTCAGCTGTTCCTTTTGTGGCAGGACTGAAATGCATGGGATTAAAGTGGTTGTGAAGTCAGTAGGATTTCTGTCAGCCCCCTTAATATTTACCTATCTATCCAGCAATGCCTCAAAGAGGAACCAGACAGCAATTTAAGATGTGAAAACAAAAACACAAAGAGGTTGATTTACTAAAACTGCAGAGTGTAAAATCAGCCTCAGCCCCGGGTTAGACAGATGCTGGGTTTTGATGACCTCCTTGTTTGTTGGAACTTTTACTTCCTTTTTTGGGCTACCCTAGGAAGTAGCTGTTTTTATTTATTGGAGCAATGGTTACATTTTTTCTATATATATATATATGTTATATCTCAATGTTAATTTATAATAACAGACCCAGAATTTCAAACTAGCTCCTGATGAGTGGACGTGAGCCACGAAACGCGTAGAGCCTATAAGATAGAAAGAGAAACTATTTGAAGACTGATTTACATGTTGTTTATTTATTTATACAGTGTATTGACGGATTATGTAATCATTGATTGATTATTATTAGGGTTGAGCGAACACCTAGATGTCCGTGTTCGACGGGTTCGGCCGAACTTTAAAAAAAAGTCCGGGTCCGTGTCCCGGACTTTTACCGAACTTTTCCCGGACACCGAACCCCATTGAAGTCAATGGGGACCCGAACTTTAAGGCACTAAAATGGCTCTAAAACACCAAAGGAAAGGGCTAGAGTGCTGCAAATGGCAGCAAAACGTAATTAAGAGCATGGCAAGTGCTCTGCAAACAAATGTGGATAGGGAAATAACTTAAAACAACAAAAAAAAAACAGAAAAATAAAACAATGTTCTTCTTCATCTCTGAAGGACGAGGCCCATATGGAGTAGGAGGGAGGTTGAGGTGGTGGTGGATGTGGCGGTGACATAGGCGTGCGCACAGGGTGTGCTGGGTGTGCCTGGGCACACCCTAATCACCTAGGGCACATAGCATTGCCAGTGAGGAGATGGGAAAGATCTCCCTGGGACCTGCTCTGCTCTATTTCTCCTTGCCTACAGGTACATGGCCCCGATACATTACTCTCCCTGCTGGCAAACACATGCATGTGTATTTCAACTTTGGGGTGCACACCTTAATGCAATAGGCTGCGCACACCTATGGGCGGTGTAGGTGGAAGCGGCGGTGGAGGAGGACCAGGGCCGGATTAACAGCATCATGGGCTTGGTGCTGAGGATTTTGAAGGGCCTTAAGGGCCGTGCCTTGCCATGCACCCAGAGGAGGAAGGGTGCAGCCATGCATGCCTAATTCAACATGGGATGCTGTCTCTGAAGCCCATAAACACATCCATGCATCGCCAACTGTCCCTCCTTGTCCGGCCTTCACGCTGTGTGGGGAGGTTCTGAGGGTGCTGCCTGGGGAAGCGAGCATAGAAGCCAGACTTCTGTGTTTACAAGTGACAGAAGAGCGGTAACAGTGAATATGGCCAACCCGGGGCCTATATAAAAGGTAGGGGCCTGGAGCTGCAGCTCCAATAGCCCCTACATTAATCTGGCCCTGAGGAGGAGGACGAGGTAGCCAACACTGCTTCTTTTCAAAAATTTTAAATGAGGGTACACCCCAAAAGAGTGAGAAAGAGCAAAAATGGAACAATGGGTGGGTAAGGTCGGTATCCATTGCTATTCTGCATAAGGTACGGAAAAGTCCCGTGGGATCCATGCCTGGTTCATTTTAATGAACGTGAGCTTGTCCACATTGTCTCTGGACAGGCGGCTGCGCTTGTCTGTTATAACGCCCCCAGCCGTGCTAAATACCCGTTCAGATAATACACTGGCTGCAGGGCACGCCAGCACCTCCAAGGCGTAAAGGGCAAGCTCAGGCCATGTGCCCAATTTGGAGACCCAGAAGTTGAAGGGGGCAGACCCGTCATTCACTACATGTAGGCGTGTGCACACATACTGCTCCACCATGTTGGTAAAATGCTGCCTCCTGCTAAGACGTTCCATCTGAGCTGCTGGTGCTGCTGTTTGTTGTGGCGTGCTGACAAAGCTTTTCCACATTTCGGCCATGCTAACCCTGCCTTCTGAGGTGCTGGCGGTGCCCTGGTTGCGTTGGCGACCTCCTCCTCCTCCTCCTCTGCCTTGTGCTTCCACTGTGGCCCCGCTGTCAGATGGGAATGCCAGCAGCATGGCGTCTACCAGCGTGCGCTTGTACTCGCGCATCTTGCGATCGCGCTCCAGTGAGTGAATTAAGGACGGTACGTTGTCCTTGTAACGGGGATCCAGCAGCGTGGCCACCCAGTAATCAGCACAAGTTAGAATGTGGGCAACTCGGCGGTCGTTGTGGAGACACTGCAGCATGTAATCGCTCATGTGTGCCAGGCTGCCCAGAGGCGACGAAAGGCTGTCCTCTGTGGGAGGTGTATCGTCCGTGTCCTCTGTATCCCCCCAGCCACGCACCAGTGATGGCCATGAGCTGGCCTGGGTGCCACCCTGCTGTGAACATGGTTCCATCTCCTCCTCCAGCTCCTCCTCCTCCTCATCCTCCTCATCCTCCAGAACTGTGCCCCTGCTGGACAATTGCGTCCCTGGCGTTTGCGTGTGCAGGAACCCACCCTCGGAGCCCCTTGCGAATGACTGCCCTGAAAGCCTTGGAAATGTTACCTCTTCATCCTCCTCCTCCTCCTCATCCTGTGCCACATCCTCTTCCATCATCGCCCGAATTGTTTTTTCAAGGAGGCATAGAAGTGGGATAGTTAAGCTGAGAACGGCGTCATTGCCACTGGCCATGTTGGTGGAGTACTCAAAACAGCGCAACAAGGCACACAGGTCTCGCATGGAGGCCCAGTTATTGGTGGTGAAGTGGTGCTGTTCCGCAGAGCGACTCACGCGTGCGTGCTGCAGCTGAAACTCCACTATGGCCTGCTGCTGCTCGCACAGTCTTTCCAGCATGTGCAAGGTGGAGTTCCACCTTGTGGGCACGTCACATATGAGGCGGTGAGCGGGAAGGCCGAAGTTACGCTGCAGCGCTGCCAGGCGAGCAGCAGCAGGGTGAGAACGCCGAAAGTGCGCACAAACGGCCCGCACTTTCTGCAGCAGCTCTGACATATCGGGGTAGTTTTTAAGGAACCTCTGCACCACCAAATTCAGCACATGCGCCAGGCAAGGGATGTGCGTCAAACCGGCTAGGCCCAGAGCTGCTATGAGATTTCGCCCGTTATCACACACCACCAGGCCGGGCTTGAGGCTCGCTGGCAGCAACCACTCATTTGTCTGCTGTTCCATGCTCCTCCACAACTCCTGCGCGGTGTGTGGTTTGTCCCCCAAACAGGCAAGTTGTAAAACTGCCTGCTGTCGTTTACCCCTGGCCGTGCTGAAGTTGGTGGTGAAGGTGTTACGCTGTCCGGATGAGGAGGCGGTAGAGGATGAGGAAGCGGAGTAGGAGGAGTTACGAACAGGAGGCAAACTGAAGCGCCCTGCAATCCTCGGTGGTGGAAGGACATGCGCCAAATTGCTATCCGCCTCAGGCCCATCCGCCACTGCATTTACCCAGTGTGCCGTTAGGGAGATATAACGCCCCTGACCGTGCTTACTGGTCCACGTATCCGTAGTTAGGTGGACCTTGGCACAGATGGCGTTGCGCAGTGCACACCTGATATTTTCCCCCACTTGGTTGTGCAGGGAAGGGATGGCTTGCCTGGAAAAGTAGTGGCGGCTGGGCACGACGTACTGTGGGACAGCCACCGACATAAGGTTTTTAAAACTGTGCGTCTCCACCAGACGGAATGACAGCATTTCAAAGGCCAATAATTTTGAAATGCTGGCATTCAGGGCCAGGGATCGCGGGTGGGTAGGGGGGTACTTCCTCTTCCTCTCAAGTGTTTGGGAGATGGAAAGCTGAACGCTTCCACGGGACATTGTGGAGATGGTTGTTGGTGACCCAGGTGGTGGTGTTGCTGACAGATCGTCTGTTTGCGGGGTGGCAGGTGCCGGTATCACTACAGATGTGGCTGGAGCGGCCGAGACTGCAGCAGAAGAGGAAGCAGGATGAGCCAGAGACGTTTCTTGGTTTTGAAGGTGTGTACTCCACTGCAGCTCGTGCTTTGCACTTAGATGCCTGATCATGCAGGTTGTGCTCAGGTTGAGAAGGTTCATGCCTCGCTTCAAGCTCTGATTGCACAGGGTGCAAACCACTCGTGTCCTGTCATCAGCACATTTTCTAAAGAACTTCCACGCTAGAGAACTCCTTTGAGCTGACTTTGGTGCGCTCGTTCCCTTGCTGCGTTGGGCAGTAGCGGGCGTAGTGTCTAGGGCACGGCCGCTCCGCTTCTGCACCCTGCTCCCTCTTCTGCTGTGCTGGTGGCTCTGTGCGACCACCGCCTCTTCCTCCAAACTACTCAGGTCACCTGCATGACGTTCATTCCATGTGGGGTCGAGGACCTCATCGTCCTCCACATCATCTTCCACCCAGTCTTCACCCCTGCCCTCCTTGTCGGTCTCCACAATGCTGAACGCCGCAGCAGTTGGCACCTGCGTTTCGTCATCATCGGAGACGTGCTGCGATGATCCTTGCATGTACTCATCTTGAGAAATAAGTGGTTGGGCATCGCTGCACTCAATCTCTTCCACTTCTGGGGCAGGGCTAGGTGGATGGCCCTGGGAAACCCTGCTGACAGAGTCCTCAAAAAGAATAAGAGACTGCTGTATGGCTTGGGGCTCAGACTGCTGGCCTGATTTGCAAGGGGGTGAGGTGAAAGACGGTTGGACATTGGCTGCAGGTGCCAACTCTGACCTTTCTGCAGTAGACTGGGTGGGAGACAATGTGAAGGAACTGGAGGCACTGTCAGCAGCAAACCAATCTACTATCGCCTCAACTTGTTCTGGCCTCATCACTTCTAGGGGCGTTTGATGCCCTACCAAATACTGATGCAGGTTCTGTCGCCTACTCACACTTGAGGAAGGTGTTTCACTTGTGCGTGTAGCTGGCACAGATCGACCATGTCCTCTCCTTGCAACAGGAGCTCTACCAGCAGCACCACGACCCAGGCCACGGCCCTTATTTGACGGTCTCCTCATATTTCTGTAATTTAAGATCTTGCCCTAGAAAGGTTTTTATTGAATAGCGGAATAGAAAATATGATCCAAAAAAAGTGTATGTATATCACACGTACACAACCACACTAGGCCCCAATTACTATTGTTTGTACCCCTAAAAGGCTAGATGAGGAGTAGGGGGAGTATGGAACAGGCAGCACCCTCAAACCTTCAGAAGTATGAGATGAACCCCAACAACTTGGAAAGGTGGATCTCTCTCACACGTACCGACACAGACTATCCCGCAATTCAATTGATCCTCAAAGGTTTTTATTGAATAGCGGAATAGGAAATATGATCAAAAAAAGTGTATGTATCTCGCACGTACACAACCACACTAGGCCCCAATTACTATTGTTTGTACCCCTAAAAGGCTAGATGAGGAGTAGGGGGGGTATGGAACAGGCAGCACCCTCAAACCTTCAGAAGTATGAGATGAACCCCAACAACTTGGAAAGGTGGATCTCTCTCACACGTACCGACACAGACTATCCCGCAATTCAATTGATCCTCAAAGGTTTTTATTGAATAGCGGAATAGGAAATATGATCAAAAAAAGTGTATGTATCTCGCACGTACACAACCACACTAGGCCCCAATTACTATTGTTTGTACCCCTAAAAGGCTAGATGAGGAGTAGGGGGGGTATGGAACAGGCAGCACCCTCAAACCTTCAGAAGTATGAGATGAACCCCAACAACTTGGAAAGGTGGATCTCTCTCACACGTACCGACACAGACTATCCCGCAATTCAATTGATCCTCAAAGGTTTTTATTGAATAGCGGAATAGGAAATATGATCAAAAAAAGTGTATGTATATCAAACGTACACAACCACACTAGGCCCCAATTACTATTGTTTGTACCCCTAAAAGGCTAGATGAGGAGTAGGGGGAGTATGGAACAGGCAGCACCCTCAAACCTTCAGAAGTATGAGATGAACCCCAACAACTTGGAAAGGTGGATCTCTCTCACACGTACCGACACAGACTATCCCGCAATTCAATTGATCCTCAAAGGTTTTTATTGAATAGCGGAATAGGAAATATGATCAAAAAAAGTGTATGTATCTCGCACGTACACAACCACACTAGGCCCCAATTACTATTGTTTGTACCCCTAAAAGGCTAGATGAGGAGTAGGGGGGGTATGGAACAGGCAGCACCCTCAAACCTTCAGAAGTATGAGATGAACCCCAACAACTTGGAAAGGTGGATCTCTCTCACACGTACCGACACAGACTATCCCGCAATTCAATTGATCCTCAAAGGTTTTTATTGAATAGCGGAATAGGAAATATGATCAAAAAAAGTGTATGTATCTCGCACGTACACAACCACACTAGGCCCCAATTACTATTGTTTGTACCCCTAAAAGGCTAGATGAGGAGTAGGGGGGGTATGGAACAGGCAGCACCCTCAAACCTTCAGAAGTATGAGATGAACCCCAACAACTTGGAAAGGTGGATCTCTCTCACACGTACCGACACAGACTATCCCGCAATTCAATTGATCCTCAAAGGTTTTTATTGAATAGCGGAATAGGAAATATGATCAAAAAAAGTGTATGTATCTCGCACGTACACAACCACACTAGGCCCCAATTACTATTGTTTGTACCCCTAAAAGGCTAGATGAGGAGTAGGGGGAGTATGGAACAGGCAGCACCCTCAAACCTTCAGAAGTATGAGATGAACCCCAACAACTTGGAAAGGTGGATCTCTCTCACACGTACCAACACAGACTATCCCCCAATTTAACTGATCCCCAAAGGTTTTTGATTAAATAGCGGAATAGAAAATATGATCCAAAAAAAGTGTATGTATATCACACGTACACAACCACACTAGGCCCCAATTACTATTGTTTGTACCCCTAAAAGGCTAGATGAGGAGTAGGGGGAGTATGGAACAGGCAGCACCCTCAAACCTTCAGAAGTATGAGATGAACCCCAACAACTTGGAAAGGTGGATCTCTCTCACACGTACCGACACAGACTATCCCGCAATTCAATTGATCCTCAAAGGTTTTTATTGAATAGCGGAATAGGAAATATGATCAAAAAAAGTGTATGTATCTCGCACGTACACAACCACACTAGGCCCCAATTACTATTGTTTGTACCCCTAAAAGGCTAGGAGTAGGGGGAGTATGGAACAGGCAGCACCCTCAAACCTTCAGAAGTATGAGATGAACCCCAACAACTTGGAAAGGTGGATCTCTCTCACACGTACCAACACAGACTATCCCCCAATTTAACTGATCCCCAAAGGTTTTTGATTAAATAGCGGAATAGAAAATATGATCCAAAAAAAGTGTATGTATATCACACGTACACAACCACACTAGGCCCCAATTACTATTGTTTGTACCCCTAAAAGGCTAGATGAGGAGTAGGGGGAGTATGGAACAGGCAGCACCCTCAAACCTTCAGAAGTATGAGATGAACCCCAACAACTTGGAAAGGTGGATCTCTCTCACACGTACCGACACAGACTATCCCGCAATTCAATTGATCCTCAAAGGTTTTTATTGAATAGCGGAATAGGAAATATGATCAAAAAAAGTGTATGTATCTCGCACGTACACAACCACACTAGGCCCCAATTACTATTGTTTGTACCCCTAAAAGGCTAGATGAGGAGTAGGGGGAGTATGGAACAGGCAGCACCCTCAAACCTTCAGAAGTATGAGATGAACCCCAACAACTTGGAAAGGTGGATCTCTCTCACACGTACCAACACAGACTATCCCCCAATTTAACTGATCCCCAAAGGTTTTTGATTAAATAGCGGAATAGAAAATATGATCCCAAAAAAGTGTATGTATATCACACGTACACAACCACACTAGGCCCCAATTACTATTGTTTGTACCCCTAAAAGGCTAGGAGTAGGGGGAGTATGGAACAGGCAGCACCCTCAAACCTTCAGAAGTATGAGATGAACCCCAACAACTTGGAAAGGTGGATCTCTCTCACACGTACCAACACAGACTATCCCCCAATTTAACTGATCCCCAGAGGTTTTTGATTAAATAGCGGAATAGAAAATATGATCCCAAAAAAGTGTATGTATATCACACGTACACAACCACACTAGGCCCCAATTACTATTGTTTGTACCCCTAAAAGGCTAGGAGTAGGGGGAGTATGGAACAGGCAGCACCCTCAAACCTTCAGAAGTATGAGATGAACCCCAACAACTTGGAAAGGTGGATCTCTCTCACACGTACCAACACAGACTATCCCCCAATTTAACTGATCCCCAAAGGTTTTTGATTAAATAGCGGAATAGAAAATATGATCCCAAAAAAGTGTATGTATATCACACGTACACAACCACACTAGGCCCCAATTACTATTGTTTGTACCCCTAAAAGGCTAGGAGTAGGGGGAGTATGGAACAGGCAGCACCCTCAAACCTTCAGAAGTATGAGATGAACCCCAACAACTTGGAAAGGTGGATCTCTCTCACACGTACCAACACAGACTATCCCCCAATTTAACTGATCCCCAAAGGTTTTTGATTAAATAGCGGAATAGAAAATATGATCCAAAAAAAGTGTATGTATATCACACGTACACAACCACACTAGGCCCCAATTACTATTGTTTGTACCCCTAAAAGGCTAGGAGTAGGGGGAGTATGGAACAGGCAGCACCCTCAAACCTTCAGAAGTATGAGATGAACCCCAACAACTTGGAAAGGTGGATCTCTCTCACACGTACCAACACAGACTATCCCCCAATTTAACTGATCCCCAAAGGTTTTTGATTAAATAGCGGAATAGAAAATATGATCCCAAAAAAGTGTATGTATATCACACGTACACAACCACACTAGGCCCCAATTACTATTGTTTGTACCCCTAAAAGGCTAGGAGTAGGGGGAGTATGGAACAGGCAGCACCCTCAAACCTTCAGAAGTATGAGATGAACCCCAACAACTTGGAAAGGTGGATCTCTCTCACACGTACCGACACAGACTATCCCGCAATTCAATTGATCCTCAAAGGTTTTTATTGAATAGCGGAATAGGAAATATGATCAAAAAAAGTGTATGTATCTCGCACGTACACAACCACACTAGGCCCCAATTACTATTGTTTGTACCCCTAAAAGGCTAGATGAGGAGTAGGGGGGGTATGGAACAGGCAGCACCCTCAAACCTTCAGAAGTATGAGATGAACCCCAACAACTTGGAAAGGTGGATCTCTCTCACACGTACCGACACAGACTATCCCGCAATTCAATTGATCCTCAAAGGTTTTTATTGAATAGCGGAATAGGAAATATGATCAAAAAAAGTGTATGTATCTCGCACGTACACAACCACACTAGGCCCCAATTACTATTGTTTGTACCCCTAAAAGGCTAGATGAGGAGTAGGGGGGGTATGGAACAGGCAGCACCCTCAAACCTTCAGAAGTATGAGATGAACCCCAACAACTTGGAAAGGTGGATCCCTCTCACACGTACCGACACAGACTATCCCGCAATTCAATTGATCCTCAAAGGTTTTTATTGAATAGCGGAATAGGAAATATGATCAAAAAAAGTGTATGTATCTCGCACGTACACAACCACACTAGGCCCCAATTACTATTGTTTGTACCCCTAAAAGGCTAGATGAGGAGTAGGGGGAGTATGGAACAGGCAGCACCCTCAAACCTTCAGAAGTATGAGATGAACCCCAACAACTTGGAAAGGTGGATCTCTCTCACACGTACCAACACAGACTATCCCCCAATTTAACTGATCCCCAAAGGTTTTTGATTAAATAGCGGAATAGAAAATATGATCCAAAAAAAGTGTATGTATATCACACGTACACAACCACACTAGGCCCCAATTACTATTGTTTGTACCCCTAAAAGGCTAGATGAGGAGTAGGGGGAGTATGGAACAGGCAGCACCCTCAAACCTTCAGAAGTATGAGATGAACCCCAACAACTTGGAAAGGTGGATCTCTCTCACACGTACCGACACAGACTATCCCGTAATTCAATTGATCCTCAAAGGTTTTTATTGAATAGCGGAATAGGAAATATGATCAAAAAAAGTGTATGTATCTCGCACGTACACAACCACACTAGGCCCCAATTACTATTGTTTGTACCCCTAAAAGGCTAGATGAGGAGTAGGGGGAGTATGGAACAGGCAGCACCCTCAAACCTTCAGAAGTATGAGATGAACCCCAACAACTTGGAAAGGTGGATCTCTCTCACACGTACCAACACAGACTATCCCCCAATTTAACTGATCCCCAAAGGTTTTTGATTAAATAGCGGAATAGAAAATATGATCCCAAAAAAGTGTATGTATATCACACGTACACAACCACACTAGGCCCCAATTACTATTGTTTGTACCCCTAAAAGGCTAGGAGTAGGGGGAGTATGGAACAGGCAGCACCCTCAAACCTTCAGAAGTATGAGATGAACCCCAACAACTTGGAAAGGTGGATCTCTCTCACACGTACCAACACAGACTATCCCCCAATTTAACTGATCCCCAGAGGTTTTTGATTAAATAGCGGAATAGAAAATATGATCCCAAAAAAGTGTATGTATATCACACGTACACAACCACACTAGGCCCCAATTACTATTGTTTGTACCCCTAAAAGGCTAGGAGTAGGGGGAGTATGGAACAGGCAGCACCCTCAAACCTTCAGAAGTATGAGATGAACCCCAACAACTTGGAAAGGTGGATCTCTCTCACACGTACCAACACAGACTATCCCCCAATTTAACTGATCCCCAAAGGTTTTTGATTAAATAGCGGAATAGAAAATATGATCCCAAAAAAGTGTATGTATATCACACGTACACAACCACACTAGGCCCCAATTACTATTGTTTGTACCCCTAAAAGGCTAGGAGTAGGGGGAGTATGGAACAGGCAGCACCCTCAAACCTTCAGAAGTATGAGATGAACCCCAACAACTTGGAAAGGTGGATCTCTCTCACACGTACCAACACAGACTATCCCCCAATTTAACTGATCCCCAAAGGTTTTTGATTAAATAGCGGAATAGAAAATATGATCCAAAAAAAGTGTATGTATATCACACGTACACAACCACACTAGGCCCCAATTACTATTGTTTGTACCCCTAAAAGGCTAGGAGTAGGGGGAGTATGGAACAGGCAGCACCCTCAAACCTTCAGAAGTATGAGATGAACCCCAACAACTTGGAAAGGTGGATCTCTCTTACACGTACCAACACAGACTATCCCCCAATTTAACTGATCCCCAAAGGTTTTTGATTAAATAGCGGAATAGAAAATATGATCCCAAAAAAGTGTATGTATATCACACGTACACAACCACACTAGGCCCCAATTACTATTGTTTGTACCCCTAAAAGGCTAGGAGTAGGGGGAGTATGGAACAGGCAGCACCCTCAAACCTTCAGAAGTATGAGATGAACCCCAACAACTTGGAAAGGTGGATCTCTCTCACACGTACCAACACAGACTATCCCCCAATTTAACTGATCCCCAAAGGTTTTTGATTAAATAGCGGAATAGAAAATATGATCCCAAAAAAGTGTATGTATATCACACGTACACAACCACACTAGGCCCCAATTACTATTGTTTGTACCCCTAAAAGGCTAGGAGTAGGGGGAGTATGGAACAGGCAGCACCCTCAAACCTTCAGAAGTATGAGATGAACCCCAACAACTTGGAAAGGTGGATCTCTCTCACACGTACCAACACAGACTATCCCCCAATTTAACTGATCCCCAAAGGTTTTTGATTAAATAGCGGAATAGAAAATATGATCCCAAAAAAGTGTATGTATATCACACGTACACAACCACACTAGGCCCCAATTACTATTGTTTGTACCCCTAAAAGGCTAGGAGTAGGGGGAGTATGGAACAGGCAGCACCCTCAAACCTTCAGAAGTATGAGATGAACCCCAACAACTTGGAAAGGTGGATCTCTCTCACACGTACCAACACAGACTATCCCCCAATTTAACTGATCCCCAGAGGTTTTTGATTAAATAGCGGAATAGAAAATATGATCCCAAAAAAGTGTATGTATATCACACGTACACAACCACACTAGGCCCCAATTACTATTGTTTGTACCCCTAAAAGGCTAGGAGTAGGGGGAGTATAGAACAGGCAGCACCCTCAAACCTTCAGAAGTATGAGATGAACCCCAACAACTTGGAAAGGTGGATCTCTCTCACACGTACCAACACAGACTATCCCCCAATTTAACTGATCCCCAAAGGTTTTTGATTAAATAGCGGAATAGAAAATATGATCCCAAAAAAGTGTATGTATATCACACGTACACAACCACACTAGGCCCCAATTACTATTGTTTGTACCCCTAAAAGGCTAGGAGTAGGGGGAGTATGGAACAGGCAGCACCCTCAAACCTTCAGAAGTATGAGATGAACCCCAACAACTTGGAAAGGTGGATCTCTCTCACACGTACCAACACAGACTATCCCCCAATTTAACTGATCCCCAAAGGTTTTTAATTAAATAGCGGAATAGAAAATATGATCCCAAAAAAGTGTATGTATATCACACGTACACAACCACACTAGGCCCCAATTACTACTGTTTGTACCCCTAAAAGGCTAGGATTAGGGGGAGTATGGAACAGGCAGCACCCTCAAACCTTCAGAAGTATGAGATGAACCCCAACAACTTGGAAAGGTGGATCTCTCTCACACGTACCAACACAGACTATCCCCCAATTTAACTGATCCCCAAAGGTTTTTGATTAAATAGCGGAATAGAAAATATGATCCCAAAAAAGTGTATGTATATCACACGTACACAACCACACTAGGCCCCAATTACTATTGTTTGTACCCCTAAAAGGCTAGGAGTAGGGGGAGTATGGAACAGGCAGCACCCTCAAACCTTCAGAAGTATGAGATGAACCCCAACAACTTGGAAAGGTGGATCTCTCTCACACGTACCAACACAGACTATCCCCCAATTTAACTGATCCCCAAAGGTTTTTGATTAAATAGCGGAATAGAAAATATGATCCCAAAAAAGTGTATGTATATCACACGTACACAACCACACTAGGCCCCAATTACTATTGTTTGTACCCCTAAAAGGCTAGGAGTAGGGGGAGTATGGAACAGGCAGCACCCTCAAACCTTCAGAAGTATGAGATGAACCCCAACAACTTGGAAAGGTGGATCTCTCTCACACGTACCAACACAGACTATCCCCCAATTTAACTGATCCCCAAAGGTTTTTGATTAAATAGCGGAATAGAAAATATGATCCCAAAAAAGTGTATGTATATCACACGTACACAACCACACTAGGCCCCAATTACTATTGTTTGTACCCCTAAAAGGCTAGATGAGGAGTAGGGGGAGTATGGAACAGGCAGCACCCTCAAACCTTCAGAAGTATGAGATTGTGTTCACTGTACCCCACAAAGATTGAGTTCACTGCACCCCACAATGATTGTGTTCACTGCACCCCACAAAGATTGTGTTCACTGCACCTCACAAAGATTGTGTTCACTGTACCCCCCAAAGATTGTGTTCACTGCACCCCACAAAGATTCTGTTCACTGTACCCCACAAAGATTGTGTTCACTGCACCCCAAAAAGATTGTGTTCACTGCACCCCAAAAAGGATGTTGTTCACTGCACCCCAAAAAGGATGTTGTTCACTCCACCCCAAAAAGATTGTGTTCACTGCACCCCACAAAGATTGTGTTCACTGCACCCCAAAAAGATTGTGTTCACTGCACCCCAAAAATGATTTTGTTCACTGCACCCCAAAAAGGATTTTGTTCACTGCACCCCAAAAAGGATGTTGTTCACTCCACCCCAAAAAGATTGTGTTCACTGCACCCCAAAAAGATTGTGTTCACTGCACCCCACAAAGGATTTTGTTCACTGCACCCCAAAAAGATTGTGTTCACTGCACCCCAAAAAGGATGTTGTTCACTGCACCCCAAAAAGGATTTTGTTCACTGCACCCCAAAAAGATTGTGTTCACTGCACCCCACAAAGGATTTTGTTCACTGCACCCCACAAAGATTGTGTTCACTGCACACCAAAAAGGATTGTGTTCACTGCACCCCAAAAAGATTTTGTTCACTGCACCCCAAAAAGATTGTGTTCACTGCAGCCCAAAAAGATTGTGTTCACTGCAGCCCAAAAAGATTGTGTTCACTGCAGCCCAAAAAGATTGTGTTCACTGCAGCCCAAAAAGATTGTGTTCACTGCAGCTCACACACAGAAAAATGGATGTGGATCACTGACACCTGCCTATCTCCAATCCCACACCACACAGCAATATCGATTGTAGTTTGTAGAACACAGTTTCCCTAAAATTCAGCAGACTCTGTCCCTAACAGGATTGAGAAGAGATCGTAGATCAGGATTGAGTGCAGACCCCACCCCCCACACAGCAATATCGATTGTAGTTTGTAGAAGACACTGACCCTATAATTCAGCAGACTCTATCCCTAAAATGCCTACAACTCGCCCTGCCTAAACACTCCGACCTGTCCCTCAATTCTATCCGGACACAAATGGTTTTTTCCTGCCTATCTTTCCCTAATCAGCAGCCAGCACGTTGATGTGTGCTCTGTCCCTGAATCTAAGCAGCATAATGACGCCGCTGCGGCTGCCTCGAACTTATAAAGACTTGGTCACATGCTTCAGACGGCCAATCACAGCTACTGAGACATTTGCAGGCATGGCTGGGATGGCTTAAGGCACACCAGTTAAACGATTGTTGATTGGCTGTTGAAAGCCCGCCATGAAAAGAGCGCCAAAGCATGCAAAACCCGGAAATAAAACGACCGAACACGGATTTTTACCCGAACATACAGTAAAGTGTCCGTGTCCGTGTTCGGGTACAAAAAATCCAATTATTCGGTACGAACACGAATAATACAGTCCGTGTTCGCTCAACACTAATTATTATGTATGTATATTTTTATGAATTCAAATACTTCATGCCCAGCTCTGATATGTGGATATCTTCAATTTTTTATCTATATTTATAATATTGTATTTTTCATTAAATATGTAATAAATAATTTTTATGAGATTGCATATTATCTCTAATATTTACTAATGACTGTCCTCATTCAAAGTCCCACAACCTTTGCTTTTTTCTTATATGTATACCAGGGATGGAGGTTCAGTCATTAGTTACACTTCAGATCATGTTCCCCTTCCTTTTTCTTGTACTAATTGGGTGGAAGACACCCGCTTTGTTCATGATCTGAAGTGTCCCCTTTTTTAGGCACATACAATACCTTGCTCCTTTTTATATTATAATTTATATCTTGTCTGTTTTGCAAAATATATTTTTGACTATTCATCATGGTTTCTTTTCTAATTTATAAAATTTTTGTTCATTTTTTGATAATCGTCCTCATTTGTTTCATTTCAGGGAGGTCCCTTCTCTTCAGCTTGCCAACTCCCGGGGTTGCGATGCGCAATTCTGCCGCTCCCTCCCCCATTCCGTCTCTGTTATCATCCGGGGTGTGGGTGGGGCGCGTCATAGCACGCATCGGCGCCATGTTCAGCTGCTCCACCCCCTTTCCCTTATGGCATCGGGTTGCTGGGGCAACCCCCTGCTTCCATTCTGACGCCTGGTTGGGTGGGCGTGTCTCGTCCCCGGCGCTGTGCGCCAGATATGAGATCATGCCTCCCGACCCTTATAACGGCGTCTTCACATGGCGTTGGCGGTTATCTTTGCCTTTGTCGGAGGGGTGTTCGAGCTGAGAGGAGCTAGGACGCTATTTGCCTTGTTCCTTATGGGTCAACTTTCATGCTGTACTCACTTGCACAATATATTCTTTTCCACTATCGCATCAAGCTATTGGTAATATGTTTGATGATACTTTTTTCACGTATTTGCCTTTGGTTGTATTCACTGGTTGACTACCTATGTTTGGTGTATCACCCTTCATTTTCGTTTTCTCTTTCTTTTTATGATTTATAGGGTTCTTATTTTCTTTTGGTAATCAGCACTCACTCCTTATTCACTTATCACACGATGGGCATCCATGCTTTCACATTCTTATTTCCTCACAATATTTTAGCCATACTATGGTACTTCGGATTCACCTTATTTCCACCCTGATACACTGTGGCTTTCTTTGGTATTCTGATAGCTCCTTTTGATCTCCTTTTGGGCATACATGACCACATTTATTATGATATATATCCCCCGTTTTTTCTTCTAATTGATTATATTTACTTTTTACACAATCACTATGGAATATGATGAATACACTGGTAATTATGATTTTATATATCAACAATCCTTTTCAGATTATTCTGGTCATGATGCTTTTTCACTACCACTGCCGATTTCTGTGATGTGTCGTTCTACTCCCTCTATGGGTCATTTCCAGTTTGCCCTCCATCTCCTTCTCCCCATGCTCCGACCTCGGCCAATTTACCCGCCTCAGCCCCGGGTTAGACAGACGCTGGGTTTTGATGACCTCCTTGTTTGTTGGAACTTTTACTTCCTTTTTTGGGCTACCCTAGTAAGTAGCTGTTTTTATTTATTGGAGCAATGGTTACATTTTTTCTATATATATATATGTTATATCTCAATGTTAATTTATATTAACAGACCCAGAATTTCAAACTAGCTCCTGATGAGTGGACGTGAGCCACGAAACGCGTAGAGCCTGTTTATCATCAGACTCCCTCTGAGGTCTATTGGTATTTTGCAAACACGTGGATCTCGGGATTTCTAAAATGTTCATAATCTCTTTGTCTAAATCCTGTTCGTTATATCCTTTTTGAACAAACCTCTCCCTCAGTACCCCTGTCTGAGACATAAAATCACTATCGAACGTACAGTTATGTCTCACCCTCATGAACTGTCCACGCGGGATGTTACGTAACCAGTTCGGATGGTGGCCACTCTGTATAGACAAGTAGCTGTTACGATCAGTGGGCTTAAAGAAAACAGTAGTAGTTAACTTCCCCAACAGCTTACTTATGTTCACATCCAAGAAGTGAATTTCTGCTTGACTCCAATGGAAATCCAATTTGATATTATTAGTATTTTTGTTTAGATGACTCATAAACTCCATTAGAGATTGTTCAGTATCATTCCAAATGAATATGATATCATCTATGAACCTGCGATAATATAATAACTCAGGTCTCACTTTGCTGAACACATACTTGTCCTCCCATTCAGCCATGAAGAGGTGATCCTTGACAACTACACACGGCTATTAACATACCAGGATTAATGATTATGGACTGATTACTATTACTATTATTATTATTCCTGCTGTTCGGGTAATATCTATTGACTGCAGTTGGACTGTGTTGTTTATTAGCAGTCAAGATTATACATATTAGATGGTGACGACTGGTTACCATTTTGCGCTACCGGAGTATATATATTATATATTTTATATATTATCTATCATTCCATTGTTTACATTTCCTGTACAATGTCCGCAGCCCATGACATCTCCTGTACCATGTCCGCAGCCCATGACATTTCCTATACCATGTCTGCAACCTCTGATCATCTCCTGTACCATGTCCGCAGCCCATGACATTTCCTGTACCATGTCCGCATCCCATGACATTTCCTGTACACAGTCCGCAGCCCCTGACATTTCCTGTACAATGTCCGCAGCCCATGACCTCTCCGGCACCATGTCTGCAGCCCATGACATCTCCTGTACCATGTCTGAAACCTCTGACCATCTCCTGTATCCTGTCCGTGGTCTCTTACATCTCCTATACTGTGTCCGCAGCCTCTGACCAGCTCCTGTAACATGTCTGTAGCCTCGGACCAGCTCCTGTAACATGTCTGTAGCCTCTGACAAGCTCCTGTAACATGTCCGCAGCCTCTAACGAGCTCCTGTAACATGTCCGCAGCCTCTAACGAGCTCCTGTAACATGTCCGCAGCCTCTGACGATCTCTTGTCTTTTATCGTGTCTGCAGTCTCTGAGAGGGAGCCTGGAAAGAAGTTTTCTCTTATATTTATAAAGCCCTATGTGCTTTCATGTCTGTCTTATCTATATATAATACACTCTTCAAATTTGCTTTAAAACTCATGGTTTTCCCTATTATGAACAAGAAAATAATGGCGTTATGCTGTTGGGCTGGTATAATAATGCTATGGGGCTGGTATGAAAGTGGTTTAGGGAATTCCTTGGAGACCCCAAGGTCACCAAAACTAGTGTCCCCATTGAAAGATTTCCCCTCTATTACTTTTCTGAGGACTTTTATTTTCTTTTACTTTTACTTTCAATGATAATGGCAAACAGGAAAAATAGAGAGGATGACTCGCCTCTAATGGGGACAGCAAGAAAAACTCACAAGCCTTCTAATCCCTCTCCTGTCAGGGTGCCAGGAAACCATACCACATGAAGATCCAAGTAAAATAAAGCAGTTTATTAGGGCAACAACAATAAATGCACAGCAAGAGTGAGGAGAGGAACAGCCTGGGTCAAGTCCAGAAGCAGGTAGTCATCCAAACCGGGGTCGAGTCTAGAAGCGGGGGTCGAGTCTAAAAGCGGGTAGTCATCAAAGCCAGGGTCGAGTCTAGAAGAGGGTAATCATCCAAACCGGGATCGAGTCTAGAAGCGGGTAGTCATCAAAGCCGGGGTCAAGTTCAGTAGCGGCTAGTCTGCTGATTCTGGATTATCTGTGGATGCGGGGTGGTCTGCGGATGTGGGATCGAGAGCAAGGAGGGTCATCAGCCAAGCCAGGTCATGCACAGAAGAACACAGAGAACAGAAGACTGCTAGCAGTGATGCACATGAATGAGGGGGTGGGGTTTTTTGATCTTAGGTGGTATGAGTAGGTGTTGCCTCCGTCCCTATATCTTGAAGAAAGAAGGTGTTTTCTTGGTGTCTCAGGCCAAGGGAATGGGACTTTATGGGCAAGTAGATATCAATTAAGCAAGGTGAGAAAATATATATATAAAATAAATATATCAATTTATTACCAATATTTACATAGGTCAAAAAATAAATAATATCATCTCAGTGTGAGCATTGGTGTTGGGTATAGGCCCAATGTGAAAAGGATAAAGAAAGAATAGGGATTCTAATTGAATCCGTGACATAAGTGTTATTTGTGACAGTTATGGATCTTGTCTCTGTGTATCCCGTGTATATTCAGGATTAGATGATTCACAGAGTTTCATCCATAAATCTGACGCGTTTCGGCTGTATTAGCCTTTATCAAATTTCTCTGTCACCCAGCTGTAATATATAATTAACGATATTTAATATTTCCATTGTTTGGAAAATATGCATATAATTAATATACAAAAGTGAGTAGATACATACTTTAAAAATCTTGTTTCTGCAAACCAAAAAATTTCCCTCTGTCTCCTCTAAACCTGCAGCAAGGAGTCGTAGTGTACCATGGTCTGGAAGGATATATTATTATTAATTGTAATGTCATATCATGTCGAGATGTAAAGTCATATACTGCCATTGTTGGCTACTCACATCCAGATTGGGAGGTAATTCTATATGGGTATATGTTGTTCCTCCAGTAGTATCCTGGATGGTTCTGGAAGAAGGTATATGTATATAGTTGACATTATATCTTTCTGGGTAAGTAATTCATGTGGGTATTCAATGCCCAAATGGAAAAGGACTTACATTTGCAAGGTTTGTAAATGAATTGAATGGAGGGAGGGAGGATGTCTCTCCTAATACCGCAGTCCAAAGTGGGAAGCTGCCGCCAGTAATCCGTTTCTGCAAAGGGGGGGACCATGGGTTATATCCATGTAATGTTCTTCACAATACGATTTGGTGTATAAAAATATTTTATTTGTGACTTTGGTAGGGAAAAAAAGCATTCGTCCAAACTTACATTTTAGGAAAGGTATGGTATAGAGAGGAGGAGGGGGGGGGGTGTGTAGAGTCCTTCACCGCCGCTGGCAACGTCCGTCCTGTTCCCTCCTTCCGAGGGAAGTGAGAGTGGACGCCGGCTCCCCGGCCTTATAAAGCCACTCGCGCATGCGCAATAAGCGCTGCACGTAGTCGGCTTCTTCCGTCAGTGACTCAGGCTCATTGTACTGCGCAAGCGCCTGGGTGATGCGCGCGCAGCACGAGCCGGGTCGTCTACCTCATGAGGTGCGATTGTGGGTCATTCTATGTTGGCAAGACCAAACAAGAAATGGGCAAGAGAATTAATAAGCATATCCAAAGTATAGAAATATGCAATTTCCACCTTCCACTTGGCAGACATGTCGAAAATACACACAACAACAAAATGCCCAAAGTAACGTTTATCGCCCTAGAGAGAATGCATATACCGCAACGAGGGGGCGATTGGAATAAAAAACTGTTACAAATGGAGATGCGCTGGATCAGACGTCTGAATGCCACCAAATACCCAGGGCTCAATGAAACTGAGAGTTTCAGACCTTTCCTGGAAGGCTTTGCATCCGGGAAAACGGATTAATAATATAAAAGGATTAAAACTCTACCGAGATTACACCCATGTCATTCCCTTGGAATTCCTGCTTAATCCTCCCCCTTCCCTCCCTCTTTGGATTTGCCAAGACCTGTGGATATCCCATTGATGTCCCCCTTAAGGATACTCCCCTGTGTATCCATCCATATATTGTTACTGCTGTTAAAACAAGCTATAAGAATGTTATATACATGGAATTTGTATTTCCTTTTTCCTTTTTGTTCTTTTTTGTTTATTTATGTATAACTGCTGTCTCTTATAATACTATGATCTTGTCTCACAAGCAAACCACTCTGGTCCCCTCTATCCTGCACCCGGCACGGAAAGCCCCTGCCTTTCTTGGGACAGGGGCCATCATTGAGACGGAAAGGGATTCAAGATCTCTCCCCCACACCCGCCGGCCACGGCTGGGTTACTTTCCAGATCTCACATATCCCGTGTCGGCGGCCGAGCTGTCAGGACCGGCTCGTGCTGCGCGCGCATCACCCAGGCGCTTGCGCAGTACAATGAGCCTGAGTCACTGACGAAAGAAGCCGACTACGTGCAGCGCTTATTGCGCATGCGCGAACGGCTTTATAAGGCCGGGGAGCCGGCGTCCACTCTCACTTCCCTCGGAAGGAGGGAACAGGACGGACGTTGCCAGCGGCGGTGAAGGACTCTACACACCCCCCCCCCCCCCCTCCTCTCTATACCATACCTTTCCTAAAATGTAAGTTTGGACGAATGCTTTTTTTTCCCTACCAAAGTCACAAATAAAATATTTTTATACACCAAATCGTATTGTGAAGAACATTACATGGATATAACCCATGGTCCCCCCCTTTGCAGAAACGGATTACTGGCGGCAGCTTCCCACTTTGGACTGCGGTATTAGGAGAGACATCCTCCCTCCCTCCATTCAATTCATTTACAAACCTTGCAAATGTAAGTCCTTTTCCATTTGGGCATTGAATACCCACATGAATTACTTACCCAGAAAGATATAATGTCAACTATATACATATACCTTCTTCCAGAACCATCCAGGATACTACTGGAGGAACAACATATACCCATATAGAATTACCTCCCAATCTGGATGTGAGTAGCCAACAATGGCAGTATATGACTTTACATCTCGACATGATATGACATTACAATTAATAATAATATATCCTTCCAGACCATGGTACACTACGACTCCTTGCTGCAGGTTTAGAGGAGACAGAGGGAAATTTTTTGGTTTGCAGAAACAAGATTTTTAAAGTATGTATCTACTCACTTTTGTATATTAATTATATGCATATTTTCCAAACAATGGAAATATTAAATATCGTTAATTATATATTACAGCTGGGTGACAGAGAACTTTGATAAAGGCTAATACAGCCGAAACGCGTCAGATTTATGGATGAAACTCTGTGAATCATCTAATCCTGAATATACACGGGATACACAGAGACAAGATCCATAACTGTCACAAATAACACTTATGTCACGGATTCAATTAGAATCCCTATTCTTTCTTTATCCTTTTCACATTGGGCCTATACCCAACACCAATGCTCACACTGAGATGATATTATTTATTTTTTGACCTATGTAAATATTGGTAATAAATTGATATATTTATTTTATATATATATTTTCTCACCTTGCTTAATTGATATCTACTTGCCCATAAAGTCCCATTCCCTTGGCCTGAGACACCAAGAAAACCCCTTCTTTCAGCAGTGATGCACATTGGAGCACAAACACAAGGGCAAGGACTTCAAGCTATCAGGTGATAGATATAGTCAGGTGTGCAACATCTTCACTGAGCGACGCCCAGGCAGCAGGCAAGTGGTGATGCAAACAGAGGTTATAAGAGACAGCAGTCTGCACATATCCAAGATGGCTGCCAACAGGAAGGCAAGGTAAGACCTTGACATCTCCACTCTATCCAAAACTAAAAATGAAAGTTTTGCCTTTAGTAACACTTTAATTGAACAAGCTGAAGTAAGAAGCTGATTGGCTACCATACACAGCTGCACCAGATTTTGCACTCCCCAGTTTTAGTAAATCAGTCCCAAAGTATTTCAATATCTTTGTTGCTCAGGCTAGATATTCATATAAACCTTTGGGAAACATTTAGATATTTATTTGGAAGCTAAGCAGTTTTAAGTTTAAAATGTATGAAGTCATTCAGGCTGAATGCCAAATGAAAGTGAAATACACAGCTAATTTAAATATTAGGGATCAGTGTTACCTGCTATAGGTTTTGTGACTTTGCTTAGGATGGTCTGAATGTACACGGATTGGTGCAGCAAATTACTGAAGTTCGGATTCAGAATCAGAATCCTATTAAAATTAGAGATCTCAATTTCCGTTTTCTATACTGGCAATCCCTATGATAAAAGTTAAGGGATTCGCAAAAAAGGGAAAGAGGGGCTGGGCACTTACCTGGGGGAGGACATGTACCGGCAGAAAATAAATTTTGAAAAATTATTAATAAATGGGATAAGGCTATTTTTTGGCAGCTTGAAGGACAACATTAAAAATATGCAAATCCTTTCAATAACATGCTTGGCAGATGCCTTAAAGCTGTACATAGAATTACAGAACTTTACGAGTCTCTGGGACAGCATTAGTGACACCATATTCTGGCATTAGATCAATTAATTTACTTTTTTGTAATTGCTTGGCTTACATGTAGCAGCAGCAACCCAATATGATTACAGAGTAACTGCATTTTCGTGGGAAAAACAATTAGCAAATAAAATAATAATATAGCGTATACAATTGCGAAGTCATATAATATTCAAATGTTATTAAAAATTACCTTTTCAATCAGCAGTGCTGACATTTTCTGTAAAATGCAATGAAATATGGCTACCTGGAGACACAGATGGTATACAGAAATGCCCCCCAGAATTGTAAATTCCTGCTTGTGTGATTGGCTTACTGATTTTCCCCAGAAGTCTGCACTACAATACAAATCAGATTTTGGGCATCCCCTGGAACAAAAAAGTCATTTTTGGTTAGATACTCTCAAAGGGAAATCCCATCTAAAATGCAGACCCTGCAAGTTTCCTCATTAGGGTCCTGCAGATGCAGCAGCTGATTGATAATTATAAAACCCCTCCCATTGGACACACAAACAGCTATTCCTTCAGAATAACAAAAGGTAGGAATGTGCAACAAAGGTTGCTAAAATCCCTGCAATGTACAGAATCACCCAGAGGAGAATGTTTTTTTCTCAACAAAAGTGGAGTTACTCCTTAATTTCTACCCCAGAAGAAATTTTAAGCCATGCCTGCTCCCTTATTACAAGATTTGATTGACAGCAGCAAGAAACAATGGCCATGTTCTGTTAGGAAAGAGAGGGTAACTTCACTTTCGTTGGGAAAGAAAATAGCAAATAAAGAAAAAACAATATAGAATACAACTGTGACACAAATCATATTGTAATTGAATGTTATTAAAAACTACCTTTCCTTTTCAATTTGCAGCTGTTGTAATTTTCTAAAAAAGGAATGCAATATGGCTACCTAGAGGTGTTCTGTACACAGAATGTATACTGACCACACCCCAGAAACATTTCCTGCTTGTGTGATTGGCTCCCCAATTTTCCCAGAAATCTGTTTAAGATACAAGTCAGATTTCCGGCATCCCTTGCAACAAAAAAATAATTTTTGGTGAGATACTCCCAATAGGAAAACATCTAAAGGGATGCAGGCCCAGCAGCTTCCCTCATTAGAGCCCTGCCGCTGCCGCAGCTGATAGATAATTATGAAGCACTCCCATCACAGAGGAACAAACAATGATTTCTTTAGAATAACAAAAGGTAGGGATCTGTATCAAAGTTTGTTAAAATCCCTGCAATGTAAAGAGATCACCCAGAGGGGAATAATTTTTTTCTCAACAAAAGTGGAGTTACACTTTAATGCAGAGAATGTATTAAGGTAAAAAATGTCCTGCCCTTACTACCACTTTAAGGACAGAGAGAACTCAAACTACACCTTGAAATATAAAATATAATTGTTCAAAAAAAATATGACAGTTTTTAGACCTTCATGGGGAGGCTCAAATTTCATATCCAATTTCTTGAAGAGAAAAAAGAAAAGAGGGGAATTGTGGGTTTGGAGTTGAAAGTAGGTCTCATCCCTATACTTGTAGACAAAAAAGCAGATTCCCCACTAAATGGGACTATAGCGACCTATATCTGGAGTCAAAGAGTAAATATAAGAAAATAATAAAAATGTATACATTTATTGAATAGATAATACTAAAAACATTGAAAATTCCAAAAATAATAAGAATGTGGTTGTTCATATGGCAAAAACATGATGCACACATAGGCTGCCCATAATGGTCGATGGCTCACATATAGACAAGATGTGGTACAAGACAAACAAACCCAACGCGTTTCGGAATGAATAGTTATTCCTTCTTCAGGGGTAATATGCATCTTGTAGTCACCTAGTTGTTTATCATGGAAGCCATTAGGAACATACTGAACAGCCAAAGTTTTAAAACCAAAAGCGGGAAGTTTGGCAGCAGGGACAGATAGAAAAGAAAGAACCATCATAGAATCCCCTGCAGGCAGTGATTCATCCAACAAGATCCAACAGGCTCAAGACAGGATCAACACCTGGGGATAAATTAAGTTGTGCAGAGAGGTCTGTGTACAGCCAAAAAGTAGAGGAAACCCAAGATAGGAAGGGAATATCAGTGGTTAATGCTCACAGCCTGGACATACAAATCATGTCGACATCCTCCAATGTTCATCCCTTGAAAAATTTCTTAAAGAGGAACTGCAGGCTGCTCACATAATTTGTAAAAAAATATATATATGTTTTCAATTCTGAAGCTTTCCTCCAACAACTTTGCATATTCTTTTTATATATACAGTGATTCTATACTTGCCAAATATGCTACAGAAATCTCCCTCCACTAAGTCTGGCTGCAGCCATTTTAACTGTGGGCAGCTGAAGCTGCTGCCTGTTCACTTCCTGGATTTACACACACACACATACACACATATGACTCATCGCTCCTCCCTTCCTTGCTGAAAAACTCTCATGAGAGTGAGAGAGAGCTGTGCCTAGGCTAATGACCAGACAAGAAAAAGAAAGTGGGCTGTATTACTGGGCGAAAAAAAAAGGTTTAAAGAGGAAGTAAACCCTCCTCTGCAAGTTGTACCTATAGGTAAGCCTATGATAAGGCTTACCTATAGGTACTGTAAATATCTCCTAAACATGTACCGTTTAGGAGATATTTACCTTACATGCAGCCAATGACGTCACTGGCGCATGCGCTCTGAAGGAACGGCCGCTGGTGCCGTTCCTTCAGAGTCCCGTTCCGTGACCGTCGGCTCCTGCGCGCGTGCGCGGTAGTGACGTCACCGCGGCTCCGGCCAATCAGATGGCCGAATGCCGCGATCCCGGAAGATGGGCGACTGAACATGTCGCCTGTCATAGAGGTGAGCGGACGGCACGGCGGGGGCTCGTTCTGAGGTAAGTATTGCATAATGAGCTAGTATGTGATGCATACTAGCTCATTATGTGTTTCTCTTTCAGGGTGAAAACGAAAAAAAAAAAAAATTGAGTTTACAACCTCTTTAAAGTGGAGCTCCGGCCCCAAAATTGACATAGTCGATTTTGGGCCATCCGCTTGCTATAGGTCCCCTGAAACAGAAATGGATAATTACGATTTTTTTTTTTTTTTACTTACCTTGTAATTGCAGAAAAATATACTCACCTTTCTTCCACTTCCTCCCTCGGCGGCCGCAGATCGCGCCGTCACTTCCGCTTTTCAATGATTCCTGGGAGCTGAACGTCATCGCTCCCAGGAATCAATGCGCCTGCACCGGCCCCGACGTCAATTCCGGTTCAGGCGCGTCATACCTTGCTAAACAGCTTCTGGGCATGCCCAGAAGCTGTGCAGGGATGACGCTGTGGCTCAGAAGTGACGGCGGGGCCGGTGCAGTGCATCGTGGGACCGAAGAGGACGGAAGAGGACGCAGAAGAGGATCGCGCTGGCTTCAAGCTGCCCACACCTGAGATGGCAGCGCTGGAGAAGAAATTTTAAAAGTGAGTATTTCTTCTTGCAGGTAAGTGCGAACCTGGACAGATCAGAGGCTATCCATTGTGGAATGTACTAGCCCTGACTGTCCCGGGGGTATTTTCATTGAAATTTTTTTTTGGTGGCTGAACTCCACTTTAACTATCCAAAGTTAAAACAAGAAGGGCAGAAGATTTAATGGATGGAAAGATGAAACAATTACTGAAGAATTGCTTAAAGTGTTGTCTTTTTAGGACAATGAAGATGGACAAATCATACATCTTGGCAGCACAGCTAGCAAGACTTGTTTAGCGCATTATCCTCAATAAAAGGCTTTATTAGTGTAACATTAAAAATGGCTACTCACAGACATAGATGTAAATATAGCATGTCGAGCTCATTTGCCCAAATGTCCGGACATTTGGGCAAATGAGCTCGACATGCTATATTTACATCTATGTCTGTGAGTAGCCATTTTTAATGTTACACTAATAAAGCCTTTTATTGAGGATAATGCGCTAAGTCGGTGCGCCCTTTCTTTGTTTTCTTGCTTCTAGTACCGGTGGACTACCCCAGTCCGTTATGGGCAGCAAGACCTTAGCCATTTGAGAAGCCAAGTGTGAGTCCCGGGAGGTGTGTGGTCGGGAGGCTCGGATTCCAAGCGCAGGAGAAAGGTGTTTCACCTTATTGTTTTTGGAGTAGCAAGACTTGTTTGGCAGGCCACAATTTCTTAGAGATTCAGGTAGAATAATAAAGATGAGAAGAAGTATAGAGGTTTGCCCCACAGCTTGCAAACCTGTTTGAATTACCTGCAACTTCTAAATGATTGAAAAGGCCTTTAAGCTCCATTCACACCTATGCAGATGTGACGGTGTGTGGTATTGCGCATTGCTGTTAGTACAGCCAATTCATTTCAGTGGGCTGCCCTACAGAAAAAATTGCACAAAAGAAGTTCATGACCCATGGCACTTTGTTACTATCCATTTTAGTGCCCCAAAAAAATTAACGTTAGCAAGGTCTGTTGGGGTGCCATTAAGAATTAAAAAGAGGATTCTCAGTTTTTTTGTGTGTTGTGAGAACGCATGCAACATTTCACATGTTTCGGCAATGCGTAAATGTGAGCCTAGCATTAGTATTTGGAAATAAAAATGTGTTTCTTTTTTTGCACACTGACAGTTTAAATAGAATAAAGGTTTGCACCACAGCTAGAAAGCCTGTTTGGACAGGCTGCACATTCTGAGGGATTAGGCAGACAATTAGCATCATTAAAAAAAAAAAAAGTTAGGCCCCTTTCAAATGGGCTTTCCCATCAGGTCCCCCTGTCAGTTTTTTCAGGCGGACCTGTTCGGATGCTCCATGCACCTCTATGGAGCAGCGGATATCAGCGAGGACATGTCCGCTGCCACCCGCTGCTATCCGATCCAATGTGGTCCGTGAAATCCAGACGGATGGAAACCCAATTTCAGGTGAAAATGGACAGGCAGTCCGTTTTCATCCGATCTTCCATAGAGGAAGAGCGGGGAACTGACAGCTCCGTCTCTGCAAAGTAAGCGGGCGGAGACTGATCTGTCATCCGCCTGCTCAGCGGGGATCAACGGATTGATCCCCGCTGAACAAAATGGAGTCCGCTGGCCAGAAAGCTCATGTGACAGGACCCTTAGTGGTTTTTTTTTGGACACCGATGAAGTAGATAGCATACAGGTTTGTACCACAGCTGGAAAGTCTGTTTGGACACACTGCAATTTGTGAGTGATCGAGCAGGCATTTAGCATTATAATTATTATTATTTTGAATATTGACAATGTAGATAGCACATACTGTAGGTCACTTTTTACCACAGCTACAATGCCTTTTTTGTACAAGCCACATTTTCTGAATGATTGATCAGGTCCTCCTTCAATTTTATATGAAGTGATAAATGTGTGCAATATCAATATCACTTAGAATCCATACAAAATATCAAAGTACATAAAAATAAAAAAAAAATAAAAATGCCGACTCAGTTTGACCATCTTTGTTAAAAAAAATCAGTATCAATTTAATTGTTCACATGTTGAAATTTAAAAGAAAATCTTTACACGTTACATTTTTAGCTGACACATATTTCTGTTATATCAACACCTCTTTCTATTACCAAATATTCCCATATCCATTGGAGTATAATCACAGTTGTTACAACAAAAATCTTTCTAAATAGATTCAAAGCAACTTCTTCATCAGGGACTGGAGGTAAGTTAGAGTGAATGACTTAAAGCACTTATCAGCCAAAAGGAAAGTTTTAAAACCACATTCCCCAACCTGTAGCCCCCTTACCTGCCAAAGTAGTCAAGTAGAAAACAGACAAGGATCCCAGGGACACCCGTTGACAAATGGGTCACTGTGCACATGGTGGTGTCAAGTATTGTGCCATAGAAATATTGCCTCGGACCCCTAAAGGGACGGTCTGAGGCAATATGCCTATGAGGCGATAGGAACCAACCTTAGGGAAAAATGGATGAATGGCTACACACATCGGGATCAGAAGGATACCAAAATTTTTATTGTAGTGATAAACAAATAAAAGCATATACAGCACAGCAAGCACCAGGAGATAAAAATATTAACGTGTTATACGCAGATAACAGCGCTTAATCATAGAACGGTAATCATAGCAGGTGTTTTGTTTAAAGTGATACAAAAGCCTTATTTTATTTTTTTTTTGCTTAAAAATTACAAACATGTCATACTTACCTGCTCTGTGCAGTGGTTTTGCACAGAGCAGCCCCGAACCTCCTCTTCTCGAGTCTCTCTTCGGCCCTCCTGACAAGCGCCTCCTCAGCAAACAGCTTGCTATGGGGGCACCTTAGCTTAGCCGCCGCTCCCTGTGTCCATTCAGACATGGAGCCACACCTAGGCTCTTCCTCATTGGCTCATTGACTTTGATTGGCAGCAGTGGGAGCCAATGGTGCTCCACTGCTGTCTCAGCCAATGAGGAGGGGAGTCCCAGGCAGCTGAGTCTCTCCTGCAACATCGCTAGATAGAGATGGGCTCAGGTAAGTATTAGGGGGCCAGAGGGGGGCTGCTGCACACAGAAGGTTTTTTTTCTTAAAGCTTTTAAAATAACTTTAAGCGCTGTTATCTGCGTGAAACACGGTAACATTTTTATCTCCTGGTGCTCGCAGTGCTGTATATGCTTTTATCTGTTAATAAAAGTGGGGAAGGAAAGAAAGGCACCAAGCTGGTATGGTGTAGCACTGTTTATTTAAAAATAAAATATTTAAATAATGATTGCACTCACAAAGTAGTAAGAGTGAGAGTGGGCGGCCAAGGGTGGAAGAAAACCGGGACAGTACTACTGGAGCTACGGTCTGTATCTGGGAGAGGAGAGTGTTCAAGCTGTCCTGGGGGAGCCTGAAGAGCAAGGAATCTGACCAGAAAGAGCTGAAGCCGAACAGGGCAGGATCACCGTGGTGAATTGTCCCAGCCTTGCATGCACCGATAGCGTCAGCCAGTTACGGATTAATTTACTTTTTATTCCTAACCTCCGGGAATATACCTTCTTTGTGAAAAATATATACTCAGAATGTTCCAATATTTATGGTATTGGCATAGGGTTAGCACTGTTTTAGTGTGTTTTTTTATTTGTTCATTCATCTATCTTTCTCTGTTGATCTCAGAGGTGCCTCCACTTTGGAAGCAACACTAGACTTGCAGCATTCACACCTTGAGTGATGTTTCCTTACCATTAGACTAGGAACCAATCCTAGTCCTAAGAAGAATAGTAGTAGGAGTGGGCGGCCAAGGGTGGAAGAAAAACTGGACAGTACTACAGAAGCTACGGTCTGTATCTGTGAGAGGAGAGTGTTCAAGCCATCCTGGGGGAGCCTGCAAAGCAAGGAATCTGTCTTGAAAGAGCCAAACAGGCCAGGATCACCATGATGAATTGTCCCAGCCTTGCATGCACCGATAGTGTCAGCCAGTTACGGATTCATTGACTTTTTATTCCTAACCTCCGGGAATATACCTTCTTTGTAAAAATATATACTCAAAATGTTCCTATATTTATGGTATTGGCACAGGGTTAGCGCTGTTTTAGTGTGTTTTTTTATTTGTTGATCTCTACAATAAAGATTTTGGCTTCCTACTAGAGTGTGCAGCCATTCATCCACCTTTCTCTGTTGATCTCAGAGGAGCCCCCACTTTGGAAGCAACACTAGACTTGCAGCATTCACACTTTGAGTGATGTTTCCTCACCATTAGACTAGGAACCAATCCTAGTCCTGAGAAGAAGAGGAGTAGGAGTGGGCGACCAAGGGTGGAAGAAAAACGGGACAGTTCTACAGTAGCTACGGTCTGTATCTGGCAGAGGAGAGTGTTCAAGCCATCCTGGGGGAGCCTGCAGAGCAAGGAATCTGTCTTGAAAGAGCCGAAGCCGAACAGGCCAGGATCGCTGTGGTGAATTGCCCCAGCCTTGCACACACTGATAGTGTCAGCCAATTATGTGTTCATTGACTTTTTATTCCTAACCTCCGGGAATATACCTTCTTTGTGAAAAATATATGCTGAAAATGTTCCTATATTTATGATTTCGGCACAGGGTTGATTACTACAATAAAGATTTTGGCTTCCTACCAGAGTGTGCAGCCATTCATCCATCTTTCTCTGTTGATCTCAGAGGTGCCTCCACTTTGGAAGCAACACTAGACTTGCAGCATTCATACCTTGAGTGATGTTTTCTTATCATTGGACTAGGAACCAATCCTAGTCCTGAGAAGAAGATTGTGCATTGACAGCTTGCCTTTTTAGGTGAAGACTTAACTGTGAGACAGAGAAATTAGACATGTACGGTTTGTTTCATTCCGAATAAATATTCAGACTAATTTTTCATTATTCAAAGATTCAGATATATCTGAATACCCGCATTGCAGTATAAACGAAGTTTACCGAGTGGTCCGAATAACTAAACGAAATTCGTACGAATTAAAATTTGAATCAAATTTTACATTGAATTCCTGTCGAATTCAGACTGTAAACATATTTCTGAAATCAAAGACTGTGTATGTTAGTAAAGTACCATTTCAAAAAAATAATGCTGTTTGTGTTAAACCAAAGATGATTTAAAGAGTCATTGTAATCATTTGATGGAGATTTTTCTTTTGTTTGTTCACTTTCCCACTTTCAAATAAAAAAAAAAAAAAAATCTAAAGTTTTCGATTCAACCATTCATTCAAAATGTATCAATTTGAACGTTTTCGAATTGAAAAAAATCGGTAAATTGGAAGAAAATTCTAAAAAGACATGAAACAAATTCCAATACGAATCCCGAATACGAATTGATGGAACCAACCAAATTTAAAGAACTGAAATAACTAGATTACCGAATCTAAACAAAACTAAACAAAATTTTTCGTCATGTACATGTCTAAGAGAAATCAAAGACTTAGAGAAGATTCCTTGTTGCTGTTACAAAAGTATCACTATCAGTATCACTATCAGCACAACAATGAGAATTCATTGTGTTCTAAAATCATCTTCTAAACATTTTGAACCGCAACCCCAAGCTGCCCTCCCCTCGCCATTACTTCATATTGTTCTTTCTCCCTCTAGATGTGTACAAGGAGCGCACGTAAGTTTATGATTTGGGGGAAGAAAGTAAAAGCAGTGAATAGCTTCAGCACAGTGTTGTGAGGGCACGCGGCATTGTTACAGGAATAGACAGGAGAAATTGCTGGATCTCACAGTCGCTATAATGGCTGTTTCTGACAATGACTAAGTCAGGGTCAGCTATCACACTAACGGATATTGGAATGAATTTTTTGCCTTTTCAGAGCCAAAGAAAATGTTTTGTTGTCTATCCTCCTTTCTCTCCAGCTAACAGCATTAAAATACATCTTATACTGAATGTAAAGTACCAACTTTCATAGCCTTTAGAAATTGTGTGTGTACTTACAGTTAATTTTTTTTCACTGCTAACCGAGGACAATGCCCCTTTACCTGTTACGCTGACAATGGAGGCTGATGAACACCACTTGACCATCAGACCTTTTGTGCCGGCTCTGTTTTCTTCCACCTCGCTTTGTCCTTGGGAATTCTATTAGGCACAATGCGGAACAACTTCAGCCCAGGAACTTTAGAACTGTCTTAGGAAGTTAATAAAAGCCTGTTGTCTGCATTACTGTAATTTTTGTTCAAAGCTTTCTTGTTATGTTGTTTCCATCTCACAGTCTAAATTTTTAAAATGTTTCCATTTTTTTTTAAATTTGAACAGTGGGGAAAGGTTAGAACCACAGTCCGGTTTGAAAGGCAATATATAGTCCTTTTTGCACTTAGTTATTTTAGATACTGTATATTTATGAAAGAGATCTGCTTGATGTGAGTAATGCTATCAATGGAATTGGATTTACTAAGGCCCCTTTCACACTTCTGCGACTTGTCCTGCGATTATTGACTGCAAAGTCGCATGACAAAAGTCGTACTCCATGATTTCCAATGAGTACCCTTCATATCTGTAGGACTTCAAGTCGTAACGACTTCAAAGTAGTCCCTGCACAACTTTGGGCCCATTTCAATGCATTTTGAGGTCCATAGACATAGGCATTGCCTCAAGTCAAGTCAAAATAGTGGCACAAAAAATTGCGGCGAAATCACGTGACTTTTAGGTCGCATAAGTGTGAAAGGGGCCTAAACCTGAAAAGTGCAAAATCTGGTGTAGCTCTTCATAAAACCCAATCAGCTTCAAGTTTTTATTGTCAAACCCTAGGCCCTTTTCAAACTTGTGCGACTTGTCCTGCAACTTGGGACTGCAAAGTCGCCTGAAAAGTCATAGTCCGTGATTTCCAATGAGTACCGTTCATATCAGTGCAGCTTCAAGTCGCAAGGACTTCAAAGTAGTCCCTGCACTACTTTGGGAAGATTTTAATGCGTTTTGAGGTCCATAGACATAGGCATTCCTTCAAGTCCAGTCAAAATCACTTCAAAATTGTGGCAAAAAAACGGTGTCAAAATCGCTGTGAAGTCATGCAACTTTTAGGTTGCATAAGTGTGAAAGGGGCCTAAACCTGAAGAGTGAAAAATCTGGTGCAGCTCTGCATAAAAACCAATCAGCTTCCAGTTTTTTTTGTCAAAACGTAGGCCCCTTTCACACTTGTGTGACTTGACCTACGACTTGGGACTGAAATATTGCATGACAAGTCGTACTCAATGATTTCCAATGAGTACCATTCATATCTGAGTGACTTCAAGTTGCAACGACTTCAAAGTAGTACCTGCACTACTTTGGGCCAATTTTAGTGCACTTTGAGTTCCAAAGACATAGGCATTGCTTCAAGTCCAGTCAAAATCGCGACAAAAAAAATCGGAGTAAAATGATGTGCCTTTTAGGTTGCAAAAGTGTGAAAGGGGCCTTAATTGAACAAGCTGAAGTTAGAAGCTGATTGGCTACAATGCATCAGATTCCGAGTTCCCCAGTTTTAGTAAATCAACCCCAATGAGTGTTAATGATTAAAGTGTATCTAAACCCAGAAACAAAAAATGTAATATAATGTTGCTTACAAATCCATAGATGTGGTGGCTGCATGGCCTTTATATTTTTTCGCGCTAAGAAGATTTGTGACAAGTATAGAAAATACTAGTTATTCTTGCTGGAAATGCCTTGTCCTTGTCACTTAATGTGAGCTAAAAAGACAACAAAAACGTTATCGCTTTTTTATAAACCACTATTGTCATATCTAAACCATGTAATGGAGACGAATAAAGGTGGATATGTTTTAAGTTCAGCCTGGGTGACAACCATGGCTCTCTCCATAGATACAATGAAGAGTGTAGATATGAAGGTACAGGAAGTGTTTTTTCCCCACACCATTGCCAAGTAAAATACAGGGAAACAGTCTAAAAAAAGTAAAATAATAAAATTCTTTTTGGGTTCAGACCCTGGTAAGCTGCCATATACACTCACCAGCCACATTATTAGGTTGACCTTGCTAGTACCAGGTTGGACCTTCTTTTGCCTTTAGAACTGCTTTAATTCTTTGTAGCATAGATTCAACAAGGTGTTGGAAATATTCCTCAGAAATGTTTTGTCCGTAGTGACATGATAGCATCACGCAGTTGCTGCAGATTTGTCGGCTGCACATCCATGATGCGAATCTCCTGTTCTACCAAGGTAATCAAATGGATTGAGATCTGGTGAGTGTGGAGGCCATTGAAGTACAGTGACCTCATTGTCATGATGAAGAAACCAGTGGGGAGATGATTTGAGCTTTGTGACATGGTGCATTATCCTGCTGGAAGGAGCCATCGGAAGATGGGGACACTGTAGTCATAAAGGGATGGACATGGTCAGCAACAATACTCAGGTAGGGCGTGGCATTTAAACGATGCTCAATTGGTACTAAGGGGCCCAAAGTGTGCCAACACAATATCCCCCACACGATTACACCACCACTAGCCTGAACCATTGCTACAAGGCCGGATGGATCCATGCTTTCATGTTGCTTTCATCAAATTCTGACCCTACCATCTGAATGTCGCAGCTGAAATTGAGACTCATCAGACCAGGCAACGTTTTTTCCAATCTTCTATTGTCCAATTTTGATGAGCCTGTGCAAATTGTAGCCTCAGTTTTCTGTTCTTAGCCGACAGGAGGGGCACCCGGTGTGGTCTTCTACTGCTGTAGCCCATCTGCTACAAAGTTCAATGTGTTTTGCATTCAGAGATGATATTCTGCATACCTTGGTTGTAATGAGTGGTTATTTGAGTTACTGTTGCCTTTCTATCATCTGGAACCAGCCTGCCCATTCTACTCTGAACTCTGACATCAACAAGGCATTTTTATCCACACAACTGCCGCTCACTGGATATTTTCTCTTTACCAGACCATTCTATGTAAACCCGAGAGATGGTTTACAGAGAATACACAACTGCCGCTCACTGGATATTTTCTCTTTTCCAGGCCATTCTATGTAAACCCGAAAGATGGTTTACAGAGAATACACAACTGCCACTCACTGGACATTTTCTCTTTTTCGGACCATTCTCTGTAAACCCAAGAGATGGTTGTGGGTGCAAATCCCAGTAGATCAGCAGTTTTTGAAATACTCAGACCAGCCTGTCTGGCACCAACAACCATGCCATGTTCAAAGTCACCTAAATCCCCTTTCTTCCCCATTCTGCTGCTCGCTTTAAACTTCAGCAAGTCACCTTCACCGCGTCTAAATACCTAAATGCATTGAGTTGCTCCCATGTGATTGGCTAATTAGCAATTCGTTTTACCATCCTAAGCAATTCAACAGGTGTACCTAATGAGGTGGCCGGTGAGTGTAATACATTTTTGGTGTTGGGTTTAAATACACTTTAAAGTCCAACTCCAAGTGCAGATATTTTTTCTATATCTTTAATTCTAATGCTAACATTCTTTTTTTTATTATTATTACATCAGCTCTCTGAGCTCAGTTGAGAGCTCCTGATATGTACAGCTGGGAGCCGCACTTCCCGCTGCGTCAGAGCTGAGTCTATGAACAATACCGGTTCCTGTGTTGTGTTTCAGCCCCATCATCCTTCTATGCCATTCACAAAGCACCGTACAGTCATGACATTTGTGTTTTGTTCCCTGCTGTACACATCAGGAGCTCTGAGCAGAGCCTAGAGAGCTCTGGAAGTAATAAAAAAATGAGAGTTTTAATGTGAAAATGTAAGATTAAAAAAAAAAAAAGTTCTGTGCCCAGTGTTGGTTTTTAAGATGTAGGTAAAGTCAAATTTATGGGCATGGGAGTAGTTGAGCACAAGCACAGGGTGGTGGGGCAAAAGTTTGAAAGCCTTTAAATAGTTAGTTGGCATTTCCAACACTGGCTACTGTTAAGATTGTGGGTCAATATAAAAATAAAGCCCAGTGAAAAAAAAAACAATAAGGCAACCAGATCCACTAACATGGCAACCAGGATTCAAGTGGCTAAAAAACAAGTGCTGCCAGTGCCCATAACTCATTTAGGTCATTGTTTAATCACTTTAAGGACCGGAAGGATTTGCCCCCTTCCTGACCAGGCCCTATTTTGCGATTCGGCACTGCGTTAATTTAACGGACAATTGTGCGGTCACGGACAGGATCGGATGCGGGTGTCAGCGGACATGTCTCCGCTGACATCCGCTGCCCCATAGGGATGCATGGAGGATCCGATCAGATCCGCCTAAAAAACTGACAGATCAGATCGTTCGTGTGAAAGGACCCTTAGAGAGTCAGAGCGTGGGCAGAGGCTCACCAATGTGTTAAAAGCTGTCAAACAATTGTCTAACAAGTTCAGAATAATGTTCCTCAACATAAAATTGCCAAGACTTTAAATGTATAATTATCTACAGTGAATTATATCATCAAAAGATTCAGAGAATCTGGAGAAATCTCTGTGAGAAAGTGTCAAGGCTGAAATACAATATCGGATGCCCGTGATTTTTGGGCCCTCAGGTGGCACTGCATTAAAATCAATCATGATTTTGTGATGGACATCACTGCATTGGATCAGGAATACTTCCAAAATCAATGTCTGTGAGCACAGTAAATAGCCATCCAAAAATGCAAGTCATATCAAAATATGATCTAGAAATGTTGCTATCTTCTCTGGGCCAAAGCTTATTTAAAATGGTCTGTTGCAAAGTGGAAACATTTTCTGTGGTCAGTTTAAATTTCACATTTGTTTTTGGCAACCATGATCGCTGCGTCCTCTGGATTAAAGAGGAGAGGGACCTTCCCCCTTGTTATCAGTGCCCATATCAAAAAACTGCATCTCTGATGGTATGAAGGTTTATTAATGCTTATGGAATGGGCAGCTTGCACACCTGGAAAGGAACCATCATCGCTGAAAAATGCAGTATATCCAGGTTTTAGATTAGCATATGCTCCCCTCCAGATTACATCTTTTTCAGGGAAGGCCTTGCATATCTCAGCAGGACAATGCTAAACTGAATACTGCATCTATGACAACAGCATGGCTTCATAGTAGAAAAGTCCTAGTGCTTAACTGGCCTGCCTGCAGTCCAGACCTTTCACCAATTAAAATATTTGGCGCATGTTTGAAACAAAAAATAAGACAAAGAAGACCCAGAACTGTTGAGCAGTTAGAATCCTATATCAGGCAAGAATGGGACAACTTTCCTCTCCCAGAACTCCAGCACTAGGTCTCCTGACTTCCCAGACATTTACTGAGCATTGTTAACAGAAGAGGGGATACTACACTGTGGTAAACATGGCCCTGTCCCAACTCTTTTTTAGAAGTTCATTTCAAAACGACTTATTTTTTTCCTAAAATGGTACATTTTCTCAGTTTAAACATTTGGTATGTTTTCTGTTTTCTATTGTGAAAAAATATGGTTGTTTGAGATTTATAAATCGTTACATTCTGTTTTTATGTAGATTTTACACAATGTTCCAACTTTTTGGAATTGGGGTTGTACACTGATCAGTCAAAACTTCATGGGGCTGCATAGCAGACGGGTCAGGGTGTCCATGCAGACCCATATCCACAGCCACAAGCCCCTACAATAGGTACGTGAGCATCAGAACTGGACCACAGAACAATAGAAGAAGATGGCCTGGTCTGATGAATCACCTTTTCTTTTGCATAATGTGGATAGTTGGGTGTGTGTACATCTCTTACCTGGGGATGAGACGGCACCAGGATGCACTATGGAAAGAATGCAAGCCAGCGGAGGCAGTGTGAAACTGGGCAATGTTCTGCTGGGAAACCATGGGTCCTGCCATTTACGTGAATATTAGTTAACACATACCACCTACCTAATCATTGTTGGTGACCAAGTACACCCCTTCATGGAAGCAGTATTTCCTGATGGCAGTGGCCTCTTTTAGCAAGATAATGTGCCCTGCCACACTGCAAAAAAGGTAACGAATGGTTTGAGGAACACAACAACAGGTTTGAGGTGTTGACTTGGGTTCCAAATTCTCCAGATCTCATAAAAATTGAGCAAATGTGTTTTTTTTTTAAAAAAATAAGTCCAATCCATGGAGGCTCCACCTTGAAACTTACAGTATTTACTGTAAAGTGTTACTAAACCCAGGAGCCTGCCTTCACTATATCTGGTCTCCTACAGTACACTGAACATGGAAATGCAATTATTTTAATATTAACTGCTAAATACCTTTTCTCATCAGCAGCATATAGCAGTCTTGTGACTTCTATCAGTGTCTGGTAAAGCTTGTAGGAGGAATTTTCATTCTATTCAGACTGTCCTATGAGGCTGCATGTCCCCTGACCCTCTGTCTGGACAGTGCTGATTGGCCCAGTGCTGATCACATGCACCCTCCCAAGAAAAAAAAAACTCTTTGGCTATACACACCAAAGGGAGAATGTGCAGAGTGCCCCCAAGGCTCTGTACTCTCAGGAAATGGTTTGGGGATAGTGGAAGAAGGGAAGGATCATAGAAGACAGGATTAAACAGCCTTTTTACATATTGCGGAGGATTAGCCTCTTAGGTTCCACAGTGTGTATAACTGCATATACAGGCTGATGTTACTGTTGTGGGTTTAGTATCACTTTAAAGGATATTTTACTGATGGCTTGGTTCCAGATAACACAGCATACCCTTAAGCTGGATACACATTATACAATTTTCTTTGGCTTTTTTCCTTCAGATTTACCAAAACCATATAATATGAGGTCAACCCCAAACACTTTCAATTAGTATGCAGTCAGGAAGGCCCTTGTACTACATGGTTGAAGGTAAAGCTAAAGGAAATCAAACAACAAAAGTTGTATTGTGTGTATCCAGCTTTAGTGGTCTTTTGGTTTCCATACCTTGACAAGTAAGGGCTGTTTTGGCAGCAAAAGGAGGACCTGCTCAATATTAGGTGGGTGCAGGGTCTGTGCTACCACTAGGCGAACTAGGCAGCCGCCTAGGGTGCACTGCTGCCTAGGGCGCAGCCATGGCCAGGGGAACTCTGGGGACCCTGGTGTAAGTGGAGGCTACGGGGACCCTGATGTAAGGGGGCTATGGGGACCCTGATGTAAGGGGGCTATGGGGACCCTGATGTAAGAGGGCACTTTGGAATGCTAATGTAAGGAAAGACCTTGTGAATCCTAATAAAGGGGTGTCTCTGTTGTAAGGGTGAACTCTGGGGACCCTGATTAAAGGAGAGGGGACTTTGGGGACTCTAATGAAAGTGGTAAACTATGATGTAAGGGGGTCAGACCCGGGGGGCCCAGGCCTAAAGCTGCGTAAGTGGCTCCAAAATTTACGATGGCTTCTCGGTTCCCCACACACTGACGTTCTGCATACTGCTGCAGGATTGGATGATGTTAGCTGGAGACAAAGCTGTCTCCTGCAAACTTCAGCTAATTAATGAAGAAGAGGTAGCCAGCCAATGAGATGCCAATGAGGTGGTGGTGGGGGAGGGTGCAAGTAGCTGGTCTTGCCTAGGGTGCAAAATAGTCTAGCACCGGCCCTGGGTGGGTTTCCATAAAGTTATGGCCAATCTGTGTTTATTAGTAACTTTTATTTTAAACTTTTAAAAATAGTGTGACTTTCACAGTGTTCTCTGTATCTTGTAGAGCTTAATCTGTATGTCAGACAGTGCTCTCAGCAGTGTCTGCCATATATCCATCATTCCTCCCAGAAAGCAGAGATTGTGAGTATAAGACACATTTTCATGTCATGCATTAAGAGACAACTAATGGTCAATTTTAGGTAAAAAAAAAATAAAAATGCGTAAAAAAAAAAAAAAATCAATGTTACTTTCTTTAAATCTGGATATAGTCTAGACTTGCTGAACCTTTTCCCAGCTTCTTATACTGTCTGTGACCCCATTGGGGGGATTTTCTCCTCAATTATTTTTGCAATGGGCAAAAGAAAGTGATAAAATCTTCCTAACAAGAACACAAACAGCAATAAAAGCCTAACAGAGGTTCTTATACATCTTTACTGCCCTAAAAAAACAAAAAGGTTTTTTTCCTATGTGTGCCCCCCTTGGAGGGATTTCCTCTCCCATCCTGTACAGGTATCCTCTGTTACTGGGACAGGAAGTGTAGGAAACATTCACAATGGAGACACATGCAGTGACAAGGGAGCAGAGGGCAGGGCTGAGCTGCACTATCTATGTCTATAGACATAGGCAGCGCAGCTCAGGATTGAGCCTGTACTAGTGCCCCCATAGAAAGCGTTTATGGGGGAACTTTCCGTAAGAGGAGGAGCCAGGAGGGCCGGTGGGGGACCCCAGAAAAGGAGGATCTGGGCTGCTCTGTGGAATACTATTGAGCAGGTAAGTATGACATATTTATTATTTTAATAAATAAGGTGTATAGCTGGAATTCCACTTTAGTATTTGAATCTAAAAATCGAAGTGCCACACCAAAGAGGCCAAAATTAGGCTTTCAAATGTTTAAGAGGCACTACAGGCAATGCGTTTTGGAACCTTTTGTCAAGGCTAAAGCATGATGCGTAAATATAAATCAATAAACTAAAAATAATGCATAAAAAATATTTTACAATTGTAGTCTGTACATTTCTAAGGATAACTGAATGTACATAAGCCATATAGCTATAATCATGCTGTCATCAAGGTCACAAACAATATAAATATTGCTGTTGGTTTTGGAATGTATATGTGATAGTGTTTTGTGTGTATATGGCTTATGTACATTCAGCTATTCTTAGACACGTATAAATTACAATTTTGCAATCTTCTTTCTATGCATTATTTTAGCTTAACCATTTTATATTTTCATGTCATGTTTTAGCTCTGATAAAAGGAACCATGTGTGGTCCCGAAAACAAGTTGGCTGTAGAACCTATTAAACATTTAAAAACCTAATTTTAAACTCTAACACATGTGGCGCTTCAATTTTCATACTCAAATACTACTTCTACAGTCCAAATTCACCGGTCCAGTTTCTCTAGTTCACGAGAGCAGCTCACTTATCATCTAGACCAGTGGTCTCCAAACTGTGGCCCTGGGGCCAGATGGGGCCCTTGAGGGATTATTCCTGCCTCTGGCACCAACAATGGGGATTACTCCTCCCACTGACACCACTGACACCAATGATAGGGCACTATTCCTCCCACTGACACCAAAGATGGGGCACTATTCCTCCCCCTGATACCAATGATGGGGCACTATTCCTCCCCCTGATACCAATGATGGGGCAGAATTCCTCCCCCTGATACCAATGATGGGGCACTATTCCTCCCACTGATACCAATGATGGGGCATTATTCTTCCCACTGATACCAATGATGGGGCACTATTCCTCCCACTGATCCCAATGATGGGGCATTATTCTTCCCACTGATACCAATGATGGGGCACTATTCCTCCCACTGATCCCAATGATGGGGCACTATTCCTCCCACTGATACCAATGATGGGGCACTATTCCTACTATTCCTCTAGCTGATACCAATGATGGGGCACTATTCCTCCCACTGATCCCAATGATGGGGCACTATTCCTCCCACTGATACCAATGATGGGGCACTATTCCTACTATTCCTCTAACTGATACCAATGATGGGGCACTATTCCTCTCACTGATACCAATGATGGGGCACTATTCCTCCCACTGATACTAATGATGGGGCACTATTCCTCCCACTGATCCCAATGATGGGGCACTATTCCTCTCACTGATACCAATGATGGGGCACTATTCCTCTCACTGATACCAATGATGGGGCACTATTCCTCCCACTGATACCAATGATGGGGCACTATTCCTTCCACTGACAACAAAAATGGGGCACTATTCCTCCCACTGACACCAATAATTTCTCCCCTAATACCAAAGGTTGGGTATTGTTTACACCCACAGTCTGGCCCCCCTACAGTCTAAAGTATAGTAAACTGGTCCTTTCTTTACAAAGTTTGAAGACCCCTGGTCTAGACGCCCCATTGGGATACCACCAGTACGTTTTTGTCACATATATTACTAGCACCTAAATATATCTACCTATGGCTGCAGCGCCATCAATCTACCACTTCAACCATTAAAACTTAAGACCTTGAGAGTCAGAAAAATAATTTTGCCTAGGCTACAATGATGTAATCAATCTACTGCAGGCTGTAAGAAGTGTTTCCTTAGTCTCCCCCCCCCCCCCCCCCCCCCACTGATCAAACTGCAACATTGCAAATCACAAGGTGGAAGTCTGATGTGTCAGACATTTGTGAACACTGCCAAAAATTGCACAGGCACCAGAATATACAAGACAGTGTCAATCCTGAACCACCATCTCAATCCAGGATGTAGATAGTGACCCTGGATGATGCCTGAAAATAGATGATGTGTTCCTTCTTGAAAGAAAAGCACCAATACACTGTACTCTTTGTGACCTGAAAGATCTTGTAGCACTGCTTCACGCATGAAGACACTCTCCCCCCGGTCTTCAGTTGTAGGGGGGGTCGTCAAAATAACTCATTCAGTAGTAACAATATGCAGTATCTGGGACACCGCTGTCCCAACTTGACCAGTGTTAGGCGTCCTCAGCCAGCACTACTCCCTTAACCACGCCCCCTCATGCATTTTGCCCCACCCATCAGGACTTAGTCATAGAGGTGCACCTCGATGACAACGCCTAGGTGGGAAGGGCTAAACATGTCAGGGGGGTGTGGTTAGTAGAGTAGTGCTGCCTGAGGCCGCCTAACACTGCACACTGATCAGGTCCTGAGAACGGCATCCCGGATACATTGAACTGTACTCTTTGGGGTTGATTTACTTAAGACAAAAAGACTGTGCACTTTGCAAAGTGCAGTTGCTCCAGACCTTAGTAAATGAGAAGGAGCTCTGCTGACTTTCATCATCCAATCACATGCAAGCAAAAATGTGTTTTTTTTTTTCTTGCACGTGATTGGGTATAATTAGCTAAATTAATCTTTACCTCATTAACTAAGCTCTGGAGCAACTGCACTTTGCAAAGTGCACAGTCTAAACCAACCCCTTTGTCAGAGGTAATAAGCAACCGGAAACATTAGACATACACAATACTTAGCATGCACTTAACACAAAATAATATCTGATGCTAGGTCCACTTTATATGAAATCAGCAGTAAAATTAGCTAAGGGCCGTTCTTCATAACGAGCGGCACAGACGGAATCAATAACGCTGCTTTCCACTGCTCGCCATTCGTCCTTTAACCTGACGCATATGAAGAGTTCAGATCAACATCGCGGCATCCATCACATCTTTAATAAACTTCCTCTTCATCCCCAGTCCAGAGTGCGTGTAACATAAATTTCAATAAAGCGAGAAGCCGAGCGGAAAGTTCATCGGTAATCTACATCTGTTTCTTGTTTGTTTGTATCTTTAAAATAGATGTTATTGCAGGATTTAACCGCCCATGGTTTCTATAAAACAGTCTCATATGAAAATGCTGCTACGAGTCCGGAGAATCAGCGCTATTGTTCCCGGGTCACGTACTTCAAATACCAATCACAGCTCAATCCCACGTGGAGGAAAAGTTCAAGGGAGCAAGTGTTATTGTTAGTAAAGTTTTCTTACAGAGTTAAAAAAGAATCACTAAATTATGCTTTTTTTTGTGCTATATGACTATTATCATTATAATGACAGCAAGCTAAACAAATAACTCTTTCTCTGCCAGAGCTGTTTTTGTGTTTTTTGCACACATTTAAAAAAATAAGTTAGGCCTGAAGATTACTAAAAACACCCAAACATTTTAGATATTCTGAAAGCAGACACCTTAAAGCACATGTGTCAAACACAAGGCCCGGGGGCCGGATCTGGCCATCCAGGCAATTTCATGTCTCATGTGGCCCTAGCAGACAGGGCTTTTCTCCACCCAGAACGTGGTGGAACTCCATTCCGCCACCTCTGACTCTTGCCCTCTGCGCCCAGCTTACCACTATTACTTGCAAACACAGAAGCATTCTGTGTTTGCAAGGACAGCTTTTCTCTCTCACATATCCCTGCCAGCCCTGCATGCACCCATGGCGGGGACAGATGACAACCAATGATCTCCCTGAAAGTGAGAAGAGCAAGAGCCACCTACAATGCCAAGAGATACTAGAGCCGGGCTGGGTGGGTGAGATGCGAGGAAGCTTTTGGGATGGGGGGAGAGATGAGGGCTATAGACAGAGATGTGTGCATAGGTAGGGGATAAGGGAGAGTGGTGCAGAGTTTAGAACCAAGGAGGAGGGGTGGAAATGAGATGTGAACAGCCTGTGAAAGAGAGCTGAACCCTGCACCCCTAAACCCTTCACCCTGTATATAACACACTCCTTAACCCTGCACACTGTACAGAGTGCAGTCCATAACTTTGCACTCAGTACACTCCTGAACTCTTCACTCTGTACATAGCGTACTCCTGAACCCTGCACTCTGTATGTAGCACACTCCTGAACTCTGCATACATAATCTTACAGATACAAACAGCCCTTTGAGGGCAACCATAATACCGATGCAGTCCTCGATGAACTTGTGTTTGACACCCCTGCCCTAGAGAATAAAATAGTGGTAGTTCCAGTTTTTTTTTTTTTTTTACGTCACATGATAATTAGCACAGCAGTTTACAAAACAAAATTTAACCAAAAATGCACTAAAGTTAATTTTAGGGTACACACATTTTTTTTAAAGCATAAAAGATGAGGTTGCTCCAAGTATATAGATACCCAACATGTGAAGGCTAAAATTGTCTGCGCCTCTGAAATGGTGGCAAACATTGATATCCTATAGTTTTCATAGGCAGTGGTTTAAAAGCCCCTAATGGGCCTGGAATTTTTATTCTCATTCTGGTGTGTGCAGCGATATGGAATATATGTACTACAATCAACATTTTCATGCGTAGGTGCCCCCAACACAACCTGCGTGGGTGGGAGGGAGGGAGGAGCTGCTGAGACTCCTAAATTACCCATAGCAATAGTCCGTTAAAACGTATCACTTTAACTGTTGGCTCAGGCAATGAACAGTCCAGGGGATGAGTGGGATACTCCAACTATGAACTATGCACAATTCTGAGGACAATTAGCTGCAGTGTATGCGGCAAGGCCACTGCTTAACTCTGACACAGCAGGGAAGATAGATGAAAAGGCTCCTGTTTAAATTACTCTTCGGGGTCTCAACTTGGCACCCACTTTCTCTCTTGCTGTGTGTGCTAGCCCCTGTCCACTGACTCTCACCAGAGTGGTCCCCTTCCTGGCAGACCCCTGGCAAGCTCCCTGGTACTCACGGACACTGTTTTTCCTCAGGTTGCTCTGCCACTTGCTCCACAGTCAGTATCTTTTGAACCTCCTGGCTCAGCAACACACGTTTGGTTCACTAGGCCGACTGCCTGTGACCACTTTCCACACTGACAGGAGGAGAGACAGCTGTCACCCTCCTCCTGGGACCTGGCTTCCTGCCAAAAGACGCCCTGTCACATGTGCCTTCGGCTTTTATGACCAATCCCAGGATGCACCACTCTTGTGCCAACCCACTGGGGCAGTCACAAAAGCCTGTGTGTCATTGGCTGGGTTTTCTCCACTGCCCAACAGGCCTCCCTATTGGATACAGTGGGAACACTCCCTCAGACCAAGTGAATCACACCTGGACACATGTAACAGGCCTAACTAGTGATCAGGCTCTCCTGATAAGCAGGCAGAGCAAAAACTATGCTTTTCCTAGCACCTACCTAGGAGGGTGCTACATATTTTTTTCCCAGGTGTTTTTGGCCTGTTCTGGTGACGTCACAGGTTCTCTTTGACCCCTTTTTCCTCTGGCATTGGGAAGATCCTAAATATGTGCAGCATTCCCCTGTAAGTCCAGGGCAGGGGGCGGAGCCTTGATACTCAAAGGAAGCCAGTTGAGTGATGCTGAACATCCATAATGACTGCTGTCGTTTTCCGGTGTACCTCTTTAAATAAAGGGGTTTAAAAAATAAAGGGGTTTAAAAATTAAAAAAAAAAAACATTTTTAAACAAATTCTACAATTAATGATCCTTATTAATTTTTTTTTCTAAGGGTTAAAAAGTAAGATAGCTGTTAAACAACATTATTCAATAAGTTGTTAATATCACAAATTCAATGATGCTGGGAACATTTAAATCAGGCTTAGCACTGACAGTGAAATTAAACATTAACTTAGGTGAATAGGTCTTTCTTAGAAGTTAATTGAATCTGTGAACTCATAGTTTAAGGCAAGCCTGGGCCAAAGGAAGTGTTTTAAACAAGAGAATTCGTCATTTTTTAGAGTTTAAATGCAGAATTTTTCATGTAATATAAGACTAGTGAACTGGACTCCCTGCTAGATTAATTTAAAGGGCACCTGTGGTTTTAGAGAAAACAATATTTTAAAAGGAAGAAAGATTTTTTTTTTTTTCTTTTGCAATGTATTTTGGAATGGGAATTCTAAAAGGATTTTTCACTTTATGGGGATCATTTATGGTGAGCATATACATGTCTGCTGAGTTCCCTGTTCATTAAAGTAATTCACCATCCATGCAAACTGATATTTATAGATTTAGCCACTGCCATTAAAAGACAGGCTTTGAATGAATTTACTTAATTTGATTTATTCATATTATTTTTAAATATACTGTATAATATATATACATTGCCTGGCCAAAAAAAAAAAAAGTTGCCACCTGGAATCCTGGAATTAACTAAGCAACTAACTAAACTAAGCATGCAGTAACTCTCCTATTGGATAGTTACCGGATGTGCCCAAAGAATGTAGTCAGCTGACTACCTGAATATAATGAATGGATTTTTTCTTCCCTGATGGCACGGGCATATTCCAAGATGACAATGCCAGGATTCATCGGGCTCAAATTGTTAAAGAGTGGTCCAGGGAGCATGAGGCATCATTGTCACACATGGATTGGCCACCATAGAGTCCAGAACTTAACCCCATTGAGGATCTTTGGGATGTGCTAGAGAAGGCTTTGCGCAGGGGTCGGACTCTCCCATCATCAATACAAGATCTTGGTGAAAAATGAATGCAACACTGGATGGAAATAAATCTTGTGACATTGCAGAACCTTATCGAAACAATGCCATAGCGAATGCGTGCCGTCATCAAAGACAATTAAATATTAGTGTTTTAGAGGTCATTCCACTTTAAAAATGTTGTCTAACTGCCACTTCTGCTGGACAGCTTGATCTCATAAAGGAAGTTGAAAAATAACAGACTTAGGCTCCATGTACACGGGATGTTGTTAAAAGTCCCTTTGAATGTTGGAATTTTTAGGACGTTTGAAACGTCCGTTCGGTCGCGTTTGTACCCGCGTTTAGCGGGCGTTTAGCAGCGTTTGCGGGCGTTTGCGTTTAGAAGCGTTCCTAGAGGTCAAAAAAATTATTCCCCTTTAAAATGGAAAAACGCGAACGCTAAATGCGGGTCATCGCTATCAGGCGCGTTCGGACGCGTTCAGACGCGTTCGGACGCGTTTGTGCGTTTGAAACGCCGGCAAACACACGTTCGAACGCAAATAATTGCGTTCTAAAAACAGTCCCTAAACGCAACTGCCTGCAAATGACTGTAAACGACCTGGTGTACATGGACAGATAAGATAAAATGTAGATGGGTTCAGGGGCTTCTGAAAAAAACGCCCAACTGCTCCTAAACGGCCATTTCCAGCGTCCCATGTACATGGAGCCTTAAAGTGGAATTCAAGCCTAACACAAACTATTCTTAAAAATCTCCCTTCGCCCCCCTCCTGCTACCTATCGTGACTACCCTGTGTAAAAAAGATCTGTATACTTACCTTCTTTTAGTCTGCTCCAGTCCAGTCACGTGATCCTGCAGCTTCAGCTCCCCTGTGTCAGTTTGCGGCGGCTGCAGGGGAGAGGAGGGAGTGCTGACAACATCTGGGCCATGGGAGTCTATGGGTGATGTCACAGCTTCCAGAATTCCCAGTTGGTCTTCAGCGCTCTATGACACAGGGGAGCTGGAGCTGCAGGATCATGGGACTGGACTGGGCCAGACTAAAAAAAAGATAAGTACACAGATGTTTTTTTTTACATAGAGCAGGCAGGGTAGGTAAGAACAGTGTGGGGGAGGGAGTATTTTTTTTTTTTTTTAAGAATAGTTAGTGTTAGGTTTGAAATGTACTTTAAAGTGATTCTAAAGGTAACGATTTAAAGAAAAAAAAAAACATGTTATACTAACTTGCTCTGTGCATTGGTTATGCACAGAGCAGCCCCAACCCTCTTCTCTTCAGTCCCAAGCCGGTTGCCCTGGCTCCACTCCCCTGCAGAGTGCCCCCAATAGCTTGCTCCTGAGCCACGCACCTGGGAATGGATATTGTCCATTCATACACAGAGCGCAGCTTGGCCCCGCACCTGCTCTCTCCTCATTGGCTCACTGGCTGTGATTGCCAGCAGCAGGAGCCAATGGCTCCTGCTGCTGTGTGAGCCAATTAAAAGAGAGAGACCCGGGATAGCTGATGCTCTTATGCACATCACTGGATTAAGATGGGACTAAGGTAAGTATAAGGGGGAATTTGGGGGGGGGGGGTCGGAGCTGCACCCAGAAGGTTTTTTTTTTTTTTACCTTAATGCATTTCTGCTTTTAGAACCACTTTAATCTGGCCATATCTTGTAGATTTTGATACAAATGTTTGTGGGAACATTCAGTGACTTGATGAATGTCATTTGAAAAAACTTTGATTGTGAAATGAATAGACTTTCCTGAATGAAAACCACACTTACTATTAGAAAGTTGTTTTCGGTCCGGTTCCTTCAAAATTTTTGTCACTGCAGTTAAAAACAAACGATCCTGTTAAGGCTCTTTCACACGGGCGATCCGATCAGATCCGCCTGTCAGTTTTTTAGGCGGATCTGATCGGATCCTCCATGCAGCTCTATGGGGCAGCGGATGTCAGCGGAGACACCTCCGCTGACACCCGCTGCCATCCGAATCCGATCCTGTCCATGAAATCTGGACAGATGGAAACCCTATCCCATACCTCCATCCGTTCAGGGATCGGATCGGATAGGATGAAAGCGGACAGGCGGTCCGCTCTCATCCGATCCCCCATAGAGAGCAGCGGGGGCTGTGACACCTCCCTCTCCGCACTGCAAGCTCTTACAAGGAGATCATTTACAATCACTTTAACCACTTGCCGAACAGCCGCTGCAGTTATAAGGGGCAGGTCGGTAGGTTCCCACGAAATGACATACTCATACACCAGCGGGAAAGCTGACCTGCGGGGCCTGCGGCCGAGCACCCGCGATTGCTCCCCGTGCAGACAGAACCAAACACAGCACACCGTTGTACTGTCATCAATCAACACAGGCCTCCTGTATTCCTCCTATTTAGGAACACAGGTCCCTGTGTTGATTCCATAAGCCCACCCCCCCCCCCCCCCAGTTAAAAAGCACCCCCTAGGCACCCATGTAACCCTTTGATTACCGCTGGTGTTAACCCCTTCCCTGTAACTGTCATTATTACAGTAACAGTGCATATTTTTAGCACTGATTACTGTAGTAATGTCCCTGGTCCCCCCAAAAGTGTCAAAAATGTCAGTTTGGTGTCCGATCTGTCCGCCGCAATGTCACAGTCCTGCTAAAAATCGCTGATCGCTGCGATTAATAGTAAAAAAATAAATAAATAAAAATGACATAAATCTTTTCCCTAATTTGTAAACGCGATGACTTTTGCGCAAACCAATCAAAACATGCTTATTGGGTGTTTTGTTTACCAAAAATATGTGGCAGAATACAAATTGGCCTAAAATGATGAAAGAATTTGATTTTGATTTTTTTTTTATTGGCAATGTTAGCAGAAAAAAAAAAAAAAAAAAAATATATATATATATATATATATATATATATATATATATATATATATATGTATATATATATATCTATATTTATTAATTTTTTTAAAAATTGTTGCCCTCTTTTTGTTTATAGCATAAATCGTATAGGTGATCAAATGCCACAAAAAAAAATCTCTATTTGTGGGGAAAAAGGACATCAATTTTATTTGGGTACAGCATCACAATTGTCAGTTAAAGTAACGCAGTGCCAAATTGCAAAAAAATTTACCTATAGGTAAGCCTATATTAAGGCTTACCTATAGGTGCTATAAATATCTCCTAAACTTGCACCGTTTAGGAGATATTTACAGTGCATGCAGCCGATGACGTCATCGGCGCATGCGCTCTGAAGGAACCTTCAGAACCCTACGCCGTGACCGGCGGCTCCCGCGCGCAGGAGTGATGTTACCGTGCCTCCGGCCAATCAGATGGCCGGAGGACGCGAACAAGGAAGCAGGGCGGCTGGACATGTCGGCCGCCCTGTTGCTGAGCGGGCGACACTGCGGGGGCTTCGTTTTTAGGTAAGTATTTCATAATGAGCTAGTATGTGATGCATACTAGCTCATTATGTCTTTGTCTTTACAGATTTTTTTTTTTCTCGTTTATTTTTTCCTGCATCTACTTCCTCTTTAAGGATGGCTTTTGCTACGCTGCAAAATATAAAATTTTTTGTTTTGGAGTTTAAATAACTTTAAGGTTTTTTTTTTTTTTTTTTTACAGGAATACCTTTTCTTGAAGATTTAAGGTTAATTACCATTCACTGTAACAGAATTACCCATTTCAGACTGTGTAAACCTTCAAATCTGACATTATATTTGTTTATTAAAGAAGAATCAAAAATCTGTCAGTCTTCTTTTTTTAGGGAAGTTGATATTTTGTTCTCATAGGACAGTTTAAATCTAAATTTCAGACAGCCGATACAATGAAATTAGCAGATTTAGTATGCAAACAACAAGACAAAAGCAGAAATTGTTCACATTGCCATCTCAAAACACTGTAAACAGCTGGCAGGGTTTTCCTGAAGACTGCATGGAAAATTATAACCAAACCTGTAATTAACTTTGCGGATCCATTCATTTACTATTGTTCTAAGTCATGTTTCTCTCTTGGAGAACAGTCACCATTCACAATGTATATAAACTTGCTGCCAATGGCACGCTTCATAAACCGCCCTTTCTGACATGCAGCAAAAACACACATTAATACCTAGATGGGTTACAGTTATTATTTTGTTATGTTTTCTTGTGATGTTTTTCTCTGTTTATATGCACCCGCAATCATTCCCCGTGGAGAGAGAACGACGGTCTGCTGTTGTAAACACAGCAGACCGTTGTTCTGTCAGCTATCAACACAGGGCTCCTGTGTTCCTCCTATTTATGAACACAGGTCCCGGTGTTGATTCCATAAGCCCCCCGCACAGTTAAAAAACACCCCCTAGGCTCACACTTAACCCTTTGATCGCCCCTGAGTTAACCCCTTCCCTGCCAGTGTCATTATTACAGTAACAGTGCATATTTTTTAGCACTGATTACTCTAGTATTGTCAGTGGTCCCCCCAAAAGTGTAAAAAATGTCAGTTAGGGGTCCGATCTGTCTGCCAAAATGTCGCAGTCCCGCTAAAAATTGCATGTGGCTGCCATTGCTAGTAAAAAAATAATAATAATAATAAAAATGACATAAATCTTTCCCCTAGTTTGTAGACGCGATAACTTTTGCGCAAACCAAATCAAAATACGCTTATTAGAATTTTTTTTTACCAAAAATATGTAACAGAATACAAATTGGCCTAAAATGATGAAAAAATTAGATTTTTATATATTTTTTTATTGTAAATGTTATATAGCAGAATGTGAGAATATATATATATATATATTTTTTTTTTTTTTCAGAATAGTAGCTCTTTTTTTGTTTATAGCGCTTAAAATGAAAATTGCAGAGGTGATCAAATACAACCAAAAGAAAGCGTTATGATATATATAAATCCGCGCTTAGGATATGAATAGATTCCTTATTCGTAATGGCTGCTGCCCACCTGTTAAACTATATTTCCGAAGATATATAGTATGAAAATAAAAACTCCAAGCAGGTGTATGGCGCTGCCAATATACCAAATCTTCTGTATACTTAATCCTCCATACACATCTCCACAAGTGTAAAGTGCAAAATAAACAATCTTAAATGTAATAAATAGTGTTGGACTCGTAAAGTGCTAAGTGCAATGATCCTGTGCTATGTGTATTATAAATCAATAAATCCGTGATAAGTGACCCCTTTAGGGTAAACAATCACACTATCAATCCACTTAAAGTAACCATATGCCAACACAAATAGAAATATAAATATGTAAATAGTGATATACTGATGAAAAGTGGGTGTGGTATATAAAAAAAGGTGATAAAAATCATAAAAAATATATGTTGAAAATATATAAAAATATATAAATATATATAAACACCTATATAAATCTGTAGGAGGAATGGCATAAACAACTTTAAAACACTGTAAAAACTAGCAGCAGATGTATAGAGACATATAATATGCATTCAAATGCTGTTTTGAGGGTGCCCGGATTCCAGTGACCACTCTAAGATCTTAGCTTGGAGGCAGACACCTGAAGGGCTTAACAAGCAAACATTAAATACAGGATACCCCAGTTTCCAAGGACAGTGCGACAGAGGACTCGGGCAGGTCGGGACCATACCCCTACTTATAAGACCACCCAGGGAGAGCAGAGGGGATACAGTGGCAATATTTCCAAGGCCTGATACCCCTGCAGGGGTGATTATTGTCGGTGAGTGTGGTCCTAAGGGTGCGGGGAGCACAGAGTGGTCACTGGAATCCGGGCACCCTCAAAACAGCATTTGAATGCACCTGCACTAAAGTCACTTTGTTTGCACCTTATATTTATGGACTCATAATCCATTTTGTTTTAAATGTTTATGACCTATTGGTTCTTATATTATTTTGATTAATGCTGCTATAATTTATGGTTGTCTCTATACATCTGCTGCTAGTTTTTACAGTGTTTTAAAGTTGTTTATGCCATTCCTCCTACAGATTTATATAGGTGTTTATATATATTTATATATTTTTATATATTTTCAACATATATTTTTTATGATTTTTATCACCTTTTTTTATATACCACACCCACTTTTCATCAGTATATCACTATTTACATATTTATATTTCTATTTGTGTTGGCATATGGTTACTTTAAGTGGATTGATAGTGTGATTGTTTACCCTAAAGGGGTCACTTATCACGGATTTATTGATTTATAATACACATAGCACAGGATCATTGCACTTAGCACTTTACGAGTCCAACACTATTTATTACATTTAAGATTGTTTATTTTGCACTTTACACTTGTGGAGATGTGTATGGAGGATTAAGTATACAGAAGATTTGGTATATTGGCAGCGCCATACACCTGCTTGGAGTTTTTAAAAGAAAGCGTTATTCGTGGAAAAAAAGGACATTTTATTTGGGTAAAGCGTCGCACCACCAGGCGATTGTCCGTTAACCACTTGCCGACCGCCGCATCACTATTTACTGCGGCGGTCAGCCACTCCTGGGCAAACCGACGTGGGACTACGTCGCTCGCCCAGGAGCCTGCAGGGGGCGAGAGCGCACACTCCTGGAGGCGCGCTCCCGCACCCGCTCGTTCCCTGACATCCCCGCACGAGTGACCGGCGGCTCCAATGTCCGCTGGAGAGGGAGAAAGGCAGACGGCTGATGTAAGCACAGCTGTCTGTCATTTTCTTTGAAGTAACTGCAGAGACTGTACGATCCTGCATCGTATGTCTCTGTGGTTACATCACAAGCCACGCCCCCCCACAGTTAGAATAACACCCCTAGGGATACATTTAACCCACTGATCACCAATAAAGTTAACCCCTTCCCTTCCAGTGTCATTTTTACAGTAACAGTACATATTTATAGCACTGATTACTGTAGTAATGTCAATGGTACCCCCAAAAGTGTCAAAAATGTCAGTCAGGGGTCCGATCTGTCCGCCGCAATGTCGCAGTCCCGCAAAAAAAAATCGCAGATCGCCGCCATTACTAGTTAAAAAAAAAACAATAAAAATTGCATAAATCTTTCCCGTAGTTAGTAAACGCAATAACTTTTGCGCAAACCAATCAAAATACGCTTATTGCAACTTTTTTACTTTTTTTACCAAAAATATGTAGCAGAAAACAAATTGGCCTAAAATTTTTAAAAATTTTTAAAAATTTTGATTTTTACATTTTTTTAAAAAATTTCATATAAGAAAATGTGAAAAATATTGTTATTTTTTCAAAATTGTCGCTCTTTTTTTGTTTATGGTGCAAAAAATAAAAATTACACAGGTGAACAGATACCACTTAAAGAAAGCTCTATTTGTGGGGAAAAAAGGATGTCAATTTCATTTGGGTACAGCTTTGCACGACCGCGCAATTGTCCGTTAAAGTCACGCAGTGCCGAATCACAAAATAGGGCCTGGTCTTTGAGCAGCCAAATCCTCTGAGGCTTAAGTGGTTAAAGTAACGCTGTGCCGAATTGCACAAAATGGCCTGGTTATTAAGGAGGTAAATCCTTCCAGTCCAGAAGTGGTTAATATCTACTCACCTCCTCTTCACTTCCTCCATGTTTTGTTTGCCACTGGTCTCTAAGACCCAAAAGGGGAAGTTCTGCTTTAATGACTCGTCCCCCAAGTCATTAAAGCCAACTCAGTATTGAACCCTACGGACTAAGATTGGGATGCCATTAAAGTTCATGTGTGTGTAAAAGCAGGCGTCCCTATACTTTTGGTAATATAGTGTGTGTATATAATATATACATATATTATTGCTGCATTGTGTCACAATTTAAGAAATGTATTTACGAACTTTCCTTGAAGGGTCATGTCCAAAGACATTCACTCATCTCTGTTTGCAGTGCAGTAAGAAATGTTATCAGTTGAAGTGCAGACTGAGGCATTCAGTATATTCCCACCTTCCATAACAGGAACTTGTCAAATTTACAATGGGGTATCGAGCTGGAAAGTCAGTCTGGTCAGGAACTGTTTCTAGGTCACAATGAGAATTTGTTACAGATGACTTACAGAAGCTCAACAGGAGAGATTTGAAAGGCGATGTAGACACTTGAATAAAGCTGTATATCTTGGTGAAATTGCAGGTTTAAGGTATCAGTTCAGAGGTCCCCAGCCTTTCTCGGTTTGTGAACCCTTTTATCTTATGTAACAAGTGAAGTACGATTCACCTAGTAAGAAAAAATAGTGATTTCTCAATATATGCTAACATCAGTACATGCATTGTGTAGACTCAGAATATGCTTGCAAGGGCCCCTTGATAGTGGCATGTGGCTTCTTTATGATCACAAACATGCAAATATGACACTCAAGACAGCAACCTACCGTATTGTTCGCCGTATAAGACGCACTTTTTCTTCCCCAAAACTGGGGGGGAAAAGTTGGTGCGTCTTATACGGCAAATGAACATTTTTCCTGCTGCCTGTGCTGAGTCCTGACGTCCAATGGGGGCGGTGCTGGTGCGTGCGTCAGTCACGCACCGTCACCGCCCGATCTCCTTCCCGCCGGACCGAGAGAGCCGCCGAGAGAGCCGCCGTCAAAGAACAAAGACAGAAGAGGAGCAGCGCCGTGGACGGTTCCTGGAATCCCGCCGCCGTCAGAAGAAGACGAGAGGAGCAGCGCCGTGGACGTCTCGCAGGCAGCCCAGGAGAGCAGGTAAGTGAGCCGACCTGTGCCATGCCTGTACCACCACCTGTGCCATGCTTAAACCACCACCTGTGCCATGCCTAAACCACCACCTGTGCCATGCCTAAACCACCACCTGTGCCATGCCTATACCCTCACCTGTGCCATGCCTGTATCCACACCTGTGCCATGCGTGTACCATGCCTATGCCATGCCTATACCATCACCTGTTGATATAAAATATTTTACTGCAGTATTTGGTTCAGAATCTTTTTTTTCTAGATTTTCCTCCTTTAAAATTGGGTGCGTCTTATATGCCGGTGCGTCTTATACGGCGAAAAATACGGTATATTCATCAACTGAAATCCCTTATTTTGCAACAAATACATTTGCAAATTCAAATGCTACTTGGTAAAATTAGTGGTATTGTCAGGCCCTGTGTCTGAACCTACGACCTCTGCTGTATCTGGCAATGTCGCTTCTTGCTGAGCCACCTGAGATGCTGGGTAGCACCCTTTATGTTTCATTGGACAATCTTGCCTTGTGCCTTGATTCTGCTGAACCTTAAACCCTTTGCTCCTCCCATGAACTTCCCATTTCAGACATGCCATTATACTTCCTGTTTGCCAGATTATTGTGCTCTCTCCAGACAATATCTCCCTCTTGTCTTAAAAAATAAATACAGAAAGAAGAACTAAATTTTGGCATGTGGCTTACATTTTTTATACTTTTGATGGAAAGTCCTAGAGTTGTTTCGTGGATTATTGCATTAGAGGGAAATACACCAAGTAGACCAAATGTTTAGTGAAAATTTACAAACATTTTTTTATTTAGACAATATTAGTTTAGTGTGATTTTCAGCTTAAAATTTGGTTACTTTTGCAAGCTATCAAAAGGAAAGAGTAATTCCACTTTTGTTAAGAAAAAAACTTTCCCCTCTGGGTGGTCAATGTACATTTCAAGGACTTCAACAAACTTTGTTGCAGGGTCCTACCTGTTCCTTGGGTAGAGTGTCGCACGACCGAGCAAATTGTCAATTAAATTAACGCAGTGCCATATCGCAAAAAATGGCCTGGTCATGAAGGCAATAAACCTTCCGGAGCTGAAGTGGTTAAGGGGATCTGGCAAGCTAAAGCCCTTTGCAGACAGGGACTGTGGCAGTACCCAGCTACATTACTGTGGCTACTGATCCCAAACACCACCACTTTAGGCACTGCCAGCCCACCTGGCTACAGCTGCCCCTTTCCAAAGCCCTCCTGGCTACTTCCCACAGTCCTCCCAGACTGTCTTACTCACCAGCCACTCAGCTCTCTTCTCCCTGGAGATCTTTTGGATGTGCTTGCTGGCTCCTGCTGTTCTCACTCCTGCTGTCACTCCTCCTTGTGTTTTGAGAGTATCCCTCCACTATCGAGCCTCAGGACCGAGGTCACTCCCCCCCCCCCTCCCCAGACTAGGGGTCTACCCTCAAAAGCCTCCGAAAGCCTCCCCAGCACTCCATCTCCTGATTTCACCCAAACTCCACACTGCTAGCCTGACTCTGAGTATTTAAGAGGGGCCTACCCCCTGCCAGTCCATTTTGCTGGGGATTGGCTGGAGCCCTCCTCAACACTCCAGGCAGCTCCTCCTAACCTCCCTCCAATTCTTCTAGAAACCTCTCCAAGGTTCCAGCAAGTAGGGGGAGGTGCTGCCTGATGAGTCATCCAGCCTTCCTGAGTCACTCACCCTGACCCCGATTCAAACAGGCTTGGCTGCCAGCCAAGCCGAATAATTTACCCACACTGCAGAAAAACCTATTTACATCCTAGCAGTCTACACCAGAGGGTGCTACAAACAAATATAAGGCAGCTAGCGGTGGTCTATTGTTGCAGGGGTAATGATAATTGGCTCTGTATTCTCTAAAAGGGGCAGTGCTGGGAGGTTGGTAGGGGGTGGAACCAAGGGACCGGGCTCGGAGATGGGTATAGGATGGAGACAAGGAGTGACTCCCAAGAGGGGAGTAACTGCACATATTCTCTGAGAAATAAATCCCTGCCTAGAACCCTCTACAACAGGGGTGGGGAACCTTTTTTCTGCCGAGGGCCATTTGGGTATTTTTAAAATCATTCGGGGGGCCGTACAAAATTATCAACTTAAAAATGTGCCTATCATATTTGGTCAAACATTTAATTATCTCACCCCTAATGTGATGGCTGCAACTGCTTCTCTTTGGTGAGGTGTGTGCTGTTAGCCGGTATTGATGATTTTGCTACTAGCAACTAGTTTTCCAGGTTTGCCCCTATTAAAGCAGAGTGATTAGTGCCCCCCTTAATGCAGAGTGATTAGTGCCCCCATCAATGCAGAGTGATGAGTGCCCCACAGATCAATGCAGAGTGATGAGTGCCCCACATATCAATGCAGAGTGATGAGTGCCCCACATATCAATGCAGAGCGATGAGTGCCCCAATCAATGCAGAGTGATGAGTGCCCCACATATCAATGCAGAGGGATGAGTTCCCCCACATATCAATGCAGAGTGATGAGTGCCCCCACATATCAATGCAGATTGATGACTGCCCCCCCCCCATATCTATGCAGAGTGATGAGTGCCCCCCATATCAATGCAGAGTGATGAGTGCCCCCCCCCCCAATCAATGCAGAGCAGGGTTCTTCTACTTACCCGACACGGGCACTCGCATACGAAGTCACACCTCCTGGACGACTCCTATAATAGACGTCACCACTGTGCTGTCTATCATAGGTAGGAGGTGTGACTTTGTATGACAGCGGCTACGCCGGGTAAGCAGAGGAACCCGCTCTGTGTGTAATCAGGAGGCACTCCCCCTCCCCCTCCCCTTCCCCTCCGGAGGCAGCCCAATGGCAGGGCCGGATCAGATGGCTTTGGGAGCCGCATACGGCCCACGGGCCGTAGATTCCCCACCCCTGCTCTACAACCTTCATACCTCCCATATTGTTCTTAGACATTTTCTACACATTCCATGGTGATTGTATTAAGATGTAGATATATGAATTTTGGGATATCTTCCTGTATTCATTGGAACTGAAGAAGTGGCTTGTAGTAGCTTCAAATTGTCTTCAACATTACAGAACAAGTCCAGCTGAATATGGCTAACTACTACTAGCTACACCATGACTTGGATCAATTGAGAAACTAACACCAATGTAGGTTTCCCGACACCAACAATGGGATTATATAGCTAGAAACTGCCACAACCTTTACACCTCCCATTTTGGACAATCACCTCTGATTTTGGACAATCAACATCTATACATTCCATGGTGATTGGATTAAGGTGTGGATATATTAATTTTGGGGTATCTTCCTGTATTCATTGGAACTAAAGAAGTGGCTTGGATACGAATTTCCTTCAATATTACAGAAGAAACCTAGTTTAATGTGAATAACTTATTACTAGCTATACCATAACCTGGAATAACGAGAACCTTCAGAGACAAACCAGCTCTTACCTTACTTGCTTACCATGTTCTCCTCCAAAAACAGTATTATTATTATTGTACTGGTGCACTTTTAGCTCTTTCTCTGTTGGGTCCTCTTTAAAATTCCTGTCAGCATTAATTTTTCTATGTCAGACAAGCTCCACGGTGCCCTAGTTTCATGTCTCTGTAACTCATTCATTTAGCATATTTACTCAGATTTAACCAAGCTTACTGTTTAATTACACCAGGGACGGGAGCTTATAGTGGCTATATTACAGCTATCCAGTCATGAGTAGAGGTTATCGCTGGCAATGTGCGCTGTGCCTGTACAAGAGCTCAGAGGCCATCAGAAATGTCAGTCTCACACAGACTTTGTTATTGTTTCTTTATTGTTTCTCTGTAAGAAAGAAAAATGTCTTGTATCCGATATGGCCTTTGTCCTCTCCTCTACGGAGTTGGCACAATGAAAGAGAACCTGTCATATGCACAAGATATAAGCGAAGCAGCCACCTTGAATGGCAAACAACCTGTAGGAGCATCTTTCAGATAGACTTGATACTGTGAAGATGCCCCTAGAGAAGTAGACCTACCTATATTCTATAAACTCTAACTGAATGCCATCTAGTTTGCTAAAGTACTGTAATCATAAACAAATGCCATTTTTTAAATATAAAATACAGTCAGGTCTATTGTAGTCACAATTCTAATCTTATGGCTCTATACACCACCACAAAGGATTTGAAATGAAACAATCAAGATGTGCTTTAACCGCAGACTTTCAGCTTTAATTTGAGGGTATTTACATCCAAATCAGGTGAACGGTGTAGGAATTACAACAGTTTGTATGTGTGCCTCCCACTTTTTAAGGGACCAAAAGTAATGGGACAGAATAACAATCATAAATCAAATTTTCACTTTTTAATACTTAGTTGCAAATCCTTTGCAGTCAATTGCAGCCTGAAGTCTGGAACTCATCGACATCACCAGATGCTGGGTTTAATCCCTGGTGATGCTCTGCCAGGCCTCTACTGCAACTGTCTTCAGTGCCTGCTTGTTCTTGGGGAATTTTCCCTTCAGTTTTGTCTTCAGCAAGTGAAATGCATGCTCAATCGGATTCAGGTCAGGTGATTGACTTGGCCATTGCATAACATTCCACTTCTTTCCCTTAAAAAACTCTTTGGTTGCTTTCGCAGTATGCTTCGGGTCATTGTCCATCTGCACTGTGAAGCGCCGTCCAATGATTTCTCAAGCATTTGGCTGAATATGAGCAGATAATATTGCCCGAAACACTTCAGAATTCATCCTGCTGCTTTTGTCAGCAGTCACATCATCAATAAATACAAGAGAACCAGTTCCATTGGCAGCCATACATGCCCACACCATGACACTACCACCACCATGCTTCACTGATAAGATGGTATGCTTTGGATCATGAGCAGTTCCTTTCCTTCTCCATACTCTTCTCTTCCCATCACTCTGATACAAGTTGATCTTGGCCTCATCTGTCCATAGGATGTTGTTCCAGAACTGTGAAGGCTTTTTTAGATGTTGTTTGGCAAACTCTAATCTGGCCTTCCTGTTTTTGATGCTCACCAATGGTTTACATCTTGTGGTGAACCCTCTGTATTCACTCTGGTGAAGTCTTCTCTTGATTGTTGACTTTGACACACATACACCTACCTCCTGGAGAGTGTTCTTGATCTGGCCAACTGTAGTAAAGGGTGTTTTCTTCACCAGGGAAAGAATTATTCGGTCATCCATCACAGTTGTTTTCCGTGGTCTTCCGGGTCTTTTGGTGTTGCTGAGCTCACCGGTGCATTCTTTCTTTTTAAGGATGTTCCAAACAGTTGATTTGGCCACACCTAATGTTTTTGCTATCTCTCTGATGGGTTTGTTTTGTTTTTTCAGCCTAATGATGGCTAGCTTCACTGATAGTGACAGCTCTTTGGATCTCATATTGAGAGTTGACAGCAACAGATTCCAAATGCAAATAGCACACTTGAAATTAACTCTGGACCTTTTATCTGCTCCTTGTACATGGGATAATGAGGGAATAACACACACTTGGCCATGGAACAGCTGAGCAACAAATTGTCCCATTACTTTTGGTCCCTTAAAAAGTGGGAGGCACATATACAAACTGTTGTAATTCCTACACCGTTCACCTGATTTGGATGTAAATACCCTCAAATTAAAGCTGAAAGTCTGCAGTTAAAGCACATCTTGTTTGTTTCATTTTAAATCCATTGTGGCGTTGTATAGAGCCAAAAAAAATAGAATTGTGTCAATGTCCCAATATTTATGGACCTGACTGTATGTGTTTTACTCTTTTTTCACCCTTTGTTGCATCTGATTACTACTGATCTGAGCAGCCACTTTGCCCCTGAATGGTGGGTTTGTTAATAGTGACAACAATGACTGTGTAATGTGTGTTGAAAATGCCACTTGCACTGATCAGCCATAACTTAATGACGACTGACAGGTTAAGTGAATAACATTGATTATCTCATTACAATGGCATCTGAAAGTTTGTGGAAAATATTAGGTAGTAGGTAAACATGTTTGTATATGGGGTTGTTCAGATACTTTGGTCTAGATGGGTATTGCCGGCATCCCTAATAACGCACATGCAAAAAATTGAGGTTCCCCTGGAAGCAGGACTTTAAAGGCAATTACCCATCATAAAAAAGTACACAAGCTCATAAACAGTATAAATTTATTCAAAAAATAATCATAACATAAGACAAAAATTGTGATAGAAATATATAATGACACATGAAGCCGCATATATACAATTGGTTGTTTTTAATATTTCTATCACAATTGTTGTCTTATGTTATGATTATGTTTTGAATAAATTTATACTGTTTATAAACTTGTGCACTTTTTTATGATGGGTAATTGCCTTTAAAGTCCCGCTTCCAGGGGAACCTCAATTTTTTGCAGGTAAACATGTTGTCCCTGGCAATTTCAGTTTGTTGTATACAGGGCCGGGTAGCTGTAGACCAGTCAGGGTGCTCATGCTGACCCATGTCCACAGCCAAAAACACCTACAATGGGCACGTGAGCATCAGAACTGGACCACAGGAGCAATGAAAGAAGGTGACCTGGTCTAATGAAACACGTTTTCTTTAACATCATGTGGATGGCTGATTACATGTGCATCACTTACCTGGGGAAGAGATGGCACCAGGATACACTATGAGAAGAGGGCATGCGGAGGCAGTGAGATGCTTTGGTCAATGTTCTGCTGGAAAACCTTGGGTCCTTCCATTCACGTGGATGTTACTTGACATGAACCACCTATCTAAAGTAGTACACCCCTTCATGGAAAGGGTATTCCCTGATGGCAATGGCCTCTTTCATTAGGATACTGCACCCCGCCACACTGCAAAGATGGTTCAAGAAGGGTTTGAGGAACACAACAACAAGTTTGAAATGTTGACTCGGCTGCCAACTTCTCCAGATCTCCGTCCAATTTACCATTGTTGAAAGTCCTGGAAAAACAAGTCCGATCCATGGAGGCACCACCTTACAACTTACAGGACTTAAAGGATCTGCTACTGATGGCCTGTTGCTAGATGCCCAAGCATACCTTCCAGTGGCAGCCCGTCCATACAGAGCACAGGGGCGCCGCCCCCCTTACTAATGCACCCGGCCGCTAATCTACATGCAGGGCGCCGGATGCATAGATTCCAATGGGTGTTTTTTATTTATTTATTTATTTTTAGAAGCACATGATTAGAGCCAGACGCTCTAATTGGCTTCAAAAAGGGTGGGCAAATTAATATTTGCTAATGTCTTCCTGTTTCTCCTAACGGCCAATCAGGAAGCGGGTCCTGATTTCCAATTGGCCAGGGGTTCCAAGACCCGACTGCCCGCGAATCCTAACTCCTGATTGGCCAGGAGGAGAATCTACTGCCGGGACTCCGGAGGAGACGCAGGGGTGAAGATGCCACCTGCATGGGGTAAGTGCAGGGGCTGGCGGGGGGCCTGACAGGCGATCAATCGTTCGATCGAGCGATGGGGGGGTTATGTGGTTGGCTGGCTGGGGGGGCTGTGGGCCGCCCCCATCAAGTAAATTAAGCACCAGCCGCCACTTATACCTTTAGAGGTCTAGTGGGGTCCATGACTCAATAGGTCAGGGCTGTTTTGGTAGCAAAAGGGGGCTATTTTAGAGGCAAAAAGGGGACCTACTCATTAGTAGGTGGATGGTCATAAAGTTATGGCTGTAGCTTTAGCTGCAGATTTATACATTTTAACAATGGCCTTTTGAATGACTTTAACATATTCAAGCTTATATGAGTTTTTATTGATTGGGTTAGCATCTAATGTATAGATATGTTGACATTCTTGTTGCAATACTGTAGAAAAAGCATGAGCGGAGGCTAAAATAGGTATTGTTCTTGGAGAAAATGTTTTCTTTATTGCTGGGTTCGTGACAAAAAAAAAACCTAGACTACCCTACTGTGGTTACCAGGACAGAGAATAAAAATGTTACCAAAGTGGCACATGCACCAGCAAAACCCTGACAAAGGTTTTAGATTTTCAACATCATGCAAAAAAAAATAAGGGAAATGAAGGCTTTTAGTGTCGGTTCACACTATGGCGATCCGACTTCGGGGGCGACCTGTGAAGTCGCGTGCACCGCGACTTCGCCGTGACTTGCACGGACTTCACATAATGGAAGTCAATGCAAGTTGCTCCGATGTCGCCCCGAAGTAGTACAGGAACTATTTTTTAAGTCGGAGCGACTTGAGTGGCTCCTATTAGAACGGTTCCCGTAGCACAGAATGGACCGCGACTTGTCAGGCTGACAAGTCGCGGTAGTGTGAACTGGGACTTAGTAAAGTTACACTTTAAATCCAAACTGCAACCAAGTTTTTTGTTTTTTATTTTGCTTTGGATCTTTGGATAGAGTGAGGAAGAGTTGGGTAGAAATATCTCCATAATGACACAGACTAAAACAAATTTCTAATAGTATGGAGACGGGTTATAAATTATATTATTACAAAATTATTATTGCTTTCAGTGCTTTTAAAGCTGATTAGATTGGGGTTATGTAATGGTGTTTAGGGACTGCATAGGGTCGTTTTTGATCAAGGTTGACTAACTCGTTAAACGTTTTCCCACTTAGCCTTTAAATTGGATTTCTGGTTAAGTTGCGGCAGAGATTATGTTGCTTAATTGGTCAGCCCAAAAAGTTATTTCTCTATAAAATACTAGAACTTTCTAAAACATTCTGAAAAACTCTACCATAGATTTTCTCAACTAAGATTCATCCAAAGCTTGCTGGAGGTTCTCTGAGCAATAAACACTTTGTGCATGTCACAAAAGTTAGCCTTGACACCAATGATCTTTCTAGCTATTATTAAAGTGGTTGTAAACCTTTACATATACCCAGTGAAGTGACTGACCTCAGATGAAACACAGAGATGAAACAAATCCTCCTACATAAGTTGTACCTGTCTATCTGCAGTCTTCTCGTCTCTACATCCGTTCAGTCCAGTTTTTGTAAAGCTTGTGTAAGAGTTCAAAAAGAAGGGGAAGAGAGCTGAAAATACACTCTGCGTAGCTCAGTGCAGAGCTGATTGGAGGGAAGGGACACAGCCCCCTCTACATATCACACAGGAACAGAGTTGAGACTGTCAATCTGAGCTCAATCCCCTGTCACTGATTTTCCCTTGGTGCCAGGTAAATTTGTCAGAAGTGATTCATGCAGATTGCAGAGGAACCAAGCAGCAGAGAGAAATGCCACTTAGTGCTCTGGATTGAGGCACATAAACACTATAGTGGAGTATGCTTTGTTCATATTTCATGTCTGAGGTGTACAACCACTTTAAGAAGGCGTTCCCCCTCTAATCACTAATGTAAGAAGGATTCTTCTTAGTGACCACCAGTATAATAGGGCCCTTCCCCACTAATCACCAATCTACACAGTTACATAGTTATGGAAAAAAGAAGGTAGACTCCCAAGTATTGCCACTGAGGAAACTGGTGATACGCCGGTGAAACGCGTCAGCACCGCGTCATTTGGAATCTGCCAATGGGACACCGATCACGCTGACCTCCGGGCGCTCTACGGCCGCATCAAACGTTCCCCGCCTCCTACGTCCGGTGTGACGTCAGGCCGCTACTCACTAGCCCGCCCACCTACCAGGAAGCTCTGAGGAGCGAAGGAGAACTGCCGGGAACACCAGGCCGGGCTGCACCGTCGGAGAATCGGCAGTGTCTATCTCCCCCGGGACAACTACCAGCTGGCTTCCATCACCGCCAGATGATCAGCTCTAAGAGGTACTATGTATGCTATCCGAGGTCTTTATCTTGCGGTATTGTCTACTTGACCCCCCACATGGAGCTAATCCGCTAGCAAGCTCTGCACTTGCTCATCTCCACTCTACCACCACTTCCGCAGGACTTCAGGCATAGCCCCCCATTTGGTTCAGTTACCATCATCCATTCACCGACCCATTCCCCTCAGCCTATTTGTTTACAATACATCTGGAACTGTCCCCACAAGGACTATACAGTATTGCCCCCGCATGCCATGCTGCTTTTGACTGTTGCTGTTTGGACTGTTTACTACTGTTATTTGGAACAGCGTTCTTTGCCTGCCTAATCACACACAACCCCTACTTCATCTCCCATCCAGCTAACCTCCAGTACTCAACCCGGGTTGATATGTTTGTCCCATTGTGTTTGCCTTGTTCTTAATCAATTTTCAATTGTGAGTCATGCTACACCACTTATACACCATGTTTGATGATCTTCAGCTTTTTGTGCATTAATAAAGTTCTATTTCTTATTTCACCTATTTTTGGTGTCCCCAGTTGATTCTTTTAGGTGTACCTCTGTGTCTCTGAACCTTTATAGTATACAGTTACATAGTTAGTCTGGTTGAAAAAAAAAACACAAGTCCATCTAGTTCAACCAATAAAAGTGAAAAAAAAAATCATACAATCCCATATACACAATCCTATACCCATAGTTGATCCAGAGGAAGGCAAAAAAAACCCTACAAAGCATGATCCAATTGGCTCCAGCAGGGAAAAAAAATCCATCCTGATCCCCTGAAAGGCAATCTAATATTACCGGAATTAACTTTACCTATAAATGTTAGTATCCAGCCATAGTTATCTAAGGGGGCCCTTCTTCACTGTCTGCCAATATAGAAATTCACTCATTACCAATATAGGGGAACACATATAGACTGACCACCAATGTGCAGGAGCCTTATAGTTTATGTGGTCTGTTTCTTTTCTGACCACTGTCATCTATTTTAATAATTTTGTCCTTTAGGGCTGACCTGAGTGTCAAATACGCAACAATATGACTATTATTTTATTTATTTCAACACCTTACTGTTCAAGCAAATGTCCAGTGAGATATATATATATAGAGAGTGATTGGAAGCAAGGGTTTCCTAGATCATGCAGGTTGGTAACTTTATCATAAGGCTCATCTTCAGATTGGAGCAGCCATTCTCATCCTGGGCTCTGGAGAACCCTAGGGTTCCTTCAGAGTTTTCTAGGAGTTCCTTAAGCTGTAGCTGACAAACCTCCCACCTGATGGTGCCTACACAGTTCCAGGGCCAGCATCATTTGGCAGCTTCATGATACCAATGATCTATTTATCTGTAAGCATGGCATTCTAGTCTTCATTGTAAGCAGGGCACTCTTCCCACTGGGATCAATGTAAGGAGCCTTTTTCTCTTTGACCTCCCAAAAAATTGGTTTTAACGGGAGTTCACAGAGATCTGAAAATTATTTCAAGAGTTCCTCTAGAGTAAAGAAAGTAAGACAGGCTGGAATAGAGCATTATGATCATCTGACCAACACTATAGGAATACATTCTGAAAGAAAGGATTGCTAAGGATGCCTACGCGGAAGAATGCACCTTTTTACAGAATCCATATATGAGTATTAATCCGACTTTCATTCTTACAAACATGCATTAAAACAAAGCATAGCGAAATAATGAGATGGGAGCATACTGCCGCCCCCTGGGCCTTTGCTGCCCTAGGACTGAACCTGAATACTCTTTCCGCAAATACAGGACTGCAATTTTTAGTGAGGCAGCTTGTTTCTGATGGCTCTTAAAGCGGAAATGGGACTAAAACCCAAATGCTTAGTCAATGAGAAGAGGCAATCTACATACGGGAGAGGAACCACCTGCGCACTGTGAAAGATTTCCCCATCATTCCGTCCATAAAATCGTTCCTAGACAGATGAAAAGTGTTGAAAGTCTGCTACGTCTGCCAGAATTATGTAGTTAAAAGAGCCATAAACAGTTTAACTCATTAGGCGTTTTCATCTGGTTTGCAAGCAACAAATCCATTCCGTGTCCAGAAGGGTGAGCTTGGCACAGAGAAATAATAGCAAAGGAAGCTGGAGCATTCGGAAAGGCTCAATAAAAAGACAGCATGTTTTCCAATCTGGTCTTTTAAAATATCCATTATAGAAGAGCTTTAGGGATTAAGAGGATTAGATGTGATGACACATCTGTCCGGTTGCTACTGAGGAGGTGGAAATCTCCACCGCCGTTTGAGTTATATACAGGAACTGAGTTATACCACAAATACAACAAATGACCAATGTGTTGCTTATCGATTTGGAAATTAACAGGCGCCCCCTGCTGGGTGCCTACATGTACTTCTTTTAAAGCTTGTTCAGCATTGTTACATCATATTATAGAGAACACTAATGGAAATACATTTTTTACCATGAATAGAGTGGGGAAAGTTAAGAATTATCAGGTTTACTAAACTAAGCATGCCAGGGGGCGTGGCCGGGATGTGAAGCTGAGCGGTCGCACTGTACCTGAGCTCCGCTCCTACCGTTATCCTGAATCCCTTCCAGCGAGCCTTAATTTCCTCTCGGCACCCCTTTTCACACATCCTGGGTTCCAGACGTCGGGGCGGTACCCCGCGGGCTCCTCCGCTGCCGCCAGGGAGGCTCCGATCCGGGAAGAAATCCAGTTCTTCATCTCCTCGGGGTCCGGCGGCGGCCATCTTGGCAGCGCGGCCTGCTTCTCCAACGATGTCCACGGGCACTCAGACGGTGGCGGCGGCCGGGGGCTCGGCGGATCCGTCTCCATCCGATATCCTGGAGGCCATTAAAGCCTGCAAGGATACCCTCACAGTGAAGATGGACTATATGGCGACGGACATCAGCCTCATCCGCCACGATCTGGACAAATTCCGGTCCAGGATGACGGAGGCGGAGGGCCGCATCTCCCGCCTGGAGGACTCCACCCGGGCTGACTCCGGAGAGCTCCGTGCCCTGCAACTACAGGTCAGGGCCCTTCAGGACCGGGCGATTGACACGGAAAACCGTCTTTGGAGAAACAATGTTCGCATACTGGGCCTCCCGGAGCGCGCGGAGGGCCCCCACCCCGCGGAATTCGCGGAAACCTTCCTGTCAACTTTGCTGGAGCTGCCGCCCATGCCTCCCACGTTTGTGGTGGAGAGGGCACATCGGATCCCCCCGACCCCCCCGATACCGGGGGCTCCGCCACGGCCTTTCCTGCTCCGGCTGCTTAATTATCGAGACAGGGACCGGATCCTATCTGCTGCCAGGGCCAAGCGGGACCTAACATACGAGAACTCGAAAATTATGCTATTCCCCGACTATTCCCAGGAGGTCCAACAGAAACGGCGCCAATTCACCGAGATCCGCAAGAGGCTCCGGGACAAGGGTATCAAGTTCAGCCTCCTGTACCCCAGCAAGCTCCGGGTGGTGGATGGAGATCGTGCCAGGTTTTTTGAAGACCCGGAGGCGGCGGCGGCCTGGTTGGATGTCCGTTGAGCTCTCCCCCTGACTCCCTGAGCGGGGCTGCACCCCCTTCTTTGCAATGCCCCCGGCGGCTGGCCAGCCTTGCTCCAGGTACTGTGTCTGGTCCCCCCCCCCTTCCATTTGCATTCCCATGCTTGCCACTCTGACTTGTGTTCCCCCTCCCTCTCCTCTGACTCCTGTCCCGCTCCTCATCCATCCCAGCACTGATCTGCCCATGGACTATGCACTGCGGCTGACTGGCCTTCTATCCCTTCTCCCTGCTTCTCCAGTTTTTATCTCCTTTTAGTGTCCGGTCCCCCCCTGCAGCCCCGTTCTCCCCCCCCCTTTTTTCCCAAGGTCGGTGCCGACCCTCATATCTCTGATCCTGCCACTCCTTGTTGTTAATGGCGATGTCTCACTGGAGTGGAGCCGGGACCCGCGTGTCGGAACTGCTGCCAACTGTACTGCTGTGTGACTGGACTCCGGCTTCCCCCTTTTGATTTTCACCTTCCTCCCTCAATTTTTGCGGTGGCTGAGGCCACGGGACTGTCCCCATGGTAGGCTAGTCCAGTTCTAGCCCTGCCAGGTTTTTTCTATTGTTTTGGGTCAAAACTGTCCCCGAGCTCCCCCCCCGACGTTTTTTGGGGGGCGCCCGGGAACGGTAGGATAGGCACAATGTGCCTGGGTAACGTGCTCCCCATGTTGGGGTGGTTTAACTGTTTATTTGTTGTTAGTTCTGTGTGTTGGTGCATGGGTCTCTCCACATTTGCTGCTCCCCTAATGCTCTGGGTTGTCTGCGGGTCACTGGGGCGGTTTCTCCTCCTGTACGCTCGTCATGGCGTCACCTAGGCAAACTACTTTTTCGGTGGTGTCCTGGAATGTCCGGGGCCTCAATTCTAAGTTCAAGCGGGCACTCCTTTTTCAATATGTGAAACAACACAACCCCTCTATCCTTATTCTTCAAGAGACTCATCTGGTGGGCAGCAAATTGCAGTCATTGAAGAGACCCTGGGTGCACCGGGCTTTCCATGCCTCATATTCCTCCTATGCCAGGGGGGTTTCTGTTTTATTGCATAAGTCTTTACCGTGTGTGATTGAGGAGGTTCATACTGATCCCCTAGGCAGGTATGTTCTCCTGGTGCTCTCCATGTGGCAACAGCGCTATGTGATAGTAGGTGTTTATGTCCCGCCCCCCTTCAGGGCAGATGTTCTGTACACGCTTCTGGACCGGATCTCCCACTATAGCCCCGCGAAATTGCTCCTGATGGGGGATTTCAATGCCATACTCTCTCCTGACCTGGACAGGCCCGCGCCCCCGCGGGCGTTTTCAGGGGACCTGGTTCATTGGTCCTCTGCAGCCGGGGTCCGGGAGGTGTGGCGTTGGAAGCACCCTCGGGCGAGGGCCTACTCCTGTTTCTCCACGACCTACAAAACCTCGTCTAGAATAGATTTTGGCTTTGCCAATCAGACTCTTTTGTCGGATGTGGAGGAGGTTGAGTACTTGCCCTGTGGCATGTCGGATCATAGCCCCCTCAAGGTGGTGCTGCGCTCCGGTTGGGACCGTAACGGGTCCATGTGGCGCCTGGGAGCTCAGTGGGTTGATCAGCCGGACGTGGCGGCACAGACGCCCAGGATGATTCGGGAATACTGGGATCTAAATGTGAACACTTCCTCCCCGGAGGTGGTGTGGGACGCCTTCAAGGCGGTTACCAGAGGTCACTACATCTCGGCCATCAAGGCGGTAAGGTTGGAGCAGGCGGCGGCAGTGTCTGCCCTGGAGGCGGAGGTCGAGTTGGCCTCCTCCCGTTATGGGGGGGACCCCTCGGCCTCCAACTTCGAGCTGCTGCAGGGAGCCAAACGTGCGTTACATTTACATGTGTCTGAGATTACCCGGTTGGCCTCTTACCAGTCTAAACAGCGATTCTTCGAACATGGTGATCGTAATGGGCGGTTGCTCGCGTCTCTGTCTCGGCAAGATACCCCGCTCACCTTGGTCCCGGAGCTGACCTCCCCGGCGGGGGGGGCCCTTACCTCCCCGGAAGAGATCTTGGGGGCCTTCCAGGAATTCTACACGAAGTTGTACTCTACTACTCTCCCCTCTGATCTCCGGCCGGAGGATCTGTGTCGGCTTCTGGACCCGGTGGCGTTGGGTTGGCTGTCAGATGCGGAGCGCTCGGGCTTGGTTGGGCCGGTTACGGAGGAGGAGGTTCGGGTGGTGATTAAGTCGATCCCGGGCGGTAAGGCCCCGGGCCCAGACGGGCTACCCATCGAATTTTATAAATCCCATTCGGGGATCTTAGCCCCCCTGTTGGCTGCTTTGTACAACGACTGCCTTGCGAGGGGCTTGCTCCCACAGTCGATGGCCGAGGCTCACATCATTCTAATTCATAAGTCACCCAAAGACCCCAAATTGTGTGCTTCCTACAGGCCCATAGCCCTGCTTAATAACGATCTAAAGATTTTGACAAAAATTCTCGCTTCCAGGCTCCGCCCTATCCTCCCCTCCGTGGTTGACCAGGACCAGACGGGTTTCATGGCTCGCAGGTCTACCGATATCAATCTCCGTAGGCTGTATACCAATCTACAGGCTCCCCACTCTAATGCTGGGGCCAGGGTTGTTGCGTCCTTAGATATTGAGAAGGCATTTGATTCTGTTGAGTGGCCCTTCTTGTGGGAGGTGCTCCGCAGGATGGGTTTTCCCCTTCTCTTTATCTCCTGGCTGCAAACCATCTATAGGTCCCCGGAGGCGGCCATCCGCCTCGGTGGCAGGCTGTCCGCCCGGTTTCGGTTGTCCCGGGGCACGCGGCAGGGCTGCCCTCTCTCTCCGGCCCTGTTTGCCATTGCTATGGAGCCGTTGGCCGAGGTGCTCCGGATCTCCCCGGAGGTCCGGGGCCTGCGGGTGGCATGGTTGGAGGAGAGGGTGGCGCTGTATGCGGACGACCTCTTGCTGTTCCTCCAGGATGCGGGGCCCTCTCTTCAGGGGGCCCTCCTCATTCTGGACGACTTTTCCCGAGTGACTGGCTTGCGGGTCAACTGGTCCAAGTCCCAGCTACTCGCCATAGATGATGGGGCCAAAAGCAGCGCTCCGGCGAACTTATCTTTGCAATGGGTAGACAGCTTTGTGTATTTGGGGGTGAGGATTTCTAGGCATCCCTCTGACTTTGTTTCCCTCAATCTGGATCCGGTGGTGACAGACATTAGGGCCAGGCTGAAGGCGTGGGAGAACCTTCCACTCTCTTTGTTGGGGCGTATCAATCTGGTTAAAATGAAACTTCTTCCCAAGCTCACGTATCTGTTTCGCCATTCCCCTCAATGGATCCCCAAGGCATTTTTTTTGCGTCTGAATGCTCTTTTTTCTTCGTTTTTGTGGGGATCCCGCCCCCCCCGGATTAAATTTTCCACATTGATGCGCCCGCTCTCACAGGGGGGATTGGCATTTCCGGACTGTCACAAATACTTTTTGTCCTGCCAGCTGGTCACGGCGGCGTGGTGGTTGACTCCGGATACCTCTAACCCTGCGGTGGTGGTGGAGGCGGCGGTGCTCGGGTCGGTGGAGGCTCTCTCTCATCTTCTCTTTCGGGGCCCCAAAGCCCCCTACCATTTGACTTCCTCCATGCGCACGACTCTCCGGGCCTGGCGCCAGGGCCTGGCTCTGGAGTCTTACCCGGCCACCGCTGTCTCTCCCCAGGCACCTCTCTGGCTCAACCCCACGTTGTCTCACCTATTTTCCCTTCCGGACCCGGCGGGTTGGACAAAATATGGCGTAAAACAGATCTCGGATCTGTCTTCGAATCTTGCCCTTCCCACACTTGCCCAACTGATTACCTCGAGGGGTGTACCTCCCTCCCACCTTTTCAGGTATTTGCAGTTGTCCCACGCCTTCAGGGCCCAGTTCCCGCGGGGGGTTGCGCAGGTGGTGCCGTCGGATTTGGAGAGGGTTCTCCGATTCGATTGTTCCGAGCGTGCCGCCTCAGTACTCTACGCCCATCTCCTTCGGGTCTTCTCTCCGGAGCTCTCGGGCCTCCACTCTCGTTGGGCCCGGGATGTGCCGGACATGGACGCGGAGGACTGGTTACAGGTTTGGGACACCCCCTTCAAAATCCTGGTCTCCCTCAGGGACAGAATGGTTCAATATAGAATTGTCCATAGGACCTACCTCACCCCCCATCGCCTGCACAGGATGAGTGCCTCTCATTCTCCGGACTGTTGGCGCTGTGGCCAGGCCCCGGGCGATTTCTTTCATATTTTCTGGAACTGCCCAAATGTTGTGCCCTACTGGTTGCGAGTGTTTGAGGTATCCAACGCGGTGCTGGGGACCTCTTTTGATCCCACGCCTGCGGTGGGCCTTCTTGATGATCTACTTCCCAGGGTGGCGGACCGCACCTTAATGGGTCTCCTTCTCTTTTATGCCCGGAAAAATATTGTTTTACACTGGAAACAGCAGTCTCCCCCATCGTTTCAGCGGTGGAGGACGCTGGTGGACTCAGCGATCCCACTTTACCGGGACACCTATCAGCACAGGGGGTGTCCAAAGAAGCATGACAGGGTGTGGGCCCGCTGGCTCTCAGACTCTACGTCTGAGACGCTGGCACGGGTGGGGGTTTAGTCTGTTGTTTCCTCCTGCTGGATTCCCTGCTTTCCTAGCTGATGGGCTTGGCGCCCCATATGTAGCTTTGACGAATCTGTGCCTTATTGAGTGCTTCTTCTGCTGGTATACCGTGAATAACATGTTGAGTGCCCCTGCGTGGGTGACCCTTTTATTTTATTTGATTTCCCTTCCATGTGCCAATGGAAGACTCCTTGCACCTTGTTGTATTTTTGTTGTTTGTTTATTGTACAATAAAAAGATTTTCAAAAAAAAAAAAAAAAAAAAAGAATTATCAGGTTTTAATGTTGTTTATGAAACAATTGAGGACTTATATCTTGTCAATGTTTTATCCTTGTGACCCCAGAACAAAACATGAAGGGAATGGGGTCTCCCAGACACAAAGACTTGATTTCACATGATACCTCAGTTAAACTCTAAACTGGTTCCTTGGTGTGCTGGGCATTTCATGCAATTGCGTCTATGTGGTAGGTAGTGCACCCTACTTTTTCCTATAAGGCAGAGGTCTCCAAACTTTCCAAAAAAGGGCCAGTTTACTGTCCTGCAGACTTAAGGAGGGCCAGACTGTGGCCAGTGGGAGTAGAAAATGCCCCATTATCAGTGGGATTAGACAACGTCCCAGGCTTGGTGGTCAGTGGAAAGTAAAAAAAACATAGCACTTGTGGTCAGCAGGAGGAGGAAAAGTACTCCGTTGTTGATGTCAGTGGGAGAAATAGTTCCCCATCGTTGGTGTCAGTGGAAGGAATAGTGCCCCGTTGTTGGTGTCAGAGGAAGGAATAGTGCCCCATTGTTGGTGTCAGTGGAAGGAATAATGCCCCATTGTTGGTGTCAGTGGAAGGCATAGTTCCTCATATTAGTGGAAGGAACAGTGCCCCAAGAACCAGATGCAAGCAATGGGTCACATCTGACCCATGGGCTACAGTTTGGAGACCTATGCTACAATGCATAAAAAAACATGTATGGTAAAGTTTTGTGTTGATATGGCCAAAAAATCCTGGTACAGGTTTTTGTTTTGCCAACAGTCAGGATTTGATCCCTTAGAGCCGGTTCACACTACTCCGACTTGGGACGCGACTTGTGTGCCCTCAAGTCACTCCAAGTCTCTTGTCATTACAAATTCAATGTCAATGAATGAGAGCCGTCTTAATATGCACTACTGAAGTCGCTCCGACTTCAGAAAAGGTTCCTGTACTACTTCAAGGCAACCTCTATCCGACTTGTGCACACAGACTTCAATGGGAGTCGCCTCTAAGTCGGATCCTTGTCTATTTTCAAGCGACTGTGATCAGACTTTCCAGGAAGAAGAAAAAGATTAGCCAGGCATTCCCCGCAGACAAAGTCGCTTATTATTTAAGTCTCTTACAAGTCTCTTGCAAGTCTCTTGAAAGTCTCTTACAAGTCTCTGCTAAAAAGTCGCTCCTTCATGGGGCGACTTTCTGGTCGTGGTAGTGTGAACCGGCTCTTAGGCTTTCAGCAAGCACAAAAACATACCTACATCTTCCACACTCTCTTTCTGTCTATTTTAACTTCCAAAGCCCTCAGAAAAAACTTGATACATTTGAGTAAGTGTACATATGTCACTCCTAGAAAGCTCTTGGTGCCTAAGTGGCTAATTATGAGGCCTGACCATTGTCAAGTGTAGGATGGGGGTCTACCATTATGCAAATATTAACACTCAGAAATTGTTGAGCTTTAAGCAGTCAATCCAGATCATGCAAAGCTCGCCCTTCAGCAACAGTAAGTTGTATCAACATAGAAGTCCAGGTGGGAACAGCCAAATGAGCCTCCAACACAATGAAGCAGATCTAATTTTGGGGCAATTATTACTTTAAAAACCAAGCAGCATAAGTAAGAGCCTTATTGCTTTTTCTACAGTATGGAATGTGTCTGCAGCACAGTAGTGACATTCCGGTTGACTTTTCAAAGGCAAATAGACTAGACTTCTCACTTTCCGAGGGAAGATGCACATTTTTAAGGGAACTTTCCCCAGAGCTTAGTGGATAAGGTGAGGCTCTGCTGACTTGCACCAATCAACCTTGTGTAAGCAAAAATGTTATTTTTCTTTGCCTTTTTTCCTGGGTATTTTTTGAAAAGTGAACTGTCACTGCATTCCCTTAGGCTTGGTTCACAATAGTGTGTCCCGTGTTTGCTCAGGCGCAGCATGCTGTGCCGCTTTAACAGCACAAAAAAGATGCATGCACCTTTTGTAAAATGCGGCCACAGGGAAATCGCTTGGTCTTTTTAGCCATGCGTATTCCCCGCGGTTCTTGCACCCACAATCGCACTGTGGGCTGATATGCATGGGGGTGCCACTCAGAATGAATGGCAGCTCCGCATGTCTCGCAAGAGCAGTGCAATTTATCTGCGGGTGGTTGCAGGTGCAGGAATCGACACCAGTGTGAACCAAGCCTAGGGTCTAAGGAAAATGCGAACAGCCTATTGGCCTTTAGTAAATTAACCATATTGTCTTTTTTAATAAATGAAAAAAATATCACAAATGATAAAGGACTTTCAGAGCGCTGTGGGTAAGCTAAAGACACCGCACAGCAGAAGCAACCTACCTTGAGACTTGCCTGACTGAAAATTTGGACTGAGCCCTCTAAAAAGGAAGTAGTCACAGCTGATAAAAGCTCCACCTTTGTGTGTGTGTAAAACTTAGCTTATGCTGTTGAATTCTGTAAACAACAGGCATTTTTCTATCAAAGAAACCGAAAGCTTGTTAGGAGCCTAATGCTGCATCTGATGGCTCAAATGCAATGAATGCAAAATATTATTCAAATCTTATTATACAGAGCACTTGACTTTTACCTGATTGGCATGATTAGTATTTAGTTCTGCCCGTAATAATTGAGGAAAGAAATTATACCCTCAAGCACTGTGCTTTCCCTTTAAAGTGCACCTGTGCTTTGCCTACGCAGGGAAATCAGCAGGTTCATTTTAGTTTAGCCCACCCCAGCAGTATATACTTACCTTTCTTTTGCTCCTCTGTTTATTTATTGGGAGTAAAAGGAAAGTATTGTGTAAGCTAGGAGTTGTTGGAGTCATACCTCACTCAGGACTATAATCTCCTTGTGATGGACCACCTAGCATCCTGCTTGGGTGCTTCTGCCAAGATACAGCTTGCTCCACTCAGGAACCAGGTAATATAGCCAAAGAACTGGACAACACTATCTTAGGTGCAAAGTAAATAAACGGTGGGGGCTGAAAATGAAATGGACAATGCACAGGTTACTTTCTCCAGTGAGTGCAATCGTTGTTTAAAGTATGTCTGCAATATATGGACACACCTTGACATGGCTGTGCCATTTCCACATTCACTATATTGTCAAAAGTATTGGGACGCCTGCCTTTACACGCACATGAACTTTAATAGCATCCCAGTCTTAGTCCATAGGGTTCAATATTGAGTTGGCCCACCCTTTGCTTCTATAACAGCTTCAACTCCTCTAGGAAGGCTGTCCACAAGGTTTAGGAGTGTGTCTATGGAAATGTTTGACCATTCTCTCAGAAGCGCATTTGTTGAGGTCAGGACTCTCTGCAGGTAAGTCAAGTTCCTCCACTCCAAACTTGCTCATCCATGTCTTTATGGACCTTGCTTTGTGCACTGGTCCAAATTATTTGGTGGAGGGGGGATTATGGTGTGGGATTGTTTTCAGGGGTTGGGTTTGGCCCTTTAGTTCCATCGAAGGAAACTCTTAAGGCAACAGCATACCAAGACATTTTAGACAATTTCATGCTCCCAACTTTGTGGGAACAGTTTGGGATTGTCCCTTTCCTGTTTCAACATGACTGCCATGACTGCTCACCACTGCACAAAGCATAAGGACATAGATGAGTGAGTTTGGGGTGGAGGAACCTGACTGGCCTGCACAGAATCCTGACCTCAACCCAACAGAACACCTTCCTGTCCAACATCACTGCCTGACCTCACAAATGCGCTTCTGGAAGAATGATCAAACATTCCCATAGACACACTCCTAAACTATGTGGACAGCCTTCCCAGAAGAGTTAAAGCTGTTAGAGCTGCAAAGGGTGGACCAACTCAATATTGAACCCTATGGACTAAAACTGGGATGCCATTAAAGTTCATGTGCGTGTAAAGGCAGGTGTCCCAATACTTTTGACAATATAGTGTATTTTTCCAAATGTATGCAACTCAGACCTCTGTAAACCGGAAACAGATTACACAGGTCTTCATTTCTGATAGATAGGATGTGTGCTGGCGATTTATTTTAATGCAATGTGCACTAAGACAGATATCTCACCACTATCGTATCAGAGGTCTATACAAAACCAGAGAAGCATTCGAGCTGTCGGCATCTACCCAAAGCTGAAATAAATGAAGCCTGGATTCAGGCCCGCCTCGCGACGGCTTCACTGCGTTCAAAGGTTGAGCACAGAGCCATCTTAATACTTCTCATTAAAATAACTTATCTATATTTAGCCTTTGAGCTGATGGCATAATTCATTCCTCGGCTAGCCACTCACATTTCCATAAGGAAATCATTAAACCCTAAAATGTTCTTAAATGGTTAATGCTGAAATCCATCAGGGTAATGCTGGGATAAACAGATCAATACACAAACACATGCACAGTGTAATAACAAGAGTTTTCTCATACAATGAACAAACCTTTTCTGTTTTCTTTGTGTTATATCCAATATACAACAATCTGTTTCTCAGTGGAGCCGGGAAACTGGCAAGGATTTACTGCGAGTAATGTAAAAGAGCTAGCATAGAAATGCAAAAGTCATTTGCTTCTGCTTGTGAGCAGATTAACAAAAGCAACTAGGCCACTGTAAAAAAAAAAGGGACTGTCTAACTCCTTAAAGTGAACCCATGATTTGCTCATGCAGAGTGTTCTGTCTCACTTATATGTCATTTTACCCGTTTTGCGTTGAAGTGCATTGGGTTACCATTGTTCTATAGTATGCTGTTATCTAGTGGAGGTTTTTGTCCACTACAACTTCTTTACTATGTGATTTTGGTTTATCCCTCTGCCCTCCCCCCATCTGTTTAGTGCTAGCTAGTCCCTCCCCATTTCTTCCATGTTCCTGTAGCACTACCCAGGGCTGTATTTTGGCCTAGGCCAACAAGGCCCAGGCCTAGGGCGGCACTTTGCAGGGGGGGCAGCAAAAAAGCCGCCCCACCCTCCACCTGAGACTCTATTGGCCACTGGTTGCTAGAGCGGCCTCTCTAATTCCCCCCTCTCTCTCACCCCCGTCTCTCTCACCCTGCCCCTCTCTCTCGCTCTTACCCCCCCCCTCTCTCTCTATCACCCCCCTCTCTCTCTCACCCCTCCTCTCTCTCTCTCTCTCTCTCACCCTCCTCTCTCTCTCTCACCCCTCCTCTCTCTCTCTCACCCCCTCTCTCTCACCCCCCTCTCTCTCATCCCCCTCTCTCTCACCCCCCTCTCTCTCTCACCCCCTCTCTCATCCCCCCTCTCGCTCTCTCTCTCATCCCTCCTCTCGCTCTCTCTCTCTCATCCCCCCTCTCGCTCTCTCTCTCTTCCCCCCTCACGCTCTCTCTCTCACCCCCCCTCTCGCTCTCTCTCTCTCTCTCTCTCATCGCCCCTCTCGCTCTCTCTCACCCCCCTTCTCTCTCCACCTGAGACTCTATTGGCCACTGGTTGCTAGAGCGGCCTCTCTAATTCCCCCCTCTCTCTCACCCCCTCTCTCTCTCACCCCCGCCCCTCTCTCTCGCTCTTACCCCCCCCTCTCTCTCTCTATCACCCCCCTCTCTCTCTCACCCCTCCTCTCTCTCTCTCTCTCTCTCTCTCTCATCCTCCTCTCTCTCTCTCACCCTTCCTCTCTCTCTCTCACCCCCTCTCTCTCATCCCCCTCTCTCTCACCCCCCTCTCTCTCTCACCCCCTCTCTCATCCCCCCTCTCGCTCTCTCTCTCTCATCCCTCCTCTCGCTCTCTCTCTCATCCCCCCTCTTGCTCTCTCTCTCTTCCCCTTCACGCTCTCTCTCTCTCTCACCCCCCCCCTCTCGCTCTCTCTCTCTCATCCCCCCTCTCGCTCTCTCTCACCCCCCTTCTCTCTCTCTCTCTCTCATCCCCCCCTCACACTCCTCCCCTCTCTCTCTCTCTCTCTCTCTCTCTCTCCCTCACCCACCCCCCTCTCATGAGATCTCGGGGGTTCATGCTGGGACTTGTAGTCCTTCAATTTTAGAGGGAGCCACATCTGTTAAGAAAGGAGTGGGGCAAATTTACATAGGAGGGGGGTTGCTCAATTTTAGTCTTGCTTAGGGCAGCACAAAACCAAAATACACCACTGGCACTACCCCCATAGGAGTTGCTGATGCCTGGGTCCCCACTGCTGCACAGCCAGTCACATAGCTTTTCCTTTCTTCACTCCAACACAGAAAATGAGTCCTTGGTTTGTTTTTGCTGTTTTATTAGGGGATGATAACTTGGATGGAGTAGGTAATTATGGGACTACCAACTTGAAAACGTCCAAAACAAAGAACAAGCTTCTAGTGGTAGTCAGTTAAAGGAGCGCCCAAAATCAGCAATAAGAATCCCACTTAGATCAAAAGATTGTCTCTTTATTGGTAGCAGAACATGTTAAAGCCAATGCGTTTTGGGGGAACAGAGACTCCCCCCTTCTTCAGGGAGTAAATGTTGCCATTCGGATCTGCAACCGACAACAAAACACAGAACAAGGGACAACTTCCTCTCTATTTACAAAGATCCTTCCTCCTGAACAAACTTGGTTCCTATGTACAGCACCTGCTGCTCACTCCCGGTGGAACCAACAGTATATCAGTAGTTCAGCAAAGGCCCATTAAAGGAGAAGAAGACCTCACAAATGTGCTTCTGGAAGAATGGTCAAACATTCCCATAGACACACTCCTAAACCTTGTGGGCAGCCTTCCCAGAAGAGTTGAAGCTGTTATAGCTGCAAAGGGTGGGCCAACTCAATATTGAACCCTACAGACCAAGACTGGGATGCCATTAAAGTTCCCCCCTCCACCAAATAATTTGGACCAGTGCACAAACCAAGGTCCATAAAGACATGGATGAGCAAGTTTGGAGTGGAGAAACTTGACTGACCTGTGCAGAGGCCTGACCTCAACTGGATGGAACGCCTTTGGAATGAATAAGGGCGGAGACTGCAAGCCAGGCCTTATTGTCCACATCAGTGCCTGACCTCACAAATGCACTTCTGAGAGAATGGTCAAACATTCCCATAGACACACTCCTAAACCTTGTGGACAGCCTTCCCAGAAGAGTTGAAGCTGTTATAGCTGCAAAGAGTGGGCCAACTCAATATTAAACCCTACGGACTAAGACTGGGATGCCATCAAAGTTCATGTGCGTAAAGGCAGGTATCCCAATACTTTTAGTAATATAGTGCATCTCTCTGGGATTTTATCAGTAAGATTTCTGTGCCTATTTCCCAATACTGCACATCTGCTGTGCCCATTAAGAGGGTTCCCCACGTTTTCTGAGGACTTTATTTTTTTTTATTTAGTATATATTATGTATAATGTTGGAGGAGCCAGACCACAAAAAGGTGAGTGGGAACACCCAAAACTCCCATACAGGAATTCTACACAGGAGGTCTGGCTGTTGGAGATGCATAAGAAGTCATATTACACGTCCAACCCAAACGCCATCACTCCGGTTGTACTGACCCTTTAACACACAGTAGATATCTGAAGATTACCATTACATGTATTTATTAAAAAAGAAAAAAAAAAAAAGTTAAAAAGGCCACAGAAGTCACAAAAGAGTGAGCCTACATATGTTTTAGTAATATGTACATGTGTATTCATTTTCTGTTCGCTTTAATATATTGGAGTGTTTTCCCCTTGTACAGTTTATAAAAATCGCTGTATACGGTGCTCACAATACTGCGTGCTGAACCATCAAAGCCTCTCCTGGTAATTTCATCCCACCTCATTTCCTGCATATTGCCGTCAAAGGCACATGGGACATTCTGCACTCCTGCAATATCCTGCACGGCCCTTACTGAAGGTAAAACGATATTCCGAGAATTTTCTCCCATGATTTTATTTGTGGTAAGTAAAACATATAGCGCAGCAGTTGTTGAATTGTTGAACAAAGAACTGTTTTCGTTGCCACATATTAATCAATAAAAATTGCCCCCTTAACCACCTGCCTACTGGGCACTTTTACCCCCTTCCTGCCCAGGCCAATTTTTAGCTGTCATGCTTTGAATGACAATTGCACGGTCATGCAACACTGTACCCAAAGAACATTTTCATCATTTTTTTTTTCCATAAAAATAGAGCTTTGTTTTGGTGGTATTTAATCCCCTAAACAAACAAAAAAAAAAAGACTGAACATTTAAAAGAAAAAAAAAAACATTTGTTATAGATATAAAATTTTGCAAACGGGTAATTTTTCTTCTTCACTGATGTGCGCTGATGAGGCTGCACTGATAAGCACTGATAAGGCATCACGGTTGGGCATTGATAGCTGCCACTGGTGGGCACTGATGAGGCTGCACTGATAGGTGGTACTGATAGCCACCGATAGATGGCACTGATGGGCTCTGATAGGCGGCAATGAAGGGCACTGAGAGGTGGCAGTAATAGGCAGCACTGATAGGCAGCACTGACGGGTACTGATAGGTGGCACTGATGGACAGCGCTGATAGGTGACACTGATGATGAGGCACCAATGAGCACTGATGGGCACTGATAGGTGACACTGGTGGGCACTGATTAGGAGCACTGGTGGGCACTAATTAGCATAAAGGGTGTGCACTGTTGGCACCAAAATCCCTGTAACAGAAGCAGCTGTGATTGGCCCTTTACCCTGATCTGTGATCACAGGGTGTGCCGCAGGGGGCGCTATGGCAGCCGGATCATGCAAGGACGTCCATGTATGCTCTCCTGGCCTTATAAGCCCACGCTGTAGCCATCTTTTGGCTTTAGTGCAGGCAGGAAGTGGGTAAAATCAAACAAAAAATACCTTTCGGCCTCATGCACACTGGACCTTAAAAAAATGCCTTTTACAGGTGTTTGGCTTTTATTTTTTCAGCCTATAAAAGCACCTGTGTGTTAGCCTATGTGTCCATGCACACCTAGGCATTTTTGCAGGCATATTAGAAGAGGAGAGATTACAAGCTGAAAAACATGTTTTTAAAGGCATGTTTAGAAAAGGAGCTTTTTAGGGGCATTTAAAGTGTATCTATAGTCTTTTTTTGTTTTAGTCAAAAGTATTGGGGCACCTGCCTTTACACGCACATGAACTTTAATGGCATCCCAGTCTTAGTCTGTAGGGTTCAATATTGAGCTGGCCCACCCTTTGCAGCTATAACAGCTTTAACTCTTCAGGAAAGGCTGTTTGATTTGGACCAGTGCACAAAGCAAGGTCCATAAAGACATGGATGAGCGAGTATGGGGTGGAGGAACTTGACTGACCTGCACAGAGTCCTGACCTCAACCCAATAGAAAACCTTTTGAATTAGAGCGGAGACTGCGAGCCAGGCCTTCTCATCTAACATCAGTGCCTGACCTCACAAATGCACTTCTGGAAGAATGGTAAAACATTCCCATAGACACACTCCTAAACCTCGTGGACAGCCTTCCCAGACAAGTTGAAGCTGTTATAGCTGCAAAGGGTGTGCCAACTCAATATTGAACCCTACAGACTAAGATTGGAATGCCACTAAAATTCATGTGCGTGTAAAGGCAGGTGTCCCAATACTTTTGACATTATCATGTATCTGTACTTACTGTGCCTGCTCTGTGTTTGCACAGAGCAGCCCTGATCCTCTTCTTTTGGGGTCCCCTGCCGGCGCTCCAGGCCCCTCCTCTTCATTGGGTGCCCCCACTGAAAGCGGCTTTCCATGGGGCACCCGCAGGTGCTCACTCCCAAGTCCCACTGCCGTGTCCATTGACTCAGCCCCACCCCCTGCTCTTGTGTCACAGAATTTGATTGACAGAAGCGGGACCCAATGGCTGTAATAAATGGTGTATCACATTCTGTTCATACTCACACAGTCACTATGAGATTCATTTTCTGTATTCTTCAAAAAAAAAAAAAAATTGGTTGATCCTGCTGCTCTCTGTCTCCACCTTCTGCCCAGGTTACCAATTCAACTAAGGATTTTGCAGCTGTGGTGGCAACTCTGCACATGCTCAGTTCCAGCGCTGTCATCCACATACAGAAATAGAAGGGACAATGTAAATGAAACAGTGTGTGTTTAGTATCACTTTAACAGCTTCCTGACCCCCCCGCCGCACATTTACTGCGGCAGGCTGGCTCTCCTGCACAAACTAACGTAGCCCTACGTAGCGGTCGCATGCAATCGCTCCCTATGGAGAGAGAAGGACGGTCAGCTGTTGTAAACGCAGCTGACCGTTCTTCTCTATGAAATGATCACAGAGCGCCTGTGATCCTTCTCTATACAATCACAGGTCTCTGAGTTCATTTCACAAGCCCAACCCCCATACAGTTAGAAAACACTCCCCTAGGCTCACACTTAACCCTTTGCTCGCCCCTGGGTTAACCCCTTCCCTGCCAGTGTCATTATTACAGTAACAGTGCATATTTTTAGCACTGATTACTGTAGTAATGTCACTGGTCCCCCCAAAAGTGTCAAAAATGTCAGTTAGGGGTCCGATCTGTGTGCCGCAATGTCGCATCCCCCCCCCCCAAAAAAATCACAGATTGTTGCCATTACTAGTAAAACAAAAAAAAACAATAAAAATTACATACATTTTTTTTTGCACAAACCAATCAAAATGTTTTTACCAAAAATATGTAGCAGAAAACAAATTGGCCTAAAATGTTAAAAAACATTGGATTTTAGGTTTTTTTCTTTTTTTTTGGGGAATGTTATATAGCAGAAAGTGAAAATTATAGTTTTTTTTTTTTTTCAGAATTGTCGCTCTTTTTTTTGTTTATAGCGCAAAAAAAAATTGCACAGGTAATCAAATACCACCAAAAGAAAGCTCTGTTTGTGGGGAAAAAAAAGTCATCAATTTTATTTGGGTACAGCGTTGCACAACCATGCAATTGTCCGTTAAAGTAACACAGTGCCGAATCGCAAAAAATGGCCTGGTCATTAAGGGGGCAAATCCCTCTGCTCCAAAAGTGGTTAAAGGCGCTTGGGGGCACAGAGGACCCCCAGCTCATCGCACAATGGTAGCAAAGGCATCCAGTGTGTCCACTCACCAGTATACATCAAAAACAAACAAAATGGCCCCTGCCCCCACCTATAACTGGCCTTCACAGCAAAGAGCACATGGAAGGGCAACGCTTGCAAGCCAAAAACAGAAAAAATTCCCAGCTCAATTCCCCAATCGAATTTAACTGACAATTGCGCAGTCGCGTGACTGGTTATCGCAAAAAATGGGCTGGTCATTAACCACTTAAGTCCCCGAAGATTTTACCCCCTTCCTGACCAGGGCCTATTTTGTGATTAGGCACTGCGTGACTTTAACCTACAATTGCGCGATCGTGCGACGCTGTACCTAAACTAATTTGACGTCCTTTTTTTCCCACAAACAGAGCTTTCTTTTGGTGGTTTTTGATCACCTGTGCGATTTTTTGATCATGCGCTATAAACAAAAAAAAAAAGAGCGTCAATTTTGCAAAAATAACAATATTTTTCACATTTTTTTTATATGAAATTCCCCCAAAAAAATGTAAAAATCAAAATTTTTTAACATTTTCGGCCAATTTGTTTTATGCTACATATGTTGGGTAAAAAAAATCGCAAAAAGCGTATTTTGATTGGTTTGCGCAAAAGTTATCACGTTTACCAGCAAAGGGAAAGATTTTTGTCATTTTTGTTGTTTTTTTTTTTAACGCGTAATGGCGGCGATCTGCGATTTTTTTTTTGCGGTACTGCGACATTGCGACGGACAGATCGGACCCCTGACTGACATTTTTGACACTTTTGGGGTTACCAGTGACATTACTACAGTAATCAGTGCTATACATATGCACTGTTACTGTAAAATTACACTGGCAGTGAAGGGGTTAACTTTTTTTGAGAGGGAGGGGTTATGTGTGTCCCTAGGGGCGTGATTCTAACTGTGATTGGCTGTGGCTTGAGGTGTAGGAACAGTGATCAACGGTCCTACATAGTAGAACCGTATGATCACTATTCCTACACAGGGGAGAATGACAGGCGGCTTGTTTACATGAGCCCCCTGCCTTTCTCCCTCTCCCCCGACGATTGGCGAGTGACCGGCGGACATCGGGTCCGCCGGTCACACGCACGGACTTGCTGGGAAACGAGCCGGGGCGGTAGCGCGCCTCCGAGGGCGCGCACTCGCCCACTATTGGCTCCCAAGCAAGTGACAGGCTAGTGACATATATATACGTCACTTTGCCTGGCCGGGGCTGACTGCCGACGTATATCGTCGTGCGGCGGTCGGCAACCGGTTAAGGGAGTAAATCCTTCTGGTCCAGAACTGGTTAATGAAATCTCAAACAAATGAAAACTCTAAATTTTGCTGATCCCTACCCTAAAGAAGGACTTGTGTTTGTTGCCTATAGCAACCCTGACTCATCCTTTTTTTTTTTTCTCTGCTGCAACCATGGAAGCAAAAAATGCTGATTTGGATCGGTTGCCGTGAGCAACAAAACCGGCTCCTGGCTCAGACACTTTTACACACGAGGCCCGACGTGTCTGTATTGTTTTAATTAAAAAATGTATTTGTCAGAGGAGCTGCCAGGAGTGGAATTTTGGTGACATGGTTCTTATTTGGGGTTTATGGAAAATTTCTACAATAAGAAGCGTGTCTGGACAGTGTGTAAACTGAAGGGAAATCTATGGGGAGAGTGCCATTTTCTGCAGAAATAAATTACTATCACCCAGGGAAAAGTCTTTTCATAATGTTTAGCGTTTTGCTGTTAAATAAATGATTAAGGCTCACTTTCATGCTGCGAATTGCAGTTCATTAATGTACCAGTAAATCTAAGCTGGGCATTAACCTAATATAATAAAACATCTTGTAATATTAATAGATGCAAGGTAAAGCATCGGTTCTTCAAAATAAAAAATAAAAAACATTAAAGAAATTGTGGTAAATCAGTGGGAATAACATTAGATTAAGGTATTCAGATGGAACGATAGGCTATTGTTTTCCTTTCTTTCTTCTGACCTGAGCTTTTGTAGCTTGAAGCTCCAAAACACTCAACGTCTGAAATCCCATCTTGGCTGTAAAGAGTATGAGTGCCCGCATACCTGTATCTCAACACCAAAATCTACTTGCTTTTTTTGGCCCCATAGACTTTAATAAGAATGCCTGAAAATGCAACCCCAAAGGCAGAATGCACAGAGCACAGGGGACAGGAGTGCAGAATACACAGAACACAGGGGTCAGGGATGCAGAATACACAGAACACAGGGGTCAGGGATGCAGAATGCACAGAGCACAGGGGTCAGGGATGCAGAATGCACAGAGCACAGGGGACAGGGATGCAGAATGCGCAGAGCACAGGGGTCCAGAATGCACAGGGCACAGGGGTCAGGGATGCAGAATGCACAGAGCACAGGGGTCAGGGATGCAGAATGCACAGAGCACAGGGGTCAGGGATGCAGAATGCACAGAGCACATGGGACAGGGATACAGAATGCACAGAGCACAGGGGTCAGGGATGCAGAATGCACAGAGCACAGGGGTCAGGGATGCAGAATGCACAGGGCACAGGGGTCAGGGATGCAGAATGCACAGGGCACAGGGGTCAGGGATGCAGAATGCACAGGGCACAGGGGTCAGGGATGCAGAATGCACAGAGCACAGGGGACAGGGATGCAGAATGCACAGAGCACAGGGGTCAGGGATGCAGAATGCACAGAGCACAGGGGTCAGGGATGCAGAATGCACAGAGCACATGGGACAGGGATGCAGAATGCACAGGGGACAGGGATGCAGAATGAACAGAGCACAGGGGTCAGGGATGCAGAATGCACAGAGCACAGGGGTCAGGGATGCAGAATGCACTGAGAACAGGGCTTATCAATACAGAAGGCACAGAGGTCAGGAGTGCCGAATGCACAGGGGTCAGGGGTCAGGGATATAAAATGCACAGAGCACAGGGGTCAGGGATGCAGAATGCACAGAGCACTGGGGTCAGGGATGCAGAATGCACCAAGCACATGAGACAGGGATGCAGAATGCACAGGGGACAGGGATGCAGAATGCACAAAGCACAGGGGTCAGGGATGCCCAATGCACAGAGCAAAGGGTTCAGGGATGCAGAATGCACAGAGCACAGGGGTCAGGGATGCAGAATGCACAGAGCACAGGGGTCAGGGATGCCCAATGCACAGAGCACAGGGGTCAGGGATGCCCAATGCACAGAGCACAGGGGTCAGGGATGCAGAATGCACTGAGAACAGGGCTTATCAATACAGAAGGCACAGAGGTCAGGAGTGCAGAATGCACAGGGGTCAGAAATAGTGAATGCACAGGGGTCAGGAGTGCGGAATGCACAGAGCACAGGGATCAGCAATGCAGAAATCACAGAGCAAAGGGGTCAGGAGTGGGGATGCACAGAGTACAAAGGTCACGAGTGCAGAATGCACAGAGCACAGGGGTCAGGAGTGCAGAATGCACAAAGCACAGGGGTCAGGAGTGCAGAAATCACAGAGCAAAGGGGTCAGGAGTGGGGATGCACAGAGTACAAAGGTCACGAGTGCAGAATGCACAGAGCACAGGGGTCAGGAGTGCAGAATGCACAGAGCACAGGGGTCAGGAGTGCAGAAAGCACAGAGCACAGGGGTCAGGAGTGCAGAATGCACAGGGCACAGGGGTCAGGAGTGCAGAATGCACAAAGCACAGGGGTCAGGAGTGCAGAAATCACAGAGCAAAGGGGTCAGGAGTGGGGATGCACAGAGTACAAAGGTCACGAGTGCAGAATGCACAGAGCACAGGGGTCAGGAGTGCAGAATGCACAGAGCACAGGGTCAGGAGTGCAGAATGCACAGAGCACAGGGGTCAGGGATGCAGAATGCACAGGGCACAGGGGTCAGGGATGCAGAATGCACAGGGCACAGGGGTCAGGGATGCAGAATGCACAGGGGTCAGGGATGCAGAATGCACAGAGCACAGGGGACAGGGATGCAGAATGCACAGAGCACAGGGGTCAGGGATGCAGAATGCACAGAGCACAGGGGTCAGGGATGCAGAATGCACAGAGCACATGGGACAGGGATGCAGAATGCACAGGGGACAGGGATGCAGAATGCACAGAGCACAGGGGTCAGGGATGCAGAATGCACAGAGCACAGGGGTCAGGGATGCAGAATGCACTGAGAACAGGGCTTATCAATACAGAAGGCACAGAGGTCAGGAGTGCCGAATGCACAGGGGTCAGGGGTCAGGGATATAAAATGCACAGAGCACAGGGGTCAGGGATGCAGAATGCACAGAGCACTGGGGTCAGGGATGCAGAATGCACCAAGCACATGAGACAGGGATGCAGAATGCACAGGGGACAGGGATGCAGAATGCACAAAGCACAGGGGTCAGGGATGCCCAATGCACAGAGCAAAGGGTTCAGGGATGCAGAATGCACAGAGCACAGGGGTCAGGGATGCAGAATGCACAGAGCACAGGGGTCAGGGATGCCCAATGCACAGAGCACAGGGGTCAGGGATGCCCAATGCACAGAGCACAGGGGCCAGGGATGCAGAATGCACTGAGAACAGGGCTTATCAATACAGAAGGCACAGAGGTCAGGAGTGCAGAATGCACAGGGGTCAGAAATAGTGAATGCACAGGGGTCAGGAGTGCGGAATGCACAGAGCACAGGGATCAGCAATGCAGAAATCACAGAGCAAAGGGGTCAGGAGTGGGGATGCACAGAGTACAAAGGTCACGAGTGCAGAATGCACAGAGCACAGGGGTCAGGAGTGCAGAATGCACAAAGCACAGGGGTCAGGAGTGCAGAAATCACAGAGCAAAGGGGTCAGGAGTGGGGATGCACAGAGTACAAAGGTCACGAGTGCAGAATGCACAGAGCACAGGGGTCAGGAGTGCAGAATGCACAGAGCACAGGGGTCAGGAGTGCAGAAAGCACAGAGCACAGGGGTCAGGAGTGCAGAATGCACAGAGCACAGGGGTCAGGAGTGCAGAATGCACAAAGCACAGGGGTCAGGAGTGCAGAAATCACAGAGCAAAGGGGTCAGGAGTGGGGATGCACAGAGTACAAAGGTCACGAGTGCAGAATGCACAGAGCACAGGGGTCAGGAGTGCAGAATGCACAGAGCACAGGGTCAGGAGTGCAGAATGCACAGAGCACAGGGGTCAGGAGTGCAGAAAGCACAGAGCACAGGGGTCAGGAGTGCAGAATGCACAGAGCACAGGGGTCAGGGATGCAGAATGCATGACGCACAGGAGTCAAGTGCTAAATGCACAGAGCACAGGGGTCAGGAGTGCAGAATGCACAGAGCACATGGGGTCAGGAGTGCAGAATGCACAGAGCACAGGGGTCAGGAGTGCAGAATGTACGGATTGCAGGGGTCAGGAATGCAGAATTCCTCCCCACCAGCACAGATTTACAGTCAAACCATTCTGTTCAGAACAAAGGGGATTCCCCCCTTCCTCCCACCTCAAACCTATTAATCATTTAATGCTATAGGTGGCCTTACTGACCAATAGAAAATATGAAGAATGGGAGCGATTATAGCCAATGGGAAGAATCAGTACCTGTTTGCCACTTCAGCTGCATTCAGCCTACATCTGCGGATCTGCTGATCACTGTGACAACTAGCTTTTACTCAAAGTAATCTCTGTTTATCTTTTTTATTTAATGCTAAATCCTTCAGGCCTAAATATTTACTATCTATGGGGTCCTTATCTATAAAAGGAAAAGTTTAATCTCTCTGTGGATGTGCAGCTACTCCTTGCACAGGGTTCATCATTGGTGAGGAAACCCCCACCACCGAGAGTCTTAAAATGCCTGTGGATCAGATAGCAGATAAAATAATCTATTTCTTTTGCTACTGACTTGCTGACTGTGAATTTCCTTTTCTAAACTGTGTGTGGCTGACCGATTAATTTGAAAACTGAAATCAGCTGAAACTCAGCAAGAGCCTGCTGTCAATCACAGATCCCGAAAGGAAAGGGTGTTTATTGATACGTTGGACAGCTGTGTTCGGAAACTTTGCACTGCTTTTTTTGATTATTAAACCACAGAGAGTCACAAAGGGATCACAAAGTAAGTATTTTATATTAGTAAACTTGCCTTTTGGTCATTAGAAGGCTTCTTACATTTCCTTGATCAGTTCCTACTTTTATTTTACATTATAAAGAATACATTGCAGAAAGTAGAGTTCCTCCTTCTGCAGGAAGAGATAAGACCCCCAAGGTGCAGGAGAGGCAAATCCAGGAGCTCCAGTTTGTACGTCTCACCAGGGGCTAACTGGCAACTTTTGGCTCAGGGGGCAACTACAATCAAGAGGCCCATCGTGCAATGACTCGGCCCCCCTCCCACTCCCCCTCTTCCCAGCCTCCTCCTGACCCCCATTTCAGGCTGAAGCTCCGCTCCAGGTACTCTCTACTCGCCGATCGAATTTGGGTTCCCGACCTGGCTAGCAGGGGGCAGTTGGGGGCACTAGTACAGCTTGGTTGGGGATGACTGGGGAGGAGAGTCTCCAGTAGGTCATGGAACTGGCCTCTGCTTAGACACAGTTTACACCATCCATGCTGGGGGGAGACCTGCACTCTGTTCTTGTCTTCAACCCACACAGTAGGTCAGCGGCAGGGGCTTTTTACTTCTCTTCACCGGAATCCTTTAGGCATGTCTTTGGCAGAAGCGGTGCAGCCTTTTTATGGGGCATCAGAGCGGCCCAGGGGGCAAATGCCCCCCTGGCCCAGTGCTCCCCTGCGTCTCACCGGTAAAATACCTGCTGAGACATATAGGAGACCAGTGTGTGATGCAGCTCACCGGCTTTCCCCTGCAAATGCAACTCGTACCTGAACTGTTTTGGGTGGACTCTTTTAACCACTTAGGCATAGCTCCCAACTGTCCCTGATTTGGAGGGACTGTCCCTGATTTTGAACAAAGTCCCTCTATCCTTTATTCTTCCTCATGTGTCCCTAATTTTTGTCTGATCTATATAGTTGTATATAAAATTCACTTTTTTTTCTTCCAAAAAGTGTTTCTCAGTGCTAAACCTTTCATCCAATTTCTAAATTGCTGCATTTGTAAATTTCAAAAGCCAATATAAAGGAATAGTAGTGGAAAAGAAAGCACTTGTGTGTTTAAGTAATCGTTTTTGTATAATTCTCCTATAAGAGGGTGTGGCAGGGGGTCCTGTGCCCACATACTTTTTCTAGTAAGTGTCCCTCATTTCATACTCAAAAAGTTGGGAGGTATGCTTAAAGTGGAGTTGCACCCAAAAGTGGAACTTCAACTTATATGCTTCCTCCCCTCCCTCTGGTGCCACATTTGGCACCTTTCAGGGGTTAGGGGGGAACGGGTACATGTTTTTGACAGGTATCGGTCACCACTTCCGGAAGACAGCGCCACGGCGCCATCCCTCGGATGTTCGGCCCCCTCCTTCTTCCTCTGCCACCGGGACAATTAAAAAGCGCAGTGCGGTTCGCGCATGCATAGTAGGGAACCAGCTGTGAAGCCGAAAGCCCTTATTTATAAAATTAACCCTGAATGGCGGCGGCAGCACCCAAGAGCCGCCGATACGAAAATCGGCTTTGGGTGCCGACATCACTGGAAGTTCTAATATTTAAAAGTCAGCAGCTACAGTATGTTTAATCTTTTTCCTGGGGCGGAACTCCTCTTTAAGGACCAGGCCAATTTCTGACACGTGTTGTTTACAAGTTAAAAATCAGTATTTTTTGCTAGAAAATTACTTAGAACCCCCAAACAATAAATACATTTTTTTTGCAAAGACTCTGGAGAATAAAATGGCAATAGTTGAAATATTTTTTTTTCACGCGGTATTTGCACAGCGGTATTTCGAACGCAATTTTCTTGGAAAAAATACACTTCCCTTAATTAAAAAAAAAACTAAATAGTAAAGTTAACCCAAGTTTTTTGTATATTGTGAAAGATGATGTCACGCCGAGTAAATAGATACCTAATATGTTACGGTTTAAAATTTGCGCACACACTCGTGGAATGGCGACAAACTACGGTACTTAACCACTTGTCGACTGCCGCACGACTATATACTGCGGCAGTCAGCCCCCTACAGGCAAAGTGACGTACCGGTACGTCGCTCACCCACGAGCCTGTAGGGGCGAGCACGCACTGCCGGCAGCTCCCACCCCCGCTCGTTCCCTGCCATCCCCGCGCGTGTGACCAGTGGCTCCGATGTCCGCCGGCCACTCGCGATCTCCCTCAGGAGAGGGAAAAAGACAGATGGCTGATGTAAACACAGCCGTCTGTCATTCTCCCTTAGATCATGACAGAGGCTATGCGATCCTGCTATGTAGGATCGTATGTCTCTGTGATGATCTAACAAGCGACGCCCCCTGACAGTTAGAATCACGCCCCTAGGGACACACTTAACCCCTTAATCACCAATAAAATTAACCCCTTCCCTGCCAGTGTCATTCTGACAGTAACAGTGCATATTTATAGCACTGATTACTGTAGTAATGTCACTGGTTCCCCCAAAAGTGTCAAAAATGTCAGTCAGGGGTCCGATCTGTCTGCCGCAATGTCGCAGTCTCGCAAAAAAAATCGCAGATTGCCGCCATTACTAGTTAAAAAAAAAACAATAAAAATTACATAAATCTTTCCCATAGTAAACGCAATAACTTTTGCGCAAACCAATCAAAATACGCTTATTACGATTTTTTTACCAAAAATATGTAGCAGAAAACAAATTGGCCTAAAATGTTAAAAAATTTTGATTTTTACATTTTTTTGGAGAATTTCATATAAAAAAATGTGAAAAATATTGTTATTTTTCAAAATTGTCGCTCTTTTTTTGTTTATAGCGCGAAAAAAAAAAATCGCACAGGTGATCAAATACCACCAAAAGAAAGCTCTGTTTGTGGGAAAAAAAGGACATCAATTTTATTTGGGTATAGCGTTGCACGACCGCGCAATTGTCAGCTAAAATCACGCAGTGCCAAATCGCAAAATAGGGCCTGGTCTTCGAGCAGCCAAATCCTCCGGGGCTTAAGTGGTTAAAAATCTCCATAGGCGACGCTTTAAAATTTTTTAGCGATTACCTGTTTAAAGTTACAGAGGAAGTCTTTTGCTAGTATTATTGCTCTCGCTCTGCGGCGATACCTCACATGTGTGATTTGAACACCATTTACATATGCAGGCGCGGATTGCGCATATGTTTCCTTTGGTGCACAAGCTCATGGGTGGCGCTTTACATTTTTTTTTCCTATTTATTTAATTTCTTTATTTTTTTGTTATTTTGACAATGTACCTTAAAAAAAAAAATTACCATTTTTATTGCTGTCACAAGGAATGTAAACATTCCTTGTGACAGTAATAGGGACTCTTTTTGGAGGGATCTGGAGTCTAAAAGACCCCAAAACCTTCCAATGCACTTCAAAGTATTCAAAACGCCGAAATTAGCATTTTTGGATACTGTCCGTTTTTTTTTAAATCGCCCTCGTTAGCAGCCGAGTAACTGGAAGTGACGTTGTGATGTCGCTTTCGGGTTACTTGATTGGAGACCCAGCTGCAATCATCACACCCGGTACAACCACTTCTTTAAACTTTCCCGTGTCTGGACTGGCTTGAGACTGCTGCCTGCTGAAAAATGGTCACCGGAGTGAAGAACCTTTTGCTGTACTTCTCCATTAAAATGGGTTTATAACACCAGAGATCATTGAATCCTAGATGCCAAGACTAAATTTAGCAGTTTAATAATGCATCAGCCAATCTGCCATACATTGATTGAAATTTGGCCAGTTCAGCAGGGATTGTTTGATGAACTTCTATTGAAGGGACATGCTGGAAAATTTTAGCTTTGGGTGCTGCTGTCACAATACAATGTCCCTCCTGGAGGAATCCTCCATCTACATTGCTTGTACATTTAGATTTTTTTTTTTTGTTTTTTTGCTTTTTTTTTCAGCCCGCTTGCTCTATGGAAAAAAAAACTAACTGTCCACCGTCAACTTTAACTCTATAATTAAATTGCCTGCCTAAAAAATTTTGAAGAAATATAGGGCTTCTATTCCATACAATCAGGCATATATTTTCTTTTATAATTATAAACTGTCAAATTGTCAAAACGATTTGGTTAGTTTACACGCACCAAATCAAACTTAAAGTATACATAAAAGCAAAACTTTTTAAAGTTTTGGATAAGATGGAGATGTATTAGAACAACTATCAGGTTTTTAGTGCTGTCTGTGTCCCCATTAGGGAGAAAATGCCAAATTGTGGGTTGTCAGCATAGGCCGGTGCAGTCTGCTTCTTCCACTGCAGGTGGCGCTCTTTTGCGGTGACATTGCAGATGGAGAGGAAGTCAGGAGGAACAGGGTTCCTCTATGGTTTTCAGAGTCACTGGGGCAGCGATCCAATTGGACGCTGGCTGCCCATGTGACTCTGGCAGCCATCTTAGGTGTGGCAGACTCTATATAAGACCCTGGCCCCTGTGTTTGGTGTGCTTTATGCAAGTAGATAGAGTAGGGACAGGTATATCGTCTGTTAGGGACAGTACTAGCGGTAATCTAAAACATTGTTACCCCAATTGGGACTTTAAAGATAGATAAAAGAGTGGTAGAAAGTAAAGTATACCAGCTTGGTGTCCCAACAGATTCGAGTTTCAGGGTGCTCTTTACTTACAATTATATGTGTCATAGTGTTATATGGTTTTATGATGTGATTTTTCTATCGACCTTGGTTATGGGACAGGAAGTGAAGGGAAATCTTCTCAATGGGACACAGATGGAAAAAAATGACAGGGGTTAACACTCAAGGTGGATATACACAAATCAGCACTGCAGCTGCTGACTAAGTAGTTTTTTTCCAATGGGTCCATTTAACAAAGGTTGATGGATAGATTGACATCCGTTGAGCAGCAGTGCCCATACATGAATCAAAATTTGGCCGGTCCCTGCTGAATTGGCAGAATTTTTGATTCATCTATGGCAAAAGTTTTTTTGCATTTAGTTCAAATTTAACAATAAATATATTTATTTTTCCCCAAAGTAACGGTTTCTAATACTGTATGTCTTTCTCTGTGCACAGTGAGTGCACAGAGAGAGAGAGAGAGAGAGGGGGGGGGGGGGGGCACAGCACCATCTGCAGGCTGGAGAATTTGATTGTTGATGGCTGCATGACCAAATTAGGGCAATGACATTGACCAAATATGACCAGATACATACTCATTCCTAATTAGCAGCAGTGAGACAGAAAAAAAATATTAAAAAAAAAGGATGAAAACATTATTTTATTTTTAAAAAATGTTTAGAATACATAGTGCTTTAACAGAATAAATTCCATTCATTTAGGGTTTAGAGCTACCTTATATAAGGCAATATGCCCCACGTTCAGCCGAAAATGAACAGCTGCTCCAGGAAGGGAAGAGATATTGATGAAATTCTGAGGCAGAGATGCATTTTTGCCTTCCTCTACAATTTTTTAAAGCATAACATGATAGAAAATACTGACCTGTCCTGAAAGGTGATCTAATAGGGAAGTGGCAAAGTTTATCACAAAATATGAAAGGCAGGCTAAGGGATCGATTTGGCATTCCTTGACTCAGTATGGGGTAGGAGATAATTGTCAGTCAAACCGGATCAGTCAGCAGGCAGAAATTAGCATTTCCCAGAAAGCGAAGCATATTTCACAAATCACCAGCAATTGTCCCAGTCTGGATATTGAACACATTTTTTTTTTGTCCTCACAAAGAGACATTTGCATGAATTAAAATCATCTGTATTGAGTGTGTCTAAATCACGCAAAAAAAAAACACACAAATGATTAACAAAATTAGATTCCCAGACCTGCATGAGAGCCAGATGTAACATACATTTAAATGTCAGAAAAAGATCATAACTCTATTACCCTTCATTTCCAGAGTGCAAGCAGATGTCATATTTGCAAGAAAAAAAATAGACAGCTGTGTATATGTAATGAGAGGGTATTCAGTGAGAAAAGTGGCTGAGAGCACACACCCGCTGCTGACCTGGGCAGGTATAATTGGTGTTCTCTTTTCTCCGAGAAATGACTTGTAGACATGGGCTCTGTGAGGGACCACTTGGCACCCTACTTGGTGCTTCTGCTAAGATACAGCTTCCTCCACTCTGGAACCAGGAACCAGATATTACAGCTGAGAATTGCACCCAAGAACTAGCCAACACTAGCTTAGGTGCAAACTGGAACTGAGTTTATTGTGAATTCACACATAATATATACCACACAAGATCAGGTAGGAGCTTGATCACATTGCCCTAAACAATGCGAACTGTAAACAGTAAAGTCAGTACAGCTAATGAACAGCTAACAAAAATAAACAGTAAGGTAATTAAACAGTAAGCTAAATAACTAGTCACCTAGACAAGCCCAGGTGTCAGTGCCCACTCAGATAGTTTGGCACCAGTATTCAAGACAACTCAGGGCTGTGCAAATCTCATTAACCAGCTTTGTTTTCACATACATCTTCTCACTGAGTTTCAAGTTGGCCAAAATCATCATGGCTTCCTTGACTGTTAAATATGGCAATGTCATATTACAATATATAGCAGGACACCTTTCTGAATTCTTGTAGTTCCCTCAAATGCCAGGGCCCACAGTCAGTAGGTCAGAGGCTACCCTGCAGTCCCCTCCAAAAGCCCATCCTGTCCCGGTTGGGTCTATCGCAGGCTCAACAATGTATATCATGGGCATAGGCTCAACAGGGACTTTGCAAGGCAGAGGAGTATCCAACATACACAAAGCACTACCAATAAAGGTTCCTTGCCAAATTACAGACTACACTTAGGGTCTATTCACACCTTTAAAGGATAACTTCAGCTTCTATAACATTATCTAAGGGAAGTAGATTCATATGTAGATGAATGTGAACTCAGCCAGCGCCGCCCCAGCCACGACCCTCTGAAATGTTTTGCCCCTCTCACTGGGGCTTGGTAACAGAGGTGACCAAGCCCCGGTGGGGCGAAACATGTCAGGTGGGCATGGCTGGAGCAGCACTGGCTGAGTCCACATTTATTAACATAGGAATGCAATGGGTTGGTGAGCAGCGCCTTCTCTTTTCTTTGATAATGCTCTTACACCTCTGGATGGTGCACTGACGCCATCTCCCTTCACTGCAACTGGCTGGGAGATCTCTGTCTCAGCTTAGAGTGGCACTGCAAGTTTCATTTAGATCACCTTCTATAACATTAGCTGTTACACCCATATTCAGCAGTGTCCACTTCAGTGATTTACAGCTTCCAGGGACATTGGCCAGGTATGGTATATGCATAGTTACATTGGACCAGCTGGAATTCCTGTTTAACCCGTAACTGATTCAAAAACATTCCTCACCCTATCCAGTACTAGAAAAAATAAACTTTTGGACTATTCACACACTTTCATTTATAGAAGGGTTTGAATCAAAATCCATTTTTTTAACAGAAAACAGGAGTTCTACTTTAATGCACAGATTCAGCAATAGCAACTTTCCAGTATGGAGTGGACAGTGAGAAATAGTTTTTTCGATCACATTTGCAGCACGCTATTCATGCCTGTGTAGGCTTCGCATCCATCTTCCTCTCTACTTTTTATTAACCCCAGCGGATATGGCACTTTAGCATTTAAACTTCTTTGCTCTCTGGAAGTCGGCAATTTTTAATATCCACAGATAGTTCAGTAAGAAGAATCCTTCGTCTCCAATCAGCAGCGTGATAAATCCTGTTCGAAGTTCTCAGTTAGTTGTACAAGCAATCTGTAGGGAAATATACAGCAAGCATTTAGAGCTATTGCATGCAAAATGCCCCCTTGCTCATTCAATGCTTAAAGGAGAAAAGTTTTTTTTCTGCTCAAATTTAACAAAAAATAAATAAATAAAATAAAAACTGCTGTAAAAGTTTTCTTGCGTAAGCAGCGCTAGGGGAGTTGGAAAGAGAAAATGTGATTTTACGTTTACAATTCAAATATAAAAACCAAATCAAACAAAGTTGCCTTTTTTTCTTTTTTTGCTGTTTTGCAGTTTATGATTCTCTGATCCGTCAACCAGTACACTATTTTTCCATTTGGTAAAATATTTTTTTAATAATTTTTTTTAACTTCAACTTTTAACAAATGTACTTCTTTTTACCCTAACAGCATAAAGCAGATCTGCAGTCTGCTAACATCACCCGATAAAGTTTTATTCAAACCAAGCCACTTGCTACATCAGTCCTCGCCCATTAGCCATGCCCAATGGAGGTAAAACATGTCAGTTGGGAGTGCTTAATAGGTAGGGACTTGCGGTATGTAGCAAGCCTGGTTGGTTTGAAAAAAGGTTTACCAGGTGATGTCACCAGAGTGCATCTCCACTTTATCTTGTTACTATACCGTGGAGTGAGGATGTGTTCTTTTGGGAACCGACACCTGTGTTTGCAGATCGGCATTGAGACATTGAGCACCGCTGACAGTTTTAAAGCTTTCAACACATCTATTAAGAAATACAGTGGTAGCTGTGACTGACATGGCTTTGGTAATAAAGCCACTGATCCCCATGTCAAGGCTTTGACATAGCTTTGTTGGAAATCAGTGTTAGTGTTGGGGTTAGCCACAAGGTTAGGTTTGGCTTTGTTTATCAACTTTTGATAACTATGTTAGCTTATACTGGTCTTTAATAATGTCCAACATAAATGAAACTAGGTGCAGGGTTAAACCACATTAATAAATGAAGATTATTTATAAGTTCTCCTTCTATCCCTTTAAATCCAATGCATAAAGTGCTATATCCGATATACACTATATTATCAAACGTATTGGGACACCTGCCTTTACTCCCACATGAACTTTAATGGCATCCCAGTCTTAGTCCAGAGGGTTCAATATTGAGTTGGCCACCCTTTGCAGCTATAACAGCTTCAAATCCTCTGGGAAGGCTGTCCACAAGGTATAGGAGTGTGTCTATGGGAATGTTTGACCATTCTTCCAGAAGCAAAATATGAAGGTCAGGCACTGATGTGGATGAGGAGGCCTGGCTCGTAGTCTCTGTTCAAATCGATCCCAAAGGTGTTCTAATGGATTGAAGTCAGGATTCTGTGCAGGCCAGTTAAGTTCCCCCACCCCAAATTCACTGAGACTGTATTTACATATGAAACCTATTAGTGCTGCAAATGTTTTTTTATTTGGGTTAATAAATTGAATTATACTATTGTGGGTCTCCTCTTTGATCTCTTGAACCCGTGTGGGACTGGAAGTGGTAGAGGTGGTGAGTAGGTTCCCCCAGAGGAGTATGTGAAGAGAATGTTTGGTGGAAAAAAAAAAAAATTCCCAGCTCACTTACTAGCCAGCCTGCAACAAACCAAACTGACCTTGTCTAACCGTTCATGTTAAAGGGGTTGTAAAGTCAGAAGGTTTTTTTATCTTAATGCATTCTATGCATTAAGATAAAAGGCCTTCTGTATGCAGCAGTGTCAGGGACCATTAATCAGACTGTGACAGAAAATGCAGTAAAAATCACACCTTTAATGTAATGGTAAAAATAGTACAGATCAGGAATCAGAAATCAGCATAGTCGGAAGCAGAAGGTTGGGATCCAGAACCAAAAGGGATGTCAGCGGGTCAAAGTCTTTAACAGGAACACAGCAGAGACACTCAGGATATCTTGAGTAGGCAAAGGCAGGCAAGGAATGAACAAAGCAGCTTAAATAGCCAGAAGTGGCCGGCTGAAGGCAGGGCTGACAAGCAGATAATGATAACCAGGTGAACCACTGAGGAACTTATCTGACAGCTGAGCTGACAAGCTGATAATGATAACCAGGTGAGCCACTGAGGAACTTATCCGACAGCTGAGCAGCCTGAGCACAGAGAAGAGAGCTATTGCGAGCCCAGCCCTGACAAGCAGCTCCTCTCACCCCCCCTAATACTTACCTGAGCCCCCTCCCTATCCAGGGATGTCCACGAATGCTTCAGCCGTCTGAGACTCTCTCACCTGATTGGCTGAGACACAGCTATTGGCTCCTGCTGCTGTCAATTTAACTCAGTTAGCCAATCAGGAGAGAGAGGGGGGGGGGCCAAATGGAAGCTCCCTGTCTGAATGGATACACGGAGCTACAGCTCATTTGGGGTGTCCCCAAAGCAAGCTTCTTGCTGTGGGGGGCACTCAACAGGAGGGGAGGGGCCAGGAGCTCCAGACAGGGACCCGGGAAGAGAAGGATTTGGGCTGCCCTGTGCAAAAACAATTGCACAGAGGAGGGAAGTATAACGTGTTTGTTATTTTAATAGGAAAAAAACTAGACTAAAAAATACTTTAACCACTTAAGCCCCGGAAGATTTTACCCCCTTCCTGACCAGGGGGTATTTTGCGATTCGGCACTGCGTGACTTTAACGGACAATTGCGCGGTCGTGCGACGCTGTACCTAAACGAATTTGACGTCCTTTTTTTCCCACAAACAGAGCTTTCTTTTGGTGGTATTTGATCACCTGTGCGATTTTTTGATCACGCGCTATAAACAAAAAAAGAGCGTCAATTTTGCAAAAATAACAATATTTTTCACATTTTTTTATATGAAATTCCCCCCAAAAAAAAAGTAAAAATCAAATTTTCTTTAAATTTTCGGCCAATTTGTTTTATGCTACATATGTTTGGTAAAAAAAATCGCAAAAAGCATATTTTGATTGGTTTGCGCAAAAGTTATCGCGTTTACTAACAAAGGGAAAGATTTTTGTCATTTTTGTTGTTTTTTTTTTTTAACGCGTAATGGCGGCGATCTGCGATTTTTTTTGCGGTACTGCGACATTGGGGCGGACAGATCGGACCCTTGACTGACATTTGTGACACTTTTGGGGTTACCAGTGACATTTCTACAGTAATCAGTGCTATACATATGCACTGTTACTGTAAAAATACACTGGTTGTGAAGGGGTTAACTTTATTTGGAAGGGAGGGGCTGTGTGTATCCCTAGGGGCGTGCTTTCTACTGTGATTGGCTGTGGCTTGAGCTGTAAGGACACTGATGAACGGATCTACATACTAGATCCGTTTTATCAGTGTCTTTACAGCGAGGAGAATGACAGGCAGCTTGTTTACACAAGCTGACTGACATTCTCCCTCTCCCCCGCCGATCGCCGAGTGACCGGCGGACATCGGGTCCGCTGGTCACACGCGCGGGGGGGTCCGTGACCACGCGGGAGCGGGAGCGCGCCTCCGGGGGCGCGCGCTCGCTCCCTAGACCCTCACAAGCTAGTGACGTAGCCCTACGTCACTTTGCCTGTGAGGGGCTGACTGCCGACGTAGATCGGCGTTAGGCAGTCGGCAAGTGGTTAAAACTAAGGGGTTTAGTTTGCACACATTTGCAAATACATGCGTATGCTGCAGCAGTCATGTCACAGCACCCCAGTGTGCTGCAGTCCTAACTCTATAATTTTGTGAGTCTCTTGAATTGGAGCACATATATAATAATGGATAGATTAAGCGCAGGTATGCCTGGAGGGTGCCTACCCCTTCTTAAAAGTACAGGGACGCACTGGACACCCAGCAATAGCACAATGGCAGTGAAGGTATCCAGTACATCCCCTCACCAACTCACCAATAGTACAAACAAATGGCAACCACACCAACCTATAACTGGTCTTTGCAGCAAGGAGCACATGGAAAGGTGACGCATGTCAAAAAACGACAAACACAAAATTGGTGGAAGGAAGGACAGGCTGTGTAAAGTGCTACTGACCTTCTTATTCAACATAAAGGGTCACCATTATTTAGTGAGTGCTACTCATAAGGGGAGTGGTGAATAAGAACAGCCGCTTTCTGGTTGCTGTGGGTCACAGGTGTGGAAAAAATAAAGAACAGCAAGCACAGACATTTGGAAAAGCACTTTATTGGTTTGCACAGAGGACTGATCGCAGAATTTTGTTTACAGAACCAGTACTTTTATATAGATGTATATATTCAAAGAATATGCCTCGCGCCTAGGAGTACCTATTAAAATGTGTATTGATATAAATGACAATAAATTACAGAGCAGCTGCTATAGATTGATTGAGTAAGAAAACCCCCGGCTAAAAGGGGTAATATAGCGCTTGCTAGTGAATAAATATATCAATCTAAAAAATTTTTATCGATCTAAAATCATAGGGTAAAATATAAATAGTATAAATATGCCCTAAAACCGCACAATAAGACAATAATATAATATAAATAACAATAGTGCCAAGTGAAGTCCAAAATAGTGCAATAGTGACTATGTAATAAAAAGTCCAAAATAAAGGTGCCAGGAAAAAGTGCGAGTGCTTGAAGCTGAGTCCTCCAGTGATCCAGGAGATCCAATCACACAGGTGATAGAAGGAGGATTTATAAATAATCTTAATATTTTTTGTTGTGGTTTGGCGCTGCACCTAGTTCTACTTGCATTAATTTGCATCTCCCTTAGAGAATATAGGAGGTGTGTAGGAGCTTTGCACATAGGAATCTTTAGAACATTATACCTTGGTGCAGAGTTCCTTATATGACAACCTTTAAAAAATGACTGAATGCATTTTTTGAAGATATACAGGAATCCAAAACATTTCAGAGATCTACATCTCCTTCATCAAGAACAGCAATAAACATAAAAAACAGACTGATATGGTAAAGGAATAGTTGACCTAACTCAACAGCATAGTGTATTTATTTATCTAGCTTGGGGGCCAAAATGCAAACATGCTTAATTTGTATTGCCATGTTGGTTTCCATTTTTTTTTTATAACCTGTTAGTTTAAAACAAAGAAAAAGCTGACTGCCATGACCAGCTCTTCCAAATGTACTGGTGATTATTGAGTGGTGTTCTCTTTTAAACTAAATGAACAGAAATAAGGACCTTTTGGTCTTTTATCATCTTTAGATCTCACGTACGTTTCTAAAACCTATACTCAGAAAACGAGCTTGTTCCTCAAAAGGACATGTTAGAAATTCTTTTTGATAGAATTCTGAACTTTTTTTTGTAAGCTCAACCTTTCATCTGTAATCTTGCACTTTTCCTCCCTTGTCCATTTCCCCGGGGATTCTCAGTAATCACACAAAATAATTCCTTGTCGCCAATTCCCAACTGTGCAATACTGAGAACATGGTATCTGAGCAATTCCCTTCGCGGAATCCTATTCAGAAACTGAACTAGATTACTCCCGCTGTTCTGGGTGTAGTTACAGACCAAGATATGCTCCTACCAAGTGGCCGGAGATTTCTGTGCTTGTACTGATGGAGCTGAAAGCCAGGAACCGCAGCAGGGCATCTGTTGTATGTTTGCCCACCAACTGCCAACACAATTGTGTCCACGTCAGATTAATTCCCTTAGAAGTTACAGAAATGCTGGAAGAGACTTACAGAAAAAAAAGAGTCAGCAGGAGAGAAAGGCATAACAAATGTTGCTGGATTTTATTGCACCACAAAACACAAAGAAAATCATTTTTGAAGTTACAGAGGACTTGTCATGCATAATTGAAAATGATGCAAAACATATCATTCAATAATAAACAGCCTGAAATGATAGCTACTTAAAGTGGAGCTCTGGCCAAAGCTTTGTTTTTCAATTAGATTTAGTAGTTAGAATTAGATTCTTTGTCATCCTTTTATTGCTGTCTGTGGGTCCCCTTTAGGGACACAGTGTCAAATTTAAAGGATTAGTGATAAAACCTAAACAATATTGAGAGGAAGGGGCTGAGAATATAGTATTTTAATAGTTAGGCTCTTGTTGGTTATACATCTCATTATGTCAGCCTTTGCCTGAGCCAATTTGATAAGGCAAAGCTTTTGGACTTCTTGGTATCAAAACATGCCCAACTACACCTAATGCGCATTCCTACTGATTCAGGAAGCCCATCATAGTGATGGGCCTGTAGTAGGGTGTTATGAGGGGAGACTTTCCACCATAGCCTGCTTCCTTAGGGTACATCACCCAGTGACATAGGAAGGGACTTCATGCTGTGCTCTGAGCACTAGAGGGAACCCTGCAGAGGACTGACTTGGCATCCTGGCGAAGACACAGAATTCCCAAAAGATTTGGGGCTATTTTCGCATATACAAACCATATAAAATACCATGAACTGTGTCATACACAAAAATTACTGCATAGGAAGTGGAGAGGGCAGCCACCATCATGTGAGTTCCACGTGGCCACCCCTTCTACCCTTCTAAGGAGTGGGGCAGTTTCCCAATGTAGCAGGTATTTCATTGAATTAGCAAGAGACCGGGCTGCCCTCATTTGAGGCACAGGCCTCAAGCAAGAGGACCCATACGGGGAAGGACTTTACCCTTAGTGTCATAGAGCCTTTTGGGGACAGACAGGAGAGAAGTTTAATCTTTAAGGAGACAAACCAAGCACCCATCTCAAACAAGGACAATTAGGAAGGGTAAATCTCCCTATTGGGAACACAGAAAGCAATAAAAACCTGCCAAATGCTCTAATCCTTCTCCCCTCTATCCAAAACTAAAAATAAAGTTATTTTTAAGCCAATATGTTAAAAATGCCTACTTATGGTAAAAGGATTGTATACTGACCATTTATGTTATAGTAAAACCATTAAAACACAATCTGAACTGACGGGACATTCTGTGTCTGTAATGTACTAGGATGGAGAGTGAGTGGGACTTTTAACAGGCTCTGCAGAGAAGGATATTCAATAAAAAATAATCAATAAAAGTCCATATAAAAGAAGAAAGTCCATGAAAAGCTCATGTGTTAAAGTGCTCAGTGAAGAAATACTGATAATCTAGGATAATGGTGCCCACACACAGTGCTTTAGATCCTCCACCTGATGTGCCAGCCTCTCACCTGAGAGATGTAAAACCACAACATGTAATCAATCAAGCAACCTCCAGGGGTAAGGATGTCACTATGAAGGTGAGGACTCAGGCCGCCTTTCTCTCCTCTTGTAAACTCAGATGATCTCCAATCCCCCAAATAGAATACAAAATGGGCAGACCATAGTGTGATACCATCGAAACAATCACATTTATTAGGTAGTAAAAAAGCTTCTTACTTGAAACACAGCATATAAGGACACAGTACGATTGGCGTCCGAGCGCCGCTGCTGCACTTCCTAGCTCAACTGCGGGTGACGTCAGACTCTCCTCCCTCCCTTCCGCATGCGTTAGGTCCCTAGGGGCGGGACTTCATCAGCAGTGTGGGAGGAGGCTGCACGTCATCTATTTATATGGGAGATAGACTCCGGCCGAGGACAATGCAGCGTGCAGTTGCCAGGCAACCAAAGGGGAAGCATCGGCAATAAGCTAACAATCCGGAAGTGAGCGGACTCTCCAGCTGATTCCACTCCCGAGTACCCAGAAACCCTTAAGAAAGCTAAAAAATTGCCGGGACCCAAGCCTTTCAACCGGAAATGACCCTCACTCTACAGGGGACACAAAAAAACTTGTAGCGCTGCACCAATTACTGTTATTATAATGTTACTGGTGTTGTAAATTTGCCTGGGTGTTCAGCAGCTTGGTATTTTGTGCTTTGGGTGTTGCGCTGATATATTTTTATTTTACAATTCTGCAGAGAAGGAGTTGTTGGCTTTTATAAGGAAGGTCACTGTGTTAGAGAAAAGCTCTTTGGTCTCCCATTAGTTGAAGCAGACTAGCTGCTTAGGACTGCAGCTTCCTACTGGCCTAGTGGAGCATCAGCCCTAGGTACAAAGCCTGGAGCTACTGGAAATAAAGAGACCTGGTAACAGAGGGGCTTCGTAAGCCAAGGAGTTCCCTTTTTGATGTTGGACTGTGCACTAGTGAACCATAGATATGTCCTGGGTTACTGACCCCTTTAAATCTGAACTTTCTTGAAGGCCCCTGTAGGATTCTGAGGCTTAACCTGCTAGAAGTGGCGATTGCAATTCTGACATACCAAGTCACTAGGGGGAGCCTGGCTGTAATGATCAGCTATATATTTGGTGTGGGTCACACCATGCAGGCCAATAATAATGCACTGGGGGCAGATGGTTGTGAATGAGCACTGACTCTACCCAAAAGTGTGGAAATTTTCCCTCTTTAGAATAGTTTGACATTTGGGCCAATAGGCTCTGCAGAAAGCTGTTGTAAGCATGTGTAGGCACCTCTAAGTGTCTGCACCTTAAACCTAGGAAGTGTGTCATTCTCAGTTTTTCTCAGACTCCTGCTAGTCACAACTACATTTTATTATTTGTAGTCAATTTAGGAAATTAGAACAACAAATCATGTTCAATCTTTTATTTTCTAGGGCTAATCTTCTTCCATCTATCATTCAATCTATCATTCTATGGGAAGAAGGAAACAAACGCTCTGGTTACTATGATGGTGTAATCTGGTTCCATCTCTCATTCTCTGGGAAGAAGAAACCAATGATCCTGGTTGCTATAGGCTAATCAGGTTCCATTTCCTCTTTTCATAAGAAGAATGATTGTTCTTGTTGCTATGAGGTAATCCGGTTCCATATCTCATTCTCAAGGAAGAAGAAAACAGTTATTCTGACTGTTATGGGCTAATGAGGTTCCATTTATTATTTGCTAGGAAGGAGTAGAGGATGGTTGTGGTCGCTATGGTAAAATCAGATTCCTTCTCTCATCCTTTAGGAAGAAGAAAACCATGGTTTGGATGGTTGTCACATACCTTGTTGTTGAGACTAATGTGAAGAGGGAGGCCTCTCCTACAGCTCCGGCTCAGGGTCCATTGGTCGTGAGACAGTGGCTGCGAAAGTACAACGAGGTATGAGCACCTATAATGTGTCCTACAGACTTCACAAGTAGGTAGCTGATGCTTTGCCAAGGATGAGCTGGATGGCAGAGACAGCTGACAGCGGGGAGGTGCAGCCGACCCAGGATTGGCAGACAGGTGAACACCAGTCATCAGGCTGGCTGACAACTGGTTGCTATTGCAGGCTGGCAGAGACCAGGTTGATAGTGTACCAGTCAGGAAGCACTTGGGAGACAGGATAGGGCAAGATGTGGAGTTAGGCACGCAGCGTTTGTAACAGACAGTCAGATCAGCCATAAGCAGGAGATAGAAGAAAAGGCAGAATGCTGGCCAGAGAAGGTCAGACAAGGCAGAAGACAAAGGCAAATTCCAGAGACAAGTGGAGGTCAGGGTAGGTGGCATTCATGCATGGTCAAAGGTAAGCCAGGTCAGTAACAGAGAGTCAAGCACAGGAACTGGTAACAGGATACACAGAAGCGCTGTAGATCCAACAGCAATAAGCCAGTGCAACAGTTCAGTTTAAATAGTCAGTTTGGTGCCAGTATTAGTGACAGGCTCTCACGCATCCGAGCATGCACATGCACATATCTGCATGGATTCTCGCTGGCCTGCGCCTGCGTATGCCCCTCAGAACATTGTCTGTACTTTGGGCAAGCCTTCCCTGACAGTGGCTATGGGCCAATCAGTTTCCACCCCCTTTTCTCTGGGAAGACTCCAGTTTCTAAGTGCTAATCTGATTCCATATTTCATTCTCTGGGAAGAAGAGAACAACAAGTTCTATCCCTCGTTTTCTGGCAAAAATCGAACAATAGTTCCGGTTGCTATGAACTAATTCCATCTCTTAGTTCCTGTAAGAAAGAATACAAGTATTCTGGTTTTTGGGCTAATCAGGTTCCAACTTTTATTCACTGGGAAGAAAGAATACAATTATTCTGTTTTTTGGGCTTATTAGGTTCAGAATGTCATTCACTGGGAAGAATGAATCAATTATTCTGGTTGCTATGGTCTATTCAGATACCATCTCTCATTCTCTAAAAATAAAAAAAACAATGATTCTGGTTTTTATGGGCTAATAAGGCTCAGGCTCATTCTCTTATTCTCTGGAAATATGGAAACAATGATTTTGGTTGCTATGGACTAAGTTCTATCTCCCACTCTCAGAGCAGAAGAGAACAAAAATATTGCTTTGGGCAAATACTCCTTGGTCCAAAGTCCATTATGGTCTTAGAAGTGCAAAAAATGCATGAACACAAAATTAATTCATTTTAGCTCAGTGCAACAGAGAGCAAAGCTTATGATCAACACCAGATCAACACCAGTGTGATCTGATCAACACCAGATCACACTGGTGTTGATCTATTTAGGTCAATACATTTTTGCATTAAGGAAAACAAAGTGGAAGGAAACCCCTAGAAGGCCTCAGGCTTTTGGCTCTTGTGTCCTTCCCTAAGACCAGGATACATATTTGAAGTCTTCAGATCATGAGAAAAAATTTTGATACAGTATGATCACATTCTTACCCCAACAACTCATCTTATGAAGTCAAGCATAAAAATGGGCACATTTGTTTTAACCTGTATATTTGATACATTGATTGTTTTAAAATTCCAGGCATATCTACAAAAGAATTTGAACTGTGTTAAGTCTTTTGCAATTGCTTCTGGTCAATACTTTTTCTATGTCAAAGAAGCAGGTGTTTCAAATCTATTAGAAATAGACTGAAACCCAACTTTGTGCCTCTTTCGTGACCTTTGACAATCTTTGAGAATCGATACATTCACATTAAAATCGGCTAGATAGGTCAGTGGTGGCTTGGTTTAATTACTGTTTGTCAAGAATATGTAAAAAGTTTCAAGTCCATAGTATGGTCACAAGTGTACTTTTAAATAAGTTGTAAAGGCAGAAGGTTTTTTATCGTAATGCACTCTATGCATTAAGATAAAAAGCCTTCTGTGTGTAGCAACCTCCCCAGCACCCCCTAATACGTACCTAACCTCATCTCTGTCCAGCAATGTCCATGAGTCTCTCGGCCACCCGGGACTATCCCTCCTGATTGACTGACACACAGTTGCGGGGCCATTGGTTCCTGCAGCTGTCAATCGAAGTCCAGTCAGCCAATCAGGAGAGAGAGTGGGCAAGGCTGAACAGCAGCTTGTGTCTGAATGGACACACCAAGCTGCAGCTCGGCTCGGGTGCCCCCCATAGCAAGCGGTTTGCTGTGGAGGCACTTGACTCAGGGGGGGGGCAGGAGAGCCAGCGAGGGACCCGAGAAGAGGAGGATCCGGGCTGCTCTGTGAAAAACCAACTGCACAGGGGAGGTAAGTATAACATGTTTGTTATAAAAAAAAATGAGACTTTACAATGAGTTTAGGGGTGTGTCCAGCCAATTTTTTGGTTGAATGGGGGGGGGGGGCAGGGGGGAGACTGTGCCCCTGATGCATTTTATTGCTATCCAGGACTCAATTTGAGAGATTTTCCCTCACTTACTGTCATGCTAAACAAGGTTTCACTCAGCAAAAACTTAAGCAAATGGTCAAACAGCAACACATAAAGAGAATAAGGATATATATATATATATATATATATACACAAAATTAAAGGGGGTCCAGCTTAAGGCATCCCTGCCCTTTCAATTACTGACCTGCACTATGCAGGAGAAATGGCTGTGCTCAGGTCCAAAATGGCCTAAATATAAATAACACATATACAAGTGGTGTAACCACATGATAACCTTTTACATATCCATAGCAATTTCTTGGTTTGGATATATTGCAATACATATTCAGGCTATTCTTCCTTACCGTTTGCCACATTCTTACTTGCTAAGTAAAATATGTTATAGGGTTTGGATCCTTACCCACTCTATCCACAATTAAAAAAAAAAAAAAATTGAACATACACTTTAAAAACTGCTGAGATAGAATATCAGTAACCCTAGAAGTGTTTTACTTTCAAAGGGTCCATCAATTTATAGCCATAACTGTATATTTCTAGGAAAAAAGAACCCTAGCATGAGTCAGAAAAAAAAAAAAAAAACCAGAGCAAACATATTAATATGTTATTGTCAAAAGTAAATACTTCTAAATTTATTTAAAAATAAACTACAAGAAAACATTGGAAAAACATTTTCCTGGTATACCATTATTGGAAAAAATGTATTTATATACGGTCCATATTGTAAATATACAATCATTGAAACCATGGATAAGTGTATAATCTTTCCAACAACATACTACATGATTGGTTTATCAGAAACTGCATCTTCACTGCGTCAGCAACATCATTTGGTATATAAAGAGACAACTATATGTAGATTACAGATTGTGAGAGTAAAAGGGCAAAATAATACATATGTCACGGTTAGGGGACAGATTCAAGGACCAGTAGTTAAAACAGTAGAGAGACTCCCACCAACCAGCAGGATAGGTATACAAGCAGGTCATCCTGACCGATGATGCGAGCTCACCCAAGGGGCGGGGTCTAAAAATGAATCGGTATTCACCAGAGATCCTGGTGGTGGAGATGGGTTTTGCTTTGTGCTCGTACAAGATCACGTTCCTCAGGATTGCTGAGCAAACCAGGGTCCAGTAGGAGACATAGCAGGTAGAGATCAAACAGAAGTGTAATCAGTAAACAAGCCAAATGTCGGTAACAAGTAATTGCAGGTTGGGATCAAGCAGAAGCATATTCGAGGAACAAGCCAAAGATCAGTAACGTGTGGTAGAGAAGATAAGGGTGGCAGCAGGAGTGAAAAGAGCGAGATATTGGCCGGAAAGAGCACAGTAATCTGGCAAACAGGAAGTTAAAATACATGGCCTAAATAGGAAGTTCATGGGAGGAGCAAAGAGTTTAACGTTCAAGAGAGAAGACTCAGGACTGGAGGGTCACATGAATGTGGCTTTAGGTGAGGTAATAAAGGAAGTTTTTTTTGTGTAATGCCTGAGGTTAGTTAGAGGACTATAGTGGAGTCTGGAGATCAGCTTCACAGAGTAGATACAGGAAAAACATTTTTTTTTATTATTATTATTATTCTATTTAAAAAGCAAAAAATAGTTTTGGACTATATATACACTTTAAAATTCAAATTGTGTCCAGGAAGAAATTGAAAGCAACACTGATTCACATGTGAGAAGTCTACAAAAGGCTACAACCTGCTTTCCATACATCTAGCCGTACAAGTTGTATATCAGTACATACAGTAATGCACTTTGGTTTACTAGGCTGATTTGTTCGTAACAGGTCTCCCCCCTTCAAAGAAGCAATGAGCTTTTCAACTACCACCGCAGGGAACCATGATACTTTAATGTATTTGCAACTGGGAAAGATAACACAGTTCACAGCCCCTTGGAGAAACAAGGGGGAAAAAAAATTAAAGCAATATTACCGGAGCTGGCAATGATGTCAACGGCCATTTCCTGAAATGTATTCCAGACCTGAGCCCAGTTCCCAAGTCGCTCCAACACCGAAGAGGTTAAATCAAAAGCAAATGAAATCAGAAGCAATCAGTGAAATATCAGATCACAATGTATCATTAAATGTTCCAAAACACATGAAATCTTTTCTTAAAAAAAAGAAGGGAATGGAACTGTTACTTGCGCACGAGGCAAGAATTTTCAATTTCATTCCAAAATAAAAAAACATTGCCTGGTAAATGTAATTATCGTGAGGTCGGAGCCAGAATACTCTCAGGGTTCCCAGTGCTGTGCAACGTACTGTACCTCTGCACGACACATGACAGATGGAACTGGTATTTATTATGTCTGCTTGGCATGAACATTGCAGCGGAGCTTTGTGAGGTTTTCTTGATTTGTTCTTATGTGCTGACATTCCAGGGTGTGAGCAGATGAAAGCTGAACGGAGTATTGGCTCCCAGGAGCACAGCACTAGTGGTGGAAGCGGGAAGCCCGTTTCAGATGTGGATACGTGGAAGGTTATGATCCAGTCATACATAAGCATTTTCCATTTAATTCACTCAAGGTGACAGCCTACTGTTAGGAGTCTCTAACTTTCATTCCAGCATTCATCTTCGGCAACTAACTGTCCTGCTATTCCGTTGCCTTTAGTTGCCTGTAAACTGAATAGCTCAGAATTTGAGTTGGTGACAATGCTGGCCAATGTGTCATTTCATGTATTCATAGCAAGGTTAAAATTTTTCCCATAAATACATCAAATCAGTAATCAAATGGAGCTTGAGAATTTACCAGAATTTCACACCCGAGTTATTATAATTCGAAGTGGAATGCAAACCATTTTTTAAAGCTACTTTTCAAGTGGTTGTAAACCGCTAGACATTTTTTTTTAGTACCTGCTAGCTAATGTCATGTGCTAGTATGCATCGCATAAGTATTGTATACTAGAACATTATGTTAAACTTACCCTAAAATTAGGCCCTTCCAGCGCTGCAGGTGCTCTCATCTTCACCTGTCTTGATTCCGGGTTAGCAGACTTGCCTCTGTGACTGGTCTGGAGCCACAATAAGCCGCCGTTCGCGGCACAGGGCTCTGATGAAAAGGCACGGGTGGCTGTTCCTTCAGAAAGCATGTGCTAGTGATGTCACTGGCTGCATATACTGTGCATATTTAGGAGATATTTACACTACCTATAGGTAAAATTGTAAGCTTAACTATATGTAAAAGTGAGCGACGAGGAAACACTACTCTTGCAGTGGCTCTTTTTCTCCAATGCAGGGAACATCTGCTTGTTTGGTATAGGACAAACTGCAGCTGAATGCTTGCGTTTATCTTGGCCCTTTAGGCACTATTCCTCTAACTGATTTTAACAATGTGGCATAATTCCTGATACTGTCACTAACAGTAGGGCTCTATTCCTCCCACTGACACCAATAATGGGGCATTATTCCTCCCACGATAAAAAGACAAGGCGCCTCTAAGTGCAGTAGGCTCTGAGTATTTATTAGGTTAAAAGTATAAAAGCACTCACATTTATTAAATGTGACATGGGCATAGCACAGATCTGTCTGGAGTCTTCCTATTCGCTGTGCTGAGTGGTTGAAATGAGTAATCCGGTGATCCGCTTCCTGTAGATGCATCCTTTCGTCTGTGTCTCAGCCTGGTCGGCATGAGATTTCCTGAAGGCAGGGTGTGGATGCAGTGGCTGGTGTCCAATAGAGCGCGTGGTGGGCGTTTACATGTTTCGGAGCTCAGCTCCTTCGTCAGACCTCCACCTGCTGGAGGTAAAAGGACATTTACCTCTTTGCTATGCCCATGTCACATTTACCAATTGTGAATACTTTTATACTTTTAACCTAATAAATACTCAGAGCCTACTGCACTTAGAGGCGCCTTGTCTTTTTATCTTTATCACTTTCAGAGCAGCTTCTCCTCTCCAGTGCTGCCGAAGTGCAGTGTCTCACCTAAAGCCTGCTGTATTCCACGGAAGCGCCCATACAACAAACCTTTTTTCCTCCCACTGCCATCAATGATGAGGCACTATTTCTCCCACTGACACCAGTAATGGAGCATTATTTCTTCCACTGATCCCAAAAATGGGGCACTATTTATCCCACTGACACAAATGATGGGGAACTACTCCTCCCACTGACACCAATAATGGGGCACTATTCCTCTCACTGACACCAATGATGGGTCATTGTTACCAATGCCAGGACATTTTTGATTCCTACTGGCCACAGCCTGGGCCCTCTAAAGTCTCAAGTATAATAAACTGGCCCTTTGTTTAGAAAGTTTGGAGAACCCTAGTCTAGGAGATGATGATTTAGATGTTTTTCCCACCTTATTCCTCCCCCCAGCAGTCAGTGCTCTCCTCTGCTATTTGACGCTCCAGAAGGTGGATGAGGCTTCTGTGTCCTCTTGTACTTCTGGTCCTGCATTGTATGGAATGATGCCAAAGAGCTGCATCCTGGGAACAAGTTGTACAAGAAAGAGGAAGAGTGCAGGAGTGAGGAATAAAGTAAATCACTTTATTCATCATAAATAGGTAAAAGTCCTGGAAGCTGCACATCTCTGCAAAACCCTGTAAGAAGGTGTATGACCAAGCCATGCCCCCAACACATTAGGCATGGGGATAAGGATCCACATGCCTAAGCTCCGTGGGCAAAGTGTAACACGTTGAGAACATGGCCTGGTTGGAGCCTGGGTTGAGGCTTTCATACACCTTCTTATGGGGTGGTTTTGCAGAGCTGTGTAATTTCCAGGACTTTTCCCTTCTCCATTAGATGTCTAGAGCTGGGACAATCTTTGTCCTTGTCTGCACTTCTAGCGGTTGCTACATAAAGGAACCCAGTGGAGCCTTGCGTGGCACCTGTAAATTTAGTTTGGGTCACAGTGTGCTCAATCAACCCCTTGTATCCTTGCAGGTGTGGGGAAGGAAATGCCCAGGCCCCAGAAAGTTGGCCCAATAAATATACGTGACAGCTTCCTGGTGGGTTAGCTCAGGCAGGTTCAGACTGGGATCTGAACTAAACTAGGCTTGTCCCTAATCTTACAGAATAAAATAAATCACCTCATTTTTGTTCCCCAGGCAAAATGAGCAGATATCCCTTATAGTGGGGTCAGGGACAGACACACTGCGAGTGTAAAGATAAGGTTTCCTCTGAGTTCAATTTTCAGATTTGGATTAAATGGTTAAGAGACAGAATTTGGAAACTGTATCAGGTTTTTATTGCTGTCCCTAGAGGAGATTTCGACTGTCACAAACTATACAAATAAAAATCTACAAATTTAATATAACTTGCATATAATGCAAACTAGTCCCAATAATACAGTCTCAAAGTGAAGATTCAATTTAAAGTGCCAGTGCTTCTTATGGACATAACAAATTGCTCCAATCCACAGTGCTTGTGATGCCGCACATGGACTAAATTATATATTATATAATATATATTATAGGGCACTGCAGCAAGTGAGTGCCTTTCTGTACACTCCTTTAATTAATTAACTCTTTGGAATGGTTTTATGCTATGAGCCTCTATATCGAAAAACCAATGCCTTCATATTTTGGATAGAGTAGGGAATGATTATAATCCCTGTCGGTTTGTTTTTTGCCATTTGTGTCTCATTTGGGAGATTTTCTTTCACTTCCTGTTTGGTAGACAGGATAGAAAATCCCCCAAAATGAAGATGCATTCCTTTTAAGGCTGGTGCCGAGGGCATCAGGGAGACATCTATTTGAGATGCTCCCTAAGTCATTCAGAATACCCATCTACTGTACTGTAAAAATGCCAGTTAACACAGGTCCTAAGACCAGCCTTTTCTCAAAATTTTTAATAAGCAGGAACCTATAAAAAACTCTTTCAGGTCTCAAGTAGGGATGATCAAACTTTTGAAAAGTTTGGTTCGACCGGAACACCCGAATTTCCCAAAAGTTTGGTTCTGATTCCAGAACCCCATTGAAATCAATGGGACCCGAACTTCTGGAATCAAAAAACACAATAACTGCCCCTAAAAAGTGCCTAGGGTTCTGGGTCATGCCCCAGGGACTATGAATCAGGCAAAAAAAAGTTATTAAAAATTGTTGTTTTTGATATATATATGTATATATATATATACCCCTAACCCAGAATCTGCATAGTGGGGTCACCCTGACATGGCAGAGTTCGGTCACCCTGACATGGCAGAGTCAGTTCACCCTAAACTACACTACGGTCACCCTGACATGGCAGAGTCAGTTCACCCTGAACTACATTACGGTCACCCTGACATGGCAGAGTCAGTTCACCCTTAACTACATTACGGTCACCCTGACATGGCAGAGTCAGTTCACCCTTAACTACACTACGGTCACCCTGAAACTTAAAGCTATCCCTACAAAAACTAGATTTTTGAATCTAACTATAGTGGTATATAGTACCCTAACTACACTGCATATCCCTTTCCTCACACTAATAATTGTGAAATGACACTGGAGAAACACAAATGCTTCCACTCTCTTCCACAGCCCCTGTATTACAGTGCTAGAGTTTTGGCGGGCTATCTTATATACTGGGGGGTGTATGGGGGGCGTATTCACTCCTCATTGGGCTCTGGACCCCGTAGTCACTCCAATCACATTTTACTGATGTTTCTGGGCCAATCATGGGCTTTTAAAGCCCAGTTCCTGTCCCATTGCAATTTGGGCGGTTCTGGTGGCCAAATTCCGAACTTTTACTACAAAAAGTTCGGAATTCGGCCGAATTTTGAACACCCAATGTTCGGGTTGAACCGATGGTCGACCCGAACAGTTCGATCATCCCTAGTCTCAAGTAACCCTGGCTAGTAGTATCTACAGCAGAATAAATAAAAGAATATGGAACTTGGGGTATTTGACACCAAGGCAACTCTTTACAACAAATCTATTTTCAATACCAATGAAACAAATAATATTAATGGCCTTAAAGGAAATACAGGCAGTAAAAATTGTAGTGCTCCCTCACATCGGTGGTCAATGGTGACATGCTCCCTTACAATAATGGCCATTGGAAAACTACCCTCTTACATTCGTGATCATTGGTGCCAATAGTTGCTTATCTGATGAGCCAGAAATTGCTCATTGCTCATGGAACCCCTAGCAACATCAGGAGGAACGATGTTTAAGAAAGGCTGCCTTAGACATTTGGCAAAGAAACAAGTACGGCAATTAAAAGACTTCCCCTTTATTCCTGTTGTGCTAACAACTCAAAATGTTGGGTTTCCCCTAAATTTCAGTCTTGCTGAATCTTTCCAGCAAGGACATAGACTGCAATAAAAACCTGGCAGGTGTTTAACCCCTTCCATGTTAAATCCAAAACTGAAAAATAAAAAGTTTTGGTCTTAGTTACACTTTAATTCATCTTAACCTAATGACATAGACATGTCTTCCTCCTTTCTTTGTACTAACTCTTCATGACTGAGTTCCCCGTTGTACAAATCCTTTATTTATTGGGTTGATTGTCTTAGCCAATACAAGGCAAGCCACCCTACTTATTTCTTGAGCTCAATTAAAAGATTAGTGGATTTGAAGGCCAGGGAGACAATATATGTAAAGTTATTGCAAGTATCATTCTCCCATACTTATAAAACATTACAGGCTGAAAAGGTTTTTAATAAGTCATAGCGAAGGAAACATGAACCAAGGAGCTGAAGTGCCAGGCTGCTATTCCATTTACAAGTACAAGAGCGATAAGATTGAGGCACTGAGCACAATACACAATTACTTTGCCGCAATTAGCATTATGAAGAGGCTCTCTCCTGCAAGTGGGATGAAAGATTTTCTCGGTAGTGTCTCATGTTCTTACAATGTTCCTTTGCAAAAAAATAAATAAATACATGAAATGGGATGTGTGATGAATTATCTGTCCAGTTTTCCTGGAAATCGGTCAATTTGCAAACCTTGCTGCTCACATTACAGAACATATTTCCATACCGTTCAGGTAGTATCCGAATACTTAATTGGCACATGCCTACAAAGACTGATTTATATGGATTTGTGCTGTGTGTAAATAGAGTTGCTTTTAAAGAATACTTATAGTGAATTTTCAGCAAGCATTCCCTTTAGTTATTACAGTACTGTTTACCTAAAATTCATTTTTGATGTGAATTTATTATTATACAGGATTTATATAGCGCCAATAGCAGTGGCGGCCCATCCATTGGCGTACCCCCCCATCCATGCGTCTGGCCCCCTAATCTACATGCAGGGCGCCGGACGCATGGATTCCAATGTTTCTTTTTTTTGAAGCACGTGATTAGAGCCAGAGGCTCTAATAGGCTTCAAAAAAAGGTGGGCTTGGGGTGCAGAGCACTGCGCCCTGAGCCCACCCAGTTGTGTGACAATAGCGAATGAACATTCGCTATTGCCACACTGATTCTCCTCCTGGCCAATCAGGAAGCTGGTCCTGATTGGCCGAAATGAGAAGCCATGCTATTGGCCAAGGAAGAGGAGGAGGGAGGAGATGCAGGTGAAGCCCACGGAGGAGACTACTGAGGGGGATGCCGCTGCCTCCGCTGCCTGCCCAGGGTGAGTAAGCTGGCAACCGGGGGGGGGTTAGGTGTGCATTCTGGAGCTGGTGTGGTCCGGGGGGTATGGTGTGGTCCGTCTGCCGCCCCCCCTCTGGCCCATGGAGCACCAGCCGCCACTGGCCAACAGTTTGCGCAGCGCTTTACAATATGTGGGAAGACAATACAGTTACAATACAATTCAATACAGGAGGAATTGGAGGGCCCCGCTCATTAGAGCTTACAATCTAGAAGGGAGGGTCAAGTGAAACAAAAGGCAATAACTGTGGGGGATGAGCTGATGAAAAAAATGGAAGTACGGTTGTTAGGTGTGGGAAGGATAGGCTTCTCTGAAGAGGAGGGTTTTCAGGGATCGTCTAAAAGCTAATAGGGTAGGAGATAAACGGACAGATTAGGGTAAGGAGTTCCATAGGATTGGAGAGGCTCTGGAAAAGTCCTGGAGGAGAGTATGGGAGGAGATGATAAGGGAGCTAGAGAGCAGGAGGTTTTAAGAGGAATGAAGAGAGCGATTAGGTTGGTATTTTGAGACTAGACTAGTGATGTAGCTGGGGGCTAAATTGTGGATGGCTTTGTAAGATGTTGCTAGTATTTTGAATTTAATTTGTTGGGTGAGCGGAATTTATTTTTTTACTTGCTTGCTGTTCCGTATTTTGATTATTGAATTTGATATACAGATGTGGAAATGCTCCCTCTAGCGGTAAATCAAGAAATGGGATTAGCATTTTAGGGTAAAATTTAAAAAAAAAACACGTTTATATATTATTTGTATCGTTTTACATATTTGTTTTTTTCTTACATAGTTTTTTATAGTCCTGATTTCCACTTGAGAGTGCCAAGCTGTCTGTTAAAAACATTACTGCTGTGTGCATCTTTGTTGGAAAGATTATTTTCTGTTCCTGTTCTGGTGACCATCAATTTTCTTGAATGCGATTGTGAATCATTTTGAAAGAATTTTCCTTCAATAAACCACACGTGTTTGCTCTTTGTATTTATTTAGCGGCATTGTATGTAAGGTATTATCTAGGCTACACAGAAGCAGAGCCTTCACAGTACAAGAGGACTTTTGAATAAAAAAATATTTTTCGGTTCCCCCACTCCCTCTTGGGTAACATACCAAAAATCTGACCTCAGATGCAGTACGCTCGCCTCCCCCCTCCTCCCCCTTCAAACAGCTTTTTGCTGCACCTGGCAGTGTTTGCTTTCTATTTTCCTCTTGGCACCAGTGCTTCAGTGTGCAGCCACAACCTCCATAGAGATGAATGAAGGGAATCGGGGAGTGGGAGACACATACAAAGTTTTCTATACAAATATACTATTTAATTTTGAATTTTAAATTTAAATGAAATTGTAATATTTAATCACTTAAATTTTTACCCCCTTAATGACCAGGCCATTTTTTGCGATTCGGCACTACGTTGCTTTAACTGACAATTTGCGCAGTTGTGTGATGCCATTTCAAAATACAATTGATGTCCTTTTTTTCCCAACAAATAGAACTTTCTTTTGGTGGTATTTGATCACCTCTGCGGTTTTTCGTTTTTGCGCTATAAACAAATAAGGAGTGTCAATTTAGAAAAAACACCAATATTTTCTACTTTCTGCTATAAAACATTCCCAATAAAAAAACATTTTAAAAATCTATTTTTTTTTTTATCAGTTTAGGCCAAGTTGTACTCTGCTACATATTTTTGGTGAAAAAAAAAAAAATCAGAAAAAGCGTATAATAATCGGTTTGCTCAAAAGTTATAGCATTTACAAACTACGACTATAGATTTATGGACTTTTTATTTTTTTATTTTTTTTTTTTATTGGTAATGGCGGCGAACTGCAATTTTTATCGGGACTGTGACATTGCGGTGGACAAATCTGACACTAATGCCTCGTACACACGCACCGATTGTCGGCCGTCTTTTGTCCGGTGCTGTCGTGTAGGTTGAAAAGTGCTAAAGACTGCACACGAATTTTGTCGGCCAACAACAACCGACTGCAGAAGTGATGTCATGTGATGGTTAACTTTCCGTGTGTTTTTTCTTCTCTGAGCATGCCCAGTCTTGCTCATCTGATTTTTGTCGGCCGAAATCTGTACTGACTGACGAACAATCGGCCGTTCTTTGTTGGCCTACAAAAATTTTATAGCCTGCACACCAGATTTTGTTCGGCCGAAAAGTCGCAGTCGGTTGTCGGGAAGCATTATACTAACAAGCCGACAATCGGCCGATCGGACGTTGGCCGAATATTTACGGCCGTAAATCGGTACGTGTGTACGGGCCTTAAGGGTTTAATTTACTAAAGCTGGAGAGTGCAAAATCAGGCTCACTTCTGCATAGAAACCAATCAGCTTCCAGGTTTCATTGCCAAAACCTAATTGAACGAGCTGAGGTTTGAAGTTGATTGGTTTCTATGCAGAAGTGAGCCTGATTTTGCACTCCCCAGCTTTAGTAAATAAGCCCCCATGTGACACTTTTTGGGGACCAGTGACATTAATACAGTGATCAAAGCTAAATAATATGCACTATTACTGTATAACTGTATAAATTACACTGGCAGGGAAGGGTTTAATTACACTGGGGGTGATCAAAGGGTTAAACGTGTTCCCTAAATGTGCTTACTAACTGTTTTGGGGATGGATTGAACAGAGTCAGCGAGAGATCGGTAATTCAGCTTAGCTGAATCACACGATCTTTCCCTGCCTCTCTGACAGGAGAGCCGTCTTACATTGTTTACATTCCAGGTGGCTCTCCTGTCAGTTTTGCTGAAGATCGTGGGAGGCCGGTGGCGGTCGAGCTCGCTCCTCCCACGGTCTGACTCTGGTGGAGTGCATGTGCTGCAAAAACCGTGTGCACATAATCACGTCAAGGTGGTCGGCAAGTGGTTATAGAACCCCCCCCCCCATTCTGTCCATGTCACAAAGCCTTTTTTATTTGCTGATAAATCACATTAAACAACACCCCCTAGCATTTCTTCTGTTCCTCTCGCCATCTTCAGTGACAGCAGATGATTCATGTAGCATTTACTTCCTGGGATCCATCTGCCTTTAGCTCAGGATTGCAGGCAGAAGGGTGTCCTTAGCTGAGAGAGCCCCTCCTCCCCTCCTGTAGACTCCTGGGATGTACAACATCATTTGCCTAGGCCTGGAAACCAGGAAGTAACTAAAGAAATGTAAAATAAAAAAGTTTTTAGTAAATAGATAGGAAAGTGTAAACCAAGTTTAAAACAAGTAACTAACAATGATATACTTTACTATCTTTTTACTAATGCTAGTGATATAAGAATGACAAATAGTTAATGTTGTATGAGAGAGTGAAGTTCCACTTTAAATTCCAAACAAAAAAAGTATATAAAAGAGTATATTGAACAAAAATAAATAAATATAAAATAATAATATAATTAAACTTTGAATTACATTACTGATCGGGCCCAGATCTAGGGGGGTGCTGGGGAGGGCTGTACAAATCCAGATTTTAGTTGTGCCCCCCCCCCCCCAGATCTCTAAGAGTGCATTCACTAATCCATAGACTTGTGAGTGGGCCCTCTGATGGGTGCAACTGATGTGAGTGGGCACTCTGATGGGGGCAAATGATGAGAGTGGGCACTCTGATGGGGGCAATTGATGTGAGTGGGCACTCTGATGGGGGCAAATGATGAGAGTGGGCACTCTGATGGGGCAATTGATGTGAGTGGGCACTCTGATGGGGACATTTGGTGTAAGGGGGCACTCTGTTGGGGAAATTTGATGTAGGGGAGCAATTAGATGGGAACATTTGATGGGGGGGGGGGGCACTCCAATGCGTGCAACTGATGTAAGTAAGACTCTGATTGCGACATTTGATGTAGGGGGAATTCTGATGGGGGCAATTGATGTAAGTGGGACTCTGATGGGGACATTTGATGTCAGGGGCATTCTGATATGACAATTGATGTAAAGAAGGCCAGTCTATGTAAGGGGATCCTTTGATGTGGACATTTTGGTGTAAGAGGTCATTCTGTTTGGGAAATTTGATTTAGGGGAGCAATCAGATGGGAACATTTGATGGGGGGGGGGGGGCACTCCAATGTGTGCAACTAATGTAAGTGGGACTCTGATTGGGACATTTGATGTAGGGGGAATTTTGATGGGGGCAATTGATGTAAGTGGGACTCTGTTGGGGACATTTGATGTAAGGGGCATTCTGATATGACAATTGATGTAAAGAAGGCCAGTCTATGTAAGGGGGTCCTTTGATGTAAACATTTTATGTAAGGGTCACACTGATGGGGACAGTTGATATAAAGGGGCACTTTGATGTTTCTATGACACCTGATGTAAGAGGGAACTCTGATAAGGACTCCTGATGTAAAGAGGGACTCTGATAGGGACACCTGATATAAGGGGACACACAGGTTCTGCAATCCTCTTAGCCTAATGACAGTCTAATACATGTTAGCATTCCCTGTTCACTCCTGCATCGCCTCTGCATTACCTGTCAGACATTACCCCCAGGTTATGACTCATGGTACAAAAGCGAGCAGGTGCTGGCACTTTGTCCTGAACAGGCCATCAACAGCTTCTCTTTAACTCATTAGTGACATGCAGTTTGTTCTTGTAGGAATCTGCAAAGGCATTAAAAAATGTGTTCATGTAAGTTTCTTTTTATTTTATTTAAACTAAGAAAGTAAAATTGGGGCTAGTAGCAAATGCATATTTTTGGTCTAAATAAAAGTTTTTTTATGCTACAAAGTGTTCCTCTTTCTAAGCTGGTTGAAAAGGGACACCATAAGATAAATACAGTATATTCTGAAAATCATACCTCCAGTGAATCGCAGAATGGCTGATCGCTGAGACAAAGTCTACCCCTCTCAAAACCTAGCTTAACCGTGCCTTTTCCCAACAAATGAAGTCTTTTCTTCGAAATAAGCCTTTACTGAGGGCTGGATCATAGCACGAGAGCCGAGCATTTCTTTTTCAATAAAGGATTCTTGGAAGCGGTGATAAAGTGGCAAGTGACAGTAAGAATCTCATCAGGAAGCTTTCATGAGGCATCAGCTACAAATTAACGAGGACTCTGGCAAGCCAGAACAAACAGCAGCAGGAGTCCAAGAGACTGCAAGACCAGACAGTAGTTAATAATAGGAGTGAACTTAATTTCACAGCATACACTCACTGGATGGAGCCCAGAGGAGGTGAAACAACAGAAGAGCAGGGAATTTGTACACTGGGAATTTACAAGCAAGATCTTTGCATGTAGCACTCTGCATCCATGCTGACCCCAAGGGTCAGTATTTGTCCTAAGAAAAAAGTCTTAGCTAAATCAACTAGTTATTTGGCCACTGCTCTATCAGGCAGATTTGCATCTACTACAATTTTGCAAAGGGCATAGCAGTCCAGGCAACTGAGACAGACAAGCTGCTGTTGGTTAAAGCGGAGTTCCACCCGAAATTTATACTTACCTCCATCTTCTCGCTCCCGGTCACCTGAAAAACAAATGGATAATCGCAATTTTTTTTTTTTTTTCACTTACCTTTTAGAGAAAATATACTCACCTTACTTCCTTCTTCCTCCCCTCGGCGGCCACGGCGATTCGTCACTTCCTGGCTTTTGCAATGATTCCTGGGAGCTGAACGTCATCGCTCCCAGGAATCATTGCGCCTGCACCGGCCCCGACGTCAGTTCCGGGGCGCGCGCGTCATTCCCTTCTAAACAGCTTCTGGGCATGCCCAGAAGCTGTGGAGGGATGACGCGCGCGACCCGGAAGTGACGTCGGGGCCGGTGCAGTGCATCGTGGGACCGAAGAAGGAGGAAGAGGACCGAAGAGGACGCGGAAGACGATCGCGCTGGCTTCAAGCTGCCCACACCCGAGATGGCAGCGCTGGAGAAGACAATTTCAAGGTAAGTATTTCTCCTGAAAGGTAAGTGCAACCCGGGACAGATCAGAGGCTAGCCATTGTGGAATGTGCTAGCCCTGACTGTCCCGGGGGTATTTTTAAAAAAAAATGTATAACTAGGGTGGAACTCCGCTTTAATTGTGTTTTTGCTGGTGATTGACTAACAGATAACCAGAAGTTGGCACTAAAATAAACTGAGAGTCTTTGTATGATTGCAGCACCTGGCATCTGGGAGTACTGGTATTTGCTGGTGGAGGGAATGCTGCGGCTTGTTGCAGGTCAGGAGTGAAGGAGTCAGAGAGTCAGAGGATAATGGAATCTGAAGGGGAGGGGAGGGGAGGTGGCAAGACTTAACAATATATATATATATATATATATATATATATATATATATATATATATACATATACACACATGTAGCACCCTCCTAGGTAGGTGCTAGGAAGAAGCATATGGGTGGCCCTGTCTGCATATCAGGGGGGCCTGATCATTTAGTTGGGCTATCACATGCTTCCAGGTGTCCCTGTTGTGCCTGGGGAGTCTCCGCACTGTATCCAATGAGGGCTCTTATTGGACAGTGGAGGAAATCTAGCCAATAGCACACCAGGGCTTGTGGCTATCTCAATGGGCGGAGTATGGGCTATAAGTCTGAGGGGAGCATGTGACAGGGCGTCTTTGGCAGGAGTCCCAGGAGGAGGGTGATGGCTGTCTTTCCTCCTTTCAGCGGTAGTGAAGGTGTTCTGGGCAGTCGGCCTAGAGGACGAAGGTTGAGCTGAGCTGCAGAGAGAGGGACACAGAGTGCTATGGACTGAGTGGGGCTGCTGGGCAGATGTTTCAGGGAAACACAGTGTCATGAGTACTCAAAACCACCTGGGGGTCTACCTAGGAGAGGGGACCACTCCAGAAGGTTAGAGGGATCCGGGAGCCAGCTAACCTGTGGAGCAGGTTACTTAGAGAAAGGGGGTGCCAGTGTCTAAGCCCTGAAGATAAGTGAGAGAAAGAGGGTGCCGGTGTGGGCCCTGAAATGTTTAGTAGCGCAGCAGTAGTACAAGTAGCTACCTCCACAAGGAGTGCTTAAGGGAGCTCAAGAGGACTTCTTTATGCAAGGAAAGCTGTCCAGAGTCAGTTTGGAGTTAACAGGTAGCAAGCCAGCGTTAACCAGCGTCAACCGTTGTTGACCAGCATTTAGCCAGCGTCAAGTTAGTGCCAAATGGCATTTACAGTTGTCCCCAGCAAATTTGTCATAGTTGAGCCAAAGGAGTATCCCACTCATTCCCTTCTCCTATCCAAGTTCTCAAATAAACCTAAAAACCGAACGATACTGGACTGGTCATTGTCTCAGTGCTCACACTTGGAGAAACATGCAACAAAGGTACTTTTGTTGTACCCGGTGACGGCTGGGAATCTTGCTACACACATATATATATATATAGTATATTATTATAATTATTATTATACAGGATTTATATAGCGCCAGCAGTTTACACATCGATTTACATTAAAAAGGGGGACAGCGCAATTTACAATACAGTTCAATACAAAAGGAATATGAGGGCCCTGCTCATGGAGCTTACAATCTAAAGGGAGGGGGAGGTGGTACAAAAGGTAGTGGCTGCGGAGGATTATCTGATGGAGGGCACTTAAGTACAGATCTTAGGTGGAGGTGGGGTAGGCTTCCCTAAATGTGTGTTTTCAAGAATCGCCCAAAGGCAGACAGGGTGGTAGCTGACCGGACATACTGGGCCAGGGAATTCTAGGGAATGGAAGAGGCTCTGGAGAAGTCCAGGAGGCGAGCGTGGGAGCAGGAGGTCTCGGGAGGAATGGAGCGGAGGATTTGGGCGATATCGGCAGATTAGGTTGGTGATGGAGCTGGGGGTGATGTTGTGGATGGCCTTGTAAGTTGTTTGTATACGATGGCCCACGGGTAGGGGAAGCCAGTGAACAGATTGGCAGAGAGGGGAAGCAGTCACAGATTGGTTAGTACGGTATATTAATCTGGCAGAAGTATTCAAGATAGACTGAAGGGGGAATAGCCTGTGTAAAGTTAGGCCAGTGAGGAAGGAGGTTCAGTAGTCATGGCGGGAGATAACAAAGGAGTGAATAGGTTGTTTCGTGGTGTCGTTGGTTAGGAAGGGGCGAATTGTGGAAATGTTATGGAGGTTATAGTGGCAAGATTTAGCCAGTGATTCAGTGATTGGATGTGGGGGCTAAAGGAGAGGTCAGAGTCTAGGATTACACCTAGCATCCTGGCATGTGTGCAAGGACCATTGGTTGTGCCATTGATCTCAATGGTAAAATTGCGTGGAGGGAATCTGGGGAGGAGGAAATATTACAAGATCAGTCTTAGAAAGGTTGAGTTTGAGGAAGTGGTGTGACATCTAAACTGATAAGACACTCGAATAGATAGATAGATAGATAGATAGATAGATAGATAGATAGATAGATAGATAGATAGATAGATAGATAGATAGATAGATAGATAGATAGATAGATAGATAGATAGATAGATAGATAGATAGATAGATAGATCAAAGTTAAACTAGAAGTTAAAGTTTTGGATAGAGTGAAGAGGGATTAGAACACCTTTCAGTTTTTGTTGACATCTCTGCCCCCCGTTCGGGAGATTCTTCTTCTCTATTTGTCCTGTTTACCATTAGCATTGAAAGTGAAAGTTTAAGAAAATCCCAAATTTTGGGTTCTCCTCAGAAAAGTAATAGAGGGAACATTTTCCAATAAGGACGTTAGTTTTGGTGACCTGGGAGTCCCCAAGGAATTCCCCTAATTTTCAGGAATTTCCCCTCACTTCCTGTTTGGCTATGGGACAGGAAGTGAAGGGAAATCTCTGCAATGGGACACAGATAGTGAAAATAAAAATATGACAGGGGTTATAACCCTCCTTTGCTCTATTCAAAATGAAAAAAGGTTTTGCCTATAGTTCTACTTTAAGAAAGCACTGCATTCGATAAATAACATTCACTCTGAAGACTATGGAGCACATACAGGCAATCCTGTTACTCCATCGGATGCAGCAGCTGTGCAAATGCAGCTGCAGGTCCTAATTTGACAGGTGTGTGCATTTGTCATAATTAGGACCCATGGCTGTTTTCATACATCCACTGCTTCTCCATGGAGTAACAGTTGGCTCCAGCCACAAAAATATACCACTTATTCACACTGTATGGGCCAGAAAACCTGTGTGAATGAGCCCTTAATTACATGTTTTTTATTTTCTATTATTTTATTTTTTAATTTATCACAATTATTTATTTTTTTACATTTTTTTTTTTTGTTATTTGTTACCTTTTTTTTTTTCTTAACAGCCCTGTTGAGGGGCTTTGGTGAAATATCAGGGGTCTAATTAGACCTCTGATATCTTATTTTTGAGAAAGAAAAAGTGATTGAAGACACTGTCTCTGCAGCCTCAGCTGCACAGAATGAATTAACAGAAGGAACTCTACACAGTTTACTCTGCTTCAGTTATGAATTGCCACAGTGAGTGATCGGTACTGATCACTCATGGTGTTCATTCAGAAAAGAAAAGGGCAGATAAATTACATATTTACCGGTCTCTTCCCCCACTCTCCATCCTGAAACGATCCCCTACAGCAGCTGGCGGGAGGGAGAGGAGGGGAAGCTGGCAGCACTGCATGGGGCCTGGGCAGCAGAAGGAAGGGGAACCTGAACAGGAGTGGTGGTGGGGGCAGCATTTTCTGGAGTCCTCTGTAGCTCCCCCCTGTAGCAGCTGAAGACTGGTGGGAGGGGCAGGAGGAGAAGTTGGATTTCAGCTGCTGCAGGGGGAAACTACAGGGAATCTGTTCCAATGAATGCTGCCCTGCTCCCCTCCTGTGAAGGTTCCCCTTCCTTCTGCTTGTCAGCTGCTCTGGCCCCCCCCCCCCCCCCCCCCCGTTGAACTGATAGGGCCCAGTGATACCTCCTTATTGCTACTTTTGATGGACAGCTTGTTCTGTTAAAGGAAGTTGAAAATAACAAAAAAAAAAAACTATTGCAGCCACTACATTTAGGAATTGGCAAGCTACAATTGCAAGCTTTTTGTTTTTGGGTGTAATACTGTGTTAAGGTACCTACATAAATTCCCAATCCAACTGATATACAATGTCAAACATGCATGTTTGTGAATATGGAGAGGAAGGGCTCTTTCACACGGGCGTTCCGTATGTCCGTTTTTCATCCCATCCGTTTGCGGATTAAAAAACGGACATAATGTATCTCTATGTAAATACGGATGTCATCGGATGATCATCCTCTGACATCCGTTTTTTGTCAGTTCAGTTCAGTTCAGTTCAGTTTTTTTGAACGGAGGAGAACCCTATTTTTTCTTCCTTTCAAAAAACGGAACTGAAGCAAAAACGGATGTCAGTGGTGTCATCCGCAGACATCCGTATTTACATAGACATACATTATGTCAGTTTTTCATCCGCAAACGGATGGGATGAAAAACGGACATACGGACCGGATGACACAAGTGTCATCCGTGTCCGTTACAAAAAAAAAAAAAAAGGACCTGATCGGGCAAAAAAAAAGGAACGCCCGTGTGAAAGAGCCCAAAGGGGTGTGCTAAGCACACGTTCCCAAAACCAGCATATTTAACCATTTAAGCCCCGGAGGATTTGGCTGCTCAAAGACCAGGGCCTATTTTGTGATTCCGCACTGCGTGATTTTAACAGACAATTGCGCGGTCGTGCGACACTGTACCCAAATGAAATTGACGTCCTTTTTTCCCCACAAACAGAGCTTTCTTTTGGTGGTATTTGATCACCTGTGTGATTTTTACTTTTTGCGCTATAAACAAAAAAAGAGCGACAATTGTGAAAACAATATTTTTCACATTTTTTTATATAAAATCCCCCCCCCCCCCACCCCCCAAAAAAAATGTAAAAATCAAAATGTTTTAACATCTTAGGACAATTTGTTCTCTGCTACATATTTTTGGTGAAAAAAAATCGCAATAAGCCTATTTTAAATTGGTTTGCGCAAAAGTTATTGCGTTTACTAACTACGGGAAAGATTTGTCATTTTTATTGTTTTTTTTTTTAACTAGTAATGGCGGCGATCTGCGATTTTTTTATGGGACTGTAACTTCACGGCGGACAGATCGGACCCTTGACTGACATTTTTGACACTTTCGGGGGTACCAGAGATATTACTACAGTAATCAGTGCTATACATACGCACTGTTACTGTAAAAATGACACTGGCAGGGAAGGGGTTAACTTTATTAGAGATCCAGGGGTTAAGTGTGTCCCTAGGGGCATGCTTCTAACTGTAAAGGGGCGTGGCTTTTGATGTAACCACAGAGACATACGATCCTACATAGCAGGATCATATGATCTCTGCAGTTACACCAGGGAGAATGACAGGCGGCTTTGTTTACATTAGCCGCCTGCCTTTCTCCCTCTCCAGCGGGAGATCACGAGTGACCGGCGGACATCGGAGCTGCCGGTCACTCGCGCGGTGATGGCAGTGAACGAGCATGGGCGGGACGCTCGCCCCTTATTGGCTCGCGGGCGAGTGACGTACCGTTAGGTCACTTTGCCCAGGAGGGGCTGACCGCCGCAGTATATGTACTTGCGGCGGGCGGCAAGTGGTTAAAGGAAAAACAATAGTGATCTTTTGGGAAACATTCCATTCAGCCATATTACCCACTCCTGAAAAACTTTGAGCCCATATACATTAGACTAGACTATCTCACATACAAAGTTGATGGTAAACACAATAACATGCAGAAAAGAAAAGATTGTACCATCCAACTAGACATACCTGAAAGTTCCAGACATTCACTAGGTCTAACATTTCCAAATGGCTATAAGGGTCAAAACGATAGACTATACAAGTTGTTAGATTGTAAGCTTTAATGGAATAGTAGCCTTGCCAACCTTTCGGACCTCATGGACCACTAAACTCACAATTATGAATCCCATGAACCACGAACATGAATTTTACATGCCTTATACACACAATGCTCCATCTCTCTGCCCCCCTCCCCCTGGATCATTCTGCTGCCCTATACACACAATGCTCCGGCTCCCTGCCCCCCTCCCCCTGCATCATTCTGCTGACCTATACACACAATGCTCTGACTCTCTGCCCTCTCGCCCTGGATCATTCTGCTGGTCTATACACACAATGCTCCAGCTTTCTGCCCCCCTCCCCCTGGATCATTCAGCTGCCTTATATACACAATGCTCTGGCTCTCTGCCCCCCACACTCTGAATCACACTGCTGCCTTACACAGCCTTATCATTGGATCTCACCTCCTTATTCTACCATGTTCTTGAGCTCCATGCTCCTCCCACAGTCTGTGATTAGCACTGCCATTGGAAGCCCCTTCTTCTTTACCTCCCGCTCTCTGCACTACTCCCAGTGCCTCCCTCTGAGTTCACAGGAGCCAGAAGAGGTATTGAGTATCAATGTGACCTATTAAGAACAACACTGGAAACATATGCATGCATCCACAATGTTGATTTGCAGTAAAACCCCTGGGGACCCCCAACATTTTCTCGTAGTCCACAGACCACTGGTTGGCAACCGCTGCTTTATCCCTTTTACTTCGACCCCCTCCAGGCTCTTCAAATGTTCTATAACCCAGGAGGCGGGCATTCAGGTCATGTGACCACTGTGATTGGCTATCACAACAAACACAGGATAAGACAACTCTTGATTGCAAGTATGCATCGGGAGCTTACTGATCCCCCTCCAGCTACCTTGCTGGGAATGCACAGGGAACATGCTCATAGCACAGTAAGTGGTATATATAGGGCATATATGCAGCCACTCAGGCTTAAGGCCCACACCGCAAGGCCGCATATATGCATACGGCCAGCGTGAAGAGGATAAATTTAAAGCCAAATCTTTATACTATGTTTTGGATAGGATTTTTTTTTCTTTGATGACCATGTGTCCCCGATTATTCTTTATTACTGACCCAGAAAAAAGCAAATGTAGATTTCAACAAAGCAACAGGCTACACAGAGGTCACCAAACCAGGTTTCACCATTTGAAGATCTCCCCTCATCTCCTGTTCACTCTTTGTACAAGCCACAATGGCCACCAGATTCAACAGAGATAGTAAATCTCCCCCAGTGGGACACAGACAGCAATAAAAACCTGAAAGGTGTTCTAACCCTTCCACATTACATCCAAAAGTAAAAAAAAGTTGGCTCAACCTAAACTTTAATTAGATTTTCACTTTAGATTTTGATTTCTGATTGTCGTTGTTCTTCATTTTTCCTACATGCTTACTGTATAACCTGCTGCTGAGCTCTATAGACTATGATTGCATCTAAACATTCAGAGAACAGTTATTTTATGAGTCTGTGCCAAACTTCTTCGGGAAATCATGGAAATAAGTCATAACGCTGAATGCAGAAAAAGCAGTAACCCCTGGTAACCTGAAATCTGAACATATGCACTGTTATCTGTGGTTAATGTACTTAGCTTTGCAGCTACTTTCAATGAGTAATAAGGACCATTATTATATTTTCAACACTGACTCCTTTGAGTCTTGCAAATGATTTCTAATTAACTTGTAAGGGGCCGTATTGTGTTTTTGAAATTACTAGAAGGTGCTGCGTATTACGAGTACTTTGCAGCTTTATCCTGAGCCTTTAAGCATCAGGGAGTGAAGAGTCGGGCATAATTGGTGTCTTTTTAAAATGGCCTTAGGACAGTCAGGCACAATCATGGCGGGAAGTAGCCCGCACCTACAGTTATATGAATTTGCTTTTGTTCAGTCCTGTGCGATTACGTCTTCCTTTATCTTTTTAAGCTCTCTGTAGCTGGGATGCCGAACATTATGCGTGCAAGAGGAAACTTCATGAAAAATGCATTCCGCTGTATTGAACAAAAGATAGAGGCCTGGAGTATGGATTTATCCTGAGAGGAGGTTTTATATTATTCAATCTCCACAATGCTGCAACCGGTGGTTACAAATGGGGATGAATAAAAAGATGGCAAAAAATTTACGTGATTTTCTTTCTTTTTTTTGTGCTGACTTGGATGTTGTGAATTTTTAACTAAGGCCTATTATTGGTACAGTCCAGTCCAAATGAAATCAAACGTAGCACCCCACTGACCCCTGGAAGCATGATGGTACCCCTAGAGAGAGGGTGGTCTGACATTTACCTTGGGGTAGATAACTTAGGCGTATTGGAGTCGATATGTGGACACATGGGCACCAGTCACTTTGGGTGAATCAAAAACAGGGATTTTACTACAGTCCACTGTAGAGAGGGTTAGGGTTACATTACATATGCTCAGGATTTCAGCAGAACTCTGGAAAAGAACCCTTAAAGTGTCACTAAACCTACAACAGTAAAATCAGTCTTTATATGCAGTAAAGCATGCTTGTTATACTCATAGGAGTTGAGGTTGAATAAAGACGATAGTCCATCCAGTTCAACCCATGTAGGTGTGTGTGTGGACGTAATAATTTCCCATACCCCTGAATGTTTTGATCCTTGAGATGTACGGCCAAGAGTCTTTTAAAAGTAGCCATACTCCCCGCAGTTACTACCATTTGTGGTAGAGAGTTCCACAATCTTGTAGCCCTAACTGTAAAAAAAACCCTGCGTAGCCTGAGGTTAAATCGCTTCTCCTCTAATTGCATTGTATGGCCTCGTGTCCTCTTGCATTCATTGCGACTACATTTTTTTTTTTCTATGCTGAGATCACCGTTGAGGTATTTGTAAATTGCTATCATGTCCCCTCTCAGGCGTCTCTTTTCCAGGGAGAATAAATCAAGCACTTGTAAGCGCTCTTCATAATTAAGGTCCTCCAATCTCAATACTCACTGTGGTGTTAATCCTCTGCATTGTGTATAAAGGCTGTTTAATTCTGTCTCTCTGATCCTCCTATTCTTTCACTTTTACTTCACTTTCACTTGTCTCCAAAAAATAACCTGATATTTACAGAGCCAGGAGTCAGGCTGCACATGCTCAGTTTGGTGTGTATTCCTAGAGAGTTTTTTTTTTTTTTTCTTGGGAGAGTGCATGTGATCAGCACAGGGCCAATCAGCACTGTCCAGACATGTCCAGACAGAGGATCAGGGGAGCATGAAAACTCCTACTACAAGCTTTACTAGGAACTGATAGAAGTCAGAAGACTACTTTAAACTGCTGATGAGAAAAGGTATTCATCTGTTTATATTTACTATAACAATCGCATTTCCATGTTCTGTGTACTGTGGGAGACCAGCTATAGTGAATGCAGGCTCCAAATGAAATTTACGATGCTTGGCACCTTCTCCTGCGCTCAGAGACAAGGCTCTCAGACTACTTCTGTCACGGGACTCATACTTGGCATCCGCAATGGCTAGACCTTGCTGCCCTCTACAACCGGGGTGATCGACATAACACTGCAAACACAAAAAAGGGGCCATTTGGAATCACTTCTGGTATATATACTGAGGGTCCAGGTATGGTCCCTAGGCTCTGAGGAAGAGGCGTTGCTTCGAAACGCGTTAACCAACAATCAAGACTAAGATTGTGGACTCCAATATCATGAACTTTGTTAGTCGGATCTGATGTGCTGGTTTACATCACCTGTTTGTTAGTAGACATCTTTTAATCTTTTATAAATAAAAGCCTTACTGAGGATAATGTGCATGTGCTAGGCTGGTGCGCCCTTTTTTTGTGTTTGTGTTTATAGTGAATGCAGGCTCCTGGGTTTAGTAACACTTTAGGTTGAGACCAACACTCCTATGTTAGCATACCTCCCAACTTTCTGAGATGGGAATGAGGGATACCTATTAGCATAAGAATTTTAGCATAGGACACACCCCCTGCCATGCCCCCTTTATGGAGAATTGTAAAAAAAAAAATTATTGGCTAAACCCACAAGTGCTTTTTTTTATTACCACTACTATTCTTTTATATTGGCTTTTGGAATTTACAAATGCAGCAATTTAGAGATTGGATGAAAGGTTTAGCACTGAGGAACACTTTTTGATACATATGTAGTGCATTTGATATACAACTATATAGATCAGACCAAAATGAGGGACATATGAGGAGGAAAGAGGGACACAGGGAATTTGTTTTGCGTTAGAAGTCTTTTGCTGACATCACCAGTAGTGACAGCCTCCTTCTTCTCCAGCAGAGTCAACCAGCTCCTACTCACAGGGCTCCAGTGTAAAAGCTCTGCAGACACCTCAAGTAGGATTCTTTTCTGGGACTCACAATGGTATCCAGGAAGGTTCAGTCACAGGTCTCAGCTCCAGACTTAATGGGGGTTTTTAAAGTCAGAAGGTTTTTTATTGTATTCTATGCATTAAGATAAAAGGCCTTCTGTGTGCAGCAGCCCTCCTAATACTTACCTGAGCAAATCTGGATCTAGCAATTTTGCAGGAGTGTCTCAGCTGCCCGGGACTCTCCCTCCTCATTGGCTGAGAGGGCAGTGCGTAGCTATTAGCTCCCGCTGCTGTCAATCAAAGTCAGAGAGCCAATGAGAAGAGAGAGGGGGGCCGGGCCAGGCCGTGGCTCTGTGTCTGAATGGACACAGGGAGCTGCGGCTCGGCTTGGATGCCCACATAGCAAGCTGCTTGTTGTGGGGGCACTCAACAGAAGGGGGGGCCAGGAGAGATGACGAGGGACCCAAGAAAAGAAAGATCTGAGCTGCTCTGTGCAAAACCACTTCACAGAGCAGGTAAGTATAACATGTTTGTTATTTTTAACAAAAAAATAAAAAATGAGACTTGTGTGTCTCTTTAAGCACATTCAGGCAAACAGGCCTGAAGAAGCAGCTCCAGCACAGGCATCCTCCCCAGGAGAGAGCCTGGGGGGAAGACAGCTTGCATCAGCCAGCCCTAAATATTTATACTCTTTCCCATAATGCACCACTGGTACAGGAAGCATCTAGTGATGAGCTGGGAAAATATATGAATATTCATAATCCAGACCTACTTTGTGATCTCTCACTAATGCCAGAGGTGACCACGTGCCACCTACTGAGGAAAGGAAGAACTGGCAGCCAGGCTGAACTTAGGGGAGGCTCAACAAGACACAGACTATAATTGGCACTTACTGACAGCAGCCATGCAAAACTAAGGCAGGGTGGCTACACATGAAACATCGATATTTATTCAGGGAGCACAGCTTACCTGCTCAGGACTTTATACAGTGGGTACGGAAAGTATTCAGACCCCCTTACATTTTTCACTCTTTGTTATATTGCAGCCATTTGCTAAAATCATTTAAGCTCATTCTTCTTCCTCATGAATGTACACATAGCACCCCATACTGACAGAAAAACACAGAATTGTTGACATTGTTGCAGATTTATTAAAAAAGAAAAACTGAAATATCACATGGTCCTAAGTATTCAGACCCTTTTCTGTGACACTCCTATATTTAACTCAGGTGCTTTCCATTTCTTCTGATCATCCTTGAGATGGTTCTACACCTTCATTTGAGTCCAGCTGTGTTTGATTATACTGATTGGACTTTATTAGGAAAGCCACACACACCTGTCTATATAAGACCTTCCAGATCACAATGCATGTCAGAGAAAATGAGAATCATGAGGTCAAAGGAACTGCCTGAAGAGCTCAGAGACAGAATTGTGGCAAGGCACAGATCTGGCCAAGGTTACAAAAAGATTTCTGCTGAACTTAAGGTTCCTAAGAGCACAGTGGCCTCCATAATCCTCAAATGGAAGACGTTTGGGACAACCAGAACCCTTCCTAGAGCTGGCCGTCCGGCCAAACTGAGCTATCGGGGGAGAAGAGCCTTGGTGAGAGAGGTAAAGAAGAACCCAAAGATCACTGTGGCTGAGCTCCAGAGATGCAGTCAGGAGATGGGAGAAAGTTGTAGAAAGTCAACCATCACTGCAGCCCTCCACCAGTCGGGGCTTTATGGCAGAGTGGCCCGACGGAAGCCTCTCCTCAGTGTAAGACACATGAAAGCCCGCATGGAGTTTGCTAAAAAACACCTGAAGGACTCCAAGATGGTGAGAAATAAGATTCTCTGGTCTGATGAGACCAAAATAGAACTTTTTGGCCTTAATTCTAAGCGGTATGTGTGGAGAAAACCAGGCACTGCTCATCACCTGTCCAATACAGTCCCAACAGTGAAGCATGGTGGTGGCAGCATCATGCTGTGGGGGTGTTTTTCAGCTGCAGGGACAGGACGACTGGTTGCAATCGAGGGAAAGATGAATGCGGCCAAGTACAGGGATATCCTGGACAAAAACCTTCTCCAGAGTGCTCTGGACCTCAGACTGGGCCGAAGGTTTACCTTCCAACAAGACAATGACCCTAAGCACACAGCTAAAATAACGAAGGAGTGGCTTCACAACAACTCCGTGACTGTTCTTGAATGGCCCAGCCAGAGCCCTGACTTAAACCCAATTGAGCATCTCTGGAGAGACCTAAAAATGGCTGTCCACCAACGTTTACCATCCAACCTGACAGAACTGGAGAGGATCTGCAAGGAGGAATGGCAGAGGATCCCCAAATCCAGGTGTGAAAGACTTGTTGCATCTTTCCCAAAAAGAATCCTGGCTATATTAGATCAAAAGGGGGCTTCTACTAAATACTGAGCAAAGGGTCTGAATACTTAGGACCATGTGATATTTCAGTTTTTCTTTTTTAATAAATCTGCAACAATGTCAACAATTCTGTGTTTTTCTGTCAGTATGGGGTGCTATGTGTACATTCATGAGGAAGAAGAATGAACTTAAATGATTTTAGCAAATGGCTGCAATATAACAAAGAGTGAAAAATTTAAGGGGGTCTGAATACTTTCCGTACCCACTGTATAATCAGTCTGTATAGCATTAGCCTACTCTATTCTTTTGTTGGTAAATTGATGATCTGAGAACCCCTGGTTGCGGTGTAGGGGAGTCACCCCAATACACACCCACTGTGGGCTCCTTGCAGCATTTAACACATACAGAACACCTGATGTAAAAAATGTCAGTATATAAAGCTTAGACCTAATTTTCAGTTTTCTTAGGGAAATCATTTTAGCTAATTTCTTGCAATGTTTCTTACCTGCAAATCCTGCCAGGATCAGCACGTTCTGTTGTAAGCTGGCGCTAAGCCACTGCCATGCAATTAGCAGCAGCATTATCAGCTCTCCATACGTACTTCTTTAGGGCTGGTTTACACCACAAAAGCGCAGTCTGAATATGTTCTGGATGCATTTCCGCATGTGCATTTTTGATGCATCTTTGCTTTTTAATGTGTACTTAATAGGTTTCAATGCTTTTTTTCCCCCTCTTTTTTTTTTCCCAAAAGCTTTCTGGTTTGTTTATTTTGCTGCAATGCATTTTTGATGCATTATGGTGTGTTTTTGGTGCATTTTGCCACGTTTTAGTACAGTTCTGTACAGAAAAAATGCAGCAAGTCCGTTTTCGATGCAGAAAAAAAAAAAAACACTGGGCTGCATCTGGTGTGACGTGGCCCTAATTACAACACATTGCAGTGGCAGCTGATGCTCAATAATTTAGGGGGGGGCAAAGCAACACCTCCCCCCTCCCCCCCCTCAGGGGAGGGATGGCCTCCATACCTTAGGAGGCAGATGTCCTGCCCGTGATTACTCTCTCCCCCCTCCTCCTCCTCCCTCTCCTGTCTGAGCCGGGGGGGGGGGTGCTGGATGGCTGAGCCGCTGTGGGTGAGCCATCCCTGGAGACAGTGGCGGTTGGTGGGAAAGTCCGTGCTTCCAGTGCTCCGGCCGTGTGTCTCCTCCCTCCTCCTCGGCCATTAACATCGCTTCTACTTTTGGCCAGTTGGGAAAGGGGTCTCACGACCAGCTTCCTGATTGGCTGGGTGGAAAATCAGTGGGACAATAGCGAATATTCATTCGCTATTGACACACAACTGGGTGGACTTGGGGCGCAGTGCTCTGCGCCCTGAGCCCACCTTTTTTTGAAGCCTATTAGAGCCTCTGGCTCTAATCACGTGCTTCAAAAAAAAAAAAAAAACCCCATTGGAATCCATGCGTCCGGTGCCCTGCATGTAGATTAGGGGGCCAGATGCCTGGATGGAGGGGCGGTGCCCCTGCGCCCCTAATGGACGTGTCACCACTGACACATTGTATCACTCCAGAGGCTGTATTCTGTTGTATGAGAATTTTCGTAACTTTAGAAACCTCTTAATTTTCGATATGAGACTAGGATGCATATAAAAATGGACGATGATTTGTCCAATATTCTCATCGTGTGCCCGAGGCTAAATACATCCAGCATTGCCATGGTTCATCTTGTAGACAGAAACCATATGATCTAGGCTGCCTAGGCTTTATTCATATCAGAGTCATGGAAACCATTAAAAACTAGAAATGTTTTATTTTAGAAAGAGATATGGTTTTGGGGCTTTGTTTTAAATATATATATATATATATATATATATATATATATATTTATTTTTTTTTTTTTTAAGTATAGGGGCTGCCATTGCTGATGCCGTGGCTTTGAAACTTTTCTGGCTTGGAACAAATGTAAAGATAATTAATTTACAGCATGTTTGTGCCAGGTCTGTGGTTCAAAAATATTGAAGCCAGACACAGCCAGACACCTTGCATTTTTTAAGCAAAGTCAGAATGTTTTTTGTGTGCATAGGTATATGTGTATATATCCCTGATATCAGCACAAACAGTCTGCTTGATCTAATGCTATTGTTCAGATCTGAGCCAAGTATCATTTTACATCTGAGATTCTAAAGAATCAATGACATAAGAGACAGAGAAACAGAGAAAATGTTTGATGAAGCCTTCATGATGACAGCCGGTCAATGAAAATCGTATCAGAGATACCCTGACGGTAACAATGGAGTATTAAGTATAAGGCAGGGGTGCATTGTAAGCTGCATTTCTTTATATATCCAGCGCCTTCTCCCAGCAACCGAATGTACGTCACCAGGGACAATTTTGCTTTTTAACGGTGTGTGCTTTTGTCTTTTCTAATTAGGAGACGCTGATTAGAGGGCCCAGGAGTGTTGGGATGCTCTGTTCTTGTTGTTGCAGATTGTTGTCTGTAGAGCAGAAGAGACAATCTATAGCAAAACAATCTCTCGAGCTGCTGTTTCACTCCATTTGCACAAGCAATTACAGATCATTATACCTAATAACCTCCCACATTCCCACATTTGCAAAATACATGTCATGATTCCTTTCTGGAAGAGAACCTACCAAAGAATCAATACTGAGTACTGATACCGGGCAAATCCATTTAGTTTATGCAGACATAGAGGCGACAAGACTGAAGGGAAAAGGAATTGCTGTGGTGTACCTCTAACAAACAGGCTGCCATCTTGTTTGCTGAACAATTGTAAACATGGTGTGCTACCAAATTGCAAAATATCTCGATGTTGTCAACAATTTTCATGAAACCTGGGAGTATGAGGAAGAAAATCATGTCTATACTTTCCTACTCTAAGCACTGTAACTGTCCCAATCTGTACCCTGGACTGTTTGCTCTCTACTTTATAGGAGAACTGTACTGAAAGTAATGCGAAAGTGAGTACACTTTTTTTTTATTAACTTACACAGGTTGTTCAAATTCACTGAAGAAAACAGAAAGCAGCACCTACTAAGTGTAGCATGTACAGTTTGTTGAGGGTTTAAATAGGTAATTCAATCACAAGGATAAAGGATAAGCCAGGATTGCAAGTATAAACAGGTCATCTGCTATATCTCTCTGGACTGGTGACGGGTGATGGAAGCCGCTGTAATGATGCGCTGATGGCTGTCAGCGCCTTCAAGCCAGCGGTGATGTTTCCACGGCGCCTAGGACTGTGTAGAGGCATGGGTGACGTCACATTTGACAGAGAAGGCAGGAGGAGCGCGCATTCAGAGCATGCATGCGCCTTCATCAGGCTCCGAACGCGTGCTCCTCCTGCCTTCTCTGTCAAATGTGATGCCAGCCATGTCTCTGCACAGAACCGGGCGCCTTGGAAACACCACTGCTTGCTTAAAGACGCTGACAGCCATCAGCGCATCATTACAACGGCTTCCATCCCCCGTCACCAGTCCAGAGAGATATAGCAGATGACATGTTTATACTTACAATGCTGGCTTATCCTTTATCCTTGTGAGTGAATTACCTAATTAAACCCTCATTAAACTGTACATGCTACACTTAGTCGGCGCTGCTTTCTGTTTTCTTCTTTCCTATAGAGCCTCTCCTCGCTCCTGCTGGCAGCCACTAAGTACAGCCTTGTTCATTTGGACTAATATTATTATTGTTTTTTGATAACTGTTCTGGACTTCTCCAATATCAGTCTTACCCCTAACAGTTGTCTTATTATACACTAGCAGTCCTGTCTACACTAGTAGAGCGCCATAATATATTATTTGTTTGCTTGTTCTAATTCACATGTCGATTGAGTAACTCTTCCTCTATAGCAGAGATCTCCAAACTACGACTCCCCAGCTGTTGTGGAACTACACGTCCCATGAGGCATTGTAAAACTCAGACATTCACAGACATAGGCATTATGGGAATTGTAGTTCATGAACAACTAGAGGGCCATAGTTCTATATCAATCCTTCCCTTTCCCCTTCCCCTTCCCCTACCTCTTCCTCTCCTTCTCTTTCCCCTTCTCCTTCTCTTTTCCCTTCGCCTTCTCTTTTCCCTTCTCCTTCTGTTTTCCCTTCTCCTTATCATTCCCCCTTCTCCTTCTTCTTCTCCTTTCTCTTTCCCCTTCCCCCTCTCCTTTTCCTCCTTCTCCTTCCCCTTTCAATTCCCCTTCTTCTTTTTTCCGATTCCAGGCAGAAACAGAATGCTATCTTTGAGTTCTTGATGAAGGAGGGGTGCATGCTGTCTGGCATCCACATAATGCCACAGAAGTAATGCAAAAGTGGGCATAACTTATTTTATTAACTTACATGGGTTGTTTAACCTCACATGCTGGTAGAGTAACTTTTCCTCTATAGCAATTCTTCTTCGTCTCCTTCTCTTTATCCTTCTCCTCCTTCTCCATCCATCTTCTTCTCCTTCTTCTTCTCCTCCCTCTCCCTCTTCTTCTCCCTCTCCTTCTTTTGGATTCCAAGCAGAAGAAATGTGCTGTCATTGAGTTATTTTTCTCCTTCTCCTTCTTAATCTTCTTCTCCTTCTTAATCTTCTTCTCCTTCTCTTTCTCCTTCTCCTTCTCCTTCTTCTTCTCCTCCCTCTCCCTCTTCTTCTCCCTCTCCTTCTTTTGGATTCCAAGCAGAAGAAATGTGCTGTCATTGAGTTCTTGATGAAGGAGGGGTGCAGGCTTTCCAACATCCACAGAAGGCTTCAAAATGTTTTTATGTAGATGACACCATTCACAAAATGAGCGTCTCCTGATGATGTCATTGATGACGAGACGTGTGGGGCGTAGTTACGTAATTTCCGCAACACTGGAACGCAGATCCGGCGGTTGGCTCGCATAGCGTCCCGGAAGTCACCGCTAAAGAGGGATTTGCGGTCCCTAATGCATTGCTCGCTCATTTTTACCTGCATTTAATGTGAGTACTATTTTGATTTATAATAAAGGAAGCTATTTTAAACAGTACTTCATTATATAAGGCTCTTCTTACTGTACATGACCCAGGATTTACTTTACAATTGATGGATGTGAACTGCATATGAGGCTGTATTGACCCCATTTGAATACATTGCACATATGGGAGAGATGATTCTGGATTAACCATTGAAGTGATCCGTACGCAGGATAATACCTGGCTGAGGGCATACCATATTAACATTATGCTGGTTACCCCTGCAGGGGTGCCGACTTCTGGTGAGTGCGGGAGATATTGAAAGGGGAGCACTGGTTTCCTCACCCGGCACTCAACACCTGGATCCCCCCCCCCCCGAAAGTCACCCATTAATTTGATACTTTACTTTAAAAATCACTTTATGGACTTTTTGGACTCTTATACTCACTTTTTATAATTTTATATATTGATATGTATTTATTTATTTATTTTCCATTTTTTTTGGTCATTATTTTCATTTTTATTGGTCCATTTATTCATTCATACTTTTTAGGACCGTCTGCACTTGATAATTTTTAGCCCTTATATATCTATACACTTATTCACTATCACGCACAGATATATTGTATCCAATCTTCATTGGAGTCACTTTATCCACCAATTCATCAACTTTGCTGACCCACCAGATTATCTACTTCACTCATTTTTCATTTATTTTTATAGTGACCAATATCTTTTGGTCATTTTGTTTATTCAATTTGGTCACTTTTTGCTCACTAAGCACTTACATATTTACTTATTTGCTCACATATTTACTTATATCTCTTGAATGTGTTATTTATTCACCGTCAACATCACTCATTGCACTTTATATTTATAATTTTATGTATTGTTGACTGTTCCTGTTAATGATTATACTATATTTTATTGTGATGCTAAGAATTTAATCAATATTACACCATCACACTTCAATATTTCCAGGCAGCGCCATTTACCTCACCACCTTTACTATTATATTCTTCATACTAACCCACTCTATACACTGTGCTGTATATTATATACTCCATACTGCCCCACTCTATACACTGTGCTGTATATTATATACTCCATACTGCCCCACTCTATACACTGTGCTGTATATTATATACTCCATACTGCCCCACTCTATACACTGTGCTGTATATTATATACTCCATACTGCCCCACTCTATACACTGTGCTGTACATTATATACTCCATACTAAAAATAACAACTATGTAGCGCCAAAGGATAAATACATTAAGACTCGATTCACACTAGCGCGACTTGTCAGGCGACTTGGTCAGCCTGACAAGTCGCGCTCCCTCGCGGTCCATTGACTGCTACAGGACCCGTTCTAATAGGAGCGACACAAGTCGCTCCGACTTAGAAAAAGGGTCCTGTACTACTTCGGGGCCAGTATGTGAAGTCCATGCAAGTCACTCCGAAGTCGTGGTGCATAGGAATGCTCAAGTCTCCCCCGAAGTAGTACAGAGTCATGCCGCCCCAGTGTGAACCGACTCTAAATATACACGATGAGTGTCAATTAGCAAAACATCTGCGTCTGTAAATGAATAAATACATTTAAAAATCTATCACAATCAAAGTGCAAGTGCTCTTAAATTATGTGATAAGAAAACAATCCAGGTGATAAGAACTATTTTGGTGAATAAAACAATTGTTATGATAAAGGAATAATATCACAATAGGTGCTCATGCAAATAAATAGTCACACATATGCATTCAATAGTGTGAAAATAAAAATAATAATAGGTGCACCAGAGTCCATAAAAGTGGGTGATGATCTTCTAAACTGTATAGGTATCAAGAGACCAAGTACTGCAGGGGGAGGATCCTGCACACGCTGTAGTACCCATATCGCTGTCCATGCCCGCACTGGCTGAGTGCCAGCTCATGTGAGTGGTTTTCTGTTTTATTTTTCCCCAATAAAAGTATACGTTACAGAGAGCACTAGATCTATGTATTTATTTTACACATGTATCTTATCATGATGGTGGAGAGAGGAGTGTGAGGAGGCAACCACCCTATCCCCTTCATTGTGTCAGTGACACTGCGGATCTGGTCATTTTTCAACTGGAGTACCTTTGTACAGAGGGAGGACAGGAGGAAGCTACCTATCCATACCTATTAGCACCTGTGTGTGCACAAAGCGGGTTTGGCTCATTATAACTTGTGAGTTGTGAGCCAAACCATGAGGTGAGCGGCCAGCATTATCATTTATGCACCAAGGCACTTTTTAGTTATTCAAGCACCAGCACTTGATACCTACACAGTTTAGAAGATCATCACCCACTTTTATGGACTCTGGTGCACCTATTTTTATTCTTATTTTCACACTATTGTATGCATATGTGTGACTATTTATTTGCATGAGCACCTATTGTGATATTATTCCTTTATCATAACAATTGTTTTAGTGTCGGTTCACACTATGGCGATCCAACTTCGGGGGCGACCTGTGAAGTCTCATGCACCGCGACTTCGGCGCGACTTGCACGGACTTCACATAGTGGAAGTCAATGCAAGTCGCTCCGATGTCGCCCCGAAGTAGTACAGGAACTATTTTCTAAGTCGGAGCGACTTGTGTCGCTCCTATTAGAACGGTTCCCGTAGAATGGATCGCGACTTGTCAGGCTGGCAGGTCGCGGTAGTGTGAACCGGGACTCATTCACCAAAATAGTTCTTACCACCTGGATTGTTTTCTTATCACATAATTTAAGAGCACTTTGACTGTGATAGATTTTTATATGTATTTATTCATTTACAGACACAGATGTTTTGCTAATTGACACTCATCGTGTATATTTAACCACCGGAGGATTTTGCTGTCTTACGTCTGGGCCACTATTTGCGATTCGGCACTGTGCGACTTTAACTGACAATTGCGTGGTCATGCAACGCCGTACCCAAACGAAATTTATGTTCTTTTTTTCCCATAAACAGAGCTTTCTTTTGGTGGTATTTGATCATTTGTGCGATTTTTACTTTTTGCGCTATAAACAAAAAATAGCGACAATTTTGAAAAAATAACAATATTTTTCACATTTTTTTTATATGAAATTCCCCCCCAGAAAAATGTAAAAATCTAAATTTTTTATCATTTCAGGCCAATTTGTTTTCTGCTACATATTTTTGGTAAAAAAAAAAAAATCGCAATAAGCGTATTATTGCGTTTACTAACTAAGGGAAAGATTTCTGTCGTTTTTGGTGTTTTTTGTTTTTTTTTAACGAGTAATGGCGGCGATCTGCGATTTTTTTTGCGGGACTGCGACATTGAGGCAGACAGATCGGACCCTTGACTGACATTTTTGACACTTTTGGGGGGTACCAGTGACATCACTACAGTAATCAGTGCTATAAATATGCACTGTTACTGTAATAATGACACTGGCAGGGAAGGGGTTAATTTTATTGGAGAGGGAGGGGTTAATGTATGCCTGGTGCTTACTGACGTGTGTGGGGGGAGGGGACTATGTGACACAAGGACAGATCGCAGGTTCAGCTATGCTGAACCCTGCAATCTGACCCTGCCTGTCACTTAGGAGATCCGCCCGCTTTGTTTACACAAGCGGGCGGAACTCCAGACTCGATTCCCCGACGAACGGGGAAGAGCAGCGGCGATCGCCGCTGCTCCTCCCCTGGCCCGACTCCCGCTGTGACTGAATACAGCGGGAGCGAGCCTCCGGCGGCGCGCGCGCGCCGCCGAGAGGGGGAAGTGTCTGGCGACGTAGGTCTACGTCGTCAGACCTACAAGAGCCACTTTGCCGCAGTAGAGCTCTAATGAGCAGCGGCAAAGTGGTTAATGTATTTATCCTTTGGCGCTACATAGTTAATATTTTTGGATTGTTTCTGGTGTAGGGTGAATGCACTTTTATGTTGCCAGCCATTGGTCCCCATATCTGGCTATTTAGCTATTATTGGGGTACTAGCTTTTTTCATCTTTTATGGGTTAGCGCTGATTAATTACTCTTTATATACTCCATACTGCCCCACTCTATACACTGTGCTGTACATTATATACTCCAAAATGGGCCACCTCTGTACATTATGCTGTACATTATGCGACACATGACGCTGGTCATCACAGTATAGTCATAGGCAAATTATATTTTTATTATTAGAATTTGTTTATGTTGGGCACATTTTTCTAATTCCTTTACCAACCATTTTAAAAGGTGAAACCAGTTCCCATGCATGAGCTTCACCTGTCTGTTTAGAGCTTTGTCTGGAGTTGCCTTTAAATTCACCAAATCTCAGCCGGCTGCATGGGTGACAGGCACACATAAAATAAATAAAAAGTATTATTTGTAGAATTCAGGCAGAGAGCGGGTGCAGATTGGGTAAAGGAAGTAATGTGGCTGGAAAGCTCAGTTCAGCAGCTCGTCATGTCACTTGTAAAATGCAGTGTGATCCGTTCACACTTTTCTAGTTTCAGTGAGAGAAGAGGGCTCTCCTGGCAATTGCCTGTCACAGGTGCAACTGACAAGACTTCCTCTCTATGAATACTGAATTCTGCACGATATTCCACATTACCAAACAAGCTGCTGTTTTATTGTTTGCAAAATACAAGACTCTCACCAAGTCAGAAAAATTGCATTTCATTTTTTTTTTTACAGCAAAACTCTACTAAGCACTGTTATATTAAATGAAATCTAGGGACGGGGTTCGGGGGTTTGCCGCCACAATGGGTTGATGACAGATCCGGCATGTGCAAAATACGTTTCCCAGCAAATTACTGTGGAAACATGGCAGATAAATAGTAGGGGATTTATTATGTGTCAGTTCTCTTACTATAATGGCCTGTTTAAACTTGTGTCCGGGGAGGGGGTAAAAACAGGTGATTGAGCCATGTTTTTACTGCCCACCAACCAGCCCCCTACTATATTTTTTAAATTTTTGTGTCTAAATGTAGTTATGACTAAGGCCTTATAGGCTGAAACGCATCAACTGATCTTATCAGCAGTTGTGTTCTGTGGTACTTGAATAAAGATCAAGATTTTTTTAATGAGCAGCTACCGGTGTGCAGATCATCTTTCTCCAACCAGCCCTCTTAACCAGTTTCCGACCACCTGCCACCTTTTTACTGCAGCAGTGCGGTCCTCCTGCGCGAACCGTCGTAGACCTGCGTCAGTCGCGAGCCTGCAGCTAGGGGGCGAGCGCACACCAGCGGCGGCACGCTCCCGATGCATGGGCAGGCCATTCCGATTGCCGTCTGCCATCCGCGATCGCTCCCCGCTGAGAGAGAAGAACGGTCAGCTGTTGTAAACACCACCTGCTTGCCTGCCGATCTCTGCACAACATCAGCCGATCTCTGCTAGAGAAGTGAAAGGAGTTGAAAACTCAGGAAGGTTTTTTTAATCTTAATGCATTCAGTGTGTAGCAGCCCCCCTCACTCCCCCTTATACTTACCTGTGCCCCCTCTCTGTCCAGGGATGTCCACGAGTCCTTCAGCCATCCTGGGACTCTTTCTCCTGACTGAGATACAGACGCAGTGCCATCGACTCCCGTGGCTTTCAATCAAAGTCAGTGAGCCAATCAGGAGAAAGAGGGGCGGGCCGAATGACAGCTCTGTGTCTGAACGGATACAAGGAGCTGCAGCTCGGCTCGGGTGCCTCCATAGCAAGATGCTTGCTGTGGGGACGCTCGATAGGAAGGAGGGGCCAGGAGCAGGAACGAGGGACCGGAGAAGAGGAGGATCTGGGCTGCTCTGTGCAAAATCAACTGCACAGAGGAGGTAAGTATAACAGGTTTGTTATTTAATTATTTATTTAAACAAGACTTTACAATCACTAACCTGTTTACGACCGCCCGCCGAAGTTATACGGCGGCAGGCAGACACTCCCAGGAGAATCGTCGTAGCTGTACACCGCTTGCTTGCAGGAGGCTAGGGGGCGAGCGCGTGCAACCGCCGGCGTGCTCCTGCCCCCGCTCATCATCGGGGAAGCCGATGCAATAGGCAGGTTGCTCCGATTGCGGCCTGACGCCCGCGATCGTTCCCCACTGAGAGACAAGAACGGTCAGCTGTTGTAAACACAGCTGAACATTATTCTCCCTGGAATGATCATAGGGCCCCTGTGATCCTTCTATATATATATAGGAACACATGTCTCTATGGTCATTTCAGAAGCCACGCCCCCCCCCCACATTTAGAATCACTCCCCTAGGCTCACATTTAACCCCTTGATCACCCATAATGGGAACCCCTTCCCTGCCAGTGTCATTAGTACAGTAACAGTGCATATTTTTAGCACTGATTACTGTAGTAATGTCACTGGTCCCCCCAAAAGTTTTAAAAATGTCAGTTAGGGGTCCGATCTGTCCGCCGCAATGTCCCAGTCCCGCTAAAAATCGCAGATCGCTGCCATTACTAGTAGAAAAAAAAACAATAAAAATTACATAACGTTACATTACATAGTTAGTAGATGCGATAACTTTTGCGTAAACCAATAAAAATACGCTTATTGCGATTTTTTTTACCAAAAATATGTAGCAGGAAACAAATTGGCCAAAAATGTTAAAACATTTTGATTTTTAAATTTTTTTGGAGAATGTCATATAGCAGAATGTGAAAAAAATTATTATTTTTTTTCAAAATTGTTGCTCTTTTTTTGTTTATAGCCCAAAAAATAAAAATCGCACAGGTGATCAAATACCACTAAAAGAAAGTTCTGTTTGTGGGGAAAAAAAGGACGTCAATTTTATTTAGGTGCAGCATCGCATGACCGTGCAATTGTCCGTTAAAATAACGCAGTGCCGAATCGCAAAATAGGGCCTGGTCAGGAAGGGGGCAAATCCTTCCGGTCTTAAAGTGGTTAAGACGATAACAAAAAGATACTTTTTCCATCAAATGTGAGTGCTATATTTATTCATCACTACCACATAGCTTTATGTATACATAGGGATGGAGACTCAATGGCAAGAGTCCCATTTATTCCCTATCTTTCCCAATTGTTCCCCCTTTTTTCCTCCTCCTCCCCTTTATATGACTACCAAATAGCTGTTTCCGATAATCCACGCTCAGATAGAGTCGCCCCCTGCTTTTTTTTTTGTTTTCACACTAAGTTTACTCAGGACCTATATAGGGGAGCTGCCTCTTTCCTCCAAAAGTCGATCTTTTTAACTGTTTACCCCCCTTTTCATCCCTCACATCCACCCTGCTGCATTACTGGTGTGGCTACAGCAACGCCATCGTTTTTTCCCACTAAACTTCGTCTTTCTTTTCTCTGCAACGTAGCGCAGAGATCTGAACAAGCTATGCAGACAAGGTTGTTTGAACATTCTTTGCATTTTCCATTAGTAAAAAAAAACGTGTGTGACATCACAGGTAAATGCTTAGGTGTGAATGGACCCTAATGTGCATAAAACAGGACATTTATATTGCTAGTGGTCACTAAGAAAAATCAAGGACTACTAAGACATTTTTTAAGGAACAAATCAAAAACGGCAACTTTCTCTGGAAATTGAGAACAGTATCAGAAAAGTATGTTGGCCCTTTATAAATGAGTAATATGCATTAATATGCAGCCCTGACTAGCATACGTACATCTGCCTTTCCTTAATAAAGCCTTAGAGTTCGCTGTGACTTTTGGAGAGCTGTGATCTTCATTTCTGCTGTGAGTTCCCATCAAGAATGTGAGATGAGACTCTCAGTGATGATTCTATTACTCTAATTATTGCCCGGTGGTATTGGATGGGCTTTTGGAAGTTATTATTATTTGGCTAGAGGCATTTTATAAGCCAGGAGAATAGAAAGCACTCGGTAGAAGTAGTGTGTTTGGTCTCGGGGATTTAATGTTCTCATTTTGGAGAAGGCTCATCTGCAGAGCCCTAAAATCTGCAGGAAGTAAAAAAAAAGAAAGGACAGCAGTAGAGAAAAGGAATGTTAAACATCATCAACAAGTTTTTCTTAAAGAAAAACTTTACTTCAAGCTAATGTTTGAGTTTTGGGAGGGGTAAAGCAGAGTTTGGATCTTTGCTGTGGCCTTGAACCTCACCCGGGAGTTCTCCCTCCACCAAGGAAACAAAAATGGTAGACTAATAGCTTAAACCATAAGCAAAATCTAACAATAAACTTCTCTTTTTTACTCTCTTTTGGTCCGTTACCAGTAAAAGCACTTTGTTACATCTGTTCAATACATACAAATATAAATACCTATTGATCCTGCCAAAAATCCAATGTGCTTGTAAGTCCCTGTGTATTCTACAGTATTATTTCAGGCAGTGTTATCAGCCTTGCTCAATTCTCCTCTCTGGACTACAGAACACATTTGCCATAGGCTATGGAGATTAGAAGGTGTTCTGTAGTCCAAACTAGGAGTGAGCAGCCTAGAGTGACCACATTGCTTCTCCATAGATACAGTACAGTGAATGAGCATTGTCACCCTTGAACTAGCAGATCTGCCAGATGAAAATAAAGGGGAAAAAAACCCTAAAAGTTGTTTTCAGTTTGCCACAGCTGGGACTTGGACAGCATTTAGGGCCCAGTGGGGTATCATACACTGCATTTCTATTTATTAGCGAATACAAGGACCTTACAATAGAGTGTTTCTTTGAGGGTCTGTTCATACTATTACGATTTCAGATGCAATATGAGTCACACGGAATCACATGACATAAAAATCATGAAATCACATTGGTTTTAATGGTGCCGATCACATCAATTCAACTTGGTACGGTGCAATTTTGGAAAAGGTTCCTGCACTACTTTGGTGCGATTCCAGTATGATTTTGGCACCATTCAATATGCAAATTAAAGCATATAGCATCAAAGTAGAATCTAAGTTACATCCAAGTTGCAATAGTTTATTGCACTGAAATTCGGATCAAAATCGGATCACAGCCTGGACCTAGCCTGAAGGAAGGAGCCGGCTAAGGGGCCAGGGCTTGATGCAATATGTGACCTAGACCCCCCCCCCCCTGTTTACAGTGTGGCAGTAGGTTCAAAGGGGTTATAACTACCTGTTGCCCCCCATCTTGGAAAAGGTTGAGTCTGTGACTAATAAGGAGAAGTCTTAACTGGCCTGGCCAGTGAGAAGCGTATACTGAAAACTGGAAATCAGTGCAAAGATGATGATGATGATGATGATAATGATGATGATCAATACTTTTTTGGACAACAGAGACAAATAGCTACATGAACAACCAGGAGAACAAAATAAACAGGCTCTTTGGAAGCCTTTATGATTTATTCACAGACACATACTTGACTGTAAAGTGCTTCACTAGTTATGAGAAAATATAGCTAAATAGTTCAAGGGTTTAACAGGCCCTGCGTTTTACCTGTTCCAGCAGTCAACCTAAAGGTCCTTTCACATGGGCGGTCCGTAAGTCCGTTTATCATCCCATCCGTTTGCGGATGATAAACGGACATAATGTATGTCTATAAGATTGCGGCCGTTAGCGGATGGCCATCCGCTGACATCCGATTTGTGTCCTTTCTGTTCAGTTCCGTTTTTTGAGACGGAACAGAACCCTATTTTTCTTCCGTTTAAAAAACGGAATGGACGCAAAAACGGATGTCAGCTGTGTCATCCGCTGACATCCGCAATCCCATTGACATACATTATGTCCGTTAATCATCTGCAAACGGATGGGATGATAAACGGACACTCCAAAGTGTCATCCGTGTCCGTTTAAAAAAAAAAAGTGCCTGAGCAGATGAAAAAATGGACCGTGCCATGTGAAAGGACCCTTAAAGGCAAATGGCAGCTAAAATAATGAACAAATCCATTTAAGTAACATTAGGAGGGTCCTTCACACCTGTAGAATAAATGGCTTGACCATTCAGAGGCAAGCTAAGGTCAGTAGGTAGACCAGCAGTCCAGGTGACTGAACATGACAGCAACAACAGGCCAAAGAACTAACAGAGTGATTAATAAACTGTCAGGGGTCGCACCAATCTGAATGTTGATGGTGCCAAAGAATGAGACAGGAATATAAGCAGAAATCCCCGCCAGGGGTAAACAAAGCCCCAATTTCAAAACAGAGTAGGTAGAAAACACATACAGTGGGTACGAAAAGTATTCAGACCCCCTTAAATTTTTCACTCTTTGTTATATTGCAGCCATTTGCTAAAATCATTTAAGTTCATTCTTCTTCCTCATGAATGTACACATAGCACCCCATACTGACAGAAAAACACAGAATTGTTGACATTGTTGCAGATTTATTAAAAAAGAAAAACTGAAATATCACATGGTCCTAAGTATTCAGACCCTTTGCTCAGTATTTAGTAGAAGCCCCCTTTTGATCTAATACAGCCAGGAGTCTTTTTGGGAAAGATGCAACAAGTCTTTCATACCTGGATTTGGGGATCCTCTGCCATTCCTCCTTGCAGATCCTCTCCAGTTCTGTCAGGTTGGATGGTAAACGTTGGTGGACAGCCATTTTTAGGTCTCTCCAGAGATGCTCAATTGGGTTTAAGTCAGGGCTCTGGCTGGGCCATTCAAGAACAGTCACGGAGTTGTTGTGAAGCCACTCCTTCGTTATTTTAGCTGTGTGCTTAGGGTCATTGTCTTGTTGGAAGGTAAACCTTCGGCCCAGTCTGAGGTCCAGAGCACTCTGGAGAAGGTTTTTGTCCAGGATATCCCTGTACTTGGCCGCATTCATCTTTCCCTCGATTGCAACCAGTCGTCCTGTCCCTGCAGCTGAAAAACACCCCCACAGCATGATGCTGCCACCACCATGCTTCACTGTTGGGACTGTATTGGACAGGTGATGAGCAGTGCCTGGTTTTCTCCACACATACCGCTTAGAATTAAGGCCAAAAAGTTCTATTTTGGTCTCATCAGACCAGAGAATCTTATTTCTCACCATCTTGGAGTCCTTTAGGTGTTTTTTAGCAAACTCCATGCGGGCTTTCATGTGTCTTACACTGAGGAGAGGCTTCCGTCGGCCCACTCTGCCATAAAGCCCCGACTGGTGGAGGGCTGCAGTGATGGTTGACTTTCTACAACTTTCTCCCATCTCCTGACTGCATCTCTGGAGCTCAGCCACAGTGATCTTTGGGTTCTTCTTTACCTCTCTCACCAAGGCTCTTCTCCCCCGATAGCTCAGTTTGGCCGGACGGCCAGCTCTAGGAAGGGTTCTGGTCGTCCCAAACGTCTTCCATTTGAGGATTATGGAGGCCACTGTGCTCTTAGGAACCTTAAGTGCAGCAGAAATCTTTTTGTAACCTTGGCCAGATCTGTGCCTTGCCACAATTCTGTCTCTGAGCTCTTCAGGCAGTTCCTTTGACCTCATGATTCTCATTTGCTCTGACATGCATTGTGATCTGGAAGGTCTTATATAGACAGGTGTGTGGCTTTCCTAATCAAGTCCAATCAGTATAATCAAACACAGCTGGACTCAAATGAAGGTGTAGAACCATCTCAAGGATGATCAGAAGAAATGGAAAGCACCTGAGTTAAATATATGAGTGTCACAGCAAAGGGTCTGAATACTTAGGACCATGTGATATTTCAGTTTTTCTTTTTTAATAAATCTGCAGCAATGTCAACAATTCTGTGTTTTTCTGTCAGTATGGGGTGCTATGTGCACATTCATGAGGAAGAAGAATGAACTTAAATGATTTTAGCAAATGGCTGCAATATAACAAAGAGTGAAAAATTTAAGGGGGTCTGAATACTTTCCGTACCCACTGTATGGATTGATTTTCTAAAGACATCTGGACTGTTCACTTTGCAAGTGAAGCAAAGCCAGGACAAGCATTATATGTGAGGACAAGACAGGCAAAGTTAGCAGCTAAGGTCAGTCTGAGAAACAGCAAAGAGGTGTTCTTACAAGCTAACAATCTATACATCTCAAATTCGCAAACAATTGCCAATGCCCAGCCAAACAAGACTCACCAAAGCTTCCTGATATGTGGGTATATTCAGCCATGTCAAAAAAGCTTGATATTACACTTGAAGACATAAAGGGAATGCTTATCGCCAAAGAAGGGGAATATGGAGTGCAAGAGGACTGGAGGGAAGGAGAAAAATTTCAGCCAGAGCCAAGGAGGAGACCAGAAAGCACACCTGTAGCAGGGCAAATTAGGCAGAGAGCACCCCCAGATGGGTCAGTCAGTGAGGAACAACCTGCTGCTGATCACTTGTTGGTCAACTTCATCCCAGATTGCTGGCCGAAGCATGAGTGACCACCAACCAACCAGCTGCAGGAATGCACTGCAGGTAAGTTCTTCACAACCTCATTACTAAAGATGCTACTTCTTTTTCCATGGTTTATCCTGAAATTGTTAACTACTGTAAATCAATTAATAAAACAAAAACACTGATTTATAACAGAAGTATGTAGTATGAGCATCCACACATCAAAATGTTCCATGATATGGTACTTAAATTCATTCCCTTGAATTGAACTAGTTTCTTGGCCCAGCTGCGTTCCAATATAGCCATGTCCAGTTTGTTGATGATTTTATTGTTGGTTAGCGGCCAGTATTTCAGCAGTGCAGCTGGATACTGTATTTAGATTTAAGGTGCAGGATAGCAATTTATTATGGCTGAAATGCATGTCACTCCTGATTTAGGCTCTCATTTTACACAGTCCCTTCCAGAAGTGACCCGGTTATTCTCTGGATGGAGCGTGGAGCTGTAAAACACAGTAGACAATCTGTATAGTGGAATAAGATAAGACAGTTTCAAGAAAATTACATAGAATGTCTAGAGAAACTGTGCTGATGGAATTATTTCTGGACTGTAAAATGAGACTTGCGGAGAGCCCCTCTGGAAAATGCCAAAGTTACCAGTTAGTTAATACATACTTGACACCAAGCTTTAAAATAAAACTTTTATCGCTTCTTGTGGATGAGGTCTAGAGGGCCCTTCATAAAGCTGGGGAAAGAAAAAAGTGGAATTAAGGGCCCTGTTATATTAGAGAGTTATAGGAATCTTTTCCTTTCACAGTGGCAAAACTTGGAGGTTCATCATCATGACATCATCTGATCAAACATGAAATATTTGTTAATCTATAATTGTATTTGCGTATATATCTATGTCGCACCCTACAAAGTAGGTGCTAGGTAAAGTATAGTGGGCCCTGGCTGCCTAACAGCAGGGCCATGATTTTCAGCTGGGCTGTCATGTCTCCCAGGTGTAGCTGTTGAGACTGGGGAGTCTCCACACTGTGCTCCATGAGAGGGTTATCATTGGGCAGTGGAGGAAACCCAGCCAATGGTGCACTCAGGCCTGTATCTACCCCAGAAAGGCAGATTCTGCCACACAGCATTCTGGGAGTGGGTATGAGTTTGGTGGGAAGCAGAATCCCAGGAGGGAGAGTACGGCTGTCTCTCCTCCTGTTTTCAGGATCGGGTGTCCCAGGCGTCTGGCCTGAGGGGACAGAGGGCTGAGCTGAGCTGCAGAGAGGATCCGTGTGCCGAGGACCAGCGGAGAGAGAGGGGTCATGTTTCAGGAAAGCATTCCCAGTTTGTGAGTACTGCAAACTGCCCCCCTGGGGTCTGCCTAGAGAGAGAGGGGGCCACTCCGGTGAAGGTCGTGGGGATCCAGGAGCTAGCAAGCCGGTGCAGGGGTAAAATTAAATAAGGTGCCAGTGTTGACCCTGAAGAGAAGCAGAGAGGGTGCTAGTGTGTGGACCCTGAAGTGCAGAGGGGGTGCCTAGTGAGAGAACCCTGAAGTGCAGAGGGGGTGCCTAGTGAGAGGACCCTAAAGTGTAGTGGGGGTGCCTAGTGAGAGGACCCTGAAGTGCAAAGGGGGCACCAGCGGTTGGGCCCTGAAGTGTTAAAGTGTACAGCATGCAGTGTACAGTGTTGAGAGTTGCAGCAGCACAAGCAGTTACAGGAGCTACCTCAGTCAGGAAGGACTGGAGGGAGCTGTATGCAGGACTTTTGAGCTACCCAGAGCATCAGAAGTCAAGTCTAAGTACAGTTCAGGACTTTTGAGCTGATCAGAGTGTCAGAATTCAAGTTCAAGTACAGTTCAGCAAGTCAGTGCTTTGCAAGCGCCAGCAAGCATTGGTCGGCATCCAGCCGGCGTCAAGACAGCGCTGAAAGGCATTTTTCCACAAAGTGTCCCATTTGTACCTAGTTGAGCCAGAGGGGTATCCGACTCATTCCCTTCTCCCATCCCCAAAATTAAATAAACAAAACAAACCAAAGATGCCGAAATGGTCATTGTCTCCAATCTCACACTTGGGTATTCAGCTTATATGGGCTGAAGGTGTTACCGGTAACCATGGAAGACCCAAATCAGGCCCAATGCCTGGAAAACCTGCTACATCTATAACAAAGTATGAATGGGTTTCTCCTAGTCTCTTGTTTAAAGTCCAGGTTCAAGGATTTTATTTAAAAATTCCCCCAGATTTAAAAGGAGGGTCCAAGATAGAACATACAGTATACAAAATAAAAATAAGAAAAATTCAGGGGGGCACTCAAGGTGCGAAAGAGGGTGTTCTGCCCAATTTACCTGGTGTCTGACTTTAAATGAAAAAAGTTAAACAGTCAATTTTATTTTAGTTTTTTATTAGGTGGATTTTAAATGCTAGTTTTATTGTCATATCTTTTCCTAGCTAACTAGAATTCATATCTCCAGATTTTTTGACAAACTTGTAATGAACGTATTTAGTCTAATGATATGAAATGGTGTCAGAAGACTGTGTGAGAGCATAACCAGGATCTTACCTTCTTTTTATTAACATTACATTAAAATGACAGGTATATTGTGCATTTTCCTAAGACTACAGTTTCCAAGTAATAGAATAAATCCATTCAGTGTGACTGCATAGAGAAGGGTTTGATCTTCCACTAAGGCTCGGTTAACACTACGTCGCTCCGACTTAGGGGGCGACCTGTGAAGTCGCGTGCAGCATGACTTCGGCGCGACTTGCACGGACTTCATAAAAATTAATGTCTATGCAAGTTGCTCCAGGTCGCCCCGAAGTAGTACAGGACCCTTTTTCTAAGTCAGAGCGACTTGTGTCGCTCCTATTAGAACCGGTCCTGTACTACACTATGGGAGGCGACGGTGAGTGACTTGTCAGGCTGACAAGTCGTACCAGTGTGAATGGACACTAAGGCAACAACTGAAACCCAGCTAAACTCCAAACAGTATTTTGACCAAAGAGCTCTTGGATTCTCAATAAAACCATTGGATAGTGCTGTTCCATAGATAAAAAGTAGACAATTGTCCTCAGAGGAATTGTTAGCTGCCTGCTTGTCTTTTGGTTTCCCACCAGGCCTTCGAAACTGTCCCAGATCCTATCAGGAAGGACATTATGCTAACCCCAGTATAGCTGTATCAGACCAACCTCTGCTTTTCACCAAAGCCTTACCACAAGAAGAAGCAAGACACAGAAATGCTGTGTATACCACGCTTTAGACAGTGATTAGCGCCTATTCCTAGCACATGGGTCCTCATTTCGAATCACAACCAGGACACCACCTGCATGGAACTTTTCATGTTCTCCCTGTGCTTGTGTGGGTTTTCTCTGGGTATTCCGCTTTACCCCCAGACTCCAAAGATATTGTGGTAGGTTAATTGGCCCCTGTAAAAACCAACCACAGTATGTGCATGTATGCAGGCAGGATATGGATCTTAGATTGGAAGAGAGGGCAGGGACTGATGTGAATGTACGATGTGTAAAGCGGTGCATGAACTATCAGTGCTGTATAAATGTTTGTCAAAAGAATAAACTAACTATGGGAATGTATGGATGTTCATCTGTTGATGTCAGAGAAGCCTAGCTAAGAAAGTCAAGTATGTAGTTGCTGTCCGAGCTTTGCCAGTGCTGAGAGAAGATCTTCCCTCTGATTTCTTGGGGAACTGTAGAGACCCATCATACCCCGCCTTGCTTCACTAAAAATGGGTTATTATGTTTTGGCTAAAGTTATTATACAAGCCAAAAAGTTAGACACCCACCCAACCACTGTTCAGTCCTTTATTTTGCAGTATGAATGTTGGCAAACCTACTTATAGAAAACAAGTCAAAGCATTCAATCTACTTATAGCATATCCTTAGTGAGCTATACTGAATAAATGTAATTGGGTCCCTGTTAATGGAGATTTCATTTGTAAGGATATTTGATAGTTCTTCTAGTTGTCCAATATTGCTAGGGAATTTGTTGGATATGTCTGGATTTGAGGAAACTGCTTGGATCAGCAGTGAAATTATTGGGATATTGCAGAGATATTATTAGCATATTCCTTAAATAGTATAGCATATCCAGAATCGTACATGAAATACTGTAAACTGCCTACCTTTAAATCATTGTGGCTAATCCTATTAACCCCCCCCCCCCCCCAGCCTACTGAATGTGTGATAATACGATAATGTTTAAATATACTGTATCTTAAATGTGGTCATCTGACCACAAATCTTTGAAGATATAAATATCACTAATATACTATGTCCGACCTGTATTGATTTTCGAGGTTGTCAATCAAGTTGTGTTCATGCATTGATTAAATTCTTACATGAATGCTTACACGTTGGCAAGCCTACTTCAACAGAACTCATCTGTTTATAGCAGGCCTCATATCCTTAGTGAGATGCTCTTAATAAATGTCATTGGGACATATAGATTTGTAGAGATATCGGTTAATTCTTGTAGCTGTCCAATATTGGTGGAACATCTGTTGAATATAGCTGGATTTAAGGAAACTGCTTGGATCAGCAGTAAAATGATTGGGATATTGCAGAGATATTAATGGTATATTCCATAACAAAACGGTATATCCAGAGCTATACATAAAGTAATCTGTGTATCTTTAAATCTTCCTATTACATACTCCCCCTACCTATTGAATATGTGATTAAAAGATAATGTCCCAATCCATTTTCAACATGGTCACCTGACCACAAATCTTTGGAGATATACACATCAATAATAACCCATGTCAGACCTGTCTGGTTATTTGAGGTTGTCAATCATGTTGTGTACATACATTGATTAAATGCTTACATGACGGGCACATTGATCTTGTATTATGGAATCATTACTGTGTGACAGGCCTCAAGTCATTCACTACATCAATTCATTTGTCACCTATTGTAATAGGTATAAGATTTAAAAAACAAACAAAATGGCTTTATATTCAGCTAATCTGCTTTTCTGCTAGCTACATGTCAGGTAACTTAAAGGGAAAGTATAGTGTTTGAAGTAAGTACTCATTTTGAGTTGTAACTGCAACATTGTCACTTTCTTTGTGACTTACCCATTTTTATCTGCTGGCTGTTTTATTTTTTAATTTTTGTAGCTCATATACAGTGGGTACGGAAAGTATTCAGACCCCCTTAAATTTTTCACTCTTTGTTATATTGCAGCCATTTGCTAAAATCATTTAAGTTCATTCTTCTTCCTCATGAATGTACACATAGCACCCCATACTGACAGAAAAACACAGAATTGTTGACATTGTTGCAGATTTATTAAAAAAGAAAAACTGAAATATCACATGGTCCTAAGTATTCAGACCCTTTGCTGTGACACTCATATATTTAACTCAGGTGCTTTCCATTTATTCTGATCATCCTTGAGATGGTTCTACACCTTCATTTGAGTCCAGCTGTGTTTGATTATACTGATTGGACTTGATTAGGAAAGCCACACACCTGTCTATATAAGACCTTCCAGATCACAATGCATGTCAGAGCAAATGAGAATCATGAGGTCAAAGGAACTGCCTGAAGAGCTCAGAGACAGAATTGTGGCAAGGCACAGATCTGGCCAAGGTTAAAAAAAAGATTTCTGCTGCACTTAAGGTTCCTAAGAGCACAGTGGCCTCCATAATCCTCAAATGGAAGACGTTTGGGACGACCAGAACCCTTCCTAGAGCTGGCCGTCCGGCCAAACTGAGCTATCGGGGGAGAAGAGCCTTGGTGAGAGAGGTAAAGAAGAACCCAAAGATCACTGTGGCTGAGCTCCAGAGATGCAGTCAGGAGATGGGAGAAAGTTGTAGAAAGGCAACCATCACTGCAGCCCTCCACCAGTCGGGGCTTTATGGCAGAGTGGCCCGACGGAAGCCTCTCCTCAGTGTAAGACACATGAAAGCCCGCATGGAGTTTGCTAAAAAACACCTGAAGGACTCCAAGATGGTGAGAAATAAGATTCTCTGGTCTGATGAGACCAAAATAGAACTTTTTGGCCTTAATTCTAAGCGGTATGTGTGGAGAAAACCAGGCACTGCTCATCACCTGTCCAATACAGTCCCAACAGTGAAGCATGGTGGTGGCAGCATCATGCTGTGGGGGTGTTTTTCAGCTGCAGGGACAGGACGCCTGGTTGCAATCGAGGGAATGATGAATGCGGTCAAGTACAGGGATATCCTGGACAAAAACCTTCTCCAGAGTGCTCTGGACCTCAGACTGGGCCGAAGGTTTACCTTCCAGCAAGACAATGACCCTAAGCACACAGCTAAAATAACGAAGGAGTGGCTTCACAACAACTCCGTGACTGTTCTTGAATGGCCCAGCCAGAGCCCTGACTTAAACCCAATTGAGCATCTCTGGAGAGACCTAAAAATGGCTGTCCACCAACGTTTACCATCAAATCTGACAGAACTGGAGAGGATCTGCAAGGAGGAATGGCAGAGGATCCCCAAATCCAGGTGTGAAAGACTTGTTGCATCTTTCCCAAAAAGACTCCTGGCTGTATTAGATCAAAAGGGGGCTTCTACTAAATAGTGAGCAAAGGGTCTGAATACTTAGGACCATGTGATATTTCAGTTTTTCTTTTTTAATAAATCTGCAACAATGTCAACAATTCTGTGTTTTTCTGTCAGTATGGGGTGCTATGTGTACATTCATGAGGAAGAAGAATGAACTTAAATGATTTTAGCAAATGGCTGCAATATAACAAAGAGTGAAAAATTTAAGGGGGTCTGAATACTTTCCGTACCCACTGTATATTGAGCACACTCCACGTAGGAGCCCCAATTGAAATGGGATCCCCCATCCTGCACTTTTTTTTTTTTGTATTTTATTGAGGGGATAAAACTTGGATGGGGAGTAGGGATATTATGGGATGCCCACTTGACTTAAAACAAAAGTCTTCAGGGGTAACTCTTCCTATATACAGCTATATACACTCCTTTTTCTCCAGCACTAACTTGCTTGTAGAACACCACTGGAACACTTGACAAAGATGATCCTGACACAACACTCAGTGAGATCTTAGAGCAACAGCCTGTTATAGGCAGGAACCCGAGGCCCCTTTAAATGTGTAGCAAAAAGTCAGTGTCCAGCTTCCATTCCTGTGGCTACTGATCCCAGACCAGCACCACCTCTTCAGGCACTGCCAGCCCATCTGGGTGCAGCTGCCCCTCTCACTCGCCCTCCTGGCTACTTCTCCACAGTCCTCCCAGATTGACACCACAGTCTTCCCAGAATGCTTACTCAACAGCCCACCTAGCTGACTCCTCTGGAGAACTCCTGGACATGCTGACCTGCTCCCACTGTCCTCTCCTTGCCCCCTTAGCACCCTCTAGTTAGTGTGCTAGATAGAGATAGAATTTTTGTTAGTGTAGGTAAATTGTCAGGTTTGGCTGGCAGCCAAGTCTGTGTGTTTTTTTTCCTGGGTTGGGCAGAGATTCAGGGAGAGCTGGATGACTCACAGGCACCTGCCCCCCTACTTCTCGAACTTACTAGAAACTTCCAGAAGAATAGGAGGGGAAGTAAGGTGGAGCTGCCTGGAGTATTCATGAGGGCCCTGACCAATCCCCAACAGATGGGTTGACAGGGACCAGGTCCCCTCAAATGCTCTGGGTCAGCCCATTGGGGGCAGTGTGGAGTTGGGGTGGAAGATGGAGAAGGAGTGTTAGACTCTCTGTGGCCTTGGAGGGGAGCCCCCTAGTCTGGAGGGTGACCTTGGGCCTGGGCTCGGGTGTGGAAGGAACCTTATCTACGGTCTATAGAGGTGTCCTGTCCAGAGGCACGGGAGCAAATGGAGGACAGCAGGAAAACACTGCCAGGCAAATCTCCAGGAAGAAAGACATCCAAGTGGGCTGGTGAGTGTCACAGTCAAGAGGACTGAGAGGCATACCTGAGAGGACTGGGTTAGAGCAGTCTGGGACAGGTGCAGATTCAGTCTGGGAGGACTGTGAAGTCTTAGCCAGGAGGGCTAGCGAAAGGGGCAGCTGCAGCCAGGTGGATTGGCAGTGCATGAAAAAGTGGTTATGGGACCAGTAGCCACAGGGGGAGGACAGCTAGGCACTAGGACTTTCTTTGATACACTTTGATAAGGAGCTGCTGTCCCTGCCCATAAAGGGTGGTTGCTACAGATCTAACCAAGCTTTGTTAGATCATCCAAACAGTGCTAGCTGGTCCTGGGAGTTGCAGTTCTACAAGCAAGAGTGTGCTGGAGGTAGAAGGAGAGGAATGTATACAGGCTGTATATAGTTGTGTCCCTGAAGAGGTTGCTATTGCTTTGGTCAAGTGGGTATCCCAAAATACCCTCTACCCTATCCAAGTTCAATACCACTAATAAAATACAATAAGAAAGCAGCAAGGACTGATTCTTGTCTCCAGTGTGTAAGAAAGATTCTGTGTGCCTGGCCATGCAAGGAGGGATATAGTTTTTTTCACCAGCGGCTCCTAGTAGCATTACATTCCCATGCTTCCAGGAGGGGTTTCCTATATGTGTTGTACAGGGTCCCTCCAGCACCCAAGCCCCAGACCCAAGTTCACCTCCCCCCAGAATAGGGGTCACCCTCAAGGGCCACTGACAACCTCCTTAGCACGCCTTCTCCTTCTTCCATCCGACTGCCTCTGCTGGCATGATTAATGAGTATTTATGAGGTCCTGCCCCGTGCCAGCCCACTCTGCTAAGGATTGGCTAAGGTCCTCATCAATACTCCAAGCAGCTCCTCCAAGACTCCACTTTCTGCTACCAGAAGCTTCTCCAAGGTTCTAGAAAAGCAGGGGGAGTCACCAGAGATACTGCTTGCTGAGTCATCCAGCTTCCTTGAGTGACTCAGCCCTGACCCAGATTCAATCCAAGACAAATTTACCTACACTAACTACTATGTACACTAGCACCTAGCTAGAGGATGCTACATATAGATTTGTCAACACTCACTTTAGCATTTTAGCCATAAGAACAACTGTACCTTTTGTATAAATAGTCCTTTAGGTCGTGCCCATCTCCTACAAGTGTGGTTCACCTGTTCTGGAGGAACTCACTGTGTATTTCTCCCTGGAGCCACACAGCTTTTTTTCCAGAAGCTTTCCAATGACTATGAGTATGGCTCCCTTTAGGTAAGGATAGGGATGAAGCATGCCTTCACAGCATGAAGGGGATTTGGTGGGGATGTTTTTAGAGATAAAAAGGCTGTGAGGCTTTTGGCTGTGCAGCATAGTGAAGATTGCTGGAATGGGGACAAAGGTAATTATGACTGCACTAAGGGGGGGTGAAGGCATATCTTTAAGAGAAAACTTGTACCAAATGTATAATAAAGCAACAGTGCTAGAATGAAAGCTTAAAAAGAGAAGTATGGGCTTTACTAAAAAATAAATTATACTCACCTAGGTAATGCTGCATCTGTCCCCTGCCATCTCTAAGACCGAAAAGTGAGCGATTAAACACAGCTGATTACTCAGCTCAAACTGATACTAGACTTTCGAATGTTTGTTGTGATCAGTGAGGAGCTTTGAGAATGAATTGCTGGAACAGGGACAAAGGTAAGTAAGGCTACACTCAGGGGGATGAAGATACGCCTTAAGGGACAACACGCACCACAGGTACAGTTGTCCTTTAACCACTTGATGACCGCCCCACCCAGATTTACTTCGGCAGGGTAGCTCGGATGCACATAATCACGTAGATCTATATGATTATGTGCACGCGGTCTCTGCGGCGCGCGTGCCGCTGGAGTTACGCTCCCGCTGTGATTAGACACAGCGGGAGCCAGACTGTGGGAGGAGCAGGCTCAATCTCCGCCGACCTACCGTGATCTTCAGAGAAACTGACAGGAGAGCCGCCTGCCTATGTAAACAAAGCAGGTGGCTCTCCTGTCACACGGGCACAGTGAGATTGTGTGTTTCAGCTAAGCTTAAACACTGATCTCTATGTGCCTGTCACAGAGCCCCCCCCCACAGTTAGCAAGCACATTTAGGTTTATATTTAACCCCTTCATCACCCCCAGTATTAACCCCTTCCCTGCCAGTGTAATTTATACAGTAACAGTGCATATTATTTAGCACTGATTACTGTATAAATGTTACTGGTCCCCAAAAAGTGTCACTTAGTGTCAGATTTTATCTGCCAAAATGTCGCAGTCCCGCTAAAAATCACTGATCGCCGCCATTACTAATAAAAAAAATAAAAAAATTAAATAAAAAGTCCAAAAATCCATCCCATGATTTGTAAACTCGATAACTTTTGCGCAAACCAATTAAAAAACGCTTTTTGGGATTTTTTTTTACCAAAAATCTGTAGCAGAATACAAATTGGCCTAAACTGATAAAAAAATGATTTTGTAGATTTTTTTATTCGGAAAAATATTGTATTTTGTTTCAAAATTGTCGCTCTTTTTATGTTTATAGTGCAAAATCTAAAAACCGCAGAGGGGATTAAATACCACCAAAATAAAGCTCTATTTGTGGGTAAAAAAAGGACATCGATTGTTTTTGGGTACAGCGCTGCACAACCACACAATTGTTAACTAGAATAACGCAGTGCCGAATCGCAAAAAATGGCCTGGCTATTAAAGCGGAGTTCCACCCATTTTTAATATGTTGGAATACATAGCTGTGTGTAATCCCCTTTAAAACGGCTTTTACCAATGGAAACTTTTTTTTTTTTTTTTTTTGCTAGTAAATACCTTAATTTCGGCTTTATTCCTCCTCTCCTCACTTCCTGGTCCGATCGGCGATGACGTCATTCGGCGATCCGCAGTGTCTGCTGGGATGTATTCAATTCCAGAAATCTCGGAGTAGCTGTATCTGTACTGAGCCGTGCCTGCCCCGCCTCCGCCCCGCCTCCGCCCATTGAGTTGCATTGTATGAATGTATTAAGGCTGTTCTCTGCCCCGCCTCCGCCCCGCCTCCTCTTACAAATCAATGAGAGGAGGCGGGGCAGAGGCGGGGCAGAGAACAGCCTTAATACATTCATACAATGCAATTCAATGAGAGGAGGCGGGGCGGAGGCGGGGAAGAGAACAGCCTTAATACATTCATACAATGAAACTCAATCAGAGGAGGCGGGGCGGAGGCGGGACAGGCACGGCTCAGTACAGATACAGTTACTGCGAGATTTCTGGAATAGAATACATCCCAGCAGACACTGCGGATCGCCGAATGACGTCATCGCCGATCGGACCAGGAAGTGAGGAGAGGAGGAATAAAGCCAAAATTAAGGTATTTACTAGCAAAAAAAAAAAAAAAAAAAAGTTTCCATTGGTAAAAGCCATTTTAAAGGGGATTACATAGATCTAAAGTTCCGAAAATGGGTGGAACTCCACTTTAAGGGGGGTAAAACCTTCTGGAGCTGAAGTGGTTAAATACTTATCCATTCTTCTACTGGCACCACTAAAACTCAACGTATTTATTTATTTATTACAGATACTTATATAGCGCTGGTAATTTACACATTTATTGCATATTTACATCAGTCCCTGTCCTCATGGGGCGTACAGTCTAAGGACCCTAATTCACATTCATGCCAGGGCCAGTTTAGATAGGAATCATTTAATTGCAGTATATCTTTAGAGTGTGGGAGGAATCTGGAGTACCCAGATGAAACCTATGCAGGCACAGGGAGAACATGCAAACTCCATGCAGGTAGTGCCAAGGTTGGGATTCAAATCAATGACTCTAGTGCTGCTAGACGAGAGTGCGAACCACTTAGCCACTGTGCTGACTTTATCATCTTTGCTATGATCTTTAAGAAACTTTGAGAATTAATTATTTAACTTTACATACAACTAGAGTGGTCAATGATGGCATGTTTTAAAACTGCTTTGCTGGAAATGTGTAAATACAATTATGTCTATTGTCTGCAAAATCATATCCCTGCTTACTTAATCCCTTAAGTGGGGTACACAATAGTAGAAAATCTGCCGAAAATTCCCGTCCGAGGTAAAATCGTCCGATTTTCGGCTAGTGTGTACACAACTTTCAGCAGCCGATGCCGACATTTTCAACGAAAAAAAAACGGAGGGACAAACACCAAAATTTATATCGTCCGTCCCCAGCACGACCAATTTTCGTTTAATGTGTATGCAGTACGTCCGCTAAATATCGGATACGAAAGACCGCGCATGATCTGAAGTTGCTGACGACCCGGAAGTCTAGGAACAAACGTCCCAAAAAAAGAAAAAATCGGACGAGAAATTTTGTGAACATTTATGCACTGTCGACTAAAAACGGTTATGAACGCTGAGCAAGAGAGAGAAAAATCGGAGGATATTTCTTCCGATTTCCGTCAAGTGTGTACGGGCCTTTAGTGAAAGAAAAACAAGGTTATTTTGAGCTTAGATAAGGTGAACAAAAAACAATGGTTGTACATTTATCTCATCAGCTGTGCCTTTTTATCTCCCTCCTTTCACCAACAATAAACCTGTATTTTGTGACACTTACACTGTGCCCCTTTAGATTGCAGTAGTGCCCATTTTGAAAAAAGTCACATAATGGCAAAGTGAACTTTGGTGACATCAGAAGTGTAGTCACAAATCATTGCTGGAGGATGACAGCAATTTAAAATGTATAAAGCTACTTTAACAAAAGGAAGACAATTATTATACTTTAGGAACTTGAGTTAGAAGGACATAATTAAGAGGTGTTCTGTGGTGTCTCTTTCCCTTTACTGATGACTTGAGAGAAGAAGAAGGCCGCATATGTCATAAGGAAAAACAAACTTCAAAATTAAATAAAAACTCCGTGGCCTTGACCCACGATGTAACTGGGAATATTTGATATGGTAAATCATGTCACCGATACGTCCAATATTGGATGGGGTACCTCCACAACTTGAAAATAATTTAACAGAAAAATAATAAAACAAGGGAGAACCTTCAGGCCCCCCCTTTAAAAAGGAGTTGTATATGGAGAACCTACACATATATTCGAAAAATAGCTGTATTGAAAATTAACCAATCAAAATATAAGGATCAGAAACCCCCAGAACCTTCAAAAAAATCCATGCCCCAGTTTAGAAACAATAAGTGGCTAGAAGTGTTTCTTAAATTACTACAAGAGGACTCAAAAAAGCTACACTGGGAGATTAACTTCTCTGATAATTTATCCCCTAATGAGCAGACAGCGTTACAAGAATTACGTGAGGCTGAGAAGGGGGTAATTAAGAAGAGGGACAAGGGGGAAATGTGGTTTTACTCTCAGAGGAGATGTGTGTAAATGGAGTACAGCATCTTCTAGCTGATTGTTCTACTTACATTATTAGGGTTTAACCCGTTTCCCCAACTTTTCAATCTTGTTAATGAGAAACTACAATTTGCTTTTGAAGCTAATCCCAAGAAACTCAATTATTTTCAAGAAGGAACTGGGGTATCTTAGGGTAGAAGATTTTAATACCCCTACCTTCTATATTATTCCAAAAATACACAAGAATGAGCATAATCGCTCGGGGAGGCCAATCGTGTCAGCAGTGAGAGGACCCTTGGAGAGACTGGGAATATATATAGATTCATCAAGGAGCTTGTATGTGATCGACCTTCCTATGTAAGAGTCACTGGAGATGTCCTAAATAAAATTGCTGACATGACCTTCCAGGGAGATATGCTCCTTGTGGGAATAGCCACATCTATAAGTCTATTCTCCATGAATGGGGTATAGCTTCAGTATACCACTTTCTAGAAGCTAAATTTCAATGGATGGGGGGCGCAAAATGAATTTGTGATTGAACCCATGGAAATGCCGTTAAAAAACAACTTCTTCCAGCTTACCGGCATTACCTACCAACATATAAGGGATACTGCGATGGGAGCCTCATGGGCACCAGCTTATGCCTGTTTACATTTAGGCTGGTGGGAGGAGGAGGTTGCATATGTCTCGACTATGTACTTTAGCCATACTAGGTTGTGACTAAGGTACATCGATGATGTCCTGCTGCTTTGGGATGGCTCGATTGAAGAGCTTAGGCAATTCATGGAGGAGCTCATTTAAAACGCAAGAAATATCCAGCTAGCGTATGTGGTGTGCATATTTTTAGCACTGATTACTGTGGTAATGTCCCTGGTCCCCCCAAAAATGTCAGTTAGGGGTCCGATCTGTCCGCCGCAATGGCGCAGTCCCACTAAAAATCACAGATTTCCGCAATTACCACTAAAAATAAATAAATAAATAAAAGTGACATAAATCTTTCCCCTAGTTTGTAGATCCGTTAACTTTTGCGCAAACCAATCAAAATACGCTTTTTGCAGAATACAAATTGGCCTTAAAGTATGAAAATATTTGATTTTCTAAATTATTTTTTTGGGTAATGTTATATAGCAGAAAGTGAAAAATATTGTTTTGTTTTTTTTTTTAGAATTGTCGCAATTTTTGTTTATAGCGCAAAAAAAAAAAACGCACACGTGATCAAATACCACCAAAACAAAGCTCTATTTTTGGGAAAAAAAGGACATCAATTTCATTTTGGTACAGTGTCGCACAGCCATTCCGTTAAAATAACGCAGTGCTGAATCGCAAAAAAAATGGCCTGGTCATTAAGGGGGCAAATCCTTCTGGTCCAGAAGTGGTTAATAAGCAGGATTTACACTAGGGAAGCTTGTGCTCTCTTACTTGTTTTGTTGCACATCAAATAATATGTCTTGTATTTTGTCTTGATAACTAAAAATGGAATGAACTATAAACTGTACTGCTGTTATTATTGTGTGTGCGTGTGCGTGTGCGTGCGTGTGTGCGCGTGTGTGTGCGCGTTTGCGCGTGTGAGCGTGTGCGTGTGTGCGCGTGTGCGTGTGTGCGTGTGTGCATGTGTGCGCGTGTGCATGTGTGTGCGTGTGTGTTTTACTCATTTGTTCAATTTGGCAATGTCCTGATATTTTGTTGTTTTTTTTATTATCTGGAAGCATATTTCCCAACTGTAATTAATTATACACACATGATTTATGAGCTGTTGGCATCAATTTTAAGTCTTCCAATAACCCGGCCCCCATTTTCTTGTTACCCCACATTCTAATTATTGTTACGCTTGCGGGAAAGTAAAAGAGAAAAGAAATCAACAAGGAGTATATAAATGTTATGATTAAGGCAGTGTTTTGTCTTAATCATATTTCCCAGCTATCTAAAGCAGCTATAGATGTTGTCATAACAAGTGAGAATCGCTGTTCTGTCTTCATTAGCCATTGTTTTACAGGTACTTATTTTCTGAATTCTTGAAACAAGAAATTGAGTTACCACAGAAGGATTATTGTGCCACTAATGACATCGGCATCTAATACTAGCTGGAGGAATAGGATAGATTGCATCTGTTGGGTGGAATTAGAGTTACAATACTCTTGAAAACGAATACTTACTAAAGTGTGTGTAAACGATCACCTTGTAAAACAATCCATTCAGTTGTAAGAATAGGTTGTTTTACATAGAAATGAAAGACATTTTTGTATAGATATAAAAATAAATAAAAAATACCTTTTTTCCTTTGTTTATAAGTGATCACATTCCCTCTTTTCTCAGCTGCATAAGAGCTTGGGGAGGAGAAGCAGCAGTACATTGAGCTTCCCATTGTATGGCTGTGCAGCGGGGGCGTGTCAGGACAAGTATAATCATTGGAGGAGAGTACAATAAGTTCCCAGCATAGCTAGAGAACTGATCATGGTGTGCTCTCCTGCTTAGCGTGTTCAGTTTTTAATAGGAAAGCAGGGGTACTGGCAGGATCACCAGGGATTTCACACAAAGGAAGCAATATAAAGAGAACAGGATACTTTCTTATATTAGTACATGGCACAGCAGGCACATATCAGGAATTTGAAGTTTTGGGATAACAAACACTTTAACCACTTTAAGATTTTCCCCCTTAATGACCAGGCCCTATTTTGGGATTCGGCACTGCGTTATTTTAATGGACAATTGTGCGGTCGTGCGACGCTGTGCCCAAACTAAATTTACATCCTTTTTTTCCCACAAATAGAGCTTTCGTTTGGTTGTATTTGATCACCTGTGCGATTTTTATTTTTTGCGCTATAAACAAAAAAAAAACCAATATTTTTCAAATTCTGCTATATGACATTCTCAAAAAAAAATTGAAAAATCTAAATTTGTTAACATTTTAGGCCAATTTGTTTTCTGCTACATAATTTTGGTAAAAAAATTGCAATAAGCGTATTTTGATTGGTTTGCGTAAAAGTTATTACATCTACTAACTACGGGAAAGATTTATGTCATTTTTATTGTTTTTATTTTATTTTTTACTAGTAATGGCGGCGATCTGTGATTTTTTGCGTGACTACGACATTGCTGCGGACAGATCGGACCCCTGACTGACATTTTTTACACTTTTGGGGGGACCAGTGACATTACTACAGTAATCAGTGCTAACAATATGCACTGTTACTGTAATAATGCCATTGGCGGCGAAGGGGTTGGTGATCAAGGGGTTTAATGTAAGCCTAGGGGAGTTATTCTAACTGTGGGGGGATTGGGCTTGTGAAATGATCACAGAGACATGCAAGCCTATATAGTCTCTGTGATCATTGCAGGGAGAAGGACGGACCGCTGTGTTTACATCAACCAACCATCCTTCTCTGTTACACCTGACACACCTGCTAGCTTCCCCGCTGATGAGCGGGGGCCTGTGCGCGCCCCCAGCGGCGCGCGTTCGCCCCCTAGCTGCCTGTGCGCGACCGACGTAGAGCTACGTCGGTTTCCCCAGGAGTGGATGCCTGCCGCAGTAAGTATTTACTGCGGCGGGCGGTTGTAAAGTGGTTAACTACTTCCTGTCCAGCGATGTACCCATGCGGCGCTGGACTTTCGATAGTTATACCGGGGTGATCCCTGCAGCATTTTTTAGAGCTGGGGATCGGCTCCCTTCTAAATGCAAACCTTGCAAAATGTACGCCGCTAGTCGCTGTTGCACATGCGTGCACAATTTTAAAGCGTGACATGTTTGGTATCTATTAACTTGGCGTAACATCATTTTTTATATTTTACAAAACAAATTGGGTTATGTATTGTGTTTTTATGCATTAAAATGCAAAAAAGTGTATTTTTACCCAAAACATTGCGTTTGAAAAACTGCTGCACATAAACGGTGTTACATACCACCATTAAAACCCACCAATTTATTTTCTAGGGCCTCTGCTTTATAAAAATATATAATTTTTGGGGATTCCAAGTAGTTTTCCAGCAAAATAATACTGATTGTTGCATGTAAAAAAAGTGCTAGAAAAGGCCCGGACTGGAAGTAGCTAAAGCTTATTTAACACCACCCAAAATATATAATATATTGCAGTGTACCGGTCCTTATATGTGGTAGCTGCATTTGTTTCATTTTTTAAGGCTTTTTTTACTCTATTTTCACTTGGTGATCCCAACAGTTTTATCCTAAAGTGACAGCACTCACCCTCAGCAATCTATCTATGGAGGATTGGTGTTGACACCCTAAGCTGGTCTTCTGGTTGGGGCAAAAATCATCTTTCCCTCATCTATGCTCCATTACTTGGGGGAGGGAGTAAGAAATGTTTTTTAGTATACAGAAGATATCTGAGAAAGGATATCATTGTTTGAGATATCAAGGACAGTTGATTTACTGCAAGATCAATACACATTTTTCTGTACTTGTATTTGTAGAAAATATTCTTAGCCTGAAAAAGACAACTAACACAGCCACCACATCTAAGGACTCGTAAGTTGCAATAAATTACATTTTTTTTTTTCTTGGGTTTAAAAAATCAAGGACAGTGGAATTCCGCAAGATCAATAGGCATTTTTTTTGTAGTTCGACTTGTAGAAAATATTCCTAGCATGACAGAGAAAAATAGTACAACCACCACATCTATGGACTAGTACGTTGCAATAATTTACATTATTTTCCTTGGGTTTTTGAATATGGTTCCTTGCAAGATGAATCTTGCAAGGAACCATATTTTTTTACAAGGAGATATACTTGTCTATATGAACAAATCAAATTTTCCTATTTCTGTTTAGGAGACAACTCAATATGTTGGATTTTCCCTAAATTTTATTCCTTGTGAAAATGGCCTCCAAGACAGAGCGTGAATTACCCCGGGAGGGGGGGGGGGAGCACAAATGGCAATGCAAATCTAAAAAGAGGTTGTAACCCTTCTCTAAAACTAATAAACCATTTTGCTTTTAAACATACTTTAACACTTAAGGCTTTACTTTTCATTTTGTGACATGTCCGCTGACACCTGCTGCCATCCAATCCGATCCTGTCCATGAAATTCAGACGGATAGTAACCCTATTTTCCATCCGTCTGGAGGATCAGATCAGATAGGATCAGATGAAAATGGACAGGCGGTCCGATTTCAGTCGATCTCCCATAGAGGGGAGCGGGGATCTGACAGGTTTGTCTCTGCAAAGTAAGCGGAGGTGGACCTGTTGTCCGCCTGCTCAGAGGCGATCTCTGCTGAGCAAAACAGAGTCCGCCGGGTGGAAAGCCGTGTGAAAAGACCCTTTCTTCTGCCAGCAGTAAATAGGGAAGGGTGAGGAGACTGCACTTAAACTGTGTGAGAGCTGATTGGAGGAGAGGGACACACCCCCCTCCCTCCATAAGAGCAGAGGAACAAAGGAAAATGCAGAGTTGTATTCTGAATAGACAGGCTCAGAGCATATCTCCCTCTAAGCACCCTCCCTAATACAATTTTTTTAGCTCTTGTTATCTCATGTTTTCGGAGAACTTCTCAGAAGTGACTCAGCTGATAACAGAGGAACGAAGCACCAGAGAGAAATGCCACTTAGAGCTTTGGAGAGAGGCAAGCAAACACTACAGTTAGTTCAAATTTAATGAATAGGGTTCACATCCACTTTAAGTTTGAGGCTTCCTCTCTTTGCTTTAGAGTTAAAGCAGAAATAGGGTAAATACTGGATGTGAAGCTGCTGAGACCAGCAATAAAGCCTACCAGGTTTCTGGTGACTTTAAATAGTTTTTTTGGACCAAGCTGAAATGAACTATTTGCTTCACTAACAAATGTGCCAGCTGGGAACGCTATATGTATCAGCTACAGTGCCTTAACAAAGTATTCATACCCCTTGATATTTTCTACATTTTGTAATCCACATGCAGGGGGCTGGGCGCATGGATTCTAATGGGAAATTTAAAAAAAAAAAGTTTTTAAGCACGTGATTAGAGGCAGAGGCTCTAATAGGCTTCAAAAAATGGGTGGGCTTGGGGTGCAGAGCACTGCACCCTGAGCCCATCCAGTTGTGTGACAATAGTGAATAAATATTCGCTATTGTCACACGGATTATCCTCCTAGCCAATCAGGAAGCGGGTCCTAAAACCCGTTTCCCAATTAGCCGAAAGGAAAAGCCATCCTATTGGCGAAGGAGGAGGGGGGAGGAGACGCAGGGGAAGTCCGACCAACAAAGGGGGACATGGAGGAGAATGAGGGGAAATCCGCCGCGGCCCCCTCCACATGTCAGTCCAGGGGCAGCACAGGGTGAGTGAGCCGGCGACCGGAGGGGGGGGGGGGGGTATGGTGTGCTGTGCGGCCTGGAGCTGGTGTAGTCTGTGGTCAGGTCCGCCAATTTTAGGCCAATTTGTTTTCTGCTACATATTTTTGCCAAAAAAATTGCAATAAGCGTTTTTTGATTGGTTTGCGCAAAAGTTATTGCATCTACTAACTACGGCAGCCATGTCCAACCTGCGGCCCAGAACCGCAGATAATGCGGCCCACTGCCTCCTGACAATTTTTTTTTTTTTGCTGGGGAGGAAGGAATTTGAGTCGGGGGCACAGCCACAGAGGCAGCCTCGGAGGGGGATCGTCCACTAGTTGTGCTAAATTAGTGCTGGGGGGGGGGGCGCGGCAGCACGGGAAGGGGGCGCGGCGGCGTTTTATTACTTATATACCTTAACTAATAGTATATATTTTATACGCGGCCCGAGAAAATTTCTCTACACTCAATGTGGCCCAGAGAAGTCAAAAGGTTGGACACCCATGAACTATGGGAAAGATTTATGTCATTTTTATTGTTTTTTTTTTTTTTTTTACTAGCGATCAGCGATTTTTTGCAGGACTGTGATATTGCGGCTGACAGATCGGACCCCTAACTGATATTTTTGACACTTTTGGGAGTACCAGTGACATTAATACAGTAATCAGTGCTAAAAATATGCACTGTTACTGTAATAATTACACTGGCAGGGAAGGGGCTAACCTTGTGGGTGATCAAGGGGTTAAATGTGAGCCTAGGGGAGTGATTCTAACTGTGGGGGGCGCGGCTTCTAAAATGACCATAGAGACATGTGATCCTATATAGAAAGATCATATGGGCTCTATGATTATTCCAGGGAAAAGAACGGTCAGCTGCGCGGGGAACAATCGCGGGTGTCAGGCGTTAATCGGAGCTGCCTGGCCACTGCATCGGCTTCCCTGCTGACAAGCGGGGGCAGGAGCGCGCCGCTGGCAGCGCACGCTCGCCCCCTAGCCTCCTGCTCGCGACCGACGTATAGCTACGTCAGTTTGCCCAGAAGCAGCTGCACTGCGGCGGACGGTCATAAAGCGGTTAAAGTGTTTGTTGCCCCAGCACGTCATATTCCGGATATGTACTTACTGACTGTACCATGTACTTGTATGAGAAGGTATCCTGTTCTCTTTGTGTTGTTTCCTTTATGTGAGATCCCGGGTGTTTCTTCCAGTCTCTCTGCTTTCCTATTCAAAACTGACCAAACTAAGCAGGAGAGCACATCATGATCAGTTCTCTAGCCTGCTCTTGTCCAATGATAAGACTTGTCCTGACACGCCCCTGCTGCACAGCCATTCACTGGGAAGCTCAGTGTACTGCTGCTGCTGCTTCTGCTCCCCCAGCTCTTTTGCAGCTGAGGACAGAGGGAATGTGATCACTTATAAAAAAGGGAAAAAAGTTTTTTTATAATTTTTTTGATATCTATACAAAAATATTTTGCCTTTCATCTATATCTTAAACTGGGTTCTTTTACAAGGTGATTGTTTACAATCACTTTAACCCTGTCTGTACTGTGCAGGCAGATCTTCATTACAAATTGTAACTATAATTTGAACACTTTTCTTCTATCCAAGGGTTAAAGGTGAGGGGGCTGGGCTTCTTGCATTGTATGTTAATGAGGACAGACTTAGGACAGGCTCACTCTAACATTGAGCAAAAAACCTTACAATCAGCCATGGCACCTTCCCTGGTAAACATCTTCTAAAAGACAAGAAATATGGGGAAAAAAAAAACATTTTTAGGTATGTTGTGTGGATGGGAACACCTAACAAATATATGATGGGGTTTTCTCAACTTTGACTGCAAAAGTGGAAATACACTTTACATTTTAAAATAAAACTGCTACAGAACCACATATGAAAACTAGAAAAAAGAAAATTCTTGCCAGGCAGCTGCAGCACAGAACGTGTTAAGAATTATCAGTCGATGAATAAAACAGAGAAATCATTTTACAAAATTCCTTCTTGAAACGAATATAGATTGAGAAAAGATCAAATCCTCGCCTTACATAAATCAAGTCTTGTATTCACCGCAGGATGAAACCTCTGAGGAATAAGCGATTAATATTAATGAGGACACCGGCGATTATTTGGGAATTTAAACAATTAAGTTTGACTTTTGTCTCAATCCCAAAGTAAATGAGAAGGGCGGGAGGTTTGAGCTGCGGATCTCCGAGCCGTCTCTGAATTTACTGGAAGGGGCCCGAAAGTAAATTTCAAATCCTTTCCATTTGACAAGTTACTGTGCTATATTCCCAGCCCAACGACAAGGCGGTTATTGGGTGGACTGACACTGGCGTTTATTGTGGGACTGGGACTTTACACTTGAGCGAACAAAGTGAATTTATCAGGGAGCGGAGATCACGAAAAGCAGCATTGGGACTTGACAAGAGATGAAAGCAAAGAGAGAGGGAGCGCAGAGTGAAGGGAGAGAAGCAATATGCGAAAATGGATTTCAGCATGCAGAAAATATAGGCGTCCTGGGCTATTTCGGCTTTTACTATAATATAAATTTGATTCATCTGAAATATTAAAGGGGATTTCCTGTGCAAAGGTTTGCTTCTGATCTCTCTTTGTAGTAATGCAAAGTGGGTTCTATTTCACTGTTCCCGTGTTGGACTGCACCACCTGCTGGTGAAATCTTGTAGTCCTGCACAAGCATACTGTATATACAATGGTTCTCTATGGATGACTGCACTTCTGTATGCCAAGTACAAAGTAGACAGCGTAGTTAAACTGCCCTGTTGCTGAAAATGGGGTGTCGAAGATGAGGTCCAGTCCATATTATTAAAAAGAGGGGTTTTATGTAAATAGATAACTTCTATTTACAAGGAATGGAGGTCGGCAAGGACTGCCTGTAGCGCCTCCTAGTGATGGTTGATAAGCCAGGTTTCATGCCAGGAGAGCTTACGGTGGAACATGAGGCATCTGTGTATGTGCATCTTGTATTTGCTTTATTGTTGCTTTTGAGCCATTTCTTATCCTTTCAGCTGCCATATTCAAGCACAAATCCTGAAGAAGCTAAATACAGCAAAACGCGTTAATTTCACAGGCTTGTATCATCTACAATCCTCTGCCTGACCTTATTACCTGTTCTCTCTTTTGTGTTTTTAACTAGATGGCATTTCATTTTAATATGATATAATAAACGTATGTTTTCATGAAATGAGGTTTTTTGCACTGAATTCTGTTTTTTTTCCTCGTTGGTTGGCACAACTAAAGTCCCTTTCCCATGTGGATTTGGGGTTCCCTATCCTTTTCTAGGTGTGGTTGCCTTCTCTACAGGGAAAACTTTGTGGTTTGACATCTCCAATAGGCTACACTATCAGATATCCTGCCATATGCTGATCTGATCCCGCTGACAAAGTCCCGCCTACGGACGTAACGCGTATGGGGGAGGAGCTACGTAAGACGTCACCTGTGGCCATCTTCATTGTTTTATTGTTTGTATATGTTGCCCAACACGTCATATTCCTGATGCTGATGATGCTTTCTACATGCACTTGGTACAAGTGCTCTACTTGTAAGTGAGTTTTTCTATTTTACAATGAACGAGTGGTTTTATGCTGAGAGCACTAAAGCGTTTTGCTTTTTCATTTACATGCATCTGCTATCCTGAGCTACTGGCAGTAGAATTAAGGTTTTACCGATGGATGATATGTCCCCATGATATGGGAGAGTGCCTGCTGACCGATTAGGTCTTATAAAGGTCAGAGGCTACTATTGTCTGTGGTAGACAGGTTGCACTCACTCTTCTCTTTACTTGTTTTTGTTCACATCGGACACCTTTCTTCCCACTGTGGCTGACATCTTGATACCTCCATGATTTATTATATTGTATGGACTGATTGGTTATTTGCGCTGCACTGAATATTTGTTTTACATGCTACAGAGGGGTTGTGTTTTGTCCTTGTAGTGTTCAGCTTGTATTTCTATTTTTTATTTTATCTACACTGAATATTTCTTCCTGCAGAAAGGAAACATGTGGCCTGCTTACAACTACCTGCTGGAGCTCTCAGTGGTCCTCACTGTTCCCATACATCAACCACTTAACAGCTCCATCCCTAGTTTATATACCTAGTTTGTATACCTCAACAAGGAAAGGGATGGCCAGCCCAGGATGGATGGAGACAAAGGGGCAACCCACACTAAAAAAATAAACGAACCCCTCTTTACGAGCCAATATATTTTTCCCATTACAGGTTTCCCCTAAACTAGAAGTACAACAAATTGAAAATATTTTATATAAAAAAAAACATTTTTCATAAAATCTTTTTAACTGTGGAAATTAGTTAGACAATTAAAGAGAATGTTTTGTTGTATCTACAGTAATTCCCTTTAGGAAAAAAAAATTTAAGCATGTTACATCTGCAAGCTGTGAGACAGATGCTCCTTGTCCTCCACCCTCTCCTTTGTGTTCCATTGCAATGCAGGATAAGCAAACCAAAACTGGACTTTGTTTTCCATGGTGTTATTGTTAAAATGCATGCAAAGCACAGTTTCTCTTTTTACATTTTTGCTAGAGTTTGGAAAGATTTTTGTCCTATCTGGGGAGATCCACCCTCTCTATTTCTCATGGTGACCATTGTCACCTGGACTGAAGGTGAAGGAAACTCTGAAAAAGGAAAAAGAGGTAAATCTTTCCCCAAGGACACTTATTTGGATGACAACTGTTTTGGACAGATTCCCTAACTTTTTGTTATATCATTGAGACAAAATGTGAAAAACCTCTTCAATGGGATATACGAAGAAAAAAAGAGCAAAAAAAAAGGGGTCCACTTATATGGCCCACCCCAGCGTGAATATTTTTAATGCATTTTATTTTTTTTTTATTTTATTTTTTTTACATAATTAAGTGTTTTGTGAACAGTTGTGAAAGGTCAACTTTGAAGTGTAACTAAAGGCAAAAATGAGTGAAGAAGGATTAGAACATTTATCAGTGTTTACTGCTGGTTTTGCCCCCCTTAGAGAGATTCACTATTTCTCTATTTGTCCCATTTAGCATTCTCTTGAAAGTGAAAATTAAAAAAAATCACAAAGGGTATCAGAACACTAGAACTACACCCGCAGGAGTTGCTTAATTTAACTGGTTCTTTCCAAAACAGTACTGAGGCCGCAAGTCACCCAAGCAATAGTACATGTGCTTCAGTTTGATTAAACAGTCTAGAGGCTGGTCTTTTTATTTATAGCTTGCAGAACTTGTAATAAGAGCAAGGGTATGGCATACTCCAAAATAGTTAGCATGTAGACAGGCGCAGTTGAAGAGAAGGTCAAGATGAACATGGTTCTTCTATGGTTTCCTGGGTCACTGGGGAAGCCAATTGGATGCTGCTGCCCCAGGTGACTCTGGCAGCCATCTTGGGTCAGGTCATTGGATTGTGAATGTCAGGGCCTGTTTTCAACAAGGTCCATCTGGGCGGTAACCTTGTGGAGGAAAACTGTATAAAAGTCTATTTCTTGTTCAATAAAGTTGAGTTATACTTCACCCTTAATCTAAAGTCCTGTCTCTCATTGGGGGAATATGCTACAAGGGATTGCTATGTCCTTCATACTCCCTTAGATAATCATTAAGCTCTTGTAAGAGCTTGTGTAAGAGCTTGTTCTTGTTCCTGCTTCACTCTCTGGGGAAAGACAGGGTCACCAACGGAAACCTGGAGCCTTGTCGTAGGTCCAGGGTGGGTAGGAGATGGCGAGACCCTAAACAAGCTGTGGCACTTTGTTAGGTCTAAAGGGGTTACGGTGTCTGGTGGAGTGCTTGGAGCCCTCGGAAAGCACTAGGAGCATCCGTCAACGGAGGTGCCCTGTTGGGGATGCTGGGTGATCCGTTACAATGCTGTTGAAGCATCTGAGACCTGAGCAGTCTATTTCCTTACATCCCCATAGGGGGAAATCACTCTGGCATCTGGTTACCTTGTTCCAATATATAACTGCTGGTAGTCAGTGCAATTTGCAAAACAATATACAGTCACAGGGATCCCTTATCATGTCTTTACTTAGTCCCCAAGACAGCTGCCTCCATCCAGCATCCACTAGACACCACTTAGTGAGGGAGACACTCCTTCTCCAGGCCAGATTCCTTGAAGAAAGCTTACAGCCAGATATAGACTGCTTATAGGTCCCAGCAATGCAGCTCCAGGAACCTTGCAGAGCACAGCAATCCAGTCCTTTAGCTGTCTCAGGGGCAACAGCCCCCTAAGGCTGGGATCTCGCCTTCCTGGGAAAAGATGATCTCTCCAGCTCTTCAGACTTTTTATCAGCTGCCCAGTCACCAACTGGTCATAACTCCCCAGGGGTTGGCTAAGCCCTGATCAATATTCAGGCTGGTTATTTGAATTCTCCTTAGAGGCCGGGGGAAGCCATCAAACTCCCAGCTTGTGAAACCCTAAACAGACCAAACCAAACAATCTCTGCCCCCTTGATTACAGAAAGAGCCAAAAAACAAAATGTACCTAGCAATCTAACTTGAACAACACTAATAGAAGGGAAATCCAATAGGGACACTAATTCTGGTGACAATCAGGAATTCCCTCACTTTGGAGGGATTTTCTCTTATTTCCTGCTATGGTTATGGGACAGAAGTAAGGGCAGGTAGTGATAGGAAATCTTCCAAACGGTACACAGATGACAAAAATAAATAAATAAATAAATTAAAAAAAAAAAACGATAGAGGTTATAACCCTCCCTTACTCTTTCCGAAATGATAAAAAAATAAAGTCTTCCCTTTAGTTACACTTTAACGATTTCCTAATTTGGGTAATGATTTTTTTTTATAGCTGTCTCTAGCTATCTCTAGATGTCTCTAGCTCGTAGCTGTTATAGCTAACTCTTTTAATTATAACTAGAACACATAATTATTTAATAAAGTTGGGAGAACATTTTAGGAAACGTTGTTAAGATGGATTACCCTGCAGCTGCTCAGGCCAGGGATGCCATGATTAAATCTAGAAAGAAATCTGGGAGACAATCTTTTAACCTGGGATTAAATCAGGGACATTTTTTTCCCCAGGGACAGCCCCCTAAAATTGGAGACTGTCCCTGGAAATAGGGGATGTCTGGTCACCCTAGTTTATGACAGAAGAACCCTTTTGATCTATAGGGGATGTCTGGTCACCCTAGTTTATGACAGAAGAGACCCTTTTGATCTGTTCTGACTACCTTCCCTTCTCACTACCTGCCAGCGTTTTTGTTTTTTTTTTGCTTAATTTCTTCTTTAACCCCTTTACGACTGGCCACCGCAGATATACTGCGGCAGGCAGTCGCTTCTGGGCAAAGCGACGTAGCGCTACGTTGCTCGCTCTCAGGAGGCTAGGGGGTGAGTGAGCGCTGCTGCAGCCGCACTCCCGCCCCCGCTCGTTAGCAGAGAAGCCAATGCCTGACACCCGCGATCGCTCCCTGCTGAGAGAGAATAACGGTAAGCTGTTGTGAACACAGCTGACCGTTGTTCTCCCTGGAATGATCGCAGAGCCCATGTGATCCTTCTATATAGGATCACATGTCTCTATGGTCATTTCAGAACCCCCGCCCCCCCCCCCCACAGTTAGAATCACTCCCCTAGGCTCACATTTAACCCCTTGATCACCCATAATGTTAACCCCTTTCCTGCCAGTGTCATTATTACAGTAACAGTGCATATTTTTAGCACTGATTACTGTAGTAATGTCACTGGTACCCCCAAAAGTGTAAAAAATGTCAGTTAGGAGTCCAATCTGTCCGCTGCAATGTCACAGTCCCGCAAAAAATCGCAGATTTCCGCCATTACTAGTAAAAAAAAAAAAAAACATTAAAAATTACATAAATCTTTTCCGTAGTTAGTAGATGCAATAACTTTTGCGCAAACCAATCAAAATACACTTATTGCAATTTTTTTTTACCAAAGATATGTAGCGGAAAACAAATTGGCCTAATATGTTTAAAAATTTGGATTTTTAATTTATTTTTTTTTTTGAGAATGTCATATAGCAGAATGTGAAAAATATTGTTTTTTTTTATTTTCAAAATTGTCGCTCTTTTTATGTTTATAGTGCAAAAAAAAAAATCGCACAGGGGATCATATACCACCAAAAGGACATCAATTTTATTTGAGTACAGCGTCTCATGACTGGGCAATTGTCCGTTAAAGTAACGCAGTGCCGAATCGCAAAATAGGGCCTGGTCATTAAGGGGGCAAATCCTTCCGGTCTAAAAGTGGTTAAGGTAAAATGGCGAGCCTCATAGGTTTTGAAAACACATTTATTTTCACTCTCTCTCTAATACCTTATTATACTCGCCATCATTTCTTTTCTCTATAACTTACCAGTTTATGTATCTGGTATCTGTGTAATGCTGCCCATTAGTGCATAGAGAACTCTGAAAAGATAAAGGCGCATAATGTGTGCAAAAACCTAAAACTAAATGCATGCATTTGTGTATGTAAATGAAAGGTTACTAGGGTAACGCAGTGCGGTTTTAGCCAAACATGTACATTTAACAATAGCAGCTGATAAATGTATGCAAATAATTTGTTTTACCATGCAGTGCTCTCTGGATCTATACATTTCTACAAGAGAGGAAAATATTTCAATCAATACATTTTATATTGCTTGAGTTAGTGATGCAGATCCCTTTTTCAGCCCTTTTCCCCCATGTCAATATGGAAATCTAAGTACATTACCATATTACCACCCTTTATGAAATTATGCATTTTTCTTTTTCCTTTTTAGTTTTAGGTCATCCATTGTTTGAGAAGGGTTGGTGAATGTGTTACATTATACAGGATTTATATCAATAACATCACATTTATGTTCCCATATAGGTGGGTACCTGTTGTTTCCTTGGTCTCAGTATGACTTAGATAACCTCCAAAATAGAGTGATGATGCCATCATTATGGCCCCCCCTCCCCAACATAGCCCTTCTTATTGGAAGCGGGACCTTTGCATGCTCATTGGAGGGTCAAGCTCTTAAAGCGGAACTTTACCCATACCAACTTGATAAATAAATTATGTTCTTTAGCAAGGAACATGCATTCCACATTTATTATACAAGACAAATGAAATAGCACACAAATAAAAATAATGAATAAATATGAAAAAAGTAAAGTCCCAAAGATCAAAAATGTATTGATAGAATCCACATAGAGTGCTGAAAGGCGGGCTATGTCCAGTGTTGGTCCCCTTCTCCGCCTTTCAGCACTCTTTGTGGATTCTATCTACCGTATATACTCGAGTATAAGCCGAGTTTTTCAGCACATTTTTTTGTGCTGAAAACGTCCCCCTCGGCTTATACTCAAGTCAACAAAAAAAAAGAAGTTCCCGGCCGCTCCGACGTGTTTAAGATTTAAAAATGGCGCCGCCCGGCGCATACATGTCACCGCGCATGCGCCGCCACCGCTCGGGACAGGCCTGTAATAGCCGAACGTATACCAGCTGTCCCGAGCGGCGGGGGTGCGTGCGCAATGACATGTCGGGGCCGGGCGGCGCCATTTTTAAAATGAAGGCGCCTCTGGAACAGGTAAGTGAGACAGCCGCACTAGTATGCCCGCAACCTCTTGTACCATGCTTGCCACCCTGAATTCTCCTGTACATGCCAGCCACACTGCATTCTCCTGTACCATGCTTGCCACCCTGAATTCTCCTGTACCATGCCAGCCACACTGCATTCTCCTGTACCATGCCAGTCACACTGAATTCTCCTGTACCATGCTTGCCACAGTGAATTCTCCTGTACCATGCCAGCCACACTGCATTCTCCTGTACCATGCCTGTCACACTGAATTCTCCTGTACCATGCCCGCCACACTGAATTCTCCTGTGCCATGCCAGTCACACTGAATTCTCCTGTACCATGCCAGCCACACTGAATTATCCTGTACCATGCTTGCCACAGTGAATTCTCCTGTACCATGCCAGCCACACTGAATTCTCCTGTACCATGCCCGCCACCCTGCATTCTCCTGTACCATGCCAGCCATACTGCATTCTCCTGTACCATGCCAGCCACACTGAATTCTCCTGTACCATGCCAGTCACACTGAATTCTCCTGTACCATGCTTGCCACAGTGAATTCTCCTGTACCATGCCAGCCACACTGCATTCTCCTGTACCATGCCTGTCACACTGAATTCTCCTGTACCATGCCCGCCACCCTGAATTCTCCTGTACCATGCCAGCCACACTGCATTCTCCTGTACCATGCCTGTCACACTGAATTCTCCTGTGCCATGCTTGCCCCCCTGAATTCTCCTGTACCATGCCAGCCACCCTGCATTCTCCTGTACCATGCCCGCCACCCTGCATTCTCACCCTAGGCTTATACTCGAGTCAATCATTTTCCCCATCTTTTTGTGGTAAAAGTAGGGGCCTCAGCTTATACTTGGGTCGGCTTATACTCGAGTATATACGGTATATATTTTTGGTGTGTTCCTTGGTCGGTGTTCAGCATGCATATCTACCTTTAATTTTTATATACTCTGTCTGTGCTGATTGGTTTGTTTTAATATATTCCACATTTATTATTATGCTTCCAAAATTTGTGTGTGCTGTAAATTGCCTCCAGCATTGCTCCCGTTTCTTCTTGATGGAGGCCGCCATTTTGCTGAAGCCCAGAGCCCTAGCAGCAAATCATAAAGTGGAAATAAACCCATTGATTTCAAGAGTAACTCCACTTTTGTTGAGAAAAAACATTCCCCTCTGGGTGATCTCTGTACATTGCAAGGATTTTAACAAACTTTGTTGCAGATTCCTACCTTTTGTTATTCTGAAGAAATCCCTGTTTGTTCCTCTTTGCTGAGTGGGTCAAATGGGTGTGCTTTCCAAATTACCAACCAGCTGTGGCAGTTGCAGGGCACTAATGAGGAAATCTGCTCGGCCTGCATCCCTTTAGACGTGTTCCTATTGGGGGTATCTCACCAAAAATGAGATTTTTATTGCAGGGGATGTCATAAATCTGACTTGCATCTTAGTACCGACTTTTGTCGAAAATTGGTGAGCCAATCACACAAGCAGGAAATGATGTTTCTGGGGTGTGGTCAGTATACATTCTCTGCACAGAACAGCTCCAGGTAGCCATATTGCATTTTCAGAACATTACAACATGTACAGATTGAAAAGTAAGGATAATTTTTAATAACATTCAATGACAATATGATTTGTGTCGCAATTCTATATGCCAGGGATTCCCAAACTACGGCCCTGCAGCTGTTGCAGAACTACAAATCCCATGAGGCATTGTAAAACTCTGACTGTCACATACATGACTATGCATGATGGGAATTGTAGTTCCTGAACAACTGCAGGGCCATAGTTTGGGAACCCCTGCTATACACTATATTGTTTTTTCTTTATTTGCTATTTTTTCCCATGCGAAAGGGGAGTTACCCTTTAAGGGTTTCATAAAACATTTAGATTCCTGGAATGCCAGATTGCTAACTGTCACATTTGCTTGTGTCCTCAACCAAACTGTCAAAGCATTAAATGGCTGGTGTCATAACTGATCACATGTGCAGCACCATAGTAGTTGCAGATCAAACAGGAGCAACTTCCTTGGCTGTGAAGGATAGGAGAATTTCATTCTGCTTTAAGGCTGTCAGCAGATCGCCAGTGCCTAAAAATGGAGAGCAACTGAGCATGTGGAGAGCAGAGTGAAACCTTGTGTTACTGGATTTTAAACAGTATAGGCACTTATTTTTAATGTTTTACATAGTTATACCTGCAAAAGGGGCCAGCCTGAAGTGATCTAGCTGGACCTAATTGTCTGACTAAAGTTCCACTTTAATGACATTTGGTAGTAGCAGGAATGATCAGAAGTAAATCGCAAAAACATATATATTGTGGGGATTTGCTCTGGTAGGTAGGATTTGCGGGTGCAGTATAGAGGCAAACAGATGGTTCTTCAAAGTAAATCAGGAGTGTTTTATTTACACTTCAGGAACACAAAAGTAACAGTCTTTCTTGGTGTTAGCTCACACCCAACAAAAAGGAAAACTGACAGTCTTAAAGGCAGGTTTAAGCACAGCAACAAGTCCATTCACCTGTGTCTCTTTGGTGCTGTTCACACACAGCAAAGGATCAGTTCATCTGCTTGTAAGCTTTCCAGCCTCAACACTCACTTCCACAGCCTTCTGGTGCCTGGAGACAAATCTCAAACACCTGTTAGGCTGTCTGCCTTATAAACCCCAGGCAAGACCTGGCCTGGAGCGTGGGGAGCAGCCACCCACCCATACCTTAACTGCTCCCAATAAGAGCCGGCCCGGATTCGGCTTTGCAGCCACACTAAAATAGAAAAATGTCAAACAGCACTAGCTGCTGCTGACACAGAATTACCGGCTCTTATCTCACCGAGGCCAGGAACCTCGGGGACACGTATCTTCCGTCGACCACGGATCCATGTGCCCTGCCACATACCTCCCCCCTTTGTTCAACCCTCAGGGGGTGAACACATGTCATACAGTGTGCGCGAGACAGGGCATCCGCATTTCCCTGTAGGCGGCCTGCCCTGTGTTCCACTGAGAACTTGAAGTTCTGAAGGGACAGGAACCATCTGGTGACCCGAGCATTTCTCTCCTTGGCCTGGCTCATCCATTGGAGAGGGGAATGGTCGGTCACCAGACGAAATTTCCTCCCCAACAGATAATAGCGAAGAGACTCGAGTGCCCATTTGATAGCCAGGCACTCTCTCTCCACTATACTGTATCGGGTCTCTGCTGGGGTGAGCTTCCGGCTGAGGTACACGACAGGATGCTCCTCCCCATTGACCTCCTGTGATAGTACAGCCCCTAGACCTACTTCCGAGGCATCGGTCTGTACTATAAATCCCTTCTTGAAGTCTGGGGTGACCAAGACTGGGGACCCACATAGTGCCGACTTCAAAGCGGAAAAGGCCTCTTCCACCTTATCATTCCAGTGAACCATGACGGACTTTCGTCCTTTTAGTAGCCCTGTCAGTGGAGCAGCTAAGGTGGCAAAATGGGGAATGAACCTCATATAATATCCCAGCATTCCCAGGAATGATCTGACCTGCTTAGTGGTGACTGGTCGGGGCCAACTACGTATGGCTTCTATTTTGTTTATTTGGGGTTTGATGACTCCTCGCCCAACCACATACCCCAGGTATTTAGTCTCTTCTAATCCTATTGAACACTTTTTTGGATTAGCGGTCAGCCCGGCATTCCTAAGGGCATCCACTACCGCCTGCACTTTGGGCAGATGACTTTCCCAATCCCGGCTGTGGATGACGACATCGTCCAGGTAAGCCGAGGCGTACTGACGATGAGGTCGCAACACTATGTAGATTAGTCTTTGGAAGGTGGCAGGGGCGCCATGCAGGCCAAAGGGTAACACCTTATAATGATATAGGCCCTGAGGAGTAACAAAAGCCGTTTTTTCCTTGGCAGACTCCGTTAAGGGTACTTGCCAGTACCCTTTGGTGAGGTCTAGCACTGAAAAATATCGGGCTTGGCCTAATTTCTCAATCAGCTCGTCTACTCGGGGCATAGGGTACGCGTCAAACTTGGAGACCTCGTTTAGCTTACGAAAATCTTTGCAGAAACGCAACGTCCCGTCTGGTTTGGGTACTAAGACTATAGGACTGGCCCATTCACTTTTAGACTCTTCAATAACATCGAGTTTTAACATGAGTTGTACTTCTTCCTCAATAGCATGTCGCCGAGCCTCGGGTACCCGATATGGCTTTACCCGGACCTTGACCCGGGGCTCAGTGACGATATCATGTAGGATTAGAGACGTACGTCCAGGGAGGTCAGAGAACACATCTGTGTTCCGACTAATGAACTCCCTGACTTCCTGGACCTGTTTGGAGGACAGGCTATCTGCAGCTTTTACCGAGGTTACTGCTTCACAGGCTTCAAGAGGAGGGGCTGGACCCTTTTCACCTAGAAACCCTGGCTGGGGGCTGTCGTTCTCGGACAAGTCCCTATCTTTCCACGGCTTTAGTAAATTTACGTGGTACACCTGCTCCGGCTTCCGCCGCCCTGGCTGGTGTACTTTGTAATTTACTTCTCCTATCTTTTCGAGCACCTCATAGGGACCTTGCCACCTAGCTAGGAACTTGCTATCTACTGTTGGTACTAGTACCACTACCCGATCACCCGGGTTAAAGTTCCGGACCCTAGCCTGTCGATTGTAGATCCTACTCTGGGCTCGTTGGGCTGCCTCCATGTGTTCCCGGACCAAGGGCATCACCTTTTCCATCCGTTCCTGCATCTGGGTGACATAGTCAACAACACTTTTGTAGGGGGTGGGTTGTTGTTCCCAGGCCTCTTTGGCTATATCCAACAACCCGCGAGGATGCCTACCATATAACAGTTCGAAGGGCGAGAACCCCGTGGAAGCCTGAGGTACTTCTCGCACTGCAAACATCAGATAGGGTAGAAGCAGGTCCCAGTCCTTACCATCCCTGGAAACTACTCTTTTTAACATGTTTTTTAATGTTTGGTTAAATCTCTCGACCAGGCCATCCGTCTGGGGATGGTAGACGGATGTACGTAATTGTTTTATGTGGAGCAGCTTACAGAGTTCTCTCATAACCTTGGACATAAACGGTGTCCCTTGGTCAGTCAGGAGCTCTTTAGGCAGTCCCACCCGGGAAAACATTTCCATTAACTCCTTAGCTATAAGTTTGGCGGATGTATGTCGCAGGGGTATCGCCTCCGGGTAGCGAGTGGCGTAGTCAAGGATGACTAGAATATGTTGGTGACCCCTGGCAGATTTTGGAACAGGGCCGATTAGATCCATAGCGATTCGTTCAAATGGGACCTCAATTATCGGGAGAGGTATCAGGGGACTACGGAAATGGGGCTGGGGGCTAGTTATCTGACAGACCGGACATGACTTACAATACTCTTCCACTTCTCTGAACACACCGGGCCAATAAAACCTCTGTAGTATGCGGTCCTGTGTTTTCTGCCACCCCAAGTGTCCCCCAAGAACATGTTGGTGGGCAAGCTCCATAACAAGCTTGCGGTACGCTGTGGGCACCACCAACTGTTCAACCAGTTCACCCCGGATTTGATTCACTCGATATAACATTTCCTGTTGAACAATAAAACGTGGAAACATCAATTCAGCCCCAGGGTTTTTTGGTTTACCATTAATGATTACAACATTTTCCCAGGCCCTGCTTAGGGACGTATCCCGGTGTTGTGCGGTCCCAAAATTTTCACCGGAGACATTGAGGTCTGCCAACTCAGGGCCGGATTGCAAGTCTTCCACGTCTCCCACCATTACATTTAGTGGGGTGGTGTCCCCCTCTATCACAGAAGCTGTGGTCACCCCTACCGAGGGCCCTTCGGACTCAGGCTCCCAGGGCTCTGGCCTCACACTGGAACCAGGCCATTCTGCTAGGGTTGTCCCTGTCTCAGGCTTGTCAGACCCTTTAACCGTAGGCCACAGTGCCGGAAAACCTGGAAAGTCCCTTCCGATTATTAGTTCATGTGGTAACTTGGTAGCGACAGCCACCTCATGGGTCCATTTGCCGGCCGCTGTAGACAAAGTTACCAGCGCTGTGGGATAGTCCTTTAAGTCTCCATGAATACATACGACCCCGACTCTGCGGCCGGTATATTCAGCAGGCCGTATTAACGCCGTTCTCACCAGGGACACCAGACTTCCTGAGTCCAGCAGAGCCACCGAAAAAGTGTCTCCCACTTCCACCTGACACAGATGGTTACTGTCTATCACCTCACCAGTGCCTGTGGCGCATAGCTTTCGTGCATACAACGAGTGGCGGTGTCCATAGTTAGTCTCCATAGGCTCGTCCTGTTGGGGACACTCAGCCCTCACGTGACCTGGCTCCTGACACCGCCAGCAGACTATTGGGGCCGGGCGTACAGGGAGTATGTCTTGAGTGTGTCTCATTGCCACCAAGCGTTGGGTCTGTGGCGGAGATTTCCGGGGTTTGACTGGCCCCCTCCCCCCTGTACATCCCTGCAAGTTCTTGGTGGCCTCATAGCGCTCCACCAGGTCAACCATATCCAGCGCATTGTCAGGAGAAGCCTGGCCGATCCAGTGCTGGAGGGGATAAGGCAAGGCCCTCCAAAACATGTCAGCCAATAAGCGGTCCAGCATATCAGTGGGCTTTAACAGATCAGGCTGCAGCCATTTTTGCAGTCTGTGCAGTAAATCGTAATATTGTGGCCTGGCCGGTTCGGCCGCTTTGTAGCCCCACTGATGCACTCGCTGAGCGCGGACTAAGACATTCACGCCCAGTCTCGCCAGGATCTCACCTTTTACGGTCGGGTAGTCGGCAGCTTGGTCATCTGTCAAATCGAAAAACACCTGCTGGGGTCCGGATGCCAGGAACGGAGCGACCACCTCAGCCCACTGGTCACGGGGTAGCTTCTCCCGGACCGCCACTTTTTCAAATACGGCGAGGTACGTCTCGACGTCATCCGTGGGAGCCATCTTGGGTATCGCTGCACGGACCGCTTTCCGGGCATCATGCACTCCCCGAGACACCCCAGACTTTTCCAATGCCAACACATGTTGCAGCAGCCGTTGATTAGTCTCCTGCTGTGCACGCATAGCCTCCTCATGTCTTTTCTGCTGTTGCAGGTTAGTCTCCCGCTGTAGCTCTATGGCCTGCTGTTGTCCTAAACTGGCCTGGGTAAGCTGCCTTATCAATTCCTCCATCTTTTCCTGTGGCTGCAGCTTAGCAGGCTTAATATACGACATGTACAGTCACATTCAGCAGAACAAAAATATTTTGGCGTTTTACGCCAGCCTCACTGCGCATGCCCGCATCCGAGCACCAAATGTGGGGATTTGCTCTGGTAGGTAGGATTTGCGGGTGCAGTATAGAGGCAAAACAGATAGTTCTTCAAAGTAAATCAGGAGTGTTTTATTTACACTTCAGGAACACAAAAGTAACAGTCTTTCTTGGTGTTAACTCACACCCAACAAAAAGGAAAACTGACAGTCTTAAAGGCAGGTTTAAGCACAGCAACAAGTCCATTCACCTGTGTCTCTTTGGTGCTGTTCACACACAGCAATGGGTCAGTTCATCTGCTTGTAAGCTTTCCAGCCTCAACACTCACTTCCACAGCCTTCTGGTGCCTGGAGACAAATCTCAAACACCTGTTAGGCTGTCTGCCTTATAAACCCCAGGCAAGACCTGGCCTGGAGCGTGGGGAGCAGCCACCCACCCATACCTTAACTGCTCCCAATAAGAGCCGGCCCGGATTCGGCTTTGCAGCCACACTAAAATAGAAAAATGTCAAACAGCACTAGCTGCTGCTGACACAGAATTATCGGCTCTTATCTCACCGAGGCCAGGAACCTTGGTGACACGTATCTTCCGTCGACCACAGATCCATGTGCCCTGCCACAATATATATATATATATATATATATATATACCGTGCGGCGGTCGGCAAGCGGTTAAAGTATAACTAAAGGCAAAACGTTTTTTTTTTTATTTATTTAATTTAAGATTTAAAATTTAATTTTTAAAGTAGTTTTATTATTTTTTAATCTGCGGCTTTGAATTAAATAAAATCTGGTGATCCTGCCATGAAGGACTTCCTGTTGTCAACTCTCTGTCCCTGTCTCCCATTGGTGCTCTTTTAATTGGACGCTGTTTTTAAGGAAGACTAAAGGTATCCATTCAACAAACATTAGGCAGGCACGTTCCACTATTGCAAACAAACAATTCAGCCAAGCGCTCACTCCAAAGAGAATGACCGGTGTGCCGCTGTCCTCAGGCAGGGAACTCCAACATAAGCACATGAAAAAAAAAGAAAAAAGGAGGTGCAAACACCTAGTGCGTTACCCGTGGTCACCTTAAAAAATGTTTTAATAAAATGCCAAAAACATACTCACAGACATGAAGAGTAAAATAGCATTACAAGACTCCACCACACATGGAATGGAACATGTCCCTGTAGATAGGACAACTAACGCGTTTCGGTAGTCAAGCTCCCTTCATCAGAGCTGGTCTTCCTAACAGCAGGCCCAAATAAATACTGACATCAATTAGACAGGTTCCTCCCGCTTCCTGTGGGCGGTGGGCAGGACCGTCTAGCACATAGACCACCCCTCTGTCCTCATTTACCTCAAATGTCCCAACAAAAAGCCACTGACCACTATTGTCACAATCAGGAAACCCTCACTGAAATGTGCTATGCAGCCAACGCTGAAGTGAATGCAGACAGGAGGTAGCTGCAAAGAGGCCCCAGGAGATCATGCAACAATGGATACCAAAAATAATGAAAACAAATATTTTATTCCAACTATGGCAACTGTTTGCCATACACAGTGATCTGGCAAACTCCATGTCCTTCAGTTAACCACTTTACCACCGGAGGATTTTCCTGCTTTACGTCCAGGCCACTTTTTGCGATTCGGCACTGTGCGACTTTAACTGACAATTATGTGGTCATGCAAGGCCGTACCCAAACGAAATTTACGTCCTTTTTTTCCCACAAACAAAGATTTCTTTTGGTGGTATTTTATCACCTCTGCGCTTTTCATTTTTTGCGATATTAATAAAAAAAGGCGACAATTTTGAAAAAATAACAATATTTTTCTACTTTGACAGTTAATATCTAATATATTCAATTTTTGTCATATATTTAGGCCAAAATGTATTTAGCTTCATGTACACAAGCGGGCGGACCTCCACACTTGATCACCGCCGCTCTTCCCCTGGCCCGACTCCCGCTGTGACTGAATACAGCAGGAACGAGCCCCCGGCGGCACGTGCGCGCCGCCCACAAGGGGAGAAGTCCAGCGACCTAGGTCTACGTCGCTGGACGATAACGAACCACTTTGCCGCAGTAGGCTCAACGTGAGTGGTCGACAAGTGCTTAAGGTATACGTCTACTTTACATACCAGTCCGTTCTTTACTCTAAAATGTAAAGCCATCTTTTCCCTGGCTATACACACATGGCCTTAACAATTCTCGATCAGGCTATTGTGCTAAACAGAAAATAAAATTTAAAAGTCCTAAAAATGAACTATTTTCTATTTTGTCCAAAGCTTCATGATAGCGGATATCACAAAATCAGACTACTAATGCGCGCCTATAAATATCTTGTCGATGATCGCATGGCACATCACCCTCTATCACCAATCCATACATTATGCTGGATGATGACAGGCGAGAGCGGAAATACTGTGAAATGTGGAACACTGTTTCTTACAAACAAGGATTTATTAACAGATGGTTGGGTTTAGGGGCACGGCTTGTCTCTGCTGTTTCTCATTTCTTTAAATAAAGATAGTATTACCAGGATATTTTGCTGTGATTGGACAACACAAATCATTATTTAACAGTAACCATCTCCGGAGAGAATAGAACCCTGGAACATCTCTATTAGAGGATGTGGTCAGGATTAATTCAGACGTCTCCAAGTGGAAGAGAACAATGAATTATTATGATTCTGCTTTTCATTTAGTCCTTATAGCAGCTGTTTTAACCCTTTCATACACAGCTGCTAACACCAGGGACTCTGAAGTACTATGTTTTACATATGTAAGCTAAAGGTTCTATCTCAAATTCAAATAAAGAAGAAAAAGCATTAAAGAGGCCTTGACAGCCTGACCCCTAGAGAATAACAGATTCCCTAATACTTTGCTAACTACCCACGTATGACCAAATAGCAAGTGTCTCCACTGTATGTACCTGCTATGGCTGGTAAGTCCTGCTATAGGATAGTGGGTCCTGCTAACCAATGCACCTTTCCTAACAAGAGGTCAAGCTGGAGAAGTGATTTTTTGCAGACATTAAAGCGGAGTTCCAGCCATTTCACTCACCTGTCCAACGGTCCAGGATGCGGCCGCCCGAAGCCTCGATCCTCTTCCTCGGCGCCGGCATCACTGCTGTGGGCACCCGGCTGTAACAGTTTGCGGCTTCACAGCCGGGTACCCACTGCGCATGCGCGAGTCGCGCTGCGCGTCTTGATTGGCCGGCAATCTTCTGGGACCTCTGACATGTCCCAGAAGATTGCAGGGAGGGAGGGGGAGAGGAGAACTTCCGCTCAGGGCGCCACGGCGCACCGAGCGGAAGTGGGAGCGGGTACCTGTCAAAACTAGGTACCCGCTCCCCCCCCCCCAAAAAATGACATGCCAAATGTGGCATGTCAGGGGGTTAGAATACCTAAAGCGGAAGTTCCACTTTTGGGTGGAACTCCGCTTTAAGAAAGTAATCTATCTTCTGACTTTGGTCTGTGAATTTTTGTTAAAGCGTGTAGGGTATAGGGGGGTGATCCCCTCCAACGTTAGGTGCCAAATGTGGGTCACAGAGGAGGCCTACCCTGGGGTATGTTCTTCTGGGCTATGTTAGGCACCTTGAATAGGGTCACTTTTCTGCCTACCCACATATGACCACATATCAGGTGTCTCCACTGTGTATGTAAAAAAGGCCTGGATTCATTCCTGGGTGTACATAATATAAATGGGTACTAAAATTTATAGGTAAAGTTGATCCAGGGAACATCCTATTGCCTCTCAGGGGATCAGGAAGGAATTTTTTTCAACTGCGGGTATAGGATTGTGTATATGGATTGTATGGTTGGGTTTTCTTTACTGGGTTTCTTTTTATTTTATTTTTTTTTATTGGTTGAGCCAGATTGACTTGTGTCTTTTTTCAACCTGACTAACTACTGTATGTATGCCTGCTATAAAAAAATGGGAAGTTTTGGGACTTTAGATGAGACACTGGCGAGCACTGCTCAGTGTCTCCATCCCTATACATAACAAAATTAAAAAGGAAGGGGGATTATAGAAGGTTTGTGGGAACCAGCTGGTCCCTAGTTTGATATACTTACCCACCAGTCTGCTAATAAACCAAATATACCTGTCAAACAAATTAGGTTAAAAACAGGGGTTTAGTTAACACGCAATTGCAAACGCATGTATAAGCTGCAAGGTCAACAACAAGGCAGCCTGTGTATGTTGCAGTCCTAACACTTCCTAACACTACTCAACCTGAGTGTCTGAGTGTCTCCACAAGGGAAGTACATGAATGCTGATGGATGGATGGGAAACAGATGGGCTTGGAGATCGCCCAATCCTCCCCCAAACTGCTCCAATCCATGACTGGTAATGAAAAACTAATGGCTATGTAATAGCCATAGGGTGCAAACTAAAAGTGATCAGCTGGGAAACACACACCCCCATCCCTTTAGTAAAAAGGGGGGACTTCGAGTGAGACACCGCCTGTAAAGCAAGCGTCTCCATCCCTGACAAGGTACAAAAAATGGGCATAAAAAATAGGGCCTCAACATATATTATGTAATTTGATAAAATAATTCCAATAGGATTAAATATGTTAAATAGGAATGAAAAAGTTACTGGGCAACACAATCAGAATAGAAGATAATAAAAAAAAAAAACAGTTGGCCAACACATCAAACATTGTCATTTCTGTACATCCATACAAGGTTGTGAATGTTCTTACATCTACTTTTACATAAGCTGCTTAGTGTAATTTATGTTGGGTTGGTTAACATGAATTTTTAAAAAGTGCTCTATACTCTTACTTTTAGGACCATTCTATGAGCACACCCCCTCCCAAATTTGTCTCGAAAAATGCCAACCATCTCATGGTCAGTGAAAAGGTACCCCATCATGACCAGCATCCCCACTTCAGTACTCCTGCCAGCATCCTCCACTACACAGGACTAGCCAAGTCATGTTTAGGCAGCTCTCATAGTGAAACTAAAGGCTGCTGTGAATCAGCTTTGGTATGCATTGGTACCTTATAGTGCTTACAGTTACACCCTAGGCTAATTACCCTAGGCTATTCTTGTATTTTTACAGTAATAGGTTTACTAGATAATGAAAATGCAAAGCAACATTTGAATACAAAATTTAGAAACCAAGAATTTGAATCTGCAATGTATCTTTTTGAAAGTATATTTTCAAAACTGTATCCTGTAGACATCAGCAGAACACCACAAGGTCATTAAAACTCAGGATTCTCCACAACACAAATATTACCCAGAGCTGGAATAATCACACTTTAGACTGCCTCTGCCTAACCCTGCCCCACCCATGCCTTTTTATCGCCCAACAAATGTAAAAAGGCAGCCTTACTGGCCAATAACATAAAGAAGTAGAAGGAGAAGTACTGTACATGATTTTGCCCACTTTGGGTGTTGTTGCTACAATGGAGCATCTCAGAGTTTGGAAATTCTAATGAAATCCACATGTATTTGCAGGTGCCTGTTCTAAAGGTCCAGGGACCCTTTACCGGGTAAGGTGAGCCTACGAATTTACTAAAACTGTATTGTTTGCACTAATCTGCAGTTTCTGAGATATGCCAAGACTAAAACAAGGTATTTTCAGTCTTACACATTTTATGGTGTCTCTAAAATTGAGAAAGGAGGTACAATCCTATAAAATGTATTAGCTTTTACATTAAATACAACTATTTCTTTCACACAAGTCTGCTTCATACATCAGAACTTTGGATTTTTTAGGAAGTCCATCTCCTCCATCCATTCATTACTTATATATAACAAAACAATATGCATGAAAGTTTCTCATCACAATGTGATGTCTTTCTCAGAATATGGATCTATTTTTATTATCGTAAGGTGCTTATAGACCAACTTTTCTCAACCTTTTTAATATGGAGGAACCCTTGAAGTAACTTTCTAGGTTCTGGAACTCCTACTTAAATTATCTATATCTGCGGCTAACAGTGCGTTACTTTTGTGGTCAAAATTGTGGTCAAAAGAAAGAAAGACCTTACATTTGTGGTCATTGGGAAGAATCTATCCTTACAGGGAGCTACAAAATTGGTGTCAGTGGTTACTCGTCTGAGGGGCAGAAGTTGCTCATTGCTCAAGGAACCCCTAACAACCTCTGCCAGAACCCCAGAGATCCACAACCTTGGTTGAGGAAAGTTGCTATAGACATTGGATGGCAGCTTCACTTAGGTGAAAATCTAATGAAGCAGAGGACAGACAGCAACATCATTACTTGGCCAGTCACTGTTGTGTCCTCTAAAATGACGTAGAGCTTGGACTGTCTGCATTTCAATCTCATCAATTGCCAAAATAGGAATGCCCATGCACCCAAATTTTGCCTCTTTTTACCAGAACTTTGGCCTGCAGACCACATGAGGCAGATGGTGCACACACAGCTAACCATCCGCCCATGTTTATGGCCTTCTTAGGGATTTAACAGGCACAAAAAATGAACGAGAACATTGAAACAGACTTTTTCAGAAAATCATTGTAATGTGTTTTTAATATTGATGGTAAATGATAGGTGCCAGCTGTAGAGTCTGTTCATCAGATCTCCATTATTAATAGGAAATATCTATGTCTATTCCCTTAGGGCAAGTTTATGAAACTCATCAATTTTGACAAAATAGCAAGTTTCTGGTTTCCAGAGTTAATATGCTCCCTTAACTATTTTTGCTCCCTTCCTCCAGTCAATAATGAAAAAATACAGGCAAAACAAAGAAAAATAATTACTAAGCCTTAACTGTTGCTTATGACTGCATTCTTTTTCATATATTTTTTCATGTTTGATGTTAGCAAGCAATAATGCCAACGATCTGTTTGTAACAGTAGTGTTTTGTCTTATACGCAGTACCAAAATATTTGAACTAAGGCAAAAGTAGGCTCAGCAGAACTCAGTGATTAATAATCAGTATAGCAGCTGTGTATTTTAATGTGCTCAATTTCAGGAATACACCCACTTTCTAACATCTGCTGGCTTACCATGGGTTAACTTCAACAAGCTGCATGCCACATAATGGACTTATCTCCTGTTGGAGTACCTGATGTATAGTGATAGCTATGCCCTTGACGGTTCAGTGCAAACCAAAATTGTAAATCAAAGAAATAAGTCCATGAGGTGGAATGCACCTAGTAATCTATAACATTTTGGAAAGTGGCTGAATTCCTGGACTTCAGCTTTAAATTTGGAGGGATCAAGGGGGTTACTGAGGCGGTCATCTAAAGAAAATCTTTAACTATGCCCATTTAGAGCACAGGTTCTTCTGAAAGCTCCCACCCACGCATTGATAATTGTTTCACCCTCTCTTTTCTACCTATCCTCTGTCAAAGATTTTGTAATAACCTGGTACTTCCATGTATAGGAGTATGTGCGCGGTCCCCCACCAGGTGCTGTGGTTCATCCTATATACAAGACACAATAGTGATGTAAGGGTCAGCGGATAGAACCACAGCTCGAAATAGGCATTTACACTCCTGGAAGTGCCAGATGTAACGATTCTACTAGAGGCCACAGCTCTTCAAGACAGGGAAAATGCAAGGACTGGGAGATGGAACAAGTCAATATAAAAGTTTTTTTTTGCAGTCAGTCTTTTTTTTTTTTCAGAATGGTGACACTGTTGCTTTATATTTACTGGGACTTTTTTTATCACTGCTAGTTATCTTTTATATAAGCTTTTTAAAAGAATTAATGTAATAATCTGCAAGACGGTTGAAAATTTTAGTGCAATGTAGCACCCTGCTAGGTAGGTGCCATGTAAAACATACCTGTGACCCTGTTCTGCTTATCAGGAGGGTCTGATCTGTTAGTTTAGCCTGTCACATGTTTCCAAGTGTGACTCACTGGGTCTGAGGGAGTGTCTCTACTGCAGCCAATGAGGGAGCTCAATGGACAGTGGAGGAAACCTGGCCAGTGGCACACTCTATTTTATGTCAGTTGCAGTGGGAAGGCATGCCTGCAATGCATCCTGGGATTGGACATAAATAGGGGGGGGAGCATGTGACAGGGTGTCTTTGGGCGGGAAGTCAGGTCCCAGGAGGAGGGCGATGGCTGTCTCTCCTTCTGTTGCTGAGAAAGGTGGTCCAGGCAGTCGGCCTAGGGACCAGGGGTTGAGTTGTGCTGCAGAGGGATCCAGTGTGCTGACCAAGTGTAGCTGCTGGGCAGAATACTAGAAGTCAGCTAACCCAGAGTGATACAATAAAAGGGGGTGCCAAGTTGTTAAACCCTGAAGATTAGAGGGTAAAGGGGGTGCCAGGAAGGGCCCTGAAGTTGCTCAGCAGTGTAGTCTTCTATAAAGGACAGTCCCCTCAGGAAAGGAGTGCCTTAGGAAGCTAATAGGACTCTTTCACAGTCAAAGGTGAAATACAGTAAGCTGCCTAGCCGTGACTAGCTCATTCAGCGTTAACCAGCGTCAGTCAGCGTTAACCAGCGTTAGTCAGCATTTTTGTACAGTCCCTGCCTTTTTGTGCATTGTTCAGATGTTGGAGTATCCCTCTCATCCCTTCTCCTATCCAAGTTACAAATAAAAACACAAAACCCAAAGAAACTGGACTGGTCCTTGTCTGAGGTAAAATCACTTGGAAACATGTCTGAATGTTCTACTGTTGCTAATGGTAATCCAGGGAACCCACACACAGCAGCTCCCATGGAAGTAGTGCTACAGCAATATAAACACATTTTGGCAGTTAAATAGTACATTTATTTATTCAGATCTGTACATCATAGCAAATAAAGATATTTGGTTCCAAATGAGAGGCGGCTGGCTGGAAGGTATGCTGAGGCTGTCCTGAAAGCAGACATATGCCTAAATAAAAGCTTCCTATTGAAGGTGGATACTTTTTACGACAGGCATACATCTATACATCTTTTCTTTAAAAGACTTTCTAAAACAGCACCCGATGCATTAAGTTTCCATATTTATCTAAAATTGCAGTGAAAAGGACTGAAAAAGCCAGAAAGAGGAAAGCCAAAGATTTCAATTATTATGCCTTATCTTTCAGTATGCCATTATTGACGTATACTTAGAAGTCATCTGCAGGAGACAGAAGTATACATTATTTTTCCTACAGTCACAATAATCAGAGAAGCTTGGTGGAGTTTGCTTTACTGATTTTACCCAGCCTGGATCTAAAAGTGCCCGCAGACATTATTGAACTGGCTGCTGGATTTTGCATAGTTCAGAGGCTGGGTGGTTAATTTTCCAAGAATGCCATACATATCAAACATGTTGGCATTAAACAAACATGCGTACTTGTTCTAATGAAGCACAGAGGGGTGCGTTATGGGAATACCCTTGGCTCTGGGGTATCTTGGGGAGAGCAATAATTATTATTTCCCGGACCAAGAAGACATATCCAGGAAGGGTAGGGAAGGAAGGCCTATAGACATACAACTATTCCCCTTATCTAACCATAAACAAGCAGCTTGGACAAACATCACCTAATACCTGCTGATACATTATTTTCTAATTGTTGATATTAGATGTTGCAAATCTGTGGTCTGTGAGTGATCGAATTTCTGGCATTAAGAATATTTGATGATTTGTATCCATATGCACTAATCAGCCATAGCTTTTTGACCATCCACCTAATATTGAGTAGGTCCCCTCTTTGCTGTCAAAACAACTCCTTCTGCCATCAAAAAAGCCCTGACCTATCAAGACATGAATGCCACTTGATCTCTGAAGGTATGCATCAAGCCATCAGTAGCAAATCCTTTATGTCCTGGAAGTTGCAAGATCTGGCCTCCAGAGATCGGACTTGTTTTTCCAGCACATCCCACAGATGCTCAATTGGATTGAAATCTGAAGAATTTGCAGGACAAGTCAACACCTCCAACTCATTGTTGTGTTCCTCAAACCATTCTTGAACCATTTTTTCAGTGTGGCAATGCATACCATCTCCATGAAGAGGTGTACTTGATCAGCAACAATGTAAAGGTAGGTGGCTCATGTCAAAGTAACATCCACATGAATGGCAGGACCCAGGGTTTCCAAGCAGGACATTGCCCAAAGCATCACACTCCCCCACCGGCTTGCCTGCTTCCCATGCTGCATCCTGGTGCCATCTCTTTCCCAGGTAAGGGATGCACATGCACCCGGCAATCCACATGATGTAAAAGAAAAAGTGATTTTTTCAGACCAGGCCACCTTCTTCCGTTACTCTGTGGTCCAGTTATGATGCTCACGTGCCCATTGTAGGCGCTTGTGGCTGTGAACACAGGTCGTGAACACAGGTCCTGAACACAGGACTGGCAACCTGACCAGTCTGCGACTACACAGCCCCATACATAACAAACAATGCGCATTTTCTCTTATTTTCAACACATCAACTTTAGGGACAACATGTTTACTTGTTGCCCAATTTATCCCACCCACTTTCAGATGCCTTTGAAATGTGATACTCATTCACTTAAAATTGAAATGTTCATAAAATTAAGGCTGGTATAAATATATATATATACAATAGTTGTAGAAGCTATATTGGTTTTGAGTTTATATCTGCTTCTTCACAATCTATATATAATCATTGTGTGTAAAAAAAAAAAAAAATAAAAAAAACACTTAGGGCTCTTTCACACGGCCGCTCCGCTTGTCCGCAAATCATCCTATTTTTTTGCGGATGATTTGCGGACATAATGTAAGTCTATGGCACTGCGGATGTCAGCGGAATACAATCCGCTGACATCCGATTTTCTTCCTTTCAGTTCTGTTCTGTTTTTTGGAACGGAACAGAACCCTATTTTTCCTCCGTGTAAAAAAACGGAAAGGAAGGAAAATCGGATGTCAGCGGTGTCATCCGCTGACATCCGCAGTGCCATATACTTACATTATGTCCGCATATCATCCGCAAACGGATGGGATGATATGCGGACACACGGAGCGGATGACAGAAAAAAAAAAAGTCCCGCAGCGGAGCTTTCACACGGAGCGGTCGTGTGAAAGAGCCCTTACTGTAAGTTTAAATCCAATCACTAAAATCTCATAGAAGCCTTAAAATGATAAGGTCAATACAAAAGCTATTTTCAATGTTTTTAAATCTCCAGCTTTCAAGTAAATAATACCTGGTGATTCTGCATGAGAACTCTTGTTTTGGCACATTTTACTTTTTACATTGTATAACCATGTAAATTGCTGACTGCAGTTTTCCCCCTAGCAACATCTAGCCTCCACTCATTTGGGCATTATAGGCTTAAAGTGAAGTTCCGACCTATTGTGCAACTTTAGTGATTCCTGGAGTGCTCGCTATGTTGATCAACAATTGGGCATTTTCAATTTTTTTGGGGGGTCCCTTACCTTATTTTCAGGGCATTTTTTATTGTACTTCCTCCTTCTCCCCCCTCTGTGGCCACGGCCACCGACATCACTTCCGCCTTTGCATTGCATCCTGGGAGCTGTTTGTCATCACTCCCAGGAGGCTGGAATCAGGAAGAACTCCCAGAACACTCCCTGGAATTAGGACGAAGGACACAGCAGATTACACTGCGGCTTCAGATGCCCACATCCAAGATGGCCGCATGCAGACAGTGTTTTTAAAAGTAAGATTTTGACTAAAATCCAATACTGTACACCTTATAAGTATGAGAATAGCGGTTCTGGTAAGGGCGATGGATTAGTATTATAGGGGTATTTTTAGTTAAAAAAGGTATTTGAGGCTGGAACTCCGCTTTAGCTGCAGCAAGTATATAATCCCTGGAGGGTGGTCTGGATGTCAAGTTCATGAAGGAGGCTTGGTGTGACCTCTGAAATGCGTCTCCGATTGGCCATAGCGTCCCTGGCAGCTCTCGGGCGGCTTGTCTGGTTCCTGCACCGGCTCCCACAACACTTTGGTCATCTTAGCGGCTCTGGTCGGGATTGGACTCTTACAGGCAGTTTTACATGGAGCTTGTTACATGCCTGTTACCATTCACGTTTGTGAGTGCAATATTAATGTTTTTTAACTTTGCACACTGTATAAATCTTACTACACTATTTGTGGCTTGGCGCCTCCCTTTCCCTCTTCACTTCCTGTTATACAGTGACAACACTTCCTCCCTGGCTTCCAGTTGCACTCATGTGTTGTCACCCTGTCACATGGGCTTTTCTGATGGAGACTACTAGTGGCTGCTTTAACATACACTATATTGTCAAAAGTATTGGGATGCCTGCCTTTATACACACATGAACTTTAATGGCATCCCAGTCTTAGGCCATAGGGTTCAACATTGAGTTGGCCCACCCTTTGCAGCTATAACAGCTTCAACTCTTCTGTCCACAATGCTTAAGAGTGTGTCTATGGGAATGTTTGACTATTCTTCCAAGCACATTTGTGAGGCCAGGCACTGATAGGGTCGAGAAGGCTTGGCTCGCAGTCCCTGCTTTAATTCATCCCAAAGGTGTTCTATCAGGTTGAGGTCAGGACTCTGTGCAGGCCAGTCAAGTTACATCAGCTTGGGTCTCATCTAAAGTCCCACCTAGTCCATTATGTTTAAAGCAACCAGGGATGGAGACGCCTTGCTTACAGCTTGGTGCCTCATCTAAAGTCCCATCGTGCGATTTTCGTGCGTTTTTGGTGGATGCAGTTTTGATTTGACCCTAGTGTTTTCCGTATACAGGGATGGAGACCAATAGCATGACCTGCTTGTCTCATATAAAGTCCCAAAGGAAATTAGGGATTTCAAAGGCAGTGTGCTTTACAGGCCATGCCCCATACATAAAATCCCTTCCTATCCATATACTGCATCCACCAAGGGGATGGAGGTGTAATGCTTTTCAGCTGGTCTTTTCCAGTTTGCACCATGGTTATATTATAACCTAATTATTTGAGCTTTTGAGACAACAGCCAGTCGTGCATGGGGATGGGTTGGGGGAGGTTGGGCTGTCTCCCTCTCACCTGTTCCCCATCCACCCATTAGCGGCCATGTGCCTCCAGTGTGAGGACACTAAATTAAGAGTGTAGGACTGCAGATTTAAACAGGGTGCCGTGAAGTGGCTCTGCAGCTTTCACATGCGTTTGCAAATGTGTGTCAACTAAACCCCTGTTCTTTGTACCAAGAGACAGGTTTTATTTGGTTGGTGACAGACTGGAGGGTGAGTACATCAGACTGGGGGCTGGCTGACTTTCATGCACCTCTTACAATCCTTCAACCTCATTTTGTTCCTCCACCCTAAACTCGCTCATCCATGTCTTTATGGACCTTGCTTTGTTCACTGGTGTGTGGTTATATTGGAACAGGAAGGGACCAACCCCAAACTGTTCCCACAAAGTTGGGAGCATGAAATTGCCCAAAATGTCTTGGTATTCTGACTTCTTAAGAGTTCCCTTTACTGGAACTAAGGTGCCCAGTCCAACCTCTGAAAAACAACCCCACACTATAATCCCCCGGCCACCAAATGATTTGGACCAGTGCACAAAGCAAGGACTACACACTCCTAAACCTTGTGGACAGTCTTCTCAGAAGAGTTGAAGCTCTTACAGCTGCAAAGGGTGGGCCAACTCAATATTGAACCTTATGGACTAAGACAGGGATGCCATTAAAGTTCATGTGCGTGTAGAGGCAGGCGTCCCAATACTTTTGACAATATAGTGTATTTTAAGCAGATTTGGTCCACTGTTGTCATTATGACAAACCTACACAAGAAGTGGCTGTAAAGAGGGTACAGGCAATTGTTTATTATACACAGTTTGTCATTCAATTGGTGTTAAAAACGACTTGAAAAAATGACGAAAGGTTTCCGAGCTATGTGGGCTAGATATCAAAACAGCACAGCAGAACAGCTTGCTTTGTAGCTCCCTTTATCTGACTCAATCCTTGGAACCATTTGGCAAGAGATTTGTCACTGCCCTGATCATTCATGGACTTCTTTCAGTGCAGCTGAAAAGTAATCATGCCAATGACGTGAAAAGGACACTGGAGCTCCCCATACAGGTTGGATAGTGAAATAGATAACATTACTATGCAATATTTCATGGTTACCCATATAAAAAAAGAAAAAATATAAAAATATTATTTATCTTTAGTCTTGACAGTAATAAACAAAGAAGGAAAACAAATACAAAGTGCCGTCCACTCCCATTAAAAATGCAGTCACGTATCAATTCAATCTATTTAGCTATAGCAGAAATAGTAACAGAAAGCTGCATTCTCAGAAGTCCAGTGGGATATCGACCTCACAGATATCCTAAATCAGTTCCATAATAATCTGCATTTTTCAATGTTACCCCATTAAGCCTGTAGACAAAAAGCTCACCAGACATGAAAACATTGATAGAAAACAACTGGAGGACATAATACAAGCCGTACTAATGAACAGCAGGACAATTACATACCAATTAGTTAACGGGAAATGTCATTAGCAAGACTACAATGCAGGTCTCAGGTCGACTTCACGAGCAAATGATGTTGAAGGGGCTTAATAGGGCGCCTGAAATTAAACAAACATGATGTATCGTTTCAGAGAAACTTTTATTATTAGGCAAAATGCAAACTGAGAGCTCGCCAAAGGAGTTTCAACTACACAAAGTTTACCTGCTGATTAATCGCTGCGGAGGTAGCCATTTTGTACAGTAGGCATCTACTTTCCATCTGGAGGAAATCTTTGCTGCCTAACACAAATTTCCTAAAATCGCAAGGAATATCAGTTTTTCGGGGGGAATATGCACAATATCATCCTATAGTGATCTACCAGAAAGACACAGAGGATTCCTATGTAAATAGAAGAGGTTGGTACATTGGGGGCACAGCAAAGCTTGTTGTGTAACTCTTTCATGCATGGCCTGCAGAGAAAAAACTTTAATCACTGGCTTTTAGCTCAAAATTGGACATAGGTCTGATTTTTAATTGTCCCTTGGCCTTAGGAAGTGACATCATTGGTTAAATGGACTCCAGAACAACATACTCAAGAGGCGCTGGGAACTTTTAGGCCCCTTTCACACGATCAGTCCGTCGGACGGATTCCGTTTTTCTCAGCGGGGGATCGAGCTGCTGATCCCTCGCTGAGCAGGAGGAGGACAGCTGTGTCTCCGTGCTGTGTGCGGAGACACAGCTGTCAGTTCCCCATGCATCTCTATGGGGGAAATCGGATGGGAATGGACCGTCGGTCCGTTCTCATCCGATCCCATCCGATCCGCTGGACGGATGGAAAATAGGGTTTCCATCCGTCCAGATTTGACGGATCGGATCGGATGTCAGCAGACATGTCTCCACTGACATCCGATCCCCCATAGAGATTCATGGGGGGACCATTCAGATCCGCCAAAAAAACGGACAGGCAGATCTGAACGGTCCGCCTGTGTGAAAGGGGCCTTAGACTTACACATGTAGTCAGATGGAGGAAAACATCAAACAAGGTCAATGGCTATAGAGAGATGGCTCCCACACAGCAAGGCTTCCCTCAATGGTCATCCAACGATAGCTCAAACTATAGCTATGCAAAAATGATGGCGAGACCAAAAGCGAACAAAAGAGTCGAAGATCATTTTTAACCTCTTTTCGTTAAAGTAAGGCAGTGCCAAATCGCAAAAAAATGGCCTGGTCATTAAGGGGGTAAAACCTTCCGGGACTGAAGTGGTTAATTATAATTTTAATTTTAGATGGGTTTTTTTATGAGAAATTCCCCAACAATTAAAATATTCTGGCCTCTTTTATCTGGTTTTGGTCTTGCCCTCCTTTCTGTATTTCTATTATTGGTTTAATGGCAGCTATAGGGAACACATGGAAAAGTGTTCATGTTCTTTGGCTTGGTTGGGAACAGAGCTGGATCACTTAGAAGGCAACTTATGAGTCAGCTTTAGTCTTTATCCATACCAGAAAAAATATTAAGGTCCATGCATGCTGAAAAAAATGCCAGAACCTCTGGCAGAAAAAGTGGCAGAGAAAATGCTCATCATTGGACAAGAGTTTAGGAGAGTTCATAGGCATTTGCTTTTATAAGCATTTTGTTTCCCAAAACATTCCCCTCTTCTCATGTTTCCCTATAATCAATGTACACTTGAAAATGCCAGATACTCCTAAATAAGTGTTTCGGGGCATTTATGAGTGTTTATGAGCATCTAGTGTTTTTTGAGGCTCCATGCACACTAGCTTAAAAAAATGCTCCTAGCAGCAGCTTTTGAGCAATTGTTTTCTGCTTCTAGATGCAAATAGTGTTCTCCTAGGTGTCCATGCACACTATTTTAGTTCAGATGTGTTTTTGAAGCTTCAGCTTCTAGGAGCAGAGTAAAAACTGGTTTGCCTGCAGATCCTTCTGCCGATTTGCCAGCAGAAAAAAACGCTGAATGCTCCTAAGGCTTTAGGTACACCATAGCTCCTAAACTTGAGTTTAAGAGCTTTTGGCATTCTTTGCCAAAGCTCCACCTCCTAAACTTAACTCCATAAAAGCCTATGTGTCCATGTACACAAAGGCTTTTAGGATCATTTAGGAGCTGCTGTGGTTAGGGGAGGTTCAATCTCCCTCAACCTCCCTCTCCTGAACGTGGAAGAATCATGTTCAGAATAGGAACGTTTTGACTAGCAGTCATAATAGGCTATTTGTACATGAAGCCTAACTGCTGCTAACTGCTGTTTAAAAGCTTGCAGAAAAATACTATTATGAGCGTTTTTCATTCAGCGTTTTTCTGGCATTTTCTTTTTTAGCTTATAGTGTGAATAGAGCCTTAAAACTCTTCTCAAAAATCCACTTGTGATGGTTTTTTTCTGCCTCTAAACTCTCCTCTTGAAACATGCCTCTAAACCCATTAATGCGCATGGACACATAGGCTAACATTGAGCTGCTTGTACAGGTAGGAGAAAAAAAATGCAAAACTCCTGTAGAAGCAGCGTTTTTTAACCACTTTACCACTGGAGGATTTTCCTGCTAAAAGACCAGGGTTTTTTTTGCGATTTTTTACTGCGTGACTTTAACGGACAATTGCGCGGTCGTGCGACGCTGTACCTAAACGAATTTCACGTCCTTTTTTTCCCACAAACAGAGCTTTCTTTTGGTGGTATTTGATCACCTGTGCGATTTTTTGATCACGCGCTATAAACAAAAAAAGAGCGTAATTTTTGCAAAAACAACAATATTTTTCACTTTTTTTTATATGAAATTCCCCCCCAAAAAAATGTAAAAATCTAAATTTTTTAACATTTTCGGCCAATTTGTTTTACGCTACCTATGTTTGGTAAAAAAATCGCAAAAAGCGTATTTTGATTGGTTTGCGCAAAAGTTATCGCGTTTACTAACAAAGGGAAAGATTTTTGTCATTTTTGGTGTTTTTTTTTTAACGAGTAATGGCGGCGATCTGCGATTTTTTTTGCGGTACTGCGACATTGCGGTGGACAGATCGGACCCTTGACTGACATTTTTGACACTTTTGGGGGTACCAGTGACATTACTGCAGTAATCAGTGCTATATATATGCACTGTTACTGCAAAAATGACACTGGCAGGGAAGGAGTTAACAGTATTGGACAGGGAGGGGTTAAGTGTGTCCTAGGGGCGTGATTCTAACTGTGCAGGGACAGGTCTACTAGTGTAAAAACAAAGATCAACAGTTCTACATAGTAGAACTGTCTGATCTTCACTTTTACACAGGGAGAACTGACAGGCGGCTTGTTTACATAAGCCGCTCTGTCTTTCTCCCGCTGTACCGGCGATCGTAGTGTGACCGGCGGACATCGGGTCCGCCAGTCACACTCCCGCACTCCTCCGTGAACGAGCCGAGGTGGGCGCGCGGCTCTAGAAGGAGTGACAGGCGAGCGACGTAGACCTACGTCACTCTGCCTGGCCGGGGCCGACTGCCGCAGTAAATATACTGTCGGCAACCGGTTAATTCCAGTGTACATGGACCCTTAAAGTGTATTTAAAGAGGATCTCCAGCCCCCCCACACCAAAAAATTGAAAAGCAGCAGCTACAAATACTGTAGCTGCTGACTTTTAATATTAGGACACTTACCTGTACAGGGATCCTGCAATGTCGGCACCCCAGCTTCTTCAATCGGCTCTCAGATGCTTCCGCTGCCATTCCTTGTAAGGGAAACTGGCAGTGAAGCCTTGAGGCTTTGCAGATGGTTCCCTATTGTGAATGCTCGAAGTGCGCTGTGCTTTGTGAATGGCCCGGCGGCAGGGGAGGAGTGAGATCACCCGGAAGTGGGGATGGGTACCTGTCAAAAACAGGTACACGCTCCCCCCCCCAGAAAGGTGCCAAGTGTGGCAGCGGAAGGGGAGGAGGAAGCAAGCAAGTGGAGCTTCCACTTTTAGGTGGAGTTCCGCTTTAAAGGCAGACCTTTATTTTGTGTATTGAATAGAGTAGTGAGGGATTGGAGTTCCTGCGACTCTTCATTGTTATCTGTGTCCCATGAAAGGAGATTTACCTTTTTTTATCTGTCCTGGTGACTATTATCACTGGGACCTTAATTAAGAGATCCAATAACAGAAGATTTTTCTAAATTTCCTCTCACTTTCTGTTGTGTGCACAATACAGAAAATTAAGAAAAAGGGGACAAAGATAGCTCCCTCGTTTGGAGGTACTGTCCATCCATTCTAAACCAATTCCCTCTGTCCCTTTTCCTGCTTAGTTGTCCCTCTTTTTGGTCCGATGGATAGACTGATATAAAAAATGTACTACTGTATTTAAAATGAAGGCCTGAATGACATAGCATTTTACCTCCAGCTGGGGTTTAAGTCCAATGTGTTCCTGTGCCTGGATTCACGGGTGCTTGCAGACAGTTGTCACTCAGTTCATATAAAGTATTGAGAGGCTAATAATAGCAACTTCTATTCTCGGGCGTTGGCGTGTAAGGCATTGGAGCGAGTACCTGTGTCTAGGGACAGATGGTTGTCCCTGAACACAAGTGGTTTGCTTCCAAGGGCGATCATCTGACCCTAACTGCAGGTAATCGCTCATTATGTAATTACAGCCAGCCACTTTCAGCCTGTCATTGCTTTCTATGATTTGAGTAGCTGCAACTGCCTGTAAGCAAGAACTGAAGTGCATTAAAGCGGATTTCCACCCTAAAAAATGTTTTTGCACCGTCCTCTTGCTTTAATTTACCTGAAAAAGAATTGGATAATTTACATTTTTTTGTTTCACTTACCTTGTTTTTAATGAAAATATACTTACCTTCTTCCTCTTCCTCCCTCTGCGGACACGGCGCATGACGTCACTTCCTCCTTGCATTGACTCCTGGGAGATGAGCGTCATGCTGTGCAGGGATGACGCGCCTGCACCAGAAGTGACGAGCAGGGCATTTTGGGACTCCGACGTCACCGAAGAGGACGCTCCGGCTTCAGCTGCCCACACCTGAGATGGCAGTGCTGGACAAGACATTTTCAAGGTAAGTGTTTCTTCTAAAAGGTAAGTGAAACAGGGGACAGTTCAGAGGCTATCGTTGCTCAAATGCACTAGCCCTGACTGTCCTGGGGTATTTTTAGGTAAAAAAAAATTTCTAGGGTGGAACTCCGCTTTAATGACGCCTTAAAGAGTTGGTTTACTTTTACCAAAAAACTGTTTATACAGGTAAGGGACACCTGTAGATAAAAACCAACTGTGCAGCTTTGACCAAAATTTAATTGTGCCCTTGCTATAGGTGTTGGGCATTTAGGTACTTCCTGAAGCCTGGTTTAAAAACTTCCCAAGATGGCATTCCCCTGCTAGACCTTGCTAGTACATTGCTAAGATGCTCCCAGCTCTTATTGCTCACCTTCATCATCACAGGAGCAAGCTCTCATATCCCCACTAGTGTTGAGCGAACACGGACTGTATTATACGAGCACGGACTGTAAAAATTGGATTTTTGTTACCCGGACACGGACCCGAAAACTTTACTGTATGTTCGGGTTTAAAATCTGCGTTCGGTAATTTTATTTCCTGTTTTGTATGTAATGGCGCGCTTTTAATGGCGGGCTTTCAACAGCCAATCAACAAGCGTTTAACTGGTGTGCGCCATCACAGCCATGCCTACTAATGTATTAGGAGCTGTGATTGGCCAGCTGAAGCATGTGACCCAGGTCTTTATAAGCTCGAGAGACACAGCGCGGTGCGTCAGTCTGCTGTAGTGTAGGGAGAGAGCACACATCATACGTGCTGGCTGCTGCTGATTAGGGACAGACAGGGAAAAACAACATTGTGCTGAAAAGAATGCAGGGACAGGTCGGAGTGTAGGCAGGGAAAGATATTTGAGCATTTTAGGGACAGGCTGGAGAGATTAGGCAGGGAGAGATTAGGAGACACAGGACAGAACAATCGTCCGTTAGCGATCTACATCGATTTTGCTGCGTGGGGGGTGGTGCAGTGAACAATCTTTTTGCCCTCACTTGAGCCCACTGAGGAGGAGGAGGAGGAGGAGGAGGAGGGAGAAACAAATCAATTTTTATCAGTCTGTTGTGTGCATCGTTCAGCTATATTTTACTACAGATTACTGTTCTAATCTGCTATTTAAAAATTACAAATTTAAAGTGGAATTTTTTTAAGAGCACTTGCCATGCTCTTAACTACATTTTTCTGCCATTTGCAGCACTCTAGCCCTTTCCATTGTTTTTTTTAGAGCCATTTTAGTGCCTGAACGTTCGGGTCCCCATTGACTTCAATAGGGTTCGGTGTCCAGGTAAAGTTCGACACGGACTCGGACTTTTTTTTCAAGTTCGGCCGAACCCGCCGAACACGGACATCCAGGTGTCTGCTCAACTCTAATCACCACACGTGTGGTCGACTATCTCCTCTGAGCATTGCTGAGCTCGGTGCTACTGTGACGGTAGAAAGAAGGGATTTGAATCAGAGAAGCAGATCACTTCTATGAAGGTGGGGTGAGCAATAACAGCCAAGAGTATCTTAGCAACATCCTAACAACAAGGCAGGATGAGAGGATGCAATCTTTGGGAGTTTGTCAAATTGTAAACCCCCTGTGGTGGGATTTTAGAGGCAATCATACAACTGCTAATATATTTAAAATATTTCATATTTTGTTTCTGCATTGTTAAAAAAGAAAACGATAATGATGTAGAAATAAAATATGAAATATTTTAAATTGCCTCCAAAATCCCACCACAAGGGGTTTACAATTTGACAATTTAATTAAGAGATGATGGCATCTACACCCCCCAATCTTCAATGCAGAATTACTCTAATCTTTGGGAGTTTTTACCTTAGACTTCATGAGGTATGTGAATGGCCTACACCTATTGCAGTGATGGTGAACCTTGGCATCCCAGATGTTTTGGAACTACATTTCCCATGATACTCAACTACAGTGCAGAATGCAAGAGCATCATGGGAAATGTAGTTCCAAAACATCTGGGGTGCAAAGGTTCGCCATCACTGACCTATAGCAAGGGCATTATTCAACTTTGGTCAAAGCTGCACAGTTTGTTTTTATTTACAGGTGCCTCTTACCTGCATAATCAGTTTATAATGCCCTGAACCTTTTAGTCATCTCCAAAGATTTGGAGTTGTTATTTTGAAATGCTGATGTAAAAAAAAAATGTAAAAACACTTGGTTTAAAAGTTTCTGCAAATGATTACCCTCATACCCTCAGGGGCTTGATAAGGCTTTGCCCTTTGCCTAGGTACTTTGTGATAATATTACTCAAAGGATTTATTAAAATTTTAAAAGGTCACAAAGTTTAAAACATATCTCCGGCACTGGAGTGGTGTATGATGGGGGAAAGAAATGTATATTGGTGTTCAAGTGGACTTAAGTTGGTATTGCTTGTGGTCTTGCTGCCCCTCAGGACCAAGGGTATCACACTAAAAGACAACAACAAGAGAAGGGCGCACCGACCTAGTGCATTACCATTAAAAGGATTTATTAAAATTTTAAAAGGTATACAGTATATTATACTCACAAAACAATAGTAAATATCACGCATATGAACAAGATCAACACAAGATTTCCAAGGTAGCCAAGGCACTGCCTGGTGCTGGATAGCATGTAGCAGTCCGCATGAGTCTGCTGGGACTAGGCTGACGCGTTTCGAGGAGGCCTTGCCCCAGCAGACTCATGCGGACCACTGCATGCTATCCAGCACTGGGCAGTGCCTTGGCCACCTTGGAGATCTTGTGTTGATCTTGTTCATATGCGTGACATATATTGTTTTGTGAGTATAATATATACCTTTTAAAATTTTAATAAATCCTTTTAGTGGTAATGCACTAGGTCGGTGCGCCCTTCTCTTGTTGTTGTCTTTTAGTGTTTTTCAGATACCCTTGGTCCTGAGGGGGCAGCAAGACCACAAGCAATACCAACTTAAGTCCACTTGAACACCTATAAACATTTCTTTCCCCCATCATACACCACTCCAGCGCAGGAGATATGTTTTAAACTTTGTGATAATAGTTCTACATCCTTCTCATCTCAGAAAATTGGGAGGTACACTAACAAGAAATCAGCATATGTCTAGCTTAAATTGTTACTAAACTCACAACAGTAAAATCAGTCTGTATTTGCAGTAAAGCATGCTTGTTATCATCACTGTGGAACCTAAGGGGTTAATCCTCTGTGTGTAAAAATGCTGTTTGATCCTGTCTTCTCTGATACTCCCCTTGTTCCACAGTCCCCAATCCATCTCCTGATAGAACAGAGCCTTGGGGGCACTCTGCACATGTTCAGTTTGCTAGAGGGTTTTTTCTTTTTTTGGGAGGGTGCATATGATCAGCACAGGGCCAACCAGCACTGTCCAGACAGAGGGTCAGGGGTCCTGCAGCCTCATAGGACACTCCAAAACAAATTTGTGATGCATAGCACCTTGCTCCTGCGATCAGAAACAGGGCTCCCAAACCACTCCTATCACAGAACTCTTACTTGGCATCACCAATGGCTAAGGCCTTGCTGCCCTCAAAGACCGGGGTGGTCAACCAAGTGCTGCAAACAAAAAACAAAGAAAGGGCGCACCGGCCTAGCGGATTGTCCTCAGTAAGGCTTTATTTGTAAAAAATATAAAATGGCTACTCGCAAACAAAAGATGTAAACCAGCATATCAAATTCAAACGTTGGAGTCCATTGTTACAGTGTCCACTGTCTTTGATGGAATGAAATTTAGCCTCATAGGACAGTCAGAGTAGAATGAAAACTCCTCCTACAAGCTTTAACCAGACACTGATAGAAGTTACAAGACTGCTATATACTTCTGATGAGAAAAGGTATTTAGCAGTTTATATTTACTAAAATAATTGCATTTCCATGTTCTATGGGAGACCAGATATAGTGAATGCAGGCTCCTGGGTTTAGTAACCCTTTAACTGCTATAGGTACCTACAGACATGATATTTTCTTTCCTTCAGACAAGGGAATCCTGCAACAAAACTCAAAACTAGGCCATAGTATAAAAACATTGGGAACATTCATAAATGTCAAAACTTTGTTTAACAGAAGTAAAGACGACATTGTATTAACCTTGTTATCCTGCTGTTGTCCTCTAACTTGCCTCTGTAGGCATTGAAACACTTCCCGCTGTGCATTGTATGGGCTTATTGACAGGGAGTCTGATGTGTACTGGAATAGAGGTCTTACTCATGGTCAAACCATTATCTAAAGTTCCAGAAAGTTTTGCATATATAATTGACAGTACTAGTTACATTGTGAATGTATAAAAAGGTGAATTTATGGATTTTTGAAAGGTCTTAGTTTACCAGTCTTGTAAATCCTGTATAATACCAAGCTAAGTGGAAAAAAAATGCTATATTAACACTGTAAGTTCCATTTCCATTGTTCCTGTGCAACATGAAGGGCATACATTCTATTTATTTTACGTGTACTGTACATACATATGTCTTTTCTACAGTTACAGTTATACATATAATCTAATAATGTCTCTGCCACCTGTAGGTAAAAAAATGAACTACAGCCAACCCCCATAGGAGCCACTGGATTGTTTGGACCCTCCTGCCCTGCCCAGTGATGACCCATCCTGTACCTGCACCCGAATTACACCAAGACACCTGGAACTGATAAATGAGGCCTAGTTTACTCTTGTAGGTGGTAAAGGGTTTCCGCGTTAATGGAAAAAATTAAATATATGACTGCAGCCTACCTCAAAATATAGCAAGCTATATTTAACAAATATGGGGGGAGTGGAGGTAAGTGGCGCTGTCTAAAATAGGAAATAGGGAATATAAATATATTGGTGGGTCACTTTATATTGTGTAATAAATAGAGTAAAATGTGTTGAAATATTAAATACACAAAGTAAAAAGTGATATACAGTGAATAATTAAAAATATAAAGAATGTTAAAAATTGTTAAATATTTTTGTGGGTGAATAGTGGGAGGTGGAAGTAAAAGTGTATAAAGTTATTCCAATATAAGTGTCACAAAAAAAAAAATTCTGTGTGTAACAATCAAATGTGTAAAACTGAGCCACTTATAAAACACACTTATAAAATCAATAAATAAAGTGATACATTGTTGCATAAATAAATAAATTAAATATTATTAAATTACAGTGCTCTTATTCAAGTGCATACATGTGCTAGTGATCAGAGGTTATATAGCAATATTTAAATTAGGTGAATCAGATTATAACAAATCAGATCATATACAATGTCCCAGCAACTTGCGTAAAAAGTCCAAAAAAATATAAAAAATAAATAGTGCCACAAATACACAATCAGGTGTAGATAAGTCCCAAAATAGAGAGGAGGGAAGGAAATGTCAGGAGGAAGTGGATTCCAGAGATTCAGAAATGGTGGGGGTGCTCAATATGGAAATAAGTGCTCCCCTCCTATTGATCCCGCACTCACCAGATGGTGGTACCCCTACGGGGGTAAACAGCGTTTGGGGTGACTCTCAGGGGTCCCTCCGAAGGCTGGCTAAGTATCCACTTAATCCCGACCTCCTATCATATGCTCTTCTCCAGGGTAATTAATAAGTGAAAAATCCTCATAGGCACTCCGATATGTAAGGGAGATATCCGGATGAAAAGGAAGAAAAAAGGCTTCAATAGTGAAGTATTGTAATAAAATGGTGCTTTATTAAATCATAAAATACAATACTCACATTTAATATAAGAGAAAAGTGCATGTATGTCCTAGGGACCGCAACACCCTCGTGTAGCGGTTGTTCCGGGACGCGGTGCGTTCCACCGGCCGGATGTGCGTCTCAGTCAACAGGAAGCGGAACTGGCGTGACCACGCTCTACGCGTTTCGTCATCAATGATGTCATCAGGAGCAGCGTATGAAAGGATTTGTCCGCTGCCGGAAATGTCTAGCGTGCAAAAACAATCCGGTATGCAATTGGAGAGCTAATAAGAAAAAACCATGTGAAGTACAATGAACAGTCAAGAGGGCAATAGGAAATTCAAATATGGCACTTCACAGGATTGGAAAAATCCCACAAATGAACCTGTAAAGGAAAGAGGTTAGTGATCCCATGTGAATGAACCAAATGACTTGAGTGATAGAATGGAGCCCTCACAACACTGATCACACAGCTGAGTTTACTCTTGTAGTGGAGGGTTGGAAGGAACAGCTGGGACTTGCACATAACTGATGTGTGCTTTGAAGTAGATTTTTAGTATATGATTAAGAGTTTGAATTTACGCCAATAATTGTGTCTATTACTGACATTTAAAATATAACCCCAATCAAAAATAATCATGTCACTGCAATGGTTCAAAATGTTAAAACGAGTCCTACAAAATTAAGTGCACTAAATATTAATATATAAATTCAGTTATATCTGACACTCAGCAATCCTTTGGCCACCATCTTCGATACACTTAATTTAGTTTCTATGAAATTTTCTTGGTGAACCAATATGAGATATGTTCTCAAGTTTTTCCTCAGTCCTTCCGCATTGCATGGGTTTGGGACGGGCATGTAGAGTATGGTGACACATAAATGGAAATTTTGCACACATGCTGGGACCAGCGTAGACATGAGTCAGCCTGTCAGAATGCCTTTAGAGTGTGGGAGGTTGTGGTTCTACCACTTATGCCTCGTTTCCACTGAGTGGTAAGGTACGGTTTGGAACGGTACACATTGCGTTTTCACTGCCAATAGTACCCTTTCATGATAGGCGTGGTGTAGCAGGAAAGCTGTGATAGACGATTCTCTGTCAACCAATCAAAGTTCTGCAGAGTGTAGCTCCACCCTGTTGGTACGGTACTAATGTGCTTGGTACCCCAACGAAAGGGTACCAAAAAGTGGTACGGTACGGTTCGGAATTAGGGTACCATTCATAATGGAAACGGCATAAATAGCGTACCGTACCAGAAAGCTCAGTGGAAACAAGCCATTTAAGTGCAGGTATAAGTTGCCACCATCCCTATTCTATTAACATTTCATCTTTCAGTACCTCTAATGGGATTTTATCGGCATCCACAACAAGAAAACATATAGAAATTAACTTCTTTTTCAGAAAATACAAAATGAATTTTATTCGAAATTCATTAAAATCTTTCCACACATTCTGTGGTGAAATAAAAGACAGTATATTGGATATATACTTTATGTAAGGACATAAAATTGGGTTTACAGACTACATGATTGGCATACAGTGGTACAACCAGTTGGTGACTGAGATGTTCCACAGTACACTTTAACTAAAGTTTTTCCAACGCCTTTCGAACACAAACTAAAAAATATTCTTCACCAGGGAAGTACCACAATCATATGTCACTTTAAATCCATTTAGCATCTGACCAGTGATCCTTCGAGACATTCAGAGATAGATCTTCCATGCAATATAGGTAGAGGTGGCACACCCACATGCAACAAAGCCAAGTTCAGAGACACACTGATCTAACTTGGAGCAGGATATATTTGGACCCAAAGGGCAAAATATCCAAAAGGAAGGAGCACAGCTAGAATAGCGTATCATGCAAAATTAATGATTTGGTGCCAACAGTATGGCTCTGAACTTGGCTTTGTTGCATATGTGCGTGTCTTACATCATTACCTTGGACAATTCCCATGCATAGACCTCCCATGGACTTGTTACCTCTTCTGATATCACACACCATCAGGGACATATACCTTCATAAAGGTTTACTGTCCTTTAGACTTAGTCATCTAACACCACACTTTGGGGATTTGGCCTTCGCATCGGCCTTCTGTGTCTTTCAATTCTTATCTTGGAGAAAAATATCCACAATTCTAGCAGTGAAAAATTCCTGTATATATAAAGTGCATAAGTGTAAAAGGTCACCTACAAAGTGCATCCATATCTAGCATTGCAATGCTTATAAATTAATACAATACTGTGCAGAATATCCAAAATATCATAAAAAAATGTGGCAATATAAATAATGAATATATATATATATATTTATATATATATATATATATATATATATATATATATACTGTATATATACTGTGCAAAATATTAATAAAGTGCCAATGTGCTCTGTGCAGAAAATTCCAATAAATGTCCAACAACTGTGTCATTCAGCCTATGTTGTCCAAGTGAAATATCCCAATCATGCAGGGGAACAGTGATGGTGGGTATCTCCAAGGCACTCGTGTAATGTGGTAAGAGTCAAAGCTTACCAAAATGTATAGATCCCTGTTACCTGTCCCTATGTCAACCAAGATCATATATCGTTTGCTTCAATCTCCAGCTCCAGGGTACACTCCTTATCCAATCTCCTAGGTGTCAGGGTGTCCTGTGCATCTCAGAGTGGATTTAAAAACAAAGGGGACTCCTCATAGTATAGTAGTCAAATATATAAATCCAGTTTATTTAAAAAAATATATAAAAAACACAAGCATGTAACATTGCCCTATGGGCATCATGCAGCCATAAATGCTGCTAACATGTACAGTCCCCACTCGAATGCACTAATTACCTTGTTTGAGCTGTAACACCGCTTCAGGATACGATACTCATTACTTCCTGAAGGTCGGTCCGGCATGCATTCCACGGCTAGGGTTTGGATTGAGGCAGCGTGCGTGTCAGCTTGACATGTTTCGTCATTACGTTGACGTCTTCAGAAGGTCATAAATGTTTACTGTCCTTTAGACCTAGTCATCTAACACCACACTTTGGGGATTTGGCCTTCTCATCGGCCTTCTGTGTCTTTCAATTCTTATCTTGGACTACTAACACCTTTCTCTACCTTTGCTCCGGGTGCCTTACCACTTCTAGACTGCTACCACATTGCCATAACCCCTCTACGACTTGGATGGAATGCTCCCAACCAAGCCATTATCTCCAAACTGTATTGCCATAAGATGCACTTCTCAGACCTCTCACAGACTTTGAATCTTTCCTTTCACAAGATGACAGACCCACGCACACTTCTCTTGTGGGTAGCCTATCTTGCTAATCCCCAATCTTTCCTCAAGTGGAAGGAGAAACTCAATGTTATGGAGGATGGGCTAGATTGGGACAAGATATTCACATTTATGCATAAAACATTCATAGCAACCAAGGCACAGGAACTGAATTAGAAATGTGTACCTAGATGGTATGGATACCCTACCATTTTACATGCCATTGATGCTTCTATTCCTGGTACTTGTTAGACCCATATATGAGGGACGTGCCCCCTAATTACCCCCTTCTGGCATAAAATCCTTCAGTTATATCATAAATTGGTGGGCAATCGGATTCCTAACACTCCCACTATTACCGTACTGTCCATACTACCTGGCTCTTATAAACAGAACAAAAAGAGCTTACTCTGCAATTTTTTGAATGTCCCCCATACTATCATATTCAGAAGTTGACTCAAACCAGGTACACCTTCCCTACTTGACTGGGCATGTGAGATGGACTCCCTTTGTCATCCGAAACAATTGGTCTCCTGGGAAAACTGAAAAAACAAAATCCTACTCGATTACAGGTACCACTTGGTCATAATTTAGATATTCCTCAGAATTTGCTACATATTTTGCCTAATATACAGTAAATCATTTTACATCGACTTACATTGATTTCAATTTGTACCACTGGCTTGAAACACTTAAAGAGGTGTTGAGTTCCCCTCCTTTTCTCTTTCCTTCTATTTGTGTATAGATAGAAAAAAAATGATGAACACCTTTTTTTTCTCCTTTTAAAAATTAATTGCATTCACTCTGTTCCCTCTGTTTTCAGCTGTGCTGGGGGGAGGAGAAGCAACAGCACACTGAGCTTCCCAGTCAATGGCTGTACAGAGAGAGCTTGTCAGCACAAGTTTGATCATTTGAGGAGAACAGGCTACGTTCCCAGCAGCTGTACAATGTACTTATATGAAAAAATCTCCTATTCCCTTTGTATCGCTTCCTTTTTATGAAATCCCTGGTTTTCCTGCTAGTCCCTCTGCTCTTCTGTTAGTGTGGTCAGTTTTTAATAGGAAAGCAGAGGGACTAACAGGAACACCAGGGATTTCATAAAAAGGAAGCGATACAATGAGCAGGGCCATCTTACCGAATGGACATGCTGGGCAGTTGCCCGGGGGCCCCACTTGCCCAGTGCCCCCACCTGCCCCGCAACCCAGCCCCAGCCAAGCATTAGTCCTGATTCCTGTGTGCATCCCGCCGCTGAACTTAGCAGGTGGCAAGCGCCTGTCGGGCCTGCGCTCCTTTCAGGCCACTTGGGCCGTGGAGGGGGAGCCCACAACTTCAGGAATGTTTTTCCGCCTCCACGGGAACAGGAACACACAGGACAGTCGAGTCTGACTCCCGTCCGTGTGTGTGTTCCATGGACCCAACCACAGAACTAGGAAGCTGTCATTAGCCTGGCACTGCTGTACCAATAAATATCGCCTTATCAATAATTAGCATTTTTATTCTCCTGAGAGATTGTGTAGGCAGGGTCCCAGTGCACTGCATTGCCCGGGGCCCTTTAATGCTCTTAAGACCACACTGACAATGAGAACAGGAGACTTTTTCATACAAACACATGGTACAGAAGGCACATATCAGGAATAGGAAATGCTGGGTTAACAAAAACTTTAATAAAATGCCGATGTATGACATTTCAAAAACATTTGTTAAAAAAGAGGTAAACTGTGTGATGTGGTGCATAGGCGCTGCTGTTCTAACGCTGGTGTGAACCAGCCCTAAAACTAGCCATGTGACTTTAATCACTGACCTGAAACAAGCATGCAGAATAGAAAGTCAGAGTAAAATCAAAACTCCAGAAATGCGTGTTTGTCCTGGTCAGTGGCTCAGTTCCAAAGCCACTGTATGAGTATGAAAGCCAGGCAGCTAGCATTTTCAGAAGGAATGCCCATCCATTGCAGCCTTTGTGTTTTTTTGCATCACAGGTTTCCTTTAACAATAGAAAACACTGGCTTGGTGTAACTTCTGCTCTGGTACAAAGGACAAGGCACCTCAATCATCTTCTTTTGACAAGTGACAAGTTTCTTCCTGATGAAATGGACAGTCAGGAGTTAGGAGATTGATCGCCACCTCTGGGGAGAAAGCTAATACTATACTAGCGATATGAAGCCGAATGCTGAAAGAGATACGACCGGGGGCCTAAACTATATTGATGAGCAAATCAAAACGTCCATCATTGAAGTGTAAATAAGAAGCCCCTGCCAGGCACGAAACAGTCACAATCGTGCAGGGAGAGGGAGTCTACAATAATCCCTCATGTATTAGAAATAGGTGTATTTTACATGCCATCCCCACCATGAGGGATCATTCACACTTGTCTGTTTTTCTGCAACAGATTGTAGTGCAAGGGGAAATTCCATTCATTCCTAAGTCAACTCTAGAAAAATGCATTCAAAGAGATGATGTAAACTTTCAACCTTGCACATGTACAGTGGTTAGATAAAGGAACATTTCAGGTGGGCTCAATACCTCTGACGAAGCAGCTCCGGCATAACAAGGTTGACAGTAACTATGTAAACCAAAGAAATGCAGAAGAAAGTGCCAGACCAAAAATATATGCAAGAGTCCAAGATCAATTTCATTGTTAGAATTGGTCGTATAAAATATCCAAAGCATTTTGGGGGCAACACCACTCCTCCTTAATCACAGCTCAATGTAAAGCTTAGATGGGCTCAGAATAAATATTGATCTTCAATGTCTATATTATGACCAGTATTAGAGCATACTGTACGTCTATGCTTTTTGTCACTTTCAATGGATCGTTTGGGCCAAGCTTACTAAATGATCTGACTGCTGTCACCACTGTGCCATACAGTACATCAGCTAGGTACAGTATGCAGAGCTGTGTTTTGGCAACGTCTCAGGAGACTTCCTGTTTTATCAATGAAGACATTCCCTCTGATTGGCCAAGATTGGGAGACGGTTGGATGACATCACAACCTTCACCTCAGCAGGGACACAGACAGGGGTGCTAATCCTTCTCTACTCTACTCTATCTCTGTGGGTGATATATAGATGTGGGTGTGTGTGGGGCCACTAACCCAAAAGGAGCTGCTTGGTAATTTGGGATCTCTGTTCTGCGCCTATAATCCAAGAACAACTTCAGTCCCTCTGACATACCTGGTTGAGTAAAAGTTACTGCAAGCACTTACAGGCTGGTGCATATGGGGCGCAGGGGCGCCGCCCCCCCCCCCCCCCCATCCATGCGTCCGGACCCCTAATCTACATGCGGGGCGCTGGACGCATGGAGTTCAATGTTTTTTTTTTTTTGAAGCACGTGATTTGAGCCAGAGGCTCTAATAGACTTCAGAAAAGGGTGGGCTCGGGGCGCAGAGCATTGCGCCCAAAGCTGACCCATTTGTGTGACAATAGCGAATAAATATTCGCTATTGTCACACGGATACTCCTCCTGGCCAATCAGGAGGCGGGTCTGAGACCCATTTCCCAATTGGCCGAAAGGCGAACCCATGCCATTGGCCATGGAGGAGGGAGGACTCGAGGAGACTCGAGGAGACGCGGGGGACTGAGGAGAAGCCGACTCTGCATGACTCTGATTTTACGAAGGTACGAAGGGCTCTGTGTATGGTCTCTTTGCTAGGGTGTGCGGGCTGGTGTGGTCCGGGGGGGTAAGTGTGGTCCGGTCCCGTCCATCTGACGCCCCTCCCCCCATGGAGCACCAGTCGCCACTGATAGGAACACAAGTGAACTTGCCTGTGAATTAGTATAAGAAAATAGACAAAAGACTATTTAGTGGTAAATGAACATAATGTACCTTAAATTATAAACTCCTTGAGGGCAGGCACTGATGTGAATGTGCAATCTACAGGATATGTAAAGCGCTGCGCAAACTGACAGCACTATACAGGTGCATCTCAAAAAATTAGAATATCATCAAAAAGTTAATTTATTTCAGTAATTCAATTCAAAAAGCTAAACTCATATATTTTATATAGATTCATTACACACAGAGGGATATATTTAGCATTTATTTCTTTTATTTTAATGATTATGGCTTACAGCTAGTGAAACCCAAAAAATCAGTATCTCAGAAAATTAGAATATTGCATAAAACCAAGAAAAAAACAATTTTTAATACAGAAATGTCGGCTTACTGAAAAGTATGTCCATGTACAGAATAGTATGCACTCAATACTTGGTCGGGGCTCCTTTTGCATGAATTACTGCATCAATGCGGCGTGGCATGAAGGCGATCAGCCTGTGGGAATGCTGAGGTGTTGCTTTGATAGTGGCCTTCAGCTCGTCTGCATTGTTGGGTCTCTCATTTTCCTTTTGAAAATACCCCACAGATTCTCTATGGGGTTTGGGTCAGGCGAGTTTGCTGGCCTATCATGCATGGTAATACCACGATTATTAAACCAGGTATTGGTACTTTTGGCAGTGTAGGCAGGTGCCAAGTCGTGCTGGAAAATGAAATCAGGATCTCCATAAAGCTTCTCAGCAGATAGAGGCATGAAGTGCTCTAGAATTTCCTGGTAGAGGACTGCGCTGACTTTGGACATGATAAAACACAGTGGACCAACATCAGCAGAGAACATCAGCAGAGGCTCCCCAAATCATCACTGGCTTTGGAAACTTCACACTGGACCTCATGCAACTTGGATTTTGTGCCTCTCCACTCTTCCTCCAGACTCTGATTTCCAAATGAAAAGCAAAATTTACTTTCATCCGAAAAGAGGACTTTGGACCACGAAGCAACAGTCCTTTTTCTCCTTAGCCCAAATAAGATGCATCGGCTTCCCCTAGACTCCCCAGAGCGAGCGCCATACATGTACAGTGATTTGCCTGGGAGCGGCTGCCTGCCGCAGTATAACTGCGGCGGGCGGTTGGCAAGCAGTTAAACTGGAATCATTCCCGAGTTCCTGGGGAAGACCATTTAAAGGCTCAGGAAACCTTTACAGGTGTTTTGAGTTAATTAGCTGATTAGAGTGTGACACCAAGAGTCTACAATATTGAACTTTTTCACAATATCCTAAGATACTGAATTTTGGGTTTTCACTAATCATGAAAATTAAAGAAAAAATGCTTAAATCATAATATTCTGTCTGTAATGCATCTATATAATATATGAGTTTCACTTTTTGAATTGAATTACTGAAATAAATTAACTTTTTGATGATATTCTAATTTTTTAAGATGCACCTGTATATGTACCTGTAATAAAGAAATACTGGTAGTGGTTAGAATAAATAATAGTTTCAGCATACATGAGCATTTCAGATGGTAGGTTTAGACACAGTCCCACTAGACTATAATCACTATACCAAAGTAACTTAGAATAGAGTCATGCATCTCTAGATTGTAATCAACACATAAATCAGCAATGCCAGCAATAAATAGTGCATATATGCATTAACTGCAATGTGAATAATAATACCGTGACCAGTCTAGAGTGCATTCTAGGTGAATGGTTAAGACATGGTGCAATATCCTCTGAGAGATACCTCTTAGCATAAGCAGTAGGTAAACTTCTTCTTTAGACGTAACTCTTCAGTCTACAAAAGCAAACAAGCAAGGAGGCGCACACGCCTAGCACACACACACCTAATGCACATACCTGCATTACCGAAAGATGTTTATTAAATATAAAAATAGATACTGACAAAGTAGCAACTGAGACAAACACTGCTGATCGCTCCGTTCTCAGAGCTCCCTGAGCAGAAAGCCGGTGACTATCAGTTACCGGCTCTCTGCTCTGCCCCCTTGCGCTCACTGGAGCGCTGGGCTGTGGAGGAGGTGGGAGCAGCTGGCTCAGGCTCTCAGCTGCTCGCTGAGAGGGTGAACCGGGTGCCGGTCCAGGCATGTGGGCGGATCCCGACCAAATTGTTGCGATCTTGCCTAAGCCTGGACTGCCTCTGTGACATTAGCAGACAGCAGGCTTAAGCCCGCTGTCTGCTGAAAACAGGTCCCAAGAGTGCAGAACGAATTGATGCACATGTGATCTACAGGAGAAGTACAGCCAAAAAAGCCTCAATGTTTTTCCTTTAATGTAGTTTTAAATCATACCTAGATAACATTACGTTTGCTAAAGCACTGTTTCATAACAAATGCCTTTTTGTATTTTTGATAATACTTTTTTTCACTGCTGATCTCATCTAACATCTTTACAGCCACTTCCACATGAACAAAGCCTTGGCTTCATGTCATTGCCCATGATGGGCTTTGAGCATTGGTGCAGCAAGAAGCAGATATGACAAGGTCAGAATTCTAGAAGAACAACTGTGAGACAGGGAATGGGCATTGTTACCCCTAGCTGGAAGTTCCTGAACAAGGACCTTCATGGCAGGTTTACCAGGTTTTATTTTATTTTTTTATGTGATTATAGTGATTGGGTTCAAATCAGCCACGGCCGGTCCATAAGGGGCACATGGGTGGCGCCCCCCTAATCCCTAGGCGCCAGCCCCAAATCTCCATGTGGGGCACCGGACGCATATATTTCTACGAGTTTCTTTTTTTTTTTTTTTTTTTTAGAAGCACATGAGCCTGAAGCTCTAATTGGTTTAAAAAAAAAATGGGCTCAGGGTGCAGTGCTCTGGATGGGCAGGGAGAAGAAGCTGGGGAAGCCGGGGGAAGCCGCCCACGACCTGGATGAGGTAAGTGCGGGGCTGGCGGGCACTGCCTACTACTTCTACCTGTGCTGGCTGCTGCCATCTGCATTCGAGGAACCTTTGCCTATACCTCCCAGCAGGAACTGCATATATACTGTGGGCTGGCTGGCGGACGAGTGAGTGGGTGAGCTGCCGGGGGGGGGGGGTTGTTTGTTTGCCACCCCCTCCAAAAAAATGTAGCACCAGCCGCCACTGGTTCAAATGTAATATAATTAGAAATAAATAGTATTTTTATAAATGTGTGTACTCCCCAAGGCAACATGTCCTCTTAGAAAGGTTGGCAACTGCGCTTTTTACTGTGTTTGTATACCACTTTTCAAAACAGAATCAAGCTTGAATAATGATAAAACCAGTATGGAAACGTAGCATCAGGATTCAAGCATTTCAATTTTATTTCTACAATTGTGTTCCCCATAATGATACCTTAACAAGCATAAACATCCACACGTCATGTACATGGCGCAACTACAAAACACTTTCCAATCATTGGCCAACAGCCAACACACACCAGACTGCCATCCTGCCCATCACATTGTGTCATCATAGTTCTTTTATTCCAATTCTAACCCATAAAAAGAATTCTGCAGTAAGAATTTACACAGACGTTATTTAATGGGATTAGAGCTGAGGCTATGAAGTGTATTCTCGAGAAAAAAAAAAAAAAGAAAACGAAAAAAAAAGAAAGAAGAAAAAAAAATTCACCATTACGTCTTTGATGGCACAACACAAGATTTTCAGCTTTTATAAGCCATTTATCAACCTCGAAGTTGGTGATGAGTTGCTAAGTTTCCCAAAGATGTAAGAAGTGGCAGTTTTCAAGTCGCTAATCCAATAATAGTTGTTTCCTTCGCTTAAGATTTGTCAGAGGATTCTGATATTTTAAAGGAAGTTGTCACTTGCTGAGATGAACAATAGCTAGGATGAAACAATGGAAAAAGTGTGATTAAACAGCCAAAAAAATATATCTTTTCCAGCAATCATTATTATAATGGCCTTTGCCTATCTGTGAATGTAATGTAATGTAATGTAATGTCTGTGCAGGTAGACTTTAGATCTTTTCCCATTACCTCCTCTGTATGGCTGTTTTAAACTAAAGAAGAGTTGGAGAACAGCCTTGCTGAAGCACTAATATGAACAAAATTGGGAAGGACTCCTAATTCCATAGGAAATTGATAAGGCAGGTAATATAATGAAGAATCTTGGTTGGATTGTTGGTTGTTACTCAGAGAGACACTTTTCAGATATTTATTTGTAAAAAAATGTGAAAATAATTTATAATTTTCCTTCCACTTTACAATTATGTGACACTTTGTGTTGGTCTATCACACAAAATCCCAATAAAATACATGTTTTAAGTTATAACATGACAAAATGTGGAAAATGTCAAGGGGCATGAATACTTTTTCAAAGGCACTCTAAAAGGATCAACGGGCACCGCCCTGATCTCTAACCAGGGCCAGATTAACGTAGGGGCTATTGGAGCTGCAGCTCCAGGCCCCTACCTTTATATAGGCCCCGGGTTGGCCATATTCACTGTTACCGCTCTTCTGTCAATTGTAAACACAGAAGTCTGGCTTCTATGCTCGCTTCCCCAGGCAGCTCCCTCAGAACCTCCCCACACAGCACGAAGGCAGGACAAGGAGGGACAGTTGCCGATGCATGGATGTGTTTATGGGCTTCAGAGACAACATCCCATGTTGAATTAGGCATGCATGGCTGCACCCTTCCTCCTCTGGGTGCATGCCAAGGCACTGCCCTTAAGGCCCTTCAAAATCCTCAGCACCAAGCCCATGATGCTCTTAATCCGGCCCTATCTCGAACCTATCCCTAAAGCCTCAGGCAGTCCTGTTCTTGTCCAGAAGAAGCTCCCATCCAGAAGGGCTGCTATCCTTCTAGGCAGCCCAGTTTCTCCAGCTTCTACATGTACTCATCCAGGTCCCAGTTATGGTTGAGCTGGGGGACCTGTTTTCTGAAACTCTCTAAGTTAGATTTTTTAAATTAAATCCGGGGACATTTTTTTTTATTGGCAAATGGTTAACTATTTTATAAGCATACAGTATTTCCTCAAATTATATTTGTAGTGTATGTGGTAAGTGTTTATGGAATGATTGTATGATATATACGTTATTTCTCACATTTCATTCATGAGATAAAAAAAAAGATACTTTTTTTTGAGGTATGACTACCAAATGTTATGAAAATAAGATAAAGATAAAACAGAGTGTAGAGTTCAGGAGTGCGCTTCTTACAGAGTGCAGAGTTCAGGAGTGCATTACATAAAGAGAGCAGGGCTAAGGAGCGTGCTACATAAAGAATGTGGGGATTAGTAGCGCTTAGGAGCGTGCTACACGAAGAATGCAGGGCTACATAGTGCTCAGGAGGGTGCTACATAAAGAATGCAGGGCTCAGGAGTGCGCTACATAAAGACAAGGCTCAGCAGTGCACTACATAAAGAATGCAGGGCTCAACTGTGCCCATCTATGCAGCCTCACCATTGTCCAGTAATGCAGCATCACCAGTGCTCATCTATGCAGCATCACTAATGCTCATCTATGCAGTCTCACCAGTGCCCATCAATGCAACCTCACCAGTGCCCATCAATGCAGCCTCACTAGTGCCCATCTATGCAGCCTCACCAGTGCCCAGCAATGCAGCTTCACCAGTGTCCAGCAATGCAGCCTCGCCAATACCCAGCGATGCAACCTGACCAGTGCCCAGCAATGCAGCCTCACCAGTGCCCATCTATGCATCTATGCAGCCTGACCAGTGCCCAGCAATGCAGCCTCACCAGTGCTCATCCAATGTAGCCTTACCAGTGCCCATCCAATGTAGCCTCACCAGTGCCCTGCAATGCAGCCTCTCCAGTGCCCATCAATGCAGCCTCACTAGTGCCCAGCAATGCAGCATGACCAGTGCCCATCCAATGCAGCTTTACCAGTGCCCACCAATGCAGCCTGGCCAGTGCCCACCAATGCAGCCTGGCCAGTGCCCAGCAATGAAGTTTCACCAGTGCCCATCCAATGCAGCCTATCCAGTGCCCAACAATGCAGCCCCACCAGTGCCCATCCAATGCAGCCTTACCACCGCCCATCTATGCAGCCTCACCAGTGCCCATCTATGCAGCCTCGCCAGTGCCTATCTTTGCAGCCTCACCAGTGTCAAGCAATGCAGCCTCACCATTGCCAATCTATGCATCCTCCCCAGTGCCCATCCAATGCAGCCTCACCAGTGCCCATCCAATGCAGCCTCACCAGTGCCCATCTATGCAGACTCACCAGAGCCAAGCAATGCAGCCTGACCAATGCCCAGCAATGCGGATTCATGAGTGCCCAGCAATGCAGCCTTACCATTGCCCAGCAATGCAGCCTCACCAGTGCCCATCCAATGTAGCCTCACCAGTGCAAAGGATCAGAGGGAAGAGAGGAAGAGGAGAGGCAGCCGGATCATCACACAGGCCAGCGTCACCTGCTGTGTCAGCTTTAATTGAAATCACCAGGCGCCTGCCATTACACAAGTCCCACCTTCTGGATTGGCTCCTACCTATAATAGACTGCACATGTCCCAGCATTGTAGTGTGCTTTCTATCAAAAGGAGCCAAACCAGGAGGCGGGACTTTGTGTGACGACAGGTGCCCAGTGATTCAAATTAAAGCTGACACAGTGGGAAATGCTGGCCTGACACCCCCCAGTGTGTGGCACCCAGGGCGGACTGCCCCCCACAAATTGGTATGCCACTGACTTCATCACCCCCCTTTGCCTCAGCACCCGCCCAGGATCAGCCCTGCACCTAGCATTGCCCCTGCAATCCCTGGACAAAACAGGGGACAGACTGGCTCCGGTGACAGTGTTCTCAGTCCAAGGACTGTCCCCGGAAACCAGAGACGTCTGGTCACCCTACTTTAAATCTAACCAAGTCATTTCACTGAGGATCCTGTCTGGAGAGTTTACTGGAGAAACGTCTGGCTGAAATTGGAAGAAGGCATCCAAGTATCCAGGAATATTGTGAGTAGAGACCTGAATGTAAGATCCTGGTGACTTGCTGTTGCTATTTTTTCTGCATCAATACTAGTGCTTGCCTGGCTTGGGATATTTCCAATTGTGTCCCCTTTTTGTTCACTTTCCTGTGCCATTGCTAGAAGAACTGTCCTAAGAAGTAGTGACAAAGTAAGGAGTATCCTAACTGTTCAGCGTTCATAGAGTATCCCACAGCTTCAGCAATAAATTTGAAAAAGACAACCCCTAAACTGTTCATTGAGCCTGAAGAGTGGCTGTTGCTACGTGCCTGGCTGCTGTTAACAGATAAAAAGATAAGAATATAAAAATGCAGCCACTGTATATAAGGATTGAAAAGCTATAAAATATTACATTTTATTTTTGAGTTTAGATGCCCCAGTCCCAACCTAACCCCTACAACTAAGCCATACTGCCTTTATGTAGCAACAAACATTTCAGCACTGAAAACATGCAGTCACACCCTGAACATTATCTTCACCCAGCTCCAAACGCTAAAACTACACCCTTCAGTCATTTGTTATGACATCATAACCATCTGTGTGGTCTTAAAACCTTGTATCACTATTGGTGAAGGGAAAACATGCATGAAGAGTGAGGTGCCAGGCCATGGCCCAAATGGACTGCCAAAAGTTCCACAATTTATACGCCTGAAATTATTGTCACCCAATCTGGACAACTGTATCTGACTCAAGCAAAGATCACCAACTATTTGGGTGCCATCAGATGGCCAGGAACCCTGGCTTTTGGGGAGAACTCTAGTTGACTTTCTTTTTCTTTTTTTTTTTTTACTGTTGTTTTATCCCAGATATTTAGAGTCGATGATGCATTAAAGGGAACCTACCAAAATAGGGATTTTATTGTTGCCAATGCCAACTTGTTTTTAACCTCTTCACACTGACAGTACACGGCCCCACTCGACTGGGCTTTTTTTCCCCGTGGGGCCGCATATATGCATATCTGTCTTTACGCTGGGAGCACGCTGTGTGGCGCGCTCCCTGCTGGGAACGCACCAAACAACGTGCTTCCAACACAGAGACCGGTGTCTCACTGGGAGCCCCAGGTCCCATACTAACGATCAATTGGCTATCACAATGATCAGTCATTGTGAAGTCTGCCTTTGTTTTTCTCTCTCTGTGAATGGAGAGGAAAGATACATTGTATCTCTTTCTTCTTGCAGAGAGCGATAAATAAACAACTGTGTGTAAAAAAAAAAAAATAAATAATAATAAAAAATAAAATAAAAAAAAAATTAAAATAAAATAAAGAAAGAAAGAATACCTAGATCAAGGTTTGATCTATGTCATTGTCCGGGTTAGTGTTTGGGTCAGGTAAGAGCCAAAGGTCTGTGTTTGGGTCAAAGGTCAGGGTCAAATGTCATGGCCAGTACATTTTGGCAGAATTTTTTTTTAAAGCATTTTTTTAAATTAGTATCTGGGCATTGCTACGGTACAAACACAACAAATAACATACACATATGTGGCATAGCTGTGATTGTCCTGAGCAGGAGAATTTATCTAGGGTTGTTCTTTGGGTGGTAGGTTATGGTAGTAATAAGAAATATTCAGCTACATTTTTTTATTATTATTTTTTATTACTGTTTTGGACCAGTTTACCATTTACCACCAAATAAAAGCCTAATTTGGAATGAAAAAAACAAGATATAATCCAAAGTAGTTGTGATGATATGTATGGATTTACAAACATATGTCAAAGTTGCAAAATTGTGCTTAGGCTTTACCATTTGTTTTACCCTTAGGCACTAAGGGTATAAACATGTTGCCCTGGACTGTTATCCTCATTCTTAATTAACTACCCAGTAAGTCAACAAGTATGCAGACCGGGGATTCAGGATTTATGGGCTGAATATTTGTTCCTGGTCACTGAATAAGTAGTGAAGGATGGATGAAGATGACAAGCCTGGAATATGTATGCTGCCATGGCTGAAAATGGAACAGAAATAATGAGTTTCAATGCAACAAAGTTTAGATTTTCAAAATACTAAAACATATTATTTAAAATTGATTACCTTTGTAGCAAGCATCAAGATGGATAAATTAAGTAATCAAATCTTTTTTTTTATTTTTTTTTATTTTAGCTTCCTGTAATCCCCTGCTCTGTCAGACAGCCAGGCTCTATTGCATTACACAGTTTTGACAATCTAACACTGGAAGATTGCTAAAAGCTATGATGTTTCTATTGTCCTGCCTGTAGGTGGAGGATAGAGGATGACCATGCCGTATTTATTACTTGCAATGAGAAAAGTGGGGTTACCAACCTGTCCATTTTGTCTACCCCGTTCACATTCACATTTATCTAAGCTTAAAAAATAAAATCTCAACATATTCTCTTTAAAAATGAGCTCATAATTTTTTTATTTAAAATGTACGTGTACTTAATGGAGATCTGTAAAATTGCCTGGAGCTCCTAAGAAGCCAGACCAGGGGACGGCTATGTCTCTGAAAGTGCATTTCGTCAGAAGATGAAAAATGTATTGTACAGCGCAGACTTACGGATTTTTGACTCATGAAAACTCATGTTTTAATTATAGAGAGATTATTTCATTGGCTTCAATGGATCAATAGTACAATTACCAGGAGGACTGTAGACGATGATCTGACACTTTAATGGATGTTTGAGAGATAAGAGAATTATCTATATCACATGTTTATGTATTACTGTGTATAATTATAGCATTATTTGGGGATGTGTTTGGAATGCAATTTTCAATCAAAGGGGTTTCTTCTTAGTAACCTGAAAAAGAAAATCAACTATTAAACCCCAAGAATAAACTAGATTCTTCCTACAGTATGTGTATTTTGGATAAACAAATACACTATATTACCAAAGCTATTGGGACTCCTGCCTTTACATGCACATGAACTTTGACGGCATCCCAGTCTTAGTCCGTAGGGTTCAATATTGAGTTGGCCCACCCTTTGCAGCTATAACAGCTTCAACTCTTCTGGGAAGGCTGTCCACAAGGTTTAGGAGTGTGTCTATGGGAATGTTTGACCATTCTTCCAGAAGCGCATTTGTGAGGTCAGGCACTGATGTTAGTTGGATGAGAAGGCCTGTCTCACAGTCTGCTCTCTAATTCATCACAAAGGGGTTGTATCGGGTTGAGGTCGGGACTCTGTAGTCCAGTCAGGTTCCTCCACCACAAACTCGCTTATCCATGTCTTTATGGACCTTGTTTTGTGGTGTGGGGTTGTTTTGCAGAGGTTTGGCTTGGCCTTTTAGTTCCAGTGAAGGGAACTCTTAAGGCATCAGCATACCAAGCCTTTTTGGACAATTTCATGCTCCCAACCTTGCGGGAACAGTTTGGGGATGGCCCCTTCCTTTTCCAACATGACTGCTTACCATTGCACAAAGCAAGGTCCATAAAAACGTTCCCATAGACACACTCCTAAACCTGGTGGACAGCATTCCCAGAAGAGTTGAAGCTGTTATAGCTGCAAAGGGTGGGACAACTCAATATTGAACCCTACGGACTAAGACTGGGATGCCATTAAAGGCAGGCGTCCCAATACTTTTGGTAATATACTGTATATAAAGCTCAATTCCAGCTTGAGGGAAAGAGAATCAGTTGGGTCTTCCACCATTTCCCTGAAATAAAAATACAGCTCCAAGCTGCTATAGTCTCCTGATCTCCAGGGCTGTCCACCATAGGCTTCTCAATCCAGTAATGCAGGTTGAATGACACCCAATGTAATTCAATCCATTTTCTCTGAGCTAGAATGAGTTCAGATCCATCTCTTTACCACTAGATCAGGGCTCGGCAAATCCCAGTCACCAGGTCGATATGGCGACAACAAAATCAAAAAATTGCATCCTGGCACCTGCTTTCACCCCTACCCTGTGCACGCCCGCTGTGCATGCTGTGTGGACCGGCATAGTAGGTGCTGCCGGGTAGAGAGGAAGGAGGAGATCAGACACACATGCTCTCCTCCCCTTCTTGTTGCTTACCCGGAAGTGATATGCATGACAACACTTCCAACACTTCCAGGTCCCCATTGACAGTTTCCCAGGCCATCAAGGCCAGTAAATAATGTAATGCAATGCAATGTGTATTGCATTAAATTAAATTTAGTGAAGCACAGGGGAGACATGCAGGTTCCCATTAAAGGGAATCTGTCACCAAAAAAATTATCACATAGGAGACTTTTTGTCCCCTATGTGATGGAAAAAAAAACTTTTTTTAAAGTGTAAAAAATTTAAATTGCACCCTAGAACATTTAATCCTCCCCCCCCCCAAAAAAAATTGAGGCCCCCCTCACCCCCACATATACGCACATCCAAACATAAGTGCATTCGTTAGAAAGCCTACACCTGTAAACTTCGATTGCGGTACACAAGTTACATATTGCTGTGCATGCCGGAATGAGAGCAATAAATCTAGCACTTGACCTCCTTCGTAACACTAAACCCATGACCTATGGGGCTATTAAAGCGTCCCCTATGGAAAATATAGGGTTCTAAACTTTGTTGCCATTTAATTTAAGGTTTGACATGTTGAGTATCTATTTGCTCTGTGAAACCACTACTTTTATATTTTACCCAAAAGAATTGAGGGTTTTTTTGTTTTTATTCTGCCCCTAAAATTAACTTTATTGTGTTTTTTACTGACATTTTGCTGACCTTTGCGGTAATAGTATGTGATGTTAAAAATCTGAACTAACACAATTTTATTCTGTAGGGTATCTGCTTTCAGAAAATATATAACGTTTTGGGGGTTTTATGTATTCTTCAGGCCTAAGATGATTTTTTTAATGTGTGCAAAAACAGCTCTGGCAGAGAAAGAAACATGTTACATGTTCTACCTGTAGGCTTTGTTGGTTAAAAAACTGGCCCCTAACTTTTTTAGCTGGCTCCAAGATTCAAAGCAAATTTGTCAAGCCCTGCACGATGTCATAAATTAATTTTACCAGTAGTGAGGTCCTGAGGAAGGAAAGAGCAAGCCAGAGCGCAACCAAACGAGTTTTGGTTGGTCTTATCAAGCTAATCCTAAGCAATGCAGGAAAATTTTAAAACCAAGGAAAATTAACCCAAAAACATGATTCATTTTACTTGCTTCTGAGCCTGACATCTGTGCAAGTAAATCCCTATAGTGGCATATGATAAGTCAGCATATGTGTGCCAATTTGCTCCAATTTATTCTTTTTATCTGATGGTATTTCCAAAAACTCTTTAGTCTATTTGCCTTCTTTTTTTTTTTTTTGCTCCCCAGCCTGCAAAAGTAAAACAGATAACACATTTAGTCAAATAATTGGCTAGCCGGGTTTAGTTGGCTGCTCCTTTACAAACAGACCTGTATGTCTGCCCTTAGAAAATCACATTCAGTTGAACAAAGGGGATGAGTTAATTTAAAATATTGTTTCTTTTTTTTTCAGAATTGAGTATAGTTTTTGAACATTTTACAAAGTACAAGAATACATCTGCGGTATGAATTTGAGGTCAACATAAAAATGATTGCATATGTATGTGTTCATTGATCTAGGCTTCAAAAATTAGGAACGTATAATATATGCTTATAATGTTGTGTCAAGAAAAAGGAGGGAGAATATTCCCAAGATGAATACCAAATTATCAGTTTTTTATAACAATGATGAATTAAAAGCATTCCTAACACTAAAGCACATGCTAACTCCTAACTTTCCTCTTGCCTTTACCATTAAAGCAAAAGAAATAAAAAAAAAGCCTCTAAAAGTATTACTAGTCCCACCACCAGCATCTATTTTATTTTATTGTTCATTTCTGTTTGTTTAGGCAAGTAAATCTGAAATATGAAATATGAAATATTGCATATTCATATTATGTGGTCTTCTATTCAGGTGCTAGGTGGCGCTGGAGACTCCTTTCAACATTGTTAGCATTGTGTCCTTTTTATCTGGGCTACGAGAAGCCTATTGTTTATAGAACTCACTCATCCTTTATCATAAGGCTCAGTACCAGGTTTCAATTCAATAAAAGCATTAAAGTGAGTTCTGCTGTGTTGTGATATGACTTTCTTTTTATGTGGATTTCTCGTTTTTGGTCTGTTAAAAAAACTTTTTGCTATATCTGATCAATAAGTGAAAAAACAGCTTTTGATTTATTCTCACTGAAAGTTATTGATAAGTTCACCCATCTATTTATACTTTATCTTACCTTTTTGATGCCAATTTGCTTAGTAAGATATAAATCATCTTATAATTACCGTATTTATCAGCGTATAACACGTGCCGGCGTATAACACGCACCTCAATATTAGGAGAGAAATTTCAGGAAAAAAGCTTAAATTGACATCTCACCAGTGCCCATGAATGCAGCCTCATCAGCAGTGTCCAGCAATGCAGCCTCACCAGCAGTCTCCAGCAATGCAGCCTCATCAGCAGTGTCCAGCAATGCAGCCTCATCAGCCGTGTCCAGCAATGCAGCCTCATCAGCAGTCTCCAGCAATGCAGCCTCACCAGCAGTCTCCAGCAATGCAGCCTCATCAGCAGTGTGCAGCAATGCAGCCTCATCAGCAGTGTGCAGCAATGCAGTCTCATCAGCAGTCTCCAGCAATGCAGCCTCATCAGCAGTCTCCAGCAATGCACCCTCATCAGCAGTCTCCAGCAATGCAGCCTCATCAGCAGTCTCCAGCAATGCAGCCTCATCAGCAGTGTGCAGCAATGCAGTCTCATCAGCAGTCTCCAGCAATGCAGCCTCATCAGCAGTCTCCAGCAATGCACCCTCATCAGCAGTCTCCAGCAATGCAGCCTCATCAGCAGTCTCCAGCAATGCAGCCCCTCCAGCAGTGTCCAGCAATGCAGCCTCATCAGCATTCTCCAGCAATGCAGCCTCGCCAGAGCAGTGTCCATATATGCAGCCTCGCAAGTGCCATTGACATTATCCGAATACATTTTTAAAAAGGCCGGGAAGCAGCGCCGAGAGCAAAGGGGGAGTGCCGGGCCGAGGAGAAGGGAGAACGAGCGCTTGCTGTCATCTGAAGTCTCGCCTCCTCTGCCAATACGTGTGACATCTATCATAGGGGGGACTTCCGATGACAGCGAGCGCTCGTTCTCCCTTCTCCTCGGCCCAGCATGTCCCCCTCCTGCCTTTCGGCGCTGCTTCCCGGCCTTTTGTTTTTTTTAATATCGGCGTATAACACGAACTATTGCTTTTTCCTCCATTTTTAGGAGGAAAAAGTGCGTGTTATACGCCGATAAATAAATTAAGCCCTAAGTTTTAAGAGGCTTCTGGCTCCTTTCTTTACCTTCTCTGGTCCTGCCCTCAGATACAGGCTTACCAGAAGCAAATAATAACCTTCTTGCATGACGTCATGGGTGTTACGGTGCAATGGATGACATAGATCTTGTCTCCTTTCCTCCCTATTCCTCTGCTATCAGGGTTGTTAGGTGGGGATTATATTGTTGTCTCCTCCCAGGATCAGGTTAGTGGAGGAATAGTATTTGTCTCCGGTGATAGTGAGCGCAGCATGAACTGAATATGTGTGTGAGGCGACTCGCTGTGTCTCCTTTATCTCCCTCCTCATGTCTCTCATGCCTGCAAGAGGCCCTCGCTCACAAACAGACAAGATCTGGAATGGAGGAGGCACCATGATCTCTCTATATAAATGGTTAGGCATCTAGACTAAGCGTAACTTGATAAAGGAGACCACTCCTCTGAAAACTGGAGAAAGTGCAGAGAAGAGCAAACAAACTGATAAGAGGCATGGAGGAGCTCAGCTATGAGGAGAGATTAGAGGACCTGAATTTATTCTCTCTTTAGAAGAGGAGATTAAGGGGGGATATGATCAACAAGTATAAATACATAAGGGGTCCATATAGGGAACTTGGTGTTGAGTTGTTCACTTTAAGGTCAACACAGAGGACAAGGTGGCACTCTTTAAGTCTAGAGGAAAACAGATTTAATCTCCAAATATGGACAGGTTTCTTCACCGTAATAGCTGCGAAAATGTGGAATAGACTCCCTCCAGAGGTGGTTCTGGATAGCTCACTAGAATGTTTTAAAAAAAAGGCCTGGATTCTTTCCTGGGTGTACTTAATATAAGTGCTTACTAATATTTATATGTAAAGTTGATCCAGGGAATATCCGATTGCCTCTCAGGGGATCAGGAAGGAATGTTTTTCCCCTGCCGTAGCAAATTGGATCACGCTTTGCTGGGGATTTTTCGCCTTCCTTTGGATCAACTGAGGGTATAGGATTGTGTACATGGGATTGTATGGTTGAGTTTTCATTACTGTTTTTTTTTGTTTTTTATTGGTTGAGCCAGATGGACTTGTGTCTTTTTTCAACCTGACTAACTAATTAACTATGTAACTATGTAACTATGCGTCATCATAGCAAAGATCTGATGTCACCTCTCCTCCCCTGCCTCCCATTCTTGGAATTCCGTGTTGACGGAGCATGGCGCCGGCTGGACCAGCGGATGCGCACTATGCACCAAACATTGTGTTTGTGTCTTGAAGTGTTTTTATTGTTCTCTTTTTAAAGCTGTATTACACTATGTGCCTTACATGCACTGTCTTCCCTTTTGATTTTTGTTTAGGCATGTTCCTGCCACCCAGTTGAATAGTAGAGAGCTGCAACACCCTTTTGGCTTTATACTTATCTAATTTGTAAACAGAGAGACCAATTCGCTGCTCCAGGTGAGAGGTGTAATCCTGAGGACAGTTGGGACTGGGTGCTAGCCCCGACTCGCATCTGTGTATACAACTTGGGAAAGAAATTGGCTGCACACCTCCGGCGGTCTTTAAAAGAAGCACGTTGGTAGTGTGAAACACGTCAACCTTTCTATGGTCTGTGTCTTATGGCAATTTTATATGTTTCAATAAATCTGTTGAACTAGCGGAGGTGTGCAGCCAATTTCCTTTCCCAAAATATCTAATGTGAGACTACAACTGCCAGCCTGCAAGAGGAAGTTCTTTCTTTAATCTGCACATTAGCTAGTTTGGTTCTTTTGGAGTTGTTACAATGCAACTAGACTCTCATCTATGACTGAAGGTCCTACTGAGTCCTTAGAATTCTTTAGAATTAAACTTCTATAGGCAGCAACTTTTTGCATCAGGTATTGTTTACTGCCATGAAGCAGATAGTTAGGGCGATAGTAAACCACCAGAAAAACAAAAAGCAATGCCCCCCCCCCCCCCCCTGAAGGTTTAAGTCATAATGTACCAGTATGCACCGCATACTATGACATGATGACAGACTTACCTGTACACGGAGCGCTCCAGCGCAGAGCTTTCACGGCTCCACAATGCTGCTATCGTCACTCGGTCTTCCTTCCCGGTTTCCAGGTGGGGAAAATTTTGGTTATGTGGCAGGCAGAATCATGCTGTCCAATAAATGCAGAACCTACTTGATTTTGAACTGTGTTTAGGTCCAAAGTACTCAAGCTGCAGTGTCATATACTCATTTGTGATCTGATATGTCTAAGGGTACTACTGTACTACTAAGTACAAATATCCCTATATTTCAGATGGCACACAACACTTAAGGTTTTGATTTCAATAGTTTCTCAACTGATTATACGCTAATTATTCTTTACTATCTTATTCTGCAGTTATTCCTGCAAACAGTCTGGTATTGGTCTGTCATTTCATTTTATGTTCAGTAATTTGATAACTTGCCAATTGTCTATGTAATACATCTGTGCTATATTGCAGAGACCTTGTCTTATCTATTACTTTGACTAAATACAACATAGGTGCATGTTGTTGTCATTATTAACGTTGTTGCTCATTTCAATACAAATAAAACTTCTTTTGAAATAAAAAATATCTGTTGATCCTGACAAAAAAGTTGTGAGCTGATAACACGAGGAGAACACCACTGCCGCTGACGTCACTGAGCCACCAAAGGAAAATGGAAGGCGATCAGCTGTCACCCCAAGAGTTAGAGAGAGGCCACTGGCCAAACCCTACTGCATCCTATTTAAGAGGATCAGTAGTGTTTGCTTGGGACACAGAGCAGGCCTATGCCCAGGTTAGGAGTAACTTATCTTGAGTGCTCCAATGCTCGATCTGGGCCCCAACATGCTGGCCAGCAGGGAGAGGGTTAAATACTGACTGACAGATTTTTACTATAACATTGGGGTTTATTTACTAAAGCTGGCGAGTGCCAAATCAGTCACATTTCTGCAGAGAAACCAATCAGCTTCTAACCTCAGCTTGTTTAATTAAGCTTGCCCTGTGCCGGCGGCTACAGACCAACTTTCTGCTCACCACGTCATTGGTCGGATGCGCGCGCAATCCATCTGCGCGCGCACCACACCAAAACGCCAACCCGGAAGCCGGGTCGGCGTCACGACGTCCCGCTGCGCAATGCGCATGCGCAAGTGAGCATAAATAGCCGGGGATTTTCAATAGGGCGCCACTTCCCTTCAGCAAAGGGAACGTGAAGGACGCCCTGGACGCGCTATCCCCGGACTCTTCTCTCTTCCTCCAACCAATCGTAAGTTATCCATCCGACAATGCTACACTATGCATTGTCGGATGTACCTTTTTCAAGTGATTTAAGCCTTCACCTTATGGTGACTCACTTGTATTTCTTCCATCCTCCAGGGAACCACCGGAATTATTTACCGGAGCTCCCCCTGCTGGCACAATTGTGTATATCCACAACTGTAAGTGATCACACTTCATACACACTTCATTATTAAAAATTGAACATCCTCAATATAAATTGACCATCATTATCACCATATAGGCAGTATTTAGAAGGGATACCCCTCTCTCACAGACCTTCTGACCTCTTTTTGGAATACCGGGATCTCAAATTGGACTTCCCCTACAGGAACTATTACTATTGTAAGTTATGAGCCCTGATTATCACTTTTTCTTGGCATAATCAAACTTCTCATGCATAATCAGCCAACTCCTGATACAATATGTTATCTCCATATTTCAGACCATCAAGGTTCCCTTACTTGCCAACACAATCGATGTAAGTCTGTGAAAAACACCTTTTCCATTTTTTTACCAGTTTTTTTACCAGTTCAATTTCAACCTATCAACAATTCTCATTACCTCATACTTACAGATAGCTAACCCTTTTAAATCCTGTGTGACTAGTTTTTGGGAGAGCGGAAAGCACAAAGGTTCGGGATAAGACTACTCAGTCACATGTATGTTAATACTCACCTTATTATATTAATTATCAAATAATGTTATGCAATTCTGTGACATATATCAACCATATCTTTCAGACATGGTGACTTCTCCTCTTCCTTGATAAAGGCAATATACCACAAATAATGCCGAAACGCGTCGGAAGTACCTGAGACACTCCCTCTACAGAAGCTCAAACACCTGAGCAAAATAGATAGAGTTCCAATTCACCATTCACTTTGTCACCTCTTTATTTCTCCTCACCTCTTCACATGGGTCTTTAACCCATTGGCACAAATGATAATAATTTATGTATACAAATTTTGTGCATTTTTCTTTAAATAAACTGTTTAACTTTTATTACATGTTTATTACCTGACTGGCCCTTAAAGTCCCGCTTCCTTTGACCTGAGGCACCAAAATTGTTTCACGTTTAATTAAGCTTTGGCAATAAAACATGGAAGCTGATTAGTTTCTCTGCAGAAGTGTGACTGATTTTGCACTCTCTAGCTTTAATATATAAACGCTATTGTCCCTTAGGCAGTATCCTCCAGTATAGTGTTTAGTGGTCATTCTCTGGACCATTGGCTTGCCACCAACTGTATATTACAATTGCAACTGTTTATATGTTTGTTTGCCAACTGCATAGCCTATTGGTACAATAACCTCTCCCCAGGGTGTGTCAAGGAGCGTGGTGCTGCTTGAAAAGTTACTGGCTCTGGGAGCATGGGACCTAAAGAAACAACAGCCCCTTGGGGGTAAGCACTACAATACAGTAGTACAGAAAATGTGTTACCAGCTGAATGATTAGGTGAAAGTAAAGCCTCATTCACAGGGGGCTTATAAATCTTTGCTCCATTTGAGGGCCATATTTACCCACATGGGGATGCACAGGGTTCCATGCACTCCGTGCAGGTAGTCCAATTTCTGTCAACGCAGACACAGTCCCTGCTTCCAAGTCTTGCACAGTCCTGGGTGCATGGCCCCATTGACAGCAATGGGACTGCCTGTACAGGAATGCACATAATACATATGCATCCCTGTGTGGGTAAACATGGCCCTGGGTAAACATGGCCCTAGCCTTCAAGGATTTATACACCCCTTGTAAACAAGGCCCTAAACAAAAGAATAGAAAACAATTGCAGCCACCATGTCTAAGGACTGGTAAATATCAATATATTGTAATATGTTATATTAGATACACTTTAACCTAATCCTTAAATTTAATCCTTAACACTTAAGCTTAAAACGGAACCCCCTAACCTACAGCATGCCTGTCCTTTTTACTTGTAGGGTAAAGCAACAAATGTGTTGTGATTTTGATGCGGTCCTAAATATTAAAAGATTTCTGGTTATCTATTGTGTTGTAATTATGAAACTACAGTATCTAACAAAAACAACCCTCTTAAAGCTGTTCAAATTATTAGAGAAATAGCAGTTTATTAAGCAATAAAGAATATAATTCAAGAGTAAGACTGAAGACTCACAATGTCGGTCCACTCCAAGCCTCTAGACTGCATGAAACAGGAATTAATAAATATTTTACTTTGATCTGATTTTTAAAATCTAACGTGTTCAGATTTTTCTGCATTATTATCATACAGAATTCATTTAGCACCAACAATGTGTGCAACATATACAGTATCTCATAAAAGTGAGTACACCCCTCACATTTTTGTAAATATTTTATTATATCTTTTCATGTGACAACACTGAAGAAATGACACTTTGCTACAATGTAAAGTAGTGAGTGTACAGCTTGTATAACAGTGTACATTTGCTGTCCCCTCAAAATAACTCAACACACAGCCATTAATGTCTAAACTGCTGGCAACAAAAGTGAGGGAGACCTTGTAACACTAACGAGTCACATGACACCGGGGAGGGAAAATGGCTAATTGGGCAAAATTTGGACATTTTCACTTAGGGGTGTACTCACTTTTGTTGCCAGCGGTTTAGACATTAACCACTTTACCACCGGAGGATTTTGCTGTCTTACGTCCAGGCCACTTTTTGCGATTCGGCACTGTGCGAATTTAACTGACAATGGGAGCAGTCCTGCGACGCCGTACCCAAACAAAATTTACGTCCTTTTTTTTCCCACAAACAGAGCTTTCTTTTGGTGGTATTTGATCACCTCTTCACTTTTTACTTTTTGCGCTATAAACAAAAAAAGAGCGTAAATTTTGAAAAAATAACAATATTTTTCACATTTTTTATATGAAATTCCCCCCCAAAAAAATGTAAAAATCTAATTTTTTTAAAAATTTGTTTTCTGCTACCTATGTTTAGTAAAGAAAAATTACAATAAGCGTATTTTGATTGGTTTGCGCAAAAGTTATTGCGTTTACTAACTAAGGGAAAGATTTCTGTCATTTTTGGTGTTTTTTTTTTAACGAGTAATAGCGGCGATCTGCGATTTTTTTTGCGGGACTGCGACATTGCGGCGGACAGATCGGACCCTTGACTGACATTTTTTACACTTTTGGGGGTACCAGTGACATTACTACAGTAATCAGTGCTATAAATATGCACTGTTACTGTAAAAATGACACTGGCAGGGAAGGGGTTAATTCTATTGGAAAGGGAGGGGTTAATGTATGCCTGGTGCTTACTAACATGTGTGGGGGGAGGTGACTGAGTGACACAGGGACAGATCGCATGTTCAGCTATGCTGAACCCTGCAATCTGTCACTTAGGAGAACCGCCCGCTTTGTTTACACAAGCGGGCGGATCTCCAAACTCGATTCCCCGACGATCGGGGAAGAGCAGCGGTGATCGCCGCCGCTCCTCCCCTGGCCTGATTCCCGCTGTGAATGAAGGGGAGGAGTCCAGCGCTGGACGATAACTAACCACTTTGCCGCAGTAGAGCTCGAGTGAGCGGTCGGCAAGTGGTTAATGGCTGTGTGTTGAGTTATTTCGAGGGGACAGCACATTTACACTGTTATACAAGCTGTACACTCACTACTTTACATTGTAACAAAGTGTAATTTCTTCAGTGTTGTCACATGAAACGATATAATAAAATATTTACAAAAATGTGAGGGGTGTACTCACTTTTGAGAGATACTGTATTTGTTGTTCTGATGTCTCCAGCCTAGACAAAAGCAAACCAGGTTTGAAATAATGTAGGTTAAGAAATAATAAACATTTTCCTTGACCTGAATCTTAACATCCAACCTGCTCACATTTTTCTACATTTTTTCGGACTTGTTGAAAACATTTTCTTTTCTTCCCTTTGTCCTCTGAATTCTTTCAGAACTGGTAGGTGTAGCTGTGACATCTAGTTCAAGGAAGAGCAAGAGGTTTTATGTAATGCAGGAAAATCTGAATAAAAGACCAACATGTTTCCCCATCTGGACCCGCCATCCCAGTGATCAGCCGACTTTACTGGCTTTGGGGATTAAGTACGATGACACATCTGTCAGATCATTATGTAAAAAGGACTACCGTGCTCTGCAGACCTGATGCAAGCCTATGTGCCATTATTTAAACATCATTTTATGACATTGCATCAAAATGTCTTTATATCAGTGTTGTGAGAGTCGTTAACCATGCTTTTTAAGTCAGATTACTGCTAGCCCCTTCTTGGCTGGCAGACTGATTTAAATGTCAGCCCCAGCAGAGTGAGGAAAACTGTTTTCGTACCAATATAACAGCCACTGTATACCTATAAAATCTTTTATTTTTTCCCTGCATTCTCTACAGCCAGTCATTGCTTCTAACAGCAATTCCGGTGCTATCTGATATGTGTTATAACATTTTCTAAACCTACTGTTAAAGTAGAAGTATAGGCAAAACTTTCTTGGCTGTACTTCTTCTATGGATTGATTACAGGAGTGCAGTTCGTTCTGCACACCTGTGACCTGTTTTCAGCCAACAGTAGGCTAAAGCCCGCTGCCAGCTGACATCACAGAGCTGATCCAGGCTCTAAAAAGATCCTGCAAAAAAATTATGAAGAGAGATAACACCACTCAGGCTAGTCAAAGTCCACCATTCAAGGTGGGTGCTGAACCTCGGCTCGCCACCAGGAGAAGCATAAAAGAAGAAAATGGTCGCACACCACCCTGGGTGGTGTGCGACCATTTTCTTCTTTTATACAAGAAAAATTAGGCAAATAGAAAGAGTAGCCTAAGTGCCGGTTCACACTAGGTCGCTCCGACTTAGGGGGCGACCTGTGAAGTCGCGTGCAGCGCGACTTCAGCGCGACTTGCACGGACTTCATAAAATGAATGTCAATGCAAGACGCCTCCAGGTTGCCCTGAAGTAGTACAGGACCCTTTTTCTAAGTCGGAGCGACTTGTGTCGCTCCTATTAGAACCGGTCCCGTACTACTCAATGACCGCAACGGTGCACGACTTGCCAGGCTGACCAAGTCGCCTGACAAGTCGTATTAGTGTGAACCGGCACTTAAAGCGGAGTTCCGGGCACAAAATCTGTATTTTTTTTTTTGTGCCCCTCCGCTAGCTACACATAACCTGAAAAGGAATTGGATAGTTATTTTTTTTTTTTTTGTATACTCACCTCGTAATCGAAGATCGTAAATACTCACCTCAGGGTACTTCCTCCTCCAGCGCCGAGGCTCACCCCGTCACTTCCGGCCTCGCGATGATTCCTGGGAGCTGAACGTCATCGCTCCCAGGAATCAATGCGACGGCACCGGCCCCGCACGTCACTTCCGGGCGACGCCGCATTCCCCTGCTCAACAGCTTCTGGGCATGCCCAGAAGCTGTTTAGGAATGCGGCGCCGCGCCGGAAGTGACGAGAGGGGCCGGTGCGGCGCATTCTGGGAGAAGAAGACGCGGAAGAAGACACCGAAGAGGACCGCGCCGGCTTCAGCTGCCCACAAGAGAGATGGAAACGCTGTGGAAGAAATTTTCAAAGTAAGTATTTCTTCTTGCAGGTAAGTGCGAACCGGGACAGATCAGAGGCTAGCCATTGTGGAATGTGCTAGCCCTGACTGTCCCGGGGGTATGTTTATTAAAAAATGAGATCTGTGCCCGGAACTCCGCTTTAAGCACCATATCTGAGGAGCCACCAGGGAATAGTTACAAAAACATATCAACCTACAATAGGTGTAGCAAAAAGTATCAAATTTTATTGTAAATATAATATAAGCAAAGGCAACATGTAGAGAAATAATGTAAAACAAAACACTTTCCCACCATCATTAAAAAAGACGAGCAGCCACGATAGGAGCAGTAGGAGATACAATGTAGAGCGGTGACTACACATCTGGTTTAAGGCATTGTGGGTTTGCATTCATGATATATTCTGATGAGGATAGTGGTGACACACTGAAGGCATATGAAAGAAGGAGACTCGGATATACCAGGGACCAGGGACCAGGTTTGATTTGGCTGTGACTATTCTCACTCAGATTGGCTCTTTACACTCAGACTGTTGGGTTTATGATGGAGTGTAGATTTCATGCTATTTCATGCTACAGCTGCCGTGTTTAGCCTTATATCTTGTCAATTACCTATCACAGGGATCCTCAAACTACGGCCCTCCAGCTGTTGTGGAACTACACATCCCATGAGGCATTGCAAAACTCTGACATGCACAGACATGACTAGGCATGATGGGAGTTGTAGTTCCTGAATAACTGGAGGGCCATAGTTTGAATACCCCTGACCTATCATCAAATGGATGAAATGTTGTCTAGCAGCCCAGTCCATTGTATAGACTTTCACTCTGGGCTGTGCCTGAATTACTGCTTCACTATATGTATTCAGCAGGCTTATGGGCCATACACACTATAAGATTTTCTGAAGACTTTTTCCTTTAGACTTACCAAAACCAGATAATATGAGGTCAAACCTAAACACTTTCAATTAGTATGCAATCTGGCAGGCCCTTGCACTACATAGAAAAGGTAAATCTGAAGGAAATCTAACCACAAAAGTTGGATAGTGTGTATCCAGCTTTAGTGTCCATGATATGCCATTGTTTGGCGCATATCCACTGACTCACTTCAATGTCGTAGCATCTTTAGAACACGGATTACCTATATTTTTGGTGGCCATACTCATTGATCTGTATTTGTTCTATACTTGCTGCACCATTCAAGGAGTAATTTTGGTGAATTCTATGCACTTTTTATTGGATTGTTGCCTATTGCTTTACCAACATTTATGATTTGATTTCCTGTGTATGTGAGCATGTGGAAACTGGTGCCCTGTGGGGTTTTTTTCTTTAAGACAACGTGGTGATAGTGGGAAGGTGTTTTATTTTACATAATTTTCCTACATGTTGCATTTTCCTATATTGTATTTACAATAAAATTTGATACTTTTTGCTACACCTATTGTAGGTTGATATGTTTTTGTAACCATTCCCCGCTGGCTCATCAGATATGGTGCTTTAGTCCCCATTCACACTAGCGCGACTTGTCAGGCGACTTGGTCGCCTGACAAGTTGCGGTGGGTCGCCTGTCATTGATTAGCACAGGACCCATTCTAATATAAGCGACACAAGTTGCTCCGACTTAGAAAAAGGGTCCTGTACTACTTTGGGGCGACCTGGAGGCGACTTGCATTGACTTCAATGATATACCGCGACTTCACAGGTCGCCCCGGCAAGTCGTGTCACCCCTGTGTGAATGGGCTATTAGGCTACTCTTTCTATTTGCCAACTTTTTCTTGTATGCTGTTTACTTGCCATACAGCCCCACTTTTTAATTTACTGTATATTTAAGAGTAAGTGGGTAGGTTACTAGAGGGTGTTCACTACATCCTAATTTAATAGCATTCCCGTTTTTCTTTTTTTTCTAGTTCTAAAAAGATCCTGACCATATGGTCGGGATCCACCCCGATGCTTGGACCAGCAGCTGGGTTAGCCTCTTAACAAGCTGCTGAGAGCTTGAGCCAGTCGCTCCCTCCCCTGCCCAGCAGCCCAGTGAGCACTGGTGGGGCAGAATAGAGAGCCAATGGGTGATGACACTGCATCCAGCTAGGTGAGTATATTTTCTTATTTTTTACGCAACCCATATTTCGCTTGGTGGACTGAACGCATGAGGGTAGAAAAGTCTTTATGGGTTCCATGGGGACAGATATGTGAGGTGTCTGGGTTTGAGATGGCACATTGCTGTAATTTGAAAGGTAAATAGGTGGGCCCTATGTTTGGCAAGACTTCAAAAGGTGTTCTGTTTTATATGCAGCTTTATGCATTGACATTCCTCTGTCCTTCCAAAGCTTGTGGCACTATCAAGGACTTTGATAGTGCATATGAAGCAATTTATGATTACCTAGAATACGTAACTGACATCTTGATACTAGGGGGGTAACCAACCAGTTTTCACCTTTCAATTTTAGAGCTTAATTTAACGAGCTGAGGACAGAAGCTGATTGGCTGCCATGCACAGCTGCTCCAGCTTCTGGCTGCTCCTGTCTTGTACCACTTCTTAAAAGACATTTTCATTTTGTGAGGTTCAAGCGAAAAACGTTTCTCCCATGGAAATTTAATGTAGCTAAACAACGCAGTAATGTGTATATAAAAATGATTAATATTTTATTAATACAAAATTATAAAATAATTTGTCTAAAACCACACACAAAAAATGCTCTGATGATATTTGAAATAACCTTGATAAAGTAACTTGATTGGTTACGCAACGCGTCAGGACGCCGTGGGGACGTCACTTCCTGGTCTACGGCCGAGACCGGAAGTTGCTGAGAAAACACAGGAACCGCATCGGCGGCTTTGTTTTACCTACACGCTCGTACTTATCCACTTAAATGTGAGTTTGAATTTATTGTATACCTGAAATAAATGATGTTAAAACTTACTACGCTATGAGACCCTCTCTCCATCTTTTCCCCTAAACCACAGAGTGTCTGAGCAACAATTTTAAAGTAATATTTTAGACCAGCCTATGGGACCAGAGCCTTGATTCCCATATCAGCGGTGGAGATTTCGTTTCTTCCTGGGAAAGTGTTTCTTTCCCCAAAGGTCTGCAGGTTGACACGAGACACCTGATACGCCCATATGAAAGATAAGTGAGGTGAGCGGCCATTACACCTGTTTTGAGGATTCTTTGCTCACTCACATTGGCACTGGGATCACTGGATATCGCCTGCTGTACTTGCACTTATTATGAACTTTTCTTTTTAATTATTTGGAGATCTATATTGGATTTATTCACTTAGTAATATGGACCACGTTCTTTGAATATTATTCCACTTTACATCACGTTTATTTATTGTTATCTCTTCTCTTATTTTTTAAAAATAATTTTTGTCACAGTGGTTCGCCCATCATAGGGCATTGTGTACTTTTCATTTTAAGAATATTGTTTATTTCACTTCTGGATATAATCACTACTATTTACATCACTGTGATTTATATCACTTTTTCACTACACTTGGAAGAACTTCTCTGGTTCACTCTTTATAGGGCACATTCCCTTTATCCTCTTCTAAATTGATTTTTGGAGCTTGTGACCAGTTCTTCCACTCATAGAACCTGTGCAACTCGCTCCTTTGTTACAGGGCAGTTTTGCCCTTTGCACTTTCTTTAAAGCTGTCAGCAGCTCACTCTTCATAGGGCACTTGAAAAGTTTGTTTATATTAATTGTTTCAGTCCGAGCTTTTGACCAGTTCTGGGTCTATAGAACCTGTACAATCGCTCATTATCTGCACATATCATATTTTACATCATACTACTATTTTTCCTGGAGCACGGATCATCTTTTTATTCAATTTTTCAGTCACCGCTTATATCAATTTAGCACCTTTGCACATTTTGTTTGCACTTGGCACTTTATTCCTCCTATATTACGTATTTATTGCTTTATTGAGCTTTTAAAGAATATTTTTCTTATTGTATCTTTGCAATTTTTATACAATATTGTTTACAGTGATGTATGATTCACCGTTTTAAAGTGGTTTCAGCGCTGGTTGTTTCTTTATACTTATACTTGATCGTATGTGGTGACACTACAGAACTAGCTGCAGGGCCTCTGGTGTTCCATTTATCCACCTCTTCTTTTCCGACACCTGTTTTCTCTTTTGGTAGCGCATAGATTTTAATTCATTATTTGAAATAGCCCTATTTGGGGTTACTTTGGGGGTATTTTTACTGTCCTGGCATTTCAGTAAATCAAGACTCATCAATTTTCAAATATACTGTATATACTATAGTTTATAGACTCTCACAGACTAAATAATATACACTGATTTGGGTTATTTTTTCCAAAGAAATGTAGCAGAATACATTTTGGCCTAAATTTATGAAGAAAGATTTTTTATTTGCAAAGCACTATAACAGGGAGGGGAAGAGTCATCACTGGGTGGCCCCGCCCTCTTGTAACATGACCAGCAAAGTGCATGCTGGGGCAGTGACATCACATGGGGCATGGCCATCTGGTGACATCACCGAGTGACTCCTCCCCTTAGCTATTTAAGAACTGTCAGATGGAGGAGCAGGCAGTCAGCAAGAGCCTTCCTCGAGGTCAGAGGATTTTTTTTTCTTCTTCTTTTTCAGATCCGGTGTGGCGGTGGGCATTGTGATTGTCATTGGATCTACTTTGGGGGACATTTATTTTTTTTTATATTTAGTTATTTATTTTAGTAAAGGAATTGTCAAAAACTGTGTGTGTGTTTTTATTTCTTTTTGACACTTTTTTGGTGAATGAGCAGGGGTACAATTGTACCCCTACTTATTCACATAGAGGGGTGCCCGATATCTGGGGGCCCCCTTGTTAAAGGAGGCTTTAAGGCTCCAATAAGGCCTCCGCCTGAAGACCCCCATAATCACAGCCCAGGGTTGTGGGGAAGAGGCCATTTTCCCATTAACATGAGGACAAGGTGCTTTGAGGTGAGGGAGGCAGAGCCCCCCCCCCCCCACACCAAAGCATCCCCCCATGTTGAGGGCATGTGGCCTGGTATGGTTCAGGAGATGAGCCGCTTGCTCGTCCCCTCCCTTTCTTGACCTGCTGGGATAAGGGTCTGGTATGGATTTTGGGGCGAACCCCACGCTATTTATTTTTTAAATTTTGAAATGGGTTTCCCCTGAAAATCTATAACAAACCCAAAGGGCCTGGTAAACATTGGGAAGGACCCCACACAGTTTTCTTTTCATAATTTTTAATTGCCGGCTTGTTTTCTTTACATTCAGCTGTCAGTGGGGAACCCCCTATATGCATGAGTATATGCGGTAATTATAACATTAGCGAAACTTTACTGCAGTAGTTATTTACCGCACAATTCCTAGTGAATTGAACATTCGAACAATTGTTTCCGCATTGATTATATTACTGCATTTCTTTCAGCATTATTTGACCCCTCAAAAACCCCTGCTTCAAATTTTATATTTTTTAGACTTTATTTTAAGATGGCAGCAGTAATGATGGGTCCTTTTTAGTTATTACATTTTTTATTTTATTACATTTTTTTTTGCAGGGTTTTTCACATTTGTATGGTTACTTTACACTCCTAAGCGCAGGGCCTGTAGGTGTTTTCAAACACCTACAAAACTGTTGTGTCTGAAAAAAGTGTGATAGTCAAAAGTAAAGCTAGACCTTTGTTATCAATATAGGTACTGTGCTCGCACCCATCAAGCGGATCTAAAATGCTCCTGCCCCCCATTTTCAGCACCAGGAATGAGCAGCAAATTTTGGCTCCAATAGATTTCAAATTTCCGATTGATTGAGAAACCTAATTCTGCTCATCCCTTAGGAAAGAACCATTTTCTTCTTAACCACTTTAGCTCCGCTCACATTGCTGCTACTGCAGCAATGTGGCTCGTTATCGTCCAGCGACGTAGACCTACGTTGCTGGACTCCGCCCCCTGTGGCTCGCTCCCGCTGTTTTCAGTCAGAGCGGGAGTCGGGCCAGGGGAGGAGCAGCGGCGAATGCCGCTGCTCTTCCCCGATCGTCGGGGAATCGAGTGTGGAGATCCGCCCGCTTGTGTAAACAAAGCAGGCGGATCTCCTAAGTGACAGGCAGGGTCAGATTGCAGGGTTCAGCATAGCTGAGCCTGCGATCTCTCCCTGTGTCACTCAGTCACCTCCCCCCACACATGTCAGTAAGCACCAGGCATACATTAACCCCCCCCTCACCAATAAAATTAACCCCTTCCCTGCCAGTGTCATTTGGTACCCCCAAAAGTGTCAAAAATGTCAGTCAAGGGTCCGATCTGTCCGCCGCAATGTCGCAGTCCCGCAAAAAAATCGCAGATCGCCGCCATTACTCGTTAAAAAAAAAAACACCAAAAATGACATAAATCTTTCCCTTAGTTAGTTAACGCAATAACTTTTGCGCAAACCAATCAAAATACGCTTATTGCGATTTTTTTTTACCAAAAATATGTAACAGAAAACAAATTGGCCAAAAATGATAAAAAATTTAGATTTTTTACATTTTTTTGGGAGGAATTTTATATAAAAAAATTTGAAAAATATTGTTATTTTTTCAAAATTTTTGCTCTTTTTTTTGTTTATAGCGTAAAAAGTAAAAACCGCACAGGTGATCAAATACCACCAAAAGAAAGCTCTGTTTGTGGGAAAAAAAGGACGTAAATTTCGTTTTGGGTACGGCATTGCATGACCGCGCAATTGTCAGTTAAATTCGCACAGTGCCGAATCGCTAAAAGTGGCCTGGACGTAAGACAGCAAAATCCTGGACGTAAGACAGCAAAATCCTCCGTTATTGAAGTCAATTGAAGGGTAATCAATATCAGCACTTAGCCAACAAACACCAATCACTACCCCTCGTTATCAAACCCTTTTTTGCCACTTTGGATACCAAAGACACAAGGCTGCAAACTCTTTGATGGAAGGCAGCTGAAAGAACTTGAGGAAAGGTTTGACTAATCCCACATCTAGAGAGTGATGCCTAAAGCAAAATCTCATAGAGCCCCATTTAGGAATCTTGGTGATAGTGGATGGTAGTTTCATGGTAGTGAAAAAAGGCATAAAAAAAGCATTTAGGTAGTAGAGTGTGAATGCTAGGACACATGAGACACAAGAACCTGAGCTAGATATGAATAAATAAGGAAAAGTGGAGGATTTTCCTGTCAGCAGGTCTAGTAAGGAAAGTAACCCCTTCGCTTTTGGGCCATTAGCAAAAGAATCAAGCCTGAACGGTGAGCAGAGAAGAGACGTGAGGTCCACAGGGCTGTAATAGAGAACAAAGATCTCTTAATACGTTCCAGATTTCTCAAGAATAACAGCTCATGTGTAATAGCAAGCAGACAAATCCCAATAAATGTATTATACAGTGTGCTGCATAAACCTTTCGTAAGGAGAGAAGTAATGGAATAAAGTGAAAAGGAATCAGTGAAGCGCTCAGTAGGGATCTCGCTAGATATACGAAACATCATTATTCACACAGATGAAAAGTCCTAAATAATCAGGATTTAAGCCAGCATGCACACACAGCTTCCAGGCTGTAAACCTGAATTATAACAAATCTGTCCACCCGTTGGGCTGCTGTACAACCCCAGTGCAAAACACTGTAGCTTTGTAGTTTGGGGACACAGATCAGGTGTCGGTTATTAGGCTTTTAAGTTTAAAGCCCTGAAGTTGGATCAGATAAATAAATCTAAGGTGCATTAAAACAAAAGGTGTGCAAATACACAGTAATACAGCTTATTCTCTTTAGAAAATAGCCACAGCCTGCGTAGAAAAGCCTATCCTCTTAGAGCATAGTGCAGAGAAGAACACTTGCTCTATGTAGGGAAGCAGTGGTCTTTCTGCAGTGGCGTGACACACCCCCTGCTGAGTCAGAGCTAGAGCTGTCCAATCAGCAAGAAACATGAGTGCAGAGCTATTAGCCTGACTCAGCAGAAAGTGTGTCAGACATCTGAAGTATGCTGGCAAGAAACAGGCTTTTCTACTCCTTTTCATACTCATATTCCCACTTGACTAGTATAGTATGTGCACAGAGTGTGTAAATATTTCTGCTCATCCCAATAGGCACAAGAGATTGACCAATCTTGACAGTGCACTTTGTAATCTTATAAACCTGGTTAGACATACCCCCTCTCCTTTATCTCACTAAAAATCTGTATAAGGATTGCAGAGCTATAGGTTTGACTCAGCAGGGCAATGGACCTGTGCAGAGAGACCCCTGCTTCCATACAGAGAGCAAGGGCTGTTCTCTATAGAATGCTGACGGGGGACAGACTTTCATACTCAGGCTGTGGGTATTTTTTTAATAGTGTAGCTCCCTTCTACTTAGTTATGGTGCTAGGTAAAGCATGTATTGCTCCTGCTGCTTATAAGGGGAGCCTGATCTATTAGATTGCCTGTCACATGTTTCCAGGTGTGATTCATTGGGTCTGAGGGAGTGTCCCCACTGCATCCAATGAGGGAGCTTGTTGGACAGTGGAGGAAACCTAGCCAGTGACACATGATGTTTTATTGCAGTCCCAGTGGGAGGGCATTCTTGCAATGCATCTTGGGATTGACCATAAATAGTGAGGGGAAATGTGACAGGGCATCTTTGGTGTGAAGCAGAGTTCCAGGAGGAGGTGGACGGCTGTCTCTCCTTCTGCAGTGTGTGAGGAAGGTGGTCTTAGGCGGTCGGCCTAGTGAACCAGGTGTGGAGCTGAGCTGCAGAGGATCTGGTGTAACTGACGGTGGAGTTGCTGGCAGAGTCTTTTGGGAAAAACAGTGTCCATGAGTACTGAGGGACCTGCCAAAGGGTCTGGCTCAGGAAGGAGGACCACTCCAGTGAAGTCAGGGGTTCAAGGAGCTAGTTCACACGGAGAGTATGACAGTAAAGGGGGTGCCATGTAGAAAGCCCTGAAGAATAGGAACAAAAGGGGGTGCCAAGAAGGGCCCTGAAGAGTGTTCTGCAGTATAGTACAGCTTATCTAAAGTGGTTCATTTATTACTACTTCATCGCTATTGACAAGGTGAAGCAGCGGCCTTGCCGCACTCAAGTACAGTTAACCACTTAAGCCCCGGAAGATTTTACCCCCATTCCGACCAGGGGGTATTTTGCGATTCGGCACTGCGTGAATTTAACGCACAATTGCGCGGTCGTGCGACGCTGTACCTAAACGAATTTGACGTCCTTTTTTTCCCACAAACAGAGCTTTCTTTTGGTGGTATTTGATCACCTGTGCGATTTTTTGATCACGCGCTATAAACAAAAAAAGAGCGTCAATTTTGCAAAAATAGCAATATTTTTCACATTTTTTTATATGAAATTCCCCCCAAAAAAAATGTAAAAATCAAAATTTTTAAAAATTTTCGGCCAATTTGTTTTATGCTACCTATGTTTGGTAAAAAAAAATCGCAAAAAGCGTATTTTGATTGGTTTGCGCAAAAGTTATCGCGTTTACTAACAAAGGGAAAGATTTTTGTCATTTTTGTTGTTTTTTTTTTTAACGCGTAATGGCAGCGATCTGCGATTTTTTTTGCGGTACTGCGACATTGCGGCGGACAGATCGGACCCTTGACTGACATTTTTGACACTTTTGGGGTTACCAGTGACATTTCTACAGTAATCAGTGCTATACATATGCACTGTTACTGTAAAAATACACTGGTAGTGAAGGGGTTAACTTTATTTGGAAGGGAGGGGCTGTGTGTGTCCCTAGGGGCGTGGTTTCTACTGTGATTGGCTGTGGCTCTAGCTGTAAGGACACTGATCAACGGATCTACATACCAGATCCGTTTTATCAGTGTCTTTGCAGCGAGGAGAATGACAGGCAGTTTGTTTACACAAGCTGCCTGACATTCTCCCTCTCCCCCGCCGATCGCCGAGTGACCGGCGGACATCGGGTCCGCTGGTCACACGCGCGGGGGGGTCCGTGACCACGCGGGAGCGGGAGCGCACCCCCGGGGGCGCGCGCTCGCTCCCTAGACCCTCACAAGCAAGCAACGTAGCCCTACGTTAGTTTGCCTGTGAGGGGCTGACCGCCGACGTAGATAGTCGTGCGGCGGTCGGCAAGTGGTTAAACGTCCCAGCAAATTGTGCATAGTTTATTCAAGCTGGAAAATGCCACTCATCCCTTCTCCTATCCAAGTTCTCAATAAAACCACAAAAACCCCTAGACTGTTTCTTGACTGAGCCAGGCACTTTGAAGTCGCTGAACTATTGTACTGTTGCTATGGGTTATCGAGGGGAACCGTCACCAGCAGCTCCCCAGAGAGTAGTAATACAATAGTAAACCAACTAAGAAGATTCCTGTTGCTGCAGTTTGCACTGTCTTAAATTGCTGGTGTGAATTTAGCCTTACCATATATAATAGGACAGACAGACAGAGAAAGATGTATAGCTAGATAAAGTAGATAAAATAACTGATTAATAGTTTATAGATAAATAGGTAGTACATAGATAAATTGATATAGCCAGATAGATAGTTTGCTATTAATCTTCACTTTCTTCAAGAGTTACAATGCCCAAAGAATCCTCTTCATCTGATATACTTCTAGGAGAGCCATATTCCTGGTCCCCAACCGACTGCTGTGGTTCCGTCCTACATCACTGCAGAACAAAGTAGTAGCATAGGGATCGGAGGAAAGATCTACAGCACTAATTGGGGCACTAAGAATCCAACACAAACAGAAGTATATGGGATGATAAGAGTTCTCTGAGCACTGTAATTCCTAAAGAGAGTGAAGATACCTTCCATAGTTGCAAGGACAGGGGGTCTGCGTCCATGGTCAACATTTTGTAGACCTTGAATATCTGATATAGTATATACCAGGGTAGATAGATAGATAGATAGATAGATAGATAGATAGATAGATAGATAGATAGATAGATAGATAGATAGATAGATAGATAAAATAACTGATTAATAGTTTATAGATAGATAGGTAGTACATAGATACATTGATATAGACAGATAGATAGTTTGCTAGCAATCTTCGCATTCTTCAAGAGTTACAATGCCCAGAGAATCCCCTTCATCTGATATACTTCTAGGAGAGCCATATTCCTGGTCCCCAACCGACTGCTGTGGTCCCATCCTACATTATTGAAGGACACGGTAGTAGCATAGGGGTCAGAGGAAAGATCTACAGCACTAATTGGGGCACTAAGAATCCAACACAAACAGAAGTATATGGGATGATAAGAGTTCTCTGAGCACCGTAATTCCTAAAGAGAGTGAAGATACCTTCCATAGTTGCAAGGACAGGGGTCTGAGTCCAAGGTCAACATTTTGAAGACCTTGAATATCTGATATAGTATATACCAGAGAAACCTCTAAAGCCAGCCATACACTGTTCGAATCTCAGGCCATTTCAGCAGGAAACAGCCAAGATTTGAACCATGTATGGCCAGGCTGAAAGGGAGGCCCGGAGCGGGAGCGGAGCGATAGCATAGGGCCAGCATGACTAAGTGGACAGGGAAGTGTAGGGGTTAAGTTAGGAAACAAGTTAGACAGTGGTCATGGGGGGAGCCTAAGTTGTTTAGCTAGCTTTAGGGGGAGGTGGGGCTGGCAGGCAGGAAGAGGTGGGATCTGCTGGGGGGCGCCAAAATCCCCTCACTCGGCAGAAGAAGCGTCCCTCCCTCCCTCCCTATTGTTTAACCTCTATTTGTTGGTTCCTTGGTTTGTTCTTTTTCTTTGTTTTTTGACCGGTTTGCCTGGTATGGCGTGGCAGCTGTGGCGTCTTTTTGTTGGTCTTTGCTGGCAGGTGCAAGAACCTTTAAGTCAAGGTAATGGTTCGGGACCCACTGGTGGTAGGTTCCCTCTGGTGCGTTCCAGTTGAGGTCAGTTTGACTGGAAGGAAACATGGGTACACTGCGGGTAGAATGTTGTCTCAGAGCTGGAGTTTTGCGGCTGAAGGCCTAGTATGTTTAAGTGGGCCCGCAGTGTAGTATTTATGTGAACATTCGAATGGGGGGCCTCAAAGACCAACAAAAGCTTTAACTGTTTTTTTGACGTTTCTGTTTTAAGGAATGTTTTTTTCCTTTATGTTAATTTATGCTAATTTAATTTGAAATTGGTTAATAAAAGGGCTGCTATGGCCAATTTTATTCCACTTACGGTGTCGTCTCGATAAGGTAAAGGTGAAAGGGTGCAAATGGGTGGTGGGTTGGCCGTTCAGCCAGGTTTTATAGTGACATCTGTTCTACGCTAGTCAAGTACCCAAGTTGACCAGCCTGCCAGATTTTTAATGCAATTATTGTCAGCAGCTATAGCAGCAAGCAAAAACCACTGTGTGTTCTTCTAGCCGGGACGTCAAGTCCCCCTGTATTTTTATCTTGACTTCTCGCTTGCCTTTGACCACTAAGATAATAAAAAGCACTGGGGCCCAGTGGCATACCAGTGGGGTTCAGAATATTTTTTTGCCCCTCCTTGAACCCCCAGTTTGCAGCATACTTGTCCTTATGATCATTTATGTTAAAGTATATGTGACACTGATTGCTAATGTATTGACTCCTGCCCGGCAAGTCAATAGCGTGGGATTAATAATGGTGTATCAGGTCGCTCAGTGAAAAAGCTGTTAGCTCAGAGAGATCATTCTTATACCAGTACAGACAGCTCGGAACAAACATGAACCAGAGGTGTTTCACCATTCCAGCTACATTTTAAGATCTGAGTTCTCATTCCAAAGCAATAGAATATTGTGTCTTATTCTAGCGCGTTCTGTGCTGGTCCCAGGAGGAGATCAATGATGGCACCTCTTGCTGGATTAACAAAGATAGAATCGCACACACGTACGTACGTACGTACGTACGTACGTTAGGGAATCCAAACACATATTCAGAAAAAAATAAATATATATATATGTATATATTATACATATATATATATACAGTATATATATAGATGTATATAGACATGTATGTGTTTCATAGTCCCTGCCAGACACAAGTATAATTCTAAATGATAAGTATATTCAATTCATCAAGAACAAGACAGGCCAATGAAAACACAGCGATCAGCAGGCCCAACAAACGCCAGTAATTTGGGAAAGACGCTATTCGCATTGTACGTGGGCTTATGTTGCCCCCTGTTGTCAAGAAGCTGTGGTAACAGTTTGTATCCAAGTCATTGCACACAGCAACCCCTGCAAGAATGTAACCACATAATTAACACATCTAAGGTTTACATGGAAACAGTTCCCTATCACACACTGTGCACATTAAGAGATGATGTGGGGAGGTTAATGGAACAAATAGATACACAGAGAGATAGTAGGGAGATAAATAGATAGCGAGAGATAGAGCGATAGATAGATAGATAGATAGATAGATAGATAGATAGATAGATAGATAGATAGATAGATAGATAGATAGATAGATAGATAGATAGATAGATAGATAGATAGATAGATAGATAGATAGATAGATAGATCAACATACAGTAAATACCTTAGGGTAGAGAGAAAGATGTAAGCTAGATAATGTAGATAAAATAATTGATTATTAGTTTATAGATATATAGGTAATACATAGATAAATGAATATAGACAGATAGATAGGTAATACATATACATATAGATAACATATATAAATACACTTGAAGAGAGAGTGATAGACAGATAGATAGATAGATAGATAGATAGATAGATAGATAGATAGATAGATAGATAGATAGATAGATAGATAGATAGATAGATAGATAGATAGATAGATAGATAGATAGACAGACAGACAGACAGACAGACAGATAGATAGAGGTAGATAGGTGATATATTTATAGTACATATAGATATCATACATAAATACATTAGGGAAGAGACCAGCAACAATAATAAGTGGATAATTTCTTACTAATACCAGTTTTAATAACAGTTTTCTGGAGGTGACAGGGCATGGCCAGTATATCTATAGCTCTGCAGCAACAGTGTATAAAGCCACTTCTGCCACTCAGTTCTCTTCTGGCATTTTCATAACTATTAGTCCTTACTCATAGACTCACAGTGTCTGCCATCCAGCATCCTTAGATAGAACCTCAGTGAAGGAGATTGTCAAGATCCTTCTCCAGACCAGAACTTCAGTGCTGTGCCCTCCTGCAGATCTAACCCCCAAGCCCTCAGAGGCCCAAACTGCAGTTGGAGCTAACCCCAAGAGAACCACAAGGAGGGAAAAGAACCCTGTGTTCAAGCCTCCTGTATATTTATGACCTCCCCAGCCACCTTCTGCACATCTCCTTCCAGGGATTGGCTGGGACAGGACAAATATTAAACTGATCATTTGAATCTCTCTGCCCTATGCTCTGGAAACTTCTTTCAGAGGCAGACGGCAAACTCACAGCTCAGGAAACCCAGAACAGAACAAGGCAAACATTTACTGCTCCATTCACTATACTGGAGCCCAAAAAACAAATTTACCCAGCAGCCTCACTAGAGGAGGGTGCAAGGAGGGTGCGATAGATAGATAGATTCGATAGATAGCTAGATTAGATAGATAGATAGATAGATAGATAGATAGATAGATAGATAGATAGATAGATAGATAGATAGATAGATAGATAGATAGATAGATAGATAGATAGATAGATAGATAGATAGATAGATAGATAGATAGATAGATAGATAGATAGATGGATAGATCAACATACAGTAAATACCTTAGGGTAGAGAGAAAGATGGAAAGCTAGATAATGTAGATAAAATAATTGATTATCAGTTTATAGATATATAGGTAGATAGACTTTTTTCTGCAGTATTGGTTTCAACTAATTTAGAAATGATTATGTGGAAGGGATGGTAATTTTACAGTTTTTTGTTTTAATCTATTTAGAGCTGAGTTTTCCCACTGGCGCTTTGTATGTATCTACACCGCTCCCTGTGCATTTGGTAGTTGGCAGAAGGAAAAGATTGAAATAGTTCATTTCTGCATGTATTTATGTGTATTTGGTAAAGTGAATATGATCAGATTCCCATTCCTACAAGTACAATGGTTGTTTGTCATGTACCTTTATTAGATCATGCCACACACATGTACATTTCTGTGACTCTAAGTGAGGCTGTCATATGAAGGATGATCATAGCTTTGTAGAGCAGGCTGACCCACTGCGGAAATTCCGCTTTGTTTTTTTTACATTTGTTCTGTCATTGCCAAGTGATTGGTAGTGAGAAGTCAGTGATTTTGACATTCTTTGTCTCTAGAGGTAAAAAAAAAAGATGAGAGAAAAAGAGAACGATAGATAGATAGATAGATAGATAGATAGATAGATAGATAGATAGATAGATAGATAGATAGATAGATAGATAGATAGATAGATAGATAGATAGATAGATAGATCGATAGATAGATAGATAGATAGATAGATAGATAGATAGATAGATAGATAGATAGATAGATAGATAGATAGATAGATAGATAGATAGATAGATAGATAGATAGATAGATAGATAGATAGATAGACTACTAGACCACTGGGTATTTTATTGTTTGCTTGAAAAAAAAGAAAAGCAACAAAGACCGAAAAGTTTGAAAAAAAAAAAAGTTTTTCTTAGTTTGTTATAAATAAGTAATTTTTCTCCTTGACTGATGTGCGCTGATGAGACTGCACTGATGTGTGCTAATAGGCTGCACTGATGGGCACTGATAGGCTGCACTGATATGCAGCACTGATGGGCACTGATATGCAGTACTGATGGTCACTGATATGTGGCACTGGTGGGCACTGATAGGTTGCACTTATGGGTATTGATAGGTCACATGGATAGGTGGCACTGATTGGCGGCACTGATTGGCGGCACTGATAGGCACTAATGAGCAGACACTCGTAGGCATTAAAAGGCAGCACTGACTGGCATCAGTCATGGGCACTGACTATCATCACTGCTGGGCACTGTTGGGGCTGCACTGATAATCAGTCAATTGAATTGAATTGAATTGTTCCAAATTCACAGAAACATTGCAATAGCAAAATCTTCCAATTTCATTCATCCCTAATGAGCGCCAAAGTATGAGTGAGTATAGAATAAATATATGAGAACAAATGCCCTATGAATATGAGTATATGAGGGCTAAGACAGAATAAGTAAATGGGTGAAGCATGTTGCGTCTTTTTGTATCATCATCCTCTCCTTTGTTAGATTCCTCTGCAAATTGTTATCTCTGTCCTAGCATGTGGTTCTCTGCACATGAAATCTTGTATGTCAATTGCTTAGCACTTTTGTTATGGTGGGGTCACATAGGCAATACATAGGGTTCAAAGTTGTGACATCTGTGGATACCTCACAAGATGGAGATGGGACCTATGACGTTTTTTAGGGTACCACTTAGAAATGGAAAAACCTAAGTGATAAAGTGGCCTAGAAAATCATTTGCAGGCTTTGATCGTCATTCTGAGCAGCCCATGTCCTTTTGGAGTAAGCCTTCCTATGGGTAGGATCCAGAACCATCTCATGACTGACCTTTATAAAAATATGTTGGGTTGATTTACTATAGGCAAATAGGCTGTGCACTTTACAAGTGCAGTTGCTCCAAAGCTTAGTAAATGAGGAAAAGCTTCACATTGCAGGGAACAACCAATCACATTTAACCACTTCAATACCGGGCACTTTCACCCCCTTCCTGCCAAGGCCAATTTATAGCTTTTAGCGCTGTTGCATTTTAAATGATATGCAGCATTGGTGGGCACTGATAGGCGGCACTGCTGGGCACTGATAGGCGGCATTGATTGGCACTGATAGGCGGCACTGATGGGCACTGACAGGCGGCACTGATGGGCACTGATAGGCGGCACTGATGGGCACTGATAGGCAGCACTGATCAGCACTGATGGGTGGCACTGATGGGCACTGATAGGCAGCGCTGGTGGGCAATAATGAGCACTGGTGGGCAACACTTATAGATGGCAATGATGGGCACTGGTGGACAGCACTGATGGGGAGGGCACTGGCAGGCAGTACTGATGGGAAGGGCACTGGCGGACTCCCTTAACCCTGATTGCCATCCCTCGTGGCCATGGTGGGCATCCCTGTGGTCATGGTGGGCATCCGTGGTTCTAGTGGCACCCCACCTAAGGGTCTGCACTGGTAATCAATGCTCTAATTACCAGTGCAAACCCCCCCCCCCCCCCCCCTGTCAGGAGAGCCGCAGATCGACTCTCCTCTACTCGTGCCTGTCAGGCACGAACTGGCACTTCATCAACGGCACTTCCTATTTACTATGTGAACAGCTGTGATTGGACACAGCTGGTCACATGGTAAAGAGCCTACACCAGTAGGCTCTTTACCGAGATCGGAGATGCAGTGTGTCAGAGTGACATGCCGCATCACCGATCGCCGCTCTGTGCGCCCCCCGGGGTTGCCCAGAGCGCATTATCCTGCCGCCGTCATATGACGTCCGGTCAGGATAATGTAACCACCTTCCCGCCATCATTTGCCTATAGGGCGGGCGGGAAGTGGTTAAGGAAAATTTAAAAAAAAACCTGCATTTTTGCTTGAACATAATTGGATGATGGAAGTCAGCAGAGCTTCACCTCATCTACTAAGCTCTGGAGCAACTGCACTTGAACAGTGCACAGTCTATTTGCCTTTAGTAAATCAACCCCATAGATTGAGGGTTTGGTACACAAGTATGCAAATCAATGGGAATACAAAACAGCTTGAAGCAACGTAAAAGGAGCATGGAAGCAGGTCATAGGTACATCTAAATGAACTCCTAAAGACCTCAAACTGATCTCAATTACAAGCTGAATACACCTGGAAGCATGCTGCATTTGCCCACCAACAGTGCTAAGGTCCCCAAAGTTCAAAAAAGGTTTCCCCACCATGAATATGTGGGGGGGTTGCTTCACCTGGTATGAAGTGCAGGGAGACCCCCAGGACCACTGGAGAGCTAGAAGAGGCAATGGGCTGCATTCTGCAGCAGAACATACAAGTAAATGGAAATGCAAAAGTAACTTAGAAGGAACAGGTCAGGACAGAGGTGATTATGGGCACTTCATAGAAAAATTATGTAGGTGGGTGCAGTCTCTTATCTCCACTGCAGGGGGTGCTCATCCACAGTGACAGTGCAGAGGGAAAGGAAGTCAAGAACAACATGGTTCCTCTAAGATTTCATGAGCTACTGAGGCAGCGATCCAGTTTGATGCTGGCTGTCCATGTGACTCTGGTGGCCATTTTAGTTGTAACAGAGTCTATTTAGGATCCTGGCTCCTGGGTTTGGCACGTATTCAGCATGTGGGTAGTGAAGGGACTGGTCACCCGTCTGTCAGGGACAGTATTAGTAATAGAGAAAGGTTCCAGATGAGTAGGGAAAGCTTGAGGCTCCACAACTCTCCTTGGATATCTTCCCATTTGGGCTCAGACCAGTCAAGCTGCAGTTCACCCCTCCAGACAAATGCTGTCAGTTTGGCTGAAACCTGATCCACTACACATTGTTAGTATCCATAAGTGCCGGTTCACACTAGGTCGCTCTGACTTAGGTGGCGACCTGTGAAGTCGCATGCAGCGCGACTTTGGCGCGACTTGCACGGACTTCATAAAATGAATGTCAATGCAAGTCGCCTCCAGGTCGCCCCGAAGTAGTACAGGACCCTTTTTCTAAGTCGGAGTGACTTGTGTCGCTCCTATTAGAACCGGTCCTGTACTACTCAATGACCGCGATGGTGCACAACTTGCCAGGCTGACCAAGTCGCCTGACAAGTCGTATTAGTGTGAACCGGCACTATGTTCCTGGTTGGGCTTCCTTTCACCGGGGCTGTTCTGAACTGTTTATTGCAATATAGGTTCCATTATTTCCACCTGGACTATGTGTGTGTTATTGTCACTGCACCACTGCCACTGCAACCACCCACAAGTAGTCTCAGGAGAAACTCAAACTGACTGAAATGCAAGCTGAATGCATCTGAAAGCATACCTCATTTGTCCATCTAGACAAGCCCTGGGGCTTCCAGTGCTATTTCCAGAAAGGTTGCCCCGCTGTAAATATTCCAGAAGCTTCTTAGATTTTGTGAAGTGTTGGGAGACCCCAGGACCATGATGGGAACTGCAAGAGGCAACGGGCTAAGCCTATATGCCTACTGCAATAGAGCAGCCAAAGAGACAAGGGGGAGACATTGGTTGCTCCCGTGTTGGTCTAAGCTACGAAGTTCTGCTCTTATTGAAGTTCCCGAAGGGTGACAAACTGTTCAAATAAGTGAAGTAGCAATTCAGACTGTGAGTAACATTTATAGAAGTGATACTGCTCAAATCCTTTGAACAAGACCTATTATTCTGCGGTAGCGGCAGACCAACTGCAGAGGCACCCAAATCCCGCAGTCTCTACATTGTAGTAAAAAAAAAAAAAAAAAAAACTGACTGTGATACAGCAAGTGCAGCCTTTCAGTATTCTGAGAAATGGAGTCATATTAATTGTGAAGGCATCTGCTAACTAAAGGATTGACACGTAAATTGTGGTCAAGCCACAGTACCATTGGGTAAAGCCATTAGCTGGAATATAGCTGGTTGACCAAGGAATATTAAAATCTACAGGTCACGTTCTGAAGGGTTAAGGTATCCAATTATGATGCAATCTGGTTGGACAACTTTGTAAATTCATAAATCCATATTGCACAATTAACTGAAAAATCCCAATCACATCCAAGCAAGTTACATTGCGTTTACATCTCAGGATTATTCCACCCAGGGTTTTTTTTTTTTTTTCGGAGAATAGGAACAGGTACTCATTTCTGAGTCACCCCTTTTCTCCACCCCCTACCCACCTCTGAGCAGAGTCCCTTGGTTCCACCCTCTAACCACCTTCCAGTATCACCCCTTTTGTAAAATACAGAACCAAGTATAATTTTGTGGTGCTATGTAATTTGTAGTGATCAACCGATATCGGTTTTTCGTTGCCGATACCGATATTTTGGTCAATGCATATCAGTATCGGCCGATATGCGCCGATATTTTCGTACATTTAAAACATTTTTTTTTTTCTTTGACAGGTACTCTTGTGGAGGGATCTGGAGGTCTAAAATACCCCAAACCCCTCCTTTGCACTTAAATGCATTCAAAAAGTTTGGCTATTTTGAATGCTGTCATTTTTTTGAATCTGGCGTCGAATACCCAGAAGTGATGTCATGACATCACTTCTGGGATTTTGCATGGAGACCCGATCAGAGCTGAATGCGGTTTTGATCGGGTCTTCGGGGGCCGTGCTGGCTGTTTGCCCGGGTCTCCCGGTGGGACGGGAGACCCGGGCGAGCCGCGGAAGGCGGCGGGAGGGGGGTATGTCCCCTCCCGCTCCTTGTAATGACAGTTGAGCAGCTTCTCAGCCGCATCGGTTGTCATTACAAGACAGCCGACCGTCGGTTATGGACGCCGGTACCGGGGTGATGCCTCTAGCTGCAGGCATTACTCCGGTACAGCACTTTCCCGAAATATCGGCAATATCGGTGACCTTGGTGGCCGATTCCGATATATCGGGGAAAGTGCAGATCGGCCGCCAATATATCGGCTTTGCTGATAATCGGTCGATCCCTAGTAATTTGTATGGAATTTGTTGATAAGGGAAGCAGTAAAATATTTTCACTGCAGCCACCAGCAACAGCAATCCTCCACAAAAAATAGATCCTTCAGCAACAATAGATACCCCAGCATCAATACACCTTCTTCCAAAAAACAATAACTCCACCCAACAAAATAGATCCACCCCATCAACAATAGATCTTCCAGCAGGCAGCATCAATAGACTCCTCCCTCATCAGTAGATCCCTCTCAGCAACAATAAATCCCATACCAGCAACAATAGTCCCCCTAATACAATAGTTCCCCTCTAGAGAGAACAGATCCCTTAGCAGCCTGCAATAGATCCTCCAACACACCCCAGCACCCCTTGCCATTACATACATTCAGTGCTAGAGGTACCGGAACTGCATTCCCTCCCTGAAATAAAATCCTGATTCCACCATTGCAAAGTAATACATTTATCACATTAAATAAGCTCCTGTCAACGTATTTTGCAAATGGCTCCACTTCTTCAGGACAGGGCCAAGGTGCGGGGTGGCGCAAAGTAATTCAAGGGTGACTTAAATCCTGGAATATGCTTATAGGGCTTGTTCAGACATGTGGTGCAAAAAAACTATTCTCATTTAGATCACTCTTCAGAGAGCATTTGACAGGTGGAGAGTCTGCGCCTCCTAACTGCCTGTTTTAACCCCTATACCTCACTCCAGCGTGCTGCAACCATGTGCTTTGAGGAGTGGTTGTGAGGTAACCCCATTCAGTTAAATGCTTTGTGTTTGACTGTTCCTAGTCCTAGCCCTGACTGTCCTTAGCACTCCCTTTCATTTACTGGATCCCATTTCTTTCAATCATGGAAACTCGGCATCACATGTGGGCCTTAGCTAGGGTGGTCTTCATCATACCTCCAACTTTTTAGGATGGGAATGAGGGACACCTATTAGCAAAAGTAGATACAAGGAAAATACCCCCATTGGTATGGGATTTTATAAGCCACTCACACACTGAACAAGAATGCAGAAAATATACGTATAAAATCAAATTTATTAGATAACAAAAAAGAAAAAATTAATTAAACAAACATGTATGTCTAGAACAAGCTGGACATGACAGACTTAAAAAACTTGCAAGTATTGACAGACCAGTATCCGTACAGAAGACTCTTGGGTATCATTGGTAGGAAGAACCGGACAGGACCCTACGCGTTTCGGGTTTAGAAACCCTTCATCAGGGGTCAACCAAAATTCAGTACACAATGTTTACCTATATATGGGCATAAATTGTATATTAATATTCCAAAATTGGAAAAATGTACAGAATACAGAACAAGCAGCACATTATATATGATGTAAAAATATGTGAGTTATTCTCATCCTGAATGTCGATACCTACCCAAGGCAGTTTTCTTTGTAGGGGCAACTGGGCTGTCAGTTAAAATCGGTGTCAACCGAAGAGACAATGTCTGGTATCAAGGAGAGCATAATTCATTGGAAAAGAAAGGAAATAATAGAGAAATGTAGGCGGAAGTCAACCGCATCGTGGTCACCGCGATGATCCATCACTGGTCCAAGTTTCCCATGAGTGGTTTGAGCCACTCTAATAATTCAGAAGTCACTGGAACAATGATAAAATAAGGAAATATATGTATAAAAAGCATATCAAGAACATCTTGTGTGGAAAAGGACAGAGTCTTGGACAAAAAGGAGGGGAAAAAAAAAAAGTTTCTTGGCATACCTCTTACAAGTACGTTTTGTTCGTGGCTAGAGGTAGACAAAGTATGTGAGTTTAGGGCACACCCCCTGCCATGTCCCTATAAAAGAGAATTAAAAAAAAAATTGTTTTACCACTTCTTTTCCTTTATACTGTCTTTCAAAATTTACAAATGCAGCAATTTAGAAATTGGATGAAAGGTTTAGCACTGAGAAACAATTTTTGAAAGATAAAAATTGCATTTTATATACAACTATATAGATCAGACCAAAATGAGGGACAAATGAGGAGGAAAGAGGGACAGAGGGACTTTGTTCCAAATCAGGGACAGTCCCTCCAAATCAGGGACAGTTGGGAGCTTTGCTACATGCAAAACAGCCTGCTAAGGAATGCCCAATCCTCCTGGCTGACACCCCACCTATCAAGGTGAAATGTACATAACATTTAACATACAGGTTCACACTAGCTGCGGCCACGACCCACAGCAGGGGGTCCGAAGTGTCCCTGTTCTCTGTTTCAGGTGCGAATCAGGTCCCAATTTTTGTCACAGTCTCTTGCCATTCGAATGGGATGCAAATTGTGTGAACCCAGCTTATAACAGTAAGCTCAATGCTTGCATCAGGGCTGAGGGCTCCTGAGGCAGAGCGCTGTGATGTTTTCAGAAAGCTATATACAGCACCCTGTAAGCCCTTCCCACCAGCCACCATCTGCCTGCATTGTGTAGAGAAGCACAGAGACCCAGTGATGTCACTGGGTCTAAAATAAAGTATTTAAAGGGTAACTCCCATTAGACCCACTCAGCACAGGGGAACAAACAATGATTTCTTCAGAATAACAAAAGGTAGGAATCTGCAACAAAGTTTGTTATAATCCTTGCAATGTGCAGAGATCACCCAGAGGGGAATGTTTTTTTTTTTTTTACTCAACAAAAGTGGAGTTACCTTACCCTTCCCTGTCCTTTCTGTCCCACATACTGATGCAAGTCAGAGCGCCCGACTTTGTTCGACCCAATGGTCGAGTTGGACGCTCTCCTCTCACATAATTAAGCCTATTGTCATAATTGCTCCAATAATTTTGCTGGGGAGTTTCCCCATATGTACAATTGTGCACCAAGTTGAATATATGTTTGCTTTTTTTGTTTTATCTGTACCTGCCTCAATTGGCAGAACGACTTGTAAACCGTTCTTTACGCACACAATAAAAACTTTTGATGGAAAAAAAAAAAAAGTTACACTTTAACCATTTGCCGACCGCCGCACGACTATTTACTGCGGCAGTCAGCGGCTCCTGGGCAAACCGACGTAGGGCTACGTCGCTCGCCCAGGAGCCTGTAGGGGGCGAGCACGCACCGCCGGAGGCGCGCTCCCGCCCCTTTACAGACATCCCCGCGCGTGTAACCGGCGGCTGCGATGTCCGTCGGCCACTCGCGATCTCCCGCAGGAGAGGGAGAAGGACGGATGGCTGATGTAAACAAAGCCGTCTGTCATTCTCCCTGATGTAAGTACAGAGGCTATGCGATCCTGCTATGTAGGATTATATGTCTCTGTGGTTACATCACAAGCCACGCCCCCCCACAGTTAGAATCACGCCCCTAGGGATACATTTAATACACTGATCACCTTCCCTGCCAGTGTCATTTTTACAGTAACAGTGCATATTTATAGCACTGATTACTGTAGTAATGTCACTGGTACTCCAAAAAGTGTCAAAAATGTCAGTCAGGGGTCCGATCTGTCCGCCGCAATGTCGCAGTCCCACAAAAAAAATCGCAGATCTAAAAATTACAATTTAAAAAAAAACAATAAAAATGACATAATTCTTTCCCGTATTTGGTAAACGCAACAACTTTTGCGCAAACCAATCAAAATACGCTTATTGCGATTTTTTTTTTACCAAAAATATGTAGCAGAAAACAAATTGGCCTAAAATGTTTAAAAAAAATTGATTTTTAAATTTTTTTTTGAGAATTTCATATAAAAAAATGTACTTTTTCAAAATTGTCGCTATTTTTTGTTTATAGCGCAAAAAATAAAAATCGCACAGGTGATCAAATACCACCAAAAGAAAGCTCTGTTTGTGGGAAAGAAAGGACGTCAATTTCATTTAGGTACAGAGTCGCAGGACTGCGCAATTGTCAGTTAAAGTCGCACAGTGCCGAATCGCAAAAAGTGGCCTGAACGTAAGACAGCAAAATCCTCCGGTGGTAAAGTGGTTAGTGTCTACACTGCTGGCAACAAAAGTGAGTGCACCCCTAAGTGAAAATGTCCAAATTTTGCCCAATTAGCTATTTTCCCTTCCCTCATTTGAGTACAGGGTCGCACGACCACGCAATTGTCCGTTAAAGTCACGCAGTGCCGAATCACAAAGTAGGGCCTGGTCTTTGAGCAGCCAAATCCTCTGGGGCTTAAGTAATTCATGAAAATGTATTGGGTTTTTTTTTTTATTTTTAAATGTATTACTTAGTTGAGGGGAAGGGGTGAACGGAAGGCAGAATATAAACAGATTACATTTCAGTTTTAAATCCACTGTGCATCTTGCAGTGAGCGAGTGTAAGAAAAATCATTTGTCCTCTCTACCCATCTCCAAGGATTTTCCATCTGGGGATCTTCTTAACTAATTTAAATGAAATTTATGTAGAGCGTAAACAAAGTGGTAGGAGAGCTGTAACTGTGGTTAAACTTGGCAGAAGAAACTAAACAATCCCAGCATCGAATCTTCCATTTCTAGGCCCCCGATGGAGGAACCTTTCAGGCTGTGAAGGCACTTAGAAGGAGAAGATATACATCTACATATCATAGCTTGTTTTACAACACAAATGATACAACATGATACTGTAAACAGAGTCGCGTATTTAAACTAAATGGTCTGTAACGAAACCTCTTGTTCCGTGAATCATTTTCTATAAGAACAAAGACGTGAGTCCGGAACGGCTCCCATAATCCAAGTTTTATGTTACCAGCCCTTTCCCCGGCAAACACCATAGCATAACAATAAGGCATTCAATCAGAAATTGCAGCTTTGGAAACACAACCAAATTACAGTTCGGAGGATGAGTGGCGTTTTCGGGCCTTCCCCACAAGCTATGATTTTAAATTAGAGCGAATATCTGCTCTGGAATGTCTTATGACGGGATGGAATGTTCAAGGTCAAATCGGCAGATCAGAAAGATAATATTACCGAGCTCTGCTCTATGGCATCATTATTTCTCATTTCACTAACATTTGGGGGAATGGAAATTGGGACTTAATGCTATCCTGTACAGGGTCCTGAAACAATAGTGAGGCTTGAAGTTGAAATTTCTTTTTTTTTAACCTTTTTATTGAAGAAATATGTCAGGATACTGCTGCAGAGGTGCTGAAAGGGAAAGTATGACTGTAGGAAGGTGCAGTCTATATTCTCCACTGCAAGTGGCGCTCTTCCGCATTGAGAGAAGCTATATTTCTCTATGACTTTCTTGGTCACTCTGGAAGTGATCCGATTGGATGCACATAACCCACGTGACAATGGTGGCCATCTTGGGTCTGGTAGAGTCTATTTACCCACTTCAATACATTGCACTTTTCCCCCCTTCCTGCCCCGGCCAATTTTAAGCTTTCAGCACAATCGCAATTTGAATGACAATTGCGCGGTCATGCGGCACTGTACCCATATGGAGTTTTTTATCTTTTTTTTCCTCCACAAATAGAGATTTCTTTTGGTGGTATTTGATCACCACTGGCTTGTTTATTTTTTTGTGCTATAAATAAAAAAAGACCGAAAATTTTTGAAAAAAAAAAAATTTCTTTGTTTTTGTTATAAAATTTTGTAAATAAGTACATTTTCTCTTTCACTGATGGGCACTGATGAGGCAGCACTGATGGTCACTGGTGAGGCAGCAATGATGGGCACTGGTGAGGCAGCACTGATGGTCACTGGTGAGGCAGCAATGATGGGCACTGGTGAGGCAGCACTGATGGGCACTGGTGAGGCAGCACTAATGAGGCAGCACTGATGGGCACTGATGAGGCAGCACTAACGGGCACTGATGAGGCAGCACTGATGGGTACTTGTGAGGCAGCACTGATGAGGCTGTACTGATGGGCACTGATGAGGCAGCACTAATGGACACTGATGAGGCAGCACTGATGGGCACTGATGAGGCAGCACTGATGAGGGAGCACTGATGGGCATTGATGAGGCAGCACTAACGGGCACTGATGAGGCAGCACTGATGGGCACTGGTGAGGCAGCACTGATGAGACAGCACAGATGAGGTGGCACTGATGATGAGGCACTAATATGCAGTAATGATGGGCACTGATAGGCGGCACTGATATACAGTTCTGATGGGCATTGATAGTCGCACAAGATCCTTTTTTGGTCCGCGCCAGAATCAGATCACATGGGTGTTCACACCTATGCGATCTGATTCATGTCCAAACTGACAGTTCGCACTGCGATATGCGAAACAATTTGAGGGTTTTGCTAACTTTGTATTGACACCCCCAGCAATTCGCATATGGCAGAGTGAACTGCCTACGAGTCAAGTGCGATGCGGGAACTTGCAGTGGATTTGCAGGGTTCCCGCATCGCATATGCGTGAACCAGCAATCAGCCTTTAGAACCACTTTAAAGCCCGATCGAACCTTTAGTTGAAATCAGCTAAATACTTTCCAGATGCATCAAATTAAATAGTATTTAATGTCTTCCTGTTTATTTTCTTTAGAAAGCAGATACAGCCTGGGTAGAAAAGCCTGTACTCTGCCAAAATGCTGCAGAGCGGTACCTTTGCTCTTTGTGAGTAAGCAGTAGTCTCTCTGCAGAGGTCTACTACACCTTCTGCGGTGCCAGAACCATCACCGAATCTCTTCAGCAGGGATGGGGGGGGGGGGTTCAGACCCCTGAAATAAGACCACTGCTTCCCCACAGAGAACTACTCTGCAGCTGCTGGCAGGGTAGGGCATTTTTACTTTGGCTGTGACATCTTAAGCCCTGTACACACGTACCGATTGTCGGCCGAACGATCGGCCGTCTTTTGTCCGGTGCTGTCCTGTCGGCTGAAAACTGCAAAAGACTGCACATGAATTTTGTCGGCCAACAACAGCCGACTGCAGAAGTGATGTCATGTGATGGTTAACTTTCCGTGTCTTTTTTCTTTTCTCAGCATGCCCAGTCGTGCTAATCGGCTGTTTGTCGGCCGAATTCTGTACTGACTGGCGAACAATCAGCCGTTCTGGTGTTGGCCAACAAAAATTTTAATGCCTGCAGGACAGATTCTGTTCGGCCGAAAATGTGCTGTCAGCTTTCGGAAGCATCATACTAACAAGCCTACAATCGGCCGATCGGTCGTCGGCGGAATATTTACGGCCGACAATCGGTACGTGTGTCAGGGGCTTTGAGAAAAAAAACATCCAGTAACATTGAACACATTTTGTTTTATTGCACCTGAAATGTATTTAGCTGATTTAATCCAAAAGCTCAGTTGGGCTTTACATAGACACCATCACCTTGGTTATGCAAGGAAAACTGACAGTGTCTCTGCAAAGGGGCCCCTAACCCATTTACCCAACCCTATGCCTGCCAGAACTCCCTTGACTCTTCTTCCTCCATCACGCCTGATTGACCTTCTACCCTCTGCACAAACCTCTTAAATAATCCTACCAAACCGGGCCTCCTCCTCTCTGTGTTGAATTTGATAAAAGACTGACTGCCACACAATAATTAATGAACTATCTATGTAGTTGTTTAATGGATCACATATTCTTATCTGGACATAAAAATAATAATGTGCTCTGTTTCATACTATCATCTTAATGCTGCTATGTAATTGTAAGTGATGTTGCTTTTATTGGCTAAATGTTTCGACCCTCTAATTGTTAACTGCATTCTCAATTAAAATGTTATAAAAAAAAAAACGGAACTACCAGGGTCACAAAGGTCGCACTTGCGACCAAGCCCTGGTGTCCTGCCACCCTGGCTAGCCCCAAGCAGTGTTTCCAACTGTCCGTATATTTACAGACGGTTTGTAAATAAGGGAACTTTTCTGCTCTTCATAAACAACAGAAAAGTGCCAGTGAAAACTCCACTTGCCCTGATCCACTCAGCTGATTACTTGTCCCTGGCTCAGCCGCTTTTCCCCCCAGCTTCCTCCCAACCCCAACATCCCCCCCCCCCCTCGAGCTCCTTCTTTGCAGTCACTTTCACATTTTCAGGAAAGGTACCAATCCACATGACGTCACCATGCACCTGGCAAGCATATCGCCCCCCCCCCCCCCCCCAACTGAGCTTAGCCGATTACTAATCAGTCGACTCCAGAATTGTGCACATTAGTGATCGGCTGAGGTTGGCTCGGGCTCGGTCTCGGCTGGGCTCACCTTGGGAGGGACGGGAACAGGCCGCTGGTCAGGTGCGCGGTGACGTCATGGCGCTAGGCACCTTTCCCGGAAATTTGATAGTGACTGCAAGGAGGGGTCATGGGGGGGAGAGACCAAAAGGTTATTCCTGCAAGAAATTACAGGATGTCAGTATGTGAGACAGTCTGTGGGGCAGTAAGTCAGTGGGGCACTCTGTAGCGGGGGGTCACTGATGTAAGGGGGGAGTGGAGACCCTAAGCTAAAGGAGGACACTGATCATTAAGGCCCCCCTCCTTATATCAATGTCCTCACTCCCCTCCTCCTAAAGGTGAACCCCTTTACCTTAGTTTATTCCCTCTGCAGACTCTGGTGTAAAGGGAAATTCTGATATTTGTAATCAATAATAGAACTTTTCCCAATGGCGCACTAGGCAACTAGGTGCACTTTTTGCCGCACTAGGCAAAATAAAAATTGCCCCCCCCCCCCCATATGCTCTCCCACCCCCCCATCCCAAGTTGCTGAAGGGGTTAAAACCAGTGGCAGCTGGTGCTCCATCGGTCAGGGGGGCAGCAGACGGACCTGGCAACGGACCCTCCCATCACTACAGAGTCCAGTCCACACCATATCCCCCTTGGGCGTCAGTTCACTTACCTTGTTCCTCCGGACGGCGACAGCTTCCCCCTCAGTCTCCTCCATGTCCCCTCTCAGCGGCCGTCTCCTCCCTCCTCCTCTGCCAATAGGATGCCTTCTCCTTTGGCCAATTGAGAAACACAGGTCTCAGGACCCGCTTCCTGAATGGCCGGGAGAAGAATCAGTGTGACAATAGCAAATATTCATTCACTATTGTCACACAACTGGGTGGGGTCAGGGCACAGTGCTCTGCACCCTGAGCCTACCCTTTTTTGAAGCCTATTAGAGCCTCTGGCTCTAATCAAGTGCTTCAAAAAAAAAAAAAAGACCCTCATTGGGATCCATGCATCCGGCGCCCTACGTGTAGATTAGGGGGCTGGGCGTATGGATAGTGGGGGCAGTGCCCCTGCGCCCCTCATGGACGGGCCGGCCGCCACTGGTTAAAACCCCTTCAGTAAATTATGGTAAGTCAATTACCTCGGGTCAGACTCCGCTGGCGCCCCCTGCTAAGTTGCAACCTAGGCGTCTGCCTAGGTTCCCTTACTGGTAGCACCGGCCCTGCCTGCAGTGAATATTTCTCCAGGATCCAGTTGCCTTCCCAACATGGTACATACTTCACCACAGGTAAGTGATGTGAATAAATCACTAAATAAGAGATATTTTTTATTTTTTTTTTAGCTAAACTTCAACCACTTGACCGCCGGAAGATTTACCCCCCTTCATGACCAGGCCATTTTTTACGATACAGCACTGCGTTACTTTAACTGACAATTGTGCAGTCATGCAACGCTGTACCCAAATAAAATTTATATACATTTTTTCACACAAAAAGAGCTTTCTTTTGATGGTATTTGATCACCACTGTGGGTTTTTTTTGTGCTATAAACAAAAAAAGACTGACAATTTTGTAAAAAAATAAAAATAAAAAAAGCAATAATTTTTACTATCTGCTATAAAACATTTCCAATAAAAACAAATTATAAAAAATATAATTCCTTTGTAAAATTAGGCCAATATATATTCTGCTACATATTTATGGTAAAAAAAAAACTATGGTATATATACTGTAATTTTTCATTTATTTTTTTTATACTAGTAATGGCAGCAATCAGTGACTTATAGTGCGACTGCTATATTGCAGCGAACAGTCGGACACTAACTGACACTTTTGACACTTTGTGAGAACCAGTGACACTAATTCAGTAATCAGTGCTAAAAAATATGCACTGTCTCTGTACTAATGACACTGGCTGGGAAGGGGTTAAACATCTAGGGCGATCTAAGGGTTAATGTGTGCCTAACCAGTGTTTATGTTTACTATGTTAGGTGCTTTTATTAAGGGAAGTGAAGGATTTTATTCCCTGCTTTCCAGGGACACAAAATCCATCCTTTCCCCCCTGTCAGATCCCAATAAGCGTATATTGATTGGTTTGCACAGAAGTTATTGCGTCTAAAAACTATGGGATATATACTGTAATTTTTCATTTATTTTGTTTTTGTATACTAGTAATGGCGGCTTATTGTTTACAGATGCAGTCTCCGTTCTGTGTCTCGGCCTGATGATCGGCGGGTGCTGGCAGACGGCCAGTGCCCGATACCCATAAATGGGCTTCTGCTGCGAGAAATCACAACACAAAGCAAAATATGGATTTTTAACCCAGGTGGTCAATAGATTAAAGTGTCCAAAAACAAACCTTCAATGCCTAGGGTTGGCGCCAAAAAGCAGGGACAATTGATAGTTATGGATCAGACCTCAGAAGTTTGGCCAGGTATCACCATAAATAAATAATAGGACAAAATGTTGTTATAGAAGCGACTTCTGGAGCTCGTACCCTCCGCTGACATCCTGGATCCAATACAGAGCTTCCTGTCGAGAAGTTGAGGGGAAGGTTACAGTAATTAACACAGGAAATGATGGATGATGGCAATTTAGACTATTATAGGATATCTTTGGAAAAAAGAAAGAGCTAAAAAATGTGATTCATTTTTAGAAAAGAGACTAAATATTACAATTTCTAAAGCATTCAAGACATTTTATATCTGTTTATAGTAACAAACATCTTTAACCACTTGCCGACCGGTCACGTTGACCGTACTGCGGCAAAGTGGTTGGTTATCGTCCAGCGACGTAGTACTACGTCGCTGGACTCCTCCCCCTGTAGGTGCGCTACCGCTGTTTTCAGTCACAGCGGGAGTCGGGCCAGGGGAGGAGCGGCGGCGATCGCCGCCGCTCTTCCCCGATCGTCGGGGAATCGAGTCTGGAGATCCGCCCGCCTGTGTAAACAGAGCAGGCGGATCTCCTAAGTGACAGGGAGTGACAGATTGCAGGGTTCAGCATAGCTGAACATCCGATCTGTCCCTGACTCACTCAGTCACCTCCCCCCACACACGTTAGTAAGCACCAGGCATACATTAACCCCTCCCTCTCCAATAAAATTAACCCCTTCCCTGCCAGTGTCATTTTTACAGTAACAGTGCATATATATAGCACTGATTACTGCAGTAATGTCACTGGTACCCCCAAAAGTGTCAAAAATGTCAGTCAAGGGTCCGATATGTCCGCCGCAATGTCACAGTCCCGCAAAAAAAATCGCAGATCGCCGCCATTACTCGTTAAAAAAAAAAAACACCAAAAATTACAAAAATCTTTCCCTTAGTTAGTAAACGCAATAACTTTTGCGCAAACCAATCAAAATACGCTTATTGTGATTTTTTTTTTTACCAAACATAGGTAGCAGAAAACAAATTGGCCAAAAATTTTAAAAAAATTAGATTTTTACATTTTTTTGGGGGGAATTTCATATAAAAAAATGTTAAAAATATTGCTATTTTTTCAAAATAAACGCTATTTTTGTTTATAGCGCAACAAGTAAAAATTGCACAGGTGATCAAATACCACCAAAAGAAAGCTCTGTTTGTGGGGAAAAAAAGGACGTAAATTGTTTGGGTACAGCGTCGCACGACCGCGCAATTGTCAGTTAAAGTCGCACAGCGCCGAATCGCAAAAAGTGGCCTGGACGTAAGACAGCAAAATCCTCCGGTGGTAAAGTGGTTAAAAACAGCAATAAAAACAGCAAAAAAAATCCCTGCAGGCCACAGAAGTTCCTATGCTAATTCCAATTTTGGGAAAATCAGTATTTGCATAGTCTTAGGCCCCTCCCTTGCTTTTGGCTGCACCATGACCCAGTGGGGTTGATTTACTAAAACTGGAGAGTGCAAAATCTGTTGCAGCTGTGCATGGTAGCCATTCGGCTTCTAACTGCAGCTTGTTCAATTACCCACTTGCCGACCAGCTGCGTAGTTTTACTGCGGCAGGTCGGCTCTATTATGCGAAACAACATACTTGTACGTCACTTCATGTAATAGACAGTGGGGGCCGCGATCGCTCCCCATGGAGACAGAACGGCAGAGGCAGACCGCTGTTCTGCCATAGATGAACGCAGAGAACACTAAAGACTAAACACTAAAGAAGAGGAACACAGGTCTCTGTGTTCATCTATTGAGTCCATCCACCACACAGTTAGAAAGCACTCCCTAGGAGCACACTTAACCCTTTGATTGCCACTGGTGTTAACCCCTTCCCTGCCAGGGTCATCAGTACAGTAACAGTGCATATTTTTAGCACTGATTACTGTAATAATGTCACTGGTCCCCTCAAAAGTGTCAGAAGTGTCAGTTAGGCGTCCGATCTCTCCGTCGCAGTCCCGCTAAAAATCGCTGATCACTGCCAATACTAGTAAAAAAAAAATCTAATTAGAAAAAAGGCCATAAATCGATCCCCTAGATCAGTGGTCATCAACCCTGGCCTACAGGGCCCACTAACAGGCCAGGTTTGCAAGATAACTGACATACATCCCAGGTGATATCATTTGCTGCTCAGTGATTGCAGTACTCTAGTCTGCATCTCCCCAAGGTAATACTTAAAATCTGGCCTGTTAGTGGGCCCTGAGGACCGGAGTTGAGGACCACTGCCCTAGATAACTTTTGCACAACCCAATCAATATGCACTTATTGGGATTTTTTTTTTACCAAAAATATGTGGCAGAATACATGTTGGCCTAAATTGCTGAAAAAGCTTTATTTTTTTTTGTTTTTTTTTATTGGATAAGTTTTATAAGAGAAAGTACAAAATATTGTTTTGTTTTGTTTTTTCAGAATTGTCGCACTTTTTTGTTTATAGCACAACAAATAAAAACTACAGAGGTGATCAAATACCACCAAAAGAAAGCTCTATTTCTGGGAAAAAAAAAGACATACGTTTTATTTGGGTACAGCATCGCACGTCCGCGTAATTGTCAGTTAATATAACGCAGTGCCAAATGCCCTGGTCATTAGGGGGGAAATTTAAAAGGCTGAAGCTAGTTCCAGGCAATGTTAAATACTGTGCAATGCACCACAGCTGCTGCCTCCCCTAAAAACAGCCCCTGGGAAAGGGAAATGTTTTAGTGGTAAAAAAATTTGTATATTGGGTAACGCGCTGCTTCGCAATATAAATTATGCTTCTGAAGGGGATGTACATATGGACCATAAAGTGTGTGGTGCTCAAATATATGTGTGCTAGTGATAGTATGTAACAGGTGACTGGTGCTTGTAAAGAATTAATATATAATTCCTCCTGTATTGAATTTAATTGTAACTGTATTGTCTTTCCTTATATTGTAAAGCGCTGCAAAAACTCTTGGCGCTATATAAATCCTGTATAATAATAATAATATAAAATAAACAAGTACAAAATCAAACATCAATTTCACATACTCAAAAATGCTACATTAAATAAAACCTGTGGCAAAAAAGTGACTGGTGCTCTTTAAATTTTCTTCACAACTGTGCATATGCATAGAAAACTGATGATGAGCAAAAATATAAATTAAAAATATACATTAAAAACTAGTTCCTTTGAAAAGTTCATTATAAACTCATAAAGTGACAAGTGCTCTTTAACCTCCCTGGCGGTATGATTCTTTTGGATTTTAGGTGCTGAAAGCGGTACCATTATTTTGCATGTAATTCTTGTGAATGAGCAGCCCAAACCAACTGTATACATTTATTATATATATATATATATATATATATATATATATATATATACATATATTATATATATATATATATATATATATATATATATATATATATATATATATATAATGTATACAGTTAATTTGGGCTGCTCATTCACAAGAATTACACATATATATATATATATATATATATATATATATATATATATACATGTGTGTGTGTGTGTGTATATATATATATATATATATATATACGTGTATATATATATATATATATATATACACATGTGTGTGTATATATATGTATATATATATATATACGTATATATGTATATATATATATATATATATATGTGTGTGTATATATATATATATATATACTGTATATATATATATACATAAAAGTACAGTAAAACTGCAGGAAAGGGCACTGGGGGGGGGCAATGTAATGTGATTTTATTTTATTTTGAATAGTATCAGTGTGTTTGGTGTGTTTCACATTTGAATTTGCCGCCGGTTCCACCCCCCGGCGAACGTCACGTCGCCGGAGACGGAAGCCGGGGCTCGCAGACGAGGAAGATCCGCCGCCGCATACCGGCCGCATTCTTCGCTGGATTCTGGAGAAAAGGTAAGTAAAACCTCTACCAGGATCCAGCGATCTTCCTAGCGGTACCCCGAGTGTGGCTCGGGGTTACTGCTTTTGGCTCTAAAATCTAACCCCGAGTCACGCTCGGGAATACCGCTAGGAAGGTTAAAGTGCTCCAACTATTCCTTAAATTAGTGCTTTTTGCTGGTGTTCTACAGACGTGCTCCTCCTCTTGTACCTCACTCACCAGAGAGCTCTCCTCTCTTAGGGGTAATCAACATACACATTAAGGGGGTAAAATCTTCCGGTCCTTAAGAGGTTAAGCTTTGAGGGAAAAAAACCTGGAAGCTGATTGGTTTCCATGCAGAGCTCCACAAGATTTTGCACTCTCCAGTTTTAGTAAATCAACCCAAATGTGGCAATGCTTGACGTGGGTGATTGGTTGCTTAGACAGTGGGAACTGTATTGTGGTATGGGACAGGGGAAGTTCCAGTTCTTCGTGGTGTTTGCCACATCTGGTTTACCTGGCATTGGAATTTGTGTTATATCAGTGGCACAGTCATGCAGGTTAGGGTGCCAGTCTCTCATCTCCATGGTTATTTTGAGATATTTGTTAGTGATTAGGACAACCTTCTTTCCAATTACCACCAATGAAAGGGGACATTCTTCTATTAGCAACCAATGTCAATGGGCATCCTTCTTTCCATTGACCACCAATGTAAGAGGACATTCTTCCTCCCACTAACCACCAATGTGAGTATTGTTCTTTCCACTGACCACCAATGCAAGAGGATAGTCTTCCTCCCACTAACCACCAATGCAAGTGACTATTGGTATTTCCACTAACCACGAATGTAAGCGACTATTGGTATTTCCACTGCCCATCAATGTAAGGTGGTGTTTTTCCACTGACCATTAACACAAAGCGGCAATTTTCCTCCTACTAAAAAGGAATGAAGAGAGCAATATTCTTATCCATTGACCACCAGTGCAAGTGGGTATTGTTGTTTCCACTGAGCACCAAAGTAAAATTCATCTTACCATCTACTAACCAGCAATGTGAAGGGACATTATTTTTTCTGACCACTAACGTAAGAGTTCATCCAACGGATGACCAATATAAAAGGATCTTCTCTTCTCCTATTGACTCCCAATGTAAAGGGAAATTGTTCTTCTCACTGACCACCAATGTAAGAGGACATGCTTGCTCCTATGGACCACCAGTGTAAGAGAGTATTGTTCTTTCCACTGACCATCAATGTAAAATGACAATCTTACCACTGACCATTTTCAAAAAATGTCATAATTTCTCCAACTGACCATCAATATTGCAATCGACCAAATCTGGGTTGTGGTGTTTCTTCTTTTTTTCTTTGGCTTTTTATTTTATTTTCACCTGGTAAACCTACTGGTAAAAAATGTCCGGCCCTAGGGTGACAACATTTACTCACTATACTGTATTGTTACCCTGGGCTGCTTGCTTCTGATTTTGACTACTGAACACCTCCCTCTCTCCTCATCCCTATAACATAGTGAAGAGATGTTTTTTTCGTCCAAGGCTGAAAATATTGTTTGATATTTCAGTGCAGCAGAGCAGATTGCACAGGAAGTTTGGTGCACATTGGATTTTGAACAGGATCAACAGGTATTATTCTGTAAGTCTATAAACAGATGTGGTCAATGTGCATGTTATTGTTGCACTGCCCCCCTAGGGACTGCTGAATATTAACTCTGTGGGCTCCCCTGGTTACCAACACACACTTATAAGTAAATACAGTTCCTACATTCCTCTTGGCTCTTCACTTCAATAACCAGTCCAGGGGTATTGGGTTTTTTTGTTGTTTATTTTATAATGGGGATAGGAGAATGCTATAGTGGGATACTCCAATTTAATTATTCACAATATCTGAGGACTTCTATCTTCTCCACTTGTAGATATGGAACAGCCGGGTGTTAATTCATCCTGCCACTTTAGATGAATGGGGTTAAGTATCTTGCTTCCTTTATCTTTATCTAGCATCCTCTTTCTATCCTATGAGAAGGGATGGCTCCCCTCAGGTCAGGCCCTGTGAAACGAGTTCCTGTACTCATGATACTGCAGAAACAGGATCTCCAGTATCTCCCCTCTCAGTCAAAATAAATAGGTTAAAATGAATCGGCGCTTAACCACTTGCCGACCGCCGCACGACTATCTACGTCGGCGGTCAGCCCCTCACAGGCAAACTAACGTAGGGCTACGTTGTTTGCTTGTGAGGGTCTAGGGAGCGAGCGCGCGCCCCCCGGGGCGCGCTCCCGCTCCCGCGTGGTCACGGACCCCCCCGCGCGTGTGACCAGCGGACCCGATGTCCGCCGGTCACTCGGCGATCGGCGGGGGAGAGGGAGAATGTCAGGCAGCTTGTGTAAACAAACTGCCTGTCATTCTCCTCGCTGCAAAGACACTGATAAAACGGATCTGGTATGTAGATCCGTTGATCAGTGTCCTTACAGCTAGAGCCACAGCCAATCACAGTAGAAACCACGCCCCTAGGGACACACACAGCCCCTCCCTTCCAAATAAAGTTAACCCCTTCACTACCAGTGTATTTTTACAGTAACAGTGCATATGTATAGCACTGATTACTGTAGAAATGTCACTGGTAACCCCAAAAGTGTAAAAAATGTCAGTCAAGGGTCCGATCTGTCCGCCGCAATGTCGCAGTACCGCAAAAAAAATCGCAGATCGCCGCCATTACGCGTTAAAAAAAAAAACAACAAAAATGACAAAAATCTTTCCCTTTGTTAGTAAACGCGATAACTTTTGCGCAAACCAATCAAAATACGCTTTTTGCGATTTTTTTTACCAAACATAGGTAGCATAAAATAAATTGGCCGAAAATTTTTAAAAATTTTGATTTTTACATTTTTTTTGGGGGGAATTTCATATAAAAAAATGTGAAAAATATTGCTATTTTTGCAAAATTGACGCTCTTTTTTTGTTTATAGCGCGTGATCAAAAAATCGCACAGGTGATCAAATACCACCAAAAGAAAGCTCTGTTTGTGGGAAAAAAAGGACGTCAAATTCGTTTAGGTACAGCGTCGCACGACCGCGCAATTGTGCGTTAAATTCACGCAGTGCCGAATCGCAAAATACCCCCTGGTCGGAATGGGGGTAAAATCTTCCGGGGCTTAAGTGGTTAATCACCCCCCATAAAAATAATAAAAACTTTTAAAACCAAGCACAGCAACTGCATTTTATCCCCTCTCAGTCAGCTTCCCTGGACCTCTGGGTTCAGCTCCTTTCGACCACTCCTCCAGTCCTCAGAAGGACCTCCTGGGACCGCATGGCACCTCTACAGAGGAGGAGGCAGCCGCTCCCTCCCTCCGGTACTCCGCTCTTCCATGAAAGACCCCGAACACATGTGCTCCTGGCTTTTATACAGTATCCCAGCAAGGTGACCTGCGCTCTGCCAATCATCAGGACTGTATCAAAACCCTATACACCCATTCGTCAGGTTTCCTCCCACTGTCCAACATGCCTCCCTATAGGATCAGCTAGAAACACTCTCTAGACCGAATGAATCGCATACTGAGCACAATGAGCAGATCTCACTAGCAGATCCTGCTCCCTGGTATGCAGAAAACAATATCGATTTACCTGCAGCCCCTCTGGTAAGCAGCCAGAGCTCAGAACTATACTCTCTAACTACCACCTACCCTGGAGGGTGCTACATTATGAAGATATGTACTGAATATGTTGGGGTTTTTTTTGTCCAGACATGGCTTTCATTTAGTAAAAAAGAAGTGATGTAAGAGAGATGTTGCTGAACATACTGTACAATCTGTTTTCTATTATACCTTTCTGGCTTTGTATACATTGCATTCACTATATGGCTTGCTTTAGTTGTTCCCAACAAGTGACCGTGTCATTGGAATCAGCCAGTAATACGAAGTCTTGTTTATGTCAGGGCACTAATTAGAAATAATAAGGGCATATGGAACACTAAAATGAAAAATCCACTGCCGGCGTTTGTTTTCAAACAAGTGACCAGCGAGGCCTTTGATAATATACCTTGGCTGTCAATGTAAAATGGCCTGAACACTATAATGTACAGTACATTAGTGAGATGGAATGCTCACCCAGTACAGCTACCATTAACACTGACCTTTGAGTCTCTATGCAGCCTCCTGCCCATTATATAATTCATTTTATTAGAGGCGTACTAATAATAGGGTGTTATTAAACCCGCAGTATTAATTGCCCTATCAAGGGCCTGCTCTTGTATGCGGCTATAACATTACTTAGGGAAATTATGAGTTTATTGAATGTAGGAATGCAGCACTTGGTAAAAGGAATCACTTATATTGCAAACACAATGTTTCCTGCCTGGAGATTAAAGTGGAAGTATAGTTTATTTCTAGGGAGCGTTTTTTTTTATTATTGCAGTGTTTTATGTGGATTCACATTTATAAAGGATCAGCCCACAGCAACCCATCAGGTTTTGGTCCATGCTTGAGAGTTAAAATGACCACAATTTTCATTTCTACCTGTTGTGATCTCCTTTCTTACCTATGCAGGTAATCCATGTTTTGCCTTTACTGGATTCAGCATACTAAATTGTTCTTTTTGTTAGTACAGCTTGCACTGTACTTCTGGCCTCCTACTGACACCAGCAGAGCAGCTATGATTGACACCAGCGCTGATGTTGTATCTCCATTTCTGTGTTTACTTTCCCATTCACTAATTCTAAAATATGAAAATAAAAATAGGCATACCAGAGGCGTAACTAGAACCTTCAGGGCCCCGGTGCAAGAAATCATGAAGGGCCCCCTTCCCTTCAAGCCTGGGGCTCTTCCCACTGATCCTGGGGCCCTTTACTCCCATTGTGGGACCCTTTCACAAGTCCAGCCATCTTGGGGCCTCCACACGGTGGTGGAATGCCAGGGCCCAGTTGCAAGTGTGACCTTTGCGATCCTGGAAGTTCACCCACTGGTTTCAGTAGTTTTTATTTTTTTGTATTTTAATTGTATTATTTTTTATCATTTTATTTTATTTATTTTTTTACAATGTCACTGACTATGACTCTGTCCATTCAGAAAAGGAAGGAGCTGGTAAATTACATATTTACCGACCCCTTCCTGGTACTCTATTGTGACACATCCCCTTCAGCAGCCTGCAGGAGAGGGGAGGGAGCACAGTGGGGGAGGATAGGGGGGGCAGCAGGGGCAGCATACAGAGGAACCAATCTCCTCCATTTTCCTCCTGCAGCTACAGAAGGAAAAAGGAGGACAGTGATTTCTCTACATGCTGCCCCCGCTGCCCCTCCTATCCAGGTGTACAGGGGAGCCGCACGGGCCCCCTGGAGCATGGGGCCCGGTTGCAATTGCAACCCCTGTAGTTACGCCCCTGAGGCATACCACCCTACATTCTGTGTTGGGAAAGAGGCACACATTATAGCACAGATCAGCCATAACATTATGACCACCCACCTAATATTGAGTAGGTCCCCTTTTGCTCCCAAAACAGTACTGAGGCATAGCCTCCACTAGATCTCTAAATATATGATGTGGTATCTGGCACCAAGCCGTTAGTAGCAAATTCTTTACGTCCTGTAAGCTGCAAGATGAAGTCTCCATGGATCAGACTTGTGTAGCACTGCCCCCTAGGGAGCTGCTGAGAGTGGATTCCCCTGGGTTACCCATAGCAACAGTCTGTAAAACGTATCACTTTAAGACTTGGCTCAGACAATGAACAGTCCAGGGGATTTGGTTTTTGTGTTTTTATTTAGAACTTGGATGGGAGAAGGGATGAGTGGGATACTCCAACTTGAACTATGGACAATGTTGAGGACAACTAGCTGTAGTGTATGCGGCAAGGCCGCTGCTTCACCTTGCCACAGAAGTGAAGATATCTGAATATGTTCCTTTTTAAAGTTATTCTTCAGGGTGTCAACTTGGCACCCCGTTTCTCACTTGCTGTGTGTGTTAGCCCTCTTTCCATTGACTCTTACTGGAGTGGTCCCCTTCCTGGGCAGACCCCTGGCAAGCTCCCTGGTACTCACGGACACTGTTTTTCCTCAGGTCGCATTGCCTTCAGCTACACTGTCAGTATCCTGGACCTCCTGGCTCAGCACCACCCTCTGGCTCACTAGGCCGACTGCCTGTGACCACCTTCCTTGCTGACATGAGGAGAGACAGCCGTCACCCTCCTCCTGGGACCTGGCTTCCCACCCAAAGACACCCTGTCACATGTGCCCCTGGCTTTTATGACGTATCCCAGGATGCACCGCTGTTGTTTCAACCAACTGGGACAGCCACAAAAGCCCGTGTGTCACTGGCTGGGTTTCCTCCACTGTCCAACAGGCTCTCCCATTGGATATAGTGGTGACACTCCCTGAGCCCAGATGAATCACACCCTGGACACATGTAACAGGCATAACTACTGATCAGGCTCCCCTGATAAGCAGATGGAGCAAAACAATTATTTTACCTAGCACCTACCTAGGAGGGTGCTACACTTGTTTTTCCATCGCATCCAACAGATGTTCGATTGGATTAAGATCTCAAGAATTCGGAGGCCAGGTCAACACCTCAAACTTGCCATTGTGTTCCTCAAACCATTGTAGTGGTACCCCTTTAAGGGCGGATGGATGATGATGATATAATAAAACAAGAGCACGGTCACTACACACTTCCTAAAAGCAGCAACATAGGTGATGATGATGGCCAGAGTTCTCCCTCATTAGTGCAGGGGCTGCCAGCACACATGGAGCACAGTTCAAGCACACTGACTCAAGGAACAGTTTAGGGGATGTCTTTTTGTGATTTATTGCTGAATGAACTTGGAGAGGGTGTAGGATGGTATGGGACACTCCAGGACTATTAACGAAAAATAAGAGGACGCACTTCTCTAGGGTGCAATTCTCTCCTGCCACAAAACTTCTGCTAAATTTCAGAGTATGGTTCTCCAACGTGAGATTAGGAAAGGCCAACGGCAGGGAGCCCTCAAAAGAGGAACTACTTGGGTCAGCTTTCCCAAGAGCACACAATCACCAGGATCTGGTAGTAAAGTCGGTACTCATGAGGCAAGAGGAGCAGCTGTGCCCATTCAGTTTCTTCCAGATGCCTTCTATTGAGATTATGCGAATTGGATCCTTTAGGAGAAGTCTCTTCTGGGGGTGTCAGAGATACTTTCTGAGGTAGGCCCCTGGCTCTGCCGCAGCCGAGGCCTCAATGAACAACAGCCTGACTCAGTAGAACGACTTTGGGGGGTAGCCACCCCTACCGAGACAGGTGGAATCCCTTCAACAGGAACACCCTGCCCTTCTAAAGCTCAGGTTATTTATGTGCCTCTCACCATCTTCTGGGCCCACTACCCCAGGAATTGGTTGCAACACCATAAATATTCCTGCTGCCCATTTGCCTTGCTCCACTCCCTATACTCTAGAAGTCTCTAGAAGGCAGGGGAGAGTAATCAAGCCTGCAGCCTATGAAACCCAGAACAGCCAAGAGAAGTCAATAACTGCTCCACTGATTTCAGAGGAGCCAAAAAGAGTTGAATTTGCCTAACGAAATGGCAACCTAACTAAGAGGGTGTTACACCATTGTTGAACCATTTTTGCAGTGTGGCTGGGTGCATTATCCTGCTGAAAGAGGTCTCTGTCATCAGGGAATACCATTTCCATGAGTTGGTGTACTTGGTCAGCAAAAATATTTAGGTAGGTGGTACGTGTCAAAGTAATATCCACATGAATGGCAGGACCCAAGGTTTCCAAGCAGAGCATTGCCCAAAGCATCACACTGCATAAGCTGGCTTGCCTTCTTCCCATAGTGCACCCTGGTACCATCTTTTCCCCAGATAAGTGACGCACACACACCAAGCCAGCCATATGATGTAAAAGAAAACGTGACTCATCAGACCAGGCCACTTTCTTTCATTGCTCTGTGGACCAGTTGTGATACTCATGTGCCCATTGGGGTGTGTTGGAGCTGGAGAGAGTACAGAGAAGGGCAACTAAACTAATTTGAGGACTGGAGGACCTTGATTATAAAGAGCGTCTCCAATCGCTTCATTTATTCTCCCTGGAGAAGAGACGCCTGAGGGGGGACATGATAGCAATTTTTAAATATCTCAATGGTGATCTCAGCTTAGAAAAAAAGCTGTTCAGTCGAAGGGATTGCATGAGGACTCGGGGGCACACAATGCAATTAGAGGAGAAGCGTTTTAACCTCAGGCAACGTGGGGGGTTCTTTACTGTTAGGGCTACAAGATTGTGGAATTCTCTACCACAAGAAGTGGTTTCTGCGGGTAGTATGGTGGCTTTCAAAAGACTATTAGACGTACATCTCAAGGATCAGAACATTCAGGGGTATGTGAGATGATTACAGCCACACACACCTACACAGGTTGAACTGGATGGACTATTGTCTTTATTCAACCTCACCTACTATGTAACTATGTATTTGCTTTTGGCTGTGAAGATGAGTAAGCATGGGCACCCAGACCATTCTGAATGAAATTCATTTTACCTGTCAGTTGTCCTAATGCTATGGCTGATGAGTGTATACTCAGAGGATGCACATCTTGCCATACCCATGAGTATGCAGACCATAAAAAAAAAAAAATACACAAAAAAGATTGGTGAAACCCAAAATTACTTTTTTCACCACTGCGTTTCCTTTATGCTGGCTCTAAAAAAAGAAATACAATCATTTAGAGGCTGGATAGAGGGATTAGTGAAACACTTTAAGATATAAAGTAGGTCTACACAATAAACCAACCTTTAAATGTTGCCTCCCCATTGCCATGCATACATTTCTATTAAATTGCAGCTCTATCCCCTTTCTGTGTGGATGGTGGATGTTAAATCTCTCCTGGCTGACAACACCTTAGGGCTATGGACACATGACGGCAATGCTCTATGGGATTAAAAAGCATTGTTGGCTGTCCACTGACACACAGACTAGTCAGAGCTTTGTGGAAACGCAACTCCAGATACATGAAAAAAGAATGAACAGTACCTCCTCAGAGTTTAACAACACATGATACCAATTGGTTACGAATCTCTAAAAGAAGCTTCAGCTAGAAAATGGAAAAAAATGGTTGCTGTTGGCCAATTTTGTCCTTTTTTCTTTATTTAAAATAAAGCAGCAACGTACAGGGAGAACTTTTGCATATGGTTAAGAGCTACCCTTTGGTAGTTAAATTTTATGTTTATTTATACAAATTCGTAAATCAAACCTAAGAGGAACAGTTATGGAGAAAAAGAGTGACAGAGGGCACTTGCAGGCTTTGAGTTTTTATATTGCAGGAATGTCTCCTGAATTAATGCATATGAAATGCAGCCATAATCTAGCATGTCCTATACAAGACAGTGGCAGAAACATTTTTCTAGCCTTCCCTCGCTTCAGAAAATTTATTTCTGCTCCCTTTTATTCCATTTCAGCCACCCTACAGCACTGTGCAGTGATGTGATTGAATTTAGGGAGCTTAACCCCCTCCTACCAGTGCTTTATAACCCAGGTGCCAGGTTGATTCACAAATTGTTTTACACAAGCTCCTATAGTGCCAATTGATAAGATTGTGGCATCAGTGGATGTCTCCTGAGCCAGTCATACCATATACACAGTGCAGAGTCTGATCTAAAGCTGCTAGCCTAGGCACAGTGCAGCGGTATGAATATTTCAAGGAAAATGTAAATATGTTCTGCCGTGACATACTATATGAAATATGTGTCTTGTGATGAATATTAAACAGGCCTGCACTCACATCTGTACTCGAGGTATATGTTCCCTGCCGCCAATCCATATTGCTGCTTTATTTAATAGCATGCTTTGTTTCCCTGCCTCTGATAAGTAAATTATAATGCGAGATGCAAAGGGGGCCACAGCGCAACAAGGGATGAGGAACAATCGGCTTCAGCTCGGCAGCAAACGCAATAAAGTATCGGGGGCTTTGTGTTTACGCTTCCAGTGACCGCTAATACGTCATGCGTAAAATGTTGCAGGCTGGGTTGATAAAATGTTGTTTTCGTTAGAGGTACAACTGAAAAAAAGGATTATTTCTCAGCAGGGTCAGATTTAACCTCTTGTGGGCCTTAAGCACATTGTCGCTAGCACTATCAAGCAGTCATGGTGTGCCCTGCACTCTCTCTCCATTCCTACATTCTATCCACCCAAATGGACCTGGAGGGATAGTAAATCATGCCCCCCCCCCCCCAAATGTACAAGATATCAAACAATATTTCTCCAGTACCACCACCACCTTGAACCACACAAACAATCAAACATTTATCTAGTACCACCACCATCTTGAACCACACAAGCCATCAAATATTGCTCCAGTACCACCACTACCCCAAACCAGACAAGCCATTAAACCTTTCTTTAGCACTACCTCATCCCCAAGCCACAAAAGTCAACTGTTTGTACAGTACACCCACAACCTTGAACTACACAAGCCATTAAACATTTCTCTAGTACCAACATCACCCCAATTCACACAAGCCATTGAACATTTATCTAGTACCACTACCATCCTAAGGGCAGACAATATTTTAAACATTTCTCTAGTATCATCGCCATCATGATCCACACAAGCCATCAACCATTTCTCCTGAACCACCAACACCCTGAATCATACAAGCCATTAACCATTTCTCCAGTACCACCACCACCTCAGGACCATACAAGCCATCAACTATTTTTTCCGAGCCACAACCACGCTAAACATTTCTCCATTTCTACCATTGCAGGGACAGACAAGTTATCAAACATTTCTCCAGTACTATCACCATCGCAATCTACACAAGCCATCAACCATTTCTCCTGGTCCACCAATACCCTGAACCACACAAGCCATTAAACATTTATCTAGTACCACTACCATCCTAAGGGCAGACAATATTTTAAACATTTCTCTAGTATCATCGCCATCATGATCCACACAAGCCATCAACCATTTCTCCTGAACCACCAACACCCTGAATCACACAAGCCATCAACCATTTCTCCAGAACCACCAACACCCTGAATCACACAAGCCATCAACCATTTCTCCAGTACCACCACCACCTCAGGACCATACAAGCCATCAACTATTTTTTTTAAATTCCACCACCACTCTAAACATTTCTCCATTTCTACCATTCCAGGGACAGACAAGTTATCAAACATTTCTCCAGTACTATCACCACCACAATCTACAAAAGCCATCAACCATTTCTCCTGGTCCATCAACACCCTGAACCACACAAGCCACAAACTATTTCTCTAGTGCCACCATCCCAAACCACACAAGCCATTGAACATTTCTCCAGTCTACTACCACTGCAAACCACACAATCCATTAAACATTTCTCCAGTACCACCACCCCCCCCCCTCAGAATCGCACAAGCCACTGATCATGTCGTCCTCTTTTTCATTTACTTTGACTGACTTAAGCTGACAGAAGCTCCCTACTTCTCTTCACCAATCTATGTTGGAGCGCAACCATGCGGTGGACAGAAAATATCAATGGCTGCAGGCTCTTCCAGACATTTTGGGGAACACAGTGCATGGTATGATTTCCGAATGAGCTATACCGTATCTATATATATATATATATACACAGTATCTCACAAAAGTGAGTACACCCCTCACATTTTTGTAAATATTTTATTATATCTTTTCATATGACAACACTGAAGAAATTACACTTTGCTACATTGTAAACTAGTGAGTCTACAGCTTGTATAACTATTTTGTGCAAATTTGCTATCTCCTCAAAAAAAAAAACAACACACAGCCATTAATGTCTAAACCACTGGCAACAAAGGTGAGTTAAAATGTCCAAATTGGACCCAAAGTGTCAATATTTTGTGTGTCCACCCTTATTTTCCAGCACTGCCTTAACCCTCTTGGGCATGGAGTTCCCCAGAGCTTCACAGGTTTCCACTGGAGCCCTCTTCCACTCCTGCATAAAGACATCACAGAGCTGGTGGATGTAAGAGACCTTTAGCTCCTCCACCTTCTGTTTTAGGATGCCCCACAGATGTTCAATAGGGTTTAGGTTGGGAGACATGCTTGGCCAGTCCATCACCTTTACCCTCAGCTTCTTTAGCAAGGCAGTGGTCATCGTGGAGGTGTGTTTGGGGTCGTTATCATGTTGAAATACTGTCCTGCTGCCAGGGGAGGGGATCATGCTCTGCTTCAGTATGTCACAGTACATGTTGGCATGCATGGTTCCCTCAATAAACTGTACCTCCCCAGTGTCAGCAGCACTCATGTAGCCCAATTCCATGACACTTCAACCATCATGCTTGACTGTAGGCAAGACACACTTGTCTTTGTACTCCTCCCCTGGTTGCCGCCACACACGCTTGACACCATCTGAACCAAAGAAGTTTATCTTGGTCTCATCAGACCACAGGACATGGTTCCAGTAATCCATGTCCTTAGTCTGCTTGTCTTCAGCAAACTGTTTGTGGGTTTTCTTGTGCATCATCTTCAGAAGAGGCTTTCTTCTGGGACGACAGCCATGCAGACCAATTTGATGCAGTGTGCGGCATATGGTCTGAGCACTAACAGGCTGGCCCCCCACAGGCTGAAGGGCAACTCTATCCCACACCCTGACACACTTTGGTGGGCCAAACCAACTTTATTGACTTTTAGTCAAAGCAACCCCTTCCGTCTACCAACTGATGGGAGGTTCCCTCACCAAATCCTGGTGTATATGTTGACTGTTGAATTTTTTATGCTTACTATCCTGATTTTTCCCTCCTCCTGTATATTCAAAGCATGAACCAGGGTATGAACTTTTTTATATATGGTAGTGGACTCAGTCCTTCCTTTGGGGGACCAAAGGATTTTTGAGGCTGGGAGTGTGCAGCTGGGTCAGCAGGATCGGTCATATTCTGTCTCCCCCACTGTACCCTCCCACCACTAGGAGCTGCACACAGAGGGAGACTCTGCAGCTGTGTGTGTACTCAACCCCCCCCCCGCGCGCGCGCGCGCGCGCAGGGGTGCCGGTCTGAGAAGTCGCCAGCCTTGTGTCTGACAGGGCAAGCTGCAGGTATCTGTGAAGGTTCTCTCTCTCTCCCCCACCCCCTGTTTGCATTGCTGCTATCTTTCATACTGTGAGAGCGAACTTTGCATATTTCCCCACTTGCTCCTCCGCTCTCCCAACAGGAAAACTCAGAAAAGGACATGCTGTGCTGCAGAGTCTCATAGGAGTTGTAGTTCTTAGAGGGGGTGAACCATCCTAACTAATAGAAGCTATGATTCCTGGAGTAATTACACAGATTCCTGTTCTTGGAGGAGGGGGACTTTTACAGTTTCCTGGACACATCTGCTATGAGCTACTCAGTCCAGGGGAGAGAGTGATGAGGAGAGACCTGGTGTCAGCTTCTGTGCCTCACATCTGAGAGACACTGGAGGTCTCTTGTTAGGGGAAGCCCTGCTTCGGGACGTGCTACCGTGGCATGAGTGAAAGAGTTCTGCATATAGTGATCTTGCTGCTGGTGCCTAACTGCTGACATCAGAGGGTGAATGGACCTGTTTCTGAGGCTGTCATAGACTGCACGTGTGTGATCCAACATTGAAAGACTGAGCTTCCGGGATCTGACGGCTGCATGTTTGTGAAACCAGAACTGTCGCATGCCAGGAGTGGTGAGAGAAGATACAGCTTTAATCCCTTACTACACACTTAGATCCACATAAACTGCTCTTCACTTAGTAGCCCTGCAGTTATACATTTCATAAAGGGACAGACTCTTGCACGCCAACAACAGAAGGGCCCCACCACATGCCGGCCAATGCTAACTTTAAGGCTCCAGGTGTTGCTTCCACCATATAAGGGTAACCTGCTTAGGAACACTTATGGATACATGTATTTGAGGTATCTCTACGAAGTGCACTCAAGAACAATATTATTGAGTTATTTGGGTCTGCCTTTGCTAATTAACAGTTACTGTAAAGTTTGAACTAACATTGACACAAATTAGGTATTTCTGCCTGTGATAGGCAAGAATTCAATTTATCTCTTATACAATCTTAAAGGGTTATATTGTTTGATGCTAAGTTCTGAACTGTTTACCTGCTTTAACATAATACTTTCACTTAACCACCTATTTGGTAATGCAAGGGCTAATTCCTACGCATTATTATATTGTGGTGAATTATTAAACTCTTAAGTTATGCAGGTGAACCAGGTGAATCAGGTGTTTCAGTGGGGACTGAATGGTTATAAAAGTTGTGCCAGAATAGAGGACCCTTCATCACTAGCAGCTCCTTTGGGGCTAAGCACGACATTTATATGGTAGCTGGTAATGGGAGCTCCATAGGCATGGATGGGGGAACAGAGTGCAAGCAGCTGTGGGAAATAATGAGGGATATCTTGTTGGAACGGTGACAGGTGAATACTGTACTGGAATCAGGGACGATGCTGGAAGCAGGTGAGCCTACCATATAAATGCAATTTCTGTAAAAAAAACGAAAGAGACTGACAGAAGCTCCAGTGATGGAATAGCGGAAAGATAGGACACCTGGGCACCAAAGAGGTGAGCACACTACTTCTTCTATTAAAGGATAGTGCTGTTTTGCACCTTTGTCATGGTCCCTTTATCTTTTAAAGCATTTTTACAAGCCAAGTGTATGCAGGGATGAATAAATAAATATTGCAACCCTCACTTATATTTTTCTGACCTCTTATCAAGTCATCTTGCTGTCATACAGGTCACAGATAAATCACATACTGTAATTGTATTTTTACACTAGAGATATGTCTAAAGTCTAAATATAGAATGGACTGCTGTGGGGGATAAGTTTTCACTCTCAAATTAGGTATTGAACTTAAAGGCTATCATATTTCTAAAATCAGAGACTGTTTAAAGCTCAACTCCGGGGAAAGCAAAAATTGTCACCCCTGTAGTGTGTGGGGCCTGCTGAGCATCTCCCACAGTTCGGCTCTCTACACAGGCTATGTGAAGTACAATGATGATGTCACTGATACTTTTTATTGCGTTTTAAAGAAATGTGGGACTCAAATTCGTTTATATTCGTTGTGTTTATTGAAGAATATACATTGCTCATAAAAATTAAAGGAACACTTTGAAAACACATCAGATCTCAATGGGGAAAAATATCATGCTGGATATCTATACTGATTTGGACTGGGTAATGTGTTAGGAATGAAAGGCTGCCACTTTGTTTGATGGAAATGAAAATGATCAACCTACAGAGGGCTGAATTCAAAGACACCCCGAAAATCAAAGTGAAAGAATGATGCATCAGGCTAGTCCATTTTGCTGAAATTTCATTACAGAAACTCAAAATGGTACTTCCTCCCAGTTCTGGACCAGGGCATCACTGAGCTCCTGAACAGACTGAGGTAAAACCTGGCGGCGTCAGATGGACCGAAACATAATGTCCCAGAGGTGTTCTATTGGATTTAGCACAGGAGAGCGTGGGGGCCATTTAATGGTTTTAATTCCTTCATCCTCTGCCTGCATTCTTTTGCCACATGAGGCCCGGCATTGTCGTGCACCAGGAGGAACCCAGGACCCGCTGCATCAACGAAGGGTATGACAATGGGTCCAAGAATTTAATCCCGATACCTAATGGCAGTCAGGGTGCCATTGTCTAACCTGTAGAGGTCTGTGCGTCCCTCCATGGATATGCCTCCCCAGACCATCACTGACCCACCAACAAACCAGTCATGCTGAACGATGTTACAGGCAGCATAATGGTCTCCGTGGCTTCTCCAGACCCTTTCACATTGGTCACATGTGCTCAGGGTGAACCTGCACTCATCTGTGAAAAGCACAGGGCGCCAGTGGCGGACCTGTCAATTTTGGTGTTCAATGGCAAATGCCAATCAAGCTCCACCATGCCGGGGAGTGAGCACAGGGCCCACTAGAGGACGTCAGGACCTCAGACCACCCTCATGAAGTCTGTTTCTGATTGTTTGGTCAGAGACATTCACACCAGTGGCCTGCTGGAGGTGACTTTGTAGGGCTCTGGCAGCGCTCATCCTGTTCCTCCCTGCACAAAAGAGCAGATACCGTTCCTGCTAATGGATTAAGGACCTTCAACGGCTCTGTCCAGCTCTCCTAGAGTAACTGCCTGTCTCATGGAATCTCCTCCATGCTCTTGAGACTGTGCTGGGAGACACAGCAAACCTTCTGGCATTGGCATGTATTAATGTGCCATCCTGGAGGAGTTGGACTGCCTGTGCAACCTCTATAAGGTCCAGGTATCACCTCATGCTACCAGTAGTGACACTGACCCTAGCCAAATGCAAAACTAGGGAAAACCAGTCAGAAAAGATGAAATTTTTAGCAAAATGGACTAGCCTGCTGCATCATTTTTTCCCTTTGATTCTTAGGGGTGTCTTTGAATTCAGCCCTCTTTAGGTTAATAATTTTATTTTTACAAGTGGCATCCTTTCATTCCTAACACATTACCCAGTCCATATCAGTATAGATATAGATATCCAGCAATATGTTTTTTTTCCCATTGAGATCTGATGTGTTTTCAAAGTGTTCCTAATTGTTTTGAGCAGTATTTTAATATAAAAGTTTTTGTGCCTGAAGTTCAACTTTAAAGCGTTTGTTACCCCAACACTTCATATTCCTGATATGTGCCTGCTGTACCATGTACTTGTATGAGAAAGTGTCCTGCTCTCTTTGTATTACTTCCTATGTGGGAAATACCTGGTGTTCCTGCAAGTCCCTTTGCTTTCCTATTAAAAACTGACCACACTAAGCAGAAGAGCACACCCTGATCAGTTCTCTAGCTATGCTGGGAACTCAGTGTACTCTCCTACAATGATCAGACTTGTCCTGACATGCTCCTGCTGCACAGCTATTTACTGGGAAGCTTTGTGTGCTGCTGCTTTTCCTTCCCCCAGCTCTTATGCAGCTGAGAACAGAGAGAATGTGATCAATTATAAAAAAAAAGGGAAAAAAGGCATTTATAAGGTTTTTTTTATATCAATATAAAAATGTTTTGTATTTAATTTCTAATTTAAACTGAATGGATTGTTTTACAAGGTGATCATTTTCAATCACTTAGAGTACAAAAAACGAACCTGCCATGCTTGTCTTTAAAACACATCTTGCTTTGTGGCTGTAATTTAAAGCGGAGTTCCATCCAACAGTGGGACTTCCACTTATATGCTTCCTGCCCCCCTCCGGTGCCACATTTGGCACCTTTCAGGGGGAGGGGGGAACGTGTACCTATTTTTGACAGGTACCCTTCCCCACTTCCGGGAGACAGCGCCATGGCACTGTCCCTTGGAAGTTCGACCCCCCGATCCTCCTTCTTCCTCCACTGCAGGGCTGATTAGAAAGTGCAGCGCCCTTCGCGCATGCCCAGGGGGGAACCAGCTGTGAACCCGAAAGTTGGTGCTGACATTGCGGGCTCCCTGGACAGGTAAGTTTTTTTAATATTTAAAAGTAATTTAAGTATTTGTAGCTGCTGACTTTTAGGGGGGCGAAACTCCTCTATAAATTTGTTTAGATATCAAGTAGTAAACTTCGCCCCCCCCCCCCTACAGTTAGAAACATGCCCCTAGGTACACATTTAACCCCTTGATCACCCAAAGTGTTAACCCCTTCCCTGCCAGTGTCATTATTACATTAACAGTGCATATTTTTAGCACTGATTACTGTAGTAATTTCACTGGTACCCCCAAAAGTGTCAAAAATATCAATTAGGGGTCCGATCTGTCCACCGCAATGTCGCGGTCCCGCAAAAAATTCCATTAATAGTAAAAAATAAAAAAAAATAAAAAAATTACATAAATCTTTCCCGTAGTTAGTAGACGCAATAACTTTTGCGCAAACCAAACAAAATACACTTATTGCGATTTTTTTTTTACCAAATATACTGTATATCAGAAAACAAATTGGCCTAAAATGTTAAAAAAATTGTGATTTTTACATTTTTTTGGGGAATGGTATATAGCAGAATGCGAAAAATATTGTTTTTTTTTTTTTTTTTTTCAGTATTGCGCAAAAAATAAAAATCACACAAGTGATCAAATACCACCAAAAGAAAGCTCTGTTTGTGGGAAAAAAGGAATCAATTTTATTTAGGTACAGCATCGCACGACCGAGCAATTAACGCAGTGCCGAATTGCAAAACATGGCCTGGTCATTAAGGGGGCAAATCCTTCCGGTCCAGAAGTGGTTAAATTCTATATTTCTAAGATGATATGTACCTGGGAACTACCGATTAATGCTGGATGACTGTTTAATGCTTTGATTGAAAAGCAAGGTCGTCATATGTCCATCTATTTGACGTCATGGTAATTCGACTACTGGAGATATTCATGAATGCTGTCCTAAGACAATCATCTTATTTTTACCAAAAGGAGAAAGCGAGTTTGTGGTTATTATTTGCCTGCATGCTATTATTTAACCACTTGCTGTCTTACGTCCAGGCCACTTTTTGCGATTCGGCGCTGTGCGACTTTAACTGACAATTGCGCGGTCGTGCGACGCCGTACCCAAACGAAATTTACGTCCTTTTTTCCCACAAACAGAGCTTTCTTTTGGTGGTATTTGATCACCTGTGCGCTTTTTACTTTTTGTGCTATAAACAAAAAAAGAGCGTTTATTTTGAAAAAATAACAATATTTTTAACATTTTTTTATATGAAATTCCCCCCAAAAAAATGTAAAAATCTAATTTTTTTTAAATTTTTGGCCAATTTGTTTTCTGCTACCTATGTTTGGTAAAAAAAATCACGGTAAGCCTATTTTGATTGGTTTGCGCAAAAGTTATTGCGTTTACTAACTACGGGAAAGATTTCTGTCATTTTTGGTGTTTTTTTTTTTAACGCGTAATGGCGGTGATCTGCGATTTTTTTTGCGGGACTGCGACATTGCGGCGGACAGATTGGACCCTTGACTGACATTTTTGACACTTTTGGGGGTACCAGTGACATTACTGCAGTAATCAGTGCTATATATATGCACTGTTACTGTAAAAATGACACTGGCAGTGAAGGGGTTAATTTTATTGGAGAGGGAGGGGTTAATGTATGCCTGGTGCTTACTGACGTGTGTGGGGGGAGGTGACTGAGTGACACAAGGACAGATCGGATGTTCAGCTATGCTGAACACTCCAATCTGTCAGTCCCTGTCACTTAGGAGATCCGCCCGCTCTGTTTACACAAGCGGGCGGATCTCCTCGCTCGATTCCCCGACGATCGGGGCAGAGCAGCGGCGATCGCCGCCGCTCCTCCCCTGGCCCGACTCCCGCTGTGAATGAAAACAGCGGGAGCGCGCCTCCGGCGGCGCGCGAGCGCCGCCTACAGGGGGAGGAGTCCAGCGACGTAGGTCTACGTCGCTGGACGATAACGAACCACTTTGCCGTAGTACGCTCAATGTGAGCGGTCGGCAAGTGATTAAAAAAAAAAAAGAAGTCACCTTTTAGGTATAGATAAACCCTTAAATATGACACCTCCTCACCACCAGTTTTAGGTCCGTAAATGACACACAACTGTGGTGGTGGTGCATCCCCATTTGCTGGAAATGGGACAGCGAATGGGGAATACATTTTGCAGCAGGAACAAAGCAAAGCATTGCAGCAGTGGCACGTGAACACAACTTTCTGCTGCCTTTGCAGTTTAAAGAGAGGTGTTTGGAGGGGCGGTAAAATGTGTCTCTGTCGCATTTTCTTACTGCCCCTATCCTCATATCTAAACAAGCCCCTACTCATAAGGACTTTATTAAGCGGGAAATCCACTACACAATAAAAAGAGAAAACCCACTTAAATGTAGACAGGAAGTGGCTGAAGGAAACTGGAGGAGATTAGCAGCACTAAAATACAAAAAAAAAGGTGAAATCCGTATTTAAAAAAGAAACAAACATGGCGATTGGTGTATGCAACCTAAATGTCACCCAGCTGGGTTTTTCATCTACTTTAAGGCAACAAAGAATTTCCCCTATTTCCTTTCCTAGTGACACCCTGTGATATTATGACAAACAAGGTGTCACCAGAACAGGAAGTTTAAGGCCCCTTTCACACTATCAGTCTGTCGGACGGATTCCGTTTTTCTCAGCGGGGAATCGAGCCGCCGATCCCCTGCTGAGCAGCAGGAGGACAGCTGCATCTCTGCGCTGTGTGCGGAGACACAGCTGTCAGTTCCCCCTGCATCTCTATGGGGGAAATCGGATGGGAACGGACCGTCGGTCCGTTCTCATCCGATCCCATCTGATCCGATCTGCTGGATGGATGGAAAACAGGGTTTCCATCCGTCCAGATTTGACGGATCGGATCGGTCGGATATCAACTGTTTTCGCTGCCATCCGATGCCCCATAGGAATGCATGGGGGGACCGTTCAGATCCGCCAAAAAAACGGACAGGCGGATCTGAACGGTCCGCCTGTGTGAAAGGGGACTAAAGGCCCGTACACACGTACCGATCGTCGGCCGAAAAGCTTCAGCCGACGACCGATCTGCCGATTGTAGGCTTGTTAGTATGATGCCTCCGACAGCCGACAGCGCACATTCGGCCGAAAAGAATCTGTCATGCAAGCATTAAAATTTTTGTATGCCGACACCAGAATGGCCGATTGTTCGTCAGTCAGTACAGATTTCGGCCGACAGACAGCAGATTTGCAAGACTGGGCATGCTCAGAAAAGAAAAAACACAGGGAAAGTTAACCATCACATGACATCACTTCTGCAGTCGGCTGTAGTCGGCGGACAAAATTCTTGTGCAGTCTTTTGCACTTTTCAACAGACACGACAGCCCGGGGACAAAAGACGGCCGATCGTTCGGCCGACGATCGGTACGTGTGTACGGGGCTTTAGTGGTTCTAAAGCCTTGTTGTTGTTGTTTGCTTTAAAATAATAAACACTTCATACTTTCCTGCTTTGTGCAATGGTGTTGGTTCCCCTGCCAGCATGGCTCGATCCCGCCCCCTGCTCCCTCCTCACTGGCTGTGATTGACAGCAGTGGGAACCAATGGCTTCCGCTGCTGTGTCTCAGTCAATCAGGAAGTAGAGTCCCAGACAGCTGAGGCTCTCGTGCACACGCTGGGATCAGGTAAGTATTAGGAGGGGCTTTCCGGGGGGAATGAGGGGGAGCTGCACTCTAAAGAATTGTACCTTCATGCATACAATGCATGAAAGTAAAAAACCTTCAGCCTCTACAACCACTTTAAAGTGGTTGTAAAGGCAGAAGGTTTTTTTTTTTTTTATCCGAATACATTCTATGCAATAAAATAAAAAAAAAAAACCTTCATTGTGCAGCAGCTCTCATAATACTTACCTGAGCCCCATCTTGATCCAGCAATGTTGCAGGTGAGCCAATAAGGAGAGAGAGGGGGGGCTGAGCTGAGGCTCTGTGTCTGAATGGAGCAGCGCTCGGCTCAGGTGTCCCCATAGCAAGCTGCTTGCTGTGGAAGCACTCAGTAGGAGGGATGGGCCAGGAGAGCCGGCGAGGGACCCGGGAAGCAGAGGATCCGGCGCTGCTCTAAAAAAAAAAAAAAAAAAAGTTTAGGCACACGTGCTGGCACATGGACAGCAATAGAAACCTGGCAGAGCTTCTAATATCTCTTCCTCTACTATAAGATTTTATATAAGAGGTTTTTTTTTTTTTTTAATTTGATGGTGACTCCCTGTGACGGGGACAGGAATTTAGGAGAAATCTTCCCAATGAGGACATAGCATCAAGACTTACGAGGGAGCAGAGTGGGATCATAGCAACAAATCAACCCATCTTGCCAATTGGTCCGGTAAATGGGACTGGGATTGGTCACTATGGGTTACTGCACATTGCACTTCCTCTTTGCACAGTGAATTTACTCATTCATCACGAGGAAGTCATATGGAGCTGTAACTTATCCAACAGATGGTAAACAAGCTTCGCCTGTTTAAACTGTCTACATACATTATAATTATCTTTAATACTTCCTCCTCTGCAGCCAGCGCCTTGACGAATTTTATGGTGGGTTATTTTCCATATTAGAAGTTTCTCCTTTTATTTTTCCATGCAATCTCACAAATCATTTAGCACTGGGCTTGTGAAATAATCCCCATCTGTTTTTTCTTTAGAAGGAATCCTTCTAATGACAGGACGGACAGCAATTCTTAAGACGCGCATGAAAACGTTAATAGAGGAGGCCGGGAGCTGGAGGACAACGAGTGTGTGGCCTCCCAATAATGCAATTGTTGGTAACATGGCCACCAACAGCGCCTGAAGCAAGTCATAGCATCTGGTATGTAAAATTATACTGAGCAGATTTTAAAGCGGACCTGTCATGGACAAAAAACTGAGCCAGCCATTTTGTTACCCAAGATCTTATTTTTGCATGGAACCAGTGACATCACTTTTGCCTTATTTTGTGTATCAGGGTTTCTAAAAAAAACCTGACAAGCTCAGTAGCTCAAAAAAAGGCAGCCCCCTCTGTGTTTTAGAGCAGGGATTCCAAAACTACGGCCCTCCAGTTGTTCAGGAACTACAATTCCCATCATGCCTAGTCATGTATGTGAATGTCAGAGTTTTACAATGCCTCGTGGGATATGTAGTCCTGCAACAGCTGCAGGGCCGTAGTTTGGGAATCCCTGTTTTAAAGGTTTACATAAAATCAATTTAAAGAGGAGGAACTCTATCTAAAATGTTTGTTTCTAGTTTTGGACATAATGGGGACAGGTTACAACCCCTCAATGGAATACCAGCTCTCCATAGAATTGAATGGAGATTGCAGTGCAGGAGGATCTGTACCCAATGGTGATATTGAGAAGAGACTTAGGGCAGGCCATACAGCAAAGATCTCAGGACAATGCCTGAATCTGACACTACACCAGCCCAGAAAGATACATTTACAACCTGTGATGCAGCAGGATCATCTCCAAGTCTGTTACGCATGTCCCTTATGTTAGCTCCACCCCTTGCATGTAAAATGGGTAAAAATATTAACCGGTTTGTGATTAGTGGTTTTTACATCTGAACCTGGAAGACATAATTTGATAGATTTGTTTTACTTGCCAAAGGATTTGTATTCCTGTCCATCCAGTCCTTTGGATAACACAGTCTTGTTAGTGCCGGAGACCTGATTTTTCTATACTACAGTTAAGTAACACTTAGAGGTCTTGTTCTTTCCACAGCTTCACTTACAATTCTTGACTGTCCCCTAGCTTAACTTACAGGTTTTGACCCTCCTCCAGCCTCCCTTGCAGGTCTTGACTCTCCTCCAGCCTCACTTACAGGTCCTGACCCTCCCCAGCCTCACTTACAAGTGTTGACCCTCCCCCAGCCTCATGTACAGGTATTGACCCTCCCCTAGTCTTACTTACAAGTCTTGACCCTTCCCCCAGCCCCACCTATAGGTCTTGACCCACCCTTAGCCTCACTTGCAGGTCTTGATCCTCTCTATCTTCATTTACAGGTATTGACCCTTCTCCAGTTTCACTTGCAGTCTCAGTCTCACAGATAGGTCTTGACCCTTCCCCCAACCTAACTTATAGGTCTTGGCCCCCCTAGCCTCACTTGCAGGTCTAGACCCTCTCCAGCCTCGTTTACAGGTATTGACCCTTCCCCCAGCCTTACTTACAGGTCTTGATCCTCCCTTATCCTCACTGACAGGTCTTGAACCTCTCCAGCCCCATGTACAGGTATTGACCCTCCCCTAGCCTCACTTACAAGTCTTGACCCTTCCCCCAGCCTTAGCCTCACTTGCAGGTCTTGACCCTCTCTAACTTCATTTACAGGTATTGACCCTTCTCCAGTCTCACTTGCAGTATCAGTCTCACAGATAGGTCTTGACCCTTCCCCCAACCTAACTTATAGGTCTTGACCCCCCCCCCCCCAGCCTCACTCGCAGGTCTTGACCCTCTCCAGCCTCATTTACAGGTATTGAGCCTTCCCCCAGCCTTACTTACAGGTCTTGACCCTCCCTTATCATCACTTACAGGTCTTGAACCTCTCCAGCCTCATGTACAGGTATTGACCCTCCCCTAGTCTCACATACAAGTCTTGACCCTTCCCCCAGCCTGACCTATAGGTCTTGACCCACCCTTAGCCTCACTTGCAGGTTTGGACCCTATCTATCATCATTTACAGGTATTGATCCTTCTCCAGTCTCACTTGCAGGTCCTGACTCTTCCCCCAACATGCCTTAAAGGTCTTGACCCTCCCATAGTCTCACTTGCAGGTCTTGACCCTTCCCCCAGCCTGACTGACAGGTCTTGTCCCTCCCTTAGCCTCATTTACAGGTCTTGACCCCACCCCAGCCTGTAATTGAACAGTGACAGTGGAAGCAGCAGACTGATGAGCTTGGCTTCCTGTCACTCTGCTCTCTCCTCTCATCTGCATGTCCCTTGCAACACGACTGACTGGCTTTTTGCTCTGTCTTTCCCTCTCCCAGTCTGAACTCTGCTGATGCCAGGGCAAATTCAGATAACTTCACCGCTTGCATTGAGAAAAGCAATAATGATGTTTTATCGATTGCAGAGCTGCATTACAACCCAACTCCAAATAGACAAAATGTACCCTTGAATCAGGGCCCTCCACACAAGGGTTAAGTGTCTGTTCAGACTAGGGGTGCACAAATAGGGAGTAATACTTACCTTACTCTTTGCTTCAGCAGAGTTCCTCAAACAGTGCGACCAGTCCTGTCAAGCTTCCTCTGAAAGGCGCTCCTGGCCATGGTCGCACTCTTGTCTCCTGCATGACAGGGTACTAGCCCAGCATTGTATGTAATGACGCAGAGGGAGCGCCCACAGACTGGAGCAACAGAGCGAGATAAGGAGGGAACTGGAGCCAGGAAGAGCAGGGGTACAGTAAATTGTATCTAGTATTGAGTGCTTGCGGCAATTTAATATTACCTGGTTGCTCGTAGGATTTACTGATGGCATAGGGGTACAATAAATAATGAAGCCTCTTCAGCTACCCTAGGCCTAATGAGCATTTAACCCCTGCAGTTAATGGGGGGCACTACAAGGGTACATTTGGTCTAATTCCTGGAGTCAGGCTTTAAAATGTGTCTTTTATATGTGCCTGGAGTTCAACTATAAAACAATACCCTGCTTTTCAATAAGAACGGTGTTCATCTATAGAGCTTAAATGGTTTTTGCATTTTTAAGCCAGTTGGCAAAGAGAAACCAAAACTCATACACAAGTTGGATAATGCCTGGCTCGCTCGGGCCAAGCTTTCCGTCCAAGACAATAAACATGGAGTACAGAGGTTAATATCCAGTGGAAATATATATGTATTTTACGAATTGTTATATTCATCGCCAATGCTTCCAGGTTCCATAGCAGCTTAATTGGTCAACAGGGATTCATCAAACAGTCAGATAATAGCCAAGTGCAGAGAGTATGTGTGGGTGGCCCTTAAAATCCTCATGTAAAATAAAACACTTCTTAGTGATGTTTTACAATGGCCTATGTGTAAATACTCAGAAACTCAGAGCCAGTGCTATATATTTTCTATTTGTGGTGGTAACAGCACAAATACTACTTAAGCTTCTGTTCACTTCATATATAAATTCACAGCAAAGATAATATTTTGTAAAGGGGAACATAGAGCATGCATGACATTAGACAGCCAATTGCTAGCGCCGGCAAATTAAAAGAACCAGAGCAGGCAGTGTTCTGTAAAGAGAACCTGTCAAATGCCAAACAAACCCTTAACCACTTAAGCCCCGGAAGATTTTACCCCCTTCCCGACCAGGGCCTATTTTGCGATTAGGCACTGCGTGACTTTAACGGACAATTGCGCGGTCGTGCGATGCTGTACCTAAACTAATTTGACGTCCTTTTTTTCCCACAAACAGAGCTTTCTTTTGGTGGTATTTGATCACCTGTGCGATTTTTACTTTTTGCGCTATAAACAAAAAAAAGCGTCAATTTTGCAAAAATAATATTTTTCACATTTTTTTATATGAAATTCCCCCAAAAAAAAAGTAAAAATCAAAATTTTTTAACATTTTGGGCCAATTTTTTTTTACCATATGTTTGGTAAAAAAAAATCGCAAAAAGCTTATTTTGATTGGTTTGCGCAAAAGTTATTACGTTTACTAACTAAGGGAAAGATTTTTGTCATTTTTGTTGTTTTTTTTTAACGCGTAATGGCGGCGATCTGCGATTTTTTTTGCGGGACTGCGACATTGTGGCGGACAGATCGGACCCTTGACTGACATTTTTGACACTTTTGGGGTTACCAGTGACATGTCTACAGTAATCAGTGCTATACATATGCACTGTTACTGTAAAATTACACTGGCAGTGAAGGGGTTAACTTTTTTTGAGAGGGAGGGGTTATGTGTGATTCTAACTGTGATTGGCTGTGGCTTGAGGTGTAGGAACAGTGATCAACAGTCCTACATAGTAGAACCGTATGATCACCATTCCTACACAGGGGAGAGTGACAGGTGGCTTGTTTACATTAGCCGCCTGCCTTTCTCCCTCTCCACCGACGATCGCGAGTGACCAGCGGACATCGGGTCCGCCGGTCACACGCGCGGGGGGCTCCATGACCACGCGGGAACGGGAGCGCGCCTCCGGCGGCGCGCGCCCGCTCCCTAGACCCTCACAGGCTAGCGACGTAGCCCTACATAGCTCTGCCTGTGAGGGGCTGACCGCCGATGTAAATAGTGATGCGGCGGTCGGCAAGTGGTTAAAGTGTTACTAAACCCAGGACTCTGCATTCACTATATCTGGTCTCCCACAGTACACAGAACATGGAAATGCAATTATTTTAGTAAATATAAACTGCTAAATACCTTTTCTAATCAGCAGTATAAAGCAGTCTTGTGACTTCTATCAGTGTCAGACTGATCACTGGTTAAAGCTTGTAGGAGGAGTTTTCATTCTCCTCTGACTGTCCTATGAGGCTACATGACCCCTGCCCGTCTGTCTGGACAGTGCTGATTGGCCCTGTGCTGATCACATGCACCCTCCCAAAAAAAAAACTAGCAATACACACCAAACTGAGCATGTGCAGAGTGCCCCCCAAGGCCTTGTACTATCAGGAGAAAGATTGGGGACTGCGGAAGAAAGGGAGGAACAGAGAAGACAGGTTCAAACAGTCTTTTTACACAATGCAGAGGATTAACCCCTTAGGTTTCTCAGTGAGTATAGCATGTTTTACTGCATATACAGACTGATTTTACTGTTGTGGGTTTAGTAACACTTTTTTTGGCGGATCTGTACGGTCCCCCCATGCATGTCTATGGGGCATCAGATGTCAGAGAAAAATGTCCACTGACATCCGATCCAATCCGTCAAATCTGGACAGATGGAAACCCTATTTTCCATCCGTCCAGCGGATCGGATGAGAATGGACCGATCCCATCAATTCCCATCCGATTTCCCCATAGAGATGCATAGGGAATTGACAGCTGTGTCTCCGCACACAGCACGGAGACACAGCTGTCATCCTCCTGCTCAGCGGGGGATCGGCGGATCGATCCCCCGCTGAGATAAACAGAGTCCGTCTGACGGATGGAGTGTGCGAAAGGACCCTTAAGGAGAAAGTATTGTAATAGAAAAAATTAACATCTCACCTCCATGCTGCAGCATTGGTCTGTCTCCTGCAGGCTTTAAGCCCAAGAACAAAGCAATCACATGACCGCTGATCACTCAGGCTGTGAGCCTCAGCCAGTCGCTCTTGCACCCTCCCGTGCCTGGCGGGTCAGTCCTCAGCCCTTTTTAAACAGAGAGTGGTGACTGACAGTCACCACTCTCTACTCTGCCCTTCCAGCACTCACTGGAGCACCGGGCAGGAGAGGGGTGGGAGCAACTGGCTCAGGCTCTCAGTGGACCATGCCTCATTGAATAATCCTCGTGTCCAGGCACAGACCAGCATCTAAACATTAGACTGCATTCAGCCTCTATGCAGCTGTAAAGCTGCTCTAAGGAAAAGAGATTTAAATAAAAGGTGTAAAAATATCTATGTTTCCACTGCTGATTACATGGCAATGGCAATATGATTTTACAAAGTAACAGTAATTTTTGCAGTGTCTTGCTCTGCTCTACAAAGCTGCAATCTTGCCAAACATGTGGAGGATTCCTTTCAATAGATTTTGCAGGCAAGAATAAAAAAAATCTTTTGAAATTGCTAAGGAATATTATCCTGACTGCCTACAAACAATAGACAGTGATTGCAGGGTCTATCTAGCAACAGATCTTTTTACAAACATACATATTTGCATCAGGCAAATATGTATGTTTGTAGCTATAGAGAAGGGAGATAGGCTATCTTCCAGCAAACAATTGTGATCAGTCGTGAATAATCTATCTTGGCCAATCAACTTTGCAAACTCAGCCAAGAAGAACATTTTCCCTATTTCGACCGTAAATGGTTTGCCTAGTCATATGTTCTCTAATATAGCTGCCTTTTCTTTGTGTCAATGATGCCCAATGCATGGCCCACTTGCTCTGGGCTGCCACCTGTTTGTAGGCAGGGGCAGCCTATATCGTCCACGGCAGATGGCGCTCATCGCAGCGGCAATGCAGAAGCTATGTTTTCTCTATGATTTCCTTTGTCACACAGGTAGCGATCCAATTAAATGCACATACCCCATGTGACCCTGGTGGCCATCTTGGGTCCAGCAGAGTCTATTTAAGACTCAGACCCCTAAGTTTAGCATGCTTTATGCGAGTGGACAAGCTAGGAACTCCTCTCCCTGTCAGGCAGGTACAGTGGCAGCATTAGGGAAAGGTTCCAGAGAAGTAACGAAAGTGCAGGAATTATATCTACTGTACCTCTTTAGGAAGCTTTCCATTCGGGCCAGAGAAGCCAGGCCACACTTCACTCCTTGTGGCAGATGCTTTCGGCATCCCTGAGTGTTCTGACTGCTTTCAATCCGCTACATGCTCGTAAGTGGCTCCGGACAACGAGCTTCCCACTGGGGCTGTTTGTGCTGTTGACTACTGTTCCATATTAGAATGTGCCAATGCTCTATATACATAAAATAAGTGAAATCCTCCTTTTTCCAAGTCTCCACTTCCAAACATCACCTCACCTGCAATTGGTGATCCCTCTCCCTTTGGATGAAAAACTCACCAGCTACAAAAGCCTTCCACTTTTATGGTTGGCAAACCAGGTTTTTAGTTAAACTCTTCAACTCCAGGGCAGGAATCAGAACACTCACTCCGCACAATGTAGTAGGTCAGATATCATGTGAAAACAAAAGGGAAACTTCCAATGGCATAATAACCAAAACCACCAAAATGTATTAAAAAATTATAAAAAAAAAGAGCTGCTCACATTGCTTAACCGCTTCCTACCCGCCCACCGCCAAATGACGGCAGAGCGGTGCATCCATTGTTCTGGGATGCCGTCATATGACGGAGCACCAGAACGGCCTCTCGGGCGCACGGAGCAGCGCTCGTGGCCGCGCCGTGTTGCTAGGACACAACCCGATCTTGGTAAAGAGTCAATGACATGACCCTTTACCCATGTGATCGGCTGTGTCCAATCACAGCCGGTCACATGTAAATGAGGAAGTGCCATTATTCGGCTCTCCTCGCCTCACACTGTCAGAGTGTGAGGCGAGGAGAGCCAATCAGCGGCTCCTCCTCACAGGGGAGAAAAAGACAGGTAATCAGGGCTCTGATCATCAGTGCCCTGATTAAAGAAAATTGAAATAAAGTGCCAATCAGTGCCCACAGTACCCACCATCAGTGCCCACAATCAGTGCCTACCAGTGCCTGTTCATCTAGGTACTGATGGGCACTGACTGGCAGCACTATGGGCACTGATTGTGGGCACTGATGGTGCTGCCCATCAGTGTCCATCAGTGCCGATCATCAGTGCCCATTAGTGCCGCCCGTCAGTGCCCATCAGTGCTACCCCTCAGTGCCCATCAGTGCCGTCTGTCAGTGCCACCTCTCAGTGCCCATCAGTGCCACCTATCAGTGCTCATCAGTGCCACCTATCAGTGCCGATCAGTGCGGCATATTAGTACCTCCTCATCAGTGCCATCTCATCAGTGCCCATAAGTGCCACCTCATCAGTGCCCATCAGTGCAGCCTATCAGTGCCCATCAGTGCTGCCTCATCAGTGCACATCAGTGAAGGAGAAAAATTATTTATTTTCAAAATTTACTCACAGAAAATAAGAAAAACTTTTTTTTTTTTTCAAAATGTCTTTTATCTTATTATTCTTTTTATTTTTTTAGGATGATTTCCTGTCTTAAATGTTGTAATCATCAATAACAAAAATTCCCATCTCAGAACGTTGGGAGATACAAATGTAGCACCCTCGTAGGTAGGTGCTAGGAAAAAGCATCTATTGCTCCTTCTGCTTATCAGGGGAGCCTGATCTGTTAGTTGCCTGTTGCATGTTTCCAGGTGTGATTCACTGGGTCTGAGGGAGTATCCCCACTGTATCCAATGAGGGAGCTTGTTGGACAGTGGAGGAAATACAGCCAGTGACACATTAGCTTTTATGGGAGTCACAGTGGGAGGGCATTCTTGCAATGCATCCTTGGATTGCTCATAAAAGTGGAGGGGATATGTGACAGGGCGTCTTTGGCTGGAAGGAGAGTCCCAGGAGGAGGCAGACGGCTGGTTTCTCCTCCTGCTGTCTATGAGGAAGGTGGTCTTAGGCAGTCAGCCTAGTGAACCAGGTGTGGAGCTGAGCTGCAGAGGATCCAGTGTAGCTGACGGTGGAGTTGCTGGCAGAGTGTCTCAGGAAAAACAGTGTCTGTGAGTACTCAGGGACTTGCCAAAGGGTCGGCCCAGGAAGGGGACCACTCCAGTGAAGTCAGAGGATCAAGGAGCTAGCTCACACAGAGAGAATTATAGTAAAGGGAGTGCCGTGTAGAACCCTGAAGAATAGGGATAAAGGGGGTGCCTAGTTGGGCCCTGAAGAGCGATTCACAGAGTAATACAAGTCCAGTAAAATTCTTCTTCAATGATAGTGACAAGGTGAAGCAGTGGCCTTGCAGCACTCTATATCTAAACGTCCCAGCAATTTCTGCATAGTTTATTCAAGTTGGAGTATCCCACTCATCCCTTCTCCTATCCAAGTTCTCAAATAAAACTACGAAAAAAACAAAACCCCCTAGACTGTTTCTTGACTGAGCCAAGCACTTCAAAGTCGCTAAACTATTGTGTCGTTGCTATGGGTAACCCAGGGGAACCTGTCACCAGCAGCTCCCAAGGGAGTAGTGCTACACAATGATATTTCCAATCCCACTAAACCAAAATCTATAGTGTTGAATGTCTTTCAAGGTGCACTTTATTTGAACCCTAATGAGTAAAAAAAGGTGCTAGGGATTGCACTTCTTTCTTACAGCTGTCCTCGGCTATTAGTTTTAGCCCCGTCTTTATTTGTCGCACACAGGCCGCGCACTATCATCGCTATTTACTTACAGCCCACAGTCTGGAGTAACCTTGCATGAGGGAGCCCTGCTGTGTTAACCAATAAACGTTATGTCCGATGATTAAAGCCGCACAGAACAGCAGTTCACACCAATGAGAGAAGGAGCTTTTCAATAACTGTCCAACTTTCTTCCCTACCGAGTCTCATTGTTGCCCATAGAAAGTTGTCAATCATCCCAGTTATCTGAGGCTGCCAGTTCTTCATGGGTCTAATGTATTTGGTTGAATTAATAGCGGGAAAGCAGTACTCTCCCGGAATAAGTTATTCTCCACCAGAGAAAATTGAAATCAACCAAACCGGAGTTACTAAAAGTGTTTCACTCGATTGATGGACAAAAACATTTCAGTTGTCTTCATGTCTTTCAGACTCAGCTCTAGAGAATTTTCATTATTCCCAAAGCAAGCTATGAGCAGACTGAAAATACAAATATATTCACTTGTTGGAGGTGTTCAGGTATATTGCCTGATTTTTATTCAAAGTCTTCCTTATAAAGAAACATTCACATTTACAGCGGGATGCCTAATGTATAGTATGCAAAATAAATATTCTATAAAGTCTCAAACATTTTGTTTATGTGAAGCATAACTCGCATGCTACATAAGACTACATATAGAGCCATGTACCTCCTGCAACAGGATATTGGTGTATTCAAAGGAGAAGCCACCCGTCCGCATTTGTGGTTATACAGTTTATTATAGCTACATGACTGTGCCTGGGCATTACAAATCACACTTCCCATGCTATATTATTTAGTGGTGTTTCAAATAACTGATTATTGTAAAGCAGGGCTCTCCAAACTTTCTAAACAAAGAGTACGTTTACTGTTGAGGAGGAACTTAGGGGTGCTGGATTGTGGACAGTGCGAACAAAAAATGCTCGGTGTCAGTGAGAGTAGACAATGTCTAAGGCTTGGTGGCCAGTTGGATAAAATAAATTACTTAGCGTTTGGGGCCAGTTGGAGGAGAAATAGTGCTACATTGTTGTTGTCGGTGGAAGGAATAGTGCTCCGTTTTTGGTATCGGAGGAAAGAAAAGTGCCCCATTGTTGGAGTCAATGAAAGGAATAGTGCCCCATTGTTGGAGTCAATGAAAGGAATGGTGCCCCATTGTTGGTGTCAGTGGGAAGAATAGTGCCCATTGTTGGTGTTAATGGAAGGAATGGTGCCCCATTGTTGGTGACAGTGGAAGGAATAGTGCCTTATCATTGGTTTTAGTGGGAGGAAAATTGCCCCATTGTTGGTGAAAGTGGAAAGAATAGTGCCTCATCATCAGTGTCAGTGGAAAGAATAGTGCCCCATTGTTGGAGTCAATGGAAGGAATAGTGCCCCATTGTTGGAGTCAATGGAAGGAATAGTGCCCCATTGTTGGAGTCAATGGAAGGAATAGTGCCCCATTGTTGGAGTCAATGGAAGGAATAGTGCCCCATTGTTGGAGTCAGTGGAAGGAATAGTGCCCCATTGTTGGAGTCAATGGAAGGAATAGTGCCCCATTGTTGGAGTCAATGGAAAGAATAGTGCCCCAATGTTGGAGTTAATGAAAGGAATGGTGCCCCATTGTTGGTGTCAGTGGGAAGAATAGTGCCCCATTGTTGGTGTCAGTGGAAAGAATTTCCTTTAGTTTGACCTATTGATTCTGCCAGTATGTCTGTTATTTTTCGACTTCCTTTAACAAAAGTGTCAGTTAGAGGGTTGAGACAAACCATTGCACATTGACAGTAATTAGATTACTTACAATGCTTTTTAAAATATACTAGGGCAATTTATGCTGCACTTTTATTAATATATAAGGTATCTTTTTTATTGTTTTATATATACTGTGTATGTAGAATGAATCGAAATAATGTTACAAATGCGTATACATTTAAAAAAAAACACTTTGTAATTTTAAATGTACAGGTGAATGAGATGCAAATACACTGTAAACCTGTCGCAGAGACTTTCATGACCGAAGAGCAGGCTGATTTGTTATGTCTTCAATCAAACCCTCTTGCCTACCCGTATGAAGGCGGGGCCCGCAACGGTGATTGAGTCACCCACATGTCCTCCATCTGGACCCACCAAATACAGGTCAGAATAAAGCCTAATTCCAGGCAGCACATAATCTACATACAATGTGTCTAAGACAGGGTGTTCCTAATGGACTCACCTACCATGTTCCCTTGACAATTCCACCACTCTCTGGGGATATCTCTTGGGCCAGTCCTGACATTTTCACATGGTTTTAGGACAGACTTTCGATTTCGATTGCCCCATCCACCACCAACCCCTAGGCCGACCAGGTTTGCACACTGGATCCCTCTTCACCAACTGCAGAGAAAAATGCACCTGTTCTTGGAAACTGGAAACAATTAGAACCAATAATATGTCACCAGCACACCAAGGATCTCCAAAAAAGGGTTCAAAGCTTTATTTAACAATAACATCATAGCTAAAAGAGCTAAAATAGCAACCATGCAGGAACCCTTCATCAGGCTTGCAGCATGGTCAGACACCTGCTGAAGGGTCCTGAATGGCCTTGAATCATTGCTGTTTTAGTTGTGATGTGATCATCAACTAAAGCTTTGGACCCTTTTTTTGGAGATCCTTGGTGTGCTTATGAAATAGTCTTTGCTTTTCACCTGTAGGCAGGTTGAGATTTGTTGGTACTAGTGAGTTAGCGTCTGGCCCAGGCTGGGGAAAAGGGTTGTAAACTCAGTTCCCCAGCTTTTTGGTCCTGGCCAGCCCACCTGTGTTATAAAAAGGAGGAAGGCTGAGATTCAGGGCTTCTTAGCCAAATTGGTTGGTTATGCTCTATTTGTGGTATCCGAACTGCTGTGCCTTGCAGTCTGCTGATGACACTGGGACTTTCAGAGACAACCAAGCCATGGAGAATACCAAGATGGACACCTTGTAGAGGTATGCCTTGCCAGCCACACTACTGTAGTTAGTTTAGGTAAAAGGATATTGTTCACATTGAACTGTTAAGTTGCAACTTGCTCAGTAAAGTTACATTAAATGTTCTAAGCCTGGTCTGAATTTATTTAAAGTGGTGTATGTTGGTTCAGGCATATCCAAGAACCAGGATCTGTAAATGCACTATGGGGTATGAAGTAACACCACTACAAGGGGTTATCTTGACAGGACGAGGAGAAGAGGGGTGTAACATAAGTTCAAGACACAACACAACCAGACGTTAGGAGTGGTACCTGGTAAGGTGACAGGTCCTCGGTAGCGAGGGGATAGAAGTTTTGGCTCCCTGCCTAGCAGTCTTTATCCAATAGCAGCCAGATCTGAACTTGCATTATGGAGATCTATGGCCTGGTCATTAGGTACAGGAAGTGAAAGGGATTAGGAAGTGCATGCGTGCCCTGCCTAGACACCAAGTGGGTACTTTATGAGATTAACTTTCTAACCTGACTTAAAGGTACACTAACTCACTTCACAACAGCAGGGCTACCAAGGTTCCACTTCTGACACAAGAAACAGCCATAGGCTTGGTCTAACTTGATTTTAATAAAGCAGTTCTTTCCAAAAGTCGATCACAAATTAGCAGTTCTAGTTCAAATAATGATGTACCCTTGTGTGTGCAATAGCTGAGGTGCTCATTGCAGGGGTAGTGAAGAGAAAACGTTTTTGCTCTAGATCATGGCTCTTCTTCCTAGCAAAGCTCTTCTTAGCCAGGAAAAGACCCCATGCTAAGCTTCACCCAGATATTTATATGATCCTGCCAGGAGGAAATGAAGTAATTTTCCATCCTAGAAGGTTGCAAAAGAAAACCAACTTTAAAGGGCAACCTAGTGACCCCTCCCCACATGTTTCCAAACTTCTTCTGAATATACATTCTCACTGTGCTTCATTGTTATATGGGCCAATTAAGATGAATGAAGATGTCAAATCCACAAGAAGATCAGACAAAGGTGTCAGAGCCGGTGAAGAAGCATGGCTGATTTAAGACTTTAAAGAGACCCTGTCATCTGGGCACACAAATTTAAAACGTACTGTCTATAAAAGGAGCCTTTAACGCTCCCCTGTCTCTTGCCTCTATTCTCTGTATTTATGGGATACCGCTGGCTAAAGATTCTTCTGCATCCGACACATCTGGGAATGTCAGGTACCTGGTCCCTCTCTGCATGTTGTGATACTAAATGCCGACCCTTACATCTTTATATGACCCAGTAGTGACCTGGGGGCTGAATCAGAGCCAATGCGCATTATATTTAACTCTAGCCAACTAATCAAGAGATTTTTGGGCACAGATTTCAGGTCTTGACCACGTGTCCTCTACTTTGCAGCTTGGCCCTATAATTGTTTCGATCACTAATTGCCTTTGATTATTTCCCGGGCAATTGGCCAGCTATATAGGAAGGCTAGACTAGTACCAGGACTTTGCAGCTGAGGATCTTTGGATTTGAGACAAAGAGTTAAAGTATAACTAAAGGCAAAGCTAAGTAAATCCCAAATTTTGAGTTTTCTCCAGAACAGGAATAGAGGGGCAATCTTCCAATGGCGACACTAGTTTTGGTGGAAACCAGGGATTCCCTCACTTTGGAGTGATTTCTTCTGATTCCTTGCTTTGGCTATGGGACAGGAAGTAAAGGGAAATCTCCCCAATAGGACACAGATGGCAAAAAATGGCTTCCTTTTTAGAAAGTCTAGTTGGGATGCAACACGTCAGTTGGGTGTGGCCTGTGACGTCATTACGCTGGGTGTATATACTGCTGGACTGGATGAGATCAATATCTGGTTATTATATTGGACTGGAGATTATCCTTGAGTCTTATTATTTTTAAACCATTGTAAGTGCTATCTAATTGGATTTCTTTAAATAAGAAAAAAACAGTGAGCACTATGAGTTTTCTCTATTTCTCTTCATGGGTAAACTGTATCCAGAACGGTAATGAGAGGCTGACTTTGGCTGATGTGAAACATACCTGTAGAGACTGCATTATTTTACTGTGTTTGACATTGAGGTTCATCTAAGTAGGTGAGGGCATACCTGTATCACACTGTGGTGAGTGGAATCGCCACACTGAGAGATTGTTTTATGACACGTGACAAATTTAGTGGCACATGCACAACTAATTGCGATTACCAACCATTATTTTGGGACATTTTCTGAATATTCACACTGTATATGTTTGAGAATGCAATAAAAATTATAATTAATATTATTATTTAAATATTATATTATAATGATAATTAATGATTATTATGATAGATTTATGAGGGATAGTATATACACAGAGAGGATTTGAGATCACTTATTATTTACTTTGCATTTATGTAAATACTTGGGGTTATGTAAAATGAGACAGTAGGTTATATAAGAGTCACATGTTTATTTAAAGGAGCCCTGCATATTTATAATATAAAAAGGTAACACTCCCCTATTCTATTGGGAAAAAAAATTAAGACGTTTTGCCTGTAGGTTTTCTTTCCACTTTAGTTTATTTTGTTTATATTTTACCTTCCTGGTTGAAAATCTCATCAGCATGTTAGTGACATTTTTATATAAAAGTCAATAATAAATGAAGCAGCGCTCAGATAACAATCCAAAGTCCTCCGGTGAAGCAGAACATACGTATGTGAGAAAGGATGGATCCACCACCAAGATAAAAGTTCACACTGACTCTCACCAGATCCAAGTGACTGCTGGGGTTAGCAGCAGTCAATCACGCTTGTATAACCAAACAATTACTGGGTCCAGGTTCCTTAGACTCATGGAAAAGGGGTCCAACCATATAGGTGCACAAAAATAAAAAAAACATTCATTGCGCAAGCATTGCTTTTAACGATTTAATACGATCAAACTAAAGTATGTACAGGGTACTCAAAATAAAAACATAGCATCAGGCAGAATCACAAAGAAGTGGTAGCTGAGGTTTGTTTCAAACCAGTAGCATGGCCGATCTTGAACAGTGTGTCTGCCTCACGTGGTCTAGCTCCTCCCGACGCATGACGTCATAAAAGGGACGTCCCTGATTACGTCAACTAAAAACGAAACACATCAGGAGGAGCTTAACCAAGTGATGCAGACACACCGTTCGAGGTCGGCCATGCTAATGGTTTGAAACAAACTACAGCTGTCATTTCTTTGTGAGAGGATTTTTATAAAAAACCTTTCTGCATTCATTACATTCCTTATTATAGACCAAGTGATGTCATCACTGGGTCTTTGTGCTTCTCTATGCATTCTAAGCAGACTGTAACTGGTGGGAGGGGCCAGCAGAGTGCAGAATATAGACTTCTGAAACATCACAGCACCCTGCCCCCAATATTTCTCTTAAGAGCCCTCATCCCCGAGGCAAGCAGTGGGCTGGACCTTGGAAGGAGTTATGCCAATATCAAAGCGCCTTGATTGGTGGGTGTCATTCTGGAGCAGTGAGCGTTTGAAGACAAAGTGTATTTGCATGCAGGTTGCCCTAGATAACACCCACATGTCATGTTCAGCCCCCGAGATTTGAGAAGGTTCTGAGAAGGAAAGAGCTAGAAAATGCTGGACATCCTCCAGCCAGGTAATGAGGTGGGCTCTTTCTGATGTGCTGCAGCTTCTAATACACACTGTGAGAAGCTTGCAGTGTGCAGTGAAATCAGACTAAGCAATTTCAGTATAGGAGAGCAGCCTGCACAACTCTCCAAGACTCAATGGAAGTCTTTTGTGCAGCTTTAGGAATCGTTTGATAGCAGTACAATACGGATTATGAGATACAAGGTTTCAGGTGGAGTTTTCCTTTAAGCATTTTTCTGGAGCACTCAGTAGACGCACATTCCGTCCCGTTGACTCTACGCCATCTTTCAGTGAAAATAAAACAGGCTGCTGGTCTATTGATTGCCTCTCATACATTTTTCATATGGAAACAAAGTTCTCTCGGATGATCGTCAGCGAAGAGTTTAAGGACATAGATGCTGATTTTCTGCATGGACGAAATTAAGCGGATTGAGAAGGAATTAAACTGCTAATAAAAAACCTGGGATCAGTGAAATGGATATTGTATGAGTGGCCGACTACGGAGCGGAGAGGGATGTTTTCATATTGATTGTTGCTAAGGTATATTTAAAGTGTCGGGTGCGTGGCGTGTGTTTGGCTCTGCCTTCTGTGTGCGGATTTCAGACACTGAGCCGGAAAATGCGAAAGCAATTTATTCTTAATTTTTGCTTCAGTCTTTTTCTTAACGTTTTGGGTCTTGAAAAGCTTTGGCAGGCAATGGAGGCCGTTGCTCATAGCAACCAGCTGTTATCTGTCTAGCACAGGCAAGAAATGAAAACTGGATTGGCTGCTTTATAGGCAACACAGAGACCTTTTTTTTACTACGAGTGCCTGATTTGTTGCTATTGGTTACAAGAATAGTTTCCTATATTATGGCGATATCCCCACTTCTTTACCAATTGAAGCGTTTGTTACCCCCCCCCCAAAAAAAAAAGATCCTGTTCCTTTAACCACTTCTGGACCGGAAGATTTTACCCCCTAATGACCAGGCCATTTTTTTTCCGATTCAGCACAACGGACAATTGCAACACTGTACCCAAACAAAATTGATTTCCTTTTTTTCCCCACAAATTGAGCTTTCTTTTGGTGATATTTGATCACCAGTGAGATTTTTTTTTTTTTATTTGCGCTATAAACGAAAAAAAAATAACCAAAAAAAGAGCAACAATTCTGAAAAAAAAAAAAAACAATATTTTTCACTTTCTGCTATATAATATTCCCAATAAATAAAATGCAAAAATCATTTTTTTTTTCATCATTTTAGGCCAATTTGTATTCTGCTACATATTTTTGGTAAAACAAAAAAAATCCACATTTTTTGATTGGTTTGCGCAAAAGTTATTGAGTCTACAAACTAGGGGAAAGATTTTGTCATTTTTATTTATTTATTTTTTTACTAGTAATGGCAGCGATCTGCAATTTGTAGCAGGGCTGCGACATTGCGGTGGGCAGATCGGACCCCTAACTGAAGTTTTTGACACTTTTGGGGGGACCAGTGACATTACTACAGTAATCAGTGCTAAAAAAATGCACTGTTACTGTAATAATGACACTGGCAGTGAAGGGGTTAACCCAGGGGCAATCAAAGGGTTAAGTGTGAGCCTAGGATGTGTTTTCTAACTGTGAGGGGGAGAGGCTAGTGGAATCAGCACAGAGACCTGTGTTCCTAAATAGGAGGATCACAGGCCCTCTGTGTTCATTCCAGAGAGAACAACAGTCTGCTGTCTTTACAACAGCAGACCGTCGTTCTCTCTCTCTCCACGGGGATCGATCGTGGGTGCCCATACGCTGGTTCGCGCAGCTGAGCCAGCCTGCCACAGTATATCTGCGGCGGACGGTCGGCAAGTGGTTCAAGCGTAACTCTACTTTTGTTGAGAAAAAAAACATTCCCCTCTGGGTGATTTCTGCATATTACAAGGATTTTAACAAACTTTTTTTGCAGATTCCTACCTTTTGTTATTCTGAAGAAATCATTGTTTGTTCCTCCGTGCCTCTGTGCTAAGTGGGTCTAATGGGAGTGGTTTCATAATTATCTATCAGCTGTGGCAGCTGCAGAGCTCTAATGAGGAAAGCTGCTGGGCCTGCATTCCTGTAGATGTGTTCCAATTCCAATTGGGAGTATCCAGTGGGGACCAAGCAGTTTGGAGAGTTGTGGCAGATCAGGGAACCCATCATCACCAGCGGCTCCTGTGGGGGTAAGCATTAACAAAATAAAACAAAATTCTAAAGAACTACCGTGTTTCCCCAAAAATAAGCCCAGGTCTTATATTAATTTTGGCACCATAAGACACAGTAGGGCTTATTTTCGGGGTAGGTCTTATCATGTAATGTGCTGTCTTCTCTCCCCCTCACCCTGCCTGTCAGGAATCCCCAGTGTGAACCAAGTAAAACTGGTTGTAAAATCCTAGAATCCACTCTATTACAGTATAATATCATGTCCATTATTATATCATATATACAGTGGGTACGGAAAGTATTCAGACCCCCTTACATTTTTCACTCTTTGTTATATTGCAGCCATTTGCTAAAATCATTTAGGTTCATTCTTCTTCCTCAAGAATGTAAACATAGCACCCCATACTGACAGAAAAACACAGAATTGTTGACATTGTTGCAGATTTATTAAAAAAGAAAAACTGAAATATCACATGGTCCTAAGTATTCAGACCCTTTGCTGCGACACTCATATATTTAACTCAGGTGCTTTCCATTTCTTCTGATCATCCTTGAGATGGTTCTACACCTTCATTTGAGTCCAGCTGTGTTTGATTATACTGATTGGACTTGATTAGGAAAGCCACACACCTGTCTATATAAGTCCTTCCAGATCACAATGCATGTCAGAGCAAATGAGAATCATGAGGTCAAAGGAACTGCCTGAAGAGCTCAGAGACAGAATTGTGGCAAGGCACAGATCTGGCCAAGGTTACAAAAAGATTTTTCTGCTGCACTTAGGGTTCCTAAGAGCACAGTGGCCTCCATAATCCTCAAATGGAAGACGTTTGGGACGACCAGAACCCTTCCTGGAGCTGGCCGTCCGGCCAAACTGAGCTATCGGGGGAGAAGAGCCTTGGTGGGAGAGGTAAAGAAGAACCCAAAGATCACTGTGGCTGAGCTCCAGAGATGCAGTCAGGAGATGGGAGAAAGTTGTAGAAAGTCAACCATCACTGCAGCCCTCCACCAGTCGGGGCTTTATGGCAGAGTGGCCCGACGGAAGCCTCTACTCAGTGTAAGACACATGAAAGCCCGCATGGAGTTTGCTAAAAAACACCTGAAGGACTCCAAGATGGTGAGAAATAAGATTCTCTGGTCTGATGAGACCAAAATAGAACTTTTTGGCCTTAATTCTAAGCGGTATGTGTGGAGAAAACCAGGCACTGCTCATCACCTGTCCAATACAGTCCCAACAGTGAAGCATGGTGGTGGCAGCATCATGCTGTGGGGGTGTTTTTCAGCTGCAGGGACAGGACGACTGGTTGCAATCGAGGGAAAGATGAATGCGGCCAAGTACAGGGATATCCTGGACAAAAACCTTCTCCAGAGTGCTCTGGACCTCAGACTGGGCCGAAGGTTTACCTTCCAACAAGACAATGACCCTAAGCACACAGCTAAAATAACGAAGGAGTGGCTTCACAACAACTCCGTGACTGTTCTTGAATGGCCCAGTCAGAGCCCTGACTTAAACCCAATTGAGCATCTCTGGAGAGACCTAAAAATGGCTGTCCACCAACGTTTACCATCCAACCTGACAGAACTGGAGAGGATCTGCAAGGAGGAATGGCAGAGGATCCCCAAATCCAGGTGTGAAAGACTTGTTGCATCTTTCCCAAAAAGACTCCTGGCTGTATTAGATCAAAAGGGGGCTTCTACTAAATACTGAGCAAAGGGTCTGAATACTTAGGACCATGTGATATTTCAGTTTTTCTTTTTTAATAAATCTGCAACAATGTCAACAATTCTGTGTTTTTCTGTCAGTATGGGGGGCTATGTGTACATTCATGAGGAAGAAGAATGAACCTAAATGATTTTAGCAAATGGCTGCAATATAACAAAGAGTGAAAAATTGAAGGGGGTCTGAATACTTTCCGTACCCACTGTATATATATTTGTTTCTGTAATATAATTGTGCCAAATACCTTCATTACAGCGCCGCTCGGTGCTTCTGTGACCCGCCAGAGCTCTCTTTCCCACTCTGGAGAGGGAGGGGCCGAGATTCCCCCACTGACAGCTGGGAGAAGAGGAGGAGAGCAGCGGGAGGTCAGCTGAGCGACGAGCGGCGCTGTACCGAATGTATTTGGCACAATAATATTACAGAAACACAGACATTGGGTATTAAATAAAACAGTAATAGAGTGGATTCTAGGATTTTCCAGTTACTTTAACCACTTTACCACCGGAGGATTTTCCTGCTTTACGTTCATGCCACTTTTTGCAACTTGGCACTGTGCGACTTTAACTGACAATTGCGCGGTCATGCAACGCCGTACCCAAACTAAATTTACAATTTTGAAAAAATAACAATATTTTTCTACTTTGGCAGTTAAAAAATATTCAATATATTCAATTTTTGTCATATATTTAGGCCAAAATGTATTTAGCTACATGTCTTTGACAAAAAAATTCTCAATAAGCGTATTTTTAACCGCTTTAAGACTGGAAGATTTTACCCCATTCCTGACCAGGCCAAATTTTGCGATTTGGCACTGCGTTACTTTAACGGACAATTGCGCGGCCATGCGACGCTGTACCCAAATTAAATTGATGTCCTTTTTTTCCCCACAAATAGAGTTTTCTTTTGGTGGTATTTGATCACCTGTGTGATTTTTAGTTTTGCGCTATAAACAGAAAAAGGGCGACAATTTTGAAAAAAAAACAATATTTTTCACATTTTTTTATATGACATTCCCCAAAAAAAAAATGTAAAAATCAAAATGTTTTAACATTTTAGGCCAATTTGTTTTCTGCTACATATGTTTGGTAAAAAAAAATCGCAATAAGCGTATTTTGATTGGTTTGCGCAAAAGTTATCGCAGTTACTAACTACGGGAAAGATTTATGTCATTTTTATTGTTTTTTTTTTTAACTAGTAATGGCGGCGATCTGCGATTTTTTTTTTTTGCGGGACTGCGACATTGCGGCGGACAGATCGGACCCTTGACTGACATTTTTGACACTTTTGGGGGGGACCAGTGATATTACTACATTAATCAGTGCTATAAATATGCACTGTTACTGTAATAAAGACACTGGCAGGGAAGGGGTTAACTTTATTGGTGATCAAGGGGTTAAATGTATGCCTGGTGCTTACTGACGTGTGTGGGGGGAGGGGATTGTGTGACACAGGCACAGATCGCAGATTCAGCTATGCTGAATCCTGCCATCTGTCCCTGCCTGTCAGATAGGAGATCCGCCCGCTTTGTTTACACAAGCGGGCGGATTTCCTCACTCGATCCCCGACAATCGGGGAAGAGCGGCGGTGATCACCGCCTCTCCTCCCTGGCCCGACTCACGCTGTGTCTGAATACAGTGGGAGCGAGCCTCCGGCAGCACACGCGAGCCTCCGGCGGCGCACTCGAGACTCTGGCGGCGCGCGTGCGCCGCCCAGAAGGCGAGGAGTCCAGCGTAGGTCTACGTAATCGAGCCACTTTGCCGCAGTACCCTCAATGTGAGCGGTCAGCAAGTGGTTAAACTAGGGCTTATTTTTGGGGTAAGGCTTATATTTCAGCCCTCCTCGAAAATCACAGTAGGTCTTATTATCAGGGTAGGTCTGTTCGGGGAAACACGGTAGTAGTAGTTAGTCTCATTCTGCTAGACCTGTTCTGTAATGTTGAAAATGGTTTGTAGCTTCTTTAAGCAACTTCTTCTGCTTTAATGAGTGTCAGGAAAATACCCTAGCATTTATATCCACACACGTTAATTCAATCACTATGGAATAAGTAGATGTTGATTGTCCAAGAACAAGATGGGAGGTATGAAAGTTTTGGAACTACCCTGCTACCCTGTTCTAGTTACATATACCCAGGGCTTTTTTTCTCAGAGAATAGGTGCAGGAACTCCTCCCTTCTGAGTCACCCCTTGACTCCGTCCCCTACCCACCCCCGAGCACTGTTCCTTGGTTTCACCTCCTACCCACCTCCCAGTACCACCCCTTTTAGAGAATTAATGATAACAAGAAAGGCAATATAATAGATCTAGAAACAATGGACACCCCAGCGACAATAGCTCCACCCCTGCAACAACGGAATTCCAACATCCAGCATCAATAGACTCTCCAGCAGCCAGCAGCATTAGACCCCTCCTTCAACAGTAGATCCCTCCCGGCAATGATTGATTCCCTGCAACATGATACCCCACCAGCAACAACAGACTTCCCCAGCAACAATAGACCCGATGGCGCAAATAGATCCCCCCAGCAGCAAATAGATCCCCTCCAGCAACAAATAGATCCCCTCCAGCAACACTAGATTCCCCAGTAGCCAGCATCAATAGACCCTCCAGCAGCCAGTGACAAAGACCCCTCCCTCAACAATAAATCCCTCCTAGCAACAACTGACCCACCAGCAACAAAAGACCCACCCCAGCAACCATAAATCCCTATGAGCAACAGAAGACCTCCCCAGCAACAATAGACCCCCATCCTCTGCAAAAATAGATCCCCTCCAGCAGCAATAGTTTCCCTATTAGCCAGCATCAATAGACCCTCCAGCACACCCCAGCACCCCTTGCCATTGCATACATTCAGCTCTGGAGGTGCCGGAACTGCGTTCCCCCGCGTTCCCCCTTAAAAAAAGCCCTGCATATACCTATCCTTTGTGCCAGGAAGTTCCATGGTGATTGGTTAAGGTATTTGTACAACCTGTGTGGTTAAAAATGCCGAAGTGTCTTCCTGACTCTTATTGTAAATCAAGAAATTGTAGTAAATAGGAAACATCTTCAACATTACAGAACAGGTCTGGTTACCTACTACTAGATATAATATGATATGGATAAATGAGAGCTTTCACAGACGTACTACAAAAAAAGATCTTTTATTGTCACCTACAGTATCTCCCTATTTGTTCCTCCAGTCTTTCCTCTGTTCAAGAGCTAGAATCTCCACATTCAACACTTCCACTCAGATGAACACTTCAATGGCATGAATTTTCACAAAACTTTGTTATTTCAGAGCTAGATCACAGAAGATTCCTCCTAGATCAAGTATCCCTCTGATATGTTTCACCCAAAAAGGGCTTTGTTTGAGCAGGTTTATTGGATGTCATTGCAGCATGGCCACCTTGTATGTTCCTCTGACCTAAAGTGTTGTTCGTAGAGATTCTGCTGGATGCCGTAGCTGCTGAACAGGGTTCTTTTTGGGTGAAACATGTCAGAGTGAGGCTTGATTTGGGCAGGATCTTCTGTGATCTAGTCCTGAAGTAATAAAACTTTGTGTAGACTGATGACAATCTGTAGGCAGGTGCAGTCTACATTCTCCACTGCAGGTGGTGCTCCTCCACAGTGGCACCGCTGCTGGAGAGAAAGTGAAGGGGAACACAGTTCCTCTATGGTTTCCTGGGGCACTGGGAAAGTATCTGATTGGATGCTGACACCCCATATGACTCCAGCAGCCATCTTAGTTCAGGCTGAGCCTACTTATGGTCCTGGCTCCCAGGCTTGATGTGCTTTTTTGATTTGGTAGGGTAAGGATAGGTACCTTGCATGTTAGGGATATTAGTAGTGGTAGGGAAAGGTTCCTGGTGAGAAGGGAAAGCATAGGGTCGCAACTCCTTTGGACATCTTCGAGCTTGGGCACTGGATGGCCAGACGCATACTGTTCTCTTAACACAGGGCTCGACAAACCGACTAGAATTAGCAACCTGGCGCCTGGGGTGCACTGCAAGAGGTGTCCTGTCCCTTTTTTATTTCCTCATCGCCATGCCATAGCCGAAGGCCCCTTTCACACGGGCTGTCTGATCAGGTCCGCCTGTCAGTTTTTCAGGCAGACCTGATCGGACCCTTCAGTCTCCTCTATGGAGCAGTAATCTGCCGCCATCTGATCCTGTCTGCCAAAAACAGAAGGATGGTGGTTCTATTTTCTATCCATCCCGTGGATTGGATCAGATGGCATCGGATGGAAAGAGACAGACAGTCTGTTTCCATCCGATTGCGCTATAGAGAGTGGGGTTCTAGTCGTCTTCATGTGTAAATTTAGTACGTTATTTTTTTGGAAATAAAGCTTGGCTGTTTGTCAACCCAGCTGATACCTGTCATTTTCACATCCTTGAGAATTTGTGAGTGCACCCAGTTGGGCAGGTGTCCCTCTGGGTTGTTGTGAACTGTTGTTGCTTTACTTCAATAGAGGTTTTCCTTTGCACCTGACTGTGTAGGTTACTGCCGCAGCACACGCTGCACCTAACCTACAGCCGATTTGTTTGTCCATTCCATGTGATGACAATAAATGAGTTTCGTTAGAGGGCACCTGAAACCACAGAGATGGGCAGATTGTGAGCTTTGAGCAGCAGTTCTCTTTGGTACTTCTGGTCTAATGCCTGCATCCCCTGCCACTCACTTCCATCCACTGGCCCTAAGGCACCACTGGTGCCAAGCACACGCCAAGGTGCCTGGCTTGACAATATGTCAAATATATGGATTCTAATATTGAAAACCCAAGGAAAATATGAATATGGGCTCTTTTTTTGGGGTTTTCAGTATTTGATTTTTGTGGAGGGCTCCCTCACTAGTGATCTTAGTCTTCAATTAAGCAATTTAGGACCTTGTAAAATATAATATATACATTCTACCAGTGGAGGAATCTGATTAATGGGCTACAGGATAGGTGAGCATAAAGTTCTTGCTTCCTTTTTTATCTTTTTTCTTAATTTCTAAAAATCAGGGTTGCTTTAAACAACAGGTAAATACTCATACAGTAAACAAACCCTCAAACAAAACGACGAATTCCATTTCCAGGCGCACACACCTTGTTTTCCCCTCCAATTTGTTCATATTTCTGCCCCGTCCAAAGCAGTAATAAGATATATTCTTTTTTCTCATGTTCCTGTCATGTTCACAATAGCGAACTTCACTCCCATTCCTCACAGTCTGGGAATGATATTGACATTTCAATGTCTACAGGCTTCTCAGTCTGAGATATAATCTTTTTTTTTTTTTTTCTAATATTAGTAAGTCCTCATCCTTCAGAATAGAATTGCGGCCTAATGTGAGCTGCCTAGGCTTGATCTGAGATGTGTGATAGATGTGTAGTGGCAGCTTTCTTCACATCGCCTATCAACTCGGTGCTGTCTGCATTAAACCCATTCACACCTCTCTTTCTCTCTCTCTCCCTCTCTCCATGGCTTAGCCAGCCGGAGCTTTTCAAGCCCAGCAAAGCTCTTGAAGACGTGACATCATGGAGTGACAGTTTAGCTTTCCCATACGTGTGAAGGCTCCGGGGACTTGGAAGTAAGAGACGGCCTGTCCTCTGGGAGCAAGTTATCAGTGGCGGCTTTGAAAAGAAACCTTTAAGCTTGAAAGCTGAACCGTTATGTATTACTTTTTATCCTGATAAATAAATTACTCCCCTATGTTGTATGGAATTCAGTTCTCCCCAGAGGCGAGAGGAGATAAAATATGAAATAGACATGTGGGTACTTAAAAGGGCATCCTGGACTGGTCAAAATAGAGGAAACTGATTTGAAAGGTGGGACAAATATTACCAAGTAAAGGTAAATGATAGTCTTTTCCATGTTGCTTGTAAATAAGATCGGCTTTAAAGTGTTACTAAACCCACAACTGTAAAATCAGTCTGTATATGCAGTAAAGCATGCTTGTTATACTCACTGTGGAACCTAAGGGGTTATTCATCTGCATTGTGTAAAAAGACAATTTCTATCTTCTTACCTTCCCTTCTTCCACTGTCCCCAATCTATCTGCTGATAGAACTGAGCCTTTGGGACAAGCTGCACATGCTCAGTTTGGTGGGTATTGCTAGAGAGTTTTTTTTTTTCTTGGGAGGGAGCATGTGATTAGCACAGGGTCAATCAGCACTGTCCAGACAGAAGGTCAGGGGGCCTGCAGTCTCACAGGAAAATCAGGGGAAAAAAAAAACTCCTCCTACAATCTTTAACCTTTCCTGTCACCTTGGAAGCTGATACTCCTTCTCATACTTATTGCAGGCCAGAAGGTTGATGTAGCTAAGACCTTATTTTAAACCTTGTGCTTATGGTCCACCCAGCCGAAATCAGGCAAACACCTTCCTTTCCGGAGGCTTGCCAAAGTAAGGCCTACCCAAGTACTAGTTGGGGCTCCCCAGAAGGGAGACCCCATGGAACGTGAAGAACCTGACCAAAAGGCCACATGCCTTACCCCCAAGACTTTCAGGGCAAGCCTGAGGTACTACACCATACTAGTTGTTAGTGACTAAGTGCCAAACTATGTATGTACAAAAAAAAAAAAACAACATGACAGACAAACATAAACGGGAAGTGAAGAAAGTGTTTCAGGTGCCAAAGTGCAATCCAATGGCAGGCTCTTCTTCCAGTATAAAAATTCCTCTGGTCCCAACCAAAAGGGCCAGCCATGGAAGCAGGTGTGAAAATAGCGTGCAATGGGTGTAGTGACCATGGTGCCAAATAACCTCATAGTGAGCGCCCCCCACAATGAGAATTTCTGGACTGCCACACCAGGGGCCCATAAACGAAGGGCTTTCTGCAGCGCCATCCCTACCAGAAAGGCATTATAAAATAGGAAGAGCCTTTCCTTTAACCGAGGGCTAGAGATGGGCCGAACGACGCCCTGTTCGGTTCGCGGCAGAACTTTCAAATACCGCAAATGTTCGGAATCAAACACAACCCCATTGAAGTCTATAGGACCCAAACTGGAAAATCAAAAGTGCCCATTTTGAAGGCTGTTATGCAAGTAATTGGGCATAAAATGGTTATGAGGGGAAGGTACTGCCCTAAAGGAACAAGTATCAATGAAAAAAGTTTGTAAAAAAAACTCTCTTTTAAATGAGCAGTGATTTATTCATGTTTAAAGTGAAACCAAAAAAATTAGAAATAACAATAAAAATTAGTATAGTCAAGGAGGGTTGCCAACCAATAGAGATCCTTATCCTTGATGCCACGTATTCTCCGGTCCTTTTGCAGGCTTTGAAGAATGAGGGAGCCCATGTACTGCAAGTTTGCGGAGGCATGAGAAGCAGACTCCGCATGATCACTAAGGATTACAGCATCTGGAATTGCCTCCTCCCAGCAACATAATACTTCCAAGGGTTCTAGGGATAGAAAAACCATCTGTTAAGGGTTGACATATGTCTTGCTCTGCTTCAATGCCTCCAAAACTGCCAGAATCCTCCTCCTACCCCTCACAGGGATTGTATCACTGATGCATGCAATGTCACGGCTCACTATCCTTGTGGCCTCCTCAAATGGTAACAGTACAGTGCATGCATCCTTTATCAGCAGCCATTGGCGTGGGGAAAAAAAGTTGAGCCGGCCTGAGCCTGTCGTTGTGCCATACTGTACTAGTTGACGGTCCACTGCTGCATGTGCAGCTGCTGCAGCCTTGCCAAAGTTTAGTTCTACCTGGTAGGCATGTCACAAATCAGGCAAGTTAATAGGCAGGTGGAATTCCTGCTGAATTTAAGCCAACTGAGCACTGGCTATGAGTATGACCATCAGAAAGGGCTACAGACTCTTATGGCCTGCATTAGCAGATCTTCCAAACCCAGGTACCTATTTAAGAAACGCTGCACCACCAAACTGAGGACATGTGCCAGCCATGGCACATATGTCAAATTTCCGTGTCTAAGGGCGGACAGGAGGTTTGTGCCATTATCACACACCACCATTCCTGGCTCCAGCTGGCTTGGCATGAACCACCTCTGGGCCTGCCCCTTCAGAGCTGCAAGAATCTCTCTGGTGTGGCTCCTGTCCCCTAGACAGACAAGCTTAAGCACTGCATGGCACCTTTTAGCCAGACTCATTGAATAGCTCCTTGAATGCTTAGGGGATACTTGTGGTTCATAAGACAATTCAGCAGAGGAGGGATTGGAGGAGAAATCGGTGGAGCTAACAAAAATGGCATTATCACCACTAGCTGTATGGAGACATGGTGACACAACAAGATGCAGCACTGAGCCCTGTCCTGCATCCTTCTGAGTTGCAAGCAGTTATCCAGTGCACTGTGAACTAAATATATCATCCCTGACCATGCTTGTTTGACCACGTGTCAGCATTCCACATGATCGTATAGAAACCTGGAATGGCCTCCCTGAAAAGAAATAGCGACTGGGAACCTGCCATTGTGGTACAGCACATTCTCCAAATTTCCCGTAAAGGGGGCAGAATCCACCAGACAGAGAGGCAGGAATTGTAAAGCCAGCAGCTTTCACAAGCTTGGAGAGACACTGGGCAAGTGGGTGGCAGTGACTGTATGTTTTTGTCACTGCAGAAGATGGGGCAGAGAAATTTGTCTGCTATAGTTTACAGCTGGTGGTGTGCTACTGGCAGATGTGCTGCAAGGACCTGTGACACCCTGCGCTATACCATCATCCCTGACATCGGAAGCTGCTGAGAGGTCATGAGGTATAGCGAGGGTAGACTGAGGTGAGTAAGGAGGAGGAACAGATTTGCGTTGCTTTTGTGTGGCTTTCAGGTGCTCTTGTCAATGGCCTGAGTGGTGGGAGGTTAAATGCCTTATCAAGCATATGGTATCCAAAGGACTGGTGTTTTTGTCATGCCTAATGTTTTTGAGGCAAAGTTTGTGAATTGCAACAGTGCAATCGGCTGCACATGTGCTAAAAAAGGCCCAAACAGCTGAGCTGTGGAAAGTGGATCGAGAGATAACAGCTCCACAATCTGGTGAAATAGGGTGGCTGCTCTCTACTCTTTAAAGATGGGTGCCTCTTTGGGGTAATGCCTCACCCTCACTTTCCTCCTATGCTCTATCTGGCACCCAAGTCACGTCAGTGACCTCATCATCATAATCCCCTCCATCCTTATTATCATTGGAGACAACTTGGAAATACGCTGCGGTTGGGGGAACATGACTGCCAATTTGTTGTTTACCAGTGTTCTCCCCCTCTGTAGGCTTGGGTTCCTACTTCCTCAACCTCAGAACCAACATCTGAATCAAGTAATGGCTGTGCATCTTCAAGGAGCAAGAGGCTGACGGTGTGTTCAAATAACTCAGCTGACTCCTCCATGCCTGATGCTGGGGCTATGGCAGGAGTAGCTGTGGACAAGGAGGCAGAAAAAGCCACTCTGGCAGCTGCAGTGGACCACGCACTAGTCTCTGCTTGGGTGATGGAGAATGAGGAGGATGGGGATGGTTTAGTAAGCCAGTCCACCACCTCCTCTGCATGCTGTGACTGGATAGCACGGGCAATATCAATAAAAGGAGGAAATGATGCCCTGCCTGGGGACGGACCATGACCATCTTTACCTGTGGACACATACGTAGCTGGCTCCCTCACAGTGCCATGGGATTGTCTGCCACTCCTTGTTGGCCTCCCAGACATGATGGGGGGGGGGGTGCTTATCAACAAAATGTAATAAAGATGTGGAAATGTGTATGTGGATGCACTTTAATCAATTGAAAGTGGTGCTTTGTGCATTTTAACATGAGTACACACTACACAGACATGCTCCACTGACACACTACATTATACCGCAAGAAGATGCAATGTCGGTAAGGCCTCACTGGTCACCATCTGAGGGCCGGCTGAGCGGTGGATGTTGGTCAGATCAAGGCTTGGGCTGCGGATGGTTTTAGTGGTGCAGGATCGTGACATCACCTGCGTGCGACACATTTCTGAGCATGCGCACTGCGAGTATTGCGCCAAGCACACTTCAAAGCATCCAAAGTAGTCAAAGCATTTTTTTTATATATATATTTTTTATATACATTTTTACCTGGGGAATGCCCCAAGGCTAGGTTTATATACATATTTCTTAAAACTTTTCAATAAAAAGATGTTTTCAAAAATGTGCAGTAACACACTGAAATATACTACATTAAACGTGCAGTAATGCACTGAAATATACCACGTTAAACGTGCACTAACGCACTGAATTATACTGCATTAAACGTGCAGTAATGCACTGAAATATACAGCGTTAAAGTGCAGCAACGCACTGAAATATTCAGTGTTAAACATGCACTAACACACTGAAATATACTGCGTAAAAACGTGACTAACGCATTATAATATACTGCGTTAAACGTGCACTAACACACTGAAATATACTGTGTTAAACGTGCAGTAATGCACTGAAATATACTGTGTTAAACATGCACTAACCCACTAAAATATACTGTGTTAAACTTGCAGTAACACACTGAAATATACTGCGTTAAACATGCAGTAAGGCACTGAAATATATTGAATTAAACATGCAGTAATGCACTGAAATATACTGGTTAAACGTGCAGTAATGCACTGAAATATACTGCATTAAACATGCAGTAATGCACTAGAATATACTGCGTTAAACGTGCAGTAATGCACTGAAAGATACTGCAGGAAACCTGCCCTGACAAAATAAACTGACACTAAAGTAAACATAAATCGTCACTCACACTGCACTATAACTAGATTCACACTAAACTAATATTCTACACTGACAATAGAATCACAATGGCACACTATAGCACACTAACTCGCTAGTAGCACTGAACAGAGCCCTGTTCTATCTCTCTCCAAGCCAATATCACAGTTCAAATGGCCGGTATGGGGAGAATATTTTTTTAGCGTGGGGTGGAACTAAGATCAATGAGCCATAATTTGGCACGGTTATCATTACTTTTTTCATTCATGGCTCTGATAGTGCTCTGTGCCCTGATTTGGCAAAGCTTCAGCCAATCAGGGTTTCCAATGCACTGTGTGGCGGCACAGTGCATTGTGGTTGTTCGGCGGGCCGGAAAAAACGGTCGAACACCCCGACAATTCGGGTGTTTGTCGAAACAGTGAATAGCCAATGTTCGTCCCAAACTCATGTTCGGGCTGAACCCTTCGCCCATCTCTACCGAAGACAAGCCTGGTGCACCAGGCTAGATTTAACCCAGCCAGCGGGAAAAAGCCCCCCCACCCTTCCTACCTTCTTACATCAAGCGAATACTAGACAGCATCTCCTCTGGCCATAGGAGATTCTTCATTCTCCCTCCCGAAAACTGATACTACAAAGAAAAGATACTACAATTGATGTTAGCCAAAAGGCCGAGAAGAAAATGCCACGCCCTATATAATATAAAAGAGTAGAGGGCAAGGTGTTCTGTAACCCTAACGCCCTTTCTGTCCAAGGGTGATAACACTGCTGCTACAGAGATACAGTACAGTAAGTAAGCATTGTCACCCTAGAACAGTAAGTGTGTTACTGGCAAGATCACCCAGTAGCAATAATCAAAGCATTTAAAAAAAGAAAACTAATACAACCACCACATCTAAGGACTCATAAGCTGCAGTATATTAAATGTTTGTTTTTAGATATACTTTGAGGGGTATATTTATAAAAAATTGCATAGCAATTCACCCATAAAAATGCATGCACACTTATGCCGTGTGAATGGGGCAAAAAAGGAATTTTATTAGGCTATTTTCTGTACTGGTCAAATGAATTAAAAAACAGAATATTGCATTTGGACACTAGATGGCGTTAAGTATCATAGGAATGTCTTATGACTCTTAGCACCATCTAGTGGCCAAATGTGTTTTTTCCAAAAGAAATCATTGAAAAACATTCAATCGGCACATTAAATAACCTTATAACATGCAGGTTTTTAGGGGGGTTTTTTGGCAGAATTTGCACAGAATGGATGTACATACACATTCACAGGGCAAATTGCTATGCCTATTTTTTAAAAATGCACCCTTAATGATTTGTTTTCTGTCTTACTGCAGTACAACAGGGTGAACCAGTCTTAGTGTAATCTATGCAAATACAAAGTGCAGTTTTTTTATTTTTATTTTATTCATAAAAACCACATACTAAAATTCAGTGTGAGTCAGACATATTTTTTTATTTCTAAGTGCTCAGATACTTTAGCTCTTAAGGCTCAAAAGAAAGTTTACAGCTGTTTTTAATAACACAAGTTCACTTGTAGATTCAATTATTTTGCTTTCAATGTGCTTTTACTTTCTCTCCCAGAAAATTAGCTGACAATAATATAAATGCATGAGCTCACGGTGTTCAGAAACAGTAGGGAGCTAGCAAGGCAAGGCAGACTGTCCGGCTGGATCAGGTCTAACAGAAGATGACAACAGGATTGTAGTACTTACACTCGTACGCAGTGAGGATAAAGCAGATGCCACACAAGAACTTTAAAGGAGAAGGATGGTGTATTTTCAGTGCATAAATCATTTGAGTCATTATGGTAGTGTTTACCTTTAAGCTGAAGTTTAGTTCATTTTTTGCCTGCAATTAAGTTTGTCCTACATCTTACAGGCTGATGGTTCCTGTAGAAATCTTCTCTCCAGTTGTGCTCGGTCCTCTTCACAGTGCTTACCTTTTGGTGCTGTGTGGGTTAAAAGCTTCAGGTTTAACATTGAAGCACATTGAAGAAGGTCCCTATGGACGTCCGTCCCTTTCTGTCTTCTATTCCATGGACAAAATTCTTTGCATTGTTTTCACAGAATGCAACATGTTCTCTGAATGGGGGAGAGGATCCTGTTATTCACCCACCTCTCTGCTATCTAAAAACCATGTTGCATTCTGTGAAAGAAATGCAAGAACCTTTAACCATGGAGTTAAAAACAGAAAGGCATAGCATTGGTCAGGAGCTTCCTTAATGTACTTCAATATCAGACCTGAAGCCATGTGAGGAGGACCGGGCATCAGTGAAGAGAAAATTTCTACAGGAACCATCAGCCTGCAGAACATGAGACATTCTTAAGGCCCATACACACGAGTCGAAATTCGGCTGGGAATTTTCGCCCGACGACCGATCTGCCGATTTTCGGCTTGTTAGTATGATGCTTCCGACAACCGACTCCGACTTTTCGGCCGAAAAAAATCTGGTGTGCAGGCTATAAAAATTTTGTCCTCTGTCAAAACACGTCCGATTTTCGTGCAGTCAGTACAGATTTCGACAGGGAAAAATCTTATGAGCAAGACTGGGCATGCTCAGAGAAGAAAGAACACAAAGAAAGCAAACCAACACATGACATCACTTCTGAAGTAGAATTTTGTCGTGCGGGAAAATTCGTGTGCAGTCTAGGCACATTCCAACCAACAAAACACCACTCTGGACAAAAGATGGACGACCGGTCGGCGGAAATTTGTTGCGTGTGTACGAGGCTTTATTCACAGAGAACAGCAACAGGTTTACTTTAAACCTCCTTCACAGCAGCACATACTCGCCTTTCCTTTTCCCTCTGCTCCCACTTTAAGCTGCTGGAAGAGCCCATCCTTTGTGAACATTTTAGTTGCTTAGTTTGCCCCCATGTGACAGCCCTGGTGCTTGGTAATTGGCCTAATGGTCTCACACCGAGTGAGTCACATGCTTCTCTATTCCAGGAAGTACACAGGTAGAGAAGGCAAAAAAGCCTTGTCAACGTGATACCTGAAATAAATGGTCCTATTCATGCGGAGAGAGAGAAAGCGTGGCTTGGGGCAGGAGGAGTTCTGTATTCCAGGTTGACAAGGGCTGGTTGGGATTTCAATGCAGCAAAGGTTCTGTGTTGTCAGCCCAAACATGAAAATAGGAACTCGATTTTTCGCAGATCAGCAGATCTTTTTTGTATTTGTAGTACTTTTAACCACTTTAAGACCGGAAGGATTTGCCCACTTCCTGACCAGGCCCAATTTTGCGATTCAACACTGCATTACTTTAATGGACAATTGCACAGTCATGCGACGCTGTACCCAAATAAAATTGACGTCCTTTTTTTCTAACAAATAGAGCTTTCTTTTGGAGGTACTGTATTTGGTCACCTGTGTGATTTTTATTTTTTGCGCTAAAAACAAAAAAAGAACGACAATTTTGAAAAACAAAATAAACAATATTTTTCACATTCTGCTATATGACATTCTCAAAAATAAAAAATCTAAATTTTTGAACATTTTAGGCCAATTCGTTTTCTGCTACATATTTTTGGTAAAAAAAATCGCAATAAGCGTATTTTGATTGGCTTGCGTAAAAGTTATCGTGTCTACTAACTACGGAAAAATTTATGTCATTTTTATTGTGTTTTTTTTTTTTTTACTAGTAATGGCGGCAATCTGCGACTTTTTTTCGGGACTACAACATTACGACGGACAGATCGGACCCTTGACTGACATTTTTGACACTTTTGGGGGGGACCAATGAAATTACTACAGTAATCAGTGCTAAAAATATGCAATGTTACTGTAATAATGACAATGGCAGGGAAGGGGGTTAACATTATGGGTGATCAAGGGGTTAAATGTGAGCCTAGGGGAGTGATTCTAACTGCGGGGGGGGGGCATGGCTTCTGAAATGACCATAGAGACATGTGATCCTATATAGAAGGATCACAGGGGCTCTGTGATCATTCCAGGGAGAAGAACAGTCAGCTGTGTTTACAACAGCTGACCGTTCTTCTCTCTCAGCGGGGAATGATCGCGGGTGTCAGGCAGCAATCGGAGCCGCCTGCCCGCTGCGTCGGCTTCCCCACTGACGAGCGGGGACGGGAGCGTGCCGGTGGCGGTGCGTGCTCGCCCCCTAGCCTCCTGAGAGCAAGCGACGTACAGCTACGGCAATTAGCCCAGGAGCGGCTGCCTGCCACCGTATAACTGCGGCGGGCGGTCGAGAAGCAGTTAAAGAAATATAGTATGGATAAATATGCATGAATTGAGATATACTGAATATGACAGGCGTATACTGTACTTTAAGCCAGCTAGACCCAGGCAACTAGTATTTTCTTTAGAATGCCCTTAAAGATGAATTCCAGGTATGGAATATAGTCAGCTTGGACTAATGTAACTTTGTATATACCATACCTGGCCGATTCCCCTGGAAGCTGGAAATCACTGAAGTAGACACTGTTACTCCAAGTGATCTCCACTTGCATCCGGGTTCTGTGAGGGGCAGCCGGCTTGCTGCACTCTGAACACTGGGGGTTGGCTGTTCAGCATGGGCACCGTTCAGGGAATCTTTGCATTTTCTGAATGAATACAAAGTGTTCTCTGATTGAATAAGGTGGGGAGGCAGGGCAGTGATGTCACAATGTGTTTAGAATGCAGCAGCCACTCAGCACGGGACCCGGAAACAAACTGAGAACACTGGAGTAACAGTGTTTCCAGTTATATGTACGTAAAGTTACATTGGTCCAAGCTGGACTGATGAAAGTATGTAAAAACATATCATTCCTGGAGTTCATCTTTAATAACAGACCTTCACTTTCTTTGCATTAGGGTTAAGAGTTTAAACATGCAGTGTGGTTTCTTGGGACTTTATTTTAATAATGAACTAAAAAGGTCACATGCACATGTCAATTATCTTCAAACATAAAGTGATGACCGCACACCGATGTAAGTGAACATGTGAAGTTTATTCACCACTGTAGATCCAAAACTGGACATCAAAACAACACGGACAAGGAAAAAAGTTGACGCGTTTCCCCCCGAAAAAAACGCGTCAACCTTTTCTCCTTTTCCATGATGTTTTGATGTACAGTTTTGGATCTACAGTGGTGAATAAACTTCACATGTTCACTTACATCGGTGTGCGGTAGAGCTGCACGATTAATCGTATGCAAATCGCGATCTCGATTCACCCCCCCTGACGATCTAAACCTGACATATGCTCGATTCTTTGCATAGCTGCATCGCTGAGAGGAAGCAGAAAGAACATCTGTGGAGAAAAAAAAAAAAAAGCCTCCCGCAAACCTATCAGCATTAAGTCTCCCAGTAACTATAAACAAAATGATTACATTGTATCTTTTCCTTCCCTCTGCCAGGGAGAAAGGAAGTTTAACCTCTTAAAGACTAGACCTTTTTCTGACACTTGTTGCTTGCAAGTTAAAATCATTTTTTTTTGCTAGAAACCCTACAGAATAAAATGGCGATTGTTGTAATATTTTATGTCACACTGTATTTGCGCAGCAGTCTTTCAAACGCAATTAATAGACTATAATGAACAAAAAAAAAAACGTAACAGTAAAGTTATCCCAATTTTTTTTTTGTTACACAGAGAATCGTGAGAGAATAGTGAACTTTATTCCAAGCTAAAAAATCGTGATTCTCATTTTGGCCAGAATCGTGCAGCTCTAGTGTGCGGTCATCACTTTGTGTTTGAAGATACTGCTGGAGACTACGGATCTGACCTGAACCTGATTATAGATCCTCACCTGAGCGGCTCATCTGCTTTTGTCTCATGCCAATTACCTGCCAAGAAGGGTCATCCTTGACTTGTATTGCTGCTAGCCTGACCAAGACTTTTAGGACTAAGAGGTATCTGCTTAGAAACTGAAGCCCTGGGATGGAAGGTGCATCTATTCAAAGACTGCACCAGTCATGTATGCAGCTCTTGAACAATCATTCTTACTGTACCTTGAGCAATATTCTGGTCAGCACCCTCCCTGATTGACTGTCACATTGGTCCATCACCATAAATCTACAACAAATTGGGCAACCAGAGAATAAAGAAGTTGCAAGCAACTTGACCTTGATGTCTTTGAACAAGTTTAATCTTTTTCTCTGGACTATTCAATGTTGTCATGGCATAGAAGTTTCATTTTGCAGACATTTGTTTCACAAGGATGATATATCATTTTTTCCCCCCCGAAACAAGTGTTCAGATGCATGATCCCTGGATCTGTATGCAGTGAATACCATGCCTGTGAAAACAATCTAATCCAATTTTACTGTTTTCAAACAATGGGAACTTAATCAATAACACATTGTACAGTTCAGCAGATGTCCAGAATTTCAAGTCAACCGCTAGCCACCAAGGCAGTAAATGAATGTCATAGGCTATTCATCATCAGCAAGTACAAATGAACCATGTCAGCGTTTTCCAACCTAATGACTGTTTTAAACTATGCTTTGAAGAGCGGATTAAATACCAATATGGTGAGTCAGTTATTCTGTGAAGATTTCAATGATTCACTGTCAATTGCTGTGTTGCCTTTTCCTATTTACCATCAAATCTTGGAGAGAAATCACGGAGATCGAGTGCCTTGTGCAGATCAGGATAATAATGAAGCGAATTGCAGTTCACTTAGGTGAACTGTGTTCCCAGCATGCCCCGGCTCCACGCGTCTCCATATGTTCTCCTAGACAGTGCTGCTGAAATCATTAACTTGGAATGTGAAATTTCAACTTCCAGATGCAAATTGAAGGGAGTTGCCCTAAAGGGATTTTATGGCCGTTGAAGCAGATTTAAACTTGAAAAAATGAAACATCTGATTTTGTTTTTAAATGTAGCTAAATGCAAGTTTAATGTGTGTTGGATTGGGCTATGTAAGCCACTATATGCGGGAAGTTATTCTTTGGTAACTGTTGATGTACAACGGTGGTGGTCAACTTACTTGCTAAAGGGGGCCTCAACTGCGGCTCCTGACATCACCAAAGGGCTGCACATAATGGTTAGTGTGTGTAATGCTACATAAATCAATCAGAAACTGAAAATACTATAGTGGATAGTCAGAGACTATAGGCATACTACAGGAGATGGTCAAAGTCTGCCGACATGTTACAAGTGTGGTTGGAGACTACGTTTATGCTGCAAGAGACTTCTAGAGACACAGAAAGTGAAGAATTAAAATGGGGTACAAACAACAGCTAGAGATTACTACAGTCCCTTTAGTAAGAGCCTCCTACAGCCCCCTAAAAATTGTGACACCACATTTAATGTTCTCAGCAACATCCATTAGAAAATATCAAAGATACAATAAGAAAAAATAAATAAAGTAATAAAGTAAAAAAAAAAAGAAAGTGGTGAAAATAAACCAAACCATTTAGCTAGTAGAAACCATTTTAATGAATATTGTCCATCCCTGTCCAAAAGTAGGCACCTAGGAAAAGAAAATACTTGATTACTGGCTGCTGTTGCCCCTCCGGCTGCACAGTAAGTACCGACAGGCTCCATGTGGGGCCCAGATTCACCACCAGAAGTCTAAGGGTTATATTTTGTATCTGTAGTGAACAAAGGACAAAATAAGTAAACTCTGATGAAGAAAGGAACATGTCCTGGGGATTCGTGGTGTGAGTCAGGTAAGACTGAATCTACAGTGTTTGAGGAAGATCACTTTGTATGTGGTTGACAGCCTATAGCACTTATAGCCACCAAGTCTTTGGCTCCAATCAGTTGGCATAAGCCTAGTCAACTCCTCCTGTAGCTAGCATACTAGTTTGGTAGAGTTTAGTGGGACCCTCATGAGTAGTAACTTTCAATGGTGGGATAAAGGTAATGGTAACTTCTGTAATGGCATTATGATCAAGACTCATCTAAGTACCCCCAACTGTCTTCAGCTGCCCTCCTCTTATCCCAGTTGACTGGTTAGTCTTAGTAGAAAAGCCACCCAAAGCCCCTTTAGTTGTGTGTGTGTGGAGATGCTGAAAGAGACTAATTGACTACTTTGATTACTGCATTTGTGTATAAATGTGACGTGAGGTTGGGGGGCTTGTGGAACCCAGATTGCTTTAGAGAGGTTGGGAGACTCCTTGTCCAGCTTCCCTGGTGCATCTTATGTGTAAGTCACCCTGTGTCTATTAGGGGCACAGGGTGACCAAGAACCCCAGTCAGGTCTGCTCTGCACTAATCAGACCCTTGCTAGTGGGGTGGGGGTTTGTTGTTGTTGAATACCTGCATTCCATTGTTCTATTGTTATTATGGGATGGGTATGTTGTGTGGATTGACTAAGGGGGAGGGGTTGTCCCAGAAGTGTTCATCTCCTTGTGCTTTGAGTTTGAATAAACAGTTTGATTCTGGTTGACTCCAAAGCTTGTACTGTCGAGTTCTTGGGGTAACTATAGCCAGATTCACGGATCCCGTGTTCCAGAGCTTAGGAAGCAGGTTACTGGCGGACATACCCAGTCGCGGTGTCTGGATTCCGTCACAATGAAGAACCTATAATTGAATTTATTAGGGTTGAGATCAGGGCTCTGTGTAGGTCACTCAAGTTCCTCCACACCAAACGCATAAAACTATGTCTTTATGGAGCTGCCTTTGTGCACCTGAATACAATATTTTAGAGGGGTGTCCACTTACCTATTTAAGTTCGTGATTAGGTTGCAATAAGCTGCTATGGCCTTGGAATGAATTCCCACCAGGGTATGTATCTGTTTGGAATTTGCATGGTCTACCTGTGATTGTGTGGGTTTCTCCAAATATACACAGGTAATTTAATCGGCCTAACCCCTAAATCAGACCTATTGTTTTCCTAGGACTGTAGTAAGGTAGACACTGCAAGCTCCCTCGAGGGTAGATGAGTTATGGGAACTATAATAAAGAATTATGAATAAATAGTAAAAATTGGACAAGCTAATCAGATCCTGCCAACGAAATGTACATTTAGCTTTTAAAGGCATTTTCCGAGCAGGCTAAAGAATAGTATGGAATACTTTTGCAGTTCAATATTACATAGTGTCTTTTCCATTTGTACTCATTATTCATATCAAGATATCAAATCTACATTGACACTGTTCTCATTGCGACGACAGCTGAGGAAAGAGAAATTACATTAAACTGCAGCTCTGTTCATAATTTTGCCGATGAAATTATATTGTTCTCCTGGATGCTTCATGTATAATAATTGAGAGCCATTGTACTATGCATTTAAAATGCAACACAGTTCGATTTGCGCTTAATGTGTTATTCACTGAAAACATTCTTGAATAAAATCTATGTAATCACAAAACAATAATGGATAATGTTGCAGCTTTTCCTCAAAAGAGACGATCGCAGCAATGGGAAAGCGAGAAAAGGCTGTAAACTGTCAAATTTTTTGAGAGGTCTATTAAGATATTAAATAATCCATTTAAATGTGTACCCAGAGTATTAAAGGATATCTAAACCCATGAACAAAAATTTGATAGATTGCAGCTTACCAGGCTTTAGATGTCAGCTGCATTTGTTTTCTTTTCTTTTTTTAGACTAAGTACATTTTGTGTAAGTACAGAAAAATAATTGTTGAAGAATTCTGCTGTCCATGTAAATTCCTGTGCACTTGACTGACAGCTAAAACAAGGTTATCAGTCAGCCTTCCCATCTATCTTCTGTGAACTACTAAACACCTCCATCCTATGTATTGGGGAGGATAAGAGGAAGGGGTATCTGTAAAATTTAAACCAGGTGAGCAGCCTTGGGTGAAGAAAACTGCTTCTCCATTGATCTAGTACAGTGACAGAGCATTATTACATTAGAGCAGGGTTTCTCAACCAGGTTTCCAGAGGTTGCTAGGGGTTCCCTCAGGGCTGGCCCAAAACATTCTGATGCCTGGGTCCAAGAATTAAACGCTGCCCCCCCCCACTCCCTCAAAAAAACAGTTACGCCCATCAAAAGGCCCTCACATCCTTTATTTTATATATATATATATATATATATATATATATATATATATATTGTGACAGGAAGTCAGGTAAATCTGTGGATGTTGTCACAGACAGGAGATACACTTCTGCTTGGGTTTAGAAAGTTCACCAATTACTATAGGGTGTCGGCTGAAAAGGTAGCCAGGACGGCTTAAGGAAGTTGAAAGGCCTTCAGCTGTTCGGAATGAGGAAGTTAAGGCCTCCATAATTTGTCCAAAGGAAGTAATATTGATTGCTGCCTCCTGACGCTGTGTGAAGCTGTGGAGAGGAGGACAGTCAGATGTGTGCCTCCTGACGCTGTTTGAGCATGGGAGAAGACCTCCTGGAGCGATGTGCGCTGAGGAGGGTAAAAAGTGTGAAGACCTCCTGGAGCGATGTGCGCTGAGGAGGGTAAAAAGGGTGAAGACTTCTCAAGGTGAGAAAATGAACTATTTCTATGTGGAAGAAATAAAGGAATGTTTGCTATGCGAAGAGACAAGCAAAGGGACATGTTCAATGTGAAGAGGAAAAGGGACATGTTCAATGGACATTTGTTGTGTGAAGAGAAAGTAAATGGACTATTGAGTGTCTGCTGTAGGATCAGCAAAGTTTGCCCAACAGTAGGTTGGAGACAGACTTCCATAGGTAGGTTCCTGTATGTGAGAAGGTAGCCGCCCACACTGGCAAGGATTTATTTTGTGTTTTATTTTATTTTGGATGTTTTTGACGCTTGCACTGGTGTGAAGAAAATTGCATGAATAAACCAAACTGTTGCTTGCAACCACTTCTCGGCTATCAACCTGTGTAACGAACCCCCCAAAGGGGTCATCCACGCCCACCACCGAGCTAATCAACCCCACAATATATATATATATATATATATATATATATATATATATATATATAAAATTTAGAAAATCTTATATATAGTATACTGTTATCTTCCATAACTCACCCCTGGACCGGTCCACCAAACACCCACTATCTGTCCTCAGTCCTCCTGTCCGTCCTCAGTCCTCCTGTCACTCCTGTGCAGGGGAGGACTGGGGCAGGGGGGCCTGGCCTGATCTTCTTCGCATGATCCTTGTATAATGGATCTCTGATGTCATATATTGCCGGACGTTCTCTGACAAGCCAGATGATTTCTTCATTGTCATGAAGTTGTCACTTGTTCTTTCTAGGCCTGGGCATGCTTCCTGCTGTCCCCCACACTACTCTACAATGAGCTATGGGAACTAATGTGTTTGGGAGGAGCAGAGATCATGTGCTTCGGGCGGAACAGTAGAAAAAAAAAATATATATATATACTGTACTTTTGTGCAAGTTGCAACAAGTCGCAACAAAGTTGCAGTGGCATACATGTACATGCAATTTTTTTCCAACTTACATTACTTTCTATGGAGAACAAGTTGCACTGAAGTCGGAAAAAAGTTGTGCAAAAATCTTTTCTGGAGTCGCTGCGTCTTAAGTCGCAACAATTAGAAAGATCCTGATTGAAATGAATTGATTTTGACTTGTCATGCGACTTCACATGTGTCAAGTTGCACAACAAGTTGCACTAGTGGAAACGGAGCCTTAAGCCTCGTACACACGCAACGAATATCCGCCGACCGGTCGTCCGTCTTTTGTCCAGAGTCGTGTCTGTTGGTTGGAATGTGCTCTAGACTGCACACGAATTTTCGACGACAGAATTCTACTTCAGAAGTGATGTCATGTGTTGGATTGCTTTCTTTGTGTTCTTTCATCTCTGAGCATGCCTAGTCTTGCTCATAAGATTTTTCCCCATCGAAATCTGTACTAATGAGACTAAAATCGGAAGTGTTTTGACAGTCGACAAAAATTTTATAGCCTGCACACCAGGATTTTTTTCGGCCGAAAAGTCGGAGTCGGTTGTCGGAAGCACCATACTAACAAACCGAAAATCAGCGGATCGGTCGTCGGACGAAAATTCCCGGCCGAATTTCGACTCGTGTGTACGGGGCTTTAAGGTTGTTTGTTCCTGTGCTGGATATCAAGTTAACCCTGTTATTGCCATAACAGGGTTAACTTGTTTAAATCAAACTTTCTTTTGCAGGGTTGGTCCTGGCCTGAAAAAAAGCCTTTTTATAACACCACGGGCGTCTTGGTGAGTTGTTGGATCTAGTTAAGGGTGGGTCACCACTGGGAATGGCAGAAGGACCCAACAATCCAGCAGCTCCCTAGGGAGTCAGTGCTAATATTTGTTTTGGGGTTTGAATTCTCTTTAACGTGGGGTGAGTACCTGTTCAGAAACAAAACTTCTACCACTTCTGCAAAGTTTTGTTTTAGATGGACTGCAACTGCTTTGTCATGTCTGCAGAAAGATGGTCTGTATCTATAATGTCAATAAATTGGACAACTATAATGTCAATACATTTCAAGCCTCAGGGAACCCCCACTATTATATTATATCTATAGCTTACAATACATTAGTGCGTACAGCAAGTCAGTGAAAGAATAAAGAATATGGCATACCTAAAACTAGAGTATTTGATACCCAAGGTGGATCTTTTTATAACAAAACAACCCCGACTGCATGCAGCATAATTATTTTCAGGAATAATCATAAAATTAAAATGAAACAAAAAATAAAGTTGGCCAGAAAATAAAAGTAGACATGGTCCCTTTGAATGTCAGACAGTGAAGTGAAGAAGTGCCCCTTATATTGATATGTAATGAAAAAGTGGATCTTTTCTTTTGGTGGCCGATGAAGAAGTGCCCCTCACAGTGGTGCTCAGTACAGAAGTGCCCCCTCACATTGGTGATTAGTGGAGAATTGCCCCCTTATATTTGGAGGTCAGTGGAGAAGTGCCCCCTCACAATAGTGGCCAGTGTAAAAATGCTTCCTTATATTGATGGTCAGTGGAGAAGATCCCCCTTATATTGGTGTTTATCGGAGTGCCCCCCTTTCAGTGGAGAAGTTCCCCTTACATTCATAGTCAGTGGAGAACTGCCCCCTATTGGTTTTTGTTGTGTATTGTTGTTGAGTGGAGATTTTTCCTCTTACATTGGTGAGTTTCTCCTTATAATAGAGCCACGATCAGGGGTCAGGCTCGAAGACCAATTGCTATAGTAGTAGCAGAACTATCATGAACCAACAGGACAGGTACACAGGCAGTCATCCTGGTGAATGGTGCAGGCTCAACTGAGGTGAGGAGTATAAGTACTAACAGCCAGGAGGTGAGCAAGCTAGAGCCCAGTAGCTGATAAGTAGGTACTGTAGGAATCAAACAAAAGTGTAGTCGAGGAACAAGCCAAGGGTTGATAACCAGCAGTTGCAGGTTGAGATCAGGCAGAAGCGTAGTCGAGGAACAAGCCAAGGGTTGATAACGAGTAGTTGCAGGTTGAGATCAGGCAGAAGCGTAGTCGAGAACAAGCCAAGGGTCGATAACGAGTGGTAGCAAAATACGGATGGCAGCAGGGAAGACAGTAGCAAGATATTGGCTGGAGAGAGCACAATATTCTGGCAAACAGGAAATGCAGAGACAAGGCTTAAAACAAGAAATTTATGGGAGGAGCAAAGAGTTTTGGATTCAAGAAAGGATCATGCAAGTAATTGTCCAGGAAGCTGTCTAGCATTCCAGGTAGTTCAGAAAGAGGAGACATTGTCTGACACAGCAGAGGTTTCAAGTTCAAATCCAGGCCCTGACAAAAAGTGTTCAGTGGAGACGTACCCCTTACAATCCTGATCAGTGAAGAAGTACCCCCTTTTATTTGTTGTTAAGTGGAGAATGTTCTCATTACATTGGTGATCATTGGAGAAGTGTCCCTTTACACCAGACATCACTTAGCTGAGGGGGCTATTTAAGTCAGGAGGAAGCTCACGAGAGAGAGAGCCAGGAGAAAGCTGTAGGAGAGAGCCCACGTTGTCCAGAAGTGGTGTGAGTTTACATCCCTCTCATTAGGAAAACCCTGATGGATATCAGCAGGAGGCAACTGATGATCCTGCGGCTAAGTGACTACAAAACCCCAGTGGTGATGAGTGTGATGCTTTGTGACCTTGGAAAGCGTACAAGTCACAGTCAGCCTAGAGTTCCAATGGAATCTTTCTTTTGCACATGATGTACAGCCAGATGTTTGTGCATAGCGACCAGAAGTTAAAGGAGAAGTACGGCCAAAGCTAATTTAGCTGTACTTTTCCTGTGGATCACAGGAGTACAGATCGTTCTGCACTCCTGTGACCCATTTTCATACGAGAGCAGGCTGAAGCCCGCTGTCAGCTGAACATCCCAGAGGTGGTCAAGGCTCAAGAAAGATCGCGATCATATGGTCAGGACCTGCTCACATGCCTGGAACAGCTCTTGGCTCAGCCTCCAGGAAGCTGCTGAAAACCTGAGCCGACCACTCCCTTCCCCTCGACAGCCCTGTGCTCCAGTGAGTGGGGGGGGGGAGAAGCAGACAGCGGTGACTGACAGTCACCAGCTCTCTGCTCAGGGAGCTTTGAGAACCAAGCAATCAGGGGTGATTGATCACTCCGTTCTCAGCCTTAGACTCTGCGGGGGACAGATACGGACCGATGCTGCATCCACCTAGGTAAGTATGATTTAAAAAAAATTCTCATACTTCTCTTTTAAGCGGTCCTCAAGTTGTCCTACACTGATCTTTTGAGCCATCGGAAGAATGTGGAAAACGCTGTGTGCCTGGCTGTGTGTGCTACATAGAGGGGTCCAAATTTAACAGAAGATCTTTAGGGATTGTGCTACATTTGCATTGGGCCAGCGCATAACAATGGGCCTGCAAAAGTGTAAATAGGCCCTAAAACAAACTAGAACAGGATGACTGTTTCCCTTTATATATAACAGAGCCCTTTACAAAACGTATAGTGCATGTGATGTATGACAGTGAAAGGGCATTATGGATTAGACAGGCACAGCCCTTGAAGTACTTTTATCCGAAGTCTCAACTACCAGGTGAGCACATAAAAATGAACATAAATTTATGAGGGTATAAATGTATAATTAAGTTTTCACAGCATGCTTGTAGTAGCCAGATGTCCCGGGGAGATGATTTTAAATGGACTCACATATAAAATAAATCATAGATACCTTGCATACCTGACTCCCTGAGGACAAAAAAAACGTGTTGCAACCAAGTCAGTGATTCATGTTCCCAATTTTATATTCTATATGTAGCTTTAAAGATATACTTAAGATGGTATAGAAAAGCCAAAGGGGCTCTTATATTCCTGTATTACCTTTTAACGCATCTAGTACATTTCCTGTGCATTCTTCATTCGCTTTTCCAATTATATTTAAAGTAAACGTAAGGGCTAACCTGTAAAATAGATCAGTAAACTGACCTTGTTTCTAAAAGTAAAACCTTGGATTGCGAGCATAATTCATTCTGGAATCATGCTTGTAATCCAAAGCACTCGTACTGTATATCAAAGCAAATTCCCCATAAGAAATAATGAAATCTCAGATGATTCGTTTCACAACCATTTATTCATAAATCCTTCAGTTTATAGTTCATATAAAAAGATTATAGCAATGAGATAGGATGTGTAACCATAAAATGTCCATCCACAAGAGGATTAGAAGCAAAATCCAGCAGGAGCTACAGAGTATAAAAGAGAAGAGAGGCGCCTCTAAGTGTAGCAATATGGTTACATTTAATGAAGGTTCAACATTTAGCAAGCTGGCTCCTACAGGCAGAACGAGGTAGGGCTAAGTCGCTCGCTCTCAGGAAGCTAGGGGGCGAGCGTGCGCCGCCGCCGGCGCGCTCCTGCCCCCGCTCGTCAGCGGTGAAGCCGATGCGCATGTCAGGTGGCTCCAATTGCCGTCTGACACTCTCGATCGTTCCCCGCTGAGAGAGAAGGACGGTCGGCTGTTGTAAACACAGCCGACCGTCCTTCTCCCTGAAATGATCATAGAAATCATGTGATCTTTCTATATAGGATCACATGTCTCTATGATCGTTTCAGAAGCCACGCCCCCCACAGTTAGAATCACTCCCCTAGGCTCACATTTAACCCCTTGATCACCCATAGTGTTAACCCCTTCCCTGCCGGTGTCATTATTACAGTAACAGTGCATATTTCTAGCACTGATTGTAAAGAAATGTCAATTAGGGGTCCGATCTGTCCGCCGCAATGTCGTAGTCTCGCAAAAAATTTCAGATTGCCGCCATTGCTAGTAAAAAAGAAAAAAAAACAATAAAAATTATATAAATCTTTCCTGTAGTTAGTAGACGTAATAACTTTTGCGCAAACCAATCAAAATATGCTTATTGCGATTTTTTTTACCAAAAATATGTAGCAGAAAACAAATTGGCCTAAAATGTTAAAAAAAAATGTATTTTTATTTTTATTTTATTTTTTAGAATGTCATATAGCATATATATGTGAAAAATATTGTTTTTTTTTTTCCTTTTTTTCAAAATTGTCTCTTTTTTGTTTATCGCGCAAAAAAAAAAAAAATTTCACAGGTGATCAAATACCACTAAAAGAAAGCTCTGTTTGTGGGAAAAAAAGGACGTAAATTTAGTTTGGGTACAGCGTTGCATGACCGCACAATTGTCCGTTAAAGTAACGCAGTGCCAAATCGCAAAATCGGGCCTGGTCATTAAGGGGGCAAATCCTTCCAGTCTTAAAGTGGTTAAATGAGGCACATCTAAGCAGGGCTTTTTTTCTCAACCATGACCCTCCAAACCCCCCCCCCCCCTACACACACACACACGCACCCTCCAAACCCCATCAAATAGTGGGTGTGGCAAAATTTCACTAACAGTGGGAGGGTCTCAAAGGGGTATTTAATACCAGGAGAGTGCATTACGTACAGAGTGCAGTGTTTGGGAGAGGTTACACCAAGAGTGCAGAGTTGGGGGTTGCGCTGCATTTAGAGTGCAGAGTTCAGATGTGCTACACAGAGTGCAGAGTTCGGGAGTGCGCTGCATTCAGAGTGCAGAGTTCGGGGGTGCGCTACATTCAGAGTGCAGAGTTCAGATGTGCTACACAGAGTGCAGAGTTCAGCCTTCTTCCACAGCTGCTTACCTCTGCATTCCACATCTCACTTTCACCCCTCTTCAGCTCAGACCTCTGCATGCAAACCCCCCTCCACTGCCCCCATCTTCTCCTCACCTCCTTAAAAGCTCCACCATCTACTACATGTCATACATTTGTTGCTGTAATAAGCTGAAGCACTCAGTCTCTTGTATCCTCCTCGCACACTGTAGTTGGCTCTGCCTCTTTCACTTTTAGGGAGATCATCCAGTAGGGTGTCAGCATCTGCACTGCACCCCAGGAACCTGCATCTCTCTTGTCCCCATCCTGCACTCTCCTGTTTCGAGGCAAGCTGTGACTTATAAACAGAGTTGTATAAAGTACTCAAAACCCATACTTGAGTAAAAGTACAAGTGCTCGATCAAAAAGTGACTTGAGTAGAAGTGGAAGTGCTCGATCAAAAAGTGACTTGAGTAGAAGTACTAAAGTATTCAACATTTTTTGTACTTAAGTATTGCAAGTAGTTTTTTTTTTTAATTTTGCTACTCAAGTACTGAAAGTAAAAGTACCAGTAGTTTTGAAAAAAAAATTGCTACTCAAGTACTGAAAGTAAAAGTACAAGTACTGTGTTATGTAGTTATTAAAGAAAGAAGTCAAAAGTTTGAACATCATATTGTTTTTTATTATTTCAAATGCAGCTTTTATTTATACATACAGTAGCATTTATTTTCGTATGCGCTGATAATACACATGTTTTGAGCTTCATGAAACCTGCCATCTACTGTTCTGGCAGTGGTCATTTTTATAATTGTAACGAGTAACTATGCAGCACAAAAAAAAAAATATCGGAGTAGAAGTATTGAAATCATCGAAAAAATGTAGTGAAGTAAAAGTGGAAGTAGGAGAAAAAAATTCTACTCTAGGAAAGTACAGATACCGCCTTTCGGTACTTAAGTACAGTAGTGAAGTAGTTCTATTTAGTTACTATACATCTCTGCTTATAAACACAGAAGCCGGATTTCTGTGTTTATGGGTGATAGTGGTGAGCAGGGAGCAGAGGTCCTGAGCCAGAGGTGGTGAAACTGAGTTCGACCAAGTTTTAGCTGAAAAAAAGCCCTGCATCTAAGTATGCAGGCATCCGAGGTACAGCTGTCCACATAGACCGTCCTCCTCACCTTTGGCTCTCACCGCTGTCAGTCTGCAGTCATGACCGTGAAGACTACCCTGCAGTAGAGCGATCTGAAACTGAGGCTTGAAGCGCTTATGGGGCACAGTGTGGAAAGGATGACGTTGATGGCTGTGTGGAGGATGGTCTATGTGGACAGCTCATCAACCATGTGAGTTGCTAAATGTTGTACCTTCATTAAATGTAACCATATTGCTACACCTAGAGGCACCTTTCTTCTCTTTTATACTCAGTTGTGACGCGACTCTACTTGTATATCAAGTTACAATCCAAGGTTTTACTGTATGTGTTGCCCACTTTGCAGTGCAGCACCAAGGTTGTGCTTTACTGCTCCTTCTCATAATGTAAATGTTGTTTAGCTTGTTGGTTTATTTATTGAAACAATGCACTCCCTGTATGGCTCATAACTCATCTTAGCAGTTCCTAAGCATAAAGGCTGAGTGACTGCAGTAAAATAAAGAGCTCACCCTGGTGGCTAAAATATGAATATGGATTAATGGAATATTTACTCCAACAACAAACTCCAATAACAAAAATAAGGAAGACCAAGTATGTGAAAATGTAGTAGACTAAGAAATTAAAAATATGTAAATTCAACATTTCATATTCCTAATATATGTCTGCTCTACCATGTACTTCTATTTATTTATTTCAGGTACTTATATAGCGCTGTAAATTTACACAGCGCTTTTTCATTTACATTGTACATTCCCATCAGTCCCTGCCCTCAAGGAGCTTACAATCTAAGGTCCCTAACTCACATTCATACATACACATAGTACTTGTATAAAAAAGTATCCTGTTCTCATTGTGTGAAATACCTAGTGTTCCTGCCAGTCCCTCTGCTTTCTCCTCCAATGCTCCAATGATCAGATTTTTCCTGACACCCCCCCCTCTCCTGCACAGCCATTCACTGGGTAGACCAGTGTCCTGCTGTTACTCCTCCCCCCAGCTTCCTTAGCTCCTTATGCAGTTGAAAACAGAGGGTGATTAAAAAATGGCGAAAAAAAGGTATTTTGTAATGTTATGTATACACAAATGTTTTGCCTTTCCTTTCTATTTTAAACTGAATGCGTTATTTTACAGGAGGATCATGTACATATACTTTAAAAGTTCATTTAAAGCTGAATTCCAGCTCTTTATAATCCACCCCCCCCCTGCTATTTATTTAAGTTAATTACACCTTACCTTAAGGCTGGGTTCACATATTATGGCTGTGGTTTGCAGTCCGATGTCCTCTGCGTTTCTGTTCACTGGTTCAGGTGCAATTCAGGTGCAAATTCTTTCCTGAATTCACACCTAAACTGGACCCAAAATGCACAGGACGTTAAAATGGAACCACAGCTTCCCCGGATAGGTGTGAACCGCCTCCATTGAAAGCCGGTCACACTCACATGTTATGCGAATTGGATGCAGTTTTAAAACCCATCCAATTCACATATACAGTATGTGAACCCAGACTAAATCTTACAGTGTTCTGGCTGGTCCGGTGATATCAAAAGTCTATCCTATTCTCTTCCTGCAGTGGCAATGGGTCATCCTTAAGTCTCATTTACATGGGATTGAGACCTTTAGTCCATGAATAGACGTATGTTTATGCCGCTCGGGCCACCAGGCGATGCATGCAAGAAGCCCACTCAAGTCTCTGGCGATGCGGCGATGCAGGTGCAGATTGTTGCAGAGTGCGATCACTGGGTGCAGCGGAGTCCATTCAGATCAGACATTGTGGAGTAAACAGGAACTGGCTTCTTTATTGGAACATAACACAGGAATCAAACATGTCACCTTATTGTAATAAGAACAACAGACAGGAAAAGATAACCAACAAGTACAGTGCAGTGTACAGGAAATACACATCATAGTAAATGCATAGCATATCACTTAGCATTAGCGACATCTACTGTCCTATTTGTGAACTGCAGTTTATCGGATAAGCTAAAAGCTGTTGTATCTCCAACACAGATGAGCAAACCTGAATGCACACAGCACCCATGTGAATGAGGTCCTACTCCTGGATTAAGCACCATTCAATCCAGGAATACTGTGAGCTCAGGCTACATGATGATGAGAAATATTTATATAGGCACTGCGTCACCTTTTGCAAAAACTATTCACCTGGCTGTTTTTACTTTCAGCACTACTGGGTCACTGCTCTGGCACAAAAGTGCAGCAAATAATAAGTCATAATATCTTATCTCTATGCTTGAACTGGAAATTTGCATGAAAGCCTAGTAACTAGCAATTTCAGAAGGTTATATGAGCAGTGGTAGCCTACACATCCCCATCATGACAGGTCTCCTTAAAAAGCTCATTCATATGAGTGATTATTGGGTGATATGTGTACAATATTTTCAGATTCAAATGTTTTCTCACACTTTAAGGCAGTTGGCCATCAATACAGGGCTTAGTAATAAAAAATATTTTATTGGTTATAAGTAAAACTACCTTTGAGCTGGCAATATATGGGCAAAATGGGTTTTCTGGCATTTGTTCGTCTTGGCATTGAGCAATCGTATAACAGACACAATCTAACCTCAATGCAGTCAATCTTCTGTCCAGACCATTCAATAGCTGATTTATATGGTGTTAAATGCCAGTGATATAAACAAGACGAAGATCATGAACACAGAAAATGACAACAGTTTTGAGCTTGACGGGGAAAGAATAGAAGTTGTAAAGCATTTTACTCTCCTGGGCTCTCATAAACAAGGAAGTAACGAGCAGTGACGAAATATTCTGCAGAATAGCACTTGGTAGCTACACAATGAAAACTCTCAACAAAGTATTTAAATGCAAAGAAATTACGATGATCAGATTTGTCTATGCACTCATTTTCTCAGTTGATTAGAGTTTGTGAAAGCTGGACACTACAGAAACAGGATAGAAAGAAGGTCAACTAATTTAAGCTTTGGTGTGAGAGAAGGATTTTATGCCTGCTGTGGACAGCCGGTAGAGCTAATAGACTAATTTTGGAGGAGATCAAACTGGCTATGTCACTAGAAGCCCAAATGATGAAGTTACGACTTATCATATTTTGGTCACACT